>NC_140752.1:42917500-45317500 GCF_051527215.1 Medicago sativa | reverse complement strand
ACTATAGTTCATTCTATTCATGTAATACTCATTGTATGATGATTATGGACCTAATTAACAAGTTACTTCCCGATAATAAAGTCTAACTTAAGTTCGTCTCCAAAGTAGGAACCTTTGGTGACCAAAAGTTTATGCTTCCTTTTTCGCTTGGATTCTTGCCAAATTCCTACTATAGTTCATTCTATTTATGTAATACTAATTGTATGACGATTATTGACCTAGTTAACAAGTTAATTCCCGATAATAAAGTTTAACTTAAGTTCGTCTCCAAAGTAGGAACCTTTGGTGACCAAAATTTTATCCTACCTTTTTGGCTTGGTTTCTTCCCAAATTCCTACTATAGTTCATTCTATTTAAGTAATACTCATTGTATGATGATTATGGACCTAATTAACAAGTTACTTCCCCATAATAAAGTTTAACGTAAGTTCGTCTCCAAAGGAGGAACCTTTGGTGACCAAAATTTTATCCTACCTTTTTGGCTTGGTTTCTTCCCAAATTCCTACTATAGTTCATTCTATTTATGTAATACTCATTGTATGATGATTATGGACCTAATTAACAAGTTACTTCCCCATAATAAAGTTTAAGTTAAGTTCGTCTCCAAAGGAGGAACCTTTGGTGACCAAAAGTTTATCCTTCCTTTTTCGCTTGGATTCTTGCCAAATTCCTACTATAGTTCATTCTATTTATGTAATACTCATTGTGTGATGATTATGGACCTAATTAACAAGTTACTTCCCCAAAATAAAGTTTAAGTTAAGTTCGTCTCCAAAGGAGGAACCTTTGGTGACCAAAAGTTTATCCTTCCTTTTTCCCTTGGATTCTTGCCAAATACCTACTATAGTTCATTCTATTTAAGTAATACTCATTGTGTGATGATTATGGACCTAATTAACAAGTTACTTCCCCATAATAAAGTTTAAGTTAAGTTCGTCTCCAAAGGAGGAACCTTTGGTGACCAAAAGTTTATCCTTCCTTTTTCGCTTGGATTCTTGCCAAATTCCTACTATAGTTCATTCTATTTATGTAATACTAATTGTATGATGATTATTGACCTAATTAACAAGTTACTTCCCGATAATAAAGTTTAACTTAAGTTCGTCTCCAAAGTAGGAACCTTTGGTGACCAAAATTTTATCCTACCTTTTTGGCTTGGTTTCTTCCCAAATTCATACTATAGTTCATTCTATTTATGTAATACTAATTGTATGATGATTATGGACCGAATTAAAAGGTTACTTCCCCATAATAAAGTTTAACGTAAGTTCGTCTCCAAAGGAGGAACCTTTGGTGACCAAAATTTTATCCTACCTTTTTGGCTTGGTTTCTTCCCAAATTCCTACTATAGTTCATTCTATTTATGTAATACTCATTGTATGATGATTATGGACCTAATTAACAAGTTACTTCCCCATAATAAAGTTTAAGTTAAGTTCGTCTCCAAAGGAGGAACCTTTGGTGACCAAAAGTTTATCCTTCCTTTTTCGCTTGGATTCTTGCCAAATTCCTACTATAGTTCATTCTATTTATGTAATACTAATTGTATGATGATTATTGACCTAATTAACAAGTTACTTCCCGATAATAAAGTTTAACTTAAGTTCGTCTCCAAAGTAGGAACCTTTGGTGACCAAAATTTTATCCTACCTTTTTGGCTTGGTTTCTTCCCAAATTCCTACTATAGTTCATTCTATTTATGTAATACTCATTGTATGATGATTATGGACCTAATTAACAAGTTACTTCCCGATAATAAAGTCTAACTTAAGTTCGTCTCCAAAGTAGGAACCTTTGGTGACCAAAAGTTTATGCTTCCTTTTTCGCTTGGATTCTTGCCAAATTCCTACTATAGTTCATTCTATTTATGTAATACTAATTGTATGACGATTATTGACCTAGTTAACAAGTTAATTCCCGATAATAAAGTTTAACTTAAGTTCGTCTCCAAAGTAGGAACCTTTGGTGACCAAAATTTTATCCTACCTTTTTGGCTTGGTTTCTTCCCAAATTCCTACTATAGTTCATTCTATTTAAGTAATACTCATTGTATGATGATTATGGACCTAATTAACAAGTTACTTCCCCATAATAAAGTTTAACGTAAGTTCGTCTCCAAAGGAGGAACCTTTGGTGACCAAAATTTTATCCTACCTTTTTGGCTTGGTTTCTTCCCAAATTCCTACTATAGTTCATTCTATTTATGTAATACTCATTGTATGATGATTATGGACCTAATTAACAAGTTACTTCCCCATAATAAAGTTTAAGTTAAGTTCGTCTCCAAAGGAGGAACCTTTGGTGACCAAAAGTTTATCCTTCCTTTTTCGCTTGGATTCTTGCCAAATTCCTACTATAGTTCATTCTATTTATGTAATACTCATTGTGTGATGATTATGGACCTAATTAACAAGTTACTTCCCCAAAATAAAGTTTAAGTTAAGTTCGTCTCCAAAGGAGGAACCTTTGGTGACCAAAAGTTTATCCTTCCTTTTTCCCTTGGATTCTTGCCAAATACCTACTATAGTTCATTCTATTTAAGTAATACTCATTGTGTGATGATTATGGACCTAATTAACAAGTTACTTCCCCATAATAAAGTTTAAGTTAAGTTCGTCTCCAAAGGAGGAACCTTTGGTGACCAAAAGTTTATCCTTCCTTTTTCGCTTGGATTCTTGCCAAATTCCTACTATAGTTCATTCTATTTATGTAATACTAATTGTATGATGATTATTGACCTAATTAACAAGTTACTTCCCGATAATAAAGTTTAACTTAAGTTCGTCTCCAAAGTAGGAACCTTTGGTGACCAAAATTTTATCCTACCTTTTTGGCTTGGTTTCTTCCCAAATTCCTACTATAGTTCATTCTATTTATGTAATACTCATTGTATGATGATTATGGACCTAATTAACAAGTTACTTCCCCATAATAAAGTTTAACGTAAGTTCATCTCCAAAGGAGGAACCTTTGGTGACCAAAATTTTATCCTACCTTTTTGGCTTGGTTTCTTCCCAAATTCCTACTATAGTTCATTCTATTTATGTAATACTCATTGTATGATGATTATGGACCTAATTAACAAGTTACTTCCCCATAATAAAGTTTAAGTTAAGTTCGTCTCCAAAGGAGGAACCTTTGGTGACCAAAAGTTTATCCTTCCTTTTTCGCTTGGATTCTTGCCAAATTCCTACTATAGTTCATTCTATTTATGTAATACTAATTGTATGATGATTATTGACCTAATTAACAAGTTACTTCCCGATAATAAAGTTTAACTTAAGTTCGTCTCCAAAGTAGGAACCTTTGGTGACCAAAATTTTATCCTACCTTTTTGGCTTGGTTTCTTCCCAAATTCCTACTATAGTTCATTCTATTTATGTAATACTCATTGTATGATGATTATGGACCTAATTAACAAGTTACTTCCCGATAATAAAGTTTAACTTAAGTTCGTCTCCAAAGTAGGAACCTTTGGTGACCAAAAGTTTATGCTTCCTTTTTCGCTTGGATTCTTGCCAAATTCCTACTATAGTTCATTCTATTTATGTAATACTAATTGTATGACGATTATTGACCTAATTAACAAGTTAATTCCCGATAATAAAGTTTAACTTAAGTTCGTCTCCAAAGTAGGAACCTTTGGTGACCAAAATTTTATCCTACCTTTTTGGCTTGGTTTCTTCCCAAATTCCTACTATAGTTCATTCTATTTAAGTAATACTCATTGTATGATGATTATGGACCTAATTAACAAGTTACTTCCCCATAATAAAGTTTAACGTAAGTTCGTCTCCAAAGGAGGAACCTTTGGTGACCAAAATTTTATCCTACCTTTTTGGCTTGGTTTCTTCCCAAATTCCTACTATAGTTCATTCTATTTATGTAATACTCATTGTATGATGATTATGGACCTAATTAACAAGTTACTTCCCCATAATAAAGTTTAAGTTAAGTTCGTCTCCAAAGGAGGAACCTTTGGTGACCAAAAGTTTATCCTTCCTTTTTCGCTTGGATTCTTGCCAAATTCCTACTATAGTTCATTCTATTTATGTAATACTAATTGTATGATGATTATTGACCTAATTAACAAGTTACTTCCCGATAATAAAGTTTAACTTAAGTTCGTCTCCAAAGTAGGAACCTTTGGTGACCAAAATTTTATCCTACCTTTTTGGCTTGGTTTCTTCCCAAATTCCTACTATAGTTCATTCTATTTATGTAATACTCATTGTATGATGATTATGGACCTAATTAACAAGTTACTTCCCCATAATAAAGTTTAAGTTAAGTTCGTCTCCAAAGGAGGAACCTTTGGTGACCAAAAGTTTATCCTTCCTTTTTCGCTTGGATTCTTGCCAAATTCCTACTATAGTTCATTCTATTTATGTAATACTCATTGTGTGATGATTATGGACCTAATTAACAAGTTACTTCCCCAAAATAAAGTTTAAGTTAAGTTCGTCTCCAAAGGAGGAACCTTTGGTGACCAAAAGTTTATCCTTCCTTTTTCCCTTGGATTCTTGCCAAATACCTACTATAGTTCATTCTATTTAAGTAATACTCATTGTGTGATGATTATGGACCTAATTAACAAGTTACTTCCCCATAATAAAGTTTAAGTTAAGTTCGTCTCCAAAGGAGGAACCTTTGGTGACCAAAAGTTTATCCTTCCTTTTTCGCTTGGATTCTTGCCAAATTCCTACTATAGTTCATTCTATTTATGTAATACTAATTGTATGATGATTATTGACCTAATTAACAAGTTACTTCCCGATAATAAAGTTTAACTTAAGTTCGTCTCCAAAGTAGGAACCTTTGGTGACCAAAATTTTATCCTACCTTTTTGGCTTGGTTTCTTCCCAAATTCCTACTATAGTTCATTCTATTTATGTAATACTCATTGTATGATGATTATGGACCTAATTAACAAGTTACTTCCCCATAATAAAGTTTAACGTAAGTTCATCTCCAAAGGAGGAACCTTTGGTGACCAAAATTTTATCCTACCTTTTTGGCTTGGTTTCTTCCCAAATTCCTACTATAGTTCATTCTATTTATGTAATACTCATTGTATGATGATTATGGACCTAATTAACAAGTTACTTCCCCATAATAAAGTTTAAGTTAAGTTCGTCTCCAAAGGAGGAACCTTTGGTGACCAAAAGTTTATCCTTCCTTTTTCGCTTGGATTCTTGCCAAATTCCTACTATAGTTCATTCTATTTATGTAATACTAATTGTATGATGATTATTGACCTAATTAACAAGTTACTTCCCGATAATAAAGTTTAACTTAAGTTCGTCTCCAAAGTAGGAACCTTTGGTGACCAAAATTTTATCCTACCTTTTTGGCTTGGTTTCTTCCCAAATTCCTACTATAGTTCATTCTATTTATGTAATACTCATTGTATGATGATTATGGACCTAATTAACAAGTTACTTCCCGATAATAAAGTTTAACTTAAGTTCGTCTCCAAAGTAGGAACCTTTGGTGACCAAAAGTTTATGCTTCCTTTTTCGCTTGGATTCTTGCCAAATTCCTACTATAGTTCATTCTATTTATGTAATACTAATTGTATGACGATTATTGACCTAATTAACAAGTTAATTCCCGATAATAAAGTTTAACTTAAGTTCGTCTCCAAAGTAGGAACCTTTGGTGACCAAAATTTTATCCTACCTTTTTGGCTTGGTTTCTTCCCAAATTCCTACTATAGTTCATTCTATTTAAGTAATACTCATTGTATGATGATTATGGACCTAATTAACAAGTTACTTCCCCATAATAAAGTTTAACGTAAGTTCGTCTCCAAAGGAGGAACCTTTGGTGACCAAAATTTTATCCTACCTTTTTGGCTTGGTTTCTTCCCAAATTCCTACTATAGTTCATTCTATTTATGTAATACTCATTGTATGATGATTATGGACCTAATTAACAAGTTACTTCCCCATAATAAAGTTTAAGTTAAGTTCGTCTCCAAAGGAGGAACCTTTGGTGACCAAAAGTTTATCCTTCCTTTTTCGCTTGGATTCTTGCCAAATTCCTACTATAGTTCATTCTATTTATGTAATACTAATTGTATGATGATTATTGACCTAATTAACAAGTTACTTCCCGATAATAAAGTTTAACTTAAGTTCGTCTCCAAAGTAGGAACCTTTGGTGACCAAAATTTTATCCTACCTTTTTGGCTTGGTTTCTTCCCAAATTCCTACTATAGTTCATTCTATTTATGTAATACTCATTGTATGATGATTATGGACCTAATTAACAAGTTACTTCCCCATAATAAAGTTTAAGTTAAGTTCGTCTCCAAAGGAGGAACCTTTGGTGACCAAAAGTTTATCCTTCCTTTTTCACTTGGATTCTTGCCAAATTCCTACTATAGTTCATTCTATTTATGTAATACTAATTGTATGATGATTATGGACCTAATTAACAAGTTACTTCCCGATAATAAAGTTTAACTTAAGTTCGTCTCCAAAGTAGGAACCTTTGGTGACCAAAATTTTATCCTACCTTTTTGGCTTGGTTTCTTCCCAAATTCATACTATAGTTCATTCTATTTATGTAATACTAATTGTATGATGATTATGGACCGAATTAAAAGGTTACTTCCCCATAATAAAGTTTAACGTAAGTTCGTCTCCAAAGGAGGAACCTTTGGTGACCAAAATTTTATCCTACCTTTTTGGCTTGGTTTCTTCCCAAATTCCTACTATAGTTCATTCTATTTATGTAATACTCATTGTATGATGATTATGGACCTAATTAACAAGTTACTTCCCCATAATAAAGTTTAAGTTAAGTTCGTCTCCAAAGGAGGAACCTTTGGTGACCAAAAGTTTATCCTTCCTTTTTCGCTTGGATTCTTGCCAAATTCCTACTATAGTCCATTCTATTTATGTAATACTCATTGTGTGATGATTATGGACCTAATTAACAAGTTACTTCCCCAAAATAAAGTTTAAGTTAAGTTCGTCTCCAAAGGAGGAACCTTTGGTGACCAAAAGTTTATCCTTTATTTTTCGCTTGGATTCTAGCCAAATTCCTACTATAGTTCATTCTATTTAAGTAATACTAATTGTGTGATGTTTATGGACGTAATTAACAAGTTACTTTCCGATAATAAAGTTTAACTTAAGTTCGTCTCCAAAGTAGGAACCTTTGGTGACCAAAAAGTTTATCCTTCCTTTTTCGCTTGGATTCTTCCCAAATTCCTACTATAGTTCATTCTATTTACGTAATACTCATTGTATGATAATCATTGACCTAATTACCAGGTTACTTCCCCAAAATAAAGTTTAAGTTAAGTTCGTCTCCAAAGGAGGAACCTTTGGTGACCAAAAGTTTATCCTTCCTTTTTCACTTGGATTCTTGCCAAATACCTACTATAGTTCATTCTATTTAAGTAATACTCATTGTGTGATGATTATGGACCTAATTAACAAGTTACTTCCCCATAATAAAGTTTAAGTTAAGTTCGTCTCCAAAGGAGGAACCTTTGGTGACCAAAAGTTTATCCTTCCTTTTTCGCTTGGATTCTTGCCAAATTCCTACTATAGTTCATTCTATTTATGTAATACTAATTGTATGACGATTATTGACCTAATTAACAAGTTACTTCCCGATAATAAAGTTTAACTTAAGTTCGTCTCCAAAGTAGGAACCTTTGGTGACCAAAATTTTATCCTACCTTTTTGGCTTGGTTTCTTCCCAAATTCCTACTATAGTTCATTCTATTTATGTAATACTCATTGTATGATGATTATGGACCTAATTAACAAGTTACTTCCCCATAATAAAGTTTAACGTAAGTTCATCTCCAAAGGAGGAACCTTTGGTGACCAAAATTTTATCCTACCTTTTTGGCTTGGTTTCTTCCCAAATTCCTACTATAGTTCATTCTATTTATGTAATACTCATTGTATGATGATTATGGACCTAATTAACAAGTTACTTCCCCATAATAAAGTTTAAGTTAAGTTCGTCTCCAAAGGAGGAACCTTTGGTGACCAAAAGTTTATCCTTCCTTTTTCGCTTGGATTCTTGCCAAATTCCTACTATAGTTCATTCTATTTATGTAATACTAATTGTATGATGATTATTGACCTAATTAACAAGTTACTTCCCGATAATAAAGTTTAACTTAAGTTCGTCTCCAAAGTAGGAACCTTTGGTGACCAAAATTTTATCCTACCTTTTTGGCTTGGTTTCTTCCCAAATTCCTACTATAGTTCATTCTATTTATGTAATACTCATTGTATGATGATTATGGACCTAATTAACAAGTTACTTCCCCATAATAAAGTTTAACGTAAGTTCGTCTCCAAAGGAGGAACCTTTGGTGACCAAAATTTTATCCTACCTTTTTGGCTTGGTTTCTTCCCAAATTCCTACTATAGTTCATTCTATTTATGTAATACTCATTGTATGATGATTATGGACCTAATTAACAAGTTACTTCCCCATAATAAAGTTTAAGTTAAGTTCGTCTCCAAAGGAGGAACCTTTGGTGACCAAAAGTTTATCCTTCCTTTTTCGCTTGGATTCTTGCCAAATTCCTACTATAGTTCATTCTATTTATGTAATACTCATTGTGTGATGATTATGGACCTAATTAACAAGTTACTTCCCCAAAATAAAGTTTAAGTTAAGTTCGTCTCCAAAGGAGGAACCTTTGGTGACCAAAAGTTTATCCTTCCTTTTTCGCTTGGATTCTTGCCAAATTCCTACTATAGTTCATTCTATTTAAGTAATACTAATTGTGTGATGTTTATGGACGTAATTAACAAGTTACTTTCCGATAATAAAGTTTAACTTAAGTTCGTCTCCAAAGTAGGAACCTTTGGTGACCAAAAAGTTTATCCTTCCTTTTTCGCTTGGATTCTTCCCAAATTCCTACTATAGTTCATTCTATTTACGTAATACTCATTGTATGATAATCATTGACCTAATTACCAGGTTACTTCCCCAAAATAAAGTTTAAGTTAAGTTCGTCTCCAAAGGAGGAACCTTTGGTGACCAAAAGTTTATCCTTCCTTTTTCACTTGGATTCTTGCCAAATACCTACTATAGTTCATTCTATTTAAGTAATACTCATTGTGTGATGATTATGGACCTAATTAACAAGTTACTTCCCCATAATAAAGTTTAAGTTAAGTTCGTCTCCAAAGGAGGAACCTTTGGTGACCAAAAGTTTATCCTTCCTTTTTCGCTTGGATTCTTGCCAAATTCCTACTATAGTTCATTCTATTTATGTAATACTAATTGTATGACGATTATTGACCTAATTAACAAGTTACTTCCCGATAATAAAGTTTAACTTAAGTTCGTCTCCAAAGTAGGAACCTTTGGTGACCAAAATTTTATCCTACCTTTTTGGCTTGGTTTCTTCCCAAATTCCTACTATAGTTCATTCTATTTATGTAATACTCATTGTATGATGATTATGGACCTAATTAACAAGTTACTTCCCCATAATAAAGTTTAACGTAAGTTCATCTCCAAAGGAGGAACCTTTGGTGACCAAAATTTTATCCTACCTTTTTGGCTTGGTTTCTTCCCAAATTCCTACTATAGTTCATTCTATTTATGTAATACTCATTGTATGATGATTATGGACCTAATTAACAAGTTACTTCCCCATAATAAAGTTTAAGTTAAGTTCGTCTCCAAAGGAGGAACCTTTGGTGACCAAAAGTTTATCCTTCCTTTTTCGCTTGGATTCTTGCCAAATTCCTACTATAGTTCATTCTATTTATGTAATACTAATTGTATGATGATTATTGACCTAATTAACAAGTTACTTCCCGATAATAAAGTTTAACTTAAGTTCGTCTCCAAAGTAGGAACCTTTGGTGACCAAAATTTTATCCTACCTTTTTGGCTTGGTTTCTTCCCAAATTCCTACTATAGTTCATTCTATTTATGTAATACTCATTGTATGATGATTATGGACCTAATTAACAAGTTACTTCCCGATAATAAAGTTTAACTTAAGTTCGTCTCCAAAGTAGGAACCTTTGGTGACCAAAAGTTTATGCTTCCTTTTTCGCTTGGATTCTTGCCAAATTCCTACTATAGTTAATTCTATTTATGTAATACTAATTGTATGACGATTATTGACCTAGTTAACAAGTTAATTCCCGATAATAAAGTTTAACTTAAGTTCGTCTCCAAAGTAGGAACCTTTGGTGACCAAAATTTTATCCTACCTTTTTGGCTTGGTTTCTTCCCAAATTCCTACTATAGTTCATTCTATTTAAGTAATACTCATTGTATGATGATTATGGACCTAATTAACAAGTTACTTCCCCATAATAAAGTTTAACGTAAGTTCGTCTCCAAAGGAGGAACCTTTGGTGACCAAAATTTTATCCTACCTTTTTGGCTTGGTTTCTTCCCAAATTCCTACTATAGTTCATTCTATTTATGTAATACTCATTGTATGATGATTATGGACCTAATTAACAAGTTACTTCCCCATAATAAAGTTTAAGTTAAGTTCGTCTCCAAAGGAGGAACCTTTGGTGACCAAAAGTTTATCCTTCCTTTTTCGCTTGGATTCTTGCCAAATTCCTACTATAGTTCATTCTATTTATGTAATACTCATTGTGTGATGATTATGGACCTAATTAACAAGTTACTTCCCCAAAATAAAGTTTAAGTTAAGTTCGTCTCCAAAGGAGGAACCTTTGGTGACCAAAAGTTTATCCTTCCTTTTTCACTTGGATTCTTGCCAAATACCTACTATAGTTCATTCTATTTAAGTAATACTCATTGTGTGATGATTATGGACCTAATTAACAAGTTACTTCCCCATAATAAAGTTTAAGTTAAGTTCGTCTCCAAAGGAGGAACCTTTGGTGACCAAAAGTTTATCCTTCCTTTTTCGCTTGGATTCTTGCCAAATTCCTACTATAGTTCATTCTATTTATGTAATACTAATTGTATGACGATTATTGACCTAATTAACAAGTTACTTCCCGATAATAAAGTTTAACTTAAGTTCGTCTCCAAAGTAGGAACCTTTGGTGACCAAAATTTTATCCTACCTTTTTGGCTTGGTTTCTTCCCAGATTCCTACTATAGTTCATTCTATTTATGTAATACTCATTGTATGATGATTATGGACCTAATTAACAAGTTACTTCCCCATAATAAAGTTTAACGTAAGTTCATCTCCAAAGGAGGAACCTTTGGTGACCAAAATTTTATCCTACCTTTTTGGCTTGGTTTCTTCCCAAATTCCTACTATAGTTCATTCTATTTATGTAATACTCATTGTATGATGATTATGGACCTAATTAACAAGTTACTTCCCCATAATAAAGTTTAAGTTAAGTTCGTCTCCAAAGGAGGAACCTTTGGTGACCAAAAGTTTATCCTTCCTTTTTCGCTTGGATTCTTGCCAAATTCCTACTATAGTTCATTCTATTTATGTAATACTAATTGTATGATGATTATTGACCTAATTAACAAGTTACTTCCCGATAATAAAGTTTAACTTAAGTTCGTCTCCAAAGTAGGAACCTTTGGTGACCAAAATTTTATCCTACCTTTTTGGCTTGGTTTCTTCCCAAATTCCTACTATAGTTCATTCTATTTATGTAATACTCATTGTATGATGATTATGGACCTAATTAACAAGTTACTTCCCCATAATAAAGTTTAACGTAAGTTCATCTCCAAAGGAGGAACCTTTGGTGACCAAAATTTTATCCTACCTTTTTGGCTTGGTTTCTTCCCAAATTCCTACTATAGTTCATTCTATTTATGTAATACTCATTGTATGATGATTATGGACCTAATTAACAAGTTACTTCCCCATAATAAAGTTTAAGTTAAGTTCGTCTCCAAAGGAGGAACCTTTGGTGACCAAAAGTTTATCCTTCCTTTTTCGCTTGGATTCTTGCCAAATTCCTACTATAGTTCATTCTATTTATGTAATACTAATTGTATGATGATTATTGACCTAATTAACAAGTTACTTCCCGATAATAAAGTTTAACTTAAGTTCGTCTCCAAAGTAGGAACCTTTGGTGACCAAAATTTTATCCTACCTTTTTGGCTTGGTTTCTTCCCAAATTCCTACTATAGTTCATTCTATTTATGTAATACTCATGGTATGATGATTATGGACCTAATTAACAAGTTACTTCCCGATAATAAAGTTTAACTTAAGTTCGTCTCCAAAGTAGGAACCTTTGGTGACCAAAATTTTATCCTACCTTTTTGGCTTGGTTTCTTCCCAGATTCCTACTATAGTTCATTCTATTTATGTAATACTCATTGTATGATGATTATGGACCTAATTAACAAGTTACTTCCCCATAATAAAGTTTAACGTAAGTTCATCTCCAAAGGAGGAACCTTTGGTGACCAAAATTTTATCCTACCTTTTTGGCTTGGTTTCTTCCCAAATTCCTACTATAGTTCATTCTATTTATGTAATACTCATTGTATGATGATTATGGACCTAATTAACAAGTTACTTCCCCATAATAAAGTTTAAGTTAAGTTCGTCTCCAAAGGAGGAACCTTTGGTGACCAAAAGTTTATCCTTCCTTTTTCGCTTGGATTCTTGCCAAATTCCTACTATAGTTCATTCTATTTATGTAATACTAATTGTATGATGATTATTGACCTAATTAACAAGTTACTTCCCGATAATAAAGTTTAACTTAAGTTCGTCTCCAAAGTAGGAACCTTTGGTGACCAAAATTTTATCCTACCTTTTTGGCTTGGTTTCTTCCCAAATTCCTACTATAGTTCATTCTATTTATGTAATACTCATTGTATGATGATTATGGACCTAATTAACAAGTTACTTCCCCATAATAAAGTTTAACGTAAGTTCATCTCCAAAGGAGGAACCTTTGGTGACCAAAATTTTATCCTACCTTTTTGGCTTGGTTTCTTCCCAAATTCCTACTATAGTTCATTCTATTTATGTAATACTCATTGTATGATGATTATGGACCTAATTAACAAGTTACTTCCCCATAATAAAGTTTAAGTTAAGTTCGTCTCCAAAGGAGGAACCTTTGGTGACCAAAAGTTTATCCTTCCTTTTTCGCTTGGATTCTTGCCAAATTCCTACTATAGTTCATTCTATTTATGTAATACTAATTGTATGACGATTATTGACCTAGTTAACAAGTTAATTCCCGATAATAAAGTTTAACTTAAGTTCGTCTCCAAAGTAGGAACCTTTGGTGACCAAAATTTTATCCTACCTTTTTGGCTTGGTTTCTTCCCAAATTCCTACTATAGTTCATTCTATTTAAGTAATACTCATTGTATGATGATTATGGACCTAATTAACAAGTTACTTCCCCATAATAAAGTTTAACGTAAGTTCGTCTCCAAAGGAGGAACCTTTGGTGACCAAAATTTTATCCTACCTTTTTGGCTTGGTTTCTTCCCAAATTCCTACTATAGTTCATTCTATTTATGTAATACTCATTGTATGATGATTATGGACCTAATTAACAAGTTACTTCCCCATAATAAAGTTTAAGTTAAGTTCGTCTCCAAAGGAGGAACCTTTGGTGACCAAAATTTTATCCTACCTTTTTGGCTTGGTTTCTTCCCAAATTCCTACTATAGTTCATTCTATTTATGTAATACTCATTGTATGATGATTATGGACCTAATTAACAAGTTACTTCCCCATAATAAAGTTTAAGTTAAGTTCGTCTCCAAAGGAGGAACCTTTGGTGACCAAAAGTTTATCCTTCCTTTTTCGCTTGGATTCTTGCCAAATTCCTACTATAGTTCATTCTATTTATGTAATACTAATTGTATGATGATTATTGACCTAATTAACAAGTTACTTCCCGATAATAAAGTTTAACTTAAGTTCGTCTCCAAAGTAGGAACCTTTGGTGACCAAAATTTTATCCTACCTTTTTGGCTTGGTTTCTTCCCAAATTCCTACTATAGTTCATTCTATTTATGTAATACTCATGGTATGATGATTATGGACCTAATTAACAAGTTACTTCCCGATAATAAAGTTTAACTTAAGTTCGTCTCCAAAGTAGGAACCTTTGGTGACCAAAATTTTATCCTACCTTTTTGGCTTGGTTTCTTCCCAGATTCCTACTATAGTTCATTCTATTTATGTAATACTCATTGTATGATGATTATGGACCTAATTAACAAGTTACTTCCCCATAATAAAGTTTAACGTAAGTTCATCTCCAAAGGAGGAACCTTTGGTGACCAAAATTTTATCCTACCTTTTTGGCTTGGTTTCTTCCCAAATTCCTACTATAGTTCATTCTATTTATGTAATACTCATTGTATGATGATTATGGACCTAATTAACAAGTTACTTCCCCATAATAAAGTTTAAGTTAAGTTCGTCTCCAAAGGAGGAACCTTTGGTGACCAAAAGTTTATCCTTCCTTTTTCGCTTGGATTCTTGCCAAATTCCTACTATAGTTCATTCTATTTATGTAATACTAATTGTATGATGATTATTGACCTAATTAACAAGTTACTTCCCGATAATAAAGTTTAACTTAAGTTCGTCTCCAAAGTAGGAACCTTTGGTGACCAAAATTTTATCCTACCTTTTTGGCTTGGTTTCTTCCCAAATTCCTACTATAGTTCATTCTATTTATGTAATACTCATTGTATGATGATTATGGACCTAATTAACAAGTTACTTCCCCATAATAAAGTTTAACGTAAGTTCATCTCCAAAGGAGGAACCTTTGGTGACCAAAATTTTATCCTACCTTTTTGGCTTGGTTTCTTCCCAAATTCCTACTATAGTTCATTCTATTTATGTAATACTCATTGTATGATGATTATGGACCTAATTAACAAGTTACTTCCCCATAATAAAGTTTAAGTTAAGTTCGTCTCCAAAGGAGGAACCTTTGGTGACCAAAAGTTTATCCTTCCTTTTTCGCTTGGATTCTTGCCAAATTCCTACTATAGTTCATTCTATTTATGTAATACTAATTGTATGACGATTATTGACCTAGTTAACAAGTTAATTCCCGATAATAAAGTTTAACTTAAGTTCGTCTCCAAAGTAGGAACCTTTGGTGACCAAAATTTTATCCTACCTTTTTGGCTTGGTTTCTTCCCAAATTCCTACTATAGTTCATTCTATTTAAGTAATACTCATTGTATGATGATTATGGACCTAATTAACAAGTTACTTCCCCATAATAAAGTTTAACGTAAGTTCGTCTCCAAAGGAGGAACCTTTGGTGACCAAAATTTTATCCTACCTTTTTGGCTTGGTTTCTTCCCAAATTCCTACTATAGTTCATTCTATTTATGTAATACTCATTGTATGATGATTATGGACCTAATTAACAAGTTACTTCCCCATAATAAAGTTTAAGTTAAGTTCGTCTCCAAAGGAGGAACCTTTGGTGACCAAAAGTTTATCCTTCCTTTTTCGCTTGGATTCTTGCCAAATTCCTACTATAGTTCATTCTATTTATGTAATACTCATTGTGTGATGATTATGGACCTAATTAACAAGTTACTTCCCCAAAATAAAGTTTAAGTTAAGTTCGTCTCCAAAGGAGGAACCTTTGGTGACCAAAAGTTTATCCTTCCTTTTTCACTTGGATTCTTGCCAAATACCTACTATAGTTCATTCTATTTAAGTAATACTCATTGTGTGATGATTATGGACCTAATTAACAAGTTACTTCCCCATAATAAAGTTTAAGTTAAGTTCGTCTCCAAAGGAGGAACCTTTGGTGACCAAAAGTTTATCCTTCCTTTTTCGCTTGGATTCTTGCCAAATTCCTACTATAGTTCATTCTATTTATGTAATACTAATTGTATGACGATTATTGACCTAATTAACAAGTTACTTCCCGATAATAAAGTTTAACTTAAGTTCGTCTCCAAAGTAGGAACCTTTGGTGACCAAAATTTTATCCTACCTTTTTGGCTTGGTTTCTTCCCAGATTCCTACTATAGTTCATTCTATTTATGTAATACTCATTGTATGATGATTATGGACCTAATTAACAAGTTACTTCCCCATAATAAAGTTTAACGTAAGTTCATCTCCAAAGGAGGAACCTTTGGTGACCAAAATTTTATCCTACCTTTTTGGCTTGGTTTCTTCCCAAATTCCTACTATAGTTCATTCTATTTATGTAATACTCATTGTATGATGATTATGGACCTAATTAACAAGTTACTTCCCCATAATAAAGTTTAAGTTAAGTTCGTCTCCAAAGGAGGAACCTTTGGTGACCAAAAGTTTATCCTTCCTTTTTCGCTTGGATTCTTGCCAAATTCCTACTATAGTTCATTCTATTTATGTAATACTAATTGTATGATGATTATTGACCTAATTAACAAGTTACTTCCCGATAATAAAGTTTAACTTAAGTTCGTCTCCAAAGTAGGAACCTTTGGTGACCAAAATTTTATCCTACCTTTTTGGCTTGGTTTCTTCCCAAATTCCTACTATAGTTCATTCTATTTATGTAATACTCATTGTATGATGATTATGGACCTAATTAACAAGTTACTTCCCCATAATAAAGTTTAACGTAAGTTCATCTCCAAAGGAGGAACCTTTGGTGACCAAAATTTTATCCTACCTTTTTGGCTTGGTTTCTTCCCAAATTCCTACTATAGTTCATTCTATTTATGTAATACTCATTGTATGATGATTATGGACCTAATTAACAAGTTACTTCCCCATAATAAAGTTTAAGTTAAGTTCGTCTCCAAAGGAGGAACCTTTGGTGACCAAAAGTTTATCCTTCCTTTTTCGCTTGGATTCTTGCCAAATTCCTACTATAGTTCATTCTATTTATGTAATACTAATTGTATGATGATTATTGACCTAATTAACAAGTTACTTCCCGATAATAAAGTTTAACTTAAGTTCGTCTCCAAAGTAGGAACCTTTGGTGACCAAAATTTTATCCTACCTTTTTGGCTTGGTTTCTTCCCAAATTCCTACTATAGTTCATTCTATTTATGTAATACTCATGGTATGATGATTATGGACCTAATTAACAAGTTACTTCCCGATAATAAAGTTTAACTTAAGTTCGTCTCCAAAGTAGGAACCTTTGGTGACCAAAAGTTTATGCTTCCTTTTTCGCTTGGATTCTTGCCAAATTCCTACTATAGTTCATTCTATTTATGTAATACTAATTGTATGACGATTATTGACCTAATTAACAAGTTAATTCCCGATAATAAAGTTTAACTTAAGTTCGTCTCCAAAGTAGGAACCTTTGGTGACCAAAATTTTATCCTACCTTTTTGGCTTGGTTTCTTCCCAAATTCCTACTATAGTTCATTCTATTTAAGTAATACTCATTGTATGATGATTATGGACCTAATTAACAAGTTACTTCCCCATAATAAAGTTTAACGTAAGTTCGTCTCCAAAGGAGGAACCTTTGGTGACCAAAATTTTATCCTACCTTTTTGGCTTGGTTTCTTCCCAAATTCCTACTATAGTTCATTCTATTTATGTAATACTCATTGTATGATGATTATGGACCTAATTAACAAGTTACTTCCCCATAATAGAGTTTAAGTTAAGTTCGTCTCCAAAGGAGGAACCTTTGGTGACCAAAAGTTTATCCTTCCTTTTTCGCTTGGATTCTTGCCAAATTCCTACTATAGTTCATTCTATTTATGTAATACTAATTGTATGATGATTATTGACCTAATTAACAAGTTACTTCCCGATAATAAAGTTTAACTTAAGTTCGTCTCCAAAGTAGGAACCTTTGGTGACCAAAATTTTATCCTACCTTTTTGGCTTGGTTTCTTCCCAAATTCCTAGTATAGTTCATTCTATTTATGTAATACTCATTGTATGATGATTATGGACCTAATTAACAAGTTACTTCCCCATAATAAAGTTTAAGTTAAGTTCGTCTCCAAAGGAGGAACCTTTGGTGACCAAAAGTTTATCCTTCCTTTTTCACTTGGATTCTTGCCAAATTCCTACTATAGTTCATTCTATTTATGTAATACTAATTGTATGATGATTATGGACCTAATTAACAAGTTACTTCCCGATAATAAAGTTTAACTTAAGTTCGTCTCCAAAGTAGGAACCTTTGGTGACCAAAATTTTATCCTACCTTTTTGGCTTGGTTTCTTCCCAAATTCATACTATAGTTCATTCTATTTATGTAATACTAATTGTATGATGATTATGGACCGAATTAAAAGGTTACTTCCCCATAATAAAGTTTAACGTAAGTTCGTCTCCAAAGGAGGAACCTTTGGTGACCAAAATTTTATCCTACCTTTTTGGCTTGGTTTCTTACCAAATTCCTACTATAGTTCATTCTATTTATGTAATACTCATTGTATGATGATTATGGACCTAATTAACAAGTTACTTCCCCATAAAAAAGTTTAAGTTAAGTTCGTCTCCAAAGGAGGAACCTTTGGTGACCAAAATTTTATCCTTCCTTTTTCGCTTGGTTTCTTGCCAAATTCCTACTATAGTTCCTTCTATTTATGTAATACTCATTGTGTGATGATTATGGACCTAATTAACAAGTTACTTCCCCATAATAAAGTTTAAGTTAAGTTCGTCTCCAAAGGAGGAACCTTTGGTGACCAAAAGTTTATCCTTTATTTTTCGCTTGGATTCTTGCCAAATTCCTACTATAGTTCATTCTATTTAAGTAATACTAATTGTGTGATGTTTACGGACCTAATTAACAAGTTACTTCCCCATAATAAAGTTTAACGTAAGTTCGTCTCCAAAGGACGAACCTTTGGTGACCAAAATTTTATCCTACCTTTTTGGCTTGTTTTCTTCCCAAATTCCTACTATAGTTCATTCTATGTAATACTCATTGTATGATGATTATGGACCTAATTAAAAAGTTACTTTCCGATAATAAAGTTTAACTTAAGTTCGTCTCCAAAGGAGGAACCTTTGGTGACCAAAAGTTTATCCTTCCTTTTTCGCTTGGATTCTTCCGAAATTCCTACTATAGTTCATTCTATTTAAGTAATACTAATTGTGTGATGTTTATGGACCTAATTAACAAGTTACTTTCCGATAATAAAGTTTAACTTAAGTTCGTCTCCAAAGGAGGAACCTTTGGTGACCAAAAGTTTATCCTTCCTTTTTCGCTTGGATTCTTCCCAAATTCCTACTATAGTTCATTCTATTTACGTAATACTCATTGTATGATGATTATTGACCTAATTAACAAGTTACTTTCCCAAAATAAAGTTTAAGTTAAGTTCGTCTCCAAAGGAGGAACCTTTGGTGACCAAAATATTATCCATCCTTTTTCGCTTGGTTTCTTGCCAAATTCCGACTATAGTTCATTCTATTTATGTAATACGAATTGTATGACGATTATTGTCCTAATTAACAAGTTAGTTCCCGATAATAAAGTTTAACTTAAGTTCGTCTCCAAAGGAGGAACCATTGGTGACCAAAATTTTATCCATCCTTTTTCGCTTGGTTTCTTGCCAAATTCCTACTATAGTTCATTCTATTTATGTAATACTCATTGTATGATGATTATGGACCTAATTAACAAGTTACTTCCCCATAATAAAGTTTAAGTTAAGTTCGTCTCCAAAGGAGGAACCTTTGGTGACCAAAATTTTATCCTTCCTTTTTCGCTTGGTTTCTTGCCAAATTCCTACTATAGTTCATTCTATTTATGTAATACTCATTGTGTGATGATTATGGACCTAATTAACAAGTTACTTCCCCAAAATAAAGTTTAAGTTAAGTTCGTCTCCAAAGGAGGAACCTTTGGTGACCAAAAGTTTATCGTTTATTTTTCGCTTGGATTCTTGCCAAATTCCTACTATAGTTCATTCTATTTAAGTAATACTAATTGTGTGATGTTTATGGACGTAATTAACAAGTTACTTTCCGATAATAAAGTTTAACTTAAGTTCGTCTCCAAAGTAGGAACCTTTGGTGACCAAAAAGTTTATCCTTCCTTTTTCGCTTGGATTCTTCCCAAATTCCTACTATAGTTCATTCTATTTACGTAATACTCATTGTATGATAATCATTGACCTAATTACCAAGTTACTTCCCCAAAATAAAGTTTAAGTTAAGTTCGTCTCCAAAGGAGGAACCTTTGGTGACCAAAAGTTTATCCTTCCTTTTTCACTTGGATTCTTGCCAAATACCTACTATAGTTCATTCTATTTAAGTAATACTCATTGTGTGATGATTATGGACCTAATTAACAAGTTACTTCCCCATAATAAAGTTTAAGTTAAGTTCGTCTCCAAAGGAGGAACCTTTGGTGACCAAAAGTTTATCCTTCCTTTTTCGCTTGGATTCTTGCCAAATTCCTACTATAGTTCATTCTATTTATGTAATACTAATTGTATGACGATTATTGACCTAATTAACAAGTTACTTCCAGATAATAAAGTTTAACTTAAGTTCGTCTCCAAAGTAGGAACCTTTGGTGACCAAAATTTTATCCTACCTTTTTGGCTTGGTTTCTTCCCAAATTCCTACTATAGTTCATTCTATTTATGTAATACTCATTGTATGATGATTATGGACCTAATTAACAAGTTACTTCCCCATAATAAAGTTTAACGTAAGTTCGTCTCCAAAGGAGGAACCTTTGGTGACCAAAATTTTATCCTACCTTTTTGGCTTGGTTTCTTCCCAAATTCCTACTATAGTTCATTCTATTTATGTAATACTCATTGTATGATGATTATGGACCTAATTAACAAGTTACTTCCCCATAATAAAGTTTAAGTTAAGTTCGTCTCCAAAGGAGGAACCTTTGGTGACCAAAAGTTTATCCTTCCTTTTTCGCTTGGATTCTTGCCAAATTCCTACTATAGTTCATTCTATTTATGTAATACTAATTGTATGATGATTATTGACCTAATTAACAAGTTACTTCCCGATAATAAAGTTTAACTTAAGTTCGTCTCCAAAGTAGGAACCTTTGGTGACCAAAATTTTATCCTACCTTTTTGGCTTGGTTTCTTCCCAAATTCCTACTATAGTTCATTCTATTTATGTAATACTCATTGTATGATGATTATGGACCTAATTAACAAGTTACTTCCCCATAATAAAGTTTAAGTTAAGTTCGTCTCCAAAGGAGGAACCTTTGGTGACCAAAAGTTTATCCTTCCTTTTTCACTTGGATTCTTGCCAAATTCCTACTATAGTTCATTCTATTTAAGTAATACTCATTGTGTGATGATTATGGACCTAATTAACAAGTTACTTCCCCATAATAAAGTTTAAGTTAAGTTCGTCTCCAAAGGAGGAACCTTTGGTGACCAAAAGTTTATCCTTCCTTTTTCGCTTGGATTCTTGCCAAATTCCTACTATAGTTCATTCTATTTATGTAATACTTATTGTATGACGATTATTGACCTAATTAACAAGTTACTTCCAGATAATAAAGTTTAACTTAAGTTCGTCTCCAAAGTAGGAACCTTTGGTGACCAAAATTTTATCCTACCTTTTTGGCTTGGTTTCTTCCCAAATTCCTACTATAGTTCATTCTATTTATGTAATACTCATTGTATGATGATTATGGACCTAATTAACAAGTTACTTCCCCATAATAAAGTTTAACGTAAGTTCGTCTCCAAAGGAGGAACCTTTGGTGACCAAAATTTTATCCTACCTTTTTGGCTTGGTTTCTTCCCAAATTCCTACTATAGTTCATTCTATTTATGTAATACTCATTGTATGATGATTATGGACCTAATTAACAAGTTACTTCCCCATAATAAAGTTTAAGTTAAGTTCGTCTCCAAAGGAGGAACCTTTGGTGACCAAAAGTTTATCCTTCCTTTTTCGCTTGGATTCTTGCCAAATTCCTACTATAGTTCATTCTATTTATGTAATACTAATTGTATGATGATTATTGACCTAATTAACAAGTTACTTCCCGATAATAAAGTTTAACTTAAGTTCGTCTCCAAAGTAGGAACCTTTGGTGACCAAAATTTTATCCTACCTTTTTGGCTTCGTTTCTTCCCAAATTCCTACTATAGTTCATTCTATTTATGTAATACTCATTGTATGATGATTATGGACCTAATTAACAAGTTACTTCCCCATAATAAAGTTTAAGTTAAGTTCGTCTCCAAAGGAGGAACCTTTGGTGACCAAAAGTTTATCCTTCCTTTTTCACTTGGATTCTTGCCAAATTCCTACTATAGTTCATTCTATTTATGTAATACTAATTGTATGATGATTATGGACCTAATTAACAAGTTACTTCCCGATAATAAAGTTTAACTTAAGTTCGTCTCCAAAGTAGGAACCTTTGGTGACCAAAATTTTATCCTACCTTTTTGGCTTGGTTTCTTACCAAATTCCTACTATAGTTCATTCTATTTATGTAATACTCATTGTATGATGATTATGGACCTAATTAACAAGTTACTTCCCCATAAAAAAGTTTAAGTTAAGTTCGTCTCCAAAGGAGGAACCTTTGGTGACCAAAATTTTATCCTTCCTTTTTCGCTTGGTTTCTTGCCAAATTCCTACTATAGTTCCTTCTATTTATGTAATACTCATTGTGTGATGATTATGTACCTAATTAACAAGTTACTTCCCCATAATAAAGTTTAAGTTAAGTTCGTCTCCAAAGGAGGAACCTTTGGTGACCAAAAGTTTATCCTTTATTTTTCGCTTGGATTCTTGCCAAATTCCTACTATAGTTCATTCTATTTAAGTAATACTAATTGTGTGATGTTTATGGACCTAATTAACAAGTTACTTCCCCATAATAAAGTTTAACGTAAGTTCGTCTCCAAAGGAGGAACCTTTGGTGACCAAAATTTTATCCTACCTTTTTGGCTTGGTTTCTTCCCAAATTCCTACTATAGTTCATTCTATGTAATACTCATTGTATGATGATTATGGACCTAATTAACAAGTTACTTTCCGATAATAAAGTTTAACTTAAGTTCGTCTCCAAAGGAGGAACCTTTGGTGACCAAAAGTTTATCCTTCCTTTTTCGCTTGGATTCTTCCCAAATTCCTACTATAGTTCATTCTATTTAAGTAATACTAATTGTGTGATGTTTATGGACCTAATTAACAAGTTACTTTCTGATAATAAAGTTTAACTTAAGTTCGTCTCCAAACGAGGAACCTTTGGTGACCAAAAGTTTATCCTTCCTTTTTCGCTTGGATTCTTCCCAAATTCCTACTATAGTTCATTCTATTTACGTAATACTCATTGTATGATGATTATTGACCTAATTAACAAGTTACTTTCCCAAAATAAAGTTTAAGTTAAGTTCGTCTCCAAAGGAGGAACCTTTGGTGACCAAAATTTTATCCATCCTTTTTCGCTTGGTTTCTTGCCAAATTCCTACTATAGTTCATTCTATTTATGTAATACGAATTGTATGACGATTATTGTCCTAATTAACAAGTTAGTTCCCGATAATAAAGTTTAACTTAAGTTCGTCTCCAAAGGAGGAACCTTTGGTGACCAAAATTTTATCCATCCTTTTTCGCTTGGTTTCTTGCCAAATTCCTACTATAGTTCATTCTATTTATGTAATACTCATTGTATGATGATTATGGACCTAATTAACAAGTTACTTCCCCATAATAAAGTTTAAGTTAAGTTCGTCTCCAAAGGAGGAACCTTTGGTGACCAAAATTTTATCCTTCCTTTTTCGCTTGGTTTCTTGCCAAATTCCTACTATAGTTCATTCTATTTATGTAATACTCATTGTGTGATGATTATGGACCTAATTAACAAGTTACTTCCCCAAAATAAAGTTTAAGTTAAGTTCGTCTCCAAAGGAGGAACCTTTGGTGACCAAAAGTTTATCCTTTATTTTTCGCTTGGATTCTTGCCAAATTCCTACTATAGTTCATTCTATTTAAGTAATACTAATTGTGTGATGTTTATGGACGTAATTAACAAGTTACTTTCCGATAATAAAGTTTAACTTAAGTTCGTCTCCAAAGTAGGAACCTTTGGTGACCAAAAAGTTTATCCTTCCTTTTTCGCTTGGATTCTTCCCAAATTCCTACTATAGTTCATTCTATTTACGTAATACTCATTGTATGATAATCATTGACCTAATTACCAAGTTACTTCCCCAAAATAAAGTTTAAGTTAAGTTCGTCTCCAAAGGAGGAACCTTTGGTGACCAAAAGTTTATCCTTCCTTTTTCACTTGGATTCTTGCCAAATACCTACTATAGTTCATTCTATTTAAGTAATACTCATTGTGTGATGATTATGGACCTAATTAACAAGTTACTTCCCCATAATAAAGTTTAAGTTAAGTTTGTCTCCAAAGGAGGAACCTTTGGTGACCAAAAGTTTATCCTTCCTTTTTCGCTTGGATTCTTGCCAAATTCCTACTATAGTTCATTCTATTTATGTAATACTAATTGTATGACGATTATTGACCTAATTAACAAGTTACTTCCCGATAATAAAGTTTAACTTAAGTTCGTCTCCAAAGTAGGAACCTTTGGTGACCAAAATTTTATCCTACCTTTTTGGCTTGGTTTCTTCCCAAATTCCTACTATAGTTCATTCTATTTATGTAATACTCATTGTATGATGATTATGGACCTAATTAACAAGTTACTTCCCCATAATAAAGTTTAACGTAAGTTCATCTCCAAAGGAGGAACCTTTGGTGACCAAAATTTTATCCTACCTTTTTGGCTTGGTTTCTTCCCAAATTCCTACTATAGTTCATTCTATTTATGTAATACTCATTGTATGATGATTATGGACCTAATTAACAAGTTACTTCCCCATAATAAAGTTTAAGTTAAGTTCGTCTCCAAAGGAGGAACCTTTGGTGACCAAAAGTTTATCCTTCCTTTTTCGCTTGGATTCTTGCCAAATTCCTACTATAGTTCATTCTATTTATGTAATACTAATTG
The DNA here is from genome assembly GCF_051527215.1 of Medicago sativa. Taxonomy (NCBI): domain Eukaryota; kingdom Viridiplantae; phylum Streptophyta; class Magnoliopsida; order Fabales; family Fabaceae; genus Medicago; species Medicago sativa. The sequence continues at coordinate 45,292,606 of NC_140752.1, read as the reverse complement.
TATGATGATTATTGACCTAATTAACAAGTTACTTCCCGATAATAAAGTTTAACTTAAGTTCGTCTCCAAAGTAGGAACCTTTGGTGACCAAAATTTTATCCTACCTTTTTGGCTTGGTTTCTTCCCAAATTCCTACTATAGTTCATTCTATTTATGTAATACTCATTGTATGATGATTATGGACCTAATTAACAAGTTACTTCCCGATAATAAAGTTTAACTTAAGTTCGTCTCCAAAGTAGGAACCTTTGGTGACCAAAAGTTTATCCTTCCTTTTTCGCTTGGATTCTTGCCAAATTCCTACTATAGTTCATTCTATTTATGTAATACTAATTGTATGACGATTATTGACCTAATTAACAAGTTACTTCCCGATAATAAAGTTTAACTTAAGTTCGTCTCCAAAGTAGGAACCTTTGGTGACCAAAATTTTATCCTACCTTTTTGGCTTGGTTTCTTCCCAAATTCCTACTATAGTTCATTCTATTTATGTAATACTCATTGTATGATGATTATGGACCTAATTAACAAGTTACTTCCCCATAATAAAGTTTAACGTAAGTTCGTCTCCAAAGGAGGAACCTTTGGTGACCAAAATTTTATCCTACCTTTTTGGCTTGGTTTCTTCCCAAATTCCTACTATAGTTCATTCTATTTATGTAATACTCATTGTATGATGATTATGGACCTAATTAACAAGTTACTTCCCCATAATAAAGTTTAAGTTAAGTTCGTCTCCAAAGGAGGAACCTTTGGTGACCAAAAGTTTATCCTTCCTTTTTCGCTTGGATTCTTGCCAAATTCCTACTATAGTTCATTCTATTTATGTAATACTAATTGTATGATGATTATTGACCTAATTAACAAGTTACTTCCCGATAATAAAGTTTAACTTAAGTTCGTCTCCAAAGTAGGAACCTTTGGTGACCAAAATTTTATCCTACCTTTTTGGCTTGGTTTCTTCCCAAATTCCTACTATAGTTCATTCTATTTATGTAATACTCATTGTATGATGATTATGGACCTAATTAACAAGTTACTTCCCCATAATAAAGTTTAACGTAAGTTCATCTCCAAAGGAGGAACCTTTGGTGACCAAAATTTTATCCTACCTTTTTGGCTTGGTTTCTTCCCAAATTCCTACTATAGTTCATTCTATTTATGTAATACTCATTGTATGATGATTATGGACCTAATTAACAAGTTACTTCCCCATAATAAAGTTTAAGTTAAGTTCGTCTCCAAAGGAGGAACCTTTGGTGACCAAAAGTTTATCCTTCCTTTTTCGCTTGGATTCTTGCCAAATTCCTACTATAGTTCATTCTATTTATGTTATACTAATTGTATGATGATTATTGACCTAATTAACAAGTTACTTCCCGATAATAAAGTTTAACTTAAGTTCGTCTCCAAAGTAGGAACCTTTGGTGACCAAAATTTTATCCTACCTTTTTGGCTTGGTTTCTTCCCAAATTCCTACTATAGTTCATTCTATTTATGTAATACTCATTGTATGATGATTATGGACCTAATTAACAAGTTACTTCCCGATAATAAAGTTTAACTTAAGTTCGTCTCCAAAGTAGGAACCTTTGGTGACCAAAAGTTTATCCTTCCTTTTTCGCTTGGATTCTTGCCAAATTCCTACTATAGTTCATTCTATTTATGTAATACTAATTGTATGACGATTATTGACCTAATTAACAAGTTACTTCCCGATAATAAAGTTTAACTTAAGTTCGTCTCCAAAGTAGGAACCTTTGGTGACCAAAATTTTATCCTACCTTTTTGGCTTGGTTTCTTCCCAAATTCCTACTATAGTTCATTCTATTTATGTAATACTCATTGTATGATGATTATGGACCTAATTAACAAGTTACTTCCCCATAATAAAGTTTAACGTAAGTTCGTCTCCAAAGGAGGAACCTTTGGTGACCAAAATTTTATCCTACCTTTTTGGCTTGGTTTCTTCCCAAATTCCTACTATAGTTCATTCTATTTATGTAATACTCATTGTATGATGATTATGGACCTAATTAACAAGTTACTTCCCCATAATAAAGTTTAAGTTAAGTTCGTCTCCAAAGGAGGAACCTTTGGTGACCAAAAGTTTATCCTTCCTTTTTCGCTTGGATTCTTGCCAAATTCCTACTATAGTTCATTCTATTTATGTAATACAAATTGTATGATGATTATTGACCTAATTAACAAGTTACTTCCCGATAATAAAGTTTAACTTAAGTTCGTCTCCAAAGTAGGAACCTTTGGTGACCAAAATTTTATCCTACCTTTTTGGCTTGGTTTCTTCCCAAATTCCTACTATAGTTCATTCTATTTATGTAATACTCATTGTATGATGATTATGGACCTAATTAACAAGTTACTTCCCCATAATAAAGTTTAACGTAAGTTCATCTCCAAAGGAGGAACCTTTGGTGACCAAAATTTTATCCTACCTTTTTGGCTTGGTTTCTTCCCAAATTCCTACTATAGTTCATTCTATTTATGTAATACTCATTGTATGATGATTATGGACCTAATTAACAAGTTACTTCCCCATAATAAAGTTTAAGTTAAGTTCGTCTCCAAAGGAGGAACCTTTGGTGACCAAAAGTTTATCCTTCCTTTTTCACTTGGATTCTTGCCAAATACCTACTATAGTTCATTCTATTTAAGTAATACTCATTGTGTGATGATTATGGACCTAATTAACAAGTTACTTCCCCATAATAAAGTTTGAGTTAAGTTCGTCTCCAAAGGAGGAACCTTTGGTGACCAAAAGTTTATCCTTCCTTTTTCGCTTGGATTCTTGCCAAATTCCTACTATAGTTCATTCTATTTATGTAATACTAATTGTATGACGATTATTGACCTAATTAACAAGTTACTTCCAGATAATAAAGTTTAACTTAAGTTCGTCTCCAAAGTAGGAACCTTTGGTGACCAAAATTTTATCCTACCTTTTTGGCTTGGTTTCTTCCCAAATTCCTACTATAGTTCATTCTATTTATGTAATACTCATTGTATGATGATTATGGACCTAATTAACAAGTTACTTCCCCATAATAAAGTTTAACGTAAGTTCGTCTCCAAAGGAGGAACCTTTGGTGACCAAAATTTTATCCTACCTTTTTGGCTTGGTTTCATCCCAAATTCCTACTATAGTTCATTCTATTTATGTAATACTCATTGTATGATGATTATGGACCTAATTAACAAGTTACTTCCCCATAATAAAGTTTAAGTTAAGTTCGTCTCCAAAGGAGGAACCTTTGGTGACCAAAAGTTTATCCTTCCTTTTTCGCTTGGATTCTTGCCAAATTCCTACTATAGTTCATTCTATTTATGTAATACTAATTGTATGATGATTATTGACCTAATTAACAAGTTACTTCCCGATAATAAAGTTTAACTTAAGTTCGTCTCCAAAGTAGGAACCTTTGGTGACCAAAATTTTATCCTACCTTTTTGGCTTGGTTTCTTCCCAAATTCCTACTATAGTTCATTCTATTTATGTAATACTCATTGTATGATGATTATGGACCTAATTAACAAGTTACTTCCCCATAATAAAGTTTAAGTTAAGTTCGTCTCCAAAGGAGGAACCTTTGGTGACCAAAAGTTTATCCTTCCTTTTTCACTTGGATTCTTGCCAAATTCCTACTATAGTTCATTCTATTTATGTAATACTAATTGTATGATGATTATGGACCTAATTAACAAGTTACTTCCCGATAATAAAGTTTAACTTAAGTTCGTCTCCAAAGTAGGAACCTTTGGTGACCAAAATTTTATCCTACCTTTTTGGCTTGGTTTCTTCCCAAATTCATACTATAGTTCATTCTATTTATGTAATACTAATTGTATGATGATTATGGACCGAATTAAAAGGTTACTTCCCCATAATAAAGTTTAACGTAAGTTCGTCTCCAAAGGAGGAACCTTTGGTGACCAAAATTTTATCCTACCTTTTTGGCTTGGTTTCTTACCAAATTCCTACTATAGTTCATTCTATTTATATGTAATACTCATTGTATGATGATTATGGACCTAATTAACAAGTTACTTCCCCATAAAAAAGTTTAAGTTAAGTTCGTCTCCAAAGGAGGAACCTTTGGTGACCAAAATTTTATCCTTCCTTTTTCGCTTGGTTTCTTGCCAAATTCCTACTATAGTTCCTTCTATTTATGTAATACTCATTGTGTGATGATTATGTACCTAATTAACAAGTTACTTCCCCATAATAAAGTTTAAGTTAAGTTCGTCTCCAAAGGAGGAACCTTTGGTGACCAAAAGTTTATCCTTTATTTTTCGCTTGGATTCTTGCCAAATTCCTACTATAGTTCATTCTATTTAAGTAATACTAATTGTGTGATGTTTATGGACCTAATTAACAAGTTACTTCCCCATAATAAAGTTTAACGTAAGTTCGTCTCCAAAGGAGGAACCTTTGGTGACCAAAATTTTATCCTACCTTTTTGGCTTGGTTTCTTCCCAAATTCCTACTATAGTTCATTCTATGTAATACTCATTGTATGATGATTATGGACCTAATTAACAAGTTACTTTCCGATAATAAAGTTTAACTTAAGTTCGTCTCCAAAGGAGGAACCTTTGGTGACCAAAAGTTTATCCTTCCTTTTTCGCTTGGATTCTTCCCAAATTCCTACTATAGTTCATTCTATTTAAGTAATACTAATTGTGTGATGTTTATGGACCTAATTAACAAGTTACTTTCTGATAATAAAGTTTAACTTAAGTTCGTCTCCAAACGAGGAACCTTTGGTGACCAAAAGTTTATCCTTCCTTTTTCGCTTGGATTCTTCCCAAATTCCTACTATAGTTCATTCTATTTACGTAATACTCATTGTATGATGATTATTGACCTAATTAACAAGTTACTTTCCCAAAATAAAGTTTAAGTTAAGTTCGTCTCCAAAGGAGGAACCTTTGGTGACCAAAATTTTATCCATCATTTTTCGCTTGGTTTCTTGCCAAATTCCTACTATAGTTCATTCTATTTATGTAATACGAATTGTATGACGATTATTGTCCTAATTAACAAGTTAGTTCCCGATAATAAAGTTTAACTTAAGTTCGTCTCCAAAGGAGGAACCTTTGGTGACCAAAATTTTATCCATCCTTTTTCGCTTGGTTTCTTGCCAAATTCCTACTATAGTTCATTCTATTTATGTAATACTCATTGTATGATGATTATGGACCTAATTAACAAGTTACTTCCCCATAATAAAGTTTAAGTTAAGTTCGTCTCCAAAGGAGGAACCTTTGGTGACCAAAATTTTATCCTTCCTTTTTCGCTTGGTTTCTTGCCAAATTCCTACTATAGTTCATTCTATTTATGTAATACTCATTGTGTGATGATTATGGACCTAATTAACAAGTTACTTCCCCAAAATAAAGTTTAAGTTAAGTTCGTCTCCAAAGGAGGAACCTTTGGTGACCAAAAGTTTATCCTTTATTTTTCGCTTGGATTCTTGCCAAATTCCTACTATAGTTCATTCTATTTAAGTAATACTAATTGTGTGATGTTTATGGACGTAATTAACAAGTTACTTTCCGATAATAAAGTTTAACTTAAGTTCGTCTCCAAAGTAGGAACCTTTGGTGACCAAAAAGTTTATCCTTCCTTTTTCGCTTGGATTCTTCCCAAATTCCTACTATAGTTCATTCTATTTACGTAATACTCATTGTATGATAATCATTGACCTAATTACCAAGTTACTTCCCCAAAATAAAGTTTAAGTTAAGTTCGTCTCCAAAGGAGGAACCTTTGGTGACCAAAAGTTTATCCTTCCTTTTTCACATGGGTTCTTGCCAAATACCTACTATAGTTCATTCTATTTAAGTAATACTCATTGTGTGATGATTATGGACCTAATTAACAAGTTACTTCCCCATAATAAAGTTTAAGTTAAGTTTGTCTCCAAAGGAGGAACCTTTGGTGACCAAAAGTTTATCCTTCCTTTTTCGCTTGGATTCTTGCCAAATTCCTACTATAGTTCATTCTATTTATGTAATACTAATTGTATGACGATTATTGACCTAATTAACAAGTTACTTCCCGATAATAAAGTTTAACTTAAGTTCGTCTCCAAAGTAGGAACCTTTGGTGACCAAAATTTTATCCTACCTTTTTGGCTTGGTTTCTTCCCAAATTCCTACTATAAGTCATTCTATTTATGTAATACTCATTGTATGATGATTATGGACCTAATTAACAAGTTACTTCCCCATAATAAAGTTTAACGTAAGTTCATCTCCAAAGGAGGAACCTTTGGTGACCAAAATTTTATCCTAACTTTTTGGCTTGGTTTCTTCCCAAATTCCTACTATAGTTCATTCTATTTATGTAATACTCATTGTATGATGATTATGGACCTAATTAACAAGTTACTTCCCCATAATAAAGTTTAAGTTAAGTTCGTCTCCAAAGGAGGAACCTTTGGTGACCAAAAGTTTATCCTTCCTTTTTCGCTTGGATTCTTGCCAAATTCCTACTATAGTTCATTCTATTTATGTAATACTAATTGTATGATGATTATTGACCTAATTAACAAGTTACTTCCCGATAATAAAGTTTAACTTAAGTTCGTCTCCAAAGTAGGAACCTTTGGTGACCAAAATTTTATCCTACCTTTTTGGCTTGGTTTCTTCCCAAATTCCTACTATAGTTCATTCTATTTATGTAATACTCATTGTATGATGATTATGGACCTAATTAACAAGTTACTTCCTGATAATAAAGTTTAACTTAAGTTCGTCTCCAAAGTAGGAACCTTTGGTGACCAAAAGTTTATCCTTCCTTTTTCGCTTGGATTCTTGCCAAATTCCTACTATAGTTCATTCTATTTATGTAATACTAATTGTATGACGATTATTGACCTAATTAACAAGTTACTTCCCGATAATAAAGTTTAACTTAAGTTCGTCTCCAAAGTAGGAACCTTTGGTGACCAAAATTTTATCCTACCTTTTTGGCTTGGTTTCTTCCCAAATTCCTACTATAGTTCATTCTATTTATGTAATACTCATTGTATGATGATTATGGACCTAATTAACAAGTTACTTCCCCATAATAAAGTTTAACGTAAGTTCGTCTCCAAAGGAGGAACCTTTGGTGACCAAAATTTTATCCTACCTTTTTGGCTTGGTTTCTTCCCAAATTCCTACTATAGTTCATTCTATTTATGTAATACTCATTGTATGATGATTATGGACCTAATTAACAAGTTACTTCCCCATAATAAAGTTTAAGTTAAGTTCGTCTCCAAAGGAGGAACCTTTGGTGACCAAAAGTTTATCCTTCCTTTTTCGCTTGGATTCTTGCCAAATTCCTACTATAGTTCATTCTATTTATGTAATACTAATTGTATGATGATTATTGACCTAATTAACAAGTTACTTCCCGATAATAAAGTTTAACTTAAGTTCGTCTCCAAAGTAGGAACCTTTGGTGACCAAAATTTTATCCTACCTTTTTGGCTTGGTTTCTTCCCAAATTCCTACTATAGTTCATTCTATTTATGTAATACTCATTGTATGATGATTATGGACCTAATTAACAAGTTACTTCCCCATAATAAAGTTTAACGTAAGTTCATCTCCAAAGGAGGAACCTTTGGTGACCAAAATTTTATCCTACCTTTTTGGCTTGGTTTCTTCCCAAATTCCTACTATAGTTCATTCTATTTATGTAATACTAATTGTATGATGATTATGGACCTAATTAACAAGTTACTTTCCGATAATAAAGTTTAACTTAAGTTCGTCTCCAAAGGAGGAACCTTTGGTGACCAAAAGTTTATCCTTCCTTTTTCGCTTGGATTCTTGCCAAATTCCTACTATAGTTCATTCTATTTATGTAATACTAATTGTATGATGATTATTGACCTAATTAACAAGTTACTTCCCGATAATAAAGTTTAACTTAAGTTCGTCTCCAAAGTAGGAACCTTTGGTGACCAAAATTTTATCCTACCTTTTTGGCTTGGTTTCTTCCCAAATTCCTACTATAGTTCATTCTATTTATGTAATACTCATTGTATGATGATTATGGACCTAATTAACAAGTTACTTCCCGATAATAAAGTTTAACTTAAGTTCGTCTCCAAAGTAGGAACCTTTGGTGACCAAAAGTTTATCCTTCCTTTTTCGCTTGGATTCTTGCCAAATTCCTACTATAGTTCATTCTATTTATGTAATACTAATTGTATGACGATTATTGACCTAATTAACAAGTTACTTCCCGATAATAAAGTTTAACTTAAGTTCGTCTCCAAAGTAGGAACCTTTGGTGACCAAAATTTTATCCTACCTTTTTGGCTTGGTTTCTTCCCAAATTCCTACTATAGTTCATTCTATTTATGTAATACTCATTGTATGATGATTATGGACCTAATTAACAAGTTACTTCCCCATAATAAAGTTTAACGTAAGTTCGTCTCCAAAGGAGGAACCTTTGGTGACCAAAATTTTATCCTACCTTTTTGGCTTGGTTTCTTCCCAAATTCCTACTATAGTTCATTCTATTTATGTAATACTCATTGTATGATGATTATGGACCTAATTAACAAGTTACTTCCCCATAATAAAGTTTAAGTTAAGTTCGTCTCCAAAGGAGGAACCTTTGGTGACCAAAAGTTTATCCTTCCTTTTTCGCTTGGATTCTTGCCAAATTCCTACTATAGTTCATTCTATTTATGTAATACTAATTGTATGATGATTATTGACCTAATTAACAAGTTACTTCCCGATAATAAAGTTTAACTTAAGTTCGTCTCCAAAGTAGGAACCTTTGGTGACCAAAATTTTATCCTACCTTTTTGGCTTCGTTTCTTCCCAAATTCCTACTATAGTTCATTCTATTTATGTAATACTCATTGTATGATGATTATGGACCTAATTAACAAGTTACTTCCCCATAATAAAGTTTAAGTTAAGTTCGTCTCCAAAGGAGGAACCTTTGGTGACCAAAAGTTTATCCTTCCTTTTTCACTTGGATTCTTGCCAAATTCCTACTATAGTTCATTCTATTTATGTAATACTAATTGTATGATGATTATGGACCTAATTAACAAGTTACTTCCCGATAATAAAGTTTAACTTAAGTTCGTCTCCAAAGTAGGAACCTTTGGTGACCAAAATTTTATCCTACCTTTTTGGCTTGGTTTCTTCCCAAATTCATACTATAGTTCATTCTATTTATGTAATACTAATTGTATGATGATTATGGACCGAATTAAAAGGTTACTTCCCCATAATAAAGTTTAACGTAAGTTCGTCTCCAAAGGAGGAACCTTTGGTGACCAAAATTTTATCCTACCTTTTTGGCTTGGTTTCTTACCAAATTCCTACTATAGTTCATTCTATTTATGTAATACTCATTGTATGATGATTATGGACCTAATTAACAAGTTACTTCCCCATAATAAAGTTTAACGTAAGTTCATCTCCAAAGGAGGAACCTTTGGTGACCAAAATTTTATCCTACCTTTTTGGCTTGGTTTCTTCCCAAATTCCTACTATAGTTCATTCTATTTATGTAATACTAATTGTATGATGATTATGGACCTAATTAACAAGTTACTTTCCGATAATAAAGTTTAACTTAAGTTCGTCTCCAAAGGAGGAACCTTTGGTGACCAAAAGTTTATCCTTCCTTTTTCGCTTGGATTCTTGCCAAATTCCTACTATAGTTCATTCTATTTATGTAATACTAATTGTATGATGATTATTGACCTAATTAACAAGTTACTTCCCGATAATAAAGTTTAACTTAAGTTCGTCTCCAAAGTAGGAACCTTTGGTGACCAAAATTTTATCCTACCTTTTTGGCTTGGTTTCTTCCCAAATTCCTACTATAGTTCATTCTATTTATGTAATACTCATTGTATGATGATTATGGACCTAATTAACAAGTTACTTCCCCATAATAAAGTTTAACGTAAGTTCATCTCCAAAGGAGGAACCTTTGGTGACCAAAATTTTATCCTACCTTTTTGGCTTGGTTTCTTCCCAAATTCCTACTATAGTTCATTCTATTTATGTAATACTAATTGTATGATGATTATGGACCTAATTAACAAGTTACTTTCCGATAATAAAGTTTAACTTAAGTTCGTCTCCAAAGGAGGAACCTTTGGTGACCAAAAGTTTATCCTTCCTTTTTCGCTTGGATTCTTGCCAAATTCCTACTATAGTTCATTCTATTTATGTAATACTAATTGTATGATGATTATTGACCTAATTAACAAGTTACTTCCCGATAATAAAGTTTAACTTAAGTTCGTCTCCAAAGTAGGAACCTTTGGTGACCAAAATTTTATCCTACCTTTTTGGCTTGGTTTCTTCCCAAATTCCTACTATAGTTCATTCTATTTATGTAATACTCATTGTATGATGATTATGGACCTAATTAACAAGTTACTTCCCGATAATAAAGTTTAACTTAAGTTCGTCTCCAAAGTAGGAACCTTTGGTGACCAAAAGTTTATCCTTCCTTTTTCGCTTGGATTCTTGCCAAATTCCTACTATAGTTCATTCTATTTATGTAATACTAATTGTATGACGATTATTGACCTAATTAACAAGTTACTTCCCGATAATAAAGTTTAACTTAAGTTCGTCTCCAAAGTAGGAACCTTTGGTGACCAAAATTTTATCCTACCTTTTTGGCTTGGTTTCTTCCCAAATTCCTACTATAGTTCATTCTATTTATGTAATACTCATTGTATGATGATTATGGACCTAATTAACAAGTTACTTCCCCATAATAAAGTTTAACGTAAGTTCGTCTCCAAAGGAGGAACCTTTGGTGACCAAAATTTTATCCTACCTTTTTGGCTTGGTTTCTTCCCAAATTCCTACTATAGTTCATTCTATTTATGTAATACTCATTGTATGATGATTATGGACCTAATTAACAAGTTACTTCCCCATAATAAAGTTTAAGTTAAGTTCGTCTCCAAAGGAGGAACCTTTGGTGACCAAAAGTTTATCCTTCCTTTTTCGCTTGGATTCTTGCCAAATTCCTACTATAGTTCATTCTATTTATGTAATACTAATTGTATGATGATTATTGACCTAATTAACAAGTTACTTCCCGATAATAAAGTTTAACTTAAGTTCGTCTCCAAAGTAGGAACCTTTGGTGACCAAAATTTTATCCTACCTTTTTGGCTTCGTTTCTTCCCAAATTCGTACTATAGTTCATTCTATTTATGTAATACTCATTGTATGATGATTATGGACCTAATTAACAAGTTACTTCCCCATAATAAAGTTTAAGTTAAGTTCGTCTCCAAAGGAGGAACCTTTGGTGACCAAAAGTTTATCCTTCCTTTTTCACTTGGATTCTTGCCAAATTCCTACTATAGTTCATTCTATTTATGTAATACTAATTGTATGATGATTATGGACCTAATTAACAAGTTACTTCCCGATAATAAAGTTTAACTTAAGTTCGTCTCCAAAGTAGGAACCTTTGGTGACCAAAATTTTATCCTACCTTTTTGGCTTGGTTTCTTCCCAAATTCATACTATAGTTCATTCTATTTATGTAATACTAATTGTATGATGATTATGGACCGAATTAAAAGGTTACTTCCCCATAATAAAGTTTAACGTAAGTTCGTCTCCAAAGGAGGAACCTTTGGTGACCAAAATTTTATCCTACCTTTTTGGCTTGGTTTCTTACCAAATTCCTACTATAGTTCATTCTATTTATGTAATACTCATTGTATGATGATTATGGACCTAATTAACAAGTTACTTCCCCATAAAAAAGTTTAAGTTAAGTTCGTCTCCAAAGGAGGAACCTTTGGTGACCAAAATTTTATCCTTCCTTTTTCGCTTGGTTTCTTGCCAAATTCCTACTATAGTTCCTTCTATTTATGTAATACTCATTGTGTGATGATTATGGACCTAATTAACAAGTTACTTCCCCATAATAAAGTTTAAGTTAAGTTCGTCTCCAAAGGAGGAACCTTTGGTGACCAAAAGTTTATCCTTCCTTTTTCACTTGGATTCTTGCCAAATTCCTACTATAGTTCATTCTATTTATGTAATACTAATTGTATGATGATTATGGACCTAATTAACAAGTTACTTCCCGATAATAAAGTTTAACTTAAGTTCGTCTCCAAAGTAGGAACCTTTGGTGACCAAAATTTTATCCTACCTTTTTGGCTTGGTTTCTTCCCAAATTCATACTATAGTACATTCTATTTATGTAATACTAATTGTATGATGATTATGGACCGAATTAAAAGGTTACTTCCCCATAATAAAGTTTAACGTAAGTTCGTCTCCAAAGGAGGAACCTTTGGTGACCAAAATTTTATCCTACCTTTTTGGCTTGGTTTCTTACCAAATTCCTACTATAGTTCATTCTATTTAAGTAATACTAATTGTGTGATGTTTACGGACCTAATTAACAAGTTACTTCCCCATAATAAAGTTTAACGTAAGTTCGTCTCCAAAGGAGGAACCTTTGGTGACCAAAATTTTATCCTACCTTTTTGGCTTGGTTTCTTCCCAAATTCCTACTATAGTTCATTCTATGTAATACTCATTGTATGATGATTATGGACCTAATTAACAAGTTACTTTCCGATAATAAAGTTTAACTTAAGTTCGTCTCCAAAGGAGGAACCTTTGGTGACCAAAAGTTTATCCTTCCTTTTTCGCTTGGATTCTTCCCAAATTCCTACTATACTTCTTTCTATTTAAGTAATACTAATTGTGTGATGTTTATGGACCTAATTAACAAGTTACTTTCCGATAATAAAGTTTAACTTAAGTTCGTCTCCAAAGGAGGAACCTTTGGTGACCAAAATTTTATCCATCCTTTTTCGCTTGGTTTCTTGTCAAATTCCTACTATAGTTCATTCTATTTATGTAATACGAATTGTATGACGATTATTGTCCTAATTAACAAGTTAGTTCCCGATAATAAAGTTTAACTTAAGTTCGTCTCCAAAGGAGGAACCTTTGGTGACCAAAATTTTATCCATCCTTTTTCGCTTGGTTTCTTGCCAAATTCCTACTATAGTTCATTCTATTTATGTAATACTCATTGTATGATGATTATGGACCTAATTAACAAGTTACTTCCCCATAATAAAGTTTAAGTTAAGTTCGTCTCCAAAGGAGGAACCTTTGGTGACCAAAATTTTATCCTTCCTTTTTCGCTTGGTTTCTTGCCAAATTCCTACTATAGTTCATTCTATTTATGTAATACTCATTGTGTGATGATTATGGACCTAATTAACAAGTTACTTCCCCAAAATAAAGTTTAAGTTAAGTTCGTCTCCAAAGGAGGAACCTTTGGTGACCAAAAGTTTATCCTTTATTTTTCGCTTGGATTCTTGCCAAATTCCTACTATAGTTCATTCTATTTAAGTAATACTAATTGTGTGATGTTTATGGACGTAATTAACAAGTTACTTTCCGATAATAAAGTTTAACTTAAGTTCGTCTCCAAAGGAGGAACCTTTGGTGACCAAAAGTTTATCCTTCCTTTTTCACTTGGATTCTTGCCAAATACCTACTATAGTTCATTCTATTTAAGTAATACTCATTGTGTGATGATTATGGACCTAATTAACAAGTTACTTCCCCATAATAAAGTTTAAGTTAAGTTCGTCTCCAAAGGAGGAACCTTTGGTGACCAAAATTTTATCCTACCTTTTTGGCTTGGTTTCTTCCCAAATTCCTACTATAGTTCATTCTATTTATGTAATACTCATTGTATGATGATTATGGACCTAATTAACAAGTTACTTCCCCATAATAAAGTTTAAGTTAAGTTCGTCTCCAAAGGAGGAACCTTTGGTGACCAAAAGTTTATCCTTCCTTTTTCGCTTGGATTCTTGCCAAATTCCTACTATAGTTCATTCTATTTATGTAATACTAATTGTATGATGATTATTGACCTAATTAACAAGTTACTTCCCGATAATAAAGTTTAACTTAAGTTCGTCTCCAAAGTAGGAACCTTTGGTGACCAAAATTTTATCCTACCTTTTTGGCTTCGTTTCTTCCCAAATTCCTACTATAGTTCATTCTATTTATGTAATACTCATTGTATGATGATTATGGACCTAATTAACAAGTTACTTCCCCATAATAAAGTTTAAGTTAAGTTCGTCTCCAAAGGAGGAACCTTTGGTGACCAAAAGTTTATCCTTCCTTTTTCACTTGGATTCTTGCCAAATTCCTACTATAGTTCATTCTATTTATGTAATACTAATTGTATGATGATTATGGACCTAATTAACAAGTTACTTCCCGATAATAAAGTTTAACTTAAGTTCGTCTCCAAAGTAGGAACCTTTGGTGACCAAAATTTTATCCTACCTTTTTGGCTTGGTTTCTTCCCAAATTCATACTATAGTTCATTCTATTTATGTAATACTAATTGTATGATGATTATGGACCGAATTAAAAGGTTACTTCCCCATAATAAAGTTTAACGTAAGTTCGTCTCCAAAGGAGGAACCTTTGGTGACCAAAATTTTATCCTACCTTTTTGGCTTGGTTTCTTACCAAATTCCTACTATAGTTCATTCTATTTATGTAATACAAATTGTATGATGATTATGGACCTAATTAACAAGTTACTTCCCCATAAAAAAGTTTAAGTTAAGTTCGTCTCCAAAGGAGGAACCTTTGGTGACCAAAATTTTATCCTTCCTTTTTCGCTTGGTTTCTTGCCAAATTCCTACTATAGTTCCTTCTATTTATGTAATACTCATTGTGTGATGATTATGGACCTAATTAACAAGTTACTTCCCCATAATAAAGTTTAAGTTAAGTTCGTCTCCAAAGGAGGAACCTTTGGTGACCAAAAGTTTATCCTTCCTTTTTCACTTGGATTCTTGCCAAATTCCTACTATAGTTCATTCTATTTATGTAATACTAATTGTATGATGATTATGGACCTAATTAACAAGTTACTTCCCGATAATAAAGTTTAACTTAAGTTCGTCTCCAAAGTAGGAACCTTTGGTGACCAAAATTTTATCCTACCTTTTTGGCTTGGTTTCTTCCCAAATTCATACTATAGTTCATTCTATTTATGTAATACTAATTGTATGATGATTATGGACCGAATTAAAAGGTTACTTCCCCATAATAAAGTTTAACGTAAGTTCGTCTCCAAAGGAGGAACCTTTGGTGACCAAAATTTTATCCTACCTTTTTGGCTTGGTTTCTTACCAAATTCCTACTATAGTTCATTCTATTTAAGTAATACTAATTGTGTGATATTTACGGACCTAATTAACAAGTTACTTCCCCATAATAAAGTTTAACGTAAGTTCGTCTCCAAAGGAGGAACCTTTGGTGACCAAAATTTTATCCTACCTTTTTGGCTTGGTTTCTTCCCAAATTCCTACTATAGTTCATTCTATGTAATACTCATTGTATGATGATTATGGACCTAATTAACAAGTTACTTTCCGATAATAAAGTTTAACTTAAGTTCGTCTCCAAAGGAGGAACCTTTGGTGACCAAAAGTTTATCCTTCCTTTTTCGCTTGGATTCTTCCCAAATTCCTACTATACTTCTTTCTATTTAAGTAATACTAATTGTGTGATGTTTATGGACCTAATTAACAAGTTACTTTCCGATAATAAAGTTTAACTTAAGTTCGTCTCCAAAGGAGGAACCTTTGGTGACCAAAATTTTATCCATCCTTTTTCGCTTGGTTTCTTGTCAAATTCCTACTATAGTTCATTCTATTTATGTAATACGAATTGTATGACGATTATTGTCCTAATTAACAAGTTAGTTCCCGATAATAAAGTTTAACTTAAGTTCGTCTCCAAAGGAGGAACCTTTGGTGACCAAAATTTTATCCATCCTTTTTCGCTTGGTTTCTTGCCAAATTCCTACTATAGTTCATTCTATTTATGTAATACTCATTGTATGATGATTATGGACCTAATTAACAAGTTACTTCCCCATAATAAAGTTTAAGTTAAGTTCGTCTCCAAAGGAGGAACCTTTGGTGACCAAAATTTTATCCTTCCTTTTTCGCTTGGTTTCTTGCCAAATTCCTACTATAGTTCATTCTATTTATGTAATACTCATTGTGTGATGATTATGGACCTAATTAACAAGTTACTTCCCCAAAATAAAGTTTAAGTTAAGTTCGTCTCCAAAGGAGGAACCTTTGGTGACCAAAAGTTTATCCTTTATTTTTCGCTTGGATTCTTGCCAAATTCCTACTATAGTTCATTCTATTTAAGTAATACTAATTGTGTGATGTTTATGGACGTAATTAACAAGTTACTTTCCGATAATAAAGTTTAACTTAAGTTCGTCTCCAAAGGAGGAACCTTTGGTGACCAAAAGTTTATCCTTCCTTTTTCACTTGGATTCTTGCCAAATACCTACTATAGTTCATTCTATTTAAGTAATACTCATTGTGTGATGATTATGGACCTAATTAACAAGTTACTTCCCCATAATAAAGTTTAAGTTAAGTTCGTCTCCAAAGGAGGAACCTTTGGTGACCAAAAGTTTATCCTTCCTTTTTCGCTTGGTTTCTTGCCAAATTCCTACTATAGTTCATTCTATTTATGTAATACTCATTGTATGATGATTATGGACCTAATTAACAAGTTACTTCCCCATAATAAAGTTTAAGTTAAGTTCGTCTCCAAAGGAGGAACCTTTGGTGACCAAAATTTTATCCTTCCTTTTTCGCTTGGTTTCTTGCCAAATTCCTACTATAGTTCATTCTATTTATGTAATACTCATTGTGTGATGATTATGGACCTAATTAACAAGTTACTTCCCCAAAATAAAGTTTAAGTTAAGTTCGTCTCCAAAGGAGGAACCTTTGGTGACCAAAAGTTTATCCTTTATTTTTCGCTTGGATTCTTGCCAAATTCCTACTATAGTTCATTCTATTTAAGTAATACTAATTGTGTGATGTTTATGGACGTAATTAACAAGTTACTTTCCGATAATAAAGTTTAACTTAAGTTCGTCTCCAAAGTAGGAACCTTTGGTGACCAAAAAGTTTATCCTTCCTTTTTCGCTTGGATTCTTCCCAAATTCCTACTATAGTTCATTCTATTTACGTAATACTCATTGTATGATAATCATTGACCTAATTACCAAGTTACTTCCCCAAAATAAAGTTTAAGTTAAGTTCGTCTCCAAAGGAGGAACCTTTGGTGACCAAAAGTTTATCCTTCCTTTTTCACATGGATTCTTGCCAAATACCTACTATAGTTCATTCTATTTAAGTAATACTCATTGTGTGATGATTATGGACCTAATTAACAAGTTACTTCCCCATAATAAAGTTTAAGTTAAGTTTGTCTCCAAAGGAGGAACCTTTGGTGACCAAAAGTTTATCCTTCCTTTTTCGCTTGGATTCTTGCCAAATTCCTACTATAGTTCATTCTATTTATGTAATACTAATTGTATGACGATTATTGACCTAATTAACAAGTTACTTCCCGATAATAAAGTTTAACTTAAGTTCGTCTCCAAAGTAGGAACCTTTGGTGACCAAAATTTTATCCTACCTTTTTGGCTTGGTTTCTTCCCAAATTCCTACTATAGTTCATTCTATTTATGTAATACTCATTGTATGATGATTATGGACCTAATTAACAAGTTACTTCCCCATAATAAAGTTTAACGTAAGTTCGTCTCCAAAGGAGGAACCTTTGGTGACCAAAATTTTATCCTACCTTTTTGGCTTGGTTTCTTCCCAAATTCCTACTATAGTTCATTCTATTTATGTAATACTCATTGTATGATGATTATGGACCTAATTAACAAGTTACTTCCCCATAATAAAGTTTAACGTAAGTTCATCTCCAAAGGAGGAACCTTTGGTGACCAAAATTTTATCCTACCTTTTTGGCTTGGTTTCTTCCCAAATTCCTACTATAGTTCATTCTATTTATGTAATACTAATTGTATGATGATTATGGACCTAATTAACAAGTTACTTTCCGATAATAAAGTTTAACTTAAGTTCGTCTCCAAAGGAGGAACCTTTGGTGACCAAAAGTTTATCCTTCCTTTTTCGCTTGGATTCTTGCCAAATTCCTACTATAGTTCATTCTATTTATGTAATACTAATTGTATGATGATTATTGACCTAATTAACAAGTTACTTCCCGATAATAAAGTTTAACTTAAGTTCGTCTCCAAAGTAGGAACCTTTGGTGACCAAAATTTTATCCTACCTTTTTGGCTTGGTTTCTTCCCAAATTCCTACTATAGTTCATTCTATTTATGTAATACTCATTGTATGATGATTATGGACCTAATTAACAAGTTACTTCCCGATAATAAAGTTTAACTTAAGTTCGTCTCCAAAGTAGGAACCTTTGGTGACCAAAAGTTTATCCTTCCTTTTTCGCTTGGATTCTTGCCAAATTCCTACTATAGTTCATTCTATTTATGTAATACTAATTGTATGACGATTATTGACCTAATTAACAAGTTACTTCCCGATAATAAAGTTTAACTTAAGTTCGTCTCCAAAGTAGGAACCTTTGGTGACCAAAATTTTATCCTACCTTTTTGGCTTGGTTTCTTCCCAAATTCCTACTATAGTTCATTCTATTTATGTAATACTCATTGTATGATGATTATGGACCTAATTAACAAGTTACTTCCCCATAATAAAGTTTAACGTAAGTTCGTCTCCAAAGGAGGAACCTTTGGTGACCAAAATTTTATCCTACCTTTTTGGCTTGGTTTCTTCCCAAATTCCTACTATAGTTCATTCTATTTATGTAATACTCATTGTATGATGATTATGGACCTAATTAACAAGTTACTTCCCCATAATAAAGTTTAAGTTAAGTTCGTCTCCAAAGGAGGAACCTTTGGTGACCAAAAGTTTATCCTTCCTTTTTCGCTTGGATTCTTGCCAAATTCCTACTATAGTTCATTCTATTTATGTAATACTAATTGTATGATGATTATTGACCTAATTAACAAGTTACTTCCCGATAATAAAGTTTAACTTAAGTTCGTCTCCAAAGTAGGAACCTTTGGTGACCAAAATTTTATCCTACCTTTTTGGCTTGGTTTCTTCCCAAATTCCTACTATAGTTCATTCTATTTATGTAATACTCATTGTATGATGATTATGGACCTAATTAACAAGTTACTTCCCCATAATAAAGTTTAAGTTAAGTTCGTCTCCAAAGGAGGAACCTTTGGTGACCAAAAGTTTATCCTTCCTTTTTCACTTGGATTCTTGCCAAATTCCTACTATAGTTCATTCTATTTATGTAATACTAATTGTATGATGATTATGGACCTAATTAACAAGTTACTTCCCGATAATAAAGTTTAACTTAAGTTCGTCTCCAAAGTAGGAACCTTTGGTGACCAAAATTTTATCCTACCTTTTTGGCTTGGTTTCTTCCCAAATTCATACTATAGTTCATTCTATTTATGTAATACTAATTGTATGATGATTATGGACCGAATTAAAAGGTTACTTCCCCATAATAAAGTTTAACGTAAGTTCGTCTCCAAAGGAGGAACCTTTGGTGACCAAAATTTTATCCTACCTTTTTGGCTTGGTTTCTTACCAAATTCCTACTATAGTTCATTCTATTTATGTAATACTCATTGTATGATGATTATGGACCTAATTAACAAGTTACTTCCCCATAAAAAAGTTTAAGTTAAGTTCGTCTCCAAAGGAGGAACCTTTGGTGACCAAAATTTTATCCTTCCTTTTTCGCTTGGTTTCTTGCCAAATTCCTACTATAGTTCCTTCTATTTATGTAATACTCATTGTGTGATGATTATGGACCTAATTAACAAGTTACTTCCCCATAATAAAGTTTAAGTTAAGTTCGTCTCCAAAGGAGGAACCTTTGGTGACCAAAAGTTTATCCTTCCTTTTTCACTTGGATTCTTGCCAAATTCCTACTATAGTTCATTCTATTTATGTAATACTAATTGTATGATGATTATGGACCTAATTAACAAGTTACTTCCCGATAATAAAGTTTAACTTAAGTTCGTCTCCAAAGTAGGAACCTTTGGTGACCAAAATTTTATCCTACCTTTTTGGCTTGGTTTCTTCCCAAATTCATACTATAGTTCATTCTATTTATGTAATACTAATTGTATGATGATTATGGACCGAATTAAAAGGTTACTTCCCCATAATAAAGTTTAACGTAAGTTCTTCTCCAAAGGAGGAACCTTTGGTGACCAAAATTTTATCCTACCTTTTTGGCTTGGTTTCTTACCAAATTCCTACTATAGTTCATTCTATTTAAGTAATACTAATTGTGTGATGTTTACGGACCTAATTAACAAGTTACTTCCCCATAATAAAGTTTAACGTAAGTTCGTCTCCAAAGGAGGAACCTTTGGTGACCAAAATTTTATCCTACCTTTTTGGCTTGGTTTCTTCCCAAATTCCTACTATAGTTCATTCTATGTAATACTCATTGTATGATGATTATGGACCTAATTAACAAGTTACTTTCCGATAATAAAGTTTAACTTAAGTTCGTCTCCAAAGGAGGAACCTTTGGTGACCAAAAGTTTATCCTTCCTTTTTCGCTTGGATTCTTCCCAAATTCCTACTATACTTCTTTCTATTTAAGTAATACTAATTGTGTGATGTTTATGGACCTAATTAACAAGTTACTTTCCGATAATAAAGTTTAACTTAAGTTCGTCTCCAAAGGAGGAACCTTTGGTGACCAAAATTTTATCCATCCTTTTTCGCTTGGTTTCTTGTCAAATTCCTACTATAGTTCATTCTATTTATGTAATACGAATTGTATGACGATTATTGTCCTAATTAACAAGTTAGTTCCCGATAATAAAGTTTAACTTAAGTTCGTCTCCAAAGGAGGAACCTTTGGTGACCAAAATTTTATCCATCCTTTTTCGCTTGGTTTCTTGCCAAATTCCTACTATAGTTCATTCTATTTATGTAATACTCATTGTATGATGATTATGGACCTAATTAACAAGTTACTTCCCCATAATAAAGTTTAAGTTAAGTTCGTCTCCAAAGGAGGAACCTTTGGTGACCAAAATTTTATCCTTCCTTTTTCGCTTGGTTTCTTGCCAAATTCCTACTATAGTTCATTCTATTTATGTAATACTCATTGTGTGATGATTATGGACCTAATTAACAAGTTACTTCCCCAAAATAAAGTTTAAGTTAAGTTCGTCTCCAAAGGAGGAACCTTTGGTGACCAAAAGTTTATCCTTTATTTTTCGCTTGGATTCTTGCCAAATTCCTACTATAGTTCATTCTATTTAAGTAATACTAATTGTGTGATGTTTATGGACGTAATTAACAAGTTACTTTCCGATAATAAAGTTTAACTTAAGTTCGTCTCCAAAGGAGGAACCTTTGGTGACCAAAAGTTTATCCTTCCTTTTTCACTTGGATTCTTGCCAAATACCTACTATAGTTCATTCTATTTAAGTAATACTCATTGTGTGATGATTATGGACCTAATTAACAAGTTACTTCCCCATAATAAAGTTTAAGTTAAGTTCGTCTCCAAAGGAGGAACCTTTGGTGACCAAAAGTTTATCCTTCCTTTTTCACTTGGATTCTTGCCAAATTCCTACTATAGTTCATTCTATTTATGTAATACTAATTGTATGATGATTATGGACCTAATTAACAAGTTACTTCCCGATAATAAAGTTTAACTTAAGTTCGTCTCCAAAGTAGGAACCTTTGGTGACCAAAATTTTATCCTACCTTTTTGGCTTGGTTTCTTCCCAAATTCATACTATAGTTCATTCTATTTATGTAATACTAATTGTATGATGATTATGGACCGAATTAAAAGGTTACTTCCCCATAATAAAGTTTAACGTAAGTTCGTCTCCAAAGGAGGAACCTTTGGTGACCAAAATTTTATCCTACCTTTTTGGCTTGGTTTCTTACCAAATTCCTACTATAGTTCATTCTATTTATGTAATACTCATTGTATGATGATTATGGACCTAATTAACAAGTTACTTCCCCATAAAAAAGTTTAAGTTAAGTTCGTCTCCAAAGGAGGAACCTTTGGTGACCAAAATTTTATCCTTCCTTTTTCGCTTGGTTTCTTGCCAAATTCCTACTATAGTTCCTTCTATTTATGTAATACTCATTGTGTGATGATTATGGACCTAATTAACAAGTTACTTCCCCATAATAAAGTTTAAGTTAAGTTCGTCTCCAAAGGAGGAACCTTTGGTGACCAAAAGTTTATCCTTCCTTTTTCACTTGGATTCTTGCCAAATTCCTACTATAGTTCATTCTATTTATGTAATACTAATTGTATGATGATTATGGACCTAATTAACAAGTTACTTCCCGATAATAAAGTTTAACTTAAGTTCGTCTCCAAAGTAGGAACCTTTGGTGACCAAAATTTTATCCTACCTTTTTGGCTTGGTTTCTTCCCAAATTCATACTATAGTTCATTCTATTTATGTAATACTAATTGTATGATGATTATGGACCGAATTAAAAGGTTACTTCCCCATAATAAAGTTTAACGTAAGTTCTTCTCCAAAGGAGGAACCTTTGGTGACCAAAATTTTATCCTACCTTTTTGGCTTGGTTTCTTACCAAATTCCTACTATAGTTCATTCTATTTAAGTAATACTAATTGTGTGATGTTTACGGACCTAATTAACAAGTTACTTCCCCATAATAAAGTTTAACGTAAGTTCGTCTCCAAAGGAGGAACCTTTGGTGACCAAAATTTTATCCTACCTTTTTGGCTTGGTTTCTTCCCAAATTCCTACTATAGTTCATTCTATGTAATACTCATTGTATGATGATTATGGACCTAATTAACAAGTTACTTTCCGATAATAAAGTTTAACTTAAGTTCGTCTCCAAAGGAGGAACCTTTGGTGACCAAAAGTTTATCCTTCCTTTTTCGCTTGGATTCTTCCCAAATTCCTACTATACTTCTTTCTATTTAAGTAATACTAATTGTGTGATGTTTATGGACCTAATTAACAAGTTACTTTCCGATAATAAAGTTTAACTTAAGTTCGTCTCCAAAGGAGGAACCTTTGGTGACCAAAATTTTATCCATCCTTTTTCGCTTGGTTTCTTGTCAAATTCCTACTATAGTTCATTCTATTTATGTAATACGAATTGTATGACGATTATTGTCCTAATTAACAAGTTAGTTCCCGATAATAAAGTTTAACTTAAGTTCGTCTCCAAAGGAGGAACCTTTGGTGACCAAAATTTTATCCATCCTTTTTCGCTTGGTTTCTTGCCAAATTCCTACTATAGTTCATTCTATTTATGTAATACTCATTGTATGATGATTATGGACCTAATTAACAAGTTACTTCCCCATAATAAAGTTTAAGTTAAGTTCGTCTCCAAAGGAGGAACCTTTGGTGACCAAAATTTTATCCTTCCTTTTTCGCTTGGTTTCTTGCCAAATTCCTACTATAGTTCATTCTATTTATGTAATACTCATTGTGTGATGATTATGGACCTAATTAACAAGTTACTTCCCCAAAATAAAGTTTAAGTTAAGTTCGTCTCCAAAGGAGGAACCTTTGGTGACCAAAAGTTTATCCTTTATTTTTCGCTTGGATTCTTGCCAAATTCCTACTATAGTTCATTCTATTTAAGTAATACTAATTGTGTGATGTTTATGGACGTAATTAACAAGTTACTTTCCGATAATAAAGTTTAACTTAAGTTCGTCTCCAAAGGAGGAACCTTTGGTGACCAAAAGTTTATCCTTCCTTTTTCACTTGGATTCTTGCCAAATACCTACTATAGTTCATTCTATTTAAGTAATACTCATTGTGTGATGATTATGGACCTAATTAACAAGTTACTTCCCCATAATAAAGTTTAAGTTAAGTTCGTCTCCAAAGGAGGAACCTTTGGTGACCAAAAGTTTATCCTTCCTTTTTCGCTTGGATTCTTGCCAAATTCCTACTATAGTTCATTCTATTTATGTAATACTAATTGTATGACGATTATTGACCTAATTAACAAGTTACTTCCAGATAATAAAGTTTAACTTAAGTTCGTCTCCAAAGTAGGAACCTTTGGTGACCAAAATTTTATCCTACCTTTTTGGCTTGGTTTCTTCCCAAATTCCTACTATAGTTCATTCTATTTATGTAATACTCATTGTATGATGATTATGGACCTAATTAACAAGTTACTTCCCCATAATAAAGTTTAACGTAAGTTCGTCTCCAAAGGAGGAACCTTTGGTGACCAAAATTTTATCCTACCTTTTTGGCTTGGTTTCTTCCCAAATTCCTACTATAGTTCATTCTATTTATGTAATACTCATTGTATGATGATTATGGACCTAATTAACAAGTTACTTCCCCATAATAAAGTTTAAGTTAAGTTCGTCTCCAAAGGAGGAACCTTTGGTGACCAAAAGTTTATCCTTCCTTTTTCGCTTGGATTCTTGCCAAATTCCTACTATAGTTCATTCTATTTATGTAATACTAATTGTATGATGATTATTGACCTAATTAACAAGTTACTTCCCGATAATAAAGTTTAACTTAAGTTCGTCTCCAAAGTAGGAACCTTTGGTGACCAAAATTTTATCCTACCTTTTTGGCTTGGTTTCTTCCCAAATTCCTACTATAGTTCATTCTATTTATGTAATACTCATTGTATGATGATTATGGACCTAATTAACAAGTTACTTCCCCATAATAAAGTTTAAGTTAAGTTCGTCTCCAAAGGAGGAACCTTTGGTGACCAAAATTTTATCCTTCCTTTTTCGCTTGGTTTCTTGCCAAATTCCTACTATAGTTCATTCTATTTATGTAATACTCATTGTGTGATGATTATGGACCTAATTAACAAGTTACTTCCCCAAAATAAAGTTCAAGTTAAGTTCGTCTCCAAAGGAGGAACCTTTGGTGACCAAAAGTTTATCCTTTATTTTTCGCTTGGATTCTTGCCAAATTCCTACTATAGTTCATTCTATTTAAGTAATACTAATTGTGTGATGTTTATGGACGTAATTAACAAGTTACTTTCCGATAATAAAGTTTAACTTAAGTTCGTCTCCAAAGTAGGAACCTTTGGTGACCAAAAAGTTTATCCTTCCTTTTTCGCTTGGATTCTTCCCAAATTCCTACTATAGTTCATTCTATTTACGTAATACTCATTGTATGATAATCATTGACCTAATTACCAAGTTACTTCCCCAAAATAAAGTTTAAGTTAAGTTCGTCTCCAAAGGAGGAACCTTTGGTGACCAAAAGTTTATCCTTCCTTTTTCACTTGGATTCTTGCCAAATACCTACTATAGTTCATTCTATTTAAGTAATACTCATTGTGTGATGATTATGGACCTAATTAACAAGTTACTTCCCCATAATAAAGTTTAAGTTAAGTTCGTCTCCAAAGGAGGAACCTTTGGTGACCAAAAGTTTATCCTTCCTTTTTCGCTTGGATTCTTGCCAAATTCCTACTATAGTTCATTCTATTTATGTAATACTAATTGTATGACGATTATTGACCTAATTAACAAGTTACTTCCCGATAATAAAGTTTAACTTAAGTTCGTCTCCAAAGTAGGAACCTTTGGTGACCAAAATTTTATCCTACCTTTTTGGCTTGGTTTCTTCCCAAATTCCTACTATAGTTCATTCTATTTATGTTATACTCATTGTATGATGATTATGGACCTAATTAACAAGTTACTTCCCCATAATAAAGTTTAACGTAAGTTCGTCTCCAAAGGAGGAACCTTTGGTGACCAAAATTTTATTCTACCTTTTTGGCTTGGTTTCTTCCCAAATTCCTACTATAGTTCATTCTATTTATGTAATACTCATTGTATGATGATTATGGACCTAATTAACAAGTTACTTCCCCATAATAAAGTTTAAGTTAAGTTCGTCTCCAAAGGAGGAACCTTTGGTGACCAAAAGTTTATCCTTCCTTTTTCGCTTGGATTCTTGCCAAATTCCTACTATAGTTCATTCTATTTATGTAATACTAATTGTATGATGATTATTGACCTAATTAACAAGTTACTTCCCGATAATAAAGTTTAACTTAAGTTCGTCTCCAAAGTAGGAACCTTTGGTGACCAAAATTTTATCCTACCTTTTTGGCTTGGTTTCTTCCCAAATTCCTACTATAGTTCATTCTATTTATGTAATACTCATTGTATGATGATTATGGACCTAATTAACAAGTTACTTCCCCATAATAAAGTTTAAGTTAAGTTCGTCTCCGAAGGAGGAACCTTTGGTGACCTAAAGTTTATCCTTCCTTTTTCACTTGGATTCTTGCCAAATTCCTACTATAGTTCATTCTATTTATGTAATACTAATTGTATGATGATTATGGACCTAATTAACAAGTTACTTCCCGATAATAAAGTTTAACTTAAGTTCGTCTCCAAAGTAGGAACCTTTGGTGACCAAAATTTTATCCTACCTTTTTGGCTTGGTTTCTTCCCAAATTCCTACTATAGTTCATTCTATTTATGTAATACTCATTGTATGATGATTATGGACCTAATTAACAAGTTACTTCCCCATAATAAAGTTTAACGTAAGTTCGTCTCCAAAGGAGGAACCTTTGGTGACCAAAATTTTATTCTACCTTTTTGGCTTGGTTTCTTCCCAAATTCCTACTATAGTTCATTCTATTTATGTAATACTCATTGTATGATGATTATGGACCTAATTAACAAGTTACTTCCCCATAATAAAGTTTAAGTTAAGTTCGTCTCCAAAGGAGGAACCTTTGGTGACCAAAAGTTTATCCTTCCTTTTTCGCTTGGATTCTTGCCAAATTCCTACTATAGTTCATTCTATTTATGTAATACTAATTGTATGATGATTATTGACCTAATTAACAAGTTACTTCCCGATAATAAAGTTTAACTTAAGTTCGTCTCCAAAGTAGGAACCTTTGGTGACCAAAATTTTATCCTACCTTTTTGGCTTGGTTTCTTC
This sequence comes from Medicago sativa, assembly GCF_051527215.1. Classification (NCBI taxonomy): domain Eukaryota; kingdom Viridiplantae; phylum Streptophyta; class Magnoliopsida; order Fabales; family Fabaceae; genus Medicago; species Medicago sativa. The sequence continues at coordinate 45,265,617 of NC_140752.1, read as the reverse complement.
CCAAATTCCTACTATAGTTCATTCTATTTATGTAATACTCATTGTATGATGATTATGGACCTAATTAACAAGTTACTTCCCCATAATAAAGTTTAAGTTAAGTTCGTCTCCGAAGGAGGAACCTTTGGTGACCTAAAGTTTATCCTTCCTTTTTCACTTGGATTCTTGCCAAATTCCTACTATAGTTCATTCTATTTATGTAATACTAATTGTATGATGATTATGGACCTAATTAACAAGTTACTTCCCGATAATAAAGTTTAACTTAAGTTCGTCTCCAAAGTAGGAACCTTTTGTGACCAAAATTTTATCCTACCTTTTTGGCTTGGTTTCTTCCCAAATTCATACTATAGTTCATTCTATTTATGTAATACTAATTGTATGATGATTATGGACCGAATTAAAAGGTTACTTCCCCATAATAAAGTTTAACGTAAGTTCGTCTCCAAAGGAGGAACCTTTGGTGACCAAAATTTTATCCTACCTTTTTGGCTTGGTTTCTTACCAAATTCCTACTATAGTTCATTCTATTTATGTAATACTCATTGTATGATGATTATGGACCTAATTAACAAGTTACTTCCCCATAAAAAAGTTTAAGTTAAGTTCGTCTCCAAAGGAGGAACCTTTGGTGACCAAAATTTTATCCTTCCTTTTTCGCTTGGTTTCTTGCCAAATTCCTACTATAGTTCCTTCTATTTATGTAATACTCATTGTGTGATGATTATGGACCTAATTAACAAGTTACTTCCCCATAATAAAGTTTAAGTTAAGTTCGTCTCCAAAGGAGGAACCTTTTATTGACCAAAAGTTTATCCTTTATTTTTCGCTTGGATTCTTGCCAAATTCCTACTATAGTTCATTCTATTTAAGTAATACTAATTGTGTGATGTTTACGGACCTAATTAACAAGTTACTTCCCCATAATAAAGTTTAACGTAAATTCGTCTCCAAAGGAGGAACCTTTGGTGACCAAAATTTTATCCTACCTTTTTGGCTTGGTTTCTTCCCAAATTCCTACTATAGTTCATTCTATTTATGTAATACTCATTGTATGATGATTATGGACCTAATTAACAAGTTACTTTCCGATAATAAAGTTTAAGTTAAGTTCGTCTCCAAAGGAGGAACCTTTGGTGACCAAAAGTTTATCCTTTATTTTTCGCTTGGATTCTTGCCAAATTCCTACTATAGTTCATTCTATTTAAGTAATACTAATTGTGTGATGTTTATGGACGTAATTAACAAGTTACTTTCCGATAATAAATTTTAACTTAAGTTCGTCTCCAAAGTAGGAACCTTTGGTGACCAAAAAGTTTATCCTTCCTTTTTCGCTTGGATTCTTCCCAAATTCCTACTATAGTTCATTCTATTTACGTAATACTCATTGTATGATAATCATTGACCTAATTACCAAGTTACTTCCCCAAAATAAAGTTTAAGTTAAGTTCGTCTCCAAAGGAGGAACCTTTGGTGACCAAAAGTTTATCCTTCCTTTTTCACTTGGATTCTTGCCAAATACCTACTATAGTTCATTCTATTTAAGTAATACTCATTGTGTGATGATTATGGACCTAATTAACAAGTTACTTCCCCATAATAAAGTTTAGGTTAAGTTCGTCTCCAAAGGAGGAACCTTTGGTGACCAAAAGTTTATCCTTCCTTTTTCGCTTGGATTCTTGCCAAATTCCTACTATAGTTCATTCTATTTATGTAATACTAATTGTATGACGATTATTGACCTAATTAACAAGTTACTTCCCGATAATAAAGTTTAACTTAAGTTCGTCTCCAAAGTAGGAACCTTTGGTGACCAAAATTTTATCCTACCTTTTTGGCTTGGTTTCTTCCCAAATTCCTACTATAGTTCATTCTATTTATGTAATACTCATTGTATGATGATTATGGACCTAATTAACAAGTTACTTCCCCATAATAAAGTTTAAGTTAAGTTCGTCTCCGAAGGAGGAACCTTTGGTGACCTAAAGTTTATCCTTCCTTTTTCACTTGGATTCTTGCCAAATTCCTACTATAGTTCATTCTATTTATGTAATACTAATTGTATGATGATTATGGACCTAATTAACAAGTTACTTCCCGATAATAAAGTTTAACTTAAGTTCGTCTCCAAAGTAGGAACCTTTGGTGACCAAAATTTTATCCTACCTTTTTGGCTTGGTTTCTTCCCAAATTCATACTATAGTTCATTCTATTTATGTAATACTAATTGTATGATGATTATGGACCGAATTAAAAGGTTACTTCCCCATAATAAAGTTTAACGTAAGTTCGTCTCCAAAGGAGGAACCTTTGGTGACCAAAATTTTATCCTACCTTTTTGGCTTGGTTTCTTACCAAATTCCTACTATAGTTCATTCTATTTATGTAATACTCATTGTATGATGATTATGGACCTAATTAACAAGTTACTTCCCCATAAAAAAGTTTAAGTTAAGTTCGTCTCCAAAGGAGGAACCTTTGGTGACCAAAATTTTATCCTTCCTTTTTCGCTTGGTTTCTTGCCAAATTCCTACTATAGTTCCTTCTATTTATGTAATACTCATTGTGTGATGATTATGGACCTAATTAACAAGTTACTTCCCCATAATAAAGTTTAAGTTAAGTTCGTCTCCAAAGGAGGAACCTTTGGTGACCAAAAGTTTATCCTTTATTTTTCGCTTGGATTCTTGCCAAATTCCTACTATAGTTCATTCTATTTAAGTAATACTAATTGTGTGATGTTTACGGACCTAATTAACAAGTTACTTCCCCAAAATAAAGTTTAACGTAAATTCGTCTCCAAAGGAGGAACCTTTGGTGACCAAAATTTTATCCTACCTTTTTGGCTCGGTTTCTTCCCAAATTCCTACTATAGTTCATTCTATTTATGTAATACTCATTGTATGATGATTATGGACCTAATTAACAAGTTACTTTCCGATAATAAAGTTTAAGTTAAGTTCGTCTCCAAAGGAGGAACCTTTGGTGACCAAAAGTTTATCCTTTATTTTTCGCTTGGATTCTTGCCAAATTCCTACTATAGTTCATTCTATTTAAGTAATACTAATTGTGTGATGTTTATGGACGTAATTAACAAGTTACTTTCCGATAATAAATTTTAACTTAAGTTCGTCTCCAAAGTAGGAACCTTTGGTGACCAAAAAGTTTATCCTTCCTTTTTCGCTTGGATTCTTCCCAAATTCCTACTATAGTTCATTCTATTTACGTAATACTCATTGTATGATAATCATTGACCTAATTACCAAGTTACTTCCCCAAAATAAAGTTTAAGTTAAGTTCGTCTCCAAAGGAGGAACCTTTGGTGACCAAAAGTTTATCCTTCCTTTTTCACTTGGATTCTTGCCAAATACCTACTATAGTTCATTCTATTTAAGTAATACTCATTGTGTGATGATTATGGACCTAATTAACAAGTTACTTCCCCATAATAAAGTTTAGGTTAAGTTCGTCTCCAAAGGAGGAACCTTTGGTGACCAAAAGTTTATCCTTCCTTTTTCGCTTGGATTCTTGCCAAATTCCTACTATAGTTCATTCTATTTATGTAATACTAATTGTATGACGATTATTGACCTAATTAACAAGTTACTTCCCGATAATAAAGTTTAACTTAAGTTCGTCTCCAAAGTAGGAACCTTTGGTGACCAAAATTTTATCCTACCTTTTTGGCTTGGTTTCTTCCCAAATTCCTACTATAGTTCATTCTATTTATGTAATACTCATTGTATGATGATTATGGACCTAATTAACAAGTTACTTCCCCATAATAAAGTTTAAGTTAAGTTCGTCTCCAAAGGAGGAACCTTTGGTGACCAAAAGTTTATCCTTCCTTTTTCACTTGGATTCTTGCCAAATTCCTACTATAGTTCATTCTATTTATGTAATACTAATTGTATGATGATTATGGACCTAATTAACAAGTTACTTCCCGATAATAAAGTTTAACTTAAGTTCGTCTCCAAAGTAGGAACCTTTGGTGACCAAAATTTTATCCTACCTTTTTGGCTTGGTTTCTTCCCAAATTCATACTATAGTTCATTCTATTTATGTAATACTAATTGTATGATGATTATGGACCGAATTAAAAGGTTACTTCCCCATAATAAAGTTTAACGTAAGTTCGTCTCCAAAGGAGGAACCTTTGGTGACCAAAATTTTATCCTACCTTTTTGGCTTGGTTTCTTACCAAATTCCTACTATAGTTCATTCTATTTATGTAATACTCATTGTATGATGATTATGGACCTAATTAACAAGTTACTTCCCCATAAAAAAGTTTAAGTTAAGTTCGTCTCCAAAGGAGGAACCTTTGGTGACCAAAATTTTATCCTTCCTTTTTCGCTTGGTTTCTTGCCAAATTCCTACTATAGTTCCTTCTATTTATGTAATACTCATTGTGTGATGATTATGGACCTAATTAACAAGTTACTTCCCCATAATAAAGTTTAAGTTAAGTTCGTCTCCAAAGGAGGAACCTTTGGTGACCAAAAGTTTATCCTTTATTTTTCGCTTGGATTCTTGCCAAATTCCTACTATAGTTCATTCTATTTAAGTAATACTAATTGTGTGATGTTTATGGACCTAATTAACAAGTTACTTCCCCATAATAAAGTTTAACGTAAATTCGTCTCCAAAGGAGGAACCTTTGGTGACCAAAATTTTATCCTACCTTTTTGGCTTGGTTTCTTCCCAAATTCCTACTATAGTTCATTCTATTTATGTAATACTCATTGTATGATGATTATGGACCTAATTAACAAGTTACTTTCCGATAATAAAGTTTAACTTAAGTTCGTCTCCAAAGGAGGAACCTTTGGTGACCAAAAGTTTATCCTTCCTTTTTCGCTTGGATTCTTCCCAAATTCCTACTATAGTTCATTCTATTTACGTAATACTCATTGTATGATAATCATTGACCTAATTACCAAGTTACTTCCCCAAAATAAAGTTTAAGTTAAGTTCGTCTCCAAAGGAGGAACCTTTGGTGACCAAAATTTTATCCTTCCTTTTTCGCTTGGTTTCTTGCCAAATTCCTACTATAGTTCATTCTATTTAAGTAATACTCATTGTGTGATGATTATGGACCTAATTAACAAGTTACTTCCCCATAATAAAGTTTAAGTTAAGTTCGTCTCCGAAGGAGGAACCTTTGGTGACCTAAAGTTTATCCTTCCTTTTTCACTTGGATTCTTGCCAAATTCCTACTATAGTTCATTCTATTTATGTAATACTAATTGTATGATGATTATGGACCTAATTAACAAGTTACTTCCCGATAATAAAGTTTAACTTAAGTTCGTCTCCAAAGTAGGAACCTTTGGTGACCAAAATTTTATCCTACCTTTTTGGCTTGGTTTCTTCCCAAATTCATACTATAGTTCATTCTATTTATGTAATACTAATTGTATGATGATTATGGACCGAATTAAAAGGTTACTTCCCCATAATAAAGTTTAACGTAAGTTCGTCTCCAAAGGAGGAACCTTTGGTGACCAAAATTTTATCCTACCTTTTTGGCTTGGTTTCTTACCAAATTCCTACTATAGTTCATTCTATTTATGTAATACTCATTGTATGATGATTATGGACCTAATTAACAAGTTACTTCCCCATAAAAAAGTTTAAGTTAAGTTCGTCTCCAAAGGAGGAACCTTTGGTGACCAAAATTTTATCCTTCCTTTTTCGCTTGGTTTCTTGCCAAATTCCTACTATAGTTCCTTCTATTTATGTAATACTCATTGTGTGATGATTATGGACCTAATTAACAAGTTACTTCCCCATAATAAAGTTTAAGTTAAGTTCGTCTCCAAAGGAGGAACCTTTGGTGACCAAAAGTTTATCCTTTATTTTTCGCTTGGATTCTTGCCAAATTCCTACTATAGTTCATTCTATTTAAGTAATACTAATTGTGTGATGTTTACGGACCTAATTAACAAGTTACTTCCCCATAATAAAGTTTAACGTAAATTCGTCTCCAAAGGAGGAACCTTTGGTGACCAAAATTTTATCCTACCTTTTTGGCTTGGTTTCTTCCCAAATTCCTACTATAGTTCATTCTATTTATGTAATACTCATTGTATGATGATTATGGACCTAATTAACAAGTTACTTTCCGATAATAAAGTTTAAGTTAAGTTCGTCTCCAAAGGAGGAACCTTTGGTGACCAAAAGTTTATCCTTTATTTTTCGCTTGGATTCTTGCCAAATTCCTACTATAGTTCATTCTATTTAAGTAATACTAATTGTGTGATGTTTATGGACGTAATTAACAAGTTACTTTCCGATAATAAATTTTAACTTAAGTTCGTCTCCAAAGTAGGAACCTTTGGTGACCAAAAAGTTTATCCTTCCTTTTTCGCTTGGATTCTTCCCAAATTCCTACTATAGTTCATTCTATTTACGTAATACTCATTGTATGATAATCATTGACCTAATTACCAAGTTACTTCCCCAAAATAAAGTTTAAGTTAAGTTCGTCTCCAAAGGAGGAACCTTTGGTGACCAAAAGTTTATCCTTCCTTTTTCACTTGGATTCTTGCCAAATACCTACTATAGTTCATTCTATTTAAGTAATACTCATTGTGTGATGATTATGGACCTAATTAACAAGTTACTTCCCCATAATAAAGTTTAGGTTAAGTTCGTCTCCAAAGGAGGAACCTTTGGTGACCAAAAGTTTATCCTTCCTTTTTCGCTTGGATTCTTGCCAAATTCCTACTATAGTTCATTCTATTTATGTAATACTAATTGTATGACGATTATTGACCTAATTAACAAGTTACTTCCCGATAATAAAGTTTAACTTAAGTTCGTCTCCAAAGTAGGAACCTTTGGTGACCAAAATTTTATCCTACCTTTTTGGCTTGGTTTCTTCCCAAATTCCTACTATAGTTCATTCTATTTATGTAATACTCATTGTATGATGATTATGGACCTAATTAACAAGTTACTTCCCCATAATAAAGTTTAAGTTAAGTTCGTCTCCAAAGGAGGAACCTTTGGTGACCAAAAGTTTATCCTTCCTTTTTCACTTGGATTCTTGCCAAATTCCTACTATAGTTCATTCTATTTATGTAATACTAATTGTATGATGATTATGGACCTAATTAACAAGTTACTTCCCGATAATAAAGTTTAACTTAAGTTCGTCTCCAAAGTAGGAACCTTTGGTGACCAAAATTTTATCCTACCTTTTTGGCTTGGTTTCTTCCCAAATTCATACTATAGTTCATTCTATTTATGTAATACTAATTGTATGATGATTATGGACCGAATTAAAAGGTTACTTCCCCATAATAAAGTTTAACGTAAGTTCGTCTCCAAAGGAGGAACCATTGGTGACCAAAATTTTATCCTACCTTTTTGGCTTGGTTTCTTACCAAATTCCTACTATAGTTCATTCTATTTATGTAATACTCATTGTATGATGATTATGGACCTAATTAACAAGTTACTTCCCCATAAAAAAGTTTAAGTTAAGTTCGTCTCCAAAGGAGGAACCTTTGGTGACCAAAATTTTATCCTTCCTTTTTCGCTTGGTTTCTTGCCAAATTCCTACTATAGTTCCTTCTATTTATGTAATACTCATTGTGTGATGATTATGGACCTAATTAACAAGTTACTTCCCCATAATAAAGTTTAAGTTAAGTTCGTCTCCAGAGGAGGAACCTTTGGTGACCAAAAGTTTATCCTTTATTTTTCGCTTGGATTCTTGCCAAATTCCTACTATAGTTCATTCTATTTAAGTAATACTAATTGTGTGATGTTTATGGACCTAATTAACAAGTTACTTCCCCATAATAAAGTTTAACGTAAATTCGTCTCCAAAGGAGGAACCTTTGGTGACCAAAATTTTATCCTACCTTTTTGGCTTGGTTTCTTCCCAAATTCCTACTATAGTTCATTCTATTTATGTAATACTCATTGTATGATGATTATGGACCTAATTAACAAGTTACTTTCCGATAATAAAGTTTAACTTAAGTTCGTCTCCAAAGGAGGAACCTTTGGTGACCAAAAGTTTATCCTTCCTTTTTCGCTTGGATTCTTCCCAAATTCCTACTATAGTTCATTCTATTTACGTAATACTCATTGTATGATAATCATTGACCTAATTACCAAGTTACTTCCCCAAAATAAAGTTTAAGTTAAGTTCGTCTCCAAAGGAGGAACCTTTGGTGACCAAAATTTTATCCTTCCTTTTTCGCTTGGTTTCTTGCCAAATTCCTACTATAGTTCATTCTATTTAAGTAATACTCATTGTGTGATGATTATGGACCTAATTAACAAGTTACTTCCCCATAATAAAGTTTAAGTTAAGTTCGTCTCCGAAGGAGGAACCTTTGGTGACCTAAAGTTTATCCTTCCTTTTTCACTTGGATTCTTGCCAAATTCCTACTATAGTTCATTCTATTTATGTAATACTAATTGTATGATGATTATGGACCTAATTAACAAGTTACTTCCCGATAATAAAGTTTAACTTAAGTTCGTCTCCAAAGTAGGAACCTTTGGTGACCAAAATTTTATCCTACCTTTTTGGCTTGGTTTCTTCCCAAATTCATACTATAGTTCATTCTATTTATGTAATACTAATTGTATGATGATTATGGACCGAATTAAAAGGTTACTTCCCCATAATAAAGTTTAACGTAAGTTCGTCTCCAAAGGAGGAACCTTTGGTGACCAAAATTTTATCCTACCTTTTTGGCTTGGTTTCTTACCAAATTCCTACTATAGTTCATTCTATTTATGTAATACTCATTGTATGATGATTATGGACCTAATTAACAAGTTACTTCCCCATAAAAAAGTTTAAGTTAAGTTCGTCTCCAAAGGAGGAACCTTTGGTGACCAAAATTTTATCCTTCCTTTTTCGCTTGGTTTCTTGCCAAATTCCTACTATAGTTCCTTCTATTTATGTAATACTCATTGTGTGATGATTATGGACCTAATTAACAAGTTACTTCCCCATAATAAAGTTTAAGTTAAGTTCGTCTCCAAAGGAGGAACCTTTGGTGACCAAAAGTTTATCCTTTATTTTTCGCTTGGATTCTTGCCAAATTCCTACTATAGTTCATTCTATTTAAGTAATACTAATTGTGTGATGTTTACGGACCTAATTAACAAGTTACTTCCCCATAATAAAGTTTAACGTAAATTCGTCTCCAAAGGAGGAACCTTTGGTGACCAAAATTTTATCCTACCTTTTTGGCTTGGTTTCTTCCCAAATTCCTACTATAGTTCATTCTATTTATGTAATACTCATTGTATGATGATTATGGACCTAATTAACAAGTTACTTTCCGATAATAAAGTTTAAGTTAAGTTCGTCTCCAAAGGAGGAACCTTTGGTGACCAAAAGTTTATCCTTTATTTTTCGCTTGGATTCTTGCCAAATTCCTACTATAGTTCATTCTATTTAAGTAATACTAATTGTGTGATGTTTATGGACGTAATTAACAAGTTACTTTCCGATAATAAATTTTAACTTAAGTTCGTCTCCAAAGTAGGAACCTTTGGTGACCAAAAAGTTTATCCTTCCTTTTTCGCTTGGATTCTTCCCAAATTCCTACTATAGTTCATTCTATTTACGTAATACTCATTGTATGATAATCATTGACCTAATTACCAAGTTACTTCCCCAAAATAAAGTTTAAGTTAAGTTCGTCTCCAAAGGAGGAACCTTTGGTGACCAAAAGTTTATCCTTCCTTTTTCACTTGGATTCTTGCCAAATACCTACTATAGTTCATTCTATTTAAGTAATACTCATTGTGTGATGATTATGGACCTAATTAACAAGTTACTTCCCCATAATAAAGTTTAGGTTAAGTTCGTCTCCAAAGGAGGAACCTTTGGTGACCAAAAGTTTATCCTTCCTTTTTCGCTTGGATTCTTGCCAAATTCCTACTATAGTTCATTCTATTTATGTAATACTAATTGTATGACGATTATTGACCTAATTAACAAGTTACTTCCCGATAATAAAGTTTAACTTAAGTTCGTCTCCAAAGTAGGAACCTTTGGTGACCAAAATTTTATCCTACCTTTTTGGCTTGGTTTCTTCCCAAATTCCTACTATAGTTCATTCTATTTATGTAATACTCATTGTATGATGATTATGGACCTAATTAACAAGTTACTTCCCCATAATAAAGTTTAAGTTAAGTTCGTCTCCAAAGGAGGAACCTTTGGTGACCAAAAGTTTATCCTTCCTTTTTCACTTGGATTCTTGCCAAATTCCTACTATAGTTCATTCTATTTATGTAATACTAATTGTATGATGATTATGGACCTAATTAACAAGTTACTTCCCGATAATAAAGTTTAACTTAAGTTCGTCTCCAAAGTAGGAACCTTTGGTGACCAAAATTTTATCCTACCTTTTTGGCTTGGTTTCTTCCCAAATTCATACTATAGTTCATTCTATTTATGTAATACTAATTGTATGATGATTATGGACCGAATTAAAAGGTTACTTCCCCATAATAAAGTTTAACGTAAGTTCGTCTCCAAAGGAGGAACCTTTGGTGACCAAAATTTTATCCTACCTTTTTGGCTTGGTTTCTTACCAAATTCCTACTATAGTTCATTCTATTTATGTAATACTCATTGTATGATGATTATGGACCTAATTAACAAGTTACTTCCCCATAAAAAAGTTTAAGTTAAGTTCGTCTCCAAAGGAGGAACCTTTGGTGACCAAAATTTTATCCTTCCTTTTTCGCTTGGTTTCTTGCCAAATTCCTACTATAGTTCCTTCTATTTATGTAATACTCATTGTGTGATTATTATGGACCTAATTAACAAGTTACTTCCCCATAATAAAGTTTAAGTTAAGTTCGTCTCCAAAGGAGGAACCTTTGGTGACCAAAAGTTTATCCTTCCTTTTTCACTTGGATTCTTGCCAAATACCTACTATAGTTCATTCTATTTAAGTAATACTCATTGTGTGATGATTATGGACCTAATTAACAAGTTACTTCCCCATAATAAAGTTTAGGTTAAGTTCGTCTCCAAAGGAGGAACCTTTGGTGACCAAAAGTTTATCCTTCCTTTTTCGCTTGGATTCTTGCCAAATTCCTACTATAGTTCATTCTATTTATGTAATACTAATTGTATGACGATTATTGACCTAATTAACAAGTTACTTCCCGATAATAAAGTTTAACTTAAGTTCGTCTCCAAAGTAGGAACCTTTGGTGACCAAAATTTTATCCTACCTTTTTGGCTTGGTTTCTTCCCAAATTCCTACTATAGTTCATTCTATTTATGTAATACTCATTGTATGATGATTATGGACCTAATTAACAAGTTACTTCCCCATAATAAAGTTTAAGTTAAGTTCGTCTCCAAAGGAGGAACCTTTGGTGACCAAAAGTTTATCCTTCCTTTTTCACTTGGATTCTTGCCAAATTCCTACTATAGTTCATTCTATTTATGTAATACTAATTGTATGATGATTATGGACCTAATTAACAAGTTACTTCCCGATAATAAAGTTTAACTTAAGTTCGTCTCCAAAGTAGGAACCTTTGGTGACCAAAATTTTATCCTACCTTTTTGGCTTGGTTTCTTCCCAAATTCATACTATAGTTCATTCTATTTATGTAATACTAATTGTATGATGATTATGGACCGAATTAAAAGGTTACTTCCCCATAATAAAGTTTAACGTAAGTTCGTCTCCAAAGGAGGAACCTTTGGTGACCAAAATTTTATCCTACCTTTTTGGCTTGGTTTCTTACCAAATTCCTACTATAGTTCATTCTATTTATGTAATACTCATTGTATGATGATTATGGACCTAATTAACAAGTTACTTCCCCATAAAAAAGTTTAAGTTAAGTTCGTCTCCAAAGGAGGAACCTTTGGTGACCAAAATTTTATCCTTCCTTTTTCGCTTGGTTTCTTGCCAAATTCCTACTATAGTTCCTTCTATTTATGTAATACTCATTGTGTGATTATTATGGACCTAATTAACAAGTTACTTCCCCATAATAAAGTTTAAGTTAAGTTCGTCTCCAAAGGAGGAACCTTTGGTGACCAAAAGTTTATCCTTTATTTTTCGCTTGGATTCTTGCCAAATTCCTACTATAGTTCATTCTATTTAAGTAATACTAATTGTGTGATGTTTATGGACCTAATTAACAAGTTACTTCCCCATAATAAAGTTTAATGTAAATTCGTCTCCAAAGGAGGAACCTTTGGTGACCAAAATTTTATCCTACCTTTTTGGCTTGGTTTCTTCCCAAATTCCTACTATAGTTCATTCTATTTATGTAATACTCATTGTATGATGATTATGGACCTAATTAACAAGTTACTTTCCGATAATAAAGTTTAACTTAAGTTCGTCTCCAAAGGAGGAACCTTTGGTGACCAAAAGTTTATCCTTCCTTTTTCGCTTGGATTCTTCCCAAATTCCTACTATAGTTCATTCTATTTACGTAATACTCATTGTATGATAATCATTGACCTAATTACCAAGTTACTTCCCCAAAATAAAGTTTAAGTTAAGTTCGTCTCCAAAGGAGGAACCTTTGGTGACCAAAATTTTATCCTTCCTTTTTCGCTTGGTTTCTTGCCAAATTCCTACTATAGTTCATTCTATTTAAGTAATACTCATTGTGTGATGATTATGGACCTAATTAACAAGTTACTTCCCCATAATAAAGTTTAAGTTAAGTTCGTCTCCAAAGGAGGAACCTTTGGTGACCAAAAGTTTATCCTTCCTTTTTCACTTGGATTCTTGCCAAATTCCTACTATAGTTCATTCTATTTATGTAATACTAATTGTATGATGATTATGGACCTAATTAACAAGTTACTTCCCGATAATAAAGTTTAACTTAAGTTCGTCTCCAAAGGAGGAACCTTTGGTGACCAAAATTTTATCCTACCTTTTTGGCTTGGTTTCTTACCAAATTCCTACTATAGTTCATTCTATTTATGTAATACTCATTGTATGATGATTATGGACCTAATTAACAAGTTACTTCCCCATAAAAAAGTTTAAGTTAAGTTCGTCTCCAAAGGAGGAACCTTTGGTGACCAAAATTTTATCCTTCCTTTTTCGCTTGGTTTCTTGCCAAATTCCTACTATAGTTCCTTCTATTTATGCAATACTCATTGTGTGATGATTATGGACCTAATTAACAAGTTACTTCCCCATAATAAAGTTTAAGTTAAGTTCGTCTCCAAAGGAGGAACCTTTGGTGACCAAAAGTTTATCCTTTATTTTTCGCTTGGATTCTTGCCAAATTCCTACTATAGTTCATTCTATTTAAGTAATACTAATTGTGTGATGTTTATGGACCTAATTAACAAGTTACTTCCCCATAATAAAGTTTAACGTAAATTCGTCTCCAAAGGAGGAACCTTTGGTGACCAAAATTTTATCCTACCTTTTTGGCTTGGTTTCTTCCCAAATTCCTACTATAGTTCATTCTATTTATGTAATACTCATTGTATGATGATTATGGACCTAATTAACAAGTTACTTTCCGATAATAAAGTTTAACTTAAGTTCGTCTCCAAAGGAGGAACCTTTGGTGACCAAAAGTTTATCCTTCCTTTTTCGCTTGGATTCTTCCCAAATTCCTACTATAGTTCATTCTATTTACGTAATACTCATTGTATGATAATCATTGACCTAATTACCAAGTTACTTCCCCAAAATAAAGTTTAAGTTAAGTTCGTCTCCAAAGGAGGAACCTTTGGTGACCAAAATTTTATCCTTCCTTTTTCGCTTGGTTTCTTGCCAAATTCCTACTATAGTTCATTCTATTTAAGTAATACTCATTGTGTGATGATTATGGACCTAATTAACAAGTTACTTCCCCAAAATAAAGTTTAAGTTAAGTTCGTCTCCAAAGGAGGAACCTTTGGTGACCAAAAGTTTATCCTTCCTTTTTCGCTTGGATTCTTGCCAAATTCCTACTATAGTTCATTCTATTTATGTAATACTAATTGTATGACGATTATTGACCTAATTAACAAGTTACTTCCCGATAATAAAGTTTAACTTAAGTTCGTCTCCAAAGTAGGAACCTTTGGTGACCAAAATTTTATCCTACCTTTTTGGCTTGGTTTCTTCCCAAATTCCTACTATAGTTCATTCTATTTATGTAATACTCATTGTATGATGATTATGGACCTAATTAACAAGTTACTTCCCCATAATAAAGTTTAACGTAAGTTCGTCTCCAAAGGAGGAACCTTTGGTGACCAAAATTTTATCCTACCTTTTTGGCTTGGTTTCTTCCCAAATTCCTACTATAGTTCATTCAATTTATGTAATACTCATTGTATGATGATTATGGACCTAATTAACAAGTTACTTCCCCATAATAAAGTTTAAGTTAAGTTCGTCTCCAAAGGAGGAACCTTTGGTGACCAAAAGTTTATCCTTCCTTTTTCGCTTGGATTCTTGCCAAATTCCTACTATAGTTCATTCTATTTATGTAATACTAATTGTATGATGATTATTGACCTAATTAACAAGTTACTTCCCGATAATAAAGTTTAACTTAAGTTCGTCTCCAAAGTAGGAACCTTTGGTGACCAAAATTTTATCCTACCTTTTTGGCTTGGTTTCTTCCCAAATTCCTACTATAGTTCATTCTATTTATGTAATACTCATTGTATGATGATTATGGACCTAATTAACAAGTTACTTCCCCATAATAAAGTTTAACGTAAGTTCGTCTCCAAAGGAGGAACCTTTGGTGACCAAAATTTTATCCTACCTTTTTGGCTTGGTTTCTTCCCAAATTCCTACTATAGTTCATTCTATTTATGTAATACTCATTGTATGATGATTATAGACCTAATTAACAAGTTACTTCCCCATAATAAAGTTTAAGTTAAGTTCGTCTCCAAAGGAGGAACCTTTGGTGACCAAAAGTTTATCCTTCCTTTTTCCCTTGGATTCTTGCCAAATTCCTACTATAGTTCATTCTATTTATGTAATACGAATTGTATGATGATTATGGACCTAATTAACAAGTTACTTCCCGATAATAAAGTTTAACTTAAGTTCGTCTCCAAAGTAGGAACCTTTGGTGACCAAAAGTTTATCCTTCCTTTTTCGCTTGGATTCTTGCCAAATTCCTACTATAGTTCATTCTATTTATGTAATACTAATTGTATGATGATTATTGACCTAATTAACAAGTTACTTCCCGATAATAAAGTTTAACTTAAGTTCGTCTCCAAAGTAGGAACCTTTGGTGACCAAAAGTTTATCCTTTATTTTTCGCTTGGATTCTTGCCAAATTCCTACTATAGTTCATTCTATTTAAGTAATACTAATTGTGTGATGTTTATGGACCTAATTAACAAGTTACTTCCCCATAATAAAGTTTAACGTAAGTTCGTCTCCAAAGGAGGAACCTTTGGTGACCAAAATTTTATCCTACCTTTTTAGCTTGGTTTCTTCCCAAATTCCTACTATAGTTCATTCTATTTATGTAATACTCATTGTATGATGATTATGGACCTAATTAACAAGTTACTTCCCCATAATAAAGTTTTAGTTAAGTTCGTCTCCAAAGGAGGAACCTTTGGTGACCAAAAGTTTATCCTTCCTTTTTCACTTGGATTCTTGCCAAATTCCTACTATAGTTCATTCTATTTATGTAATACGAATTGTATGATGATTATGGACCTAATTAACAAGTTACTTCCCGATAATAAAGTTTAACTTAAGTTCGTCTCCAAAGTAGGAACCTTTGGTGACCAAAATTTTATCCTACCTTATTGGCTTGGTTTCTTCCCAAATTCATACTATAGTTCATTCTATTTATGTAATACTAATTGTATGATGATTATGGACCGAATTAAAAGGTTACTTCCCCATAATAAAGTTTAACGTAAGTTCGTCTCCAAAGGAGGAACCTTTGGTGACCAAAATTTTATCCTACCTTTTTGGCTTGGTTTCTTACCAAATTCCTACTATAGTTCATTCTATTTATGTAATACTCATTGTATGATGATTATGGACCTAATTAACAAGTTACTTCCCCATAAAAAAGTTTAAGTTAAGTTCGTCTCCAAAGGAGGAACCTTTGGTGACCAAAATTTTATCCTTCCTTTTTCACTTGGTTTCTTGCCAAATTCCTACTATAGTTCCTTCTATTTATGTAATACTCATTGTGTGATGATTATGGACCTAATTAACAAGTTACTTCCCCATAATAAAGTTTAACGTAAGTTCGTCTCCAAAGGAGGAACCTTTGGTGACCAAAATTTTATCCTACCTTTTTGGCTTGGTTTCTTCCCAAATTCCTACTATAGTTCATTCTATTTATGTAATACTCATTGTATGATGATTATGGACCTAATTAACAAGTTACTTTCCGATAATAAAGTTTAACTTAAGTTCGTCTCCAAAGGAGGAACCTTTGGTGACCAAAAGTTTATCCTTCCTTTTTCGCTTGGATTCTTGCCAAATTCCTACTATAGTTCATTCTATTTATGTAATACTAATTGTATGACGATTATTGACCTAATTAACAAGTTACTTCCCGATAATAAAGTTTAACTTAAGTTCGTCTCCAAAGTAGGAACCTTTGGTGACCAAAATTTTATCCTACCTTTTTGGCTTGGTTTCTTCCCAAATTCCTACTATAGTTCATTCAATTTATGTAATACTCATTGTATGATGATTATGGACCTAATTAACAAGTTACTTCCCCATAATAAAGTTTAAGTTAAGTTCGTCTCCAAAGGAGGAACCTTTGGTGACCAAAAGTTTATCCTTCCTTTTTCGCTTGGATTCTTGCCAAATTCCTACTATAGTTCATTCTATTTATGTAATACTAATTGTATGATGATTATTGACCTAATTAACAAGTTACTTCCCGATAATAAAGTTTAACTTAAGTTCGTCTCCAAAGTAGGAACCTTTGGTGACCAAAATTTTATCCTACCTTTTTGGCTTGGTTTCTTCCCAAATTCCTACTATAGTTCATTCTATTTATGTAATACTCATTGTATGATGATTATGGACCTAATTAACAAGTTACTTCCCCATAATAAAGTTTAACGTAAGTTCGTCTCCAAAGGAGGAACCTTTGGTGACCAAAAGTTTATCCTACCTTTTTGGCTTGGTTTCTTCCCAAATTCCTACTATAGTTCATTCTATTTATGTAATACTCATTGTATGATGATTATGGACCTAATTAACAAGTTACTTCTCCATAATAAAGTTTAAGTTAAGTTCGTCTCCAAAGGAGGAACCTTTGGTGACCAAAATTTTATCCTTCCTTTTTCGCTTGGTTTCTTGCCAAATTCCTACTATAGTTCATTCTATTTAAGTAATACTCATTGTGTGATGATTATGGACCTAATTAACAAGTTACTTCCCCAAAATAAAGTTTAAGTTAAGTTCGTCTCCAAAGGAGGAACCTTTGGTAACCAAAAGTTTATCCTTCCTTTTTCGCTTGGATTCTTGCCAAATTCCTACTATAGTTCATTCTATTTATGTAATACTAATTGTATGACGATTATTGACCTAATTAACAAGTTACTTCCCGATAATAAAGTTTAACTTAAGTTCGTCTCCAAAGTAGGAACCTTTGGTGACCAAAATTTTATCCTACCTTTTTGGCTTGGTTTCTTCCCAAATTCCTACTATAGTTCATTCTATTTATGTAATACTCATTGTATGATGATTATGGACCTAATTAACAAGTTACTTCCCCATAATAAAGTTTAACGTAAGTTCGTCTCCAAAGGAGGAACCTTTGGTGACCAAAATTTTATCCTACCTTTTTGGCTTGGTTTCTTCCCAAATTCCTACTATAGTTCATTCAATTTATGTAATACTCATTGTATGATGATTATGGACCTAATTAACAAGTTACTTCCCCATAATAAAGTTTAAGTTAAGTTCGTCTCCAAAGGAGGAACCTTTGGTGACCAAAAGTTTATCCTTCCTTTTTCGCTTGGATTCTTGCCAAATTCCTACTATAGTTCATTCTATTTATGTAATACTAATTGTATGATGATTATTGACCTAATTAACAAGTTACTTCCCGATAATAAAGTTTAACTTAAGTTCGTCTCCAAAGTAGGAACCTTTGGTGACCAAAATTTTATCCTACCTTTTTGGCTTGGTTTCTTCCCAAATTCCTACTATAGTTCATTCTATTTATGTAATACTCATTGTATGATGATTATGGACCTAATTAACAAGTTACTTCCCCATAATAAAGTTTAACGTAAGTTCGTCTCCAAAGGAGGAACCTTTGGTGACCAAAATTTTATCCTACCTTTTTGGCTTGGTTTCTTCCCAAATTCCTACTATAGTTCATTCTATTTATGTAATACTCATTGTATGATGATTATAGACCTAATTAACAAGTTACTTCCCCATAATAAAGTTTAAGTTAAGTTCGTCTCCAAAGGAGGAACCTTTGGTGACCAAAAGTTTATCCTTCCTTTTTCCCTTGGATTCTTGCCAAATTCCTACTATAGTTCATTCTATTTATGTAATACGAATTGTATGATGATTATGGACCTAATTAACAAGTTACTTCCCGATAATAAAGTTTAACTTAAGTTCGTCTCCAAAGTAGGAACCTTTGGTGACCAAAAGTTTATCCTTCCTTTTTCGCTTGGATTCTTGCCAAATTCCTACTATAGTTCATTCTATTTATGTAATACTAATTGTATGATGATTATTGACCTAATTAACAAGTTACTTCCCGATAATAAAGTTTAACTTAAGTTCGTCTCCAAAGTAGGAACCTTTGGTGACCAAAAGTTTATCCTTTATTTTTCGCTTGGATTCTTGCCAAATTCCTACTATAGTTCATTCTATTTAAGTAATACTAATTGTGTGATGTTTATGGACCTAATTAACAAGTTACTTCCCCATAATAAAGTTTAACGTAAGTTCGTCTCCAAAGGAGGAACCTTTGGTGACCAAAATTTTATCCTACCTTTTTGGCTTGGTTTCTTCCCAAATTCCTACTATAGTTCATTCTATTTATGTAATACTCATTGTATGATGATTATGGACCTAATTAACAAGTTACTTCCCCATAATAAAGTTTTAGTTAAGTTCGTCTCCAAAGGAGGAACCTTTGGTGACCAAAAGTTTATCCTTCCTTTTTCACTTGGATTCTTGCCAAATTCCTACTATAGTTCATTCTATTTATGTAATACGAATTGTATGATGATTATGGACCTAATTAACAAGTTACTTCCCGATAATAAAGTTTAACTTAAGTTCGTCTCCAAAGTAGGAACCTTTGGTGACCAAAATTTTATCCTACCTTATTGGCTTGGTTTCTTCCCAAATTCATACTATAGTTCATTCTATTTATGTAATACTAATTGTATGATGATTATGGACCGAATTAAAAGGTTACTTCCCCATAATAAAGTTTAACGTAAGTTCGTCTCCAAAGGAGGAACCTTTGGTGACCAAAATTTTATCCTACCTTTTTGGCTTGGTTTCTTACCAAATTCCTACTATAGTTCATTCTATTTATGTAATACTCATTGTATGATGATTATGGACCTAATTAACAAGTTACTTCCCCATAAAAAAGTTTAAGTTAAGTTCGTCTCCAAAGGAGGAACCTTTGGTGACCAAAATTTTATCCTTCCTTTTTCGCTTGGTTTCTTGCCAAATTCCTACTATAGTTCCTTCTATTTATGTAATACTCATTGTGTGATGATTATGGACCTAATTAACAAGTTACTTCCCCATAATAAAGTTTAACGTAAGTTCGTCTCCAAAGGAGGAACCTTTGGTGACCAAAATTTTATCCTACCTTTTTGGCTTGGTTTCTTCCCAAATTCCTACTATA
Organism: Medicago sativa; assembly: GCF_051527215.1. NCBI lineage: Eukaryota > Viridiplantae > Streptophyta > Magnoliopsida > Fabales > Fabaceae > Medicago > Medicago sativa. The sequence continues at coordinate 45,245,772 of NC_140752.1, read as the reverse complement.
GTTCATTCTATTTATGTAATACTCATTGTATGATGATTATGGACCTAATTAACAAGTTACTTTCCGATAATAAAGTTTAACTTAAGTTCGTCTCCAAAGGAGGAACCTTTGGTGACCAAAAGTTTATCCTTCCTTTTTCGCTTGGATTCTTGCCAAATTCCTACTATAGTTCATTCTATTTATGTAATACTAATTGTATGACGATTATTGACCTAATTAACAAGTTACTTCCCGATAATAAAGTTTAACTTAAGTTCGTCTCCAAAGTAGGAACCTTTGGTGACCAAAATTTTATCCTACCTTTTTGGCTTGGTTTCTTCCCAAATTCCTACTATAGTTCATTCAATTTATGTAATATTCATTGTATGATGATTATGGACCTAATTAACAAGTTACTTCCCCATAATAAAGTTTAAGTTAAGTTCGTCTCCAAAGGAGGAACCTTTGGTGACCAAAAGTTTATCCTTCCTTTTTCGCTTGGATTCTTGCCAAATTCCTACTATAGTTCATTCTATTTATGTAATACTAATTGTATGATGATTATTGACCTAATTAACAAGTTACTTCCCGATAATAAAGTTTAACTTAAGTTCGTCTCCAAAGTAGGAACCTTTGGTGACCAAAATTTTATCCTACCTTTTTGGCTTGGTTTCTTCCCAAATTCCTACTATAGTTCATTCAATTTATGTAATACTCATTGTATGATGATTATGGACCTAATTAACAAGTTACTTCCCCATAATAAAGTTTAAGTTAAGTTCGTCTCCAAAGGAGGAACCTTTGGTGACCAAAAGTTTATCCTTCCTTTTTCGCTTGGATTCTTGCCAAATTCCTACTATAGTTCATTCTATTTATGTAATACTAATTGTATGATGATTATTGACCTAATTAACAAGTTACTTCCCGATAATAAAGTTTAACTTAAGTTCGTCTCCAAAGTAGGAACCTTTGGTGACCAAAATTTTATCCTACCTTTTTGGCTTGGTTTCTTCCCAAATTCCTACTATAGTTCATTCTATTTATGTAATACTCATTGTATGATGATTATGGACCTAATTAACAAGTTACTTCCCCATAATAAAGTTTAACGTAAGTTCGTCTCCAAAGGAGGAACCTTTGGTGACCAAAATTTTATCCTACCTTTTTGGCTTGGTTTCTTCCCAAATTCCTACTATAGTTCATTCTATTTATGTAATACTCATTGTATGATGATTATAGACCTAATTAACAAGTTACTTCCCCATAATAAAGTTTAAGTTAAGTTCGTCTCCAAAGGAGGAACCTTTGGTGACCAAAAGTTTATCCTTCCTTTTTCCCTTGGATTCTTGCCAAATTCCTACTATAGTTCATTCTATTTATGTAATACGAATTGTATGATGATTATGGACCTAATTAACAAGTTACTTCCCGATAATAAAGTTTAACTTAAGTTCGTCTCCAAAGTAGGAACCTTTGGTGACCAAAAGTTTATCCTTCCTTTTTCGCTTGGATTCTTGCCAAATTCCTACTATAGTTCATTCTATTTATGTAATACTAATTGTATGATGATTATTGACCTAATTAACAAGTTACTTCCCGATAATAAAGTTTAACTTAAGTTCGTCTCCAAAGTAGGAACCTTTGGTGACCAAAAGTTTATCCTTTATTTTTCGCTTGGATTCTTGCCAAATTCCTACTATAGTTCATTCTATTTAAGTAATACTAATTGTGTGATGTTTATGGACCTAATTAACAAGTTACTTCCCCATAATAAAGTTTAACGTAAGTTCGTCTCCAAAGGAGGAACCTTTGGTGACCAAAATTTTATCCTACCTTTTTGGCTTGGTTTCTTCCCAAATTCCTACTATAGTTCATTCTATTTATGTAATACTCATTGTATGATGATTATGGACCTAATTAACAAGTTACTTCCCCATAATAAAGTTTTAGTTAAGTTCGTCTCCAAAGGAGGAACCTTTGGTGACCAAAAGTTTATCCTTCCTTTTTCACTTGGATTCTTGCCAAATTCCTACTATAGTTCATTCTATTTATGTAATACGAATTGTATGATGATTATGGACCTAATTAACAAGTTACTTCCCGATAATAAAGTTTAACTTAAGTTCGTCTCCAAAGTAGGAACCTTTGGTGACCAAAATTTTATCCTACCTTATTGGCTTGGTTTCTTCCCAAATTCATACTATAGTTCATTCTATTTATGTAATACTAATTGTATGATGATTATGGACCGAATTAAAAGGTTACTTCCCCATAATAAAGTTTAACGTAAGTTCGTCTCCAAAGGAGGAACCTTTGGTGACCAAAATTTTATCCTACCTTTTTGGCTTGGTTTCTTACCAAATTCCTACTATAGTTCATTCTATTTATGTAATACTCATTGTATGATGATTATGGACCTAATTAACAAGTTACTTCCCCATAAAAAAGTTTAAGTTAAGTTCGTCTCCAAAGGAGGAACCTTTGGTGACCAAAATTTTATCCTTCCTTTTTCGCTTGGTTTCTTGCCAAATTCCTACTATAGTTCCTTCTATTTATGTAATACTCATTGTGTGATGATTATGGACCTAATTAACAAGTTACTTCCCCATAATAAAGTTTAACGTAAGTTCGTCTCCAAAGGAGGAACCTTTGGTGACCAAAATTTTATCCTACCTTTTTGGCTTGGTTTCTTCCCAAATTCCTACTATAGTTCATTCTATTTATGTAATACTCATTGTATGATGATTATGGACCTAATTAACAAGTTACTTTCCGATAATAAAGTTTAACTTAAGTTCGTCTCCAAAGGAGGAACCTTTGGTGACCAAAAGTTTATCCTTCCTTTTTCGCTTGGATTCTTGCCAAATTCCTACTATAGTTCATTCTATTTATGTAATACTAATTGTATGACGATTATTGACCTAATTAACAAGTTACTTCCCGATAATAAAGTTTAACTTAAGTTCGTCTCCAAAGTAGGAACCTTTGGTGACCAAAATTTTATCCTACCTTTTTGGCTTGGTTTCTTCCCAAATTCCTACTATAGTTCATTCAATTTATGTAATATTCATTGTATGATGATTATGGACCTAATTAACAAGTTACTTCCCCATAATAAAGTTTAAGTTAAGTTCGTCTCCAAAGGAGGAACCTTTGGTGACCAAAAGTTTATCCTTCCTTTTTCGCTTGGATTCTTGCCAAATTCCTACTATAGTTCATTCTATTTATGTAATACTAATTGTATGATGATTATTGACCTAATTAACAAGTTACTTCCCGATAATAAAGTTTAACTTAAGTTCGTCTCCAAAGTAGGAACCTTTGGTGACCAAAATTTTATCCTACCTTTTTGGCTTGGTTTCTTCCCAAATTCCTACTATAGTTCATTCTATTTATGTAATACTCATTGTATGATGATTATGGACCTAATTAACAAGTTACTTCCCCATAATAAAGTTTAACGTAAGTTCGTCTCCAAAGGAGGAACCTTTGGTGACCAAAATTTTATCCTACCTTTTTGGCTTGGTTTCTTCCCAAATTCCTACTATAGTTCATTCTATTTATGTAATACTCATTGTATGATGATTATGGACCTAATTAACAAGTTACTTCTCCATAATAAAGTTTAAGTTAAGTTCGTCTCCAAAGGAGGAACCTTTGGTGACCAAAAGTTTATCCTTCCTTTTTCCCTTGGATTCTTGCCAAATTCCTACTATAGTTCATTCTATTTATGTAATACGAATTGTATGATGATTATGGACCTAATTAACAAGTTACTTCCCGATAATAAAGTTTAACTTAAGTTCGTCTCCAAAGTAGGAACCTTTGGTGACCAAAAGTTTATCCTTCCTTTTTCGCTTGGATTCTTGCCAAATTCCTACTATAGTTCATTCTATTTATGTAATACTAATTGTATGATGATTATTGACCTAATTAACAAGTTACTTCCCGATAATAAAGTTTAACTTAAGTTCATCTCCAAAGTAGGAACCTTTGGTGACCAAAATTTTATCCTACCTTTTTAGCTTGGTTTCTTCCCAAATTCCTACTATAGTTCATTCTATTTATGTAATACTCATTGTATGATGATTATGGACCTAATTAACAAGTTACTTCCCCATAATAAAGTTTAACGTAAGTTCGTCTCCAAGGGAGGAACCTTTGGTGACCAAAATTTTATCCTACCTTTTTGGCTTGGTTTCTTCCCAAATTCCTACTATAGTTCATTCTATTTATGTAATACTCATTGTATGATGATTATGGACCTAATTAACAAGTTACTTCCCCATAATAAAGTTTTAGTTAAGTTCGTCTCCAAAGGAGGAACCTTTGGTGACCAAAAGTTTATCCTTCCTTTTTCACTTGGATTCTTGCCAAATTCCTACTATAGTTCATTCTATTTATGTAATACGAATTGTATGATGATTATGGACCTAATTAACAAGTTACTTCCCGATAATAAAGTTTAACTTAAGTTCGTCTCCAAAGTAGGAACCTTTGGTGACCAAAATTTTATCCTACCTTATTGGCTTGGTTTCTTCCCAAATTCATACTATAGTTCATTCTATTTATGTAATACTAATTGTATGATGATTATGGACCGAATTAAAAGGTTACTTCCCCATAATAAAGTTTAACGTAAGTTCGTCTCCAAAGGAGGAACCTTTGGTGACCAAAATTTTATCCTACCTTTTTGGCTTGGTTTCTTACCAAATTCCTACTATAGTTCATTCTATTTATGTAATACTCATTGTATGATGATTATGGACCTAATTAACAAGTTACTTCCCCATAAAAAAGTTTAAGTTAAGTTCGTCTCCAAAGGAGGAACCTTTGGTGACCAAAATTTTATCCTTCCTTTTTCGCTTGGTTTCTTGCCAAATTCCTACTATAGTTCCTTCTATTTATGTAATACTCATTGTGTGATGATTATGGACCTAATTAACAAGTTACTTCCCCATAATAAAGTTTAACGTAAGTTCGTCTCCAAAGGAGGAAACTTTGGTGACCAAAATTTTATCCTACCTTTTTGGCTTGGTTTCTTCCCAAATTCCTACTATAGTTCATTCTATTTATGTAATACTCATTGTATGATGATTATGGACCTAATTAACAAGTTACTTTCCGATAATAAAGTTTAACTTAAGTTCGTCTCCAAAGGAGGAACCTTTGGTGACCAAAAGTTTATCCTTCCTTTTTCGCTTGGATTCTTGCCAAATTCCTACTATAGTTCATTCTATTTATGTAATACTAATTGTATGACGATTATTGACCTAATTAACAAGTTACTTCCCGATAATAAAGTTTAACTTAAGTTCGTCTCCAAAGTAGGAACCTTTGGTGACCAAAATTTTATCCTACCTTTTTGGCTTGGTTTCTTCCCAAATTCCTACTATAGTTCATTCAATTTATGTAATACTCATTGTATGATGATTATGGACCTAATTAACAAGTTACTTCCCCATAATAAAGTTTAAGTTAAGTTCGTCTCCAAAGGAGGAACCTTTGGTGACCAAAAGTTTATCCTTCCTTTTTCGCTTGGATTCTTGCCAAATTCCTACTATAGTTCATTCTATTTATGTAATACTAATTGTATGATGATTATTGACCTAATTAACAAGTTACTTCCCGATAATAAAGTTTAACTTAAGTTCGTCTCCAAAGTAGGAACCTTTGGTGACCAAAATTTTATCCTACCTTTTTGGCTTGGTTTCTTCCCAAATTCCTACTATAGTTCATTCTATTTATGTAATACTCATTGTATGATGATTATGGACCTAATTAACAAGTTACTTCCCCATAATAAAGTTTAACGTAAGTTCGTCTCCAAAGGAGGAACCTTTGGTGACCAAAATTTTATCCTACCTTTTTGGCTTGGTTTCTTCCCAAATTCCTACTATAGTTCATTCTATTTATGTAATACTCATTGTATGATGATTATGGACCTAATTAACAAGTTACTTCTCCATAATAAAGTTTAAGTTAAGTTCGTCTCCAAAGGAGGAACCTTTGGTGACCAAAAGTTTATCCTTCCTTTTTCCCTTGGATTCTTGCCAAATTCCTACTATAGTTCATTCTATTTATGTAATACGAATTGTATGATGATTATGGACCTAATTAACAAGTTACTTCCCGATAATAAAGTTTAACTTAAGTTCGTCTCCAAAGTAGGAACCTTTGGTGACCAAAAGTTTATCCTTCCTTTTTCGCTTGGATTCTTGCCAAATTCCTACTATAGTTCATTCTATTTATGTAATACTAATTGTATGATGATTATTGACCTAATTAACAAGTTACTTCCCGATAATAAAGTTTAACTTAAGTTCATCTCCAAAGTAGGAACCTTTGGTGACCAAAATTTTATCCTACCTTTTTAGCTTGGTTTCTTCCCAAATTCCTACTATAGTTCATTCTATTTATGTAATACTCATTGTATGATGATTATGGACCTAATTAACAAGTTACTTCCCCATAATAAAGTTTAACGTAAGTTCGTCTCCAAAGGAGGAACCTTTGGTGACCAAAATTTTATCCTACCTTTTTGGCTTGGTTTCTTCCCAAATTCCTACTATAGTTCATTCTATTTATGTAATACTCATTGTATGATGATTATGGACCTAATTAACAAGTTACTTCCCCATAATAAAGTTTTAGTTAAGTTCGTCTCCAAAGGAGGAACCTTTGGTGACCAAAAGTTTATCCTTCCTTTTTCACTTGGATTCTTGCCAAATTCCTACTATAGTTCATTCTATTTATGTAATACGAATTGTATGATGATTATTGACCTAATTAACAAGTTACTTCCCGATAATAAAGTTTAACTTAAGTTCATCTCCAAAGTAGGAACCTTTGGTGACCAAAATTTTATCCTACCTTTTTAGCTTGGTTTCTTCCCAAATTCCTACTATAGTTCATTCTATTTATGTAATACTCATTGTATGATGATTATGGACCTAATTAACAAGTTACTTCCCGATAATAAAGTTTAACTTAAGTTCGTCTCCAAAGTAGGAACCTTTGGTGACCAAAATTTTATCCTACCTTATTGGCTTGGTTTCTTCCCAAATTCATACTATAGTTCATTCTATTTATGTAATACTAATTGTATGATGATTATGGACCGAATTAAAAGGTTACTTCCCCATAATAAAGTTTAACGTAAGTTCGTCTCCAAAGGAGGAACCTTTGGTGACCAAAATTTTATCCTACCTTTTTGGCTTGGTTTCTTACCAAATTCCTACTATAGTTCATTCTATTTATGTAATACTCATTGTATGATGATTATGGACCTAATTAACAAGTTACTTCCCCATAAAAAAGTTTAAGTTAAGTTCGTCTCCAAAGGAGGAACCTTTGGTGACCAAAATTTTATCCTTCCTTTTTCGCTTGGTTTCTTGCCAAATTCCTACTATAGTTCCTTCTATTTATGTAATACTCATTGTGTGATGATTATGGACCTAATTAACAAGTTACTTCCCCATAATAAAGTTTAACGTAAGTTCGTCTCCAAAGGAGGAACCTTTGGTGACCAAAATTTTATCCTACCTTTTTGGCTTGGTTTCTTCCCAAATTCCTACTATAGTTCATTCTATTTATGTAATACTCATTGTATGATGATTATGGACCTAATTAACAAGTTACTTTCCGATAATAAAGTTTAACTTAAGTTCGTCTCCAAAGGAGGAACCTTTGGTGACCAAAAGTTTATCCTTCCTTTTTCGCTTGGATTCTTGCCAAATTCCTACTATAGTTCATTCTATTTATGTAATACTAATTGTATGACGATTATTGACCTAATTAACAAGTTACTTCCCGATAATAAAGTTTAACTTAAGTTCGTCTCCAAAGTAGGAACCTTTGGTGACCAAAATTTTATCCTACCTTTTTGGCTTGGTTTCTTCCCAAATTCCTACTATAGTTCATTCTATTTATGTAATACTCATTGTATGATGATTATGGACCTAATTAACAAGTTACTTCCCCATAATAAAGTTTAAGTTAAGTTCGTCTCCAAAGGAGGAACCTTTGGTGACCAAAAGTTTATCCTTCCTTTTTCACTTGGATTCTTGCCAAATTCCTACTATAGTTCATTCTATTTATGTAATACTAATTGTATGATGATTATGGACCTAATTAACAAGTTACTTCCCGATAATAAAGTTTAACTTAAGTTCGTCTCCAAAGGAGGAACCTTTGGTGACCAAAATTTTATCCTACCTTTTTGGCTTGGTTTCTTACCAAATTCCTACTATAGTTCATTCTATTTATGTAATACTCATTGTATGATGATTATGGACCTAATTAACAAGTTACTTCCCCATAAAAAAGTTTAAGTTAAGTTCGTCTCCAAAGGAGGAACCTTTGGTGACCAAAATTTTATCCTTCCTTTTTCGCTTGGTTTCTTGCCAAATTCCTACTATAGTTCCTTCTATTTATGTAATACTCATTGTGTGATGATTATGGACCTAATTAACAAGTTACTTCCCCATAATAAAGTTTAACGTAAGTTCGTCTCCAAAGGAGGAACCTTTGGTGACCAAAATTTTATCCTACCTTTTTGGCTTGGTTTCTTCCCAAATTCCTACTATAGTTCATTCTATTTATGTAATACTCATTGTATGATGATTATGGACCTAATTAACAAGTTACTTTCCGATAATAAAGTTTAACTTAAGTTCGTCTCCAAAGGAGGAACCTTTGGTGACCAAAAGTTTATCCTTCCTTTTTCGCTTGGATTCTTGCCAAATTCCTACTATAGTTCATTCTATTTATGTAATACTAATTGTATGACGATTATTGACCTAATTAACAAGTTACTTCCCGATAATAAAGTTTAACTTAAGTTCGTCTCCAAAGTAGGAACCTTTGGTGACCAAAATTTTATCCTACCTTTTTGGCTTGGTTTCTTCCCAAATTCCTACTATAGTTCATTCTATTTATGTAATACTCATTGTATGATGATTATGGACCTAATTAACAAGTTACTTCCCCATAATAAAGTTTAAGTTAAGTTCGTCTCCAAAGGAGGAACCTTTGGTGACCAAAAGTTTATCCTTCCTTTTTCACTTGGATTCTTGCCAAATTCCTACTATAGTTCATTCTATTTATGTAATACTAATTGTATGATGATTATGGACCTAATTAACAAGTTACTTCCCGATAATAAAGTTTAACTTAAGTTCGTCTCCAAAGGAGGAACCTTTGGTGACCAAAATTTTATCCTACCTTTTTGGCTTGGTTTCTTACCAAATTCCTACTATAGTTCATTCTATTTATGTAATACTCATTGTATGATGATTATGGACCTAATTAACAAGTTACTTCCCCATAAAAAAGTTTAAGTTAAGTTCGTCTCCAAAGGAGGAACCTTTGGTGACCAAAATTTTATCCTTCCTTTTTCGCTTGGTTTCTTGCCAAATTCCTACTATAGTTCCTTCTATTTATGCAATACTCATTGTGTGATGATTATGGACCTAATTAACAAGTTACTTCCCCATAATAAAGTTTAAGTTAAGTTCGTCTCCAAAGGAGGAACCTTTGGTGACCAAAAGTTTATCCTTTATTTTTCGCTTGGATTCTTGCCAAATTCCTACTATAGTTCATTCTATTTAAGTAATACTAATTGTGTGATGTTTATGGACCTAATTAACAAGTTACTTCCCCATAATAAAGTTTAACGTAAATTCGTCTCCAAAGGAGGAACCTTTGGTGACCAAAATTTTATCCTACCTTTTTGGCTTGGTTTCTTCCCAAATTCCTACTATAGTTCATTCTATTTATGTAATACTCATTGTATGATGATTATGGACCTAATTAACAAGTTACTTTCCGATAATAAAGTTTAACTTAAGTTCGTCTCCAAAGGAGGAACCTTTGGTGACCAAAAGTTTATCCTTCCTTTTTCGCTTGGATTCTTCCCAAATTCCTACTATAGTTCATTCTATTTACGTAATACTCATTGTATGATAATCATTGACCTAATTACCAAGTTACTTCCCCAAAATAAAGTTTAAGTTAAGTTTGTCTCCAAAGGAGGAACCTTTGGTGACCAAAATTTTATCCTTCCTTTTTCGCTTGGTTTCTTGCCAAATTCCTACTATAGTTCATTCTATTTAAGTAATACTCATTGTGTGATGATTATGGACCTAATTAACAAGTTACTTCCCCAAAATAAAGTTTAAGTTAAGTTCGTCTCCAAAGGAGGAACCTTTGGTGACCAAAAGTTTATCCTTCCTTTTTCGCTTGGATTCTTGCCAAATTTCTACTATAGTTCATTCTATTTATGTAATACTAATTGTATGACGATTATTGACCTAATTAACAAGTTACTTCCCGATAATAAAGTTTAACTTAAGTTCGTCTCCAAAGGAGGAACCTTTGGTGACCAAAATTTTATCCTACCTTTTTGGCTTGGTTTCTTCCCAAATTCCTACTATAGTTCATTCTATTTATGTAATACTCATTGTATGATGATTATGGACCTAATTAACAAGTTACTTTCCGATAATAAAGTTTAACTTAAGTTCGTCTCCAAAGGAGGAACCTTTGGTGACCAAAAGTTTATCCTTCCTTTTTCGCTTGGATTCTTGCCAAATTCCTACTATAGTTCATTCTATTTATGTAATACTAATTGTATGACGATTATTGACCTAATTAACAAGTTACTTCCCGATAATAAAGTTTAACTTAAGTTCGTCTCCAAAGTAGGAACCTTTGGTGACCAAAATTTTATCCTACCTTTTTGGCTTGGTTTCTTCCCAAATTCCTACTATAGTTCATTCTATTTATGTAATACTCATTGTATGATGATTATGGACCTAATTAACAAGTTACTTCCCCATAATAAAGTTTAAGTTAAGTTCGTCTCCAAAGGAGGAACCTTTGGTGACCAAAAGTTTATCCTTCCTTTTTCACTTGGATTCTTGCCAAATTCCTACTATAGTTCATTCTATTTATGTAATACTAATTGTATGATGATTATGGACCTAATTAACAAGTTACTTCCCGATAATAAAGTTTAACTTAAGTTCGTCTCCAAAGGAGGAACCTTTGGTGACCAAAATTTTATCCTACCTTTTTGGCTTGGTTTCTTACCAAATTCCTACTATAGTTCATTCTATTTATGTAATACTCATTGTATGATGATTATGGACCTAATTAACAAGTTACTTCCCCATAAAAAAGTTTAAGTTAAGTTCGTCTCCAAAGGAGGAACCTTTGGTGACCAAAATTTTATCCTTCCTTTTTCGCTTGGTTTCTTGCCAAATTCCTACTATAGTTCCTTCTATTTATGCAATACTCATTGTGTGATGATTATGGACCTAATTAACAAGTTACTTCCCCATAATAAAGTTTAAGTTAAGTTCGTCTCCAAAGGAGGAACCTTTGGTGACCAAAAGTTTATCCTTTATTTTTCGCTTGGATTCTTGCCAAATTCCTACTATAGTTCATTCTATTTAAGTAATACTAATTGTGTGATGTTTATGGACCTAATTAACAAGTTACTTCCCCATAATAAAGTTTAACGTAAATTCGTCTCCAAAGGAGGAACCTTTGGTGACCAAAATTTTATCCTACCTTTTTGGCTTGGTTTCTTCCCAAATTCCTACTATAGTTCATTCTATTTATGTAATACTCATTGTATGATGATTATGGACCTAATTAACAAGTTACTTTCCGATAATAAAGTTTAACTTAAGTTCGTCTCCAAAGGAGGAACCTTTGGTGACCAAAAGTTTATCCTTCCTTTTTCGCTTGGATTCTTCCCAAATTCCTACTATAGTTCATTCTATTTACGTAATACTCATTGTATGATAATCATTGACCTAATTACCAAGTTACTTCCCCAAAATAAAGTTTAAGTTAAGTTTGTCTCCAAAGGAGGAACCTTTGGTGACCAAAATTTTATCCTTCCTTTTTCGCTTGGTTTCTTGCCAAATTCCTACTATAGTTCATTCTATTTAAGTAATACTCATTGTGTGATGATTATGGACCTAATTAACAAGTTACTTCCCCAAAATAAAGTTTAAGTTAAGTTCGTCTCCAAAGGAGGAACCTTTGGTGACCAAAATTTTATCCTACCTTTTTGGCTTGGTTTCTTCCCAAATTCCTACTATAGTTCATTCTATTTATGTAATACTCATTGTATGATGATTATGGACCTAATTAACAAGTTACTTCCCCATAATAAAGTTTAACGTAAGTTCGTCTCCAAAGGAGGAACCTTTGGTGACCAAAATTTTATCCTACCTTTTTGGCTTGGTTTCTTCCCAAATTCCTACTATAGTTCATTCAATTTATGTAATACTCATTGTATGATGATTATGGACCTAATTAACAAGTTACTTCCCCATAATAAAGTTTAAGTTAAGTTCGTCTCCAAAGGAGGAACCTTTGGTGACCAAAAGTTTATCCTTCCTTTTTCGCTTGGATTCTTGCCAAATTCCTACTATAGTTCATTCTATTTATGTAATACTAATTGTATGATGATTATTGACCTAATTAACAAGTTACTTCCCGATAATAAAGTTTAACTTAAGTTCGTCTCCAAAGTAGGAACCTTTGGTGACCAAAATTTTATCCTACCTTTTTGGCTTGGTTTCTTCCCAAATTCCTACTATAGTTCATTCTATTTATGTAATACTCATTGTATGATGATTATGGACCTAATTAACAAGTTACTTCCCCATAATAAAGTTTAACGTAAGTTCGTCTCCAAAGGAGGAACCTTTGGTGACCAAAATTTTATCCTACCTTTTTGGCTTGGTTTCTTACCAAATTCCTACTATAGTTCATTCTATTTATGTAATACTCATTGTATGATGATTATGGACCTAATTAACAAGTTACTTCCCCATAAAAAAGTTTAAGTTAAGTTCGTCTCCAAAGGAGGAACCTTTGGTGACCAAAATTTTATACTTCCTTTTTCGCTTGGTTTCTTGCCAAATTCCTACTATAGTTCCTTCTATTTATGTAATACTCATTGTGTGATGATTATGGACCTAATTAACAAGTTACTTCCCCATAATAAAGTTTAACGTAAGTTCGTCTGCAAAGGAGGAACCTTTGGTGACCAAAATTTTATCCTACCTTTTTGGCTTGGTTTCTTCCCAAATTCCTACTATAGTTCATTCTATTTATGTAATACTCATTGTATGATGATTATGGACCTAATTAACAAGTTACTTTCCGATAATAAAGTTTAACTTAAGTTCGTCTCCAAAGGAGGAACCTTTGGTGACCAAAAGTTTATCCTTCCTTTTTCGCTTGGATTCTTGCCAAATTCCTACTATAGTTCATTCTATTTATGTAATACTAATTGTATGACGATTATTGACCTAATTAACAAGTTACTTCCCGATAATAAAGTTTAACTTAAGTTCGTCTCCAAAGTAGGAACCTTTGGTGACCAAAATTTTATCCTACCTTTTTGGCTTGGTTTCTTCCCAAATTCCTACTATAGTTCATTCTATTTATGTAATACTCATTGTATGATGATTATGGACCTAATTAACAAGTTACTTCCCCATAATAAAGTTTAACGTAAGTTCGTCTCCAAAGGAGGAACCTTTGGTGACCAAAATTTTATCCTACCTTTTTGGCTTGGTTTCTTCCCAAATTCCTACTATAGTTCATTCAATTTATGTAATACTCATTGTATGATGATTATGGACCTAATTAACAAGTTACTTCCCCATAATAAAGTTTAAGTTAAGTTCGTCTCCAAAGGAGGAACCTTTGGTGACCAAAAGTTTATCCTTCCTTTTTCGCTTGGATTCTTGCCAAATTCCTACTATAGTTCATTCTATTTATGTAATACTAATTGTATGATGATTATTGACCTAATTAACAAGTTACTTCCCGATAATAAAGTTTAACTTAAGTTCGTCTCCAAAGTAGGAACCTTTGGTGACCAAAATTTTATCCTACCTTTTTGGCTTGGTTTCTTCCCAAATTCCTACTATAGTTCATTCTATTTATGTAATACTCATTGTATGATGATTATGGACCTAATTAACAAGTTACTTCCCCATAATAAAGTTTAACGTAAGTTCGTCTCCAAAGGAGGAACCTTTGGTGACCAAAATTTTATCCTACCTTTTTGGCTTGGTTTCTTACCAAATTCCTACTATAGTTCATTCTATTTATGTAATACTCATTGTATGATGATTATGGACCTAATTAACAAGTTACTTCCCCATAAAAAAGTTTAAGTTAAGTTCGTCTCCAAAGGAGGAACCTTTGGTGACCAAAATTTTATCCTTCCTTTTTCGCTTGGTTTCTTGCCAAATTCCTACTATAGTTCCTTCTATTTATGTAATACTCATTGTGTGATGATTATGGACCTAATTAACAAGTTACTTCCCCATAATAAAGTTTAACGTAAGTTCGTCTCCAAAGGAGGAACCTTTGGTGACCAAAATTTTATCCTACCTTTTTGGCTTGGTTTCTTCCCAAATTCCTACTATAGTTCATTCTATTTATGTAATACTCATTGTATGATGATTATGGACCTAATTAACAAGTTACTTTCCGATAATAAAGTTTAACTTAAGTTCGTCTCCAAAGGAGGAACCTTTGGTGACCAAAAGTTTATCCTTCCTTTTTCGCTTGGATTCTTGCCAAATTCCTACTATAGTTCATTCTATTTATGTAATACTAATTGTATGACGATTATTGACCTAATTAACAAGTTACTTCCCGATAATAAAGTTTAACTTAAGTTCGTCTCCAAAGTAGGAACCTTTGGTGACCAAAATTTTATCCTACCTTTTTGGCTTGGTTTCTTCCCAAATTCCTACTATAGTTCATTCTATTTATGTAATACTCATTGTATGATGATTATGGACCTAATTAACAAGTTACTTCCCCATAATAAAGTTTAAGTTAAGTTCGTCTCCAAAGGAGGAACCTTTGGTGACCAAAAGTTTATCCTTCCTTTTTCACTTGGATTCTTGCCAAATTCCTACTATAGTTCATTCTATTTATGTAATACTAATTGTATGATGATTATGGACCTAATTAACAAGTTACTTCCCGATAATAAAGTTTAACTTAAGTTCGTCTCCAAAGGAGGAACCTTTGGTGACCAAAATTTTATCCTACCTTTTTGGCTTGGTTTCTTACCAAATTCCTACTATAGTTCATTCTATTTATGTAATACTCATTGTATGATGATTATGGACCTAATTAACAAGTTACTTCCCCATAAAAAAGTTTAAGTTAAGTTCGTCTCCAAAGGAGGAACCTTTGGTGACCAAAATTTTATCCTTCCTTTTTCGCTTGGTTTCTTGCCAAATTCCTACTATAGTTCCTTCTATTTATGCAATACTCATTGTGTGATGATTATGGACCTAATTAACAAGTTACTTCCCCATAATAAAGTTTAAGTTAAGTTCGTCTCCAAAGGAGGAACCTTTGGTGACCAAAAGTTTATCCTTTATTTTTCGCTTGGATTCTTGCCAAATTCCTACTATAGTTCATTCTATTTAAGTAATACTAATTGTGTGATGTTTATGGACCTAATTAACAAGTTACTTCCCCATAATAAAGTTTAACGTAAATTCGTCTCCAAAGGAGGAACCTTTGGTGACCAAAATTTTATCCTACCTTTTTGGCTTGGTTTCTTCCCAAATTCCTACTATAGTTCATTCTATTTATGTAATACTCATTGTATGATGATTATGGACCTAATTAACAAGTTACTTCCCCATAATAAAGTTTAACGTAAGTTCGTCTCCAAAGGAGGAACCTTTGGTGACCAAAATTTTATCCTACCTTTTTGGCTTGGTTTCTTCCCAAATTCCTACTATAGTTCATTCAATTTATGTAATACTCATTGTATGATGATTATGGACCTAATTAACAAGTTACTTCCCCATAATAAAGTTTAAGTTAAGTTCGTCTCCAAAGGAGGAACCTTTGGTGACCAAAAGTTTATCCTTCCTTTTTCGCTTGGATTCTTGCCAAATTCCTACTATAGTTCATTCTATTTATGTAATACTAATTGTATGATGATTATTGACCTAATTAACAAGTTACTTCCCGATAATAAAGTTTAACTTAAGTTCGTCTCCAAAGTAGGAACCTTTGGTGACCAAAATTTTATCCTACCTTTTTGGCTTGGTTTCTTCCCAAATTCCTACTATAGTTCATTCTATTTATGTAATACTCATTGTATGATGATTATGGACCTAATTAACAAGTTACTTCCCCATAATAAAGTTTTAGTTAAGTTCGTCTCCAAAGGAGGAACCTTTGGTGACCAAAAGTTTATCCTTCCTTTTTCACTTGGATTCTTGCCAAATTCCTACTATAGTTCATTCTATTTATGTAATACGAATTGTATGATGATTATGGACCTAATTAACAAGTTACTTCCCGATAATAAAGTTTAACTTAAGTTCGTCTCCAAAGTAGGAACCTTTGGTGACCAAAATTTTATCCTACCTTATTGGCTTGGTTTCTTCCCAAATTCATACTATAGTTCATTCTATTTATGTAATACTAATTGTATGATGATTATGGACCGAATTAAAAGGTTACTTCCCCATAATAAAGTTTAACGTAAGTTCGTCTCCAAAGGAGGAACCTTTGGTGACCAAAATTTTATCCTACCTTTTTGGCTTGGTTTCTTACCAAATTCCTACTATAGTTCATTCTATTTATGTAATACTCATTGTATGATGATTATGGACCTAATTAACAAGTTACTTCCCCATAAAAAAGTTTAAGTTAAGTTCGTCTCCAAAGGAGGAACCTTTGGTGACCAAAATTTTATCCTTCCTTTTTCGCTTGGTTTCTTGCCAAATTCCTACTATAGTTCCTTCTATTTATGTAATACTCATTGTGTGATGATTATGGACCTAATTAACAAGTTACTTCCCCATAATAAAGTTTAACGTAAGTTCGTCTCCAAAGGAGGAACCTTTGGTGACCAAAATTTTATCCTACCTTTTTGGCTTGGTTTCTTCCCAAATTCCTACTATAGTTCATTCTATTTATGTAATACTCATTGTATGATGATTATGGACCTAATTAACAAGTTACTTTCCGATAATAAAGTTTAACTTAAGTTCGTCTCCAAAGGAGGAACCTTTGGTGACCAAAAGTTTATCCTTCCTTTTTCGCTTGGATTCTTCCCAAATTCCTACTATAGTTCATTCTATTTATGTAATACTAATTGTATGACGATTATTGACCTAATTAACAAGTTACTTCCCGATAATAAAGTTTAACTTAAGTTCGTCTCCAAAGTAGGAACCTTTGGTGACCAAAATTTTATCCTACCTTTTTGGCTTGGTTTCTTCCCAAATTCCTACTATAGTTCATTCTATTTATGTAATACTCATTGTGTGATGATTATGGACCTAATTAACAAGTTACTTCCCCATAATAAAGTTTAACGTAAGTTCGTCTCCAAAGGAGGAACCTTTGGTGACCAAAATTTTATCCTACCTTTTTGGCTTGGTTTCTTACCAAATTCCTACTATAGTTCATTCTATTTATGTAATACTCATTGTATGATGATTATGGACCTAATTAACAAGTTACTTCCCCATAAAAAAGTTTAAGTTAAGTTCGTCTCCAAAGGAGGAACCTTTGGTGACCAAAATTTTATCCTTCCTTTTTCGCTTGGTTTCTTGCCAAATTCCTACTATAGTTCCTTCTATTTATGTAATACTCATTGTGTGATGATTATGGACCTAATTAACAAGTTACTTCCCCATAATAAAGTTTAACGTAAGTTCGTCTCCAAAGGAGGAACCTTTGGTGACCAAAATTTTATCCTACCTTTTTGGCTTGGTTTCTTCCCAAATTCCTACTATAGTTCATTCTATTTATGTAATACTCATTGTATGATGATTATGGACCTAATTAACAAGTTACTTTCCGATAATAAAGTTTAACTTAAGTTCGTCTCCAAAGGAGGAACCTTTGGTGACCAAAAGTTTATCCTTCCTTTTTCGCTTGGATTCTTCCCAAATTCCTACTATAGTTCATTCTATTTATGTAATACTAATTGTATGACGATTATTGACCTAATTAACAAGTTACTTCCCGATAATAAAGTTTAACTTAAGTTCGTCTCCAAAGTAGGAACCTTTGGTGACCAAAATTTTATCCTACCTTTTTGGCTTGGTTTCTTCCCAAATTCCTACTATAGTTCATTCTATTTATGTAATACTCATTGTATGATGATTATGGACCTAATTAACAAGTTACTTCCCCATAATAAAGTTTAACGTAAGTTCGTCTCCAAAGGAGGAACCTTTGGTGACCAAAATTTTATCCTACCTTTTTGGCTTGGTTTCTTCCCAAATTCCTACTATAGTTCATTCTATTTATGTAATACTCATTGTATGATGATTATGGACCTAATTAACAAGTTACTTCCCCATAATAAAGTTTAAGTTAAGTTCGTCTCCAAAGGAGGAACCTTTGGTGACCAAAAGTTTATCCTTCCTTTTTCGCTTGGATTCTTGCCAAATTCCTACTATAGTTCATTCTATTTATGTAATACTAATTGTATGATGATTATTGACCTAATTAACAAGTTACTTCCCGATAATAAAGTTTAACTTAAGTTCGTCTCCAAAGTAGGAACCTTTGGTGACCAAAATTTTATCCTACCTTTTTGTCTTGGTTTCTTCCCAAATTCCTACTATAGTTCATTCTATTTATGTAATACTCATTGTATGATGATTATGGACCTAATTAACAAGTTACTTCCCCATAATAAAGT
Organism: Medicago sativa; assembly: GCF_051527215.1. Lineage (NCBI taxonomy): Eukaryota > Viridiplantae > Streptophyta > Magnoliopsida > Fabales > Fabaceae > Medicago > Medicago sativa. The sequence continues at coordinate 45,227,048 of NC_140752.1, read as the reverse complement.
TTAACGTAAGTTCGTCTCCAAAGGAGGAACCTTTGGTGACCAAAATTTTATCCTACCTTTTTGGCTTGGTTTCTTCCCAAATTCCTACTATAGTTCATTCTATTTATGTAATACTCATTGTATGATGATTATGGACCTAATTAACAAGTTACTTCCCCATAATAAAGTTTAAGTTAAGTTCGTCTCCAAAGGAGGAACCTTTGGTGACCAAAAGTTTATCCTTCCTTTTTCACTTGGATTCTTGCCAAATTCCTACTATAGTTCATTCTATTTATGTAATACGAATTGTATGATGATTATGGACCTAATTAACAAGTTACTTCCCGATAATAAAGTTTAACTTAAGTTCGTCTCCAAAGTAGGAACCTTTGGTGACCAAAATTTTATCCTACCTTATTGGCTTGGTTTCTTCCCAAATTCATACTATAGTTCATTCTATTTATGTAATACTAATTGTATGATGATTATGGACCGAATTAAAAGGTTACTTCCCCATAATAAAGTTTAACGTAAGTTCGTCTCCAAAGGAGGAACCTTTGGTGACCAAAATTTTATCCTACCTTTTTGGCTTGGTTTCTTACCAAATTCCTACTATAGTTCATTCTATTTATGTAATACTCATTGTATGATGATTATGGACCTAATTAACAAGTTACTTCCCCATAAAAAAGTTTAAGTTAAGTTCGTCTCCAAAGGAGGAACCTTTGGTGACCAAAATTTTATCCTTCCTTTTTCGCTTGGTTTCTTGCCAAATTCCTACTATAGTTCCTTCTATTTATGTAATACTCATTGTATGATGATTATTGACCTAATTAACAAGTTACTTCCCGATAATAAAGTTTAACTTAAGTTCGTCTCCAAAGTAGGAACCTTTGGTGACCAAAATTTTATCCTACCTTTTTGTCTTGGTTTCTTCCCAAATTCCTACTATAGTTCATTCTATTTATGTAATACTCATTGTATGATGATTATGGACCTAATTAACAAGTTACTTCCCCATAATAAAGTTTAACGTAAGTTCGTCTCCAAAGGAGGAACCTTTGGTGACCAAAATTTTATCCTACCTTTTTGGCTTGGTTTCTTCCCAAATTCCTACTATAGTTCATTCTATTTATGTAATACTCATTGTATGATGATTATGGACCTAATTAACAAGTTACTTCCCCATAATAAAGTTTAACGTAAGTTCGTCTCCAAAGGAGGAACCTTTGGTGACCAAAATTTTATCCTACCTTTTTGGCTTGGTTTCTTCCCAAATTCCTACTATAGTTCATTCTATTTATGTAATACTCATTGTATGATGATTATGGACCTAATTAACAAGTTACTTCCCCATAATAAAGTTTAAGTTAAGTTCGTCTCCAAAGGAGGAACCTTTGGTGACCAAAAGTTTATCCTTCCTTTTTCACTTGGATTCTTGCCAAATTCCTACTATAGTTCATTCTATTTATGTAATACGAATTGTATGATGATTATGGACCTAATTAACAAGTTACTTCCCGATAATAAAGTTTAACTTAAGTTCGTCTCCAAAGTAGGAACCTTTGGTGACCAAAATTTTATCCTACCTTATTGGCTTGGTTTCTTCCCAAATTCATACTATAGTTCATTCTATTTATGTAATACTAATTGTATGATGATTATGGACCGAATTAAAAGGTTACTTCCCCATAATAAAGTTTAACGTAAGTTCGTCTCCAAAGGAGGAACCTTTGGTGACCAAAATTTTATCCTACCTTTTTGGCTTGGTTTCTTACCAAATTCCTACTATAGTTCATTCTATTTATGTAATACTCATTGTATGATGATTATGGACCTAATTAACAAGTTACTTCCCCATAAAAAAGTTTAAGTTAAGTTCGTCTCCAAAGGAGGAACCTTTGGTGACCAAAATTTTATCCTTCCTTTTTCGCTTGGTTTCTTGCCAAATTCCTACTATAGTTCCTTCTATTTATGTAATACTCATTGTATGATGATTATTGACCTAATTAACAAGTTACTTCCCGATAATAAAGTTTAACTTAAGTTCGTCTCCAAAGTAGGAACCTTTGGTGACCAAAATTTTATCCTACCTTTTTGTCTTGGTTTCTTCCCAAATTCCTACTATAGTTCATTCTATTTATGTAATACTCATTGTATGATGATTATGGACCTAATTAACAAGTTACTTCCCCATAATAAAGTTTAACGTAAGTTCGTCTCCAAAGGAGGAACCTTTGGTGACCAAAATTTTATCCTACCTTTTTGGCTTGGTTTCTTCCCAAATTCCTACTATAGTTCATTCTATTTATGTAATACTCATTGTATGATGATTATGGACCTAATTAACAAGTTACTTCCCCATAATAAAGTTTAAGTTAAGTTCGTCTCCAAAGGAGGAACCTTTGGTGACCAAAAGTTTATCCTTCCTTTTTCACTTGGATTCTTGCCAAATTCCTACTATAGTTCATTCTATTTATGTAATATGAATTGTATGATGATTATGGACCTAATTAACAAGTTACTTCCCGATAATAAAGTTTAACTTAAGTTCGTCTCCAAAGTAGGAACCTTTGGTGACCAAAATTTTATCCTACCTTATTGGCTTGGTTTCTTCCCAAATTCATACTATAGTTCATTCTATTTATGTAATACTAATTGTATGATGATTATGGACCGAATTAAAAGGTTACTTCCCCATAATAAAGTTTAACGTAAGTTCGTCTCCAAAGGAGGAACCTTTGGTGACCAAAATTTTATCCTACCTTTTTGGCTTGGTTTCTTACCAAATTCCTACTATAGTTCATTCTATTTATGTAATACTCATTGTATGATGATTATGGACCTAATTAACAAGTTACTTCCCCATAAAAAAGTTTAAGTTAAGTTCGTCTCCAAAGGAGGAACCTTTGGTGACCAAAATTTTATCCTTCCTTTTTCGCTTGGTTTCTTGCCAAATTCCTACTATAGTTCCTTCTATTTATGTAATACTCATTGTGTGATGATTATGGACCTAATTAACAAGTTACTTCCCCATAATAAAGTTTAACGTAAGTTCGTCTCCAAAGGAGGAACCTTTGGTGACCAAAATTTTATCCTACCTTTTTGGCTTGGTTTCTTCCCAAATTCCTACTATAGTTCATTCTATTTATGTAATACTCATTGTATGATGATTATGGACCTAATTAACAAGTTACTTTCCGATAATAAAGTTTAACTTAAGTTCGTCTCCAAAGGAGGAACCTTTGGTGACCAAAAGTTTATCCTTCCTTTTTCGCTTGGATTCTTCCCAAATTCCTACTATAGTTCATTCTATTTATGTAATACTAATTGTATGACGATTATTGACCTAATTAACAAGTTACTTCCCGATAATAAAGTTTAACTTAAGTTCGTCTCCAAAGTAGGAACCTTTGGTGACCAAAATTTTATCCTACCTTTTTGGCTTGGTTTCTTCCCAAATTCCTACTATAGTTCATTCTATTTATGTAATACTCATTGTATGATGATTATGGACCTAATTAACAAGTTACTTCCCCATAATAAAGTTTAACGTAAGTTCGTCTCCAAAGGAGGAACCTTTGGTGACCAAAATTTTATCCTGCCTTTTTGGCTTGGTTTCTTCCCAAATTCCTACTATAGTTCATTCTATTTATGTAATACTCATTGTATGATGATTATGGACCTAATTAACAAGTTACTTCCCCATAATAAAGTTTAAGTTAAGTTCGTCTCCAAAGGAGGAACCTTTGGTGACCAAAAGTTTATCCTTCCTTTTTCGCTTGGATTCTTGCCAAATTCCTACTATAGTTCATTCTATTTATGTAATACTAATTGTATGATGATTATTGACCTAATTAACAAGTTACTTCCCGATAATAAAGTTTAACTTAAGTTCGTCTCCAAAGTAGGAACCTTTGGTGACCAAAATTTTATCCTACCTTTTTGTCTTGGTTTCTTCCCAAATTCCTACTATAGTTCATTCTATTTATGTAATACTCATTGTATGATGATTATGGACCTAATTAACAAGTTACTTCCCCATAATAAAGTTTAACGTAAGTTCGTCTCCAAAGGAGGAACCTTTGGTGACCAAAATTTTATCCTACCTTTTTGGCTTGGTTTCTTCCCAAATTCCTACTATAGTTCATTCTATTTATGTAATACTCATTGTATGATGATTATGGACCTAATTAACAAGTTACTTCCCCATAATAAAGTTTAAGTTAAGTTCGTCTCCAAAGGAGGAACCTTTGGTGACCAAAAGTTTATCCTTCCTTTTTCACTTGGATTCTTGCCAAATTCCTACTATAGTTCATTCTATTTATGTAATATGAATTGTATGATGATTATGGACCTAATTAACAAGTTACTTCCCGATAATAAAGTTTAACTTAAGTTCGTCTCCAAAGTAGGAACCTTTGGTGACCAAAATTTTATCCTACCTTATTGGCTTGGTTTCTTCCCAAATTCATACTATAGTTCATTCTATTTATGTAATACTAATTGTATGATGATTATGGACCGAATTAAAAGGTTACTTCCCCATAATAAAGTTTAACGTAAGTTCGTCTCCAAAGGAGGAACCTTTGATGACCAAAATTTTATCCTACCTTTTTGGCTTGGTTTCTTACCAAATTCCTACTATAGTTCATTCTATTTATGTAATACTCATTGTATGATGATTATGGACCTAATTAACAAGTTACTTCCCCATAAAAAAGTTTAAGTTAAGTTCGTCTCCAAAGGAGGAACCTTTGGTGACCAAAATTTTATCCTTCCTTTTTCGCTTGGTTTCTTGCCAAATTCCTACTATAGTTCCTTCTATTTATGTAATACTCATTGTGTGATGATTATGGACCTAATTAACAAGTTACTTCCCCATAATAAAGTTTAACGTAAGTTCGTCTCCAAAGGAGGAACCTTTGGTGACCAAAATTTTATCCTACCTTTTTGGCTTGGTTTCTTCCCAAATTCCTACTATAGTTCATTCTATTTATGTAATACTCATTGTATGATGATTATGGACCTAATTAACAAGTTACTTTCCGATAATAAAGTTTAACTTAAGTTCGTCTCCAAAGGAGGAACCTTTGGTGACCAAAAGTTTATCCTTCCTTTTTCGCTTGGATTCTTCCCAAATTCCTACTATAGTTCATTCTATTTATGTAATACTAATTGTATGACGATTATTGACCTAATTAACAAGTTACTTCCCGATAATAAAGTTTAACTTAAGTTCGTCTCCAAAGTAGGAACCTTTGGTGACCAAAATTTTATCCTACCTTTTTGGCTTGGTTTCTTCCCAAATTCCTACTATAGTTCATTCTATTTATGTAATACTCATTGTATGATGATTATGGACCTAATTAACAAGTTACTTCCCCATAATAAAGTTTAACGTAAGTTCGTCTCCAAAGGAGGAACCTTTGGTGACCAAAATTTTATCCTGCCTTTTTGGCTTGGTTTCTTCCCAAATTCCTACTATAGTTCATTCTATTTATGTAATACTCATTGTATGATGATTATGGATCTAATTAACAAGTTACTTCCCCATAATAAAGTTTAAGTTAAGTTCGTCTCCAAAGGAGGAACCTTTGGTGACCAAAAGTTTATCCTTCCTTTTTCGCTTGGATTCTTGCCAAATTCCTACTATAGTTCATTCTATTTATGTAATACTAATTGTATGATGATTATTGACCTAATTAACAAGTTACTTCCCGATAATAAAGTTTAACTTAAGTTCGTCTCCAAAGTAGGAACCTTTGGTGACCAAAATTTTATCCTACCTTTTTGTCTTGGTTTCTTCCCAAATTCCTACTATAGTTCATTCTATTTATGTAATACTCATTGTATGATGATTATGGACCTAATTAACAAGTTACTTCCCCATAATAAAGTTTAACGTAAGTTCGTCTCCAAAGGAGGAACCTTTGGTGACCAAAATTTTATCCTACCTTTTTGGCTTGGTTTCTTCCCAAATTCCTACTATAGTTCATTCTATTTATGTAATACTCATTGTATGATGATTATGGACCTAATTAACAAGTTACTTCCCCATAATAAAGTTTAAGTTAAGTTCGTCTCCAAAGGAGGAACCTTTGGTGACCAAAAGTTTATCCTTCCTTTTTCCCTTGGATTCTTGCCAAATTCCTACTATAGTTCATTCTATTTATGTAATACGAATTGTATGATGATTATGGACCTAATTAACAAGTTACTTCCCGATAATAAAGTTTAACTTAAGTTCGTCTCCAAAGTAGGAACCTTTGGTGACCAAAAGTTTATCCTTCCTTTTTCGCTTGGATTCTTGCCAAATTCCTACTATAGTTCATTCTATTTATGTAATACTAATTGTATGATGATTATTGACCTAATTAACAAGTTACTTCCCGATAATAAAGTTTAACTTAAGTTCGTCTCCAAAGTAGGAACCTTTGGTGACCAAAATTTTATCCTACCTTTTTGGCTTGGTTTCTTCCCAAATTCCTACTATAGTTCATTCTATTTATGTAATACTCATTGTATGATGATTATGGACCTAATTAACAAGTTACTTTCCGATAATAAAGTTTAACTTAAGTTCGTCTCCAAAGGAGGAACCTTTGGTGACCAAAAGTTTATCCTTCCTTTTTCGCTTGGATTCTTCCCAAATTCCTACTATAGTTCATTCTATTTACGTAATACTCATTGTATGATAATCATTGACCTAATTACCAAGTTACTTCCCCAAAATAAAGTTTAAGTTAAGTTCGTCTCCAAAGGAGGAACCTTTGGTGACCAAAATTTTATCCTTCCTTTTTCGCTTGGTTTCTTGCCAAATTCCTACTATAGTTCATTCTATTTAAGTAATACTCATTGTGTGATGATTATGGACCTAATTAACAAGTTACTTCCCCATAATAAAGTTTAAGTTAAGTTCGTCTCCAAAGGAGGAACCTTTGGTGACCAAAATTTTATCCTTCCTTTTTCGCTTGGATTCTTGCCAAATTCCTACTATAGTTCATTCTATTTATGTAATACTAATTGTATGATGATTATTGACCTAATTAACAAGTTACTTCCCGATAATAAAGTTTAACTTAAGTTCGTCTCCAAAGTAGGAACCTTTGGTGACCAAAATTTTATCCTACCTTTTTGGCTTGGTTTCTTCCCAAATTCCTACTATAGTTCATTCTATTTATGTAATACTCATTGTATGATGATTATGGACCTAATTAACAAGTTACTTCCCCATAATAAAGTTTAACGTAAGTTCGTCTCCAAAGGAGGAACCTTTGGTGACCAAAATTTTATCCTACCTTTTTGGCTTGGTTTCTTCCCAAATTCCTACTATAGTTCATTCTATTTATGTAATACTCATTGTATGATGATTATGGACCTAATTAACAAGTTACTTCCCCATAATAAAGTTTAAGTTAAGTTCGTCTCCAAAGGAGGAACCTTTGGTGACCAAAAGTTTATCCTTCCTTTTTCCCTTGGATTCTTGCCAAATTCCTACTATAGTTCATTCTATTTATGTAATACGAATTGTATGATGATTATGGACCTAATTAACAAGTTACTTCCCGATAATAAAGTTTAACTTAAGTTCGTCTCCAAAGTAGGAACCTTTGGTGACCAAAAGTTTATCCTTCCTTTTTCGCTTGGTTTCTTGCCAAATTCCTACTATAGTTCATTCTATTTATGTAATACTAATTGTATGATGATTATTGACCTAATTAACAAGTTACTTCCCGATAATAAAGTTTAACTTAAGTTCGTCTCCAAAGTAGGAACCTTTGGTGACCAAAATTTTATACTACCTTTTTGGCTTGGTTTCTTCCCAAATTCCTACTATAGTTCATTCTATTTATGTAATACTCATTGTATGATGATTATGGACCTAATTAACAAGTTACTTTCCGATAATAAAGTTTAACTTAAGTTCGTCTCCAAAGGAGGAACCTTTGGTGACCAAAAGTTTATCCTACCTTTTTGGCTTGGTTTCTTCCCAAATTCCTACTATAGTTCATTCTATTTATGTAATACTCATTGTATGATGATTATGGACCTAATTAACAAGTTACTTCCCCATAATAAAGTTTAAGTTAAGTTCGTCTCCAAAGGAGGAACCTTTGGTGACCAAAAGTTTATCCTTCCTTTTTACCTTGGATTCTTGCCAAATTCCTACTATAGTTCATTCTATTTATGTAATACGAATTGTATGATGATTATGGACCTAATTAACAAGTTACTTCCCGATAATAAAGTTTAACTTAAGTTCGTCTCCAAAGTAGGAACCTTTGGTGACCAAAAGTTTATCCTTCCTTTTTCGCTTGGATTCTTGCCAAATTCCTACTATAGTTCATTCTATTTATGTAATACTAATTGTATGATGATTATTGACCTAATTAACAAGTTACTTCCCGATAATAAAGTTTAACTTAAGTTCGTCTCCAAAGTAGGAACCTTTGGTGACCAAAATTTTATCCTACCTTTTTGGCTTGGTTTCTTCCCAAATTCCACTATAGTTCATTCTATTTATGTAATACTCATTGTATGATGATTATGGACCTAATTAACAAGTTACTTTCCGATAATAAAGTTTAACTTAAGTTCGTCTCCAAAGGAGGAACCTTTGGTGACCAAAAGTTTATCCTTCCTTTTTCGCTTGGATTCTTCCCAAATTCCTACTATAGTTCATTCTATTTACGTAATACTCATTGTATGATAATCATTGACCTAATTACCAAGTTACTTCCCCAAAATAAAGTTTAAGTTAAGTTCGTCTCCAAAGGAGGAACCTTTGGTGACCAAAATTTTATCCTTCCTTTTTCGCTTGGTTTCTTGCCAAATTCCTACTATAGTTCATTCTATTTAAGTAATACTCATTGTGTGATGATTATGGACCTAATTAACAAGTTACTTCCCCATAATAAAGTTTAAGTTAAGTTCGTCTCCAAAGGAGGAACCTTTGGTGACCAAAAGTTTATCCTTCCTTTTTCGCTTGGATTCTTGCCAAATTCCTACTATAGTTCATTCTATTTATGTAATACTAATTGTATGATGATTATTGACCTAATTAACAAGTTACTTCCCGATAATAAAGTTTAACTTAAGTTCGTCTCCAAAGTAGGAACCTTTGGTGACCAAAATTTTATCCTACCTTTTTGGCTTGGTTTCTTCCCAAATTCCTACTATAGTTCATTCTATTTATATAATACTCATTGTATGATGATTATGGACCTAATTAACAAGTTACTTCCCCATAATAAAGTTTAACGTAAGTTCGTCTCCAAAGGAGGAACCTTTGGTGACCAAAATTTTATCCTACCTTTTTGGCTTGGTTTCTTCCCAAATTCCTACTATAGTTCATTCTATTTATGTAATACTCATTGTATGATGATTATGGACCTAATTAACAAGTTACTTCCCCATAATAAAGTTTAAGTTAAGTTCGTCTCCAAAGGAGGAACCTTTGGTGACCAAAAGTTTATCCTTCCTTTTTCCCTTGGATTCTTGCCAAATTCCTACTATAGTTCATTCTATTTATGTAATACGAATTGTATGATGATTATGGACCTAATTAACAAGTTACTTCCCGATAATAAAGTTTAACTTAAGTTCGTCTCCAAAGTAGGAACCTTTGGTGACCAAAAGTTTATCCTTCCTTTTTCGCTTGGATTCTTGCCAAATTCCTACTATAGTTCATTCTATTTATGTAATACTAATTGTATGATGATTATTGACCTAATTAACAAGTTACTTCCCGATAATAAAGTTTAACTTAAGTTCGTCTCCAAAGTAGGAACCTTTGGTGACCAAAATTTTATACTACCTTTTTGGCTTGGTTTCTTCCCAAATTCCTACTATAGTTCATTCTATTTATGTAATACTCATTGTATGATGATTATGGACCTAATTAACAAGTTACTTTCCGATAATAAAGTTTAACTTAAGTTCGTCTCCAAAGGAGGAACCTTTGGTGACCAAAAGTTTATCCTTCCTTTTTCGCTTGGATTCTTCCCAAATTCCTACTATAGTTCATTCTATTTACGTAATACTCATTGTATGATAATCATTGACCTAATTACCAAGTTACTTCCCCAAAATAAAGTTTAAGTTAAGTTCGTCTCCAAAGGAGGAACCTTTGGTGACCAAAATTTTATCCTTCCTTTTTCGCTTGGTTTCTTGCCAAATTCCTACTATAGTTCATTCTATTTAAGTAATACTCATTGTGTGATGATTATGGACCTAATTAACAAGTTACTTCCCCATAATAAAGTTTAAGTTAACTTCGTCTCCAAAGGAGGAACCTTTGGTGACCAAAAGTTTATCCTTCCTTTTTCGCTTGGATTCTTGCCAAATTCCTACTATAGTTCATTCTATTTATGTAATACTAATTGTATGACGATTATTGACCTAATTAACAAGTTACTTCCCGATAATAAAGTTTAACTTAAGTTCGTTTCCAAAGTAGGAACCTTTGGTGACCAAAATTTTATCCTACCTTTTTGGCTTGGTTTCTTCCCAAATTCCTACTATAGTTCATTCTATTTATGTAATACTCATTGTATGATGATTATGGACCTAATTAACAAGTTACTTCCCCATAATAAAGTTTAACGTAAGTTCGTCTCCAAAGGAGGAACCTTTGGTGACCAAAATTTTATCCTACCTTTTTGGCTTGGTTTCTTCCCAAATTCCTACTATAGTTCATTCTATTTATGTAATACTCATTGTATGATGATTATGGACCTAATTAACAAGTTACTTCCCCATAATAAAGTTTAAGTTAAGTTCGTCTCCAAAGGAGGAACCTTTGGTGACCAAAAGTTTATCCTTCCTTTTTCGCTTGGATTCTTGCCAAATTCCTACTATAGTTCATTCTATTTATGTAATACTAATTGTATGATGATTATTGACCTAATTAACAAGTTACTTCCCGATAATAAAGTTTAACTTAAGTTCGTCTCCAAAGTAGGAACCTTTGGTGACCAAAATTTTATACTACCTTTTTGGCTTGGTTTCTTCCCAAATTCCTACTATAGTTCATTCTATTTATGTAATACTCATTGTATGATGATTATGGACCTAATTAACAAGTTACTTTCCGATAATAAAGTTTAACTTAAGTTCGTCTCCAAAGGAGGAACCTTTGGTGACCAAAAGTTTATCCTACCTTTTTGGCTTGGTTTCTTCCCAAATTCCTACTATAGTTCATTCTATTTATGTAATACTCATTGTATGATGATTATGGACCTAATTAACAAGTTACTTCCCCATAATAAAGTTTAAGTTAAGTTCGTCTCCAAAGGAGGAACCTTTGGTGACCAAAAGTTTATCCTTCCTTTTTCCCTTGGATTCTTGCCAAATTCCTACTATAGTTCATTCTATTTATGTAATACGAATTGTATGATGATTATGGACCTAATTAACAAGTTACTTCCCGATAATAAAGTTTAACTTAAGTTCGTCTCCAAAGTAGGAACCTTTGGTGACCAAAAGTTTATCCTTCCTTTTTCGCTTGGATTCTTGCCAAATTCCTACTATAGTTCATTCTATTTATGTAATACTAATTGTATGATGATTATTGACCTAATTAACAAGTTACTTCCCGATAATAAAGTTTAACTTAAGTTCGTCTCCAAAGTAGGAACCTTTGGTGACCAAAATTTTATCCTACCTTTTTGGCTTGGTTTCTTCCCAAATTCCTACTATAGTTCATTCTATTTATGTAATACTCATTGTATGATGATTATGGACCTAATTAACAAGTTACTTTCCGATAATAAAGTTTAACTTAAGTTCGTCTCCAAAGGAGGAACCTTTGGTGACCAAAAGTTTATCCTTCCTTTTTCGCTTGGATTCTTCCCAAATTCCTACTATAGTTCATTCTATTTACGTAATACTCATTGTATGATAATCATTGACCTAATTACCAAGTTACTTCCCCAAAATAAAGTTTAAGTTAAGTTCGTCTCCAAAGGAGGAACCTTTGGTGACCAAAATTTTATCCTTCCTTTTTCGCTTGGTTTCTTGCCAAATTCCTACTATAGTTCATTCTATTTAAGTAATACTCATTGTGTGATGATTATGGACCTAATTAACAAGTTACTTCCCCATAATAAAGTTTAAGTTAAGTTCGTCTCCAAAGGAGGAACCTTTGGTGACCAAAAGTTTATCCTTCCTTTTTCGCTTGGATTCTTGCCAAATTCCTACTATAGTTCATTCTATTTATGTAATACTAATTGTATGATGATTATTGACCTAATTAACAAGTTACTTCCCGATAATAAAGTTTAACTTAAGTTCGTCTCCAAAGTAGGAACCTTTGGTGACCAAAATTTTATCCTACCTTTTTGGCTTGGTTTCTTCCCAAATTCCTACTATAGTTCATTCTATTTATGTAATACGAATTGTATGATGATTATGGACCTAATTAACAAGTTACTTCCCCATAATAAAGTTTAAGTTAAGTTCGTCTCCAAAGGAGGAACCTTTGGTGACCAAAAGTTTATCCTTCCTTTTTCACTTGGATTCTTGCCAAATTCCTACTATAGTTCATTCTATTTATGTAATACGAATAGTATGATGATTATGGACCTAATTAACAAGTTACTTCCCCATAATAAAGTTTAACTTAAGTTCGTCTCCAAAGTAGGAACCTTTGGTGACCAAAAGTTTATCCTTCCTTTTTCGCTTGGATTCTTGCCAAATTCCTACTATAGTTCATTCTATTTATGTAATACTAATTGTATGATGATTATTGACCTAATTAACAAGTTACTTCCCGATAATAAAGTTTAACTTAAGTTCGTCTCCAAAGTAGGAACCTTTGGTGACCAAAATTTTATCCTACCTTTTTGGCTTGGTTTCTTCCCAAATTCCTACTATAGTTCATTCTATTTATGTAATACTCATTGTATGATGATTATGGACCTAATTAACAAGTTACTTTCCGATAATAAAGTTTAACTTAAGTTCGTCTCCAAAGGAGGAACCTTTGGTGACCAAAAGTTTATCCTTCCTTTTTCGCTTGGATTCTTCCCAAATTCCTACTATAGTTCATTCTATTTACGTAATACTCATTGTATGATAATCATTGACCTAATTACCAAGTTACTTCCCCAAAATAAAGTTTAAGTTAAGTTCGTCTCCAAAGGAGGAACCTTTGGTGACCAAAATTTTATCCTTCCTTTTTCGCTTGGTTTCTTGCCAAATTCCTACTATAGTTCATTCTATTTAAGTAATACTCATTGTGTGATGATTATGGACCTAATTAACAAGTTACTTCCCCATAATAAAGTTTAAGTTAAGTTCGTCTCCAAAGGAGGAACCTTTGGTGACCAAAAGTTTATCCTTCCTTTTTCGCTTGGATTCTTGCCAAATTCCTACTATAGTTCATTCTATTTATGTAATACTAATTGTATGATGATTATTGACCTAATTAACAAGTTACTTCCCGATAATAAAGTTTAACTTAAGTTCGTCTCCAAAGTAGGAACCTTTGGTGACCAAAATTTTATCCTACCTTTTTGGCTTGGTTTCTTCCCAAATTCCTACTATAGTTCATTCTATTTATGTAATACTCATTGTATGATGATTATGGACCTAATTAACAAGTTACTTCCCCATAATAAAGTTTAAGTTAAGTTCGTCTCCAAAGGAGGAACCTTTGGTGACCAAAAGTTTATCCTTCCTTTTTCACTTGGATTCTTGCCAAATTCCTACTATAGTTCATTCTATTTATGTAATACGAATTGTATGATGATTATGGACCTAATTAACAAGTTACTTCCCGATAATAAAGTTTAACTTAAGTTCGTCTCCAAAGTAGGAACCTTTGGTGACCAAAATTTTATCCTACCTTATTGGCTTGGTTTCTTCCCAAATTCATACTATAGTTCATTCTATTTATGTAATACTAATTGTATGATGATTATGGACCGAATTAAAAGGTTACTTCCCCATAATAAAGTTTAACGTAAGTTCGTCTCCAAAGGAGGAACCTTTGGTGACCAAAATTTTATCCTACCTTTTTGGCTTGGTTTCTTACCAAATTCCTACTATAGTTCATTCTATTTATGTAATACTCATTGTATGATGATTATGGACCTAATTAACAAGTTACTTCCCCATAAAAAAGTTTAAGTTAAGTTCGTCTCCAAAGGAGGAACCTTTGGTGACCAAAATTTTATCCTTCCTTTTTCGCTTGGTTTCTTGCCAAATTCCTACTATAGTTCCTTCTATTTATGTAATACTCATTGTGTGATGATTATGGACCTAATTAACAAGTTACTTCCCCATAATAAAGTTTAACGTAAGTTCGTCTCCAAAGGAGGAACCTTTGGTGACCAAAATTTTATCCTACCTTTTTGGCTTGGTTTCTTCCCAAATTCCTACTATAGTTCATTCTATTTATGTAATACTCATTGTATGATGATTATGGACCTAATTAACAAGTTACTTTCCGATAATAAAGTTTAACTTAAGTTCGTCTCCAAAGGAGGAACCTTTGGTGACCAAAAGTTTATCCTTCCTTTTTCGCTTGGATTCTTCCCAAATTCCTACTATAGTTCATTCTATTTATGTAATACTAATTGTATGACGATTATTGACCTAATTAACAAGTTACTTCCCGATAATAAAGTTTAACTTAAGTTCGTCTCCAAAGTAGGAACCTTTGGTGACCAAAATTTTATCCTACCTTTTTGGCTTGGTTTCTTCCCAAATTCCTACTATAGTTCATTCTATTTATGTAATACTCATTGTATGATGATTATGGACCTAATTAACAAGTTACTTCCCCATAATAAAGTTTAACGTAAGTTCGTCTCCAAAGGAGGAACCTTTGGTGACCAAAATTTTATCCTGCCTTTTTGGCTTGGTTTCTTCCCAAATTCCTACTATAGTTCATTCTATTTATGTAATACTCATTGTATGATGATTATGGACCTAATTAACAAGTTACTTCCCCATAATAAAGATTAAGTTAAGTTCGTCTCCAAAGGAGGAACCTTTGGTGACCAAAAGTTTATCCTTCCTTTTTCGCTTGGATTCTTGCCAAATTCCTACTATAGTTCATTCTATTTATGTAATACTAATTGTATGATGATTATTGACCTAATTAACAAGTTACTTCCCGATAATAAAGTTTAACTTAAGTTCGTCTCCAAAGTAGGAACCTTTGGTGACCAAAATTTTATCCTACCTTTTTGTCTTGGTTTCTTCCCAAATTCCTACTATAGTTCATTCTATTTATGTAATACTCATTGTATGATGATTATGGACCTAATTAACAAGTTACTTCCCCATAATAAAGTTTAACGTAAGTTCGTCTCCAAAGGAGGAACCTTTGGTGACCAAAATTTTATCCTACCTTTTTGGCTTGGTTTCTTCCCAAATTCCTACTATAGTTCATTCTATTTATGTAATACTCATTGTATGATGATTATGGACCTAATTAACAAGTTACTTCCCCATAATAAAGTTTAAGTTAAGTTCGTCTCCAAAGGAGGAACCTTTGGTGACCAAAAGTTTATCCTTCCTTTTTCCCTTGGATTCTTGCCAAATTCCTACTATAGTTCATTCTATTTATGTAATACGAATTGTATGATGATTATGGACCTAATTAACAAGTTACTTCCCGATAATAAAGTTTAACTTAAGTTCGTCTCCAAAGTAGGAACCTTTGGTGACCAAAAGTTTATCCTTCCTTTTTCGCTTGGATTCTTGCCAAATTCCTACTATAGTTCATTCTATTTATGTAATACTAATTGTATGATGATTATTGACCTAATTAACAAGTTACTTCCCGATAATAAAGTTTAACTTAAGTTCGTCTCCAAAGTAGGAACCTTTGGTGACCAAAATTTTATCCTACCTTTTTGGCTTGGTTTCTTCCCAAATTCCTACTATAGTTCATTCTATTTATGTAATACTCATTGTATGATGATTATGGACCTAATTAACAAGTTACTTTCCGATAATAAAGTTTAACTTAAGTTCGTCTCCAAAGGAGGAACCTTTGGTGACCAAAAGTTTATCCTTCCTTTTTCGCTTGGATTCTTCCCAAATTCCTACTATAGTTCATTCTATTTACGTAATACTCATTGTATGATAATCATTGACCTAATTACCAAGTTACTTCCCCAAAATAAAGTTTAAGTTAAGTTCGTCTCCAAAGGAGGAACCTTTGGTGACCAAAATTTTATCCTTCCTTTTTCGCTTGGTTTCTTGCCAAATTCCTACTATAGTTCATTCTATTTAAGTAATACTCATTGTGTGATGATTATGGACCTAATTAACAAGTTACTTCCCCATAATAAAGTTTAAGTTAAGTTCGTCTCCAAAGGAGGAACCTTTGGTGACCAAAAGTTTATCCTTCCTTTTTCGCTTGGATTCTTGCCAAATTCCTACTATAGTTCATTCTATTTATGTAATACTAATTGTATGATGATTATTGACCTAATTAACAAGTTACTTCCCGATAATAAAGTTTAACTTAAGTTCGTCTCCAAAGTAGGAACCTTTGGTGACCAAAATTTTATCCTACCTTTTTGGCTTGGTTTCTTCCCAAATTCCTACTATAGTTCATTCTATTTATGTAATACTCATTGTATGATGATTATGGACCTAATTAACAAGTTACTTCCCCATAATAAAGTTTAAGTTAAGTTCGTCTCCAAAGGAGGAACCTTTGGTGACCAAAAGTTTATCCTTCCTTTTTCCCTTGGATTCTTGCCAAATTCCTACTATAGTTCATTCTATTTATGTAATACTCATTGTATGATGATTATGGACCTAATTAACAAGTTACTTTCCGATAATAAAGTTTAACTTAAGTTCGTCTCCAAAGGAGGAACCTTTGGTGACCAAAAGTTTATCCTTCCTTTTTCGCTTGGATTCTTCCCAAATTCCTACTATAGTTCATTCTATTTACGTAATACTCATTGTATGATAATCATTGACCTAATTACCAAGTTACTTCCCCAAAATAAAGTTTAAGTTAAGTTCGTCTCCAAAGGAGGAACCTTTGGTGACCAAAATTTTATCCTTCCTTTTTCGCTTGGTTTCTTGCCAAATTCCTACTATAGTTCATTCTATTTAAGTAATACTCATTGTGTGATGATTATGGACCTAATTAACAAGTTACTTCCCCATAATAAAGTTTAAGTTAAGTTCGTCTCCAAAGGAGGAACCTTTGGTGACCAAAAGTTTATCCTTCCTTTTTCGCTTGGATTCTTGCCAAATTCCTACTATAGTTCATTCTATTTATGTAATACTAATTGTATGATGATTATTGACCTAATTAACAAGTTACTTCCCGATAATAAAGTTTAACTTAAGTTCGTCTCCAAAGTAGGAACCTTTGGTGACCAAAATTTTATCCTACCTTTTTGGCTTGGTTTCTTCCCAAATTCCTACTATAGTTCATTCTATTTATGTAATACTCATTGTATGATGATTATGGACCTAATTAACAAGTTACTTCCCCATAATAAAGTTTAAGTTAAGTTCGTCTCCAAAGGAGGAACCTTTGGTGACCAAAAGTTTATCCTTCCTTTTTCCCTTGGATTCTTGCCAAATTCCTACTATAGTTCATTCTATTTATGTAATACTCATTGTATGATGATTATGGACCTAATTAACAAGTTACTTTCCGATAATAAAGTTTAACTTAAGTTCGTCTCCAAAGGAGGAACCTTTGGTGACCAAAAGTTTATCCTTCCTTTTTCGCTTGGATTCTTCCCAAATTCCTACTATAGTTCATTCTATTTACGTAATACTCATTGTATGATAATCATTGACCTAATTACCAAGTTACTTCCCCAAAATAAAGTTTAAGTTAAGTTCGTCTCCAAAGGAGGAACCTTTGGTGACCAAAATTTTATCCTTCCTTTTTCGCTTGGTTTCTTGCCAAATTCCTACTATAGTTCATTCTATTTAAGTAATACTCATTGTGTGATGATTATGGACCTAATTAACAAGTTACTTCCCCATAATAAAGTTTAAGTTAAGTTCGTCTCCAAAGGAGGAACCTTTGGTGACCAAAAGTTTATCCTTCCTTTTTCGCTTGGATTCTTGCCAAATTCCTACTATAGTTCATTCTATTTATGTAATACTAATTGTATGATGATTATTGACCTAATTAACAAGTTACTTCCCGATAATAAAGTTTAACTTAAGTTCGTCTCCAAAGTAGGAACCTTTGGTGACCAAAATTTTATCCTACCTTTTTGGCTTGGTTTCTTCCCAAATTCCTACTATAGTTCATTCTATTTATGTAATACTCATTGTATGATGATTATGGACCTAATTAACAAGTTACTTCCCCATAATAAAGTTTAAGTTAAGTTCGTCTCCAAAGGAGGAACCTTTGGTGACCAAAAGTTTATCCTTCCTTTTTCACTTGGATTCTTGCCAAATTCCTACTATAGTTCATTCTATTTATGTAATACGAATTGTATGATGATTATGGACCTAATTAACAAGTTACTTCCCGATAATAAAGTTTAACTTAAGTTCGTCTCCAAAGTAGGAACCTTTGGTGACCAAAATTTTATCCTACCTTATTGGCTTGGTTTCTTCCCAAATTCATACTATAGTTCATTCTATTTATGTAATACTAATTGTATGATGATTATGGACCGAATTAAAAGGTTACTTCCCCATAATAAAGTTTAACGTAAGTTCGTCTCCAAAGGAGGAACCTTTGGTGACCAAAATTTTATCCTACCTTTTTGGCTTGGTTTCTTCCCAAATTCCTACTATAGTTCATTCTATTTATGTAATACTCATTGTATGATGATTATGGACCTAATTAACAAGTTACTTCCCCATAATAAAGTTTAACTTAAGTTCGTCTCCAAAGTAGGAACCTTTGGTGACCAAAATTTTATCCTACCTTTTTGGCTTGGTTTCTTCCCAAATTCCTACTATAGTTCATTCTATTTATGTAATACTCATTGTATGATGATTATGGACCTAATTAACAAGTTACTTCCCCATAATAAAGTTTAACGTAAGTTCGTCTCCAAAGGAGGAACCTTTGGTGACCAAAATTTTATCCTGCCTTTTTGGCTTGGTTTCTTCCCAAATTCCTACTATAGTTCATTCTATTTATGTAATACTCATTGTATGATGATTATGGACCTAATTAACAAGTTACTTCCCCATAATAAAGTTTAAGTTAAGTTCGTCTCCAAAGGAGGAACCTTTGGTGACCAAAAGTTTATCCTTCCTTTTTCGCTTGGATTCTTGCCAAATTCCTACTATAGTTCATTCTATTTATGTAATACTAATTGTATGATGATTATTGACCTAATTAACAAGTTACTTCCCGATAATAAAGTTTAACTTAAGTTCGTCTCCAAAGTAGGAACCTTTGGTGACCAAAATTTTATCCTACCTTTTTGTCTTGGTTTCTTCCCAAATTCCTACTATAGTTCATTCTATTTATGTAATACTCATTGTATGATGATTATGGACCTAATTAACAAGTTACTTCCCCATAATAAAGTTTAACGTAAGTTCGTCTCCAAAGGAGGAACCTTTGGTGACCAAAATTTTATCCTACCTTTTTGGCTTGGTTTCTTCCCAAATTCCTACTATAGTTCATTCTATTTATGTAATACTCATTGTATGATGATTATGGACCTAATTAACATGTTACTTCCCCATAATAAAGTTTAAGTTAAGTTCGTCTCCAAAGGAGGAACCTTTGGTGACCAAAAGTTTATCCTTCCTTTTTCCCTTGGATTCTTGCCAAATTCCTACTATAGTTCATTCTATTTATGTAATACGAATTGTATGATGATTATGGACCTAATTAACAAGTTACTTCCCGATAATAAAGTTTAACTTAAGTTCGTCTCCAAAGTAGGAACCTTTGGTGACCAAAAGTTTATCCTTCCTTTTTCGCTTGGATTCTTGCCAAATTCCTACTATAGTTCATTCTATTTATGTAATACTAATTGTATGATGATTATTGACCTAATTAACAAGTTACTTCCCGATAATAAAGTTTAACTTAAGTTCGTCTCCAAAGTAGGAACCTTTGGTGACCAAAATTTTATCCTACCTTTTTGGCTTGGTTTCTTCCCAAATTCCTACTATAGTTCATTCTATTTATGTAATACTCATTGTATGATGATTATGGACCTAATTAACAAGTTACTTTCCGATAATAAAGTTTAACTTAAGTTCGTCTCCAAAGGAGGAACCTTTGGTGACCAAAAGTTTATCCTTCCTTTTTCGCTTGGATTCTTCCCAAATTCCTACTATAGTTCATTCTATTTACGTAATACTCATTGTATGATAATCATTGACCTAATTACCAAGTTACTTCCCCAAAATAAAGTTTAAGTTAAGTTCGTCTCCAAAGGAGGAACCTTTGGTGACCAAAATTTTATCCTTCCTTTTTCGCTTGGTTTCTTGCCAAATTCCTACTATAGTTCATTCTATTTAAGTAATACTCATTGTGTGATGATTATGGACCTAATTAACAAGTTACTTCCCCATAATAAAGTTTAAGTTAAGTTCGTCTCCAAAGGAGGAACCTTTGGCGACCAAAAGTTTATCCTTCCTTTTTCGCTTGGATTCTTGCCAAATTCCTACTATAGTTCATTCTATTTATGTAATACTAATTGTATGATGATTATTGACCTAATTAACAAGTTACTTCCCGATAATAAAGTTTAACTTAAGTTCGTCTCCAAAGTAGGAACCTTTGGTGACCAAAATTTTATCCTACCTTTTTGGCTTGGTTTCTTCCCAAATTCCTACTATAGTTCATTCTATTTATGTAATACTCATTGTATGATGATTATGGACCTAATTAACAAGTTACTTCCCCATAATAAAGTTTAACGTAAGTTCGTCTCCAAAGGAGGAACCTTTGGTGACCAAAATTTTATCCTACCTTTTTGGCTTGGTTTCTTCCCAAATTCCTACTATAGTTCATTCTATTTATGTAATACTCATTGTATGATGATTATGGACCTAATTAACAAGTTACTTCCCCATAATAAAGTTTAAGTTAAGTTCGTCTCCAAAGGAGGAACCTTTGGTGACCAAAAGTTTATCCTTCCTTTTTCCCTTGGATTCTTGCCAAATTCCTACTATAGTTCATTCTATTTATGTAATACGAATTGTATGATGATTATGGACCTAATTAACAAGTTACTTCCCGATAATAAAGTTTAACTTAAGTTCGTCTCCAAAGTAGGAACCTTTGGTGACCAAAAGTTTATCCTTCCTTTTTCGCTTGGTTTCTTGCCAAATTCCTACTATAGTTCATTCTATTTATGTAATACTAATTGTATGATGATTATTGACCTAATTAACAAGTTACTTCCCGATAATAAAGTTTAACTTAAGTTCGTCTCCAAAGTAGGAACCTTTGGTGACCAAAATTTTATACTACCTTTTTGGCTTGGTTTCTTCCCAAATTCCTACTATAGTTCATTCTATTTATGTAATACTCATTGTATGATGATTATGGACCTAATTAACAAGTTACTTTCCGATAATAAAGTTTAACTTAAGTTCGTCTCCAAAGGAGGAACCTTTGGTGACCAAAAGTTTATCCTACCTTTTTGGCTTGGTTTCTTCCCAAATTCCTACTATAGTTCATTCTATTTATGTAATACTCATTGTATGATGATTATGGACCTAATTAACAAGTTACTTCCCCATAATAAAGTTTAAGTTAAGTTCGTCTCCAAAGGAGGAACCTTTGGTGACCAAAAGTTTATCCTTCCTTTTTCCCTTGGATTCTTGCCAAATTCCTACTATAGTTCATTCTATTTATGTAATACAAATTGTATGATGATTATGGACCTAATTAACAAGTTACTTCCCGATAATAAAGTTTAACTTAAGTTCGTCTCCAAAGTAGGAACCTTTGGTGACCAAAAGTTTATCCTTCCTTTTTCGCTTGGATTCTTGCCAAATTCCTACTATAGTTCATTCTATTTATGTAATACTAATTGTATGATGATTATTGACCTAATTAACAAGTTACTTCCCGATAATAAAGTTTAACTTAAGTTCGTCTCCAAAGTAGGAACCTTTGGTGACCAAAATTTTATCCTACCTTTTTGGCTTGGTTTCTTCCCAAATTCCTACTATAGTTCATTCTATTTATGTAATACTCATTGTATGATGATTATGGACCTAATTAACAAGTTACTTTCCGATAATAAAGTTTAACTTAAGTTCGTCTCCAAAGGAGGAACCTTTGGTGACCAAAAGTTTATCCTTCCTTTTTCGCTTGGATTCTTCCCAAATTCCTACTATAGTTCATTCTATTTACGTAATACTCATTGTATGATAATCATTGACCTAATTACCAAGTTACTTCCCCAAAATAAAGTTTAAGTTAAGTTCGTCTCCAAAGGAGGAACCTTTGGTGACCAAAATTTTATCCTTCCTTTTTCGCTTGGTTTCTTGCCAAATTCCTACTATAGTTCATTCTATTTAAGTAATACTCATTGTGTGATGATTATGGACCTAATTAACAAGTTACTTCCCCATAATAAAGTTTAAGTTAAGTTCGTCTCCAAAGGAGGAACCTTTGGTGACCAAAAGTTTATCCTTCCTTTTTCGCTTGGATTCTTGCCAAATTCCTACTATAGTTCATTCTATTTATGTAATACTAATTGTATGATGATTATTGACCTAATTAACAAGTTACTTCCCGATAATAAAGTTTAACTTAAGTTCGTCTCCAAAGTAGGAACCTTTGGTGACCAAAATTTTATCCTACCTTTTTGGCTTGGTTTCTTCCCAAATTCCTACTATAGTTCATTCTATTTATATAATACTCATTGTATGATGATTATGGACCTAATTAACAAGTTACTTCCCCATAATAATGTTTAACGTAAGTTCGTCTCCAAAGGAGGAACCTTTGGTGACCAAAATTTTATCCTACCTTTTTGGCTTGGTTTCTTCCCAAATTCCTACTATAGTTCATTCTATTTATGTAATACTCATTGTATGATGATTATGGACCTAATTAACAAGTTACTTCCCCATAATAAAGTTTAAGTTAAGTTCGTCTCCAAAGGAGGAACCTTTGGTGACCAAAAGTTTATCCTTCCTTTTTCCCTTGGATTCTTGCCAAATTCCTACTATAGTTCATTCTATTTATGTAATACGAATTGTATGATGATTATGGACCTAATTAACAAGTTACTTCCCGATAATAAAGTTTAACTTAAGTTCGTCTCCAAAGTAGGAACCTTTGGTGACCAAAAGTTTATCCTTCCTTTTTCGCTTGGATTCTTGCCAAATTCCTACTATAGTTCATTCTATTTATGTAATACTAATTGTATGATGATTATTGACCTAATTAACAAGTTACTTCCCGATAATAAAGTTTAACTTAAGTTCGTCTCCAAAGTAGGAACCTTTGGTGACCAAAATTTTATACTACCTTTTTGGCTTGGTTTCTTCCCAAATTCCTACTATAGTTCATTCTATTTATGTAATACTCATTGTATGATGATTATGGACCTAATTAACAAGTTACTTTCCGATAATAAAGTTTAACTTAAGTTCGTCTCCAAAGGAGGAACCTTTGGTGACCAAAAGTTTATCCTTCCTTTTTCGCTTGGATTCTTCCCAAATTCCTACTATAGTTCATTCTATTTACGTAATACTCATTGTATGATAATCATTGACCTAATTACCAAGTTACTTCCCCAAAATAAAGTTTAAGTTAAGTTCGTCTCCAAAGGAGGAACCTTTGGTGACCAAAATTTTATCCTTCCTTTTTCGCTTGGTTTCTTGCCAAATTCCTACTATAGTTCATTCTATTTAAGTAATACTCATTGTGTGATGATTATGGACCTAATTAACAAGTTACTTCCCCATAATAAAGTTTAAGTTAACTTCGTCTCCAAAGGAGGAACCTTTGGTGACCAAAAGTTTATCCTTCCTTTTTCGCTTGGATTCTTGCCAAATTCCTACTATAGTTCATTCTATTTATGTAATACTAATTGTATGACGATTATTGACCTAATTAACAAGTTACTTCCCGATAATAAAGTTTAACTTAAGTTCGTCTCCAAAGTAGGAACCTTTGGTGACCAAAATTTTATCCTACCTTTTTGGCTTGGTTTCTTCCCAAATTCCTACTATAGTTCATTCTATTTATGTAATACTCATTGTATGATGATTATGGACCTAATTAACAAGTTACTTCCCCATAATAAAGTTTAACGTAAGTTCGTCTCCAAAGGAGGAACCTTTGGTGACCAAAATTTTATCCTACCTTTTTGGCTTGGTTTCTTCCCAAATTCCTACTATAGTTCATTCTATTTATGTAATACTCATTGTATGATGATTATGGACCTAATTAACAAGTTACTTCCCCATTATAAAGTTTAAGTTAAGTTCGTCTCCAAAGGAGGAACCTTTGGTGACCAAAAGTTTATCCTTCCTTTTTCGCTTGGATTCTTGCCAAATTCCTACTATAGTTCATTCTATTTATGTAATACTAATTGTATGATGATTATTGACCTAATTAACAAGTTACTTCCCGATAATAAAGTTTAACTTAAGTTCGTCTCCAAAGTAGGAACCTTTGGTGACCAAAATTTTATACTACCTTTTTGGCTTGGTTTCTTCCCAAATTCCTACTATAGTTCATTCTATTTATGTAATACTCATTGTATGATGATTATGGACCTAATTAACAAGTTACTTTCCGATAATAAAGTTTAACTTAAGTTCGTCTCCAAAGGAGGAACCTTTGGTGACCAAAAGTTTATCCTACCTTTTTTGCTTGGTTTCTTCCCAAATTCCTACTATAGTTCATTCTATTTATGTAATACTCATTGTATGATGATTATGGACCTAATTAACAAGTTACTTCCCCATAATAAAGTTTAAGTTAAGTTCGTCTCCAAAGGAGGAACCTTTGGTGACCAAAAGTTTATCCTTCCTTTTTCCCTTGGATTCTTGCCAAATTCCTACTATAGTTCATTCTATTTATGTAATACGAATTGTATGATGATTATGGACCTAATTAACAAGTTACTTCCCGATAATAAAGTTTAACTTAAGTTCGTCTCCAAAGTAGGAACCTTTGGTGACCAAAAGTTTATCCTTCCTTTTTCGCTTGGATTCTTGCCAAATTCCTACTATAGTTCATTCTATTTATGTAATACTAATTGTATGATGATTATTGACCTAATTAACAAGTTACTTCCCGATAATAAAGTTTAACTTAAGTTCGTCTCCAAAGTAGGAACCTTTGGTGACCAAAATTTTATCCTACCTTTTTGGCTTGGTTTCTTCCCAAATTCCTACTATAGTTCATTCTATTTATGTAATACTCATTGTATGATGATTATGGACCTAATTAACAAGTTACTTTCCGATAATAAAGTTTAACTTAAGTTCGTCTCCAAAGGAGGAACCTTTGGTGACCAAAAGTTTATCCTTCCTTTTTCGCTTGGATTCTTCCCAAATTCCTACTATAGTTCATTCTATTTACGTAATACTCATTGTATGATAATCATTGACCTAATTACCAAGTTACTTCCCCAAAATAAAGTTTAAGTTAAGTTCGTCTCCAAAGGAGGAACCTTTGGTGACCAAAATTTTATCCTTCCTTTTTCGCTTGGTTTCTTGCCAAATTCCTACTATAGTTCATTCTATTTAAGTAATACTCATTGTGTGATGATTATGGACCTAATTAATAAGTTACTTCCCCATAATAAAGTTTAAGTTAAGTTCGTCTCCAAAGGAGGAACCTTTGGTGACCAAAAGTTTATCCTTCCTTTTTCGCTTGAATTCTTGCCAAATTCCTACTATAGTTCATTCTATTTATGTAATACTAATTGTATGATGATTATTGACCTAATTAACAAGTTACTTCCCGATAATAAAGTTTAACTTAAGTTCGTCTCCAAAGTAGGAACCTTTGGTGACCAAAATTTTATCCTACCTTTTTGGCTTGGTTTCTTCCCAAATTCCTACTATAGTTCATTCTATTTATGTAATACTCATTGTATGATGATTATGGACCTAATTAACAAGTTACTTCCCCATAATAAAGTTTAACGTAAGTTCGTCTCCAAAGGAGGAACCTTTGGTGACCAAAATTTTATCCTACCTTTTTGGCTTGGTTTCTTCCCAAATTCCTACTATAGTTCATTCTATTTATGTAATACTCATTGTATGATGATTATGGACCTAATTAACAAGTTACTTCCCCATAATAAAGTTTAAGTTAAGTTCGTCTCCAAAGGAGGAACCTTTGGTGACCAAAAGTTTATCCTTCCTTTTTCCCTTGGATTCTTGCCAAATTCCTACTATAGTTCATTCTATTTATGTAATACGAATTGTATGATGATTATGGACCTAATTAACAAGTTACTTCCCGATAATAAAGTTTAACTTAAGTTCGTCTCCAAAGTAGGAACCTTTGGTGACCAAAAGTTTATCCTTCCTTTTTCGCTTGGATTCTTGCCAAATTCCTACTATAGTTCATTCTATTTATGTAATACTAATTGTATGATGATTATTGACCTAATTAACAAGTTACTTCCCGATAATAAAGTTTAACTTAAGTTCGTCTCCAAAGTAGGAACCTTTGGTGACCAAAATTTTATACTACCTTTTTGGCTTGGTTTCTTCCCAAATTCCTACTATAGTTCATTCTATTTATGTAATACTCATTGTATGATGATTATGGACCTAATTAACAAGTTACTTTCCGATAATAAAGTTTAACTTAAGTTCGTCTCCAAAGGAGGAACCTTTGGTGACCAAAAGTTTATCCTACCTTTTTTGCTTGGTTTCTTCCCAAATTCCTACTATAGTTCATTCTATTTATGTAATACTCATTGTATGATGATTATGGACCTAATTAACAAGTTACTTCCCCATAATAAAGTTTAAGTTAAGTTCGTCTCCAAAGGAGGAACCTTTGGTGACCAAAAGTTTATCCTTCCTTTTTCCCTTGGATTCTTGCCAAATTCCTACTATAGTTCATTCTATTTATGTAATACGAATTGTATGATGATTATGGACCTAATTAACAAGTTACTTCCCGATAATAAAGTTTAACTTAAGTTCGTCTCCAAAGTAGGAACCTTTGGTGACCAAAAGTTTATCCTTCCTTTTTCGCTTGGATTCTTGCCAAATTCCTACTATAGTTCATTCTATTTATGTAATACTAATTGTATGATGATTATTGACCTAATTAACAAGTTACTTCCCGATAATAAAGTTTAACTTAAGTTCGTCTCCAAAGTAGGAACCTTTGGTGACCAAAATTTTATCCTACCTTTTTGGCTTGGTTTCTTCCCAAATTCCTACTATAGTTCATTCTATTTATGTAATACTCATTGTATGATGATTATGGACCTAATTAACAAGTTACTTTCCGATAATAAAGTTTAACTTAAGTTCGTCTCCAAAGGAGGAACCTTTGGTGACCAAAAGTTTATCCTTCCTTTTTCGCTTGGATTCTTCCCAAATTCCTACTATAGTTCATTCTATTTACGTAATACTCATTGTATGATAATCATTGACCTAATTACCAAGTTACTTCCCCAAAATAAAGTTTAAGTTAAGTTCGTCTCCAAAGGAGGAACCTTTGGTGACCAAAATTTTATCCTTCCTTTTTCGCTTGGTTTCTTGCCAAATTCCTACTATAGTTCATTCTATTTAAGTAATACTCATTGTGTGATGATTATGGACCTAATTAACAAGTTACTTCCCCATAATAAAGTTTAAGTTAAGTTCGTCTCCAAAGGAGGAACCTTTGGTGACCAAAAGTTTATCCTTCCTTTTTCGCTTGAATTCTTGCCAAATTCCTACTATAGTTCATTCTATTTATGTAATACTAATTGTATGATGATTATTGACCTAATTAACAAGTTACTTCCCGATAATAAAGTTTAACTTAAGTTCGTCTCCAAAGTAGGAACCTTTGGTGACCAAAATTTTATCCTACCTTTTTGGCTTGGTTTCTTCCCAAATTCCTACTATAGTTCATTCTATTTATGTAATACTCATTGTATGATGATTATGGACCTAATTAACAAGTTACTTCCCCATAATAAAGTTTAACGTAAGTTCGTCTCCAAAGGAGGAACCTTTGGTGACCAAAATTTTATCCTACCTTTTTGGCTTGGTTTCTTCCCAAATTCCTACTATAGTTCATTCTATTTATGTAATACTCATTGTATGATGATTATGGACCTAATTAACAAGTTACTTCCCCATAATAAAGTTTAAGTTAAGTTCGTCTCCAAAGGAGGAACCTTTGGTGACCAAAAGTTTATCCTTCCTTTTTCCCTTGGATTCTTGCCAAATTCCTACTATAGTTCATTCTATTTATGTAATACGAATTGTATGATGATTATGGACCTAATTAACAAGTTACTTCCCGATAATAAAGTTTAACTTAAGTTCGTCTCCAAAGTAGGAACCTTTGGTGACCAAAAGTTTATCCTTCCTTTTTCGCTTGGATTCTTGCCAAATTCCTACTATAGTTCATTCTATTTATGTAATACTAATTGTATGATGATTATTGACCTAATTAACAAGTTACTTCCCGATAATAAAGTTTAACTTAAGTTCGTCTCCAAAGTAGGAACCTTTGGTGACCAAAATTTTATACTACCTTTTTGGCTTGGTTTCTTCCCAAATTCCTACTATAGTTCATTCTATTTATGTAATACTCATTGTATGATGATTATGGACCTAATTAACAAGTTACTTTCCGATAATAAAGTTTAACTTAAGTTCGTCTCCAAAGGAGGAACCTTTGGTGACCAAAAGTTTATCCTTCCTTTTTCGCTTGGATTCTTCCCAAATTCCTACTATAGTTCATTCTATTTACGTAATACTCATTGTATGATAATCATTGACCTAATTACCAAGTTACTTCCCCAAAATAAAGTTTAAGTTAAGTTCGTCTCCAAAGGAGGAACCTTTGGTGACCAAAATTTTATCCTTCCTTTTTCGCTTGGTTTCTTGCCAAATTCCTACTATAGTTCATTCTATTTAAGTAATACTCATTGTGTGATGATTATGGACCTAATTAACAAGTTACTTCCCCATAATAAAGTTTAAGTTAACTTCGTCTCCAAAGGAGGAACCTTTGGTGACCAAAAGTTTATCCTTCCTTTTTCGCTTGGATTCTTGCCAAATTCCTACTATAGTTCATTCTATTTATGTAATACTAATTGTATGACGATTATTGACCTAATTAACAAGTTACTTCCCGATAATAAAGTTTAACTTAAGTTCGTCTCCAAAGTAGGAACCTTTGGTGACCAAAATTTTATCCTACCTTTTTGGCTTGGTTTCTTCCCAAATTCCTACTATAGTTCATTCTATTTATGTAATACTCATTGTATGATGATTATGGACCTAATTAACAAGTTACTTCCCCATAATAAAGTTTAACGTAAGTTCGTCTCCAAAGGAGGAACCTTTGGTGACCAAAATTTTATCCTACCTTTTTGGCTTGGTTTCTTCCCAAATTCCTACTATAGTTCATTCTATTTATGTAATACTCATTGTATGATGATTATGGACCTAATTAACAAGTTACTTCCCCATAATAAAGTTTAAGTTAAGTTCGTCTCCAAAGGAGGAACCTTTGGTGACCAAAAGTTTATCCTTCCTTTTTCCCTTGGATTCTTGCCAAATTCCTACTATAGTTCATTCTATTTATGTAATACGAATTGTATGATGATTATGGACCTAATTAACAAGTTACTTCCCGATAATAAAGTTTAACTTAAGTTCGTCTCCAAAGTAGGAACCTTTGGTGACCAAAAGTTTATCCTTCCTTTTTCGCTTGGATTCTTGCCAAATTCCTACTATAGTTCATTCTATTTATGTAATACTAATTGTATGATGATTATTGACCTAATTAACAAGTTACTTCCCGATAATAAAGTTTAACTTAAGTTCGTCTCCAAAGTAGGAACCTTTGGTGACCAAAATTTTATACTACCTTTTTGGCTTGGTTTCTTCCCAAATTCCTACTATAGTTCATTCTATTTATGTAATACTCATTGTATGATGATTATGGACCTAATTAACAAGTTACTTTCCGATAATAAAGTTTAACTTAAGTTCGTCTCCAAAGGAGGAACCTTTGGTGACCAAAAGTTTATCCTTCCTTTTTCGCTTGGATTCTTCCCAAATTCCTACTATAGTTCATTCTATTTACGTAATACTCATTGTATGATAATCATTGACCTAATTACCAAGTTACTTCCCCAAAATAAAGTTTAAGTTAAGTTCGTCTCCAAAGGAGGAACCTTTGGTGACCAAAATTTTATCCTTCCTTTTTCGCTTGGTTTCTTGCCAAATTCCTACTATAGTTCATTCTATTTAAGTAATACTCATTGTGTGATGATTATGGACCTAATTAACAAGTTACTTCCCCATAATAAAGTTTAAGTTAACTTCGTCTCCAAAGGAGGAACCTTTGGTGACCAAAAGTTTATCCTTCCTTTTTCGCTTGGATTCTTGCCAAATTCCTACTATAGTTCATTCTATTTATGTAATACTAATTGTATGACGATTATTGACCTAATTAACAAGTTACTTCCCGATAATAAAGTTTAACTTAAGTTCGTCTCCAAAGTAGGAACCTTTGGTGACCAAAATTTTATCCTACCTTTTTGGCTTGGTTTCTTCCCAAATTCCTACTATAGTTCATTCTATTTAGGTAATACTCATTGTATGATGATTATGGACCTAATTAACAAGTTACTTCCCCATAATAAAGTTTAACGTAAGTTCGTCTCCAAAGGAGGAACCTTTGGTGACCAAAATTTTATCCTACCTTTTTGGCTTGGTTTCTTCCCAAATTCCTACTATAGTTCATTCTATTTATGTAATACTCATTGTATGATGATTATGGACCTAATTAACAAGTTACTTCCCCATAATAAAGTTTAAGTTAAGTTCGTCTCCAAAGGAGGAACCTTTGGTGACCAAAAGTTTATCCTTCCTTTTTCGCTTGGATTCTTGCCAAATTCCTACTATAGTTCATTCTATTTATGTAATACTAATTGTATGATGATTATTGACCTAATTAACAAGTTACTTCCCGATAATAAAGTTTAACTTAAGTTCGTCTCCAAAGTAGGAACCTTTGGTGACCAAAATTTTATATTACCTTTTTGGCTTGGTTTCTTCCCAAATTCATACTATAGTTCATTCTATTTATGTAATACTAATTGTATGATGATTATGGACCGAATTAAAAGGTTACTTCCCCATAATAAATTTTAACGTAAGTTCGTCTCCAAAGGAGGAACCTTTGGTGACCAAAATTTTATCCTACCTTTTTGGCTTGGTTTCTTACCAAATTCCTACTATAGTTCATTCTATTTATGTAATACTCATTGTATGATGATTATGGACCAAATTAACAAGTTACTTCCCCATAAAAAAGTTTAAGTTAAGTTCGTCTCCAAAGGAGGAACCTTTGTTGACCAAAATTTTATCCTTCCTTTTTCGCTTGGTTTCTTGCCAAATTCCTACTATAGTTCCTTCTATTTATGTAATACTCATTGTGTGATGATTATGGACCTAATTAACAAGTTATTTCCCCATAATAAAGTTTAAGTTAAGTTCGTCTCCAAAGGAGGAACCTTTGGTGACCAAAAGTTTATCCTTTATTTGTCGCTTGGATTCTTGCCAAATTCCTACTATAGTTCATTCTATTTAAGTAATACTAATTGTGTGATGTTTATGGACCTAATTAACAAGTTACTTCCCCATAATAAAGTTTAACGTAAGTTCGTCTCCAAAGGAGGAACCTTTGGTGACCAAAATTTTATCCTACCTTTTTGGCTTGGTTTCTTCCCAAATTCCTACTATAGTTCATTCTATTTATGTAATACTCATTGTATGATGATTATGGACCTAATTAACAAGTTACTTTCCGATAATAAAGTTTAACTTATGTTCGTCTCCAAATGAGGAACCTTTGGTGACCAAAAGTTTATCCTTCCTTTTTCGCTTGGATTCTTCCCAAATTCCTACTATAGTTCATTCTATTTAAGTAATACTAATTGTGTGATGTTTATGGACCTAATTAACAAGTTACTTTACGATAATAAAGTTTAACTTAAGTTCGTCTCCAAAGGAGGAAGCTTTGGTGACCAAAATTTTATCCTACCTTTTTGGCTTGGTTTCTTCCCAAATTCCTACTATAGTTCATTCTATTTATGTCATACTCATTGTATGATGATTATGGACCTAATTAACAAGCTACTTCCCCATAATAAAGTTTAAGTTAAGTTCGTCTCCAAAGGAGGAACCTTTGGTGACCAAAAGTTTATCCTTCCTTTTTCGCTTGGATTCTTGCCAAATTCCTACTATAGTTCATTCTATTTATGTAATACTAATTGTATGATGATTATTGACCTAATTAACAAGTTACTTCCCGATAATAAAGTTTAACTTAAGTTCGTCTCCAAAGTAGGAACCTTTGGTGACCAACATTTTATCCTACCTTTTTGGCTTGGTTTCTTCCCAAATTCCTACTATAGTTCATTCTATTTATGTAATACTCATTGTATGATGATTATGGACCTAATTAACAAGTTACTTCCCCATAATAAAGTTTAAGTTAAGTTCGTCTCCAAAGGAGGAACCTTTGGTGACCAAAAGTTTATCCTTCCTTTTTCGCTTGGATTCTTGCCAAATTCCGACTATAGTTCATTCTATTTATGTAATACTAATTGTATGATGATTATTGACCTAATTAACAAGTTACTTCCCGATAATAAAGTTTAACTTAAGTTCGTCTCCAAAGTAGGAACCTTTGGTGACCAAAATTTTATACTACCTTTTTGGCTTGGTTTCTTCCCAAATTCCTACTATAGTTCATTCTATTTATGTAATACTCATTGTATGATGATTATGGACCTAATTAACAAGTTACTTTCCGATAATAAAGTTTAACTTAAGTTCGTCTCCAAAGGAGGAACCTTTGGTGACCAAAAGTTTATCCTTCCTTTTTCGCTTGGATTCTTCCCAAATTCCTACTATAGTTCATTCTATTTACGTAATACTCATTGTATGATAATCATTGACCTAATTACCAAGTTACTTCCCCAAAATAAAGTTTAAGTTAAGTTCGTCTCCAAAGGAGGAACCTTTGGTGACCAAAATTTTATCCTTCCTTTTTCGCTTGGTTTCTTGCCAAATTCCTACTATAGTTCATTTTATTTAAGTAATACTCATTGTGTGATGATTATGGACCTAATTAACAAGTTACTTCCCGATAATAAAGTTTAACTTAAGTTCGTCTCCAAAGTAGGAACCTTTGGTGACCAAAAGTTTATCCTTCCTTTTTCGCTTGGATTCTTGCCAAATTCCTACTATAGTTCATTCTATTTATGTAATACTAATTGTATGATGATTATTGACCTAATTAACAAGTTACTTCCCGATAATAAAGTTTAACTTAAGTTCGTCTCCAAAGTAGGAACCTTTGGTGACCAAAATTTTATCCTACCTTTTTGGCTTGGTTTCTTCCCAAATTCCTACTATAGTTCATTCTATTTATGTAATACTCATTGTATGATGATTATGGACCTAATTAACAAGTTACTTCCCCATAATAAAGTTTAACGTAAGTTCGTCTCCAAAGGAGGAACCTTTGGTGACCAAAATTTTATCCTACCTTTTTGGCTTGGTTTCTTCCCAAATTCCTACTATAGTTCATTCTATTTATGTAATACTCATTGTATGATGATTATGGACCTAATTAACAAGTTACTTCCCCATAATAAAGTTTAAGTTAAGTTCGTCTCCAAAGGAGGAACCTTTGGTGACCAAAAGTTTATCCTTCCTTTTTGGCTTGGTTTCTTCCCAAATTCCTACTATAGTTCATTCTATTTATGTAATACTCATTGTATGATGATTATGGACCTAATTAACAAGTTACTTCCCCATAATAAAGTTTAACGTAAGTTCGTCTCCAAAGGAGGAACCTTTGGTGACCAAAATTTTATCCTACCTTTTTGGCTTGGTTTCTTCCCAAATTCCTACTATAGTTCATTCTATTTATGTAATACTCATTGTATGATGATTATGGACCTAATTAACAAGTTACTTTCCGATAATAAAGTTTAACTTATGTTCGTCTCCAAATGAGGAACCTTTGGTGACCAAAAGTTTATCCTTCCTTTTTCGCTTGGATTCTTCCCAAATTCCTACTATAGTTCATTCTATTTAAGTAATACTAATTGTGTGATGTTTATGGACCTAATTAACAAGTTACTTTCCGATAATAAAGTTTAACTTAAGTTCGTCTCCAAAGGAGGAACCTTTGGTGACCAAAATTTTATCCTACCTTTTTGGCTTGGTTTCTTCCCAAATTCCTACTATAGTTCATTCTATTTATGTAATACTCATTGTATGATGATTATGGACCTAATTAACAAGCTACTTCCCCATAATAAAGTTTAAGTTAAGTTCGTCTCCAAAGGAGGAACCTTTGGTGACCAAAAGTTTATCCTTCCTTTTTCGCTTGGATTCTTGCCAAATTCCTACTATAGTTCATTCTATTTATGTAATACTAATTGTATGATGATTATTGACCTAATTAACAAGTTACTTCCCGATAATAAAGTTTAACTTAAGTTCGTCTCCAAAGTAGGAACCTTTGGTGACCAACATTTTATCCTACCTTTTTGGCTTGGTTTCTTCCCAAATTCGTACTATAGTTCATTCTATTTATGTAATACTCATTGTATGATGATTATGGACCTAATTAACAAGTTACTTCCCCATAATAAAGTTTAAGTTAAGTTCGTCTCCAAAGGAGGAACCTTTGGTGACCAAAAGTTTATCCTTCCTTTTTCCCTTGGATTCTTGCCAAATTCCTACTATAGTTCATTCTATTTATGTAATACGAATTGTATGATGATTATGGACCTAATTAACAAGTTACTTCCCGATAATAAAGTTTAACTTAAGTTCGTCTCCAAAGTAGGAACCTTTGGTGACCAAAAGTTTATCCTTCCTTTTTCGCTTGGATTCTTGCCAAATTCCTACTATAGTTCATTCTATTTATGTAATACTAATTGTATGATGATTATTGACCTAATTAACAAGTTACTTCCCGATAATAAAGTTTAACTTAAGTTCGTCTCCAAAGTAGGAACCTTTGGTGACCAAAATTTTATCCTACCTTTTTGGCTTGGTTTCTTCCCAAATTCCTACTATAGTTCATTCTATTTATGTAATACTCATTGTATGATGATTATGGACCTAATTAACAAGTTACTTCCCCATAATAAAGTTTAACGTAAGTTCGTCTCCAAAGGAGGAACCTTTGGTAACCAAAATTTTATCCTACCTTTTTGGCTTGGTTTCTTCCCAAATTCCTACTATAGTTCATTCTATTTATGTAATACTCATTGTATGATGATTATGGACCTAATTAACAAGTTACTTCCCCATAATAAAGTTTAAGTTAAGTTCGTCTCCAAAGGAGGAACCTTTGGTGACCAAAAGTTTATCCTTCCTTTTTCCCTTGGATTCTTGCCAAATTCCTACTATAGTTCATTCTATTTATGTAATACGAATTGTATGATGATTATGGACCTAATTAACAAGTTACTTCCCGATAATAAAGTTTAACTTAAGTTCGTCTCCAAAGTAGGAACCTTTGGTGACCAAAAGTTTATCCTTCCTTTTTCGCTTGGATTCTTGCCAAATTCCTACTATAGTTCATTCTATTTATGTAATACTAATTGTATGATGATTATTGACCTAATTAACAAGTTACTTCCCGATAATAAAGTTTAACTTAAGTTCGTCTCCAAAGTAGGAACCTTTGGTGACCAAAATTTTATATTACCTTTTTGGCTTGGTTTCTTCCCAAATTCATACTATAGTTCATTCTATTTATGTAATACTAATTGTATGATGATTATGGACCGAATTAAAAGGTTACTTCCCCATAATAAATTTTAACGTAAGTTCGTCTCCAAAGGAGGAACCTTTGGTGACCAAAATTTTATCCTACCTTTTTGGCTTGGTTTCTTACCAAATTCCTACTATAGTTCATTCTATTTATGTAATACTCATTGTATGATGATTATGGACCAAATTAACAAGTTACTTCCCCATAAAAAAGTTTAAGTTAAGTTCGTCTCCAAAGGAGGAACCTTTGTTGACCAAAATTTTATCCTTCCTTTTTCGCTTGGTTTCTTGCCAAATTCCTACTATAGTTCCTTCTATTTATGTAATACTCATTGTGTGATGATTATGGACCTAATTAACAAGTTATTTCCCCATAATAAAGTTTAAGTTAAGTTCGTCTCCAAAGGAGGAACCTTTGGTGACCAAAAGTTTATCCTTTATTTGTCGCTTGGATTCTTGCCAAATTCCTACTATAGTTCATTCTATTTAAGTAATACTAATTGTGTGATGTTTATGGACCTAATTAACAAGTTACTTCCCCATAATAAAGTTTAACGTAAGTTCGTCTCCAAAGGAGGAACCTTTGGTGACCAAAATTTTATCCTACCTTTTTGGCTTGGTTTCTTCCCAAATTCCTACTATAGTTCATTCTATTTATGTAATACTCATTGTATGATGATTATGGACCTAATTAACAAGTTACTTTCCGATAATAAAGTTTAACTTATGTTCGTCTCCAAATGAGGAACCTTTGGTGACCAAAAGTTTATCCTTCCTTTTTCGCTTGGATTCTTCCCAAATTCCTACTATAGTTCATTCTATTTAAGTAATACTAATTGTGTGATGTTTATGGACCTAATTAACAAGTTACTTTACGATAATAAAGTTTAACTTAAGTTCGTCTCCAAAGGAGGAAGCTTTGGTGACCAAAATTTTATCCTACCTTTTTGGCTTGGTTTCTTCCCAAATTCCTACTATAGTTCATTCTATTTATGTCATACTCATTGTATGATGATTATGGACCTAATTAACAAGCTACTTCCCCATAATAAAGTTTAAGTTAAGTTCGTCTCCAAAGGAGGAACCTTTGGTGACCAAAAGTTTATCCTTCCTTTTTCGCTTGGATTCTTGCCAAATTCCTACTATAGTTCATTCTATTTATGTAATACTAATTGTATGATGATTATTGACCTAATTAACAAGTTACTTCCCGATAATAAAGTTTAACTTAAGTTCGTCTCCAAAGTAGGAACCTTTGGTGACCAACATTTTATCCTACCTTTTTGGCTTGGTTTCTTCCCAAATTCCTACTATAGTTCATTCTATTTATGTAATACTCATTGTATGATGATTATGGACCTAATTAACAAGTTACTTCCCCATAATAAAGTTTAAGTTAAGTTCGTCTCCAAAGGAGGAACCTTTGGTGACCAAAAGTTTATCCTTCCTTTTTCGCTTGGATTCTTGCCAAATTCCGACTATAGTTCATTCTATTTATGTAATACTAATTGTATGATGATTATTGACCTAATTAACAAGTTACTTCCCGATAATAAAGTTTAACTTAAGTTCGTCTCCAAAGTAGGAACCTTTGGTGACCAAAATTTTATACTACCTTTTTGGCTTGGTTTCTTCCCAAATTCCTACTATAGTTCATTCTATTTATGTAATACTCATTGTATGATGATTATGGACCTAATTAACAAGTTACTTTCCGATAATAAAGTTTAACTTAAGTTCGTCTCCAAAGGAGGAACCTTTGGTGACCAAAAGTTTATCCTTCCTTTTTCGCTTGGATTCTTCCCAAATTCCTACTATAGTTCATTCTATTTACGTAATACTCATTGTATGATAATCATTGACCTAATTACCAAGTTACTTCCCCAAAATAAAGTTTAAGTTAAGTTCGTCTCCAAAGGAGGAACCTTTGGTGACCAAAATTTTATCCTTCCTTTTTCGCTTGGTTTCTTGCCAAATTCCTACTATAGTTCATTTTATTTAAGTAATACTCATTGTGTGATGATTATGGACCTAATTAACAAGTTACTTCCCGATAATAAAGTTTAACTTAAGTTCGTCTCCAAAGTAGGAACCTTTGGTGACCAAAAGTTTATCCTTCCTTTTTCGCTTGGATTCTTGCCAAATTCCTACTATAGTTCATTCTATTTATGTAATACTAATTGTATGATGATTATTGACCTAATTAACAAGTTACTTCCCGATAATAAAGTTTAACTTAAGTTCGTCTCCAAAGTAGGAACCTTTGGTGACCAAAATTTTATCCTACCTTTTTGGCTTGGTTTCTTCCCAAATTCCTACTATAGTTCATTCTATTTATGTAATACTCATTGTATGATGATTATGGACCTAATTAACAAGTTACTTCCCCATAATAAAGTTTAACGTAAGTTCGTCTCCAAAGGAGGAACCTTTGGTGACCAAAATTTTATCCTACCTTTTTGGCTTGGTTTCTTCCCAAATTCCTACTATAGTTCATTCTATTTATGTAATACTCATTGTATGATGATTATGGACCTAATTAACAAGTTACTTCCCCATAATAAAGTTTAAGTTAAGTTCGTCTCCAAAGGAGGAACCTTTGGTGACCAAAAGTTTATCCTTCCTTTTTGGCTTGGTTTCTTCCCAAATTCCTACTATAGTTCATTCTATTTATGTAATACTCATTGTATGATGATTATGGACCTAATTAACAAGTTACTTCCCCATAATAAAGTTTAACGTAAGTTCGTCTCCAAAGGAGGAACCTTTGGTGACCAAAATTTTATCCTACCTTTTTGGCTTGGTTTCTTCCCAAATTCCTACTATAGTTCATTCTATTTATGTAATACTCATTGTATGATGATTATGGACCTAATTAACAAGTTACTTTCCGATAATAAAGTTTAACTTATGTTCGTCTCCAAATGAGGAACCTTTGGTGACCAAAAGTTTATCCTTCCTTTTTCGCTTGGATTCTTCCCAAATTCCTACTATAGTTCATTCTATTTAAGTAATACTAATTGTGTGATGTTTATGGACCTAATTAACAAGTTACTTTCCGATAATAAAGTTTAACTTAAGTTCGTCTCCAAAGGAGGAACCTTTGGTGACCAAAATTTTATCCTACCTTTTTGGCTTGGTTTCTTCCCAAATTCCTACTATAGTTCATTCTATTTATGTAATACTCATTGTATGATGATTATGGACCTAATTAACAAGCTACTTCCCCATAATAAAGTTTAAGTTAAGTTCGTCTCCAAAGGAGGAACCTTTGGTGACCAAAAGTTTATCCTTCCTTTTTCGCTTGGATTCTTGCCAAATTCCTACTATAGTTCATTCTATTTATGTAATACTAATTGTATGATGATTATTGACCTAATTAACAAGTTACTTCCCGATAATAAAGTTTAACTTAAGTTCGTCTCCAAAGTAGGAACCTTTGGTGACCAACATTTTATCCTACCTTTTTGGCTTGGTTTCTTCCCAAATTCGTACTATAGTTCATTCTATTTATGTAATACTCATTGTATGATGATTATGGACCTAATTAACAAGTTACTTCCCCATAATAAAGTTTAAGTTAAGTTCGTCTCCAAAGGAGGAACCTTTGGTGACCAAAAGTTTATCCTTCCTTTTTCCCTTGGATTCTTGCCAAATTCCTACTATAGTTCATTCTATTTATGTAATACGAATTGTATGATGATTATGGACCTAATTAACAAGTTACTTCCCGATAATAAAGTTTAACTTAAGTTCGTCTCCAAAGTAGGAACCTTTGGTGACCAAAAGTTTATCCTTCCTTTTTCGCTTGGATTCTTGCCAAATTCCTACTATAGTTCATTCTATTTATGTAATACTAATTGTATGATGATTATTGACCTAATTAACAAGTTACTTCCCGATAATAAAGTTTAACTTAAGTTCGTCTCCAAAGTAGGAACCTTTGGTGACCAAAATTTTATCCTACCTTTTTGGCTTGGTTTCTTCCCAAATTCCTACTATAGTTCATTCTATTTATGTAATACTCATTGTATGATGATTATGGACCTAATTAACAAGTTACTTCCCCATAATAAAGTTTAACGTAAGTTCGTCTCCAAAGGAGGAACCTTTGGTAACCAAAATTTTATCCTACCTTTTTGGCTTGGTTTCTTCCCAAATTCCTACTATAGTTCATTCTATTTATGTAATACTCATTGTATGATGATTATGGACCTAATTAACAAGTTACTTCCCCATAATAAAGTTTAAGTTAAGTTCGTCTCCAAAGGAGGAACCTTTGGTGACCAAAAGTTTATCCTTCCTTTTTCCCTTGGATTCTTGCCAAATTCCTACTATAGTTCATTCTATTTATGTAATACGAATTGTATGATGATTATGGACCTAATTAACAAGTTACTTCCCGATAATAAAGTTTAACTTAAGTTCGTCTCCAAAGTAGGAACCTTTGGTGACCAAAAGTTTATCCTTCCTTTTTCGCTTGGATTCTTGCCAAATTCCTACTATAGTTCATTCTATTTATGTAATACTAATTGTATGATGATTATTGACCTAATTAACAAGTTACTTCCCGATAATAAAGTTTAACTTAAGTTCGTCTCCAAAGTAGGAACCTTTGGTGACCAAAATTTTATACTACCTTTTTGGCTTGGTTTCTTCCCAAATTCCTACTATAGTTCATTCTATTTATGTAATACTCATTGTATGATGATTATGGACCTAATTAACAAGTTACTTTCCGATAATAAAGTTTAACTTAAGTTCGTCTCCAAAGGAGGAACCTTTGGTGACCAAAAGTTTATCCTTCCTTTTTCGCTTGGATTCTTCCCAAATTCCTACTATAGTTCATTCTATTTACGTAATACTCATTGTATGATAATCATTGACCTAATTACCAAGTTACTTCCCCAAAATAAAGTTTAAGTTAAGTTCGTCTCCAAAGGAGGAACCTTTGGTGACCAAAATTTTATCCTTCCTTTTTCGCTTGGTTTCTTGCCAAATTCCTACTATAGTTCATTCTATTTAAGTAATACTCATTGTGTGATGATTATGGACCTAATTAACAAGTTACTTCCCGATAATAAAGTTTAACTTAAGTTCGTCTCCAAAGTAGGAACCTTTGGTGACCAAAAGTTTATCCTTCCTTTTTCGCTTGGATTCTTGCCAAATTCCTACTATAGTTCATTCTATTTATGTAATACTAATTGTATGATGATTATTGACCTAATTAACAAGTTACTTCCCGATAATAAAGTTTAACTTAAGTTCGTCTCCAAAGTAGGAACCTTTGGTGACCAAAATTTTATCCTACCTTTTTGGCTTGGTTTCTTCCCAAATTCCTACTATAGTTCATTCTATTTATGTAATACTCATTGTATGATGATTATGGACCTAATTAACAAGTTACTTCCCCATAATAAAGTTTAACGTAAGTTCGTCTCCAAAGGAGGAACCTTTGGTGACCAAAATTTTATCCTACCTTTTTGGCTTGGTTTCTTCCCAAATTCCTACTATAGTTCATTCTATTTATGTAATACTCATTGTATGATGATTATGGACCTAATTAACAAGTTACTTCCCCATAATAAAGTTTAAGTTAAGTTCGTCTCCAAAGGAGGAACCTTTGGTGACCAAAAGTTTATCCTTCCTTTTTGGCTTGGTTTCTTCCCAAATTCCTACTATAGTTCATTCTATTTATGTAATACTCATTGTATGATGATTATGGACCTAATTAACAAGTTACTTCCCCATAATAAAGTTTAACGTAAGTTCGTCTCCAAAGGAGGAACCTTTGGTGACCAAAATTTTATCCTACCTTTTTGGCTTGGTTTCTTCCCAAATTCCTACTATAGTTCATTCTATTTATGTAATACTCATTGTATGATGATTATGGACCTAATTAACAAGTTACTTCCCCATAATAAAGTTTAAGTTAAGTTCGTCTCCAAAGGAGGAACCTTTGGTGACCAAAAGTTTATCCTTCCTTTTTCGCTTGGATTCTTGCCAAATTCCTACTATAGTTCATTCTATTTATGTAATACTAATTGTCTGATGATTATTGACCTAATTAACAAGTTACTTCCCGATAATAAAGTTTAACTTAAGTTCGTCTCCAAAGTAGGAACCTTTGGTGACCAAAATTTTATCCTACCTTTTTGGCTTGGTTTCTTCCCAAATTCCTACTATAGTTCATTCTATTTATGTAATACTCATTGTATGATGATTATGGACCTAATTAACAAGTTACTTCCCCATAATAAAGTTTAACGTAAGTTCGTCTCCAAAGGAGGAACCTTTGGTGACCAAAATTTTATCCTACCTTTTTGGCTTGGTTTCTTCCCAAATTCCTACTATAGTTCATTCTATTTATGTAATACTCATTGTATGATGATTATGGACCTAATTAACAAGTTACTTCCCCATAATAAAGTTTAAGTTAAGTTCGTCTCCAAAGGAGGAACCTTTGGTGACCAAAAGTTTATCCTTCCTTTTTCCCTTGGATTCTTGCCAAATTCCTACTATAGTTCATTCTATTTATGTAATACGAATTGTATGATGATTATGGACCTAATTAACAAGTTACTTCCCGATAATAAAGTTTAACTTAAGTTCGTCTCCAAAGTAGGAACCTTTGGTGACCAAATGTTTATCCTTCCTTTTTCGCTTGGATTCTTGCCAAATTCCTACTATAGTTCATTCTATTTATGTAATACTAATTGTATGATGATTATTGACCTAATTAACAAGTTACTTCCCGATAATAAAGTTTAACTTAAGTTCGTCTCCAAAGTAGGAACCTTTGGTGACCAAAATTTTATACTACCTTTTTGGCTTGGTTTCTTCCCAAATTCCTACTATAGTTCATTCTATTTATGTAATACTCATTGTATGATGATTATGGACCTAATTAACAAGTTACTTTCCGATAATAAAGTTTAACTTAAGTTCGTCTCCAAAGGAGGAACCTTTGGTGACCAAAAGTTTATCCTTCCTTTTTCGCTTGGATTCTTCCCAAATTCCTACTATAGTTCATTCTATTTACGTAATACTCATTGTATGATAATCATTGACCTAATTACCAAGTTACTTCCCCAAAATAAAGTTTAAGTTAAGTTCGTCTCCAAAGGAGGAACCTTTGGTGACCAAAATTTTATCCTTCCTTTTTCGCTTGGTTTCTTGCCAAATTCCTACTATAGTTCATTCTATTTAAGTAATACTCATTGTGTGATGA
This sequence comes from Medicago sativa, assembly GCF_051527215.1. Lineage (NCBI taxonomy): Eukaryota > Viridiplantae > Streptophyta > Magnoliopsida > Fabales > Fabaceae > Medicago > Medicago sativa. The sequence goes on along the minus strand of NC_140752.1, from coordinate 45,183,913 downwards.
TTATGGACCTAATTAACAAGTTACTTCCCCATAATAAAGTTTAAGTTAACTTCGTCTCCAAAGGAGGAACCTTTGGTGACCAAAAGTTTATCCTTCCTTTTTCGCTTGGATTCTTGCCAAATTCCTACTATAGTTCATTCTATTTATGTAATACTAATTGTATGACGATTATTGACCTAATTAACAAGTTACTTCCCGATAATAAAGTTTAACTTAAGTTCGTCTCCAAAGTAGGAACCTTTGGTGACCAAAATTTTATCCTACCTTTTTGGCTTGGTTTCTTCCCAAATTCCTACTATAGTTCATTCTATTTATGTAATACTCATTGTATGATGATTATGGACCTAATTAACAAGTTACTTCCCCATAATAAAGTTTAACGTAAGTTCGTCTCCAAAGGAGGAACCTTTGGTGACCAAAATTTTATCCTACCTTTTTGGCTTGGTTTCTTCCCAAATTCCTACTATAGTTCATTCTATTTATGTAATACTCATTGTATGATGATTATGGACCTAATTAACAAGTTACTTCCCCATAATAAAGTTTAAGTTAAGTTCGTCTCCAAAGGAGGAACCTTTGGTGACCAAAAGTTTATCCTTCCTTTTTCGCTTGGATTCTTGCCAAATTCCTACTATAGTTCATTCTATTTATGTAATACTAATTGTATGATGATTATTGACCTAATTAACAAGTTACTTCCCGATAATAAAGTTTAACTTAAGTTCGTCTCCAAAGTAGGAACCTTTGGTGACCAAAATTTTATCCTACCTTTTTGGCTTGGTTTCTTCCCAAATTCCTACTATAGTTCATTCTATTTATGTAATACTCATTGTATGATGATTATGGACCTAATTAACAAGTTACTTCCCCATAATAAAGTTTAACGTAAGTTCGTCTCCAAAGGAGGAACCTTTGGTGACCAAAATTTTATCCTACCTTTTTGGCTTGGTTTCTTCCCAAATTCCTACTATAGTTCATTCTATTTATGTAATACTCATTGTATGATGATTATGGACCTAATTAACAAGTTACTTCCCCATAATAAAGTTTAAGTTAAGTTCGTCTCCAAAGGAGGAACCTTTGGTGACCAAAAGTTTATCCTTCCTTTTTCCCTTGGATTCTTGCCAAATTCCTACTATAGTTCATTCTATTTATGTAATACGAATTGTATGATGATTATGGACCTAATTAACAAGTTACTTCCCCATAATAAAGTTTAAGTTAAGTTCGTCTCCAAAGGAGGAACCTTTGGTGACCAAAAGTTTATCCTTCCTTTTTCCCTTGGATTCTTGCCAAATTCCTACTATAGTTCATTCTATTTATGTAATACGAATTGTATGATGATTATGGACCTAATTAACAAGTTACTTCCCGATAATAAAGTTTAACTTAAGTTCGTCTCCAAAGTAGGAACCTTTGGTGACCAAAAGTTTATCCTTCCTTTTTCGCTTGGATTCTTGCCAAATTCCTACTATAGTTCATTCTATTTATGTAATACTAATTGTATGATGATTATTGACCTAATTAACAAGTTACTTCCCGATAATAAAGTTTAACTTAAGTTCGTCTCCAAAGTAGGAACCTTTGGTGACCAAAATTTTATCCTACCTTTTTGGCTTGGTTTCTTCCCAAATTCCTACTATAGTTCATTCTATTTATGTAATACTCATTGTATGATGATTATGGACCTAATTAACAAGTTACTTCCCCATAATAAAGTTTAACGTAAGTTCGTCTCCAAAGGAGGAACCTTTGGTGACCAAAATTTTATCCTACCTTTTTGGCTTGGTTTCTTCCCAAATTCCTACTATAGTTCATTCTATTTATGTAATACTCATTGTATGATGATTATGGACCTAATTAACAAGTTACTTCCCCATAATAAAGTTTAAGTTAAGTTCGTCTCCAAAGGAGGAACCTTTGGTGACCAAAAGTTTATCCTTCCTTTTTCCCTTGGATTCTTGCCAAATTCCTACTATAGTTCATTCTATTTATGTAATACGAATTGTATGATGATTATGGACCTAATTAACAAGTTACTTCCCCATAATAAAGTTTAAGTTAAGTTCGTCTCCAAAGGAGGAACCTTTGGTGACCAAAAGTTTATCCTTCCTTTTTCCCTTGGATTCTTGCCAAATTCCTACTATAGTTCATTCTATTTATGTAATACGAATTGTATGATGATTATGGACCTAATTAACAAGTTACTTCCCGATAATAAAGTTTAACTTAAGTTCGTCTCCAAAGTAGGAACCTTTGGTGACCAAAAGTTTATCCTTCCTTTTTCGCTTGGATTCTTGCCAAATTCCTACTATAGTTCATTCTATTTATGTAATACTAATTGTATGATGATTATTGACCTAATTAACAAGTTACTTCCCGATAATAAAGTTTAACTTAAGTTCGTCTCCAAAGTAGGAACCTTTGGTGACCAAAATTTTATCCTACCTTTTTGGCTTGGTTTCTTCCCAAATTCCTACTATAGTTCATTCTATTTATGTAATACTCATTGTATGATGATTATGGACCTAATTAACAAGTTACTTCCCCATAATAAAGTTTAACGTAAGTTCGTCTCCAAAGGAGGAACCTTTGGTGACCAAAATTTTATCCTACCTTTTTGGCTTGGTTTCTTCCCAAATTCCTACTATAGTTCATTCTATTTATGTAATACTCATTGTATGATGATTATGGACCTAATTAACAAGTTACTTCCCCATAATAAAGTTTAAGTTAAGTTCGTCTCCAAAGGAGGAACCTTTGGTGACCAAAAGTTTATCCTTCCTTTTTCACTTGGATTCTTGCCAAATTCCTACTATAGTTCATTCTATTTATGTAATACGAATTGTATGATGATTATGGACCTAATTAACAAGTTACTTCCCGATAATAAAGTTTAACTTAAGTTCGTCTCCAAAGTAGGAACCTTTGGTGACCAAAATTTTATACTACCTTTTTGGCTTGGTTTCTTCCCAAATTCATACTATAGTTCATTCTATTTATGTAATACTAATTGTATGATGATTATGGACCGAATTAAAAGGTTACTTCCCCATAATAAAGTTTAACGTAAGTTCGTCTCCAAAGGAGGAACCTTTGGTGACCAAAATTTTATCCTACCTTTTTGGCTTGGTTTCTTACCAAATTCCTACTATAGTTCATTCTATTTATGTAATACTCATTGTATGATGATTATGGACCAAATTAACAAGTTACTTCCCCATAAAAAAGTTTAAGTTAAGTTCGTCTCCAAAGGAGGAACCTTTGTTGACCAAAATTTTATCCTTCCTTTTTCGCTTGGTTTCTTGCCAAATTCCTACTATAGTTCCTTCTATTTATGTAATACTCATTGTGTGATGATTATGGACCTAATTAACAAGTTACTTCCCCATAATAAAGTTTAAGTTAAGTTCGTCTCCAAAGGAGGAACCTTTGGTGACCAAAAGTTTATCCTTTATTTTTCGCTTGGATTCTTGCCAAATTCCTACTATAGTTCATTCTATTTAAGTAATACTAATTGTGTGATGTTTATGGACCTAATTAACAAGTTACTTCCCCATAATAAAGTTTAACGTAAGTTCGTCTCCAAAGGAGGAACCTTTGGTGACCAAAATTTTATCCTACCTTTTTGGCTTGGTTTCTTCCCAAATTCCTACTATAGTTCATTCTATTTATGTAATACTCATTGTATGATGATTATGGACCTAATTAACAAGTTACTTTCCGATAATAAAGTTTAACTTATGTTCGTCTCCAAATGAGGAACCTTTGGTGACCAAAAGTTTATCCTTCCTTTTTCGCTTGGATTCTTCCCAAATTCCTACTATAGTTCATTCTATTTAAGTAATACTAATTGTGTGATGTTTATGGACCTAATTAACAAGTTACTTTCCGATAATAAAGTTTAACTTAAGTTCGTCTCCAAAGGAGGAACCTTTGGTGACCAAAATTTTATCCTACCTTTTTGGCTTGGTTTCTTCCCAAATTCCTACTATAGTTCATTCTATTTATGTAATACTCATTGTATGATGATTATGGACCTAATTAACAAGCTACTTCCCCATAATAAAGTTTAAGTTAAGTTCGTCTCCAAAGGAGGAACCTTTGGTGACCAAAAGTTTATCCTTCCTTTTTCGCTTGGATTCTTGCCAAATTCCTACTATAGTTCATTCTATTTATGTAATACTAATTGTATGATGATTATTGACCTAATTAACAAGTTACTTCCCGATAATAAAGTTTAACTTAAGTTCGTCTCCAAAGTAGGAACCTTTGGTGACCAACATTTTATCCTACCTTTTTGGCTTGGTTTCTTCCCAAATTCCTACTATAGTTCATTCTATTTATGTAATACTCATTGTATGATGATTATGGACCTAATTAACAAGTTACTTCCCCATAATAAAGTTTAACTTAAGTTCGTCTCCAAAGGAGGAACCTTTGGTGACCAAAAGTTTATCCTTCCTTTTTCACTTGGATTCTTGCCAAATTCCTACTATAGTTCATTCTATTTATGTAATACTCATTGTATGATGATTATGGACCTAATTAACAAGTTACTTCCCCATAATAAAGTTTAAGTTAAGTTCGTCTCCAAAGGAGGAACCTTTGGTGACCAAAAGTTTATCCTTCCTTTTTCACTTGGATTCTTGCCAAATTCCTACTATAGTTCATTCTATTTATGTAATACTCATTGTATGATGATTATGGACCTAATTAACAAGTTACTTTCCGATAATCAAGTTTAACTTAAGTTCGTCTCCAAAGGAGGAACCTTTGGTGACCAAAAGTTTATCCTTCCTTTTTCGCTTGGATTCTTCCCAAATTCCTACTATAGTTCATTCTATTTAAGTAATACTAATTGTGTGATGTTTATGGACCTAATTAACAAGTTACTTTCGGATAATAAAGTTTAACTTAAGTTCGTCTCCAAAGGAGGAACCTTTGGTGACCAAAAGTTTATCCTTCCTTTTTCGCTTGGATTCTTCCCAAATTCCTACTATAGTTCATTCTATTTACGTAATACTCATTGTATGATGATTATTGACCTAATTAACAAGTTACTTTCCCAAAATAAAGTTTAAGTTAAGTTCGTCTCCAAAGGAGGAACCTTTGGTGACCAAAATTTTATCCATCCTTTTTCGCTTGGTTTCTTGCCAAATTCCTACTATAGTTCATTCTATTTATGTAATACTAATTGTATGACGATTATTGACCTAATTAACAAGTTACTTCCCGATAATAAAGTTTAACTTAAGTTCGTCTCCAAAGTAGGAACCTTTGGTGACCAAAATTTTATCCTACCTTTTTGGCTTGGTTTCTTCCCAAATTCCTACTATAGTTCATTCTATTTATGTAATACTCATTGTATGATGATTATGGACCTAATTAACAAGTTACTTCCCCATAATAAAGTTTAAGTTAAGTTCGTCTCCAAAGGAGGAACCTTTGGTGACCAAAAGTTTATCCTTCCTTTTTCGCTTGGATTCTTGCCAAATTCCTACTATAGTTCATTCTATTTATGTAATACTCATTGTATGATGATTATGGACCTAATTAACAAGTTACTTCCCCATAAAAAAGTTTAAGTTAAGTTTGTCTCCAAAGGAGGAACCTTTGGTGACCAAAATTTTATCCTTCCTTTTTCGCTTGGTTTCTTGCCAAATTCCTACTATAGTTCCTTCTATTTATGTAATACTCATTGTGTGATGATTATGGACCTAATTAACAAGTTACTCCCCCATAATAAAGTTTAAGTTAAGTTCGTCTCCAAAGGAGGAACCTTTGGTGACCAAAAGTTTATCCTTTATTTTTCGCTTGGATTCTTGCCAAATTCCTACTATAGTTCATTCTATTTAAGTAATACTAATTGTGTGATGTTTATGGACCTAATTAACAAGTTACTTCCCCATAATAAAGTTTAACGTAAGTTCGTCTCCAAAGGAGGAACCTTTGGTGACCAAAATTTTATCCTACCTTTTTGGCTTGGTTTCTTCCCAAATTCCTACTATAGTTCATTCTATTTATGTAATACTCATTGTATGATGATTATGGACCTAATTAACAAGTTACTTTCCGATAATCAAGTTTAACTTAAGTTCGTCTCCAAAGGAGGAACCTTTGGTGACCAAAAGTTTATCCTTCCTTTTTCGCTTGGATTCTTCCCAAATTCCTACTATAGTTCATTCTATTTAAGTAATACTAATTGTGTGATGTTTATGGACCTAATTAACAAGTTACTTTCGGATAATAAAGTTTAACTTAAGTTCGTCTCCAAAGGAGGAACCTTTGGTGACCAAAAGTTTATCCTTCCTTTTTCGCTTGGATTCTTCCCAAATTCCTACTATAGTTCATTCTATTTACGTAATACTCATTGTATGATGATTATTGACCTAATTAACAAGTTACTTTCCCAAAATAAAGTTTAAGTTAAGTTCGTCTCCAAAGGAGGAACCTTTGGTGACCAAAATTTTATCCATCCTTTTTCGCTTGGTTTCTTGCAAAATTCCTACTATAGTTCATTCTATTTATGTAATACTAATTGTATGACGATTATTGACCTAATTAACAAGTTACTTCCCGATAATAAAGTTTAACTTAAGTTCGTCTCCAAAGTAGGAACCTTTGGTGACCAAAATTTTATCCTACCTTTTTGGCTTGGTTTCTTCCCAAATTCCTACTATAGTTCATTCTATTTATGTAATACTCATTGTATGATGATTATGGACCTAATTAACAAGTTACTTCCCCATAATAAAGTTTAAGTTAAGTTCGTCTCCAAAGGAGGAACCTTTGGTGACCAAAAGTTTATCCTTCCTTTTTCGCTTGGATTCTTGCCAAATTCCTACTATAGTTCATTCTATTTATGTAATACTAATTGTATGATGATTATTGACCTAATTAACAAGTTACTTCCCGATAATAAAGTTTAACTTAAGTTCGTCTCCAAAGTAGGAACCTTTGGTGACCAAAATTTTATCCTATTTTTTTGGCTTGGTTTCTTCCCAAATTCCTACTATAGTTCATTCTATTTATGTAATACTCATTGTATGATGATTATGGACCTAATTAACAAGTTACTTCCCCATAATAAAGTTTAAGTTAAGTTCGTCTCCAAAGGAGGAACCTTTGGTGACCAAAAGTTTATCCTTCCTTTTTCCCTTGGATTCTTGCCAAATTCCTACTATAGTTCATTCTATTTATGTAATACGAATTGTATGATGATTATGGACCTAATTAACAAGTTACTTCCCGATAATAAAGTTTAACTTAAGTTCGTCTCCAAAGTAGGAACCTTTGGTGACCAAAAGTTTATCCTTCCTTTTTCGCTTGGATTCTTGCCAAATTCCTACTATAGTTCATTCTATTTATGTAATACTAATTGTATGATGATTATTGACCTAATTAACAAGTTACTTCCCGATAATAAAGTTTAACTTAAGTTCGTCTCCAAAGTAGGAACCTTTGGTGACCAAAATTTTATCCTACCTTTTTGGCTTGGTTTCTTCCCAAATTCCTACTATAGTTCATTCTATTTATGTAATACTCATTGTATGATGATTATGGACCTAATTAACAAGTTACTTCCCCAGAATAAAGTTTAACGTAAGTTCGTCTCCAAAGGAGGAACCTTTGGTGACCAAAATTTTATCCTACCTTTTTGGCTTGGTTTCTTCCCAAATTCCTACTATAGTTCATTTTATTTATGTAATACTCATTGTATGATGATTATGGACCTAATTAACAAGTTACTTCCCCATAATAAAGTTTAAGTTAAGTTCGTCTCCAAAGGAGGAACCTTTGGTGACCAAAAGTTTATCCTTCCTTTTTCGCTTGGATTCTTGCCAAATTCCTACTATAGTTCATTCTATTTATGTAATACTAATTGTATGATGATTATTGACCTAATTAACAAGTTACTTCCCGATAATAAAGTTTAAATTAAGTTCGTCTCCAAAGTAGGAACCTTTGGTGACCAAAATTTTATCCTACCTTTTTGGCTTGGTTTCTTCCCAAATTCCTACTATAGTTCATTCTATTTATGTAATACTCATTGTATGATGATTATGGACCTAATTAACAAGTTACTTCCCCATAATAAAGTTTAACGTAAGTTCGTCTCCAAAGGAGGAACCTTTGGTGACCAAAATTTTATCCTACCTTTTTGGCTTGGTTTCTTCCCAAATTCCTACTACAGTTCATTCTATTTATGTAATACTCATTGTATGATGATTATGGACCTAATTAACAAGTTACTTCCCCATAATAAAGTTTAAGTTAAGTTCGTCTCCAAAGGAGGAACCTTTGGTGACCAAAAGTTTATCCTTCCTTTTTCCCTTGGATTCTTGCCAAATTCCTACTATAGTTCATTCTATTTATGTAATACGAATTGTATGATGATTATGGACCTAATTAACAAGTTACTTCCCCATAATAAAGTTTAAGTTAAGTTCGTCTCCAAAGGAGGAACCTTTGGTGACCAAAAGTTTATCCTTCCTTTTTCCCTTGGATTCTTGCCAAATTCCTACTATAGTTCATTCTATTTATGTAATACGAATTGTATGATGATTATGGACCTAATTAACAAGTTACTTCCCGATAATAAAGTTTAACTTAAGTTCGTCTCCAAAGTAGGAACCTTTGGTGACCAAAAGTTTATCCTTCCTTTTTCGCTTGGATTCTTGCCAAATTCCTACTATAGTTCATTCTATTTATGTAATACTAATTGTATGATGATTATTGACCTAATTAACAAGTTACTTCCCGATAATAAAGTTTAACTTAAGTTCGTCTCCAAAGTAGGAACCTTTGGTGACCAAAATTTTATCCTACCTTTTTGGCTTGGTTTCTTCCCAAATTCCTACTATAGTTCATTCTATTTATGTAATACTCATTGTATGATGATTATGGACCTAATTAACAAGTTATTTCCCCATAATAAAGTTTAACGTAAGTTCGTCTCCAAAGGAGGAACCTTTGGTGACCAAAATTTTATCCTACCTTTTTGGCTTGGTTTCTTCCCAAATTCCTACTATAGTTCATTCTATTTATGTAATACTCATTGTATGATGATTATGGACCTAATTAACAAGTTACTTCCCCATAATAAAGTTTAAGTTAAGTTCGTCTCCAAATGAGGAACCTTTGGTGACCAAAAGTTTATCCTTCCTTTTTCACTTGGATTCTTGCCAAATTCCTGCTATAGTTCATTCTATTTATGTAATACGAATTGTATGATGATTATGGACCTCATTAACAAGTTACTTCCCGATAATAAAGTTTAACTTAAGTTCGTCTCCAAAGTAGGAACCTTTGGTGACCAAAATTTTATACTACCTTTTTGGCTTGGTTTCTTCCCAAATTCATACTATAGTTCATTCTATTTATGTAATACTAATTGTATGATGATTATGGACCGAATTAAAAGGTTACTTCCCCATAATAAAGTTTAACGTAAGTTCGTCTCCAAAGGAGGAACCTTTGGTGACCAAAATTTTATCCTACCTTTTTGGCTTGGTTTCTTACCAAATTCCTACTATAGTTCATTCTATTTATGTAATACTCATTGTATGATGATTATGGACCAAATTAACAAGTTACTTCCCCATAAAAAAGTTTAAGTTAAGTTCGTCTCCAAAGGAGGAACCTTTGTTGACCAAAATTTTATCCTTCCTTTTTCGCTTGGTTTCTTGCCAAATTCCTACTATAGTTCCTTCTATTTATGTAATACTCATTGTGTGATGATTATGGACCTAATTAACAAGTTACTTCCCCATAATAAAGTTTAAGTTAAGTTCGTCTCCAAAGGAGGAACCTTTGGTGACCAAAAGTTTATCCTTTATTTTTCGCTTGGATTCTTGCCAAATTCCTACTATAGTTCATTCTATTTAAGTAATACTAATTGTGTGATGTTTATGGACCTAATTAACAAGTTACTTCCCCATAATAAAGTTTAACGTAAGTTCGTCTCCAAAGGAGGAACCTTTGGTGACCAAAATTTTATCCTACCTTTTTGGCTTGGTTTCTTCCCAAATTCCTACTATAGTTCATTCTATTTATGTAATACTCATTGTATGATGATTATGGACCTAATTAACAAGTTACTTTCCGATAATAAAGTTTAACTTATGTTCGTCTCCAAATGAGGAACCTTTGGTGACCAAAAGTTTATCCTTCCTTTTTCGCTTGGATTCTTCCCAAATTCCTACTATAGTTCATTCTATTTAAGTAATACTAATTGTGTGATGTTTATGGACCTAATTAACAAGTTACTTTCCGATAATAAAGTTTAACTTAAGTTCGTCTCCAAAGGAGGAACCTTTGGTGACCAAAATTTTATCCTACCTTTTTGGCTTGGTTTCTTCCCAAATTCCTACTATAGTTCATTCTATTTATGTAATACTCATTGTATGATGATTATGGACCTAATTAACAAGCTACTTCCCCATAATAAAGTTTAAGTTAAGTTCGTCTCCAAAGGAGGAACCTTTGGTGACCAAAAGTTTATCCTTCCTTTTTCGCTTGGATTCTTGCCAAATTCCTACTATAGTTCATTCTATTTATGTAATACTAATTGTATGATGATTATTGACCTAATTAACAAGTTACTTCCCGATAATAAAGTTTAACTTAAGTTCGTCTCCAAAGTAGGAACCTTTGGTGACCAAAATTTTATCCTACCTTTTTGGCTTGGTTTCTTCCCAAATTCCTACTATAGTTCATTCTATTTATGTAATACTCATTGTATTATGATTATGGACCTAATTAACAAGTTACTTCCCCATAATAAAGTTTAACGTAAGTTCGTCTCCAAAGGAGGAACCTTTGGTGACCAAAATTTTATCCTACCTTTTTGGCTTGGTTTCTTCCCAAATTCCTACTATAGTTCATTCTATTTATGTAATACTCATTGTATGATGATTATGGACCTAATTAACAAGTTACTTCCCCATAATAAAGTTTAAGTTAAGTTCGTCTCCAAAGGAGGAACCTTTGGTGACCAAAAGTTTATCCTTCCTTTTTCACTTGGATTCTTGCCAAATTCCTGCTATAGTTCATTCTATTTATGTAATACGAATTGTATGATGATTATGGACCTAATTAACAAGTTACTTCCCGATAATAAAGTTTAACTTAAGTTCGTCTCCAAAGTAGGAACCTTTGGTGACCAAAATTTTATACTACCTTTTTGGCTTGGTTTCTTCCCAAATTCATACTATAGTTCATTCTATTTATGTAATACTAATTGTATGATGATTATGGACCGAATTAAAAGGTTACTTCCCCATAATAAAGTTTAACGTAAGTTCGTCTCCAAATGAGGAACCTTTGGTGACCAAAATTTTATCCTACCTTTTTGGCTTGGTTTCTTACCAAATTCCTACTATAGTTCATTCTATTTATGTAATACTCATTGTATGATGATTATGGACCAAATTAACAAGTTACTTCCCCATAAAAAAGTTTAAGTTAAGTTCGTCTCCAAAGGAGGAACCTTTGTTGACCAAAATTTTATCCTTCCTTTTTCGCTTGGTTTCTTGCCAAATTCCTACTATAGTTCCTTCTATTTATGTAATACTCATTGTGTGATGATTATGGACCTAATTAACAAGTTACTTCCCCATAATAAAGTTTAAGTTAAGTTCGTCTCCAAAGGAGGAACCTTTGGTGACCAAAAGTTTATCCTTTATTTTTCGCTTGGATTCTTGCCAAATTCCTACTATAGTTCATTCTATTTAAGTAATACTAATTGTGTGATGTTTATGGACCTAATTAACAAGTTACTTCCCCATAATAAAGTTTAACGTAAGTTCGTCTCCAAAGGAGGAACCTTTGGTGACCAAAATTTTATCCTACCTTTTTGGCTTGGTTTCTTCCCAAATTCCTACTATAGTTCATTCTATTTATGTAATACTCATTGTATGATGATTATGGACCTAATTAACAAGTTACTTTCCGATAATAAAGTTTAACTTATGTTCGTCTCCAAATGAGGAACCTTTGGTGACCAAAAGTTTATCCTTCCTTTTTCGCTTGGATTCTTCCCAAATTCCTACTATAGTTCATTCTATTTAAGTAATACTAATTGTGTGATGTTTATGGACCTAATTAACAAGTTACTTTCCGCTAATAAAGTTTAACTTAAGTTCGTCTCCAAAGGAGGAACCTTTGGTGACCAAAATTTTATCCTACCTTTTTGGCTTGGTTTCTTCCCAAATTCCTACTATAGTTCATTCTATTTATGTAATACTCATTGTATGATGATTATGGACCTAATTAACAAGCTACTTCCCCATAATAAAGTTTAAGTTAAGTTCGTCTCCAAAGGAGGAACCTTTGGTGACCAAAAGTTTATCCTTCCTTTTTCGCTTGGATTCTTGCCAAATTCCTACTATAGTTCATTCTATTTATGTAATACTAATTGTATGATGATTATTGACCTAATTAACAAGTTACTTCCCGATAATAAAGTTTAACTTAAGTTCGTCTCCAAAGTAGGAACCTTTGGTGACCAAAATTTTATCCTACCTTTTTGGCTTGGTTTCTTCCCAAATTCCTACTATAGTTCATTCTATTTATGTAATACTCATTGTATGATGATTATGGACCTAATTAACAAGTTACTTCCCCATAATAAAGTTTAACGTAAGTTCGTCTCCAAAGGAGGAACCTTTGGTGACCAAAATTTTATCCTACCTTTTTGGCTTGGTTTCTTCCCAAATTCCTACTATAGTTCATTCTATTTATGTAATACTCATTGTATGATGATTATGGACCTAATTAACAAGTTACTTCCCCATAATAAAGTTTAAGTTAAGTTCGTCTCCAAAGGAGGAACCTTTGGTGACCAAAAGTTTATCCTTCCTTTTTCACTTGGATTCTTGCCAAATTCCTGCTATAGTTCATTCTATTTATGTAATACGAATTGTATGATGATTATGGACCTAATTAACAAGTTACTTCCCGATAATAAAGTTTAACTTAAGTTCGTCTCCAAAGTAGGAACCTTTGGTGACCAAAATTTTATACTACCTTTTTGGCTTGGTTTCTTCCCAAATTCATACTATAGTTCATTCTATTTATGTAATACTAATTGTATGATGATTATGGACCGAATTAAAAGGTTACTTCCCCATAATAAAGTTTAACGTAAGTTCGTCTCCAAAGGAGGAACCTTTGGTGACCAAAATTTTATCCTACCTTTTTGGCTTGGTTTCTTACCAAATTCCTACTATAGTTCATTCTATTTATGTAATACTCATTGTATGATGATTATGGACCAAATTAACAAGTTACTTCCCCATAAAAAAGTTTAAGTTAAGTTCTTCTCCAAAGGAGGAACCTTTGTTGACCAAAATTTTATCCTTCCTTTTTCGCTTGGTTTCTTGCCAAATTCCTACTATAGTTCCTTCTATTTATGTAATACTCATTGTGTGATGATTATGGACCTAATTAACAAGTTACTTTCCGATAATAAAGTTTAACTTATGTTCGTCTCCAAATGAGGAACCTTTGGTGACCAAAAGTTTATCCTTCCTTTTTCGCTTGGATTCTTCCCAAATTCCTACTATAGTTCATTCTATTTAAGTAATACTAATTGTGTGATGTTTATGGACCTAATTAACAAGTTACTTTCCGATAATAAAGTTTAACTTAAGTTCGTCTCCAAAGGAGGAACCTTTGGTGACCAAAATTTTATCCTACCTTTTTGGCTTGGTTTCTTCCCAAATTCCTACTATAGTTCATTCTATTTATGTAATACTCATTGTATGATGATTATGGACCTAATTAACAAGCTACTTCCCCATAATAAAGTTTAAGTTAAGTTCGTCTCCAAAGGAGGAACCTTTGGTGACCAAAAGTTTATCCTTCCTTTTTCGCTTGGATTCTTGCCAAATTCCTACTATAGTTCATTCTATTTATGTAATACTAATTGTATGATGATTATTGACCTAATTAACAAGTTACTTCCCGATAATAAAGTTTAACTTAAGTTCGTCTCCAAAGTAGGAACCTTTGGTGACCAAAATTTTATCCTACCTTTTTGGCTTGGTTTCTTCCCAAATTCCTACTATAGTTCATTCTATTTATGTAATACTCATTGTATGATGATTATGGACCTAATTAACAAGTTACTTCCCCATAATAAAGTTTAACGTAAGTTCGTCTCCAAAGGAGGAACCTTTGGTGACCAAAATTTTATCCTACCTTTTTGGCTTGGTTTCTTCCCAAATTCCTACTATAGTTCATTCTATTTATGTAATACTCATTGTATGATGATTATGGACCTAATTAACAAGTTACTTCCCCATAATAAAGTTTAAGTTAAGTTCGTCTCCAAAGGAGGAACCTTTGGTGACCAAAAGTTTATCCTTCCTTTTTCACTTGGATTCTTGCCAAATTCCTGCTATAGTTCATTCTATTTATGTAATACGAATTGTATGATGATTATGGACCTAATTAACAAGTTACTTCCCGATAATAAAGTTTAACTTAAGTTCGTCTCCAAAGTAGGAACCTTTGGTGACCAAAATTTTATACTACCTTTTTGGCTTGGTTTCTTCCCAAATTCATACTATAGTTCATTCTATTTATGTAATACTAATTGTATGATGATTATGGACCGAATTAAAAGGTTACTTCCCCATAATAAAGTTTAACGTAAGTTCGTCTCCAAAGGAGGAACCTTTGGTGACCAAAATTTTATCCTACCTTTTTGGCTTGGTTTCTTACCAAATTCCTACTATAGTTCATTCTATTTATGTAATACTCATTGTATGATGATTATGGACCAAATTAACAAGTTACTTCCCCATAAAAAAGTTTAAGTTAAGTTCGTCTCCAAAGGAGGAACCTTTGTTGACCAAAATTTTATCCTTCCTTTTTCGCTTGGTTTCTTGCCAAATTCCTACTATAGTTCCTTCTATTTATGTAATACTCATTGTGTGATGATTATGGACCTAATTAACAAGTTACTTCCCCATAATAAAGTTTAAGTTAAGTTCGTCTCCAAAGGAGGAACCTTTGGTGACCAAAAGTTTATCCTTTATTTTTCGCTTGGATTCTTGCCAAATTCCTACTATAGTTCATTCTATTTAAGTAATACTAATTGTGTGATGTTTATGGACCTAATTAACAAGTTACTTCCCCATAATAAAGTTTAACGTAAGTTCGTCTCCAAAGGAGGAACCTTTGGTGACCAAAATTTTATCCTACCTTTTTGGCTTGGTTTCTTCCCAAATTCCTACTATAGTTCATTCTATTTATGTAATACTCATTGTATGATGATTATGGACCTAATTAACAAGCTACTTCCCCATAATAAAGTTTAAGTTAAGTTCGTCTCCAAAGGAGGAACCTTTGGTGACCAAAAGTTTATCCTTCCTTTTTCGCTTGGATTCTTGCCAAATTCCTACTATAGTTCATTCTATTTATGTAATACTAATTGTATGATGATTATTGACCTAATTAACAAGTTACTTCCCGATAATAAAGTTTAACTTAAGTTCGTCTCCAAAGTAGGAACCTTTGGTGACCAAAATTTTATCCTACCTTTTTGGCTTGGTTTCTTCCCAAATTCCTACTATAGTTCATTCTATTTATGTAATACTCATTGTATGATGATTATGGACCTAATTAACAAGTTACTTTCCGATAATAAAGTTTAACTTATGTTCGTCTCCAAATGAGGAACCTTTGGTGACCAAAAGTTTATCCTTCCTTTTTCGCTTGGATTCTTCCCAAATTCCTACTATAGTTCATTCTATTTAAGTAATACTAATTGTGTGATGTTTATGGACCTAATTAACAAGTTACTTTCCGATAATAAAGTTTAACTTAAGTTCGTCTCCAAAGGAGGAACCTTTGGTGACCAAAATTTTATCCTACCTTTTTGGCTTGGTTTCTTCCCAAATTCCTACTATAGTTCATTCTATTTATGTAATACTCATTGTATGATGATTATGGACCTAATTAACAAGCTACTTCCCCATAATAAAGTTTAAGTTAAGTTCGTCTCCAAAGGAGGAACCTTTGGTGACCAAAAGTTTATCCTTCCTTTTTCGCTTGGATTCTTGCCAAATTCCTACTATAGTTCATTCTATTTATGTAATACTAATTGTATGATGATTATTGACCTAATTAACAAGTTACTTCCCGATAATAAAGTTTAACTTAAGTTCGTCTCCAAAGTAGGAACCTTTGGTGACCAACATTTTATCCTACCTTTTTGGCTTGGTTTCTTCCCAAATTCCTACTATAGTTCATTCTATTTATGTAATACTCATTGTATGATGATTATGGACCTAATTAACAAGTTACTTCCTCATAATAAAGTTTAAGTTAAGTTCGTCTCCAAAGGAGGAACCTTTGGTGACCAAAAGTTTATCCTTCCTTTTTCCCTTGGATTCTTGCCAAATTCCTACTATAGTTCATTCTATTTATGTAATACGAATTGTATGATGATTATGGACCTAATTAACAAGTTACTTCCCGATAATAAAGTTTAACTTAAGTTCGTCTCCAAAGTAGGAACCTTTGGTGACCAAAAGTTTATCCTTCCTTTTTCGCTTGGATTCTTGCCAAATTCCTACTATAGTTCATTCTATTTATGTAATACGAATTGTATGATGATTATGGACCTAATTAACAAGTTACTTCCCCATAATAAAGTTTAAGTTAAGTTCGTCTCCAAAGGAGGAACCTTTGGTGACCAAAAGTTTATCCTTCCTTTTTCCCTTGGATTCTTGCCAAATTCCTACTATAGTTCATTCTATTTATGTAATACGAATTGTATGATGATTATGGACCTAATTAACAAGTTACTTCCCGATAATAAAGTTTAACTTATGTTCGTCTCCAAAGTAGGAACCTTTGGTGACCAAAAGTTTATCCTTCCTTTTTCGCTTGGATTCTTGCCAAATTCCTACTATAGTTCATTCTATTTATGTAATACTAATTGTATGATGATTATTGACCTAATTAACAAGTTACTTCCCGATAATAAAGTTTAACTTAAGTTCGTCTCCAAAGTAGGAACCTTTGGTGACCAAAATTTTATCCTACCTTTTTGGCTTGGTTTCTTCCCAAATTCCTACTATAGTTCATTCTATTTATGTAATACTCATTGTATGATGATTATGGACCTAATTAACAAGTTACTTCCCCATAATAAAGTTTAACGTAAGTTCGTCTCCAAAGGAGGAACCTTTGGTGACCAAAATTTTATCCTACCTTTTTGGCTTGGTTTCTTCCCAAATTCCTACTATAGTTCATTCTATTTATGTAATACTCATTGTATGATGATTATGGACCTAATTAACAAGTTACTTCCCCATAATAAAGTTTAAGTTAAGTTCGTCTCCAAAGGAGGAACCTTTGGTGACCAAAAGTTTATCCTTCCTTTTTCACTTGGATTCTTGCCAAATTCCTGCTATAGTTCATTCTATTTATGTAATACGAATTGTATGATGATTATGGACCTAATTAACAAGTTACTTCCCGATAATAAAGTTTAACTTAAGTTCGTCTCCAAAGTAGGAACCTTTGGTGACCAAAATTTTATACTACCTTTTTGGCTTGGTTTCTTCCCAAATTCATACTATAGTTCATTCTATTTATGTAATACTAATTGTATGATGATTATGGACCGAATTAAAAGGTTACTTCCCCATAATAAAGTTTAACGTAAGTTCGTCTCCAAAGGAGGAACCTTTGGTGACCAAAATTTTATCCTACCTTTTTGGCTTGGTTTCTTACCAAATTCCTACTATAGTTCATTCTATTTATGTAATACTCATTGTATGATGATTATGGACCAAATTAACAAGTTACTTCCCCATAAAAAAGTTTAAGTTAAGTTCGTCTCCAAAGGAGGAACCTTTGTTGACCAAAATTTTATCCTTCCTTTTTCGCTTGGTTTCTTGCCAAATTCCTACTATAGTTCCTTCTATTTATGTAATACTCATTGTGTGATGATTATGGACCTAATTAACAAGTTACTTCCCCATAATAAAGTTTAAGTTAAGTTCGTCTCCAAAGGAGGAACCTTTGGTGACCAAAAGTTTATCCTTTATTTTTCGCTTGGATTCTTGCCAAATTCCTACTATAGTTCATTCTATTTAAGTAATACTAATTGTGTGATGTTTATGGACCTAATTAACAAGTTACTTCCCCATAATAAAGTTTAACGTAAGTTCGTCTCCAAAGGAGGAACCTTTGGTGACCAAAATTTTATCCTACCTTTTTGGCTTGGTTTCTTCCCAAATTCCTACTATAGTTCATTCTATTTATGTAATACTCATTGTATGATGATTATGGACCTAATTAACAAGTTACTTTCCGATAATAAAGTTTAACTTATGTTCGTCTCCAAATGAGGAACCTTTGGTGACCAAAAGTTTATCCTTCCTTTTTCGCTTGGATTCTTCCCAAATTCCTACTATAGTTCATTCTATTTAAGTAATACTAATTGTGTGATGTTTATGGACCTAATTAACAAGTTACTTTCCGATAATAAAGTTTAACTTAAGTTCGTCTCCAAAGGAGGAACCTTTGGTGACCAAAATTTTATCCTACCTTTTTGGCTTGGTTTCTTCCCAAATTCCTACTATAGTTCATTCTATTTATGTAATACTCATTGTATGATGATTATGGACCTAATTAACAAGCTCCTTCCCCATAATAAAGTTTAAGTTAAGTTCGTCTCCAAAGGAGGAACCTTTGGTGACCAAAAGTTTATCCTTCCTTTTTCGCTTGGATTCTTGCCAAATTCCTACTATAGTTCATTCTATTTATGTAATACTAATTGTATGATGATTATTGACCTAATTAACAAGTTACTTCCCGATAATAAAGTTTAACTTAAGTTCGTCTCCAAAGTAGGAACCTTTGGTGACCAAAATTTTATCCTACCTTTTTGGCTTGGTTTCTTCCCAAATTCCTACTATAGTTCATTCTATTTATGTAATACTCATTGTATGATGATTATGGACCTAATTAACAAGTTACTTCCCCATAATAAAGTTTAACGTAAGTTCGTCTCCAAAGGAGGAACCTTTGGTGACCAAAATTTTATCCTACCTTTTTGGCTTGGTTTCTTCCCAAATTCCTACTATAGTTCATTCTATTTATGTAATACTCATTGTATGATGATTATGGACCTAATTAACAAGTTACTTCCCCATAATAAAGTTTAAGTTAAGTTCGTCTCCAAAGGAGGAACCTTTGGTGACCAAAAGTTTATCCTTCCTTTTTCACTTGGATTCTTGCCAAATTCCTGCTATAGTTCATTCTATTTATGTAATACGAATTGTATGATGATTATGGACCTAATTAACAAGTTACTTCCCGATAATAAAGTTTAACTTAAGTTCGTCTCCAAAGTAGGAACCTTTGGTGACCAAAATTTTATACTACCTTTTTGGCTTGGTTTCTTCCCAAATTCATACTATAGTTCATTCTATTTATGTAATACTAATTGTATGATGATTATGGACCGAATTAAAAGGTTACTTCCCCATAATAAAGTTTAACGTAAGTTCGTCTCCAAAGGAGGAACCTTTGGTGACCAAAATTTTATCCTACCTTTTTGGCTTGGTTTCTTACCAAATTCCTACTATAGTTCATTCTATTTATGTAATACTCATTGTATGATGATTATGGACCAAATTAACAAGTTACTTCCCCATAAAAAAGTTTAAGTTAAGTTCGTCTCCAAAGGAGGAACCTTTGTTGACCAAAATTTTATCCTTCCTTTTTCGCTTGGTTTCTTGCCAAATTCCTACTATAGTTCCTTCTATTTATGTAATACTCATTGTGTGATGATTATGGACCTAATTAACAAGTTACTTCCCCATAATAAAGTTTAAGTTAAGTTCGTCTCCAAAGGAGGAACCTTTGGTGACCAAAAGTTTATCCTTTATTTTTCGCTTGGATTCTTGCCAAATTCCTACTATAGTTCATTCTATTTAAGTAATACTAATTGTGTGATGTTTATGGACCTAATTAACAAGTTACTTCCCCATAATAAAGTTTAACGTAAGTTCGTCTCCAAAGGAGGAACCTTTGGTGACCAAAATTTTATCCTACCTTTTTGGCTTGGTTTCTTCCCAAATTCCTACTATAGTTCATTCTATTTATGTAATACTCATTGTATGATGATTATGGACCTAATTAACAAGTTACTTTCCGATAATAAAGTTTAACTTATGTTCGTCTCCAAATGAGGAACCTTTGGTGACCAAAAGTTTATCCTTCCTTTTTCGCTTGGATTCTTCCCAAATTCCTACTATAGTTCATTCTATTTAAGTAATACTAATTGTGTGATGTTTATGGACCTAATTAACAAGTTACTTTCCGATAATAAAGTTTAACTTAAGTTCGTCTCCAAAGGAGGAACCTTTGGTGACCAAAATTTTATCCTACCTTTTTGGCTTGGTTTCTTCCCAAATTCCTACTATAGTTCATTCTATTTATGTAATACTCATTGTATGATGATTATGGACCTAATTAACAAGCTCCTTCCCCATAATAAAGTTTAAGTTAAGTTCGTCTCCAAAGGAGGAACCTTTGGTGACCAAAAGTTTATCCTTCCTTTTTCGCTTGGATTCTTGCCAAATTCCTACTATAGTTCATTCTATTTATGTAATACTAATTGTATGATGATTATTGACCTAATTAACAAGTTACTTCCCGATAATAAAGTTTAACTTAAGTTCGTCTCCAAAGTAGGAACCTTTGGTGACCAAAATTTTATCCTACCTTTTTGGCTTGGTTTCTTCCCAAATTCCTACTATAGTTCATTCTATTTATGTAATACTCATTGTATGATGATTATGGACCTAATTAACAAGTTACTTCCCCATAATAAAGTTTAACGTAAGTTCGTCTCCAAAGGAGGAACCTTTGGTGACCAAAATTTTATCCTACCTTTTTGGCTTGGTTTCTTCCCAAATTCCTACTATAGTTCATTCTATTTATGTAATACTCATTGTATGATGATTATGGACCTAATTAACAAGTTACTTCCCCATAATAAAGTTTAAGTTAAGTTCGTCTCCAAAGGAGGAACCTTTGGTGACCAAAAGTTTATCCTTCCTTTTTCACTTGGATTCTTGCCAAATTCCTGCTATAGTTCATTCTATTTATGTAATACGAATTGTATGATGATTATGGACCTAATTAACAAGTTACTTCCCGATAATAAAGTTTAACTTAAGTTCGTCTCCAAAGTAGGAACCTTTGGTGACCAAAATTTTATACTACCTTTTTGGCTTGGTTTCTTCCCAAATTCATACTATAGTTCATTCTATTTATGTAATACTAATTGTATGATGATTATGGACCGAATTAAAAGGTTACTTCCCCATAATAAAGTTTAACGTAAGTTCGTCTCCAAAGGAGGAACCTTTGGTGACCAAAATTTTATCCTACCTTTTTGGCTTGGTTTCTTACCAAATTCCTACTATAGTTCATTCTATTTATGTAATACTCATTGTATGATGATTATGGACCAAATTAACAAGTTACTTCCCCATAAAAAAGTTTAAGTTAAGTTCGTCTCCAAAGGAGGAACCTTTGTTGACCAAAATTTTATCCTTCCTTTTTCGCTTGGTTTCTTGCCAAATTCCTACTATAGTTCCTTCTATTTATGTAATACTCATTGTGTGATGATTATGGACCTAATTAACAAGTTACTTCCCCATAATAAAGTTTAAGTTAAGTTCGTCTCCAAAGGAGGAACCTTTGGTGACCAAAAGTTTATCCTTTATTTTTCGCTTGGATTCTTGCCAAATTCCTACTATAGTTCATTCTATTTAAGTAATACTAATTGTGTGATGTTTATGGACCTAATTAACAAGTTACTTCCCCATAATAAAGTTTAACGTAAGTTCGTCTCCAAAGGAGGAACCTTTGGTGACCAAAATTTTATCCTACCTTTTTGGCTTGGTTTCTTCCCAAATTCCTACTATAGTTCATTCTATTTATGTAATACTCATTGTATGATGATTATGGACCTAATTAACAAGTTACTTTCCGATAATAAAGTTTAACTTATGTTCGTCTCCAAATGAGGAACCTTTGGTGACCAAAAGTTTATCCTTCCTTTTTCGCTTGGATTCTTCCCAAATTCCTACTATAGTTCATTCTATTTAAGTAATACTAATTGTGTGATGTTTATGGACCTAATTAACAAGTTACTTTCCGATAATAAAGTTTAACTTAAGTTCGTCTCCAAAGGAGGAACCTTTGGTGACCAAAATTTTATCCTACCTTTTTGGCTTGGTTTCTTCCCAAATTCCTACTATAGTTCATTCTATTTATGTAATACTCATTGTATGATGATTATGGACCTAATTAACAAGTTACTTTCCGATAATAAAGTTTAACTTATGTTCGTCTCCAAATGAGGAACCTTTGGTGACCAAAAGTTTATCCTTCCTTTTTCGCTTGGATTCTTCCCAAATTCCTACTATAGTTCATTCTATTTAAGTAATACTAATTGTGTGATGTTTATGGACCTAATTAACAAGTTACTTTCCGATAATAAAGTTTAACTTAAGTTCGTCTCCAAAGGAGGAACCTTTGGTGACCAAAATTTTATCCTACCTTTTTGGCTTGGTTTCTTCCCAAATTCCTACTATAGTTCATTCTATTTATGTAATACTCATTGTATGATGATTATGGACCTAATTAACAAGCTACTTCCCCATAATAAAGTTTAAGTTAAGTTCGTCTCCAAAGGAGGAACCTTTGGTGACCAAAAGTTTATCCTTCCTTTTTCGCTTGGATTCTTGCCAAATTCCTACTATAGTTCATTCTATTTATGTAATACTAATTGTATGATGATTATTGACCTAATTAACAAGTTACTTCCCGATAATAAAGTTTAACTTAAGTTCGTCTCCAAAGTAGGAACCTTTGGTGACCAAAATTTTATCCTACCTTTTTGGCTTGGTTTCTTCCCAAATTCCTACTATAGTTCATTCTATTTATGTAATACTCATTGTATGATGATTATGGACCTAATTAACAAGTTACTTCCCCATAATAAAGTTTAACGTAAGTTCGTCTCCAAAGGAGGAACCTTTGGTGACCAAAATTTTATCCTACCTTTTTGGCTTGGTTTCTTCCCAAATTCCTACTATAGTTCATTCTATTTATGTAATACTCATTGTATGATGATTATGGACCTAATTAACAAGTTACTTCCCCATAATAAAGTTTAAGTTAAGTTCGTCTCCAAAGGAGGAACCTTTGGTGACCAAAAGTTTATCCTTCCTTTTTCACTTGGATTCTTGCCAAATTCCTGCTATAGTTCATTCTATTTATGTAATACGAATTGTATGATGATTATGGACCTAATTAACAAGTTACTTCCCGATAATAAAGTTTAACTTAAGTTCGTCTCCAAAGTAGGAACCTTTGGTGACCAAAATTTTATACTACCTTTTTGGCTTGGTTTCTTCCCAAATTCCTACTATAGTTCATTCTATTTATGTAATACTCATTGTATGATGATTATGGACCTAATTAACAAGTTACTTCCCCATAATAAAGTTTAAGTTAAGTTCGTCTCCAAAGGAGGAACCTTTGGTGACCAAAAGTTTATCCTTCCTTTTTCCCTTGGATTCTTGCCAAATTCCTACTATAGTTCATTCTATTTATGTAATACGAATTGTATGATGATTATGGACCTAATTAACAAGTTACTTCCCGATAATAAAGTTTAACTTAAGTTCGTCTCCAAAGTAGGAACCTTTGGTGACCAAAAGTTTATCCTTCCTTTTTCGCTTGGATTCTTGCCAAATTCCTACTATAGTTCATTCTATCTATGTAATACTAATTGTATGATGATTATTGACCTAATTAACAAGTTACTTCCCGATAATAAAGTTTAACTTAAGTTCGTCTCCAAAGTAGGAACCTTTGGTGACCAAAATTTTATCCTTCCTTTTTCGCTTGGATTCTTGCCAAATTCCTACTATAGTTCATTCTATTTATGTAGTACTAATTGTATGATGATTATTGACCTAATTAACAAGTTACTTCCCGATAATAAAGTTTAACTTAAGTTCGTCTCCAAAGTAGGAACCTTTGGTGACCAAAATTTTATCCTACCTTTTTGGCTTGGTTTCTTCCCAAATTCCTACTATAGTTCATTCTATTTATGTAATACTCATTGTATGATGATTATGGACCTAATTAACAAGTTACTTCCCCATAATAAAGTTTAACGTAAGTTCGTCTCCAAAGGAGGAACCTTTGGTGACCAAAATTTTATCCTACCTTTTTGGCTTGGTTTCTTCCCAAATTCCTACTATAGTTCATTCTATTTATGTAATACTCATTGTATGATGATTATGGACCTAATTAACAAGTTACTTCCCCATAATAAAGTTTAAGTTAAGTTCGTCTCCAAAGGAGGAACCTTTGGTGACCAAAAGTTTATCCTTCCTTTTTCACTTGGATTCTTGCCAAATTCCTGCTATAGTTCATTCTATTTATGTAATACGAATTGTATGATGATTATGGACCTAATTAACAAGTTACTTCCCGATAATAAAGTTTAACTTAAGTTCGTCTCCAAAGTAGGAACCTTTGGTGACCAAAATTTTATACTACCTTTTTGGCTTGGTTTCTTCCCAAATTCATACTATAGTTCATTCTATTTATGTAATACTAATTGTATGATGATTATGGACCGAATTAAAAGGTTACTTCCCCATAATAAAGTTTAACGTAAGTTCGTCTCCAAAGGAGGAACCTTTGGTGACCAAAATTTTATCCTACCTTTTTGGCTTGGTTTCTTACCAAATTCCTACTATAGTTCATTCTATTTATGTAATACTCATTGTTTGATGATTATGGACCAAATTAACAAGTTACTTCCCCATAAAAAAGTTTAAGTTAAGTTCGTCTCCAAAGGAGGAACCTTTGTTGACCAAAATTTTATCCTTCCTTTTTCGCTTGGTTTCTTGCCAAATTCCTACTATAGTTCCTTCTATTTATGTAATACTCATTGTGTGATGATTATGGACCTAATTAACAAGTTACTTCCCCATAATAAAGTTTAAGTTAAGTTCGTCTCCAAAGGAGGAACCTTTGGTGACCAAAAGTTTATCCTTTATTTTTCGCTTGGATTCTTGCCAAATTCCTACTATAGTTCATTCTATTTAAGTAATACTAATTGTGTGATGTTTATGGACCTAATTAACAAGTTACTTCCCCATAATAAAGTTTAACGTAAGTTCGTCTCCAAAGGAGGAACCTTTGGTGACCAAAATTTTATCCTACCTTTTTGGCTTGGTTTCTTCCCAAATTCCTACTATAGTTCATTCTATTTATGTAATACTCATTGTATGATGATTATGGACCTAATTAACAAGTTACTTTCCGATAATAAAGTTTAACTTATGTTCGTCTCCAAATGAGGAACCTTTGGTGACCAAAAGTTTATCCTTCCTTTTTCGCTTGGATTCTTCCCAAATTCCTACTATAGTTCATTCTATTTAAGTAATACTAATTGTGTGATGTTTATGGACCTAATTAACAAGTTACTTTCCGATAATAAAGTTTAACTTAAGTTCGTCTCCAAAGGAGGAACCTTTGGTGACCAAAATTTTATCCTACCTTTTTGGCTTGGTTTCTTCCCAAATTCCTACTATAGTTCATTCTATTTATGTAATACTCATTGTATGATGATTATGGACCTAATTAACAAGCTACTTCCCCATAATAAAGTTTAAGTTAAGTTCGTCTCCAAAGGAGGAACCTTTGGTGCCCAAAAGTTTATCCTTCCTTTTTCGCTTGGATTCTTGCCAAATTCCTACTATAGTTCATTCTATTTATGTAATACTAATTGTATGATGATTATTGACCTAATTAACAAGTTACTTCCCGATAATAAAGTTTAACTTAAGTTCGTCTCCAAAGTAGGAACCTTTGGTGACCAACATTTTATCCTACCTTTTTGGCTTGGTTTCTTCCCAAATTCCTACTATAGTTCATTCTATTTATGTAATACTCATTGTATGATGATTATGGACCTAATTAACAAGTTACTTCCCCATAATAAAGTTTAAGTTAAGTTCGTCTCCAAAGGAGGAACCATTGGTGACCAAAAGTTTATCCTTCCTTTTTCCCTTGGATTCTTGCCAAATTCCTAATATAGTTCATTCTATTTATGTAATACGAATTGTATGATGATTATGGACCTAATTAACAAGTTACTTCCCGATAATAAAGTTTAACTTAAGTTCGTCTCCAAAGTAGGAACCTTTGGTGACCAAAAGTTTATCCTTCCTTTTTCGCTTGGATTCTTGCCAAATTCCTACTATAGTTCATTCTATTTATGTAATACTAATTGTATGATGATTATTGACCTAATTAACAAGTTACTTCCCGATAATAAAGTTTAACTTAAGTTCGTCTCCAAAGTAGGAACCTTTGGTGACCAAAATTTTATACTACCTTTTTGGCTTGGTTTCTTCCCAAATTCATACTATAGTTCATTCTATTTATGTAATACTAATTGTATGATGATTATGGACCGAATTAAAAGGTTACTTCCCCATAATAAAGTTTAACGTAAGTTCGTCTCCAAAGGAGGAACCTTTGGTGACCAAAATTTTATCCTACCTTTTTGGCTTGGTTTCTTACCAAATTCCTACTATAGTTCATTCTATTTATGTAATACTCATTGTTTGATGATTATGGACCAAATTAACAAGTTACTTCCCCATAAAAAAGTTTAAGTTAAGTTCGTCTCCAAAGGAGGAACCTTTGTTGACCAAAATTTTATCCTTCCTTTTTCGCTTGGTTTCTTGCCAAATTCCTACTATAGTTCCTTCTATTTATGTAATACTCATTGTGTGATGATTATGGACCTAATTAACAAGTTACTTCCCCATAATAAAGTTTAAGTTAAGTTCGTCTCCAAAGGAGGAACCTTTGGTGACCAAAAGTTTATCCTTTATTTTTCGCTTGGATTCTTGCCAAATTCCTACTATAGTTCATTCTATTTAAGTAATACTAATTGTGTGATGTTTATGGACCTAATTAACAAGTTACTTCCCCATAATAAAGTTTAACGTAAGTTCGTCTCCAAAGGAGGAACCTTTGGTGACCAAAATTTTATCCTACCTTTTTGGCTTGGTTTCTTCCCAAATTCCTACTATAGTTCATTCTATTTATGTAATACTCATTGTATGATGATTATGGACCTAATTAACAAGTTACTTTCCGATAATAAAGTTTAACTTATGTTCGTCTCCAAATGAGGAACCTTTGGTGACCAAAAGTTTATCCTTCCTTTTTCGCTTGGATTCTTCCCAAATTCCTACTATAGTTCATTCTATTTAAGTAATACTAATTGTGTGATGTTTATGGACCTAATTAACAAGTTACTTTCCGATAATAAAGTTTAACTTAAGTTCGTCTCCAAAGGAGGAACCTTTGGTGACCAAAATTTTATCCTACCTTTTTGGCTTGGTTTCTTCCCAAATTCCTACTATAGTTCATTCTATTTATGTAATACTCATTGTATGATGATTATGGACCTAATTAACAAGCTACTTCCCCATAATAAAGTTTAAGTTAAGTTCGTCTCCAAAGGAGGAACCTTTGGTGCCCAAAAGTTTATCCTTCCTTTTTCGCTTGGATTCTTGCCAAATTCCTACTATAGTTCATTCTATTTATGTAATACTAATTGTATGATGATTATTGACCTAATTAACAAGTTACTTCCCGATAATAAAGTTTAACTTAAGTTCGTCTCCAAAGTAGGAACCTTTGGTGACCAACATTTTATCCTACCTTTTTGGCTTGGTTTCTTCCCAAATTCCTACTATAGTTCATTCTATTTATGTAATACTCATTGTATGATGATTATGGACCTAATTAACAAGTTACTTCCCCATAATAAAGTTTAAGTTAAGTTCGTCTCCAAAGGAGGAACCATTGGTGACCAAAAGTTTATCCTTCCTTTTTCCCTTGGATTCTTGCCAAATTCCTAATATAGTTCATTCTATTTATGTAATACGAATTGTATGATGATTATGGACCTAATTAACAAGTTACTTCCCGATAATAAAGTTTAACTTAAGTTCGTCTCCAAAGTAGGAACCTTTGGTGACCAAAAGTTTATCCTTCCTTTTTCGCTTGGATTCTTGCCAAATTCCTACTATAGTTCATTCTATTTATGTAATACTAATTGTATGATGATTATTGACCTAATTAACAAGTTACTTCCCGATAATAAAGTTTAACTTAAGTTCGTCTCCAAAGTAGGAACCTTTGCTGACCAAAATTTTATCCTACCTTTTTGGCTTGGTTTCTTCCCAAATTCCTACTATAGTTCATTCTATTTATGTAATACTCATTGTATGATGATTATGGACCTAATTAACAAGTTACTTCCCCATAATAAAGTTTAACGTAAGTTCGTCTCCAAAGGAGGAACCTTTGGTGACCAAAATTTTATCCTACCTTTTTGGCTTGGTTTCTTCCCAAATTCCTACTATAGTTCATTCTATTTATGTAATACTCATTGTATGATGATTATGGACCTAATTAACAAGTTACTTCCCCATAATAAAGTTTAAGTTAAGTTCGTCTCCAAAGGAGGAACCTTTGGTGACCAAAAGTTTATCCTTCCTTTTTCACTTGGATTCTTGCCAAATTCCTGCTATAGTTCATTCTATTTATGTAATACGAATTGTATGATGATTATGGACCTAATTAACAAGTTACTTCCCGATAATAAAGTTTAACTTAAGTTCGTCTCCAAAGTAGGAACCTTTGGTGACCAAAATTTTATACTACCTTTTTGGCTTGGTTTCTTCCCAAATTCATACTATAGTTCATTCTATTTATGTAATACTAATTGTATGATGATTATGGACCGAATTAAAAGGTTACTTCCCCATAATAAAGTTTAACGTAAGTTCGTCTCCAAAGGAGGAACCTTTGGTGACCAAAATTTTATCCTACCTTTTTGGCTTGGTTTCTTACCAAATTCCTACTATAGTTCATTCTATTTATGTAATACTCATTGTATGATGATTATGGACCAAATTAACAAGTTACTTCCCCATAAAAAAGTTTAAGTTAAGTTCGTCTCCAAAGGAGGAACCTTTGTTGACCAAAATTTTATCCTTCCTTTTTCGCTTGGTTTCTTGCCAAATTCCTACTATAGTTCCTTCTATTTATGTAATACTCATTGTGTGATGATTATGGACCTAATTAACAAGTTACTTCCCCATAATAAAGTTTAAGTTAAGTTCGTCTCCAAAGGAGGAACCTTTGGTGACCAAAAGTTTATCCTTTATTTTTCGCTTGGATTCTTGCCAAATTCCTACTATAGTTCATTCTATTTAAGTAATACTAATTGTGTGATGTTTATGGACCTAATTAACAAGTTACTTCCCCATAATAAAGTTTAACGTAAGTTCGTCTCCAAAGGAGGAACCTTTGGTGACCAAAATTTTATCCTACCTTTTTGGCTTGGTTTCTTCCCAAATTCCTACTATAGTTCATTCTATTTATGTAATACACATTGTATGATGATTATGGACCTAATTAACAAGTTACTTTCCGATAATAAAGTTTAACTTATGTTCGTCTCCAAATGAGGAACCTTTGGTGACCAAAAGTTTATCCTTCCTTTTTCGCTTGGATTCTTCCCAAATTCCTACTATAGTTCATTCTATTTAAGTAATACTAATTGTGTGATGTTTATGGACCTAATTAACAAGTTACTTTCCGATAATAAAGTTTAACTTAAGTTCGTCTCCAAAGTAGGAACCTTTGGTGACCAACATTTTATCCTACCTTTTTGGCTTGGTTTCTTCCCAAATTCCTACTATAGTTCATTCTATTTATGTAATACTCATTGTATGATGATTATGGACCTAATTAACAAGTTACTTCCCCATAATAAAGTTTAAGTTAAGTTCGTCTCCAAAGGAGGAACCATTGGTGACCAAAAGTTTATCCTTCCTTTTTCCCTTGGATTCTTGCCAAATTCCTAATATAGTTCATTCTATTTATGTAATACGAATTGTATGATGATTATGGACCTAATTAACAAGTTACTTCCCGATAATAAAGTTTAACTTAAGTTCGTCTCCAAAGTAGGAACCTTTGGTGACCAAAAGTTTATCCTTCCTTTTTCGCTTGGATTCTTGCCAAATTCCTACTATAGTTCATTCTATTTATGTAATACTAATTGTATGATGATTATTGACCTAATTAACAAGTTACTTCCCGATAATAAAGTTTAACTTAAGTTCGTCTCCAAAGTAGGAACCTTTGGTGACCAAAATTTTATCCTACCTTTTTGGCTTGGTTTCTTCCCAAATTCCTACTATAGTTCATTCTATTTATGTAATACTCATTGTATGATGATTATGGACCTAATTAACAAGTTACTTCCCCATAATAAAGTTTAACGTAAGTTCGTCTCCAAAGGAGGAACCTTTGGTGACCAAAATTTTATCCTACCTTTTTGGCTTGGTTTCTTCCCAAATTCCTACTATAGTTCATTCTATTTATGTAATACTCATTGTATGATGATTATGGACCTAATTAACAAGTTACTTCCCCATAAAAAAGTTTAAGTTAAGTTCGTCTCCAAAGGAGGAACCTTTGTTGACCAAAATTTTATCCTTCCTTTTTCGCTTGGTTTCTTGCCAAATTCCTACTATAGTTCCTTCTATTTATGTAATACTCATTGTGTGATGATTATGGACCTAATTAACAAGTTACTTCCCCATAATAAAGTTTAAGTTAAGTTCGTCTCCAAAGGAGGAACCTTTGGTGACCAAAAGTTTATCCTTTATTTTTCGCTTGGATTCTTGCCAAATTCCTACTATAGTTCATTCTATTTAAGTAATACTAATTGTGTGATGTTTATGGACCTAATTAACAAGTTACTTCCCCATAATAAAGTTTAACGTAAGTTCGTCTCCAAAGGAGGAACCTTTGGTGACCAAAATTTTATCCTACCTTTTTGGCTTGGTTTCTTCCCAAATTCCTACTATAGTTCATTCTATTTATGTAATACACATTGTATGATGATTATGGACCTAATTAACAAGTTACTTTCCGATAATAAAGTTTAACTTATGTTCGTCTCCAAATGAGGAACCTTTGGTGACCAAAAGTTTATCCTTCCTTTTTCGCTTGGATTCTTCCCAAATTCCTACTATAGTTCATTCTATTTAAGTAATACTAATTGTGTGATGTTTATGGACCTAATTAACAAGTTACTTTCCGATAATAAAGTTTAACTTAAGTTCGTCTCCAAAGTAGGAACCTTTGGTGACCAACATTTTATCCTACCTTTTTGGCTTGGTTTCTTCCCAAATTCCTACTATAGTTCATTCTATTTATGTAATACTCATTGTATGATGATTATGGACCTAATTAACAAGTTACTTCCCCATAATAAAGTTTAAGTTAAGTTCGTCTCCAAAGGAGGAACCATTGGTGACCAAAAGTTTATCCTTCCTTTTTCCCTTGGATTCTTGCCAAATTCCTAATATAGTTCATTCTATTTATGTAATACGAATTGTATGATGATTATGGACCTAATTAACAAGTTACTTCCCGATAATAAAGTTTAACTTAAGTTCGTCTCCAAAGTAGGAACCTTTGGTGACCAAAAGTTTATCCTTCCTTTTTCGCTTGGATTCTTGCCAAATTCCTACTATAGTTCATTCTATTTATGTAATACTAATTGTATGATGATTATTGACCTAATTAACAAGTTACTTCCCGATAATAAAGTTTAACTTAAGTTCGTCTCCAAAGTAGGAACCTTTGGTGACCAAAATTTTATCCTACCTTTTTGGCTTGGTTTCTTCCCAAATTCCTACTATAGTTCATTCTATTTATGTAATACTCATTGTATGATGATTATGGACCTAATTAACAAGTTACTTCCCCATAATAAAGTTTAACGTAAGTTCGTCTCCAAAGGAGGAACCTTTGGTGACCAAAATTTTATCCTACCTTTTTGGCTTGGTTTCTTCCCAAATTCCTACTATAGTTCATTCTATTTATGTAATACTCATTGTATGATGATTATGGACCTAATTAACAAGTTACTTCCCCATAATAAAGTTTAAGTTAAGTTCGTCTCCAAAGGAGGAACCTTTGGTGACCAAAAGTTTATCCTTCCTTTTTCACTTGGATTCTTGCCAAATTCCTGCTATAGTTCATTCTATTTATGTAATACGAATTGTATGATGATTATGGACCTAATTAACAAGTTACTTCCCGATAATAAAGTTTAACTTAAGTTCGTCTCCAAAGTAGGAACCTTTGGTGACCAAAATTTTATACTACCTTTTTGGCTTGGTTTCTTCCCAAATTCATACTATAGTTCATTCTATTTATGTAATACTAATTGTATGATGATTATGGACCGAATTAAAAGGTTACTTCCCCATAATAAAGTTTAACGTAAGTTCGTCTCCAAAGGAGGAACCTTTGGTGACCAAAATTTTATCCTACCTTTTTGGCTTGGTTTCTTACCAAATTCCTACTATAGTTCATTCTATTTATGTAATACTCATTGTATGATGATTATGGACCAAATTAACAAGTTACTTCCCCATAATAAAGTTTAAGTTAAGTTCGTCTCCAAAGGAGGAACCTTTGGTGACCAAAAGTTTATCCTTCCTTTTTCGCTTGGATTCTTCCCAAATTCCTACTATAGTTCATTCTATTTAAGTAATACTAATTGTGTGATGTTTATGGACCTAATTAACAAGTTACTTTCCGATAATAAAGTTTAACTTAAGTTCGTCTCCAAAGGAGGAACCTTTGGTGACCAAAATTTTATCCTACCTTTTTGGCTTGGTTTCTTCCCAAATTCCTACTATAGTTCATTCTATTTATGTAATACTCATTGTATGATGATTATGGACCTAATTAACAAGCTACTTCCCCATAATAAAGTTTAAGTTAAGTTCGTCTCCAAAGGAGGAACCTTTGGTGACCAAAAGTTTATCCTTCCTTTTTCGCTTGGATTCTTGCCAAATTCCTACTATAGTTCATTCTATTTATGTAACACTAATTGTATGATGATTATTGACCTAATTAACAAGTTACTTCCCGATAATAAAGTTTAACTTAAGTTCGTCTCCAAAGTAGGAACCTTTGGTGACCAA
The DNA here is from genome assembly GCF_051527215.1 of Medicago sativa. Classification (NCBI taxonomy): domain Eukaryota; kingdom Viridiplantae; phylum Streptophyta; class Magnoliopsida; order Fabales; family Fabaceae; genus Medicago; species Medicago sativa. Next base: position 45,150,734 of record NC_140752.1, on the reverse strand, counting down.
CATTTTATCCTACCTTTTTGGCTTGGTTTCTTCCCAAATTCCTACTATAGTTCATTCTATTTATGTAATACTCATTGTATGATGATTATGGACCTAATTAACAAGTTACTTTCCGATAATAAAGTTTAACTTATGTTCGTCTCCAAATGAGGAACCTTTGGTGACCAAAAGTTTATCCTTCCTTTTTCGCTTGGATTCTTCCCAAATTCCTACTATAGTTCATTCTATTTAAGTAATACTAATTGTGTGATGTTTATGGACCTAATTAACAAGTTACTTTCCGATAATAAAGTTTAACTTAAGTTCGTCTCCAAAGGAGGAACCTTTGGTGACCAAAATTTTATCCTACCTTTTTGGCTTGGTTTCTTCCCAAATTCCTACTATAGTTCATTCTATTTATGTAATACTCATTGTATGATGATTATGGACCTAATTAACAAGCTACTTCCCCATAATAAAGTTTAAGTTAAGTTCGTCTCCAAAGGAGGAACCTTTGGTGACCAAAAGTTTATCCTTCCTTTTTCGCTTGGATTCTTGCCAAATTCCTACTATAGTTCATTCTATTTATGTAACACTAATTGTATGATGATTATTGACCTAATTAACAAGTTACTTCCCGATAATAAAGTTTAACTTAAGTTCGTCTCCAAAGTAGGAACCTTTGGTGACCAACATTTTATCCTACCTTTTTGGCTTGGTTTCTTCCCAAATTCCTACTATAGTTCATTCTATTTATGTAATACTCATTGTATGATGATTATGGACCTAATTAACAAGCTACTTCCCCATAATAAAGTTTAAGTTAAGTTCGTCTCCAAAGGAGGAACCTTTGGTGACCAAAAGTTTATCCTTCCTTTTTCGCTTGGATTCTTGCCAAATTCCTACTATAGTTCATTCTATTTATGTAACACTAATTGTATGATGATTATTGACCTAATTAACAAGTTACTTCCCGATAATAAAGTTTAACTTAAGTTCGTCTCTAAAGTAGGAACCTTTGGTGACCAACATTTTATCCTACCTTTTTGGCTTGGTTTCTTCCCAAATTCCTACTATAGTTCATTCTATTTATGTAATACTCATTGTATGATGATTATGGACCTAATTAACAAGTTACTTTCCGATAATAAAGTTTAACTTATGTTCGTCTCCAAATGAGGAACCTTTGGTGACCAAAAGTTTATCCTTCCTTTTTCGCTTGGATTCTTCCCAAATTCCTACTATAGTTCATTCTATTTAAGTAATACTAATTGTGTGATGTTTATGGACCTAATTAACAAGTTACTTTCCGATAATAAAGTTTAACTTAAGTTCGTCTCCAAAGGAGGAACCTTTGGTGACCAAAATTTTATCCTACCTTTTTGGCTTGGTTTCTTCCCAAATTCCTACTATAGTTCATTCTATTTATGTAATACTCATTGTATGATGATTATGGACCTAATTAACAAGCTACTTCCCCATAATAAAGTTTAAGTTAAGTTCGTCTCCAAAGGAGGAACCTTTGGTGACCAAAAGTTTATCCTTCCTTTTTCGCTTGGATTCTTGCCAAATTCCTACTATAGTTCATTCTATTTATGTAACACTAATTGTATGATGATTATTGACCTAATTAACAAGTTACTTCCCGATAATAAAGTTTAACTTAAGTTCGTCTCCAAAGTAGGAACCTTTGGTGACCAACATTTTATCCTACCTTTTTGGCTTGGTTTCTTCCCAAATTCCTACTATAGTTCATTCTATTTATGTAATACTCATTGTATGATGATTATGGACCTAATTAACAAGTTACTTCGCCATAATAAAGTTTAAGTTAAGTTCGTCTCCAAAGGAGGAACCTTTGGTGACCAAAAGTTTATCCTTCCTTTTTCCCTTGGATTCTTGCCAAATTCCTACTATAGTTCATTCTATTTATGTAATACGAATTGTATGATGATTATGGACCTAATTAACAAGTTACTTCCCGATAATAAAGTTTAACTTAAGTTCGTCTCCAAAGTAGGAACCTTTGGTGACCAAAAGTTTATCCTTCCTTTTTCGCTTGGATTCTTGCCAAATTCCTACTATAGTTCATTCTATTTATGTAATACTAATTGTATGATGATTATTGACCTAATTAACAAGTTACTTCCCGATAATAAAGTTTAACTTAAGTTCGTCTCCAAAGTAGGAACCTTTGGTGACCAAAATTTTATCCTACCTTTTTGGCTTGGTTTCTTCCCAAATTCCTACTATAGTTCATTCTATTTATGTAATACTCATTGTATGATGATTATGGACCTAATTAACATGTTACTTCCCCATAATAAAGTTTAACGTAAGTTCGTCTCCAAAGGAGGATCCTTTGGTGACCAAAATTTTATCCTACCTTTTTGGCTTGGTTTCTTCCCAAATTCCTACTATAGTTCATTCTATTTATGTAATACTCATTGTATGATGATTATGGACCTAATTAACAAGTTACTTCCCCATAATAAAGTTTAAGTTAAGTTCGTCTCCAAAGGAGGAACCTTTGGTGACCAAAAGTTTATCCTTCCTTTTTCACTTGGATTCTTGCCAAATTCCTACTATAGTTCATTCTATTTATGTAATACGAATTGTATGATGATTATGGACCTAATTAACAAGTTACTTCCCGATAATAAAATTTAACTTAAGTTCGTCTCCAAAGTAGGAACCTTTGGTGACCAAAATTTTATCCTACCTTTTTGGCTTGGTTTCTTCCCAAATTCATACTATAGTTCATTCTATTTATGTAATACTAATTGTATGATGATTATGGACCGAATTAAAAGGTTACTTCCCCATAATAAAGTTTAACGTAAGTTCGTCTCCAAAGGAGGAACCTTTGGTGACCAAAATTTTATCCTACCTTTTTGGCTTGGTTTCTTACCAAATTCCTACTATAGTTCATTCTATTTATGTAATACTCATTGTATGATGATTATGGACCTAATTAACAAGTTACTTCCCCATAAAAAAGTTTAAGTTAAGTTTGTCTCCAAAGGAGGAACCTTTGGTGACCAAAATTTTATCCTTCCTTTTTCGCTTGGTTTCTTGCCAAATTCCTACTATAGTTCCTTCTATTTATGTAATACTCATTGTGTGATGATTATGGACCTAATTAACAAGTTACTTCCCCATAATAAAGTTTAAGTTAAGTTCGTCTCCAAAGGAGGAACCTTTGGTGACCAAAAGTTTATCCTTTATTTTTCGCTTGGATTCTTGCCAAATTCCTACTACAGTTCATTCTATTTAAGTAATACTAATTGTGTGATGTTTATGGACCTAATTAACAAGTTACTTCCCCATAATAAAGTTTAACGTAAGTTCGTCTCCAAAGGAGGAACCTTTGGTGACCAAAATTTTATCCTACCTTTTTGGCTTGGTTTCTTCCCAAATTCCTACTATAGTTCATTCTATTTATGTAATACTCATTGTATGATGATTATGGACCTAATTAACAAGTTACTTTCCGATATTAAAGTTTAACTTAAGTTCGTCTCCAAAGGAGGAACCTTTGGTGACCAAAAGTTTATCCTTCCTTTTTCGCTTGGATTCTTCCCAAATTCCTACTATAGTTCATTCTATTTACGTAATACTCATTGTATGATGATTATTGACCTAATTAACAAGTTACTTTCCCAAAATAAAGTTTAAGTTAAGTTCGTCTCCAAAGGAGGAACCTTTGGTGACCAAAATTTTATCCATCCTTTTTCGCTTGGTTTCTTGCCAAATTCCTACTATAGTTCATTCTATTTATGTAATACTAATTGTATGACGATTATTGACCTAATTAACAAGTTACTTCCCGATAATAAAGTTTAACTTAAGTTCGTCTCCAAAGTAGGAACCTTTGGTGACCAACATTTTATCCTACCTTTTTGGCTTGGTTTCTTCCCAAATTCCTACTATAGTTCATTCTATTTATGTAATACTCATTGTATGATGATTATGGACCTAATTAACAAGTTACTTCCCCATAATAAAGTTTAAGTTAAGTTCGTCTCCAAAGGAGGAACCTTTGGTGACCAAAAGTTTATCCTTCCTTTTTCCCTTGGATTCTTGCCAAATTCCTACTATAGTTCATTCTATTTATGTAATACGAATTGTATGATGATTATGGACCTAATTAACAAGTTACTTCCCGATAATAAAGTTTAACTTAAGTTCGTCTCCAAAGTAGGAACCTTTGGTGACCAACATTTTATCCTACCTTTTTGGCTTGGTTTCTTCCCAAATTCCTACTATAGTTCATTCTATTTATGTAATACTCATTGTATGATGATTATGGACCTAATTAACAAGTTACTTCGCCATAATAAAGTTTAAGTTAAGTTCGTCTCCAAAGGAGGAACCTTTGGTGACCAAAAGTTTATCCTTCCTTTTTCCCTTGGATTCTTGCCAAATTCCTACTATAGTTCATTCTATTTATGTAATACGAATTGTATGATGATTATGGACCTAATTAACAAGTTACTTCCCGATAATAAAGTTTAACTTAAGTTCGTCTCCAAAGTAGGAACCTTTGGTGACCAAAAGTTTATCCTTCCTTTTTCGCTTGGATTCTTGCCAAATTCCTACTATAGTTCATTCTATTTATGTAATACTAATTGTATGATGATTATTGACCTAATTAACAAGTTACTTCCCGATAATAAAGTTTAACTTAAGTTCGTCTCCAAAGTAGGAACCTTTGGTGACCAAAATTTTATCCTACCTTTTTGGCTTGGTTTCTTCCCAAATTCCTACTATAGTTCATTCTATTTATGTAATACTCATTGTATGATGATTATGGACCTAATTAACATGTTACTTCCCCATAATAAAGTTTAACGTAAGTTCGTCTCCAAAGGAGGATCCTTTGGTGACCAAAATTTTATCCTACCTTTTTGGCTTGGTTTCTTCCCAAATTCCTACTATAGTTCATTCTATTTATGTAATACTCATTGTATGATGATTATGGACCTAATTAACAAGTTACTTCCCCATAATAAAGTTTAAGTTAAGTTCGTCTCCAAAGGAGGAACCTTTGGTGACCAAAAGTTTATCCTTCCTTTTTCACTTGGATTCTTGCCAAATTCCTACTATAGTTCATTCTATTTATGTAATACGAATTGTATGATGATTATGGACCTAATTAACAAGTTACTTCCCGATAATAAAATTTAACTTAAGTTCGTCTCCAAAGTAGGAACCTTTGGTGACCAAAATTTTATCCTACCTTTTTGGCTTGGTTTCTTCCCAAATTCATACTATAGTTCATTCTATTTATGTAATACTAATTGTATGATGATTATGGACCGAATTAAAAGGTTACTTCCCCATAATAAAGTTTAACGTAAGTTCGTCTCCAAAGGAGGAACCTTTGGTGACCAAAATTTTATCCTACCTTTTTGGCTTGGTTTCTTACCAAATTCCTACTATAGTTCATTCTATTTATGTAATACTCATTGTATGATGATTATGGACCTAATTAACAAGTTACTTCCCCATAAAAAAGTTTAAGTTAAGTTTTTCTCCAAAGGAGGAACCTTTGGTGACCAAAATTTTATCCTTCCTTTTTCGCTTGGTTTCTTGCCAAATTCCTACTATAGTTCCTTCTATTTATGTAATACTCATTGTGTGATGATTATGGACCTAATTAACAAGTTACTTCCCCATAATAAAGTTTAAGTTAAGTTCGTCTCCAAAGGAGGAACCTTTGGTGACCAAAAGTTTATCCTTTATTTTTCGCTTGGATTCTTGCCAAATTCCTACTACAGTTCATTCTATTTAAGTAATACTAATTGTGTGATGTTTATGGACCTAATTAACAAGTTACTTCCCCATAATAAAGTTTAACGTAAGTTCGTCTCCAAAGGAGGAACCTTTGGTGACCAAAATTTTATCCTACCTTTTTGGCTTGGTTTCTTCCCAAATTCCTACTATAGTTCATTCTATTTATGTAATACTCATTGTATGATGATTATGGACCTAATTAACAAGTTACTTTCCGATAATAAAGTTTAACTTAAGTTCGTCTCCAAAGGAGGAACCTTTGGTGACCAAAAGTTTATCCTTCCTTTTTCGCTTGGATTCTTCCCAAATTCCTACTATAGTTCATTCTATTTAAGTAATACTAATTGTGTGATGTTTATGGACCTAATTAACAAGTTACTTTCCGATATTAAAGTTTAACTTAAGTTCGTCTCCAAAGGAGGAACCTTTGGTGACCAAAAGTTTATCCTTCCTTTTTCGCTTGGATTCTTCCCAAATTCCTACTATAGTTCATTCTATTTACGTAATACTCATTGTATGATGATTATTGACCTAATTAACAAGTTACTTTCCCAAAATAAAGTTTAAGTTAAGTTCGTCTCCAAAGGAGGAACCTTTGGTGACCAAAATTTTATCCATCCTTTTTCGCTTGGTTTCTTGCCAAATTCCTACTATAGTTCATTCTATTTATGTAATACTAATTGTATGACGATTATTGACCTAATTAACAAGTTACTTCCCGATAATAAAGTTTAACTTAAGTTCGTCTCCAAAGTAGGAACCTTTGGTGACCAACATTTTATCCTACCTTTTTGGCTTGGTTTCTTCCCAAATTCCTACTATAGTTCATTCTATTTATGTAATACTCATTGTATGATGATTATGGACCTAATTAACAAGTTACTTCCCCATAATAAAGTTTAAGTTAAGTTCGTCTCCAAAGGAGGAACCTTTGGTGACCAAAAGTTTATCCTTCCTTTTTCCCTTGGATTCTTGCCAAATTCCTACTATAGTTCATTCTATTTATGTAATACGAATTGTATGATGATTATGGACCTAATTAACAAGTTACTTCCCGATAATAAAGTTTAACTTAAGTTCGTCTCCAAAGTAGGAACCTTTGGTGACCAACATTTTATCCTACCTTTTTGGCTTGGTTTCTTCCCAAATTCCTACTATAGTTCATTCTATTTATGTAATACTCATTGTATGATGATTATGGACCTAATTAACAAGTTACTTCCCCATAATAAAGTTTAAGTTAAGTTCGTCTCCAAAGGAGGAACCTTTGGTGACCAAAAGTTTATCCTTCCTTTTTCCCTTGGATTCTTGCCAAATTCCTACTATAGTTCCTTCTATTTATGTAATACTCATTGTGTGATGATTATGGACCTAATTAACAAGTTACTTCCCCATAATAAAGTTTAAGTTAAGTTCGTCTCCAAAGGAGGAACCTTTGGTGACCAAAAGTTTATCCTTTATTTTTCGCTTGGATTCTTGCCAAATTCCTACTACAGTTCATTCTATTTAAGTAATACTAATTGTGTGATGTTTATGGACCTAATTAACAAGTTACTTCCCCATAATAAAGTTTAACGTAAGTTCGTCTCCAAAGGAGGAACCTTTGGTGACCAAAATTTTATCCTACCTTTTTGGCTTGGTTTCTTCCCAAATTCCTACTATAGTTCATTCTATTTATGTAATACTCATTGTATGATGATTATGGACCTAATTAACAAGTTACTTTCCGATAATAAAGTTTAACTTAAGTTCGTCTCCAAAGGAGGAACCTTTGGTGACCAAAAGTTTATCCTTCCTTTTTCGCTTGGATTCTTCCCAAATTCCTACTATAGTTCATTCTATTTAAGTAATACTAATTGTGTGATGTTTATGGACCTAATTAACAAGTTACTTTCCGATATTAAAGTTTAACTTAAGTTCGTCTCCAAAGGAGGAACCTTTGGTGACCAAAAGTTTATCCTTCCTTTTTCGCTTGGATTCTTCCCAAATTCCTACTATAGTTCATTCTATTTACGTAATACTCATTGTATGATGATTATTGACCTAATTAACAAGTTACTTTCCCAAAATAAAGTTTAAGTTAAGTTCGTCTCCAAAGGAGGAACCTTTGGTGACCAAAATTTTATCCATCCTTTTTCGCTTGGTTTCTTGCCAAATTCCTACTATAGTTCATTCTATTTATGTAATACTAATTGTATGACGATTATTGACCTAATTAACAAGTTACTTCCCGATAATAAAGTTTAACTTAAGTTCGTCTCCAAAGTAGGAACCTTTGGTGACCAACATTTTATCCTACCTTTTTGGCTTGGTTTCTTCCCAAATTCCTACTATAGTTCATTCTATTTATGTAATACTCATTGTATGATGATTATGGACCTAATTAACAAGTTACTTCCCCATAATAAAGTTTAAGTTAAGTTCGTCTCCAAAGGAGGAACCTTTGGTGACCAAAAGTTTATCCTTCCTTTTTCCCTTGGATTCTTGCCAAATTCCTACTATAGTTCATTCTATTTATGTAATACGAATTGTATGATGATTATGGACCTAATTAACAAGTTACTTCCCGATAATAAAGTTTAACTTAAGTTCGTCTCCAAAGTAGGAACCTTTGGTGACCAACATTTTATCCTACCTTTTTGGCTTGGTTTCTTCCCAAATTCCTACTATAGTTCATTCTATTTATGTAATACTCATTGTATGATGATTATGGACCTAATTAACAAGTTACTTCCCCATAATAAAGTTTAAGTTAAGTTCGTCTCCAAAGGAGGAACCTTTGGTGACCAAAAGTTTATCCTTCCTTTTTCCCTTGGATTCTTGCCAAATTCCTACTATAGTTCATTCTATTTATGTAATACGAATTGTATGATGATTATGGACCTAATTAACAAGTTACTTCCCGATAATAAAGTTTAACTTAAGTTCGTCTCCAAAGTAGGAACCTTTGGTGACCAAAAGTTTATCCTTCCTTTTTCGCTTGGATTCTTGCCAAATTCCTACTATAGTTCATTCTATTTATGTAATACTAATTGTATGATGATTATTGACCTAATTAACAAGTTACTTCCCGATAATAAAGTTTAACTTAAGTTCGTCTCCAAAGTAGGAACCTTTGGTGACCAAAATTTTATCCTACCTTTTTGGCTTGGTTTCTTCCCAAATTCCTACTATAGTTCATTCTATTTATGTAATACTCATTGTATGATGATTATGGACCTAATTAACATGTTACTTCCCCATAATAAAGTTTAACGTAAGTTCGTCTCCAAAGGAGGATCCTTTGGTGACCAAAATTTTATCCTACCTTTTTGGCTTGGTTTCTTCCCAAATTCCTACTATAGTTCATTCTATTTATGTAATACTCATTGTATGATGATTATGGACCTAATTAACAAGTTACTTCCCCATAATAAAGTTTAAGTTAAGTTCGTCTCCAAAGGAGGAACCTTTGGTGACCAAAAGTTTATCCTTCCTTTTTCACTTGGATTCTTGCCAAATTCCTACTATAGTTCATTCTATTTATGTAATACGAATTGTATGATGATTATGGACCTAATTAACAAGTTACTTCCCGATAATAAAATTTAACTTAAGTTCGTCTCCAAAGTAGGAACCTTTGGTGACCAAAATTTTATCCTACCTTTTTGGCTTGGTTTCTTCCCAAATTCATACTATAGTTCATTCTATTTATGTAATACTAATTGTATGATGATTATGGACCGAATTAAAAGGTTACTTCCCCATAATAAAGTTTAACGTAAGTTCGTCTCCAAAGGAGGAACCTTTGGTGACCAAAATTTTATCCTACCTTTTTGGCTTGGTTTCTTACCAAATTCCTACTATAGTTCATTCTATTTATGTAATACTCATTGTATAATGATTATGGACCTAATTAACAAGTTACTTCCCCATAAAAAAGTTTAAGTTAAGTTTGTCTCCAAAGGAGGAACCTTTGGTGACCAAAATTTTATCCTTCCTTTTTCGCTTGGTTTCTTGCCAAATTCCTACTATAGTTCCTTCTATTTATGTAATACTCATTGTGTGATGATTATGGACCTAATTAACAAGTTACTTCCCCATAATAAAGTTTAAGTTAAGTTCGTCTCCAAAGGAGGAACCTTTGGTGACCAAAAGTTTATCCTTTATTTTTCGCTTGGATTCTTGCCAAATTCCTACTACAGTTCATTCTATTTAAGTAATACTAATTGTGTGATGTTTATGGACCTAATTAACAAGTTACTTCCCCATAATAAAGTTTAACGTAAGTTCGTCTCCAAAGGAGGAACCTTTGGTGACCAAAATTTTATCCTACCTTTTTGGCTTGGTTTCTTCCCAAATTCCTACTATAGTTCATTCTATTTATGTAATACTCATTGTATGATGATTATGGACCTAATTAACAAGTTACTTTCCGATAATAAAGTTTAACTTAAGTTCGTCTCCAAAGGAGGAACCTTTGGTGACCAAAAGTTTATCCTTCCTTTTTCGCTTGGATTCTTCCCAAATTCCTACTATAGTTCATTCTATTTAAGTAATACTAATTGTGTGATGTTTATGGACCTAATTAACAAGTTACTTCCCCATAATAAAGTTTAACGTAAGTTCGTCTCCAAAGGAGGAACCTTTGGTGACCAAAATTTTATCCTACCTTTTTGGCTTGGTTTCTTCCCAAATTCCTACTATAGTTCATTCTATTTATGTAATACTCATTGTATGATGATTATGGACCTAATTAACAAGTTACTTTCCGATAATAAAGTTTAACTTAAGTTCGTCTCCAAAGGAGGAACCTTTGGTGACCAAAAGTTTATCCTTCCTTTTTCGCTTGGATTCTTCCCAAATTCCTACTATAGTTCATTCTATTTAAGTAATACTAATTGTGTGATGTTTATGGACCTAATTAACAAGTTACTTTCCGATATTAAAGTTTAACTTAAGTTCGTCTCCAAAGGAGGAACCTTTGGTGACCAAAAGTTTATCCTTCCTTTTTCGCTTGGATTCTTCCCAAATTCCTACTATAGTTCATTCTATTTACGTAATACTCATTGTATGATGATTATTGACCTAATTAACAAGTTACTTTCCCAAAATAAAGTTTAAGTTAAGTTCGTCTCCAAAGGAGGAACCTTTGGTGACCAAAATTTTATCCATCCTTTTTCGCTTGGTTTCTTGCCAAATTCCTACTATAGTTCATTCTATTTATGTAATACTAATTGTATGACGATTATTGACCTAATTAACAAGTTACTTCCCGATAATAAAGTTTAACTTAAGTTCGTCTCCAAAGTAGGAACCTTTGGTGACCAACATTTTATCCTACCTTTTTGGCTTGGTTTCTTCCCAAATTCCTACTATAGTTCATTCTATTTATGTAATACTCATTGTATGATGATTATGGACCTAATTAACAAGTTACTTCCCCATAATAAAGTTTAAGTTAAGTTCGTCTCCAAAGGAGGAACCTTTGGTGACCAAAAGTTTATCCTTCCTTTTTCCCTTGGATTCTTGCCAAATTCCTACTATAGTTCATTCTATTTATGTAATACGAATTGTATGATGAGGGCATAATTGTCCATGACACAAGCGCTTCAATTCAAGGGCTAGGAGGACCAATGACAAGGGCAAGGGCCAAGAAAGCTAAGGAGGCGCTGAATCAATTGGTGGTAAAAGTCTTGGAGTTCAAACCTACACTAGGAAGCATGGAGGGTAAAATGGTCATGTGCATCAAACCATTGGAGGAGGGCTGGGGCGCATCTCTTGCTGCCCATTTTATTTAGTTGTTTTTGTTATGTTGTAATAAAAAGTGTAAGGGACCAATTTTGGCCCAAAAACACTAAGTATGGTTATTTTATGTGTTTAATCCATTTTAAAGCTTCCAAAGCTTTAAATGGAATGTTTTGTGTGTTTATTTTGTGCAAAGGAGTGCTGAAGACAAAAGAAAAACAAAGCATTGAAGAGCATTTAACTGATGGAGGAAAGAAGGCAGAATTGAAAAAGAAAGAGACAAGACTTCAATGAGACAATGAAGGCACTTCATTTCAGCATATGAAACCACCACCATCATCAAAATCACGTCCTAACATCTCCATCATCATGATCATCAAGACCAGCCACCATCATTCATTGATTTGTCTTGTAACCTTTCCTGTATTCATGTTAATTTACTTCAGCCATAGGAAATAATGATAGATTAATTTGGCTGAAGGAATCTTAAGAGTTATTTGCCTTTTTCTTTGTAATTCAGCCAGTGTCCCTCCTACCTATATATAGGACACGAAAATTGAATAAAAATCAAGTTGAATTTTGTTAAAAAAAGTGAGTAATTGCTCTTTAGGTTCTGGATTGGACCTTGTGTTGATCATATCAAGAATCCTTTCTTGTGGTGATTATCATTTCCATAGACTTATCATTTTCTAGGATTAGAAAGTGTGGCGTCCCTAAACTCTCCATTCCATTTCTTGTTTGAATCCACAAATCTGCCTAAACACCAATTGAAACCCAAAATTCACGTTTTCAATTCAAACACTTGTCAAAATTAACCCCAATTACATAATTTTCGTATTCCTTTTGCACATCTTTTCATTCACAATATTTTCAGTCTATTTCTTGTGTTTCTTTGTCTATATTTAATCTTTCAGCAAGCAACTTTTATCAATTTATAGCTAAAAGTCAAATATGAACAATGTTCACAAAATAGTGTTCATCAAGTGGTAATCAGAGCAAGGTTCCTTTTAAAAGGGCCAAAAGTTCAAAGGTATCAAATTCTTCTTGTTCATCATTCTGATTTTCATCTTACAAAAAAAAAATTCGAAAAAAAAATATATATATTAAAAAAAAAAAATCAGAATTGTTGCTTGTGTTCATCAATTTCGTTTTTGTGTTTTAATTGCCACACTTTCCTTGTTTTCCATTTATCTTGTCATTTCAGAATTTGAATTAGTTTCCTTGTTCACATCATTTCCAAACCTTTGTTTTTTTTTCATTCCTTGAATTGTGTTAAGTTTGTGTTTTGATTTTCACCATTTTGAAAGTTTTCTTACCTTGATTTACTTGGTTTCTCTAAAGAACTCAAAAGAGCAATTGAGTGGAAAAAGGCAAGAGTGATACATTAAAAAAAAAAGCCAATTTGAGTGAGTGTAAACACTTGTGAGGATTAGTTTTAGGGAATCATGACTGAGGAAGGTCCAAATAAGTTACTATTAGATGCACTCACAACAAGGTTTCAAGCCATGTTGCAGGTGCAAGCTGAACAATTTCAAGAACAAATTGATGAGTTAAAAGCTAGTTTAACTACTGATGGAAGTGGTGGGGAGGATGATGGAAGTAGGCCTAGAAGGAGGGATGAGAGGCCAAGGGAGGATAGGTTGAGGAGTATTAAGATCAAAGTTCCATCCTTTGTGGGAGCGAATGATCCGGAGGCATATCTAGAGTGGGAGACCAAAATAGAACAAATTTTTAATTGTCATGATTATTCTGATGTTGAAAAAGTGCAGGTGGCAGCCATTGAATTTAAGGAGTATGCTCTAATATGGTGGGATCAAATGATCAAAGAGAAGGTGAGGTATAATGAACCACCCATTGCAACTTGGGAGGAGATGAAGAGAATCATGAGGAGGAGATTTGTGCCATCCTATTACCATAGGGATTTGCACAACAAATTACAAAGACTCACTCAAGGTTCTAAAAGTGTTGAAGAATATTCCAAGGAGATGGAGGTGGCAAAGATTAGAGCCAATGTGGTGGAAGATCACGAAGCAACCATGGCTAGGTTCATTCATGGACTTAACCGTGACATTAGTGACATTGTGGAGCTGCATCATTACATGTCTTTGGAGGAATTAGTCCATCAAGCCATCAAGGTTGAACAACAACTCAAAAGGAAGGGTCAATTGAGAAGAAGCTCAACTTCTTCTTTCAATTCTTCAAGTTTGAAGGACAAGCAAAAGAAGGATGGTACCTCTTCACCTAAGGAGGCCATGAGTGATCCTAAAGGTAAAAACATTACTTCATCCCAAAATGTTTCTACTAACAAAGTTGTTAAGTGTTTCAAGTGCCAAGGTCAAGGACACATAGCCTCTCAATGTCCAACAAAGAGAACTATGTTAATTGAAGAAAATGATGACCTTGAGGAGGAGGAGGGTGTCGTGAATGATGAAGGAGGAGAAGAAGAGGAGGATGGTGAAAATGGTGAATTTCTCATGATTAGGAGGATGTTGGGAAACCAAGCCAAGGAGGAAGAATCAAATCAAAGGGAAAACCTTTTCCATACAAGATGCTTAGTGCAAGGAAAGGTATGTTCTCTAATTATTGATGGAGGTAGTTGTACTAATGTTGCTAGTGCACACATGGTGGGTAAATTAGAATTAGAAACAAGACCTCACCCTAGGCCTTACAAACTTCAATGGCTTAGTGAAAGTGTAGAAATGCTTGTTGACAAACAAGTAGAGGTTTGTTTTAAAATTGGGAAGTATGAAGATGTTGTTGTGTGTGATGTAGTACCAATGGAGGCTTGTCATTTATTGTTAGGAAGGCCATGGCAATTTGATAGAGGAGCGCAACATGATGGCCGAAGTAATAAGTATTCCTTTTTGCACTTTGGTAAAAAAATTACTCTTGCACCATTGAGTCCTAATGATGTAAGAGAAGATCAAAAGAAAATGAAAGAAAAATATGCGCAAGAAAAAGAAAAATATGCGCAAGAAAAAGAAAGAAAAGAAAAAGAAAAAGAAAAAGAAAGAAAAGAAAAAGAAAAAGAAAGAAAAGAGAAAGAAAAAGAAAAGAAAGAAAGTTTCATGGCAAAAAAAGAAGAAATAAAGAATGCCATTGTTACCAAACAGCCCCTATATTTGCTATTTTGCAAAGAGGTGGCTTTGTTTTCTAACACTCCTAACACTCAAAAATTTCCAAGTTGTGTTGAATTTCTTTTGCAGGAGTTTGATGCTTTGTTCCCTAAAGAGATACCAAATGGGCTACCACCTATAAGAGGTATTGAACATCACATTGACCTCATTCCAGGGGCATCTTTACCAAACCGTCCAGCCTACCGAAGCAATCCCCAACAAACTCAAGAAATTCAAAATCAAGTTGCTGAATTGGTAAGTAAAGGATGGGTAAGAGAAAGTTTAAGTCCTTGTGCTGTCCCTGTTATTCTAGTTCCAAAAAAAGATGGTAGTTGGAGAATGTGCACTGATTGTAGGGCTGTTAACAATATCACCATTAAGTATAGACATCCAATTCCTAGGTTAGATGATTTACTTGATGAATTGTTTGGTGCATGTTTATTTTCTAAAATTGATTTGAAAAGTGGCTATCACCAAATAAGAATTAGGGAGGGGGATGAATGGAAAACTGCTTTTAAAACAAAATATGGTTTGTATGAGTGGATGGTTATGCCGTTTGGTTTAACTAATGCACCAAGTACTTTTATGAGACTCATGAACCATGTTTTGAGGGAATTTTTGGGAAAATTTGTTGTTGTGTATTTTGATGATATCTTGATATATAGCAAAAATTTAGAGGAACATTGTGGTCATTTAAGGGCTGTTCTAGAAGTTTTGAAGAAAGAACATTTGTTTGCAAATCTGGAAAAATGTGTTTTTTGCACAGATCATGTAATTTTCTTAGGTTTTGTTGTAAGCTCCAAGGGAATCCATATGGATGAAGAGAAGGTAAGGGCAATCAAGGATTGGCCACAACCCAAAAATGTAAGTGAGGTAAGAAGTTTCCATGGTTTAGCAAGTTTCTATAGGAGGTTTGTGAAAGATTTTAGCACCATTGCTGCACCTCTTAATGAGATTGTTAAGAAAAATGTTGTTTTTAAATGGGGTGAGAAACAAGAGCAAGCTTTTGTTGCACTTAAAGAAAAACTCACCAAAGCACCAATTTTAGCATTGCCAAATTTTTCCAAATCTTTTGAAATTGAATGTGATGCTTCTAATGTTGGAATTGGGGCTGTTTTGATGCAAGAAGGACATCCAATTGCTTATTTTAGTGAGAAGTTAAAGGGTGCTTCTCTTAATTACTCCACTTATGATAAGGAATTGTATGCTTTGTTTAGAGCATTGCAAACTTGGCAACATTACCTACTGCCCAAAGAATTTGTCATTCATAGTGACCATGAATCTTTGAAACATTTAAAAGGGCAAGGTAAGTTGAACAAGAGACATGCCAAATGGGTTGAATTTCTTGAACAATTTCCATATGTGATTAAACATAAAAAAGGTAAAGCTAATGTGGTTGCAGATGCACTTTCAAGAAGGTATGCCTTACTCTCCACTCTTGAAACTAAAGTTTTTGGACTTGAGCATATTAAGAGTTTATATGAGAGTGACACTGATTTTTCATCAAAGTTTTTTGCTTGTGAACATGCTGCCATTAATGGATATTTTAGGCACAATGGCTATTTGTTTAAAGAAAAAAGATTGTGTGTGCCAAAATGTTCCATAAGAACTTTGCTTTTAAAAGAGGCGCATGAGGGGGGATTAATGGGACACTTTGGGGTTGTTAAAACTTTAGAGTTGCTGCAAGAACATTTTTATTGGCCCCATATGAAAATTGATGTCCAAAAGTTGTGTGAAAGATGCATAGTGTGTAAAAAGGCCAAATCAAAAGTTTTGCCTCATGGTCTTTATACACCATTACCAGCTCCTGAATTTCCTTGGGTTGACATTTCCATGGATTTTGTTTTGGGTTTACCTAGAACAAAGAATGGGAAAGATTCTATTTTTGTTGTTGTTGACAGGTTTTCCAAGATGGCCCATTTCATTGCATGCAAAAAGGTGGATGATGCAAGCCATGTAGCTGATTTGTTTTTCAAGGAGATTGTGCGCATTCATGGAGTTCCAAGAAGCATAGTTTCAGATCGTGACACAAAATTTTTAAGTCACTTTTGGAGGACCTTGTGGGGTAAGATTGGAACAAAGTTACTTTTCTCAACAACTTGTCACCCTCAAACAGATGGTCAAACTGAGGTAGTAAATAGAACTCTCTCTACTCTTCTTAGAAGTGTTCTTACAAGAAATTTGAGAATGTGGGAAGAATGTTTACCCCACGTGGAATTTGCTTACAATCGTGTGGTGCATAGTACTACAAAAATGTCACCTTTTGAAGTTGTTTATGGTTTTAATCCACTAACTCCACTTGATTTGTTACCTATGCCTAACAATTCTCTTTTGAAACATAAGGATGGAAAAGACAAAGCTGAGTTTGTGAAGAAAATGCATGAGCAGGTGAAGTTGCAAATTGAAAAGAAAAATGAAGGGTATGCTAAACATGCAAACAAAGGAAGGAAGAAGGTGATTTTTGAACCCGGTGATTGGGTTTGGGTGCATATGAGGAAAGATAGGTTTCCTAACCAAAGGAAGTCAAAACTTCAGCCAAGGGGTGATGGACCATTTCAAGTGCTAGAAAGGATCAATGACAATGCTTACAAGCTTGAGTTACCCGGTGAGTATGATATAAGTGCTACTTTTAATGTTGCTGACTTAGCTCCTTTTGATGTAGGTGATGGTGATTTCAATTCGTGGACGAATTCTTTTCAAGAGGGAGGGGATGATGAGGGCATAATTGTCCATGACACAAGCGCTTCAATTCAAGGGCTAGGAGGACCAATGACAAGGGCAAGGGCCAAGAAAGCTAAGGAGGCGCTGAATCAATTGGTGGCAAAAGTCTTGGAGTTCAAACCTACACTAGGAAGCATGGAGGGTAAAATGGTCATGTGCATCAAACCATTGGAGGAGGGCTGGGGCGCATCTCTTGCTGCCCATTTTATTTAGTTGTTTTTGTTATGTTGTAATAAAAAGTGTAAGGGACCAATTTTGGCCCAAAAACACTAAGTATGGTTATTTTATGTGTTTAATCCATTTTAAAGCTTCCAAAGCTTTAAATGGAATGTTTTGTGTGTTTATTTTGTGCAAAGGAGTGCTGAAGACAAAAGAAAAACAAAGCATTGAAGAGCATTTAACTGATGGAGGAAAGAAGGCAGAATTGAAAAAGAAAGAGACAAGACTTCAATGAGACAATGAAGGCACTTCATTTCAGCATATGAAACCACCACCATCATCAAAATCACGTCCTAACATCTCCATCATCATGATCATCAAGACCAGCCACCATCATTCATTGATTTGTCTTGTAACCTTTCCTGTATTCATGTTAATTTACTTCAGCCATAGGAAATAATGATAGATTAATTTGGCTGAAGGAATCTTAAGAGTTATTTGCCTTTTTCTTTGTAATTCAGCAAGTGTCCCTCCTACCTATATATAGGACACGAAAATTGAATAAAAATCAAGTTGAATTTTGTTAAAAAAAGTGAGTAATTGCTCTTTAGGTTCTGGATTGGACCTTGTGTTGATCATATCAAGAATCCTTTCTTGTGGTGATTATCATTTCCATAGACTTATCATTTTCTAGGATTAGAAAGTGTGGCGTCCCTAAACTCTCCATTCCATTTCTTGTTTGAATCCACAAATCTGCCTAAACACCAATTGAAACCCAAAATTCACGTTTTCAATTCAAACACTTGTCAAAATTAACCCCAATTACATAATTTTCGTATTCCTTTTGCACATCTTTTCATTCACAATATTTTCAGTCTATTTCTTGTGTTTCTTTGTCTATATTTAATCTTTCAGCAAGCAACTTTTATCAATTTATAGCTAAAAGTCAAATATGAACAATGTTCACAAAATAGTGTTCATCATTGTATGATGATTATGGACCTAATTAACAAGTTACTTCCCGATAATAAAGTTTAACTTAAGTTCGTCTCCAAGGTAGGAACCTTTGGTGACCAACATTTTATCCTACCTTTTTGGCTTGGTTTCTTCCCAAATTCCTACTATAGTTCATTCTATTTATGTAATACTCATTGTATGATGATTATGGACCTAATTAACAAGTTACTTCCCCATAATAAAGTTTAAGTTAAGTTCGTCTCCAAAGGAGGAACCTTTGGTGACCAAAAGTTTATCCTTCCTTTTTCCCTTGGATTCTTGCCAAATTCCTACTATAGTTCATTCTATTTATGTAATACGAATTGTATGATGATTATGGACCTAATTAACAAGTTACTTCCCGATAATAAAGTTTAACTTAAGTTCGTCTCCAAAGTAGGAACCTTTGGTGACCAAAAGTTTATCCTTCCTTTTTCGCTTGGATTCTTGCCAAATTCCTACTATAGTTCATTCTATTTATGTAATACTAATTGTATGATGATTATTGACCTAATTAACAAGTTACTTCCCGATAATAAAGTTTAACTTAAGTTCGTCTCCAAAGTAGGAACCTTTGGTGACCAAAATTTTATCCTACCTTTTTGGCTTGGTTTCTTCCCAAATTCCTACTATAGTTCATTCTATTTATGTAATACTCATTGTATGATGATTATGGACCTAATTAACATGTTACTTCCCCATAATAAAGTTTAACGTAAGTTCGTCTCCAAAGGAGGATCCTTTGGTGACCAAAATTTTATCCTACCTTTTTGGCTTGGTTTCTTCCCAAATTCCTACTATAGTTCATTCTATTTATGTAATACTCATTGTATGATGATTATGGACCTAATTAACAAGTTACTTCCCCATAATAAAGTTTAAGTTAAGTTCGTCTCCAAAGGAGGAACCTTTGGTGACCAAAAGTTTATCCTTCCTTTTTCACTTGGATTCTTGCCAAATTCCTACTATAGTTCATTCTATTTATGTAATACGAATTGTATGATGATTATGGACCTAATTAACAAGTTACTTCCCGATAATAAAATTTAACTTAAGTTCGTCTCCAAAGTAGGAACCTTTGGTGACCAAAATTTTATCCTACCTTTTTGGCTTGGTTTCTTCCCAAATTCATACTATAGTTCATTCTATTTATGTAATACTAATTGTATGATGATTATGGACCGAATTAAAAGGTTACTTCCCCATAATAAAGTTTAACGTAAGTTCGTCTCCAAAGGAGGAACCTTTGGTGACCAAAATTTTATCCTACCTTTTTGGCTTGGTTTCTTACCAAATTCCTACTATAGTTCATTCTATTTATGTAATACTCATTGTATAATGATTATGGACCTAATTAACAAGTTACTTCCCCATAAAAAAGTTTAAGTTAAGTTTGTCTCCAAAGGAGGAACCTTTGGTGACCAAAATTTTATCCTTCCTTTTTCGCTTGGTTTCTTGCCAAATTCCTACTATAGTTCCTTCTATTTATGTAATACTCATTGTGTGATGATTATGGACCTAATTAACAAGTTACTTCCCCATAATAAAGTTTAAGTTAAGTTCGTCTCCAAAGGAGGAACCTTTGGTGACCAAAAGTTTATCCTTTATTTTTCGCTTGGATTCTTGCCAAATTCCTACTACAGTTCATTCTATTTAAGTAATACTAATTGTGTGATGTTTATGGACCTAATTAACAAGTTACTTCCCCATAATAAAGTTTAACGTAAGTTCGTCTCCAAAGGAGGAACCTTTGGTGACCAAAATTTTATCCTACCTTTTTGGCTTGGTTTCTTCCCAAATTCCTACTATAGTTCATTCTATTTATGTAATACTCATTGTATGATGATTATGGACCTAATTAACAAGTTACTTTCCGATAATAAAGTTTAACTTAAGTTCGTCTCCAAAGGAGGAACCTTTGGTGACCAAAAGTTTATCCTTCCTTTTTCGCTTGGATTCTTCCCAAATTCCTACTATAGTTCATTCTATTTAAGTAATACTAATTGTGTGATGTTTATGGACCTAATTAACAAGTTACTTTCCGATATTAAAGTTTAACTTAAGTTCGTCTCCAAAGGAGGAACCTTTGGTGACCAAAAGTTTATCCTTCCTTTTTCGCTTGGATTCTTCCCAAATTCCTACTATAGTTCATTCTATTTACGTAATACTCATTGTATGATGATTATTGACCTAATTAACAAGTTACTTTCCCAAAATAAAGTTTAAGTTAAGTTCGTCTCCAAAGGAGGAACCTTTGGTGACCAAAATTTTATCCATCCTTTTTCGCTTGGTTTCATGCCAAATTCCTACTATAGTTCATTCTATTTATGTAATACTAATTGTATGACGATTATTGACCTAATTAACAAGTTACTTCCCGATAATAAAGTTTAACTTAAGTTCGTCTCCAAAGTAGGAACCTTTGGTGACCAAAATTTTATCCTACCTTTTTGGCTTGGTTTCTTCCCAAATTCCTACTATAGTTCATTCTATTTATGTAATACTCATTATATGATGATTATGGACCTAATTAACAAGTTACTTCCCCATAATAAAGTTTAAGTTAAGTTCGTCTCCAAAGGAGGAACCTTTGGTGACCAAAAGTTTATCCTTCCTTTTTCGCTTGGATTCTTGCCAAATTCCTACTATAGTTCATTCTATTTATGTAATACTAATTGTATGATGATTATTGACCTAATTAACAAGTTACTTCCCGATAATAAAGTTTAACTTAAGTTCGTCTCCAAAGTAGGAACCTTTGGTGACCAAAATTTTATCCTACCTTTTTGGCTTGGTTTCTTCCCAAATTCCTACTATAGTTCATTCTATTTATGTAATACTCATTGTATGATGATTATGGACCTAATTAACAAGTTACTTCCCCATAATAAAGTTTAAGTTAAGTTCGTCTCCAAAGGAGGAACCTTTGGTGACCAAAAGTTTATCCTTCCTTTTTCCCTTGGATTCTTGCCAAATTCCTACTATAGTTCATTCTATTTATGTAATACGAATTGTATGATGATTATGGACCTAATTAACAAGTTACTTCCCGATAATAAAGTTTAACTTAAGTTCGTCTCCAAAGTAGGAACCTTTGGTGACCAAAAGTTTATCCTTCCTTTTTCGCTTGGATTCTTGCCAAATTCCTACTATAGTTCATTCTATTTATGTAATACTAATTGTATGATGATTATTGACCTAATTAACAAGTTACTTCCCGATAATAAAGTTTAACTTAAGTTCGTCTCCAAAGTAGGAACCTTTGGTGACCAAAATTTTATCCTACCTTTTTGGCTTGGTTTCTTCCCAAATTCCTACTATAGTTCATTCTATTTATGTAATACTCATTGTATGATGATTATGGACCTAATTAACATGTTACTTCCCCATAATAAAGTTTAACGTAAGTTCGTCTCCAAAGGAGGATCCTTTGGTGACCAAAATTTTATCCTACCTTTTTGGCTTGGTTTCTTCCCAAATTCCTACTATAGTTCATTCTATTTATGTAATACTCATTGTATGATGATTATGGACCTAATTAACAAGTTACTTCCCCATAATAAAGTTTAAGTTAAGTTCGTCTCCAAAGGAGGAACCTTTGGTGACCAAAAGTTTATCCTTCCTTTTTCACTTGGATTCTTGCCAAATTCCTACTATAGTTCATTCTATTTATGTAATACGAATTGTATGATGATTATGGACCTAATTAACAAGTTACTTCCCGATAATAAAATTTAACTTAAGTTCGTCTCCAAAGTAGGAACCTTTGGTGACCAAAATTTTATCCTACCTTTTTGGCTTGGTTTCTTCCCAAATTCATACTATAGTTCATTCTATTTATGTAATACTAATTGTATGATGATTATGGACCGAATTAAAAGGTTACTTCCCCATAATAAAGTTTAACGTAAGTTCGTCTCCAAAGGAGGAACCTTTGGTGACCAAAATTTTATCCTACCTTTTTGGCTTGGTTTCTTACCAAATTCCTACTATAGTTCATTCTATTTATGTAATACTCATTGTATAATGATTATGGACCTAATTAACAAGTTACTTCCCCATAAAAAAGTTTAAGTTAAGTTTGTCTCCAAAGGAGGAACCTTTGGTGACCAAAATTTTATCCTTCCTTTTTCGCTTGGTTTCTTGCCAAATTCCTACTATAGTTCCTTCTATTTATGTAATACTCATTGTGTGATGATTATGGACCTAATTAACAAGTTACTTCCCCATAATAAAGTTTAAGTTAAGTTCGTCTCCAAAGGAGGAACCTTTGGTGACCAAAAGTTTATCCTTTATTTTTCGCTTGGATTCTTGCCAAATTCCTACTACAGTTCATTCTATTTAAGTAATACTAATTGTGTGATGTTTATGGACCTAATTAACAAGTTACTTCCCCATAATAAAGTTTAACGTAAGTTCGTCTCCAAAGGAGGAACCTTTGGTGACCAAAATTTTATCCTACCTTTTTGGCTTGGTTTCTTCCCAAATTCCTACTATAGTTCATTCTATTTATGTAATACTCATTGTATGATGATTATGGACCTAATTAACAAGTTACTTTCCGATAATAAAGTTTAACTTAAGTTCGTCTCCAAAGGAGGAACCTTTGGTGACCAAAAGTTTATCCTTCCTTTTTCGCTTGGATTCTTCCCAAATTCCTACTATAGTTCATTCTATTTAAGTAATACTAATTGTGTGATGTTTATGGACCTAATTAACAAGTTACTTTCCGATATTAAAGTTTAACTTAAGTTCGTCTCCAAAGGAGGAACCTTTGGTGACCAAAAGTTTATCCTTCCTTTTTCGCTTGGATTCTTCCCAAATTCCTACTATAGTTCATTCTATTTACGTAATACTCATTGTATGATGATTATTGACCTAATTAACAAGTTACTTTCCCAAAATAAAGTTTAAGTTAAGTTCGTCTCCAAAGGAGGAACCTTTGGTGACCAAAATTTTATCCATCCTTTTTCGCTTGGTTTCTTGCCAAATTCCTACTATAGTTCATTCTATTTATGTAATACTAATTGTATGACGATTATTGACCTAATTAACAAGTTACTTCCCGATAATAAAGTTTAACTTAAGTTCGTCTCCAAAGTAGGAACCTTTGGTGACCAAAATTTTATCCTACCTTTTTGGCTTGGTTTCTTCCCAAATTCCTACTATAGTTCATTCTATTTATGTAATACTCATTATATGATGATTATGGACCTAATTAACAAGTTACTTCCCCATAATAAAGTTTAAGTTAAGTTCGTCTCCAAAGGAGGAACCTTTGGTGACCAAAAGTTTATCCTTCCTTTTTCGCTTGGATTCTTGCCAAATTCCTACTATAGTTCATTCTATTTATGTAATACTAATTGTATGATGATTATTGACCTAATTAACAAGTTACTTCCCGATAATAAAGTTTAACTTAAGTTCGTCTCCAAAGTAGGAACCTTTGGTGACCAAAATTTTATCCTACCTTTTTGGCTTGGTTTCTTCCCAAATTCCTACTATAGTTCATTCTATTTATGTAATACTCATTGTATGATGATTATGGACCTAATTAACAAGTTACTTCCCCATAATAAAGTTTAAGTTAAGTTCGTCTCCAAAGGAGGAACCTTTGGTGACCAAAAGTTTATCCTTCCTTTTTCCCTTGGATTCTTGCCAAATTCCTACTATAGTTCATTCTATTTATGTAATACGAATTGTATGATGATTATGGACCTAATTAACAAGTTACTTCCCGATAATAAAGTTTAACTTAAGTTCGTCTCCAAAGTAGGAACCTTTGGTGACCAAAAGTTTATCCTTCCTTTTTCGCTTGGATTCTTGCCAAATTCCTACTATAGTTCATTCTATTTATGTAATACTAATTGTATGATGATTATTGACCTAATTAACAAGTTACTTCCCGATAATAAAGTTTAACTTAAGTTCGTCTCCAAAGTAGGAACCTTTGGTGACCAAAATTTTATCCTACCTTTTTGGCTTGGTTTCTTCCCAAATTCCTACTATAGTTCATTCTATTTATGTAATACTCATTGTATGATGATTATGGACCTAATTAACAAGTTACTTCCCCATAATAAAGTTTAACGTAAGTTCGTCTCCAAAGGAGGAACCTTTGGTGACCAAAATTTTATCCTACCTTTTTGGCTTGGTTTCTTCCCAAATTCCTACTATAGTTCATTCTATTTATGTAATACTCATTGTACGATGATTATGGACCTAATTAACAAGTTACTTCCCCATAATAAAGTTTAAGTTAAGTTCGTCTCCAAAGGAGGAACCTTTGGTGACCAAAAGTTTATCCTTCCTTTTTCACTTGGATTCTTGCCAAATTCCTACTATAGTTCATTCTATTTATGTAATACGAATTGTATGATGATTATGGACCTAATTAACAAGTTACTTCGCGATAATAAAGTTTAACTTAAGTTCGTCTCCAAAGTAGGAACCTTTGGTGACCAAAATTTTATCCTACCTTTTTGGCTTGGTTTCTTCCCAAATTCATACTATAGTTCATTCTATTTATGTAATACTCATTGTATGATGATTATGGACCTAATTAACAAGTTACTTCCCCATAATAAAGTTTAAGTTAAGTTCGTCTCCAAAGGAGGAACCTTTGGTGACCAAAAGTTTATCCTTCCTTTTTCACTTGGATTCTTGCCAAATTCCTACTATAGTTCATTCTATTTATGTAATACGAATTGTATGATGATTATGGACCTAATTAACAAGTTACTTCCCGATAATAAAATTTAACTTAAGTTCGTCTCCAAAGTAGGAACCTTTTGTGACCAAAATTTTATCCTACCTTTTTGGCTTGGTTTCTTCCCAAATTCATACTATAGTTCATTCTATTTATGTAATACTAATTGTATGATGATTATGGACCGAATTAAAAGGTTACTTCCCCATAATAAAGTTTAACGTAAGTTCGTCTCCAAAGGAGGAACCTTTGGTGACCAAAATTTTATCCTACCTTTTTGGCTTGGTTTCTTACCAAATTCCTACTATAGTTCATTCTATTTATGTAATACTCATTGTATGATGATTATGGACCTAATTAACAAGTTACTTCCCCATAAAAAAGTTTAAGTTAAGTTTGTCTCCAAAGGAGGAACCTTTGGTGACCAAAATTTTATCCTTCCTTTTTCGCTTGGTTTCTTGCCAAATTCCTACTATAGTTCCTTCTATTTATGTAATACTCATTGTGTGATGATTATGGACCTAATTAACAAGTTACTTCCCCATAATAAAGTTTAAGTTAAGTTCGTCTCCAAAGGAGGAACCTTTGGTGACCAAAAGTTTATCCTTTATTTTTCGCTTGGATTCTTGCCAAATTCCTACTACAGTTCATTCTATTTAAGTAATACTAATTGTGTGATGTTTATGGACCTAATTAACAAGTTACTTCCCCATAATAAAGTTTAACGTAAGTTCGTCTCCAAAGGAGGAACCTTTGGTGACCAAAATTTTATCCTACCTTTTTGGCTTGGTTTCTTCCCAAATTTCTACTATAGTTCATTCTATTTATGTAATACTCATTGTATGATGATTATGGACCTAATTAACAAGTTACTTTCCGATAATAAAGTTTAACTTAAGTTCGTCTCCAAAGGAGGAACCTTTGGTGACCAAAAGTTTATCCTTCCTTTTTCGCTTGGATTCTTCCCAAATTCCTACTATAGTTCATTCTATTTAAGTAATACTAATTGTGTGATGTTTATGGACCTAATTAACAAGTTACTTTCCGATATTAAAGTTTAACTTAAGTTCGTCTCCAAAGGAGGAACCTTTGGTGACCAAAAGTTTATCCTTCCTTTTTCGCTTGGATTCTTCCCAAATTCCTACTATAGTTCATTCTATTTACGTAATACTCATTGTATGATGATTATTGACCTAATTAACAAGTTACTTTCCCGAAATAAAGTTTAAGTTAAGTTCGTCTCCAAAGGAGGAACCTTTGGTGACCAAAATTTTATCCATCCTTTTTCGCTTGGTTTCTTGCCAAATTCCTACTATAGTTCATTCTATTTATGTAATACTAATTGTATGACGATTATTGACCTAATTAACAAGTTACTTCCCGATAATAAAGTTTAACTTAAGTTCGTCTCCAAAGTAGGAACCTTTGGTGACCAAAATTTTATCCTACCTTTTTGGCTTGGTTTCTTCCCAAATTCCTACTATAGTTCATTCTATTTATGTAATACTCATTATATGATGATTATGGACCTAATTAACAAGTTACTTCCCCATAATAAAGTTTAAGTTAAGTTCGTCTCCAAAGGAGGAACCTTTGGTGACCAAAAGTTTATCCTTCCTTTTTCGCTTGGATTCTTGCCAAATTCCTACTATAGTTCATTCTATTTATGTAATACTAATTGTATGATGATTATTGACCTAATTAACAAGTTACTTCCCGATAATAAAGTTTAACTTAAGTTCGTCTCCAAAGTAGGAACCTTTGGTGACCAAAATTTTATCCTACCTTTTTGGCTTGGTTTCTTCCCAAATTCCTACTATAGTTCATTCTATTTATGTAATACTCATTGTATGATGATTATGGACCTAATTAACAAGTTACTTCCCCATAATAAAGTTTAAGTTAAGTTCGTCTCCAAAGGAGGAACCTTTGGTGACCAAAAGTTTATCCTTCCTTTTTCCCTTGGATTCTTGCCAAATTCCTACTATAGTTCATTCTATTTATGTAATACGAATTGTATGATGATTATGGACCTAATTAACAAGTTACTTCCCGATAATAAAGTTTAACTTAAGTTCGTCTCCAAAGTAGGAACCTTTGGTGACCAAAGGTTTATCCTTCCTTTTTCGCTTGGATTCTTGCCAAATTCCTACTATAGTTCATTCTATTTATGTAATACTAATTGTATGATGATTATTGACCTAATTAACAAGTTACTTCCCGATAATAAAGTTTAACTTAAGTTCGTCTCCAAAGTAGGAACCTTTGGTGACCAAAATTTTATCCTACCTTTTTGGCTTGGTTTCTTCCCAAATTCCTACTATAGTTCATTCTATTTATGTAATACTCATTGTATGATGATTATGGACCTAATTAACAAGTTACTTCCCCATAATAAAGTTTAACGTAAGTTCGTCTCCAAAGGAGGAACCTTTGGTGACCAAAATTTTATCCTACCTTTTTGGCTTGGTTTCTTCCCAAATTCCTACTATAGTTCATTCTATTTATGTAATACTCATTGTACGATGATTATGGACCTAATTAACAAGTTACTTCCCCATAATAAAGTTTAAGTTAAGTTCGTCTCCAAAGGAGGAACCTTTGGTGACCAAAAGTTTATCCTTCCTTTTTCACTTGGATTCTTGCCAAGTTCCTACTATAGTTCATTCTATTTATGTAATACTCATTGTATGATGATTATGGACCTAATTAACAAGTTACTTTCCGATAATAAAGTTTAACTTAAGTTCGTCTCCAAAGGAGGAACCTTTGGTGACCAAAAGTTTATCCTTCCTTTTTCGCTTGGATTCTTCCCAAATTCCTACTATAGTTCATTCTATTTAAGTAATACTAATTGTGTGATGTTTATGGACCTAATTAACAAGTTACTTTCCGATAATAAAGTTTAACTTAAGTTCGTCTCCAAAGGAGGAACCTTTGGTGACCAAAAGTTTATCCTTCCTTTTTCGCTTGGATTCTTCCCAAATTCCTACTATAGTTCATTCTATTTACGTAATACTCATTGTATGATGATTATTGACCTAATTAACAAGTTACTTTCCCAAAATAAAGTTTAAGTTAAGTTCGTCTCCAAAGGAGGAACCTTTGGTGACCAAAATTTTATCCATCCTTTTTCGCTTGGTTTCTTGCCAAATTCCTACTATAGTTCATTCTATTTATGTAATACTAATTGTATGACGATTATTGACCTAATTAACAAGTTACTTTCCGATAATAAAGTTTAACTTAAGTTCGTCTCCAAAGGAGGAACCTTTGGTGACCAAAAGTTTATCCTTCCTTTTTCGCTTGGATTCTTCCCAAATTCCTACTATAGTTCATTCTATTTACGTAATACTCATTGTATGATGATTATTGACCTAATTAACAAGTTACTTTCCCAAAATAAAGTTTAAGTTAAGTTCGTCTCCAAAGGAGGAACCTTTGGTGACCAAAATTTTATCCATCCTTTTTCGCTTGGTTTCGTGCCAAATTCCTACTATAGTTCATTTTATTTATGTAATACTATTTTATGACGATTATTGACCTAATTAACAAGTTACTTCCCGATAATAAAGTTTAACTTAAGTTCGTCTCCAAAGTAGGAACCTTTGGTGACCAAAATTTTATCCTACCTTTTTGGCTTGGTTTCTTCCCAAATTCCTACTATAGTTCATTCTATTTATGTAATACTCATTGTATGATGATTATGGACCTAATTAACAAGTTACTTCCCCATAATAAAGTTTAAGTTAAGTTCGTCTCCAAAGGAGGAACCTTTGGTGACCAAAAGTTTATCCTTCCTTTTTCGCTTGGATTCTTGCCAAATTCCTACTATAGTTCATTCTATTTATGTAATACTAATTGTATGATGATTATTGACCTAATTAACAAGTTACTTCCCGATAATAAAGTTTAACTTAAGTTCGTCTCCAAAGTAGGAACCTTTGGTGACCAAAATTTTATCCTACCTTTTTGGCTTGGTTTCTTCCCAAATTCCTACTATAGTTCATTCTATTTATGTAATACTCATTGTATGATGATTATGGACCTAATTAACAAGTTACTTCCCCATAATAAAGTTTAACGTAAGTTCGTCTCCAAAGGAAGAACCTTTGGTGACCAAAATTTTATCCTACCTTTTTGGCTTGGTTTCTTCCCAAATTCCTACTATAGTTCATTCTATTTATGTAATACTCATTGTATGATGATTATGGACCTAATTAACAAGTTACTTCCCCATAATAAAGTTTAAGTTAAGTTCGTCTCCAAAGGAGGAACCTTTGGTGACCAAAAGTTTATCCTTCCTTTTTCCCTTGGATTCTTGCCAAATTCCTACTATAGTTCATTCTATTTATGTAATACGAATTGTATGATGATTATGGACCTAATTAACAAGTTACCTCCCCATAATAAAGTTTAAGTTAAGTTCGTCTCCAAAGGAGGAACCTTTGGTGACCAAAAGTTTATCCTTCCTTTTTCCCTTGGATTCTTGCCAAATTCCTACTATAGTTCATTCTATTTATGTAATACGAATTGTATGATGATTATGGACCTAATTAACAAGTTACTTCCCGATAATAAAGTTTAACTTAAGTTCGTCTCCAAAGTAGGAACCTTTGGTGACCAAAATTTTATCCTACCTTTTTGGCTTGGTTTCTTCCCAAATTCCTACTATAGTTCATTCTATTTATGTAATACTCATTGTATGATGATTATGGACCTAATTAACAAGTTACTTCCCCATAATAAAGTTTAAGTTAAGTTCGTCTCCAAAGGAGGAACCTTTGGTGACCAAAAGTTTATCCTTCCTTTTTCCCTTGGATTCTTGCCAAATTCCTACTATAGTTCATTCTATTTATGTAATACGAATTGTATGATGATTATGGACCTAATTAACAAGTTACTTCCCCATAATAAAGTTTAAGTTAAGTTCGTCTCCAAAGGAGGAACCTTTGGTGACCAAAATTTTATCCATCCTTTTTCGCTTGGTTTCTTCCCAAATTCCTACTATAGTTCATTCTATTTACGTAATACTCATTGTATGATGATTATTGACCTAATTAACAAGTTACTTTCCCAAAATAAAGTTTAAGTTAAGTTCGTCTCCAAAGGAGGAACCTTTGGTGACCAAAATTTTATCCATCCTTTTTCGCTTGGTTTCTTGCCAAATTCCTACTATAGTTCATTCTATTTATGTAATACTAATTGTATGACGATTATTGACCTAATTAACAAGTTACTTTCCGATAATAAAGTTTAACTTAAGTTCGTCTCCAAAGGAGGAACCTTTGGTGACCAAAAGTTTATCCTTCCTTTTTCGCTTGGATTCTTCCCAAATTCCTACTATAGTTCATTCTATTTACGTAATACTCATTGTATGATGATTATTGACCTAATTAACAAGTTACTTTCCCAAAATAAAGTTTAAGTTAAGTTCGTCTCCAAAGGAGGAACCTTTGGTGACCAAAATTTTATCCATCCTTTTTCGCTTGGTTTCTTGCCAAATTCCTACTATAGTTCATTTTATTTATGTAATACTATTTTATGACGATTATTGACCTAATTAACAAGTTACTTCCCGATAATAAAGTTTAACTTAAGTTCGTCTCCAAAGTAGGAACCTTTGGTGACCAAAATTTTATCCTACCTTTTTGGCTTGGTTTCTTCCCAAATTCCTACTATAGTTCATTCTATTTATGTAATACTCATTGTATGATGATTATGGACCTAATTAACAAGTTACTTCCCCATAATAAAGTTTAAGTTAAGTTCGTCTCCAAAGGAGGAACCTTTGGTGACCAAAAGTTTATCCTTCCTTTTTCGCTTGGATTCTTGCCAAATTCCTACTATAGTTCATTCTATTTATGTAATACTAATTGTATGATGATTATTGACCTAATTAACAAGTTACTTCCCGATAATAAAGTTTAACTTAAGTTCGTCTCCAAAGTAGGAACCTTTGGTGACCAAAATTTTATCCTACCTTTTTGGCTTGGTTTCTTCCCAAATTCCTACTATAGTTCATTCTATTTATGTAATACTCATTGTATGATGATTATGGACCTAATTAACAAGTTACTTCCCCATAATAAAGTTTAACGTAAGTTCGTCTCCAAAGGAGGAACCTTTGGTGACCAAAATTTTATCCTACCTTTTTGGCTTGGTTTCTTCCCAAATTCCTACTATAGTTCATTCTATTTATGTAATACTCATTGTATGATGATTATGGACCTAATTAACAAGTTACTTCCCCATAATAAAGTTTAAGTTA
Source organism: Medicago sativa (assembly GCF_051527215.1). Taxonomy (NCBI): domain Eukaryota; kingdom Viridiplantae; phylum Streptophyta; class Magnoliopsida; order Fabales; family Fabaceae; genus Medicago; species Medicago sativa. The sequence continues at coordinate 45,119,257 of NC_140752.1, read as the reverse complement.
AGTTCGTCTCCAAAGGAGGAACCTTTGGTGACCAAAAGTTTATCCTTCCTTTTTCCCTTGGATTCTTGCCAAATTCCTACTATAGTTCATTCTATTTATGTAATACGAATTGTATGATGATTATGGACCTAATTAACAAGTTACTTCCCCATAATAAAGTTTAAGTTAAGTTCGTCTCCAAAGGAGGAACCTTTGGTGACCAAAAGTTTATCCTTCCTTTTTCCCTTGGATTCTTGCCAAATTCCTACTATAGTTCATTCTATTTATGTAATACGAATTGTATGATGATTATGGACCTAATTAACAAGTTACTTCCCGATAATAAAGTTTAACTTAAGTTCGTCTCCAAAGTAGGAACCTTTGGTGACCAAAAAGTTTATCCTTGCTTTTTCGCTTGGATTCTTGCCAAATTCCTACTATAGTTCATTCTATTTATGTAATACTAATTGTATGATGATTATTGACCTAATTAACAAGTTACTTCCCGATAATAAAGTTTAACTTAAGTTCGTCTCCAAAGTAGGAACCTTTGGTGACCAAAATTTTATCCTACCTTTTTGGCTTGGTTTCTTCCCAAATTCCTACTATAGTTCATTCTATTTATGTAATACTCATTGTATGATGATTATGGACCTAATTAACAAGTTACTTCCCCATAATAAAGTTTAACGTAAGTTCGTCTCCAAAGGAGGAACCTTTGGTGACCAAAATTTTATCCTACCTTTTTGGCTTGGTTTCTTCCCAAATTCCTACTATAGTTCATTCTATTTATGTAATACTCATTGTATGATGATTATGGACCTAATTAACAAGTTACTTCCCCATAATAAAGTTTAAGTTAAGTTCGTCTCCAAAGGAGGAACCTTTGGTGACCAAAAGTTTATCCTTCCTTTTTCACTTGGATTCTTGCCAAATTCCTACTATAGTTCATTCTATTTATGTAATACGAATTGTATGATGATTATGGACCTAATTAACAAGTTACTTCCCGATAATAAAGTTTAACTTAAGTTCGTCTCCAAATTAGGAACCTTTGGTGACCAAAATTTTATCCTACCTTTTTGGCTTGGTTTCTTCCCAAATTCCTACTATAGTTCATTCTATTTACGTAATACTCATTGTATGATGATTATGGACCTAATTAACAAGTTACTTTCCCAAAATAAAGTTTAAGTTAAGTTCGTCTCCAAAGGAGGAACCTTTGGTGACCAAAATTTTATCCATCCTTTTTCGCTTGGTTTCTTGCCAAATTCCTACTATAGTTCATTCTATTTATGTAATACTAATTGTATGACGATTATTGACCTAATTAACAAGTTACTTTCCGATAATAAAGTTTAACTTAAGTTCGTCTCCAAAGGAGGAACCTTTGGTGACCAAAAGTTTATCCTTCCTTTTTCGCTTGGATTCTTCCCAAATTCCTACTATAGTTCATTCTATTTACGTAATACTCATTGTATGATGATTATTGACCTAATTAACAAGTTACTTTCCCAAAATAAAGTTTAAGTTAAGTTCGTCTCCAAAGGAGGAACCTTTGGTGACCAAAATTTTATCCATCCTTTTTCGCTTGGTTTCTTGCCAAATTCCTACTATAGTTCATTTTATTTATGTAATACTATTTTATGACGATTATTGACCTAATTAACAAGTTACTTCCCGATAATAAAGTTTAACTTAAGTTCGTCTCCAAAGTAGGAACCTTTGGTGACCAAAATTTTATCCTACCTTTTTGGCTTGGTTTCTTCCCAAATTCCTACTATAGTTCATTCTATTTATGTAATACTCATTGTATGATGATTATGGACCTAATTAACAAGTTACTTCCCCATAATAAAGTTTAAGTTAAGTTCGTCTCCAAAGGAGGAACCTTTGGTGACCAAAAGTTTATCCTTCCTTTTTCGCTTGGATTCTTGCCAAATTCCTACTATAGTTCATTCTATTTATGTAATACTAATTGTATGATGATTATTGACCTAATTAACAAGTTACTTCCCGATAATAAAGTTTAACTTAAGTTCGTCTCCAAAGTAGGAACCTTTGGTGACCAAAATTTTATCCTACCTTTTTGGCTTGGTTTCTTCCCAAATTCCTACTATAGTTCATTCTATTTATGTAATACTCATTGTATGATGATTATGGACCTAATTAACAAGTTACTTCCCCATAATAAAGTTTAACGTAAGTTCGTCTCCAAAGGAGGAACCTTTGGTGACCAAAATTTTATCCTACCTTTTTGGCTTGGTTTCTTCCCAAATTCCTACTATAGTTCATTCTATTTATGTAATACTCATTGTATGATGATTATGGACCTAATTAACAAGTTACTTCCCCATAATAAAGTTTAAGTTAAGTTCGTCTCCAAAGGAGGAACCTTTGGTGACCAAAAGTTTATCCTTCCTTTTTCCCTTGGATTCTTGCCAAATTCCTACTATAGTTCATTCTATTTATGTAATACGAATTGTATGATGATTATGGACCTAATTAACAAGTTACTTCCCCATAATAAAGTTTAAGTTAAGTTCGTCTCCAAAGGAGGAACCTTTGGTGACCAAAAGTTTATCCTTCCTTTTTCTCTTGGATTCTTGCCAAATTCCTACTATAGTTCATTCTATTTATGTAATACGAATTGTATGATGATTATGGACCTAATTAACAAGTTACTTCCCGATAATAAAGTTTAACTTAAGTTCGTCTCCAAAGGAGGAACCTTTGGTGACCAAAAGTTTATCCTTCCTTTTTCGCTTGGATTCTTCCCAAATTCCTACTATAGTTCATTCTATTTAAGTAATACTAATTGTGTGATGTTTATGGACCTAATTAACAAGTTACTTTCCGATAATAAAGTTTAACTTAAGTTCGTCTCCAAAGGAGGAACCTTTGGTGACCAAAAGTTTATCCTTCCTTTTTCGCTTGGATTCTTCCCAAATTCCTACTATAGTTCATTCTATTTACGTAATACTCATTGTATGATGATTATTGACCTAATTAACAAGTTACTTTCCCAAAATAAAGTTTAAGTTAAGTTCGTCTCCAAAGGAGGAACCTTTGGTGACCAAAATTTTATCCATCCTTTTTCGCTTGGTTTCTTGCCAAATTCCTACTATAGTTCATTCTATTTATGTAATACTAATTGTATGACGATTATTGACCTAATTAACAAGTTACTTTCCGATAATAAAGTTTAACTTAAGTTCGTCTCCAAAGGAGGAACCTTTGGTGACCAAAAGTTTATCCTTCCTTTTTCGCTTGGATTCTTCCCAAATTCCTACTATAGTTCATTCTATTTACGTAATACTCATTGTATGATGATTATTGACCTAATTAACAAGTTACTTTCCCAAAATAAAGTTTAAGTTAAGTTCGTCTCCAAAGGAGGAACCTTTGGTGACCAAAATTTTATCCATCCTTTTTCGCTTGGTTTCGTGCCAAATTCCTACTATAGTTCATTTTATTTATGTAATACTATTTTATGACGATTATTGACCTAATTAACAAGTTACTTCCCGATAATAAAGTTTAACTTAAGTTCGTCTCCAAAGTAGGAACCTTTGGTGACCAAAATTTTATCCTACCTTTTTGGCTTGGTTTCTTCCCAAATTCCTACTATAGTTCATTCTATTTATGTAATACTCATTGTATGATGATTATGGACCTAATTAACAAGTTACTTCCCCATAATAAAGTTTAAGTTAAGTTCGTCTCCAAAGGAGGAACCTTTGGTGACCAAAAGTTTATCCTTCCTTTTTCGCTTGGATTCTTGCCAAATTCCTACTATAGTTCATTCTATTTATGTAATACTAATTGTATGATGATTATTGACCTAATTAACAAGTTACTTCCCGATAATAAAGTTTAACTTAAGTTCGTCTCCAAAGTAGGAACCTTTGGTGACCAAAATTTTATCCTACCTTTTTGGCTTGGTTTCTTCCCAAATTCCTACTATAGTTCATTCTATTTATGTAATACTCATTGTATGATGATTATGGACCTAATTAACAAGTTACTTCCCCATAATAAAGTTTAACGTAAGTTCGTCTCCAAAGGAAGAACCTTTGGTGACCAAAATTTTATCCTACCTTTTTGGCTTGGTTTCTTCCCAAATTCCTACTATAGTTCATTCTATTTATGTAATACTCATTGTATGATGATTATGGACCTAATTAACAAGTTACTTCCCCATAATAAAGTTTAAGTTAAGTTCGTCTCCAAAGGAGGAACCTTTGGTGACCAAAAGTTTATCCTTCCTTTTTCCCTTGGATTCTTGCCAAATTCCTACTATAGTTCATTCTATTTATGTAATACGAATTGTATGATGATTATGGACCTAATTAACAAGTTACCTCCCCATAATAAAGTTTAAGTTAAGTTCGTCTCCAAAGGAGGAACCTTTGGTGACCAAAAGTTTATCCTTCCTTTTTCCCTTGGATTCTTGCCAAATTCCTACTATAGTTCATTCTATTTATGTAATACGAATTGTATGATGATTATGGACCTAATTAACAAGTTACTTCCCGATAATAAAGTTTAACTTAAGTTCGTCTCCAAAGTAGGAACCTTTGGTGACCAAAATTTTATCCTACCTTTTTGGCTTGGTTTCTTCCCAAATTCCTACTATAGTTCATTCTATTTATGTAATACTCATTGTATGATGATTATGGACCTAATTAACAAGTTACTTCCCCATAATAAAGTTTAAGTTAAGTTCGTCTCCAAAGGAGGAACCTTTGGTGACCAAAAGTTTATCCTTCCTTTTTCCCTTGGATTCTTGCCAAATTCCTACTATAGTTCATTCTATTTATGTAATACGAATTGTATGATGATTATGGACCTAATTAACAAGTTACTTCCCCATAATAAAGTTTAAGTTAAGTTCGTCTCCAAAGGAGGAACCTTTGGTGACCAAAATTTTATCCATCCTTTTTCGCTTGGTTTCTTCCCAAATTCCTACTATAGTTCATTCTATTTACGTAATACTCATTGTATGATGATTATTGACCTAATTAACAAGTTACTTTCCCAAAATAAAGTTTAAGTTAAGTTCGTCTCCAAAGGAGGAACCTTTGGTGACCAAAATTTTATCCATCCTTTTTCGCTTGGTTTCTTGCCAAATTCCTACTATAGTTCATTCTATTTATGTAATACTAATTGTATGACGATTATTGACCTAATTAACAAGTTACTTTCCGATAATAAAGTTTAACTTAAGTTCGTCTCCAAAGGAGGAACCTTTGGTGACCAAAAGTTTATCCTTCCTTTTTCGCTTGGATTCTTCCCAAATTCCTACTATAGTTCATTCTATTTACGTAATACTCATTGTATGATGATTATTGACCTAATTAACAAGTTACTTTCCCAAAATAAAGTTTAAGTTAAGTTCGTCTCCAAAGGAGGAACCTTTGGTGACCAAAATTTTATCCATCCTTTTTCGCTTGGTTTCTTGCCAAATTCCTACTATAGTTCATTTTATTTATGTAATACTATTTTATGACGATTATTGACCTAATTAACAAGTTACTTCCCGATAATAAAGTTTAACTTAAGTTCGTCTCCAAAGTAGGAACCTTTGGTGACCAAAATTTTATCCTACCTTTTTGGCTTGGTTTCTTCCCAAATTCCTACTATAGTTCATTCTATTTATGTAATACTCATTGTATGATGATTATGGACCTAATTAACAAGTTACTTCCCCATAATAAAGTTTAAGTTAAGTTCGTCTCCAAAGGAGGAACCTTTGGTGACCAAAAGTTTATCCTTCCTTTTTCGCTTGGATTCTTGCCAAATTCCTACTATAGTTCATTCTATTTATGTAATACTAATTGTATGATGATTATTGACCTAATTAACAAGTTACTTCCCGATAATAAAGTTTAACTTAAGTTCGTCTCCAAAGTAGGAACCTTTGGTGACCAAAATTTTATCCTACCTTTTTGGCTTGGTTTCTTCCCAAATTCCTACTATAGTTCATTCTATTTATGTAATACTCATTGTATGATGATTATGGACCTAATTAACAAGTTACTTCCCCATAATAAAGTTTAACGTAAGTTCGTCTCCAAAGGAGGAACCTTTGGTGACCAAAATTTTATCCTACCTTTTTGGCTTGGTTTCTTCCCAAATTCCTACTATAGTTCATTCTATTTATGTAATACTCATTGTATGATGATTATGGACCTAATTAACAAGTTACTTCCCCATAATAAAGTTTAAGTTAAGTTCGTCTCCAAAGGAGGAACCTTTGGTGACCAAAAGTTTATCCTTCCTTTTTCCCTTGGATTCTTGCCAAATTCCTACTATAGTTCATTCTATTTATGTAATACGAATTGTATGATGATTATGGACCTAATTAACAAGTTACTTCCCCATAATAAAGTTTAAGTTAAGTTCGTCTCCAAAGGAGGAACCTTTGGTGACCAAAAGTTTATCCTTCCTTTTTCCCTTGGATTCTTGCCAAATTCCTACTATAGTTCATTCTATTTATGTAATACGAATTGTATGATGATTATGGACCTAATTAACAAGTTACTTCCCGATAATAAAGTTTAACTTAAGTTCGTCTCCAAAGTAGGAACCTTTGGTGACCAAAAAGTTTATCCTTGCTTTTTCGCTTGGATTCTTGCCAAATTCCTACTATAGTTCATTCTATTTATGTAATACTAATTGTATGATGATTATTGACCTAATTAACAAGTTACTTCCCGATAATAAAGTTTAACTTAAGTTCGTCTCCAAAGTAGGAACCTTTGGTGACCAAAATTTTATCCTACCTTTTTGGCTTGGTTTCTTCCCAAATTCCTACTATAGTTCATTCTATTTATGTAATACTCATTGTATGATGATTATGGACCTAATTAACAAGTTACTTCCCCATAATAAAGTTTAACGTAAGTTCGTCTCCAAAGGAGGAACCTTTGGTGACCAAAATTTTATCCTACCTTTTTGGCTTGGTTTCTTCCCAAATTCCTACTATAGTTCATTCTATTTATGTAATACTCATTGTATGATGATTATGGACCTAATTAACAAGTTACTTCCCCATAATAAAGTTTAAGTTAAGTTCGTCTCCAAAGGAGGAACCTTTGGTGACCAAAAGTTTATCCTTCCTTTTTCACTTGGATTCTTGCCAAATTCCTACTATAGTTCATTCTATTTATGTAATACGAATTGTATGATGATTATGGACCTAATTAACAAGTTACTTCCCGATAATAAAGTTTAACTTAAGTTCGTCTCCAAATTAGGAACCTTTGGTGACCAAAATTTTATCCTACCTTTTTGGCTTGGTTTCTTCCCAAATTCCTACTATAGTTCATTCTATTTACGTAATACTCATTGTATGATGATTATGGACCTAATTAACAAGTTACTTTCCCAAAATAAAGTTTAAGTTAAGTTCGTCTCCAAAGGAGGAACCTTTGGTGACCAAAATTTTATCCATCCTTTTTCGCTTGGTTTCTTGCCAAATTCCTACTATAGTTCATTCTATTTATGTAATACTAATTGTATGACGATTATTGACCTAATTAACAAGTTACTTTCCGATAATAAAGTTTAACTTAAGTTCGTCTCCAAAGGAGGAACCTTTGGTGACCAAAAGTTTATCCTTCCTTTTTCGCTTGGATTCTTCCCAAATTCCTACTATAGTTCATTCTATTTACGTAATACTCATTGTATGATGATTATTGACCTAATTAACAAGTTACTTTCCCAAAATAAAGTTTAAGTTAAGTTCGTCTCCAAAGGAGGAACCTTTGGTGACCAAAATTTTATCCATCCTTTTTCGCTTGGTTTCTTGCCAAATTCCTACTATAGTTCATTTTATTTATGTAATACTATTTTATGACGATTATTGACCTAATTAACAAGTTACTTCCCGATAATAAAGTTTAACTTAAGTTCGTCTCCAAAGTAGGAACCTTTGGTGACCAAAATTTTATCCTACCTTTTTGGCTTGGTTTCTTCCCAAATTCCTACTATAGTTCATTCTATTTATGTAATACTCATTGTATGATGATTATGGACCTAATTAACAAGTTACTTCCCCATAATAAAGTTTAAGTTAAGTTCGTCTCCAAAGGAGGAACCTTTGGTGACCAAAAGTTTATCCTTCCTTTTTCGCTTGGATTCTTGCCAAATTCCTACTATAGTTCATTCTATTTATGTAATACTAATTGTATGATGATTATTGACCTAATTAACAAGTTACTTCCCGATAATAAAGTTTAACTTAAGTTCGTCTCCAAAGTAGGAACCTTTGGTGACCAAAATTTTATCCTACCTTTTTGGCTTGGTTTCTTCCCAAATTCCTACTATAGTTCATTCTATTTATGTAATACTCATTGTATGATGATTATGGACCTAATTAACAAGTTACTTCCCCATAATAAAGTTTAACGTAAGTTCGTCTCCAAAGGAGGAACCTTTGGTGACCAAAATTTTATCCTACCTTTTTGGCTTGGTTTCTTCCCAAATTCCTACTATAGTTCATTCTATTTATGTAATACTCATTGTATGATGATTATGGACCTAATTAACAAGTTACTTCCCCATAATAAAGTTTAAGTTAAGTTCGTCTCCAAAGGAGGAACCTTTGGTGACCAAAAGTTTATCCTTCCTTTTTCCCTTGGATTCTTGCCAAATTCCTACTATAGTTCATTCTATTTATGTAATACGAATTGTATGATGATTATGGACCTAATTAACAAGTTACTTCCCCATAATAAAGTTTAAGTTAAGTTCGTCTCCAAAGGAGGAACCTTTGGTGACCAAAAGTTTATCCTTCCTTTTTCTCTTGGATTCTTGCCAAATTCCTACTATAGTTCATTCTATTTATGTAATACGAATTGTATGATGATTATGGACCTAATTAACAAGTTACTTCCCGATAATAAAGTTTAACTTAAGTTCGTCTCCAAAGTAGGAACCTTTGGTGACCAAAAAGTTTATCCTTGCTTTTTCGCTTGGATTCTTGCCAAATTCCTACTATAGTTCATTCTATTTATGTAATACTAATTGTATGATGATTATTGACCTAATTAACAAGTTACTTCCCGATAATAAAGTTTAACTTAAGTTCGTCTCCAAAGTAGGAACCTTTGGTGACCAAAATTTTATCCTACCTTTTTGGCTTGGTTTCTTCCCAAATTCCTACTATAGTTCATTCTATTTATGTAATACTCATTGTATGATGATTATGGACCTAATTAACAAGTTACTTCCCCATAATAAAGTTTAACGTAAGTTCGTCTCCAAAGGAGGAACCTTTGGTGACCAAAATTTTATCCTACCTTTTTGGCTTGGTTTCTTCCCAAATTCCTACTATAGTTCATTCTATTTATGTAATACTCATTGTATGATGATTATGGACCTAATTAACAAGTTACTTCCCCATAATAAAGTTTAAGTTAAGTTCGTCTCCAAAGGAGGAACCTTTGGTGACCAAAAGTTTATCCTTCCTTTTTCACTTGGATTCTTGCCAAATTCCTACTATAGTTCATTCTATTTATGTAATACGAATTGTATGATGATTATGGACCTAATTAACAAGTTACTTCCCGATAATAAAGTTTAACTTAAGTTCGTCTCCAAATTAGGAACCTTTGGTGACCAAAATTTTATCCTACCTTTTTGGCTTGGTTTCTTCCCAAATTCATACTATAGTTCATTCTATTTATGTAATACTAATTGTATGATGATTATGGACCGAATTAAAAGGTTACTTCCCCATAATAAAGTTTAACGTAAGTTCGTCTCCAAAGGAGGAACCTTTGGTGACCAAAATTTTATCCTACCTTTTTGGCTTGGTTTCTTACCAAATTCCTACTATAGTTCATTCTATTTATGTAATACTCATTGTATGATGATTATGGACCAAATTAACAAGTTACTTCCCCATAAAAAAGTTTAAGTTAAGTTCGTCTCCAAAGGAGGAACCTTTGGTGACCAAAATTTTATCCTTCCTTTTTCGCTTGGTTTCTTGCCAAATTCCTACTATAGTTCCTTCTATTTATGTAATACTCATTGTGTGATGATTATGGACCTAATTAACAAGTTACTTCCCCATAATAAAGTTTAAGTTAAGTACGTCTCCAAAGGAGGAACCTTTGGTGACCAAAAGTTTATCCTTTATTTTTCGCTTGGATTCTTGCCAAATTCCTACTATAGTTCATTCTATTTAAGTAATACTAATTGTGTGATGTTTATGGACCTAATTAACAAGTTACTTCCCCATAATAAAGTTTAACGTAAGTTCGTCTCCAAAGGAGGAACCTTTGGTGACCAAAATTTTATCCTACCTTTTTGGCTTGGTTTCTTCCCAAATTCCTACTATAGTTCATTCTATTTATGTAATACTCATTGTATGATGATTATGGACCTAATTAACAAGTTACTTTCCGATAATAAAGTTTAACTTAAGTTCGTCTCCAAAGGAGGAACCTTTGGTGACCAAAAGTTTATCCTTCCTTTTTCGCTTGGATTCTTCCCAAATTCCTACTATAGTTCATTCTATTTAAGTAATACTAATTGTGTGATGTTTATGGACCTAATTAACAAGTTACTTTCCGATAATAAAGTTTAACTTAAGTTCGTCTCCAAAGGAGGAACCTTTGGTGACCAAAAGTTTATCCTTCCTTTTTCGCTTGGATTCTTCCCAAATTCCTACTATAGTTCATTCTATTTACGTAATACTCATTGTATGATGATTATTGACCTAATTAACAAGTTACTTTCCCAAAATAAAGTTTAAGTTAAGTTCGTCTCCAAAGGAGGAACCTTTGGTGACCAAAATTTTATCCATCCTTTTTCGCTTGGTTTCTTGCCAAATTCCTACTATAGTTCATTCTATTTATGTAATACTAATTGTATGACGATTATTGACCTAATTAACAAGTTACTTCCCGATAATAAAGTTTAACTTAAGTTCGTCTCCAAAGTAGGAACCTTTGGTGACCAAAATTTTATCCTACCTTTTTGGCTTGGTTTCTTCCCAAATTCCTACTATAGTTCATTCTATTTATGTAATACTCATTGTATGATGATTATGGACCTAATTAACAAGTTACTTCCCCATAATAAAGTTTAAGTTAAGTTCGTCTCCAAAGGAGGAACCTTTGGTGACCAAAAGTTTATCCTTCCTTTTTCCCTTGGATTCTTGCCAAATTCCTACTATAGTTCATTCTATTTATGTAATACGAATTGTATGATGATTATGGACCTAATTAACAAGTTACTTCCCCATAATAAAGTTTAAGTTAAGTTCGTCTTCAAAGGAGGAACCTTTGGTGACCAAAAGTTTATCCTTCCTTTTTCCCTTGGATTCTTGCCAAATTCCTACTATAGTTCCTTCTATTTATGTAATACGAATTGTATGATGATTATGGACCTAATTAACAAGTTACTTCCCGATAATAAAGTTTAACTTAAGTTCGTCTCCAAAGTAGGAACCTTTGGTGACCAAAAGTTTATCCTTGCTTTTTCGCTTGGATTCTTCCCAAATTCCTACTATAGTTCATTCTATTTATGTAATACTAATTGTATGATGATTATTGACCTAATTAACAAGTTACTTCCCGATAATAAAGTTTAACTTAAGTTCGTCTCCAAAGTAGGAACCTTTGGTGACCAAAATTTTATCCTACCTTTTTGGCTTGGTTTCTTCCCAAATTCCTACTATAGTTCATTCTATTTATGTAATACTCATTGTATGATGATTATGGACCTAATTAACAAGTTACTTCCCCATAATAAAGTTTAACGTAAGTTCGTCTCCAAAGGAGGAACCTTTGGTGACCAAAATTTTATCCTACCTTTTTGGCTTGGTTTCTTCCCAAATTCCTACTATAGTTCATTCTATTTATGTAATACTCATTGTATGATGATTATGGACCTAATTAACAAGTTACTTCCCCATAATAAAGTTTAAGTTAAGTTCGTCTCCAAAGGAGGAACCTTCGGTGACCAAAAGTTTATCCTTCCTTTTTCACTTGGATTCTTGCCAAATTCCTACTATAGTTCATTCTATTTATGTAATACGAATTGTATGATGATTATGGACCTAATTAACAAGTTACTTCCCGATAATAAAGTTTAACTTAAGTTCGTCTCCAAAGTAGGAACCTTTGGTGACCAAAATTTTATCCTACCTTTTTGGCTTGGTTTCTTCCCAAATTCATACTATAGTTCATTCTATTTATGTAATACTAATTGTATGATGATTATGGACCGAATTAAAAGGTTACTTCCCCATAATAAAGTTTAACGTAAGTTCGTCTCCAAAGGAGGAACCTTTGGTGACCGAAATTTTATCCTACCTTTTTGGCTTGGTTTCTTACCAAATTCCTACTATAGTTCATTCTATTTATGTAATACTCATTGTGTGATGATTATGGACCTAATTAACAAGTTACTTCCTCATAATAAAGTTTAAGTTAAGTTCGTCTCCAAAGGAGGAACCTTTGGTGACCAAAAGTTTATCCTTCCTTTTTCCCTTGGATTCTTGCCAAATTCCTACTATAGTTCATTCTATTTATGTAATACGAATTGTATGATGATTATGGACCTAATTAACAAGTTACTTCCCCATAATAAAGTTTAAGTTAAGTTCGTCTCCAAAGGAGGAACCTTTGGTGACCAAAAGTTTATCCTTCCTTTTTCCCTTGGATTCTTGCCAAATTCCTACTATAGTTCATTCTATTTATGTAATACGAATTGTATGATGATTATGGACCTAATTAACAAGTTACTTCCCGATAATAAAGTTTAACTTAAGTTCGTCTCCAAAGTAGGAACCTTTGGTGACCAAAAGTTTATCCTTGCTTTTTCGCTTGGATTCTTGCCAAATTCCTACTATAGTTCATTCTATTTATGTAATACTAATTGTATGATGATTATTGACCTAATTAACAAGTTACTTCCCGATAATAAAGTTTAACTTAAGTTCGTCTCCAAAGTAGGAACCTTTGGTGACCAAAATTTTATCCTACCTTTTTGGCTTGGTTTCTTCCCAAATTCCTACTATAGTTCATTCTATTTATGTAATACTCATTGTATGATGATTATGGACCTAATTAACAAGTTACTTCCCCATAATAAAGTTTAACGTAAGTTCGTCTCCAAAGGAGGAACCTTTGGTGACCAAAATTTTATCCTACCTTTTTGGCTTGGTTTCTTCCCAAATTCCTACTATAGTTCATTCTATTTATGTAATACTCATTGTATGATGATTATGGACCTAATTAACAAGTTACTTCCCCATAATAAAGTTTAAGTTAAGTTCGTCTCCAAAGGAGGAACCTTTGGTGACCAAAAGTTTATCCTTCCTTTTTCGCTTGGATTCTTGCCAAATTCCTACTATAGTTCATTCTATTTATGTAATACGAATTGTATGATGATTATGGACCTAATTAACAAGTTACTTCCCGATAATAAAGTTTAACTTAAGTTCGTCTCCAAAGTAGGAACCTTTGGTGACCAAAATTTTATCCTACCTTTTTGGCTTGGTTTCTTCCCAAATTCATACTATAGTTCATTCTATTTATGTAATACTAATTGTATGATGATTATGGACCGAATTAAAAGGTTACTTCCCCATAATAAAGTTTAACGTAAGTTCGTCTCCAAAGGAGGAACCTTTGGTGACCAAAATTTTATCCTACCTTTTTGGCTTGGTTTCTTACCAAATTCCTACTATAGTTCATTCTATTTATGTAATACTCATTGTATGATGATTATGGACCAAATTAACAAGTTACTTCCCCATAAAAAAGTTTAAGTTAAGTTCGTCTCCAAAGGAGGAACCTTTGGTGACCAAAATTTTATCCTTCCTTTTTCGCTTGGTTTCTTGCCAAATTCCTACTATAGTTCCTTCTATTTATGTAATACTCATTGTGTGATGATTATGGACCTAATTAACAAGTTACTTCCCCATAATAAAGTTTAAGTTAAGTTCGTCTCCAAAGGAGGAACCTTTGGTGACCAAAAGTTTATCCTTTATTTTTCGCTTGGATTCTTGCCAAATTCCTACTATAGTTCATTCTATTTAAGTAATACTAATTGTGTGATGTTTATGGACCTAATTAACAAGTTACTTCCCCATAATAAAGTTTAACGTAAGTTCGTCTCCAAAGGAGGAACCTTTGGTGACCAAAATTTTATCCTACCTTTTTGGCTTGGTTTCTTCCCAAATTCCTACTATAGTTCATTCTATTTATGTAATACTCATTGTATGATGATTATGGACCTAATTAACAAGTTACTTTCCGATAATAAAGTTTAACTTAAGTTCGTCTCCAAAGGAGGAACCTTTGGTGACCAAAAGTTTATCCTTCCTTTTTCGCTTGGATTCTTCCCAAATTCCTACTATAGTTCATTCTATTTAAGTAATACTAATTGTGTGATGTTTATGGACCTAATTAACAAGTTACTTTCCGATAATAAAGTTTAACTTAAGTTCGTCTCCAAAGGAGGAACCTTTGGTGACCAAAAGTTTATCCTTCCTTTTTCGCTTGGATTCTTCCCAAATTCCTACTATAGTTCATTCTATTTACGTAATACTCATTGTATGATGATTATTGACCTAATTAACAAGTTACTTTCCCAAAATAAAGTTTAAGTTAAGTTCGTCTCCAAAGGAGGAACCTTTGGTGACCAAAATTTTATCCATCCTTTTTCGCTTGGTTTCTTGCCAAATTCCTACTATAGTTCATTCTATTTATGTAATACTAATTGTATGACGATTATTGACCTAATTAACAAGTTACTTCCCGATAATAAAGTTTAATTTAAGTTCGTCTCCAAAGTAGGAACCTTTGGTGACCAAAATTTTATCCTACCTTTTTGGCTTGGTTTCTTCCCAAATTCCTACTATAGTTAATTCTATTTATGTAATACTCATTGTATGATGATTATGGACCTAATTAACAAGTTACTTCCCCATAATAAAGTTTAAGTTAAGTTCGTCTTCAAAGGAGGAACCTTTGGTGACCAAAAGTTTATCCTTCCTTTTTCGCTTGGATTCTTGCCAAATTCCTACTATAGTTCATTCTATTTATGTAATACTAATTGTATGATGATTATTGACCTAATTAACAAGTTACTTCCCCATAATAAAGTTTAAGTTAAGTTCGTCTCCAAAGTAGGAACCTTTGGTGACCAAAATTTTATCCTACCTTTTTGGCTTGGTTTCTTCCCAAATTCCTACTATAGTTCATTCTATTTATGTAATACTCATTGTATGATGATTATGGACCTAATTAACAAGTTACTTTCCGATAATAAAGTTTAACTTAAGTTCGTCTCCAAAGGAGGAACCTTTGGTGACCAAAAGTTTATCCTTCCTTTTTCGCTTGGTTTCTTGCCAAATTCCTACTATAGTTCCTTCTATTTATGTAATACTCATTGTGTGATGATTATGGACCTAATTAACAAGTTACTTCCCCATAATAAAGTTTAAGTTAAGTTCGTCTCCAAAGGAGGAACCTTTGGTGACCAAAAGTTTATCCTTTATTTTTCGCTTGGATTCTTGCCAAATTCCTACTATAGTTCATTCTATTTAAGTAATACTAATTGTGTGATGTTTATGGACCTAATTAACAAGTTACTTCCCCATAATAAAGTTTAACGTAAGTTCGTCTCCAAAGGAGGAACCTTTGGTGACCAAAATTTTATCCTACCTTTTTGGCTTGGTTTCTTCCCAAATTCCTACTATAGTTCATTCTATTTATGTAATACTCATTGTATGATGATTATGGACCTAATTAACAAGTTACTTTCCGATAATAAAGTTTAACTTAAGTTCGTCTCCAAAGGAGGAACCTTTGGTGACCAAAAGTTTATCCTTCCTTTTTCGCTTGGATTCTTCCCAAATTCCTACTATAGTTCATTCTATTTAAGTAATACTAATTGTGTGATGTTTATGGACCTAATTAACAAGTTACTTTCCGATAATAAAGTTTAACTTAAGTTCGTCTCCAAAGGAGGAACCTTTGGTGACCAAAAGTTTATCCTTCCTTTTTCGCTTGGATTCTTCCCAAATTCCTACTATAGTTCATTCTATTTACGTAATACTCATTGTATGATGATTATTGACCTAATTAACAAGTTACTTTCCCAAAATAAAGTTTAAGTTAAGTTCGTCTCCAAAGGAGGAACCTTTGGTGACCAAAATTTTATCCATCCTTTTTCGCTTGGTTTCTTGCCAAATTCCTACTATAGTTCATTCTATTTATGTAATACTAATTGTATGACGATTATTGACCTAATTAACAAGTTACTTCCCGATAATAAAGTTTAACTTAAGTTCGTCTCCAAAGTAGGAACCTTTGGTGACCAAAATTTTATCCTACCTTTTTGGCTTGGTTTCTTCCCAAATTCCTACTATAGTTCATTCTATTTATGTAATACTCATTGTATGATGATTATGGACCTAATTAACAAGTTACTTCCCCATAATAAAGTTTAAGTTAAGTTCGTCTTCAAAGGAGGAACCTTTGGTGACCAAAAGTTTATCCTTCCTTTTTCGCTTGGATTCTTGCCAAATTCCTACTATAGTTCATTCTATTTATGTAATACTAATTGTATGATGATTATTGACCTAATTAACAAGTTACTTCCCGATAATAAAGTTTAACTTAAGTTCGTCTCCAAAGTAGGAACCTTTGGTGACCAAAATTTTATCCTACCTTTTTGGCTTGGTTTCTTCCCAAATTCCTACTATAGTTCATTCTATTTATGTAATACTCATTGTATGATGATTATGGACCTAATTAACAAGTTACTTCCCCATAATAAAGTTTAACGTAAGTTCGTCTCCAAAGGAGGAACCTTTGGTGACCAAAATTTTATCCTACCTTTTTGGCTTGGTTTCTTCCCAAATTCCTACTATAGTTCATTCTATTTATGTAATACTCATTGTATGATGATTATGGACCTAATTAACAAGTTACTTCCCCATAATAAAGTTTAAGTTAAGTTCGTCTCCAAAGGAGGAACCTTTGGTGACCAAAAGTTTATCCTTCCTTTTTCCCTTGGATTCTTGCCAAATTTCTACTATAGTTCATTCTATTTATGTAATACAAATTGTATGATGATTATGGACCTAATTAACAAGTTACTTCCCCATAATAAAGTTTAAGTTAAGTTCGTCTTCAAAGGAGGAACCTTTGGTGACCAAAAGTTTATCCTTCCTTTTTCCCTTGGATTCTTGCCAAATTCCTACTATAGTTCCTTCTATTTATGTAATACGAATTGTATGATGATTATGGACCTAATTAACAAGTTACTTCCCGATAATAAAGTTTAACTTAAGTTCGTCTCCAAAGTAGGAACCTTTGGTGACCAAAAGTTTATCCTTGCTTTTTCGCTTGGATTCTTCCCAAATTCCTACTATAGTTCATTCTATTTATGTAATACTAATTGTATGATGATTATTGACCTAATTAACAAGTTACTTCCCGATAATAAAGTTTAACTTAAGTTCGTCTCCAAAGTAGGAACCTTTGGTGACCAAAATTTTATCCTACCTTTTTGGCTTGGTTTCTTCCCAAATTCCTACTATAGTTCATTCTATTTATGTAATACTCATTGTATGATGATTATGGACCTAATTAACAAGTTACTTCCCCATAATAAAGTTTAACGTAAGTTCGTCTCCAAAGGAGGAACCTTTGGTGACCAAAATTTTATCCTACCTTTTTGGCTTGGTTTCTTCCCAAATTCCTACTATAGTTCATTCTATTTATGTAATACTCATTGTATGATGATTATGGACCTAATTAACAAGTTACTTCCCCATAATAAAGTTTAAGTTAAGTTCGTCTCCAAAGGAGGAACCTTCGGTGACCAAAAGTTTATCCTTCCTTTTTCACTTGGATTCTTGCCAAATTCCTACTATAGTTCATTCTATTTATGTAATACGAATTGTATGATGATTATGGACCTAATTAACAAGTTACTTCCCGATAATAAAGTTTAACTTAAGTTCGTCTCCAAAGTAGGAACCTTTGGTGACCAAAATTTTATCCTTCCTTTTTGGCTTGGTTTCTTCCCAAATTCATACTATAGTTCATTCTATTTATGTAATACTAATTGTATGATGATTATGGACCGAATTAAAAGGTTACTTCCCCATAATAAAGTTTAACGTAAGTTCGTTTCCAAAGGAGGAACCTTTGGTGACCGAAATTTTATCCTACCTTTTTGGCTTGGTTTCTTACCAAATTCCTACTATAGTTCATTCTATTTATGTAATACTCATTGTATGATGATTATGGACCAAATTAACAAGTTACTTCCCCATAAAAAAGTTTAAGTTAAGTTCGTCTCCAAAGGAGGAACCTTTGGTGACCAAAATTTTATCCTTCCTTTTTCGCTTGGTTTCTTGCCAAATTCCTACTATAGTTCCTTCTATTTATGTAATACTCATTGTGTGATGATTATGGACCTAATTAACAAGTTACTTCCCCATAATAAAGTTTAAGTTAAGTTCGTCTCCAAAGGAGGAACCTTTGGTGACCAAAAGTTTTTCCTTTATTTTTCGCTTGGATTCTTGCCAAATTCCTACTATAGTTCATTCTATTTAAGTAATACTAATTGTGTGATGTTTATGGACCTAATTAACAAGTTACTTCCCCATAATAAAGTTTAACGTAAGTTCGTCTCCAAAGGAGGAACCTTTGGTGACCAAAATTTTATCCTACCTTTTTGGCTTGGTTTCTTCCCAAATACCTACTATAGTTCATTCTATTTATGTAATACTCAATGTATGATGATTATGGACCTAATTAACAAGTTACTTTCCGATAATAAAGTTTAACTTAAGTTCGTCTCCAAAGGAGGAACCTTTGGTGACCAAAAGTTTATCCTTCCTTTTTCGCTTGGATTCTTCCCAAATTCCTACTATAGTTCATTCTATTTAAGTAATACTAATTGTGTGATGTTTATGGACCTAATTAACAAGTTACTTTCCGATAATAAAGTTTAACTTAAGTTCGTCTCCAAAGGAGGAACCTTTGGTGACCAAAAGTTTATCCTTCCTTTTTCGCTTGGATTCTTCCCAAATTCCTACTATAGTTCATTCTATTTACGTAATACTCATTGTATGATGATTATTGACCTAATTAACAAGTTACTTTCCCAAAATAAAGTTTAAGTTAAGTTCGTCTCCAAAGGAGGAACCTTTGGTGACCAAAATTTTATCCTTCCTTTTTCGCTTGGTTTCTTGCCAAATTCCTACTATAGTTCATTCTATCTATGTAATACTAATTGTATGACGATTATTGACCTAATTAACAAGTTACTTCCCGATAATAAAGTTTAACTTAAGTTCGTCTCCAAAGTAGGAACCTTTGGTGACCAAAAGTTTATCCTTCCTTTTTCGCTTGGATTCTTCCCAAATTCCTACTATAGTTCATTCTATTTACGTAATACTCATTTTATGATAATCATTGACCTAATTACCAAGTTACTTCCCCAAAATAAAGTTTAAGTTAAGTTCGTCTCCAAAGGAGGAACCTTTGGTGACCAAAATTTTATCCTTCCTTTTTCGCTTGGTTTCTTGCCAAATTCCTACTATAGTTCATTCTATTTAAGTAATACTCATTGTGTGATGATTATGGACCTAATTAACAAGTTACTTCCCCATAATAAAGTTTAAGTTAAGTTCGTCTCCAAAGGAGGAACCTTTGGTGACCAAAAGTTTATCCTTCCTTTTTCGCTTGGATTCTTGCCAAATTCCTACTATAGTTCATTCTATTTATGTAATACTAATTGTATGACGATTATTGACCTAATTAACAAGTTACTTCCCGATAATAAAGTTTAACTTAAGTTCGTCTCCAAAGTAGGAACCTTTGGTGACCAAAATTTTATCCTACCTTTTTGGCTTGGTTTCTTCCCAAATTCCTACTATAGTTCATTCTATTTATGTAATACAAATTGTATGATGATTATGGACCTAATTAACAAGTTACTTCCCGATAATAAAGTTTAACTTAAGTTCGTCTCCAAAGTAGGAACCTTTGGTGACCAAAAGTTTATCCTTGCTTTTTCGCTTGGATTCTTGCCAAATTCCTACTATAGTTCATTCTATTTATGTAATACTAATTGTATGATGATTATTGACCTAATTAACAAGTTACTTCCCGATAATAAAGTTTAACTTAAGTTCGTCTCCAAAGTAGGAACCTTTGGTGACCAAAATTTTATCCTACCTTTTTGGCTTGGTTTCTTCCCAAATTCCTACTATAGTTAATTCTATTTATGTAATACTCATTGTATGATGATTATGGACCTAATTAACAAGTTACTTCCCCATAATAAAGTTTAACGTAAGTTCGTCTCCAAAGGAGGAACCTTTGGTGACCAAAATTTTATCCTACCTTTTTGGCTTGGTTTCTTCCCAAATTCCTACTATAGTTCATTCTATTTATGTAATACTCATTGTATGATGATTATGGACCTAATTAACAAGTTACTTTCCGATAATAAAGTTTAACTTAAGTTCGTCTCCAAAGGAGGAACCTTTGGTGATCAAAAGTTTATCCTTCCTTTTTCGCTTGGATTCTTCCCAAATTCCTACTATAGTTCATTCTATTTAAGTAATACTAATTGTGTGATGTTTATGGACCTAATTAACAAGTTACTTTCCGATAATAAAGTTTAACGTAAGTTCGTCTCCAAAGGAGGAACCTTTGGTGACCAAAAGTTTATCCTTCCTTTTTCGCTTGGATTCTTCCCAAATTCCTACTATAGTTCATTCTATTTACGTAATACTCATTGTATGATGATTATTGACCTAATTAACAAGTTACTTTCCCAAAATAAAGTTTAAGTTAAGTTCGTCTCCAAAGGAGGAACCTTTGGTGACCAAAATTTTATCCATCCTTTTTCGCTTGGTTTCTTGCCAAATTCCTACTATAGTTCATTCTATCTATGTAATACTAATTGTATGACGATTATTGACCTAATTAACAAGTTACTTCCCGATAATAAAGTTTAACTTAAGTTCGTCTCCAAAGTAGGAACCTTTGGTGACCAAAAGTTTATCCTTCCTTTTTCGCTTGGATTCTTCCCAAATTCCTACTATAGTTCATTCTATTTACGTAATACTCATTGTATGATAATCATTGACCTAATTACCAAGTTACTTCCCCAAAATAAAGTTTAAGTTAAGTTCGTCTCCAAAGGAGGAACCTTTGGTGACCAAAATTTTATCCTTCCTTTTTCGCTTCGTTTCTTGCCAAATTCCTACTATAGTTCATTCTATTTAAGTAATACTCATTGTGTGATGATTATGGACCTAATTAACAAGTTACTTCCCCATAATAAAGTTTAAGTTAAGTTCGTCTCCAAAGGAGGAACCTTTGGTGACCAAAAGTTTATCCTTCCTTTTTCGCTTGGATTCTTGCCAAATTCCTACTATAGTTCATTCTATTTATGTAATACTAATTGTATGACGATTATTGACCTAATTAACAAGTTACTTCCCGATAATAAAGTTTAACTTAAGTTCGTCTCCAAAGTAGGAACCTTTGGTGACCAAAATTTTATCCTACCTTTTTGGCTTGGTTTCTTCCCAAATTCCAACTATAGTTCATTCTATTTATGTAATACTCATTGTATGATGATTATGGACCTAATTAACAAGTTACTTCCCCATAATAAAGTTTAACGTAAGTTCGTCTCCAAAGGAGGAACCTTTGGTGACCAAAATTTTATCCTACCTTTTTGGCTTGGTTTCTTCCCAAATTCCTACTATAGTTCATTCTATTTATGTAATACTCATTGTATGATGATTATGGACCTAATTAACAAGTTACTTCCCCATAATAAAGTTTAAGTTAAGTTCGTCTCCAAAGGAGGAATCTTTGGTGAGCAAAAGTTTATCCTTCCTTTTTCGCTTGGATTCTTGCCAAATTCCTACTATAGTTCATTCTATTTATGTAATACTAATTGTATGATGATTATTGACCTAATTAACAAGTTACTTCCCGATAATAAAGTTTAACTTAAGTTCGTCTCCAAAGTAGGAACCTTTGGTGACCAAAATTTTATCCTACCTTTTTGGCTTGGTTTCTTCCCAAATTCCTACTATAGTTCATTCTATTTAGGTAATACTCATTGTATGATGATTATGGACCTAATTAACAAGTTACTTCCCCATAATAAAGTTTAAGTTAAGTTCGTCTCCAAAGGAGGAACCTTTGGTGACCAAAATTTTATCCATCCTTTTTCGCTTGGTTTCTTGCCAAATTCCTACTATAGTTCATTCTATCTATGTAATACTAATTGTATGACGATTATTGACCTAATTAACAAGTTACTTCCCGATAATAAAGTTTAACTTAAGTTCGTCTCCAAAGTAGGAACCTTTGGTGACCAAAAGTTTATCCTTCCTTTTTCGCTTGGATTCTTCCCAAATTCCTACTATAGTTCATTCTATTTACGTAATACTCATTTTATGATAATCATTGACCTAATTACCAAGTTACTTCCCCAAAATAAAGTTTAAGTTAAGTTCGTCTCCAAAGGAGGAACCTTTGGTGACCAAAATTTTATCCTTCCTTTTTCGCTTGGTTTCTTGCCAAATTCCTACTATAGTTCATTCTATTTAAGTAATACTCATTCTGTGATGATTATGGACCTAATTAACAAGTTACTTCCCCATAATAAAGTTTAAGTTAAGTTCGTCTCCAAAGGAGGAACCTTTGGTGACCAAAAGTTTATCCTTCCTTTTTCGCTTGGTTTCTTGCCAAATTCCTACTATAGTTCATTCTATTTAAGTAATACTAATTGTGTGATGTTTATGGACCTAATTAACAAGTTACTTCCCCATAATAAAGTTTAACGTAAGTTCGTCTCCAAAGGAGGAACCTTTGGTGACCAAAATTTTATCCTACCTTTTTGGCTTGGTTTCTTCCCAAATTCCTACTATAGTTCATTCTATTTATGTAATACTCATTGTATGATGATTATGGACCTAATTAACAAGTTACTTTCCGATAATAAAGTTTAACTTAAGTTCGTCTCCAAAGGAGGAACCTTTGGTGACCAAAAGTTTATCCTTCCTTTTTCGCTTGGATTCTTCCCAAATTCCTACTATAGTTCATTCTATTTAAGTAATACTAATTGTGTGATGTTTATGGACCTAATTAACAAGTTACTTTCCGATAATAAAGTTTAACTTAAGTTCGTCTCCAAAGGAGGAACCTTTGGTGACCAAAAGTTTATCCTTCCTTTTTCGCTTGGATTCTTCCCAAATTCCTACTATAGTTCATTCTATTTACGTAATACTCATTGTATGATGATTATTGACCTAATTAACAAGTTACTTTCCCAAAATAAAGTTTAAGTTAAGTTCGTCTCCAAAGGAGGAACCTTTGGTGACCAAAATTTTATCCATCCTTTTTCGCTTGGTTTCTTGCCAAATTCCTACTATAGTTCATTCTATCTATGTAATACTAATTGTATGACGATTATTGACCTAATTAACAAGTTACTTCCCGATAATAAAGTTTAACTTAAGTTCGTCTCCAAAGTAGGAACCTTTGGTGACCAAAAGTTTATCCTTCCTTTTTCGCTTGGATTCTTCCCAAATTCCTACTATAGTTCATTCTATTTACGTAATACTCATTTTATGATAATCATTGACCTAATTACCAAGTTACTTCCCCAAAATAAAGTTTAAGTTAAGTTCGTCTCCAAAGGAGGAACCTTTCGTGACCAAAATTTTATCCTTCCTTTTTCGCTTGGTTTCTTGCCAAATTCCTACTATAGTTCATTCTATTTAAGTAATACTCATTGTGTGATGATTATGGACCTAATTAACAAGTTACTTCCCCATAATAAAGTTTAAGTTAAGTTCGTCTCCAAAGGAGGAACCTTTGGTGACCAAAAGTTTATCCTTCCTTTTTCGCTTGGTTTCTTGCCAAATTCCTACTATAGTTCATTCTATTTAAGTAATACTAATTGTGTGATGTTTATGGACCTAATTAACAAGTTACTTCCCCATAATAAAGTTTAACGTAAGTTCGTCTCCAAAGGAGGAACCTTTGGTGACCAAAATTTTATCCTACCTTTTTGGCTTGGTTTCTTCCCAAATTCCTACTATAGTTCATTCTATTTATGTAATACTCATTGTATGATGATTATGGACCTAATTAACAAGTTACTTTCCGATAATAAAGTTTAACTTAAGTTCGTCTCCAAAGGAGGAACCTTTGGTGACCAAAAGTTTATCCTTCCTTTTTCGCTTGGATTCTTCCCAAATTCCTACTATAGTTCATTCTATTTAAGTAATACTAATTGTGTGATGTTTATGGACCTAATTAACAAGTTACTTTCCGATAATAAAGTTTAACTTAAGTTCGTCTCCAAAGGAGGAACCTTTGGTGACCAAAAGTTTATCCTTCCTTTTTCGCTTGGATTCTTCCCAAATTCCTACTATAGTTCATTCTATTTACGTAATACTCATTGTATGATGATTATTGACCTAATTAACAAGTTACTTTCCCAAAATAAAGTTTAAGTTAAGTTCGTCTCCAAAGGAGGAACCTTTGGTGACCAAAATTTTATCCATCCTTTTTCGCTTGGTTTCTTGCCAAATTCCTACTATAGTTCATTCTATCTATGTAATACTAATTGTATGACGATTATTGACCTAATTAACAAGTTACTTCCCGATAATAAAGTTTAACTTAAGTTCGTCTCCAAAGTAGGAACCTTTGGTGACCAAAAGTTTATCCTTCCTTTTTCGCTTGGATTCTTCCCAAATTCCTACTATAGTTCATTCTATTTACGTAATACTCATTTTATGATAATCATTGACCTAATTACCAAGTTACTTCCCCAAAATAAAGTTTAAGTTAAGTTCGTCTCCAAAGGAGGAACCTTTCGTGACCAAAATTTTATCCTTCCTTTTTCGCTTGGTTTCTTGCCAAATTCCTACTATAGTTCATTCTATTTAAGTAATACTCATTGTGTGATGATTATGGACCTAATTAACAAGTTACTTCCCCATAATAAAGTTTAAGTTAAGTTCGTCTCCAAAGGAGGAACCTTTGGTGACCAAAAGTTTATCCTTCCTTTTTCGCTTGGATTCTTGCCAAATTCCTACTATAGTTCATTCTATTTATGTAATACTAATTGTATGACGATTATTGACCTAATTAACAAGTTACTTCCCGATAATAAAGTTTAACTTAAGTTCGTCTCCAAAGTAGGAACCTTTGGTGACCAAAATTTTATCCTACCTTTTTGGCTTGGTTTCTTCCCAAATTCCTACTATAGTTCATTCTATTTATGTAATACGAATTGTATGATGATTATGGACCTAATTAACAAGTTACTTCCCGATAATAAAGTTTAACTTAAGTTCGTCTCCAAAGTAGGAACCTTTGGTGACCAAAAGTTTATCCTTGCTTTTTCGCTTGGATTCTTGCCAAATTCCTACTATAGTTCATTCTATTTATGTAATACTAATTGTATGATGATTATTGACCTAATTAACAAGTTACTTCCCGATAATAAAGTTTAACTTAAGTTCGTCTCCAAAGTAGGAACCTTTGGTGACCAAAATTTTATCCTACCTTTTTGGCTTGGTTTCTTCCCAAATTCCTACTATAGTTCATTCTATTTATGTAATACTCATTGTATGATGATTATGGACCTAATTAACAAGTTACTTTCCGATAATAAAGTTTAACTTAAGTTCGTCTCCAAAGGAGGAACCTTTGGTGACCAAAAGTTTATCCTTCCTTTTTCGCTTGGATTCTTCCCAAATTCCTACTATAGTTCATTCTATTTAAGTAATACTAATTGTGTGATGTTTATGGACCTAATTAACAAGTTACTTTCCGATAATAAAGTTTAACTTAAGTTCGTCTCCAAAGGAGGAACCTTTGGTGACCAAAAGTTTATCCTTCCTTTTTCGCTTGGATTCTTCCCAAATTCCTACTATAGTTCATTCTATTTACGTAATACTCATTGTATGATGATTATTGACCTAATTAACAAGTTACTTTCCCAAAATAAAGTTTAAGTTAAGTTCGTCTCCAAAGGAGGAACCTTTGGTGACCAAAATTTTATCCATCCTTTTTCGCTTGGTTTCTTGCCAAATTCCTACTATAGTTCATTCTATCTATGTAATACTAATTGTATGACGATTATTGACCTAATTAACAAGTTACTTCCCGATAATAAAGTTTAACTTAAGTTCGTCTCCAAAGTAGGAACCTTTGGTGACCAAAAGTTTATCCTTCCTTTTTCGCTTGGATTCTTCCCAAATTCCTACTATAGTTCATTCTATTTACGTAATACTCATTTTATGATAATCATTGACCTAATTACCAAGTTACTTCCCCAAAATAAAGTTTAAGTTAAGTTCGTCTCCAAAGGAGGAACCTTTCGTGACCAAAATTTTATCCTTCCTTTTTCGCTTGGTTTCTTGCCAAATTCCTACTATAGTTCATTCTATTTAAGTAATACTCATTGTGTGATGATTATGGACCTAATTAACAAGTTACTTCCCCATAATAAAGTTTAAGTTAAGTTCGTCTCCAAAGGAGGAACCTTTGGTGACCAAAAGTTTATCCTTCCTTTTTCGCTTGGATTCTTGCCAAATTCCTACTATAGTTCATTCTATTTATGTAATACTAATTGTATGACGATTATTGACCTAATTAACAAGTTACTTCCCGATAATAAAGTTTAACTTAAGTTCGTCTCCAAAGTAGGAACCTTTGGTGACCAAAATTTTATCCTACCTTTTTGGCTTGGTTTCTTCCCAAATTCCTACTATAGTTCATTCTATTTATGTAATACGAATTGTATGATGATTATGGACCTAATTAACAAGTTACTTCCCGATAATAAAGTTTAACTTAAGTTCGTCTCCAAAGTAGGAACCTTTGGTGACCAAAAGTTTATCCTTGCTTTTTCGCTTGGATTCTTGCCAAATTCCTACTATAGTTCATTCTATTTATGTAATACTAATTGTATGATGATTATTGACCTAATTAACAAGTTACTTCCCGATAATAAAGTTTAACTTAAGTTCGTCTCCAAAGTAGGAACCTTTGGTGACCAAAATTTTATCCTACCTTTTTGGCTTGGTTTCTTCCCAAATTCCAACTATAGTTCATTCTATTTATGTAATACTCATTGTATGATGATTATGGACCTAATTAACAAGTTACTTCCCCATAATAAAGTTTAACGTAAGTTCGTCTCCAAAGGAGGAACCTTTGGTGACCAAAATTTTATCCTACCTTTTTGGCTTGGTTTCTTCCCAAATTCCTACTATAGTTCATTCTATTTATGTAATACTCATTGTATGATGATTATGGACCTAATTAACAAGTTACTTCCCCATAATAAAGTTTAAGTTAAGTTCGTCTCCAAAGGAGGAATCTTTGGTGAGCAAAAGTTTATCCTTCCTTTTTCGCTTGGATTCTTGCCAAATTCCTACTATAGTTCATTCTATTTATGTAATACTAATTGTATGATGATTATTGACCTAATTAACAAGTTACTTCCCGATAATAAAGTTTAACTTAAGTTCGTCTCCAAAGTAGGAACCTTTGGTGACCAAAATTTTATCCTACCTTTTTGGCTTGGTTTCTTCCCAAATTCCTACTATAGTTCATTCTATTTAGGTAATACTCATTGTATGATGATTATGGACCTAATTAACAAGTTACTTCCCCATAATAAAGTTTAAGTTAAGTTCGTCTCCAAAGGAGGAACCTTTGGTGACCAAAATTTTATCCATCCTTTTTCGCTTGGTTTCTTGCCAAATTCCTACTATAGTTCATTCTATCTATGTAATACTAATTGTATGACGATTATTGACCTAATTAACAAGTTACTTCCCGATAATAAAGTTTAACTTAAGTTCGTCTCCAAAGTAGGAACCTTTGGTGACCAAAAGTTTATCCTTCCTTTTTCGCTTGGATTCTTCCCAAATTCCTACTATAGTTCATTCTATTTACGTAATACTCATTTTATGATAATCATTGACCTAATTACCAAGTTACTTCCCCAAAATAAAGTTTAAGTTAAGTTCGTCTCCAAAGGAGGAACCTTTGGTGACCAAAATTTTATCCTTCCTTTTTCGCTTGGTTTCTTGCCAAATTCCTACTATAGTTCATTCTATTTAAGTAATACTCATTGTGTGATGATTATGGACCTAATTAACAAGTTACTTCCCCATAATAAAGTTTAAGTTAAGTTCGTCTCCAAAGGAGGAACCTTTGGTGACCAAAAGTTTATCCTTCCTTTTTCGCTTGGTTTCTTGCCAAATTCCTACTATAGTTCATTCTATTTAAGTAATACTAATTGTGTGATGTTTATGGACCTAATTAACAAGTTACTTCCCCATAATAAAGTTTAACGTAAGTTCGTCTCCAAAGGAGGAACCTTTGGTGACCAAAATTTTATCCTACCTTTTTGGCTTGGTTTCTTCCCAAATTCCTACTATAGTTCATTCTATTTATGTAATACTCATTGTATGATGATTATGGACCTAATTAACAAGTTACTTTCCGATAATAAAGTTTAACTTAAGTTCGTCTCCAAAGGAGGAACCTTTGGTGACCAAAAGTTTATCCTTCCTTTTTCGCTTGGATTCTTCCCAAATTCCTACTATAGTTCATTCTATTTAAGTAATACTAATTGTGTGATGTTTATGGACCTAATTAACAAGTTACTTTCCGATAATAAAGTTTAACTTAAGTTCGTCTCCAAAGGAGGAACCTTTGGTGACCAAAAGTTTATCCTTCCTTTTTCGCTTGGATTCTTCCCAAATTCCTACTATAGTTCATTCTATTTACGTAATACTCATTGTATGATGATTATTGACCTAATTAACAAGTTACTTTCCCAAAATAAAGTTTAAGTTAAGTTCGTCTCCAAAGGAGGAACCTTTGGTGACCAAAATTTTATCCATCCTTTTTCGCTTGGTTTCTTGCCAAATTCCTACTATAGTTCATTCTATCTATGTAATACTAATTGTATGACGATTATTGACCTAATTAACAAGTTACTTCCCGATAATAAAGTTTAACTTAAGTTCGTCTCCAAAGTAGGAACCTTTGGTGACCAAAAGTTTATCCTTCCTTTTTCGCTTGGATTCTTCCCAAATTCCTACTATAGTTCATTCTATTTACGTAATACTCATTTTATGATAATCATTGACCTAATTACCAAGTTACTTCCCCAAAATAAAGTTTAAGTTAAGTTCGTCTCCAAAGGAGGAACCTTTCGTGACCAAAATTTTATCCTTCCTTTTTCGCTTGGTTTCTTGCCAAATTCCTACTATAGTTCATTCTATTTAAGTAATACTCATTGTGTGATGATTATGGACCTAATTAACAAGTTACTTCCCCATAATAAAGTTTAAGTTAAGTTCGTCTCCAAAGGAGGAACCTTTGGTGACCAAAAGTTTATCCTTCCTTTTTCGCTTGGATTCTTGCCAAATTCCTACTATAGTTCATTCTATTTATGTAATACTAATTGTATGACGATTATTGACCTAATTAACAAGTTACTTCCCGATAATAAAGTTTAACTTAAGTTCGTCTCCAAAGTAGGAACCTTTGGTGACCAAAATTTTATCCTACCTTTTTGGCTTGGTTTCTTCCCAAATTCCTACTATAGTTCATTCTATTTATGTAATACGAATTGTATGATGATTATGGACCTAATTAACAAGTTACTTCCCGATAATAAAGTTTAACTTAAGTTCGTCTCCAAAGTAGGAACCTTTGGTGACCAAAAGTTTATCCTTGCTTTTTCGCTTGGATTCTTGCCAAATTCCTACTATAGTTCATTCTATTTATGTAATACTAATTGTATGATGATTATTGACCTAATTAACAAGTTACTTCCCGATAATAAAGTTTAACTTAAGTTCGTCTCCAAAGTAGGAACCTTTGGTGACCAAAATTTTATCCTACCTTTTTGGCTTGGTTTCTTCCCAAATTCCTAGTATAGTTCATTCTATTTATGTAATACTCATTGTATGATGATTATGGACCTAATTAACAAGTTACTTCCCCATAATAAAGTTTAACGTAAGTTCGTCTCCAAAGGAGGAACCTTTGGTGACCAAAATTTTATCCTACCTTTTTGGCTTGGTTTCTTCCCAAATTCCTACTATAGTTCATTCTATTTATGTAATACTCATTGTATGATGATTATGGACCTAATTAACAAGTTTCTTCCCCATAATAAAGTTTAAGTTAAGTTCGTCTCCAAAGGAGGAACCTTTGGTGACCAAAAGTTTATCCTTCCTTTTTCACTTGGATTCTTGCCAAATTCCTACTATAGTTCATTCTATTTATGTAATACGAATTGTATGATGATTATGGACCTAATTAACAAGTTACTTCCCGATAATAAAGTTTAACTTAAGTTCGTCTCCAAAGTAGGAACCTTTGGTGACCAAAATTTTATCCTACCTTTTTGGCTTGGTTTCTTCCCAAATTCATACTATAGTTCATTCTATTTATGTAATACTAATTGTATGATGATTATGGACCGAATTAAAAGGTTACTTCCCCATAATAAAGTTTAACGTAAGTTCGTCTCCAAAGGAGGAACCTTTGGTGACCAAAATTTTATCCTACCTTTTTGGCTTGGTTTCTTACCAAATTCCTACTATAGTTCATTCTATTTATGTAATACTCATTGTATGATGATTATGGACCAAATTAACAAGTTACTTCCCCATAAAAAAGTTTAAGTTAAGTTCGTCTCCAAAGGAGGAACCTTTGGTGACCAAAATTTTATCCTTCCTTTTTCGCTTGGTTTCTTGCCAAATTCCTACTATAGTTCCTTCTATTTATGTAATACTCATTGTGTGATGATTATGGACCTAATTAACAAGTTACTTCCCCATAATAAAGTTTAAGTTAAGTTCGTCTCCAAAGGAGGAACCTTTGGTGACCAAAAGTTTATCCTTTATTTTTCGCTTGGATTCTTGCCAAATTCCTACTATAGTTCATTCTATTTAAGTAATACTAATTGTGTGATGTTTATGGACCTAATTAACAAGTTACTTCCCCATAATAAAGTTTAACGTAAGTTCGTCTCCAAAGGAGGAACCTTTGGTGACCAAAATTTTATCCTACCTTTTTGGCTTGGTTTCTTCCCAAATTCCAACTATAGTTCATTCTATTTATGTAATACTCATTGTATGATGATTATGGACCTAATTAACAAGTTACTTTCCGATAATAAAGTTTAACTTAAGTTCGTCTCCAAAGGAGGAACCTTTGGTGACCAAAAGTTTATCCTTCCTTTTTCGCTTGGATTCTTCCCAAATTCCTACTATAGGTCATTCTATTTAAGTAATACTAATTGTGTGATGTTTATGGACCTAATTAACAAGTTACTTTCCGATAATAAAGTTTAACTTAAGTTCGTCTCCAAAGGAGGAACCTTTGGTGACCAAAAGTTTATCATTCCTTTTTCGCTTGGATTCTTCCCAAATTCCTACTATAGTTCATTCTATTTACGTAATACTCATTGTATGATGATTATTGACCTAATTAACAAGTTACTTTCCCAAAATAAAGTTTAAGTTAAGTTCGTCTCCAAAGGAGGAACCTTTGGTGACCAAAATTTTATCCATCCTTTTTCGCTTGGTTTCTTGCCAAATTCCTACTATAGTTCATTCTATCTATGTAATACTAATTGTATGACGATTATTGACCTAATTAACAAGTTACTTCCCGATAATAAAGTTTAACTTAAGTTCGTCTCCAAAGTAGGAACCTTTGGTGACCAAAAGTTTATCCTTCCTTTTTCGCTTGGATTCTTCCCAAATTCCTACTATAGTTCATTCTATTTACGTAATACTCATTGTATGATAATCATTGACCTAATTACCAAGTTACTTCCCCAAAATAAAGTTTAAGTTAAGTTCGTCTCCAAAGGAGGAACCTTTGGTGACCAAAATTTTATCCTTCCTTTTTCGCTTGGTTTCTTGCCAAATTCCTACTATAGTTCATTCTATTTAAGTAATACTCATTGTGTGATGATTATGGACCTAATTAACAAGTTACTTCCCCATAATAAAGTTTAAGTTAAGTTCGTCTCCAAAGGAGGAACCTTTGGTGACCAAAAGTTTATCCTTCCTTTTTCGCTTGGATTCTTGCCAAATTCCTACTATAGTTCATTCTATTTATGTAATACTAATTGTATGACGATTATTGACCTAATTAACAAGTTACTTCCCGATAATAAAGTTTAACTTAAGTTCGTCTCCAAAGTAGGAACCTTTGGTGACCAAAATTTTATCCTACCTTTTTGGCTTGGTTTCTTCCCAAATTCCTACTATAGTTCATTCTATTTATGTAATACTCATTGTATGATGATTATGGACCTAATTAACAAGTTACTTCCCCATAATAAAGTTTAACGTAAGTTCGTCTCCAAAGGAGGAACCTTTGGTGACCAAAATTTTATCCTACCTTTTTGGCTTGGTTTCTTCCCAAATTCCTACTATAGTTCATTCTATTTATGTAATACTCATTGTATGATGATTATGGACCTAATTAACAAGTTACTTCCCCATAATAAAGTTTAAGTTAAGTTCGTCTCCAAAGGAGGAACCTTTGGTGAGCAAAAGTTTATCCTTCCTTTTTCGCTTGGATTCTTGCCAAATTCCTACTATAGTTCATTCTATTTATGTAATACTAATTGTATGATGATTATTGACCTAATTAACAAGTTACTTCCCGATAATAAAGTTTAACTTAAGTTCGTCTCCAAAGTAGGAACCTTTGGTGACCAAAATTTTATCCTACCTTTTTGGCTTGGTTTCTTCCCAAATTCCTACTATAGTTCATTCTATTTATGTAATACTCATTGTATGATGATTATGGACCTAATTAACAAGTTACTTCCCCATAATAAAGTTTAAGTTAAGTTCGTCTCCAAAGGAGGAACCTTTGGTGACCAAAAGTTTATCCTTCCTTTTTCCCTTGGATTCTTGCCAAATTCCTACTATAGTTCATTCTATTTATGTAATACGAATTGTATGATGATTATGGACCTAATTAACAAGTTACTTCCCGATAATAAAGTTTAACTTAAGTTCGTCTCCAAAGTAGGAACCTTTGGTGACCAAAAGTTTATCCTTCCTTTTTCGCTTGGATTCTTGCCAAATTCCTACTATAGTTCATTCTATTTATGTAATACTAATTGTATGATGATTATTGACCTAATTAACAAGTTACTTCCCGATAATAAAGTTTAACTTAAGTTCGTCTCCAAAGTAGGAACCTTTGGTGACCAAAATTTTATCCTACCTTTTTGGCTTGGTTTCTTCCCAAATTCCTACTATAGTTCATTCTATTTATGTAATACTCATTGAATGATGATTATGGACCTAATTAACAAGTTACTTCCCCATAATAAAGTTTAACGTAAGTTCGTCTCCAAAGGAGGAACCTTTGGTGACCAAAATTTTATCCTACCTTTTTGGCTTGGTTTCTTACCAAATTCCTACTATAGTTCATTCTATTTATGTAATACTCATTGTATGATGATTATGGACCAAATTAACAAGTTACTTCCCCATAAAAAAGTTTAAGTTAAGTTCGTCTCCAAAGGAGGAACCTTTGGTGACCAAAATTTTATCCTTCCTTTTTCGCTTGGTTTCTTGCCAAATTCCTACTATAGTTCCTTCTATTTATGTAATACTCATTGTGTGATGATTATGGACCTAATTAACAAGTTACTTCCCCATAATAAAGTTTAAGTTAAGTTCGTCTCCAAAGGAGGAACCTTTGGTGACCAAAAGTTTATCCTTTATTTTTCGCTTGGATTCTTGCCAAATTCCTACTATAGTTCATTCTATTTAAGTAATACTAATTGTGTGATGTTTATGGACCTAATTAACAAGTTACTTCCCCATAATAAAGTTTAACGTAAGTTCGTCTCCAAAGGAGGAACCTTTGGTGACCAAAATTTTATCCTACCTTTTTGGCTTGGTTTCTTCCCAAATTCCTACTATAGTTCATTCTATTTATGTAATACTCATTGTATGATGATTATGGACCTAATTAACAAGTTACTTTCCGATAATAAAGTTTAACTTAAGTTCGTCTCCAAAGGAGGAACCTTTGGTGACCAAAAGTTTATCCTTCCTTTTTCGCTTGGATTCTTCCCAAATTCCTACTATAGGTCATTCTATTTAAGTAATACTAATTGTGTGATGTTTATGGACCTAATTAACAAGTTACTTTCCGATAATAAAGTTTAACTTAAGTTCGTCTCCAAAGGAGGAACCTTTGGTGACCAAAAGTTTATCCTTCCTTTTTCGCTTGGATTCTTCCCAAATTCCTACTATAGTTCATTCTATTTACGTAATACTCATTGTATGATGATTATTGACCTAATTAACAAGTTACTTTCCCAAAATAAAGTTTAAGTTAAGTTCGTCTCCAAAGGAGGAACCTTTGGTGACCAAAATTTTATCCATCCTTTTTCGCTTGGTTTCTTGCCAAATTCCTACTATAGTTCATTCTATTTAAGTAATACTCATTGTGTGATGATTATGGACCTAATTAACAAGTTACTTCCCCATAATAAAGTTTAAGTTAAGTTCGTCTCCAAAGGAGGAACCTTTGGTGACCAAAAGTTTATCCTTCCTTTTTCGCTTGGATTCTTGCCAAATTTCTACTATAGTTCATTCTATTTATGTAATACTAATTGTATGACGATTATTGACCTAATTAACAAGTTACTTCCCGATAATAAAGTTTAACTTAAGTTCGTCTCCAAAGTAGGAACCTTTGGTGACCAAAATTTTATCCTACCTTTTTGGCTTGGTTTCTTCCCAAATTCCTACTATAGTTCATTCTATTTATGTAATACTCATTGTATGATGATTATGGACCTAATTAACAAGTTACTTCCCCATAATAAAGTTTAACGTAAGTTCGTCTCCAAAGGAGGAACCTTTGGTGACCAAAATTTTATCCTACCTTTTTGGCTTGGTTTCTTCCCAAATTCCTACTATAGTTCATTCTATTTATGTAATACTCATTGTATGATGATTATGGACCTAATTAACAAGTTACTTCCCCATAATAAAGTTTAAGTTAAGTTCGTCTCCAAAGGAGGAACCTTTGGTGAGCAAAAGTTTATCCTTCCTTTTTCGCTTGGATTCTTGCCAAATTCCTACTATAGTTCATTCTATTTATGTAATACTAATTGTATGATGATTATTGACCTAATTAACAAGTTACTTCCCGATAATAAAGTTTAACTTAAGTTCGTCTCCAAAGTAGGAACCTTTGGTGACCAAAATTTTATACTACCTTTTTGGCTTGGTTTCTTCCCAAATTCCTACTATAGTTCATTCTATTTATGTAATACTCATTGTATGATGATTATGGACCTAATTAACAAGTTACTTCCCCATAATAAAGTTTAAGTTAAGTTCGTCTCCAAAGGAGGAACCTTTGGTGACCAAAAGTTTATCCTTCCTTTTTCCCTTGGATTCTTGCCAAATTCCTACTATAGTTCATTCTATTTATGTAATACGAATTGTATGATGATTATGGACCTAATTAACAAGTTACTTCCCGATAATAAAGTTTAACTTAAGTTCGTCTCCAAAGTAGGAACCTTTGGTGACCAAAATTTTATCCTACCTTTTTGGCTTGGTTTCTTCCCAAATTCCTACTATAGTTCATTCTATTTATGTAATACTCATTGTATGATGATTATGGACCTAATTAACAAGTTACTTCCCCATAATAAAGTTTAACGTAAGTTCGTCTCCAAAGGAGGAACCTTTGGTGACCAAAATTTT
This sequence comes from Medicago sativa, assembly GCF_051527215.1. Lineage (NCBI taxonomy): Eukaryota > Viridiplantae > Streptophyta > Magnoliopsida > Fabales > Fabaceae > Medicago > Medicago sativa. The sequence goes on along the minus strand of NC_140752.1, from coordinate 45,083,433 downwards.
TCCTACCTTTTTGGCTTGGTTTCTTCCCAAATTCCTACTATAGTTCATTCTATTTATGTAATACTCATTGTATGATGATTATGGACCTAATTAACAAGTTACTTCCCCATAATAAAGTTTAAGTTAAGTTCGTCTCCAAAGGAGGAACCTTTGGTGAGCAAAAGTTTATCCTTCCTTTTTCGCTTGGATTCTTGCCAAATTCCTACTATAGTTCATTCTATTTATGTAATACTAATTGTATGATGATTATTGACCTAATTAACAAGTTACTTCCCGATAATAAAGTTTAACTTAAGTTCGTCTCCAAAGTAGGAACCTTTGGTGACCAAAATTTTATCCTACCTTTTTGGCTTGGTTTCTTCCCAAATTCCTACTATAGTTCATTCTATTTATGTAATACTCATTGTATGATGATTATGGACCTAATTAACAAGTTACTTCCCCATAATAAAGTTTAAGTTAAGTTCGTCTCCAAAGGAGGAACCTTTGGTGACCAAAAGTTTATCCTTCCTTTTTCCCTTGGATTCTTGCCAAATTCCTACTATAGTTCATTCTATTTATGTAATACTAATTGTATGACGATTATTGACCTAATTAACAAGTTACTTCCCGATAATAAAGTTTAACTTAAGTTCGTCTCCAAAGTAGGAACCTTTGGTGACCAAAATTTTATCCTACCTTTTTGGCTTGGTTTCTTCCCAAATTCCTACTATAGTTCATTCTATTTATGTAATACTCATTGTATGATGATTATGGACCTAATTAACAAGTTACTTCCCCATAATAAAGTTTAACGTAAGTTCGTCTCCAAAGGAGGAACCTTTGGTGACCAAAATTTTATCCTACCTTTTTGGCTTGGTTTCTTCCCAAATTCCTACTATAGTTCATTCTATTTATGTAATACTCATTGTATGATGATTATGGACCTAATTAACAAGTTACTTCCCCATAATAAAGTTTAAGTTAAGTTTGTCTCCAAAGGAGGAACCTTTGGTGAGCAAAAGTTTATCCTTCCTTTTTCGCTTGGATTCTTGCCAAATTCCTACTATAGTTCATTCTATTTATGTAATACTAATTGTATGATGATTATTGACCTAATTAACAAGTTACTTCCCGATAATAAAGTTTAACTTAAGTTCGTCTCCAAAGTAGGAACCTTTGGTGACCAAAATTTTATCCTACCTTTTTGGCTTGGTTTCTTCCCAAATTCCTACTATAGTTCATTCTATTTATGTAATACTCATTGTATGATGATTATGGACCTAATTAACAAGTTACTTCCCCATAATAAAGTTTAAGTTAAGTTCGTCTCCAAAGGAGGAACCTTTGGTGACCAAAAGTTTATCCTTCCTTTTTCCCTTGGATTCTTGCCAAATTCCTACTATAGTTCATTCTATTTATGTAATACGAATTGTATGATGATTATGGACCTAATTAACAAGTTACTTCCCGATAATAAAGTTTAACTTAAGTTCGTCTCCAAAGTAGGAACCTTTGGTGACCAAAAGTTTATCCTTCCTTTTTCGCTTGGATTCTTGCCAAATTCCTACTATAGTTCATTCTATTTATGTAATACTAATTGTATGATGATTATTGACCTAATTAACAAGTTACTTCCCGATAATAAAGTTTAACTTAAGTTCGTCTCCAAAGTAGGAACCTTTGGTGACCAAAATTTTATCCTACCTTTTTGGCTTGGTTTCTTCCCAAATTCCTACTATAGTTCATTCTATTTATGTAATACTCATTGTATGATGATTATGGACCTAATTAACAAGTTACTTCCCCATAATAAAGTTTAAGTTAAGTTCGTCTCCAAAGGAGGAACCTTTGGTGACCAAAAGTTTATCCTTCCTTTTTCACTTGGATTCTTGCCAAATTCCTACTATAGTTCATTCTATTTATGTAATACGAATTGTATGATGATTATGGACCTAATTAACAAGTTACTTCCCGATAATAAAGTTTAACTTAATTTCGTCTCCAAAGTAGGAACCTTTGGTGACCAAAATTTTATCCTACCTTTTTGGCTTGGTTTCTTCCCAAATTCATACTATAGTTCATTCTATTTATGTAATACTAATTGTATGATGATTATGGACCGAATTAAAAGGTTACTTCCCCATAATAAAGTTTAACGTAAGTTCGTCTCCAAAGGAGGAACCTTTGGTGACCAAAATTTTATCCTACCTTTTTGGCTTGGTTTCTTACCAAATTCCTACTATAGTTCATTCTATTTATGTAATACTCATTGTATGATGATTATGGACCTAATTAACAAGTTACTTCCCCATAAAAAAGTTTAAGTTAAGTTCGTCTCCAAAGGAGGAACCTTTGGTGACCAAAATTTTATCCTTCCTTTTTCGCTTGGTTTCTTGCCAAATTCCTACTATAGTTCCTTCTATTTATGTAATACTCATTGTGTGATGATTATGGACCTAATTAACAAGTTACTTCCCCATAATAAAGTTTAAGTTAAGTTCGTCTCCAAAGGAGGAACCTTTGGTGACCAAAAGTTTATCCTTTATTTTTCGCTTGGATTCTTGCCAAATTCCTACTATAGTTCATTCTATTTAAGTAATACTAATTGTGTGATGTTTATGGACCTAATTAACAAGTTACTTCCCCATAATAAAGTTTAACGTAAGTTCGTCTCCAAAGGAGGAACCTTTGGTGACCAAAATTTTATCCATCCTTTTTCGCTTGGTTTCTTGCCAAATTCCTACTATAGTTCATTCTATCTATGTAATACTAATTGTATGACGATTATTGACCTAATTAACAAGTTACTTCCCGATAATAAAGTTTAACTTAAGTTCGTCTCCAAAGTAGGAACCTTTGGTGACCAAAAGTTTATCCTTCCTTTTTCGCTTGGATTCTTCCCAAATTCCTACTATAGTTCATTCTATTTACGTAATACTCATTTTATGATAATCATTGACCTAATTACCAAGTTACTTCCCCAAAATAAAGTTTAAGTTAAGTTCGTCTCCAAAGGAGGAACCTTTGGTGACCAAAATTTTATCCTTCCTTTTTCGCTTGGATTCTTGCCAAATTCCTACTATAGTTCATTCTATTTAAGTAATACTCATTGTGTGATGATTATGGACCTAATTAACAAGTTACTTCCCCATAATAAAGTTTAAGTTAAGTTCGTCTCCAAAGGAGGAACCTTTGGTGACCAAAAGTTTATCCTTCCTTTTTCGCTTGGATTCTTGCCAAATTCCTACTATAGTTCATTCTATTTATGTAATACTCATTGTATGATGATTATGGACCTAATTAACAAGTTACTTCCCCATAATAAAGTTTAACGTAAGTTCGTCTCCAAAGGAGGAACCTTTGGTGACCAAAATTTTATCCTACCTTTTTGGCTTGGTTTCTTCCCAAATTCCTACTATAGTTCATTCTATTTATGTAATACTCATTGTATGATGATTATGGACCTAATTAACAAGTTACTTCCCCATAATAAAGTTTAAGTTAAGTTTGTCTCCAAAGGAGGAACCTTTGGTGAGCAAAAGTTTATCCTTCCTTTTTCGCTTGGATTCTTGCCAAATTCCTACTATAGTTCATTCTATTTATGTAATACTAATTGTATGATGATTATTGACCTAATTAACAAGTTACTTCCCGATAATAAAGTTTAACTTAAGTTCGTCTCCAAAGTAGGAACCTTTGGTGACCAAAATTTTATCCTACCTTTTTGGCTTGGTTTCTTCCCAAATTCCTACTATAGTTCATTCTATTTATGTAATACTCATTGTATGATGATTATGGACCTAATTAACAAGTTACTTCCCCATAATAAAGTTTAAGTTAAGTTCGTCTCCAAAGGAGGAACCTTTGGTGACCAAAAGTTTATCCTTCCTTTTTCCCTTGGATTCTTGCCAAATTCCTACTATAGTTCATTCTATTTATGTAATACGAATTGTATGATGATTATGGACCTAATTAACAAGTTACTTCCCGATAATAAAGTTTAACTTAAGTTCGTCTCCAAAGTAGGAACCTTTGGTGACCAAAAGTTTATCCTTCCTTTTTCGCTTGGATTCTTGCCAAATTCCTACTATAGTTCATTCTATTTATGTAATACTAATTGTATGATGATTATTGACCTAATTAACAAGTTACTTCCCGATAATAAAGTTTAACTTAAGTTCGTCTCCAAAGTAGGAACCTTTGGTGACCAAAATTTTATCCTACCTTTTTGGCTTGGTTTCTTCCCAAATTCCTACTATAGTTCATTCTATTTATGTAATACTCATTGTATGATGATTATGGACCTAATTAACAAGTTACTTCCCCATAATAAAGTTTAAGTTAAGTTCGTCTCCAAAGGAGGAACCTTTGGTGACCAAAAGTTTATCCTTCCTTTTTCACTTGGATTCTTGCCAAATTCCTACTATAGTTCATTCTATTTATGTAATACGAATTGTATGATGATTATGGACCTAATTAACAAGTTACTTCCCGATAATAAAGTTTAACTTAATTTCGTCTCCAAAGTAGGAACCTTTGGTGACCAAAATTTTATCCTACCTTTTTGGCTTGGTTTCTTCCCAAATTCATACTATAGTTCATTCTATTTATGTAATACTAATTGTATGATGATTATGGACCGAATTAAAAGGTTACTTCCCCATAATAAAGTTTAACGTAAGTTCGTCTCCAAAGGAGGAACCTTTGGTGACCAAAATTTTATCCTACCTTTTTGGCTTGGTTTCTTACCAAATTCCTACTATAGTTCATTCTATTTATGTAATACTCATTGTATGATGATTATGGACCTAATTAACAAGTTACTTCCCCATAAAAAAGTTTAAGTTAAGTTCGTCTCCAAAGGAGGAACCTTTGGTGACCAAAATTTTATCCTTCCTTTTTCGCTTGGTTTCTTGCCAAATTCCTACTATAGTTCCTTCTATTTATGTAATACTCATTGTGTGATGATTATGGACCTAATTAACAAGTTACTTCCCCATAATAAAGTTTAAGTTAAGTTCGTCTCCAAAGGAGGAACCTTTGGTGACCAAAAGTTTATCCTTTATTTTTCGCTTGGATTCTTGCCAAATTCCTACTATAGTTCATTCTATTTAAGTAATACTAATTGTGTGATGTTTATGGACCTAATTAACAAGTTACTTCCCCATAATAAAGTTTAACGTAAGTTCGTCTCCAAAGGAGGAACCTTTGGTGACCAAAATTTTATCCATCCTTTTTCGCTTGGTTTCTTGCCAAATTCCTACTATAGTTCATTCTATCTATGTAATACTAATTGTATGACGATTATTGACCTAATTAACAAGTTACTTCCCGATAATAAAGTTTAACTTAAGTTCGTCTCCAAAGTAGGAACCTTTGGTGACCAAAAGTTTATCCTTCCTTTTTCGCTTGGATTCTTCCCAAATTCCTACTATAGTTCATTCTATTTACGTAATACTCATTTTATGATAATCATTGACCTAATTACCAAGTTACTTCCCCAAAATAAAGTTTAAGTTAAGTTCGTCTCCAAAGGAGGAACCTTTGGTGACCAAAATTTTATCCTTCCTTTTTCGCTTGGATTCTTGCCAAATTCCTACTATAGTTCATTCTATTTAAGTAATACTCATTGTGTGATGATTATGGACCTAATTAACAAGTTACTTCCCCATAATAAAGTTTAAGTTAAGTTCGTCTCCAAAGGAGGAACCTTTGGTGACCAAAAGTTTATCCTTCCTTTTTCGCTTGGATTCTTGCCAAATTCCTACTATAGTTCATTCTATTTATGTAATACTAATTGTATGACGATTATTGACCTAATTAACAAGTTACTTCCCGATAATAAAGTTTAACTTAAGTTCGTCTCCAAAGTAGGAACCTTTGGTGACCAAAATTTTATCCTACCTTTTTGGCTTGGTTTCTTCCCAAATTCCTACTATAGTTCATTCTATTTATGTAATACTCATTGTATGATGATTATGGACCTAATTAACAAGTTACTTCCCCATAATAAAGTTTAACGTAAGTTCGTCTCCAAAGGAGGAACCTTTGGTGACCAAAATTTTATCCTACCTTTTTGGCTTGGTTTCTTCCCAAATTCCTACTATAGTTCATTCTATTTATGTAATACTCATTGTATGATGATTATGGACCTAATTAACAAGTTACTTCCCCATAATAAAGTTTAAGTTAAGTTCGTCTCCAAAGGAGGAACCTTTGGTGAGCAAAAGTTTATCCTTCCTTTTTCGCTTGGATTCTTGCCAAATTCCTACTATAGTTCATTCTATTTATGTAATACTAATTGTATGATGATTATTGACCTAATTAACAAGTTACTTCCCGATAATAAAGTTTAACTTAAGTTCGTCTCCAAAGTAGGAACCTTTGGTGACCAAAATTTTATCCTACCTTTTTGGCTTGGTTTCTTCCCAAATTCCTACTATAGTTCATTCTATTTATGTAATACTCATTGTATGATGATTATGGACCTAATTAACAAGTTACTTCCCCATAATAAAGTTTAAGTTAAGTTCGTCTCCAAAGGAGGAACCTTTGGTGACCAAAAGTTTATCCTTCCTTTTTCCCTTGGATTCTTGCCAAATTCCTACTATAGTTCATTCTATTTATGTAATACGATTTGTATGATGATTATGGACCTAATTAACAAGTTACTTCCCAATAATAAAGTTTAACTTAAGTTCGTCTCCAAAGTAGGAACCTTTGGTGACCAAAATTTTATCCTACCTTTTTGGCTTGGTTTCTTCCCAAATTCCTACTATAGTTCATTCTATTTATGTAATACTCATTGTATGATGATTATGGACCTAATTAACAAGTTACTTCCCCATAATAAAGTTTAACGTAAGTTCGTCTCCAAAGGAGGAACCTTTGGTGACCAAAATTTTATCCTACCTTTTTGGCTTGGTTTCTTCCCAAATTCCTACTATAGTTCATTCTATTTATGTAATACTCATTGTATGATGATTATGGACCTAATTAACAAGTTACTTCCCCATAATAAAGTTTAAGTTAAGTTCGTCTCCAAAGGAGGAACCTTTGGTGAGCAAAAGTTTATCCTTCCTTTTTCGCTTGGATTCTTGCCAAATTCCTACGATAGTTCATTCTATTTATGTAATACTAATTGTATGATGATTATTGACCTAATTAACAAGTTACTTCCCGATAATAAAGTTTAACTTAAGTTCGTCTCCAAAGTAGGAACCTTTGGTGACCAAAATTTTATCCTACCTTTTTGGCTTGGTTTCTTCCCAAATTCCTACTATAGTTCATTCTATTTATGTAATACTCATTGTATGATGATTATGGACCTAATTAACAAGTTACTTCCCCATAATAAAGTTTAAGTTAAGTTCGTCTCCAAAGGAGGAACCTTTGGTGACCAAAAGTTTATCCTTCCTTTTTCCCTTGGATTCTTGCCAAATTCCTACTATAGTTCATTCTATTTATGTAATACTAATTGTATGACGATTATTGACCTAATTAACAAGTTACTTCCCGATAATAAAGTTTAACTTAAGTTCGTCTCCAAAGTAGGAACCTTTGGTGACCAAAATTTTATCCTACCTTTTTGGCTTGGTTTCTTCCCAAATTCCTACTATAGTTCATTCTATTTATGTAATACTCATTGTATGATGATTATGGACCTAATTAACAAGTTACTTCCCCATAATAAAGTTTAACGTAAGTTCGTCTCCAAAGGAGGAACCTTTGGTGACCAAAATTTTATCCTACCTTTTTGGCTTGGTTTCTTCCCAAATTCCTACTATAGTTCATTCTATTTATGTAATACTCATTGTATGATGATTATGGACCTAATTAACAAGTTACTTCCCCATAATAAAGTTTAAGTTAAGTTCGTCTCCAAAGGAGGAACCTTTGGTGAGCAAAAGTTTATCCTTCCTTTTTCGCTTGGATTCTTGCCAAATTCCTACTATAGTTCATTCTATTTATGTAATACTAATTGTATGATGATTATTGACCTAATTAACAAGTTACTTCCCGATAATAAAGTTTAACTTCAGTTCGTCTCCAAAGTAGGAACCTTTGGTGACCAAAATTTTATCCTACCTTTTTGGCTTGGTTTCTTCCCAAATTCCTACTATAGTTCATTCTATTTATGTAATACTCATTGTATGATGATTATGGACCTAATTAACAAGTTACTTCCCCATAATAAAGTTTAAGTTAAGTTCGTCTCCAAAGGAGGAACCTTTGGTGACCAAAAGTTTATCCTTCCTTTTTCCCTTGGATTCTTGCCAAATTCCTACTATAGTTCATTCTATTTATGTAATACGAATTGTATGATGATTATGGACCTAATTAACAAGTTACTTCCCGATAATAAAGTTTAACTTAAGTTCGTCTCCAAAGTAGGAACCTTTGGTGACCAAAAGTTTATCCTTCCTTTTTCGCTTGGATTCTTGCCAAATTCCTACTATAGTTCATTCTATTTATGTAATACTAATTGTATGATGATTATTGACCTAATTAACAAGTTACTTCCCGATAATAAAGTTTAACTTAAGTTCGTCTCCAAAGTAGGAACCTTTGGTGACCAAAATTTTATCCTACCTTTTTGGCTTGGTTTCTTCCCAAATTCCTACTATAGTTCATTCTATTTATGTAATACTCATTGTATGATGATTATGGACCTAATTAACAAGTTACTTCCCCATAATAAAGTTTAAGTTAAGTTCGTCTCCAAAGGAGGAACCTTTGGTGACCAAAAGTTTATCCTTCCTTTTTCACTTGGATTCTTGCCAAATTCCTACTATAGTTCATTCTATTTATGTAATACGAATTGTATGATGATTATGGACCTAATTAACAAGTTACTTCCCGATAATAAAGTTTAACTTAATTTCGTCTCCAAAGTAGGAACCTTTGGTGACCAAAATTTTATCCTACCTTTTTGGCTTGGTTTCTTCCCAAATTCATACTATAGTTCATTCTATTTATGTAATACTAATTGTATGATGATTATGGACCGAATTAAAAGGTTACTTCCCCATAATAAAGTTTAACGTAAGTTCGTCTCCAAAGGAGGAACCTTTGGTGACCAAAATTTTATCCTACCTTTTTGGCTTGGTTTCTTACCAAATTCCTACTATAGTTCATTCTATTTATGTAATACTCATTGTATGATGATTATGGACCTAATTAACAAGTTACTTCCCCATAAAAAAGTTTAAGTTAAGTTCGTCTCCAAAGGAGGAACCTTTGGTGACCAAAATTTTATCCTTCCTTTTTCGCTTGGTTTCTTGCCAAATTCCTACTATAGTTCCTTCTATTTATGTAATACTCATTGTGTGATGATTATGGACCTAATTAACAAGTTACTTCCCCATAATAAAGTTTAAGTTAAGTTCGTCTCCAAAGGAGGAACCTTTGGTGACCAAAAGTTTATCCTTTATTTTTCGCTTGGATTCTTGCCAAATTCCTACTATAGTTCATTCTATTTAAGTAATACTAATTGTGTGATGTTTATGGACCTAATTAACAAGTTACTTCCCCATAATAAAGTTTAACGTAAGTTCGTCTCCAAAGGAGGAACCTTTGGTGACCAAAATTTTATCCATCCTTTTTCGCTTGGTTTCTTGCCAAATTCCTACTATAGTTCATTCTATCTATGTAATACTAATTGTATGACGATTATTGACCTAATTAACAAGTTACTTCCCGATAATAAAGTTTAACTTAAGTTCGTCTCCAAAGTAGGAACCTTTGGTGACCAAAAGTTTATCCTTCCTTTTTCGCTTGGATTCTTCCCAAATTCCTACTATAGTTCATTCTATTTACGTAATACTCATTTTATGATAATCATTGACCTAATTACCAAGTTACTTCCCCAAAATAAAGTTTAAGTTAAGTTCGTCTCCAAAGGAGGAACCTTTGGTGACCAAAATTTTATTTTTCCTTTTTCGCTTGGTTTCTTGCCAAATTCCTACTATAGTTCATTCTATTTAAGTAATACTCATTGTGTGATGATTATGGACCTAATTAACAAGTTACTTCCCCATAATAAAGTTTAAGTTAAGTTCGTCTCCAAAGGAGGAACCTTTGGTGACCAAAAGTTTATCCTTCCTTTTTCGCTTGGATTCTTGCCAAATTCCTACTATAGTTCATTCTATTTATGTAATACTAATTGTATGACGATTATTGACCTAATTAACAAGTTACTTCCCGATAATAAAGTTTAACTTAAGTTCGTCTCCAAAGTAGGAACCTTTGGTGACCAAAATTTTATCCTACCTTTTTGGCTTGGTTTCTTCCCAAATTCCTACTATAGTTCATTCTATTTATGTAATACTCATTGTATGATGATTATGGACCTAATTAACAAGTTACTTCCCCATAATAAAGTTTAAGTTAAGTTCGTCTCCAAAGGAGGAACCTTTGGTGACCAAAAGTTTATCCTTCCTTTTTCACTTGGATTCTTGCCAAATTCCTACTATAGTTCATTCTATTTATGTAATACGAATTGTATGATGATTATGGACCTAATTAACAAGTTACTTCCCGATAATAAAGTTTAACTTAATTTCGTCTCCAAAGTAGGAACCTTTGGTGACCAAAATTTTATCCTACCTTTTTGGCTTGGTTTCTTCCCAAATTCATACTATAGTTCATTCTATTTATGTAATACTAATTGTATGATGATTATGGACCGAATTAAAAGGTTACTTCCCCATAATAAAGTTTAACGTAAGTTCGTCTCCAAAGGAGGAACCTTTGGTGACCAAAATTTTATCCTACCTTTTTGGCTTGGTTTCTTACCAAATTCCTACTATAGTTCATTCTATTTATGTAATACTCATTGTATGATGATTATGGACCTAATTAACAAGTTACTTCCCCATAAAAAAGTTTAAGTTAAGTTCGTCTCCAAAGGAGGAACCTTTGGTGACCAAAATTTTATCCTTCCTTTTTCGCTTGGTTTCTTGCCAAATTCCTACTATAGTTCCTTCTATTTATGTAATACTCATTGTGTGATGATTATGGACCTAATTAACAAGTTACTTCCCCATAATAAAGTTTAAGTTAAGTTCGTCTCCAAAGGAGGAACCTTTGGTGACCAAAAGTTTATCCTTTATTTTTCGCTTGGATTCTTGCCAAATTCCTACTATAGTTCATTCTATTTAAGTAATACTAATTGTGTGATGTTTATGGACCTAATTAACAAGTTACTTCCCCATAATAAAGTTTAACGTAAGTTCGTCTCCAAAGGAGGAACCTTTGGTGACCAAAATTTTATCCATCCTTTTTCGCTTGGTTTCTTGCCAAATTCCTACTATAGTTCATTCTATCTATGTAATACTAATTGTATGACGATTATTGACCTAATTAACAAGTTACTTCCCGATAATAAAGTTTAACTTAAGTTCGTCTCCAAAGTAGGAACCTTTGGTGACCAAAAGTTTATCCTTCCTTTTTCGCTTGGATTCTTCCCAAATTCCTACTATAGTTCATTCTATTTACGTAATACTCATTTTATGATAATCATTGACCTAATTACCAAGTTACTTCCCCAAAATAAAGTTTAAGTTAAGTTCGTCTCCAAAGGAGGAACCTTTGGTGACCAAAATTTTATTTTTCCTTTTTCGCTTGGTTTCTTGCCAAATTCCTACTATAGTTCATTCTATTTAAGTAATACTCATTGTGTGATGATTATGGACCTAATTAACAAGTTACTTCCCCATAATAAAGTTTAAGTTAAGTTCGTCTCCAAAGGAGGAACCTTTGGTGACCAAAAGTTTATCCTTCCTTTTTCGCTTGGATTCTTGCCAAATTCCTACTATAGTTCATTCTATTTATGTAATACTAATTGTATGACGATTATTGACCTAATTAACAAGTTACTTCCCGATAATAAAGTTTAACTTAAGTTCGTCTCCAAAGTAGGAACCTTTGGTGACCAAAATTTTATCCTACCTTTTTGGCTTGGTTTCTTCCCAAATTCCTACTATAGTTCATTCTATTTATGTAATACGAATTGTATGATGATTATGGACCTAATTAACAAGTTACTTCCCGATAATAAAGTTTAACTTAAGTTCGTCTCCAAAGTAGGAACCTTTGGTGACCAAAAGTTTATCCTTGCTTTTTCGCTTGGATTCTTGCCAAATTCCTACTATAGTTCATTCTATTTATGTAATACTAATTGTATGATGATTATTGACCTAATTAACAAGTTACTTCCCGATAATAAAGTTTAACTTAAGTTCGTCTCCAAAGTAGGAACCTTTGGTGACCAAAATTTTATCCTACCTTTTTGGCTTGGTTTCTTCCCAAATTCCTACTATAGTTCATTCTATTTATGTAATACTCATTGTATGATGATTATGGACCTAATTAACAAGTTACTTCCCCATAATAAAGTTTAACGTAAGTTCGTCTCCAAAGGAGGAACCTTTGGTGACCAAAATTTTATCCTACCTTTTTGGCTTGGTTTCTTCCCAAATTCCTACTATAGTTCATTCTATTTATGTAATACTCATTGTATGATGATTATGGACCTAATTAACAAGTTTCTTCCCCATAATAAAGTTTAAGTTAAGTTCGTCTCCAAAGGAGGAACCTTTGGTGACCAAAAGTTTATCCTTCCTTTTTCACTTGGATTCTTGCCAAATTCCTACTATAGTTCATTCTATTTATGTAATACGAATTGTATGATGATTATGGACCTAATTAACAAGTTACTTCCCGATAATAAAGTTTAACTTAAGTTCGTCTCCAAAGTAGGAACCTTTGGTGACCAAAATTTTATCCTACCTTTTTGGCTTGGTTTCTTCCCAAATTCATACTATAGTTCATTCTATTTATGTAATACTAATTGTATGATGATTATGGACCGAATTAAAAGGTTACTTCCCCATAATAAAGTTTAACGTAAGTTCGTCTCCAAAGGAGGAACCTTTGGTGACCAAAATTTTATCCTACCTTTTTGGCTTGGTTTCTTACCAAATTCCTACTATAGTTCATTCTATTTATGTAATACTCATTGTATGATGATTATGGACCAAATTAACAAGTTACTTCCCCATAAAAAAGTTTAAGTTAAGTTCGTCTCCAAAGGAGGAACCTTTGGTGACCAAAATTTTATCCTTCCTTTTTCGCTTGGTTTCTTGCCAAATTCCTACTATAGTTCCTTCTATTTATGTAATACTCATTGTGTGATGATTATGGACCTAATTAACAAGTTACTTCCCCATAATAAAGTTTAAGTTAAGTTCGTCTCCAAAGGAGGAACCTTTGGTGACCAAAAGTTTATCCTTTATTTTTCGCTTGGATTCTTGCCAAATTCCTACTATAGTTCATTCTATTTAAGTAATACTAATTGTGTGATGTTTATGGACCTAATTAACAAGTTACTTCCCCATAATAAAGTTTAACGTAAGTTCGTCTCCAAAGGAGGAACCTTTGGTGACCAAAATTTTATCCTACCTTTTTGGCTTGGTTTCTTCCCAAATTCCAACTATAGTTCATTCTATTTATGTAATACTCATTGTATGATGATTATGGACCTAATTAACAAGTTACTTTCCGATAATAAAGTTTAACTTAAGTTCGTCTCCAAAGGAGGAACCTTTGGTGACCAAAAGTTTATCCTTCCTTTTTCGCTTGGATTCTTCCCAAATTCCTACTATAGGTCATTCTATTTAAGTAATACTAATTGTGTGATGTTTATGGACCTAATTAACAAGTTACTTTCCGATAATAAAGTTTAACTTAAGTTCGTCTCCAAAGGAGGAACCTTTGGTGACCAAAAGTTTATCCTTCCTTTTTCGCTTGGATTCTTCCCAAATTCCTACTATAGTTCATTCTATTTACGTAATACTCATTGTATGATGATTATTGACCTAATTAACAAGTTACTTTCCCAAAATAAAGTTTAAGTTAAGTTCGTCTCCAAAGGAGGAACCTTTGGTGACCAAAATTTTATCCATCCTTTTTCGCTTGGTTTCTTGCCAAATTCCTACTATAGTTCATTCTATCTATGTAATACTAATTGTATGACGATTATTGACCTAATTAACAAGTTACTTCCCGATAATAAAGTTTAACTTAAGTTCGTCTCCAAAGTAGTAACCTTTGGTGACCAAAAGTTTATCCTTCCTTTTTCGCTTGGATTCTTCCCAAATTCCTACTATAGTTCATTCTATTTACGTAATACTCATTGTATGATAATCATTGACCTAATTACCAAGTTACTTCCCCAAAATAAAGTTTAAGTTAAGTTCGTCTCCAAAGGAGGAACCTTTGGTGACCAAAATTTTATCCTTCCTTTTTCGCTTGGTTTCTTGCCAAATTCCTACTATAGTTCATTCTATTTAAGTAATACTCATTGTGTGATGATTATGGACCTAATTAACAAGTTACTTCCCCATAATAAAGTTTAAGTTAAGTTCGTCTCCAAAGGAGGAACCTTTGGTGACCAAAAGTTTATCCTTCCTTTTTCGCTTGGATTCTTGCCAAATTCCTACTATAGTTCATTCTATTTATGTAATACTAATTGTATGACGATTATTGACCTAATTAACAAGTTACTTCCCGATAATAAAGTTTAACTTAAGTTCGTCTCCAAAGTAGGAACCTTTGGTGACCAAAATTTTATCCTACCTTTTTGGCTTGGTTTCTTCCCAAATTCCTACTATAGTTCATTCTATTTATGTAATACTCATTGTATGATGATTATGGACCTAATTAACAAGTTACTTCCCCATAATAAAGTTTAACGTAAGTTCGTCTCCAAAGGAGGAACCTTTGGTGACCAAAATTTTATCCTACCTTTTTGGCTTGGTTTCTTCCCAAATTCCTACTATAGTTCATTCTATTTATGTAATACTCATTGTATGATGATTATGGACCTAATTAACAAGTTACTTCCCCATAATAAAGTTTAAGTTAAGTTCGTCTCCAAAGGAGGAACCTTTGGTGAGCAAAAGTTTATCCTTCCTTTTTCGCTTGGATTCTTGCCAAATTCCTACTATAGTTCATTCTATTTATGTAATACTAATTGTATGATGATTATTGACCTAATTAACAAGTTACTTCCCGATAATAAAGTTTAACTTAAGTTCGCCTCCAAAGTAGGAACCTTTGGTGACCAAAATTTTATCCTACCTTTTTGGCTTGGTTTCTTCCCAAATTCCTACTATAGTTCATTCTATTTATGTAATACTCATTGTATGATGATTATGGACCTAATTAACAAGTTACTTCCCCATAATAAAGTTTAAGTTAAGTTCGTCTCCAAAGGAGGAACCTTTGGTGACCAAAAGTTTATCCTTCCTTTTTCCCTTGGATTCTTGCCAAATTCCTACTATAGTTCATTCTATTTATGTAATACGAATTGTATGATGATTATGGACCTAATTAACAAGTTACTTCCCGATAATAAAGTTTAACTTAAGTTCGTCTCCAAAGTAGGAACCTTTGGTGACCAAAAGTTTATCCTTCCTTTTTCGCTTGGATTCTTGCCAAATTCCTACTATAGTTCATTCTATTTATGTAATACTAATTGTATGATGATTATTGACCTAATTAACAAGTTACTTCCCGATAATAATGTTTAACTTAAGTTCGTCTCCAAAGTAGGAACCTTTGGTGACCAAAATTTTATCCTACCTTTTTGGCTTGGTTTCTTCCCAAATTCCTACTATAGTTCATTCTATTTATGTAATACTCATTGAATGATGATTATGGACCTAATTAACAAGTTACTTCCCCATAATAAAGTTTAACGTAAGTTCGTCTCCAAAGGAGGAACCTTTGGTGACCAAAATTTTATCCTACCTTTTTGGCTTGGTTTCTTACCAAATTCCTACTATAGTTCATTCTATTTATGTAATACTCATTGTATGATGATTATGGACCAAATTAACAAGTTACTTCCCCATAAAAAAGTTTAAGTTAAGTTCGTCTCCAAAGGAGGAACCTTTGGTGACCAAAAGTTTATCCTTCCTTTTTCACTTGGATTCTTGCCAAATTCCTACTATAGTTCATTCTATTTATGTAATACGAATTGTATGATGATTATGGACCTAATTAACAAGTTACTTCCCGATAATAAAGTTTAACTTAAGTTCGTCTCCAAAGTAGGAACCTTTGGTGACCAAAATTTTATCCTACCTTTTTGGCTTGGTTTCTTCCCAAATTCATACTATAGTTCATTCTATTTATGTAATATTAATTGTATGATGATTATGGACCGAATTAAAAGGTTACTTCCCCATAATAAAGTTTAACGTAAGTTCGTCTCCAAAGGAGGAACCTTTGGTGACCAAAATTTTATCCTACCTTTTTGGCTTGGTTTCTTACCAAATTCCTACTATAGTTCATTCTATTTATGTAATACTCATTGTATGATGATTATGGACCAAATTAACAAGTTACTTCCCCATAAAAAAGTTTAAGTTAAGTTCGTCTCCAAAGGAGGAACCTTTGGTGACCAAAATTTTATCCTTCCTTTTTCGCTTGGTTTCTTGCCAAATTCCTACTATAGTTCCTTCTATTTATGTAATACTCATTGTGTGATGATTATGGACCTAATTAACAAGTTACTTCCCCATAATAAAGTTTAAGTTAAGTTCGTCTCCAAAGGAGGAACCTTTGGTGACCAAAAGTTTATCCTTTATTTTTCGCTTGGATTCTTGCCAAATTCCTACTATAGTTCATTCTATTTAAGTAATACTAATTGTGTGATGTTTATGGACCTAATTAACAAGTTACTTCCCCATAATAAAGTTTAACGTAAGTTCGTCTCCAAAGGAGGAACCTTTGGTGACCAAAATTTTATCCTACCTTTTTGGCTTGGTTTCTTCCCAAATTCCAACTATAGTTCATTCTATTTATGTAATACTCATTGTATGATGATTATGGACCTAATTAACAAGTTACTTTCCGATAATAAAGTTTAACTTAAGTTCGTCTCCAAAGGAGGAACCTTTGGTGACCAAAAGTTTATCCTTCCTTTTTCGCTTGGATTCTTCCCAAATTCCTACTATAGGTCATTCTATTTAAGTAATACTAATTGTGTGATGTTTATGGACCTAATTAACAAGTTACTTTCCGATAATAAAGTTTAACTTAAGTTCGTCTCCAAAGGAGGAACCTTTGGTGACCAAAAGTTTATCCTTCCTTTTTCGCTTGGATTCTTCCCAAATTCCTACTATAGTTCATTCTATTTACGTAATACTCATTGTATGATGATTATTGACCTAATTAACAAGTTACTTTCCCAAAATAAAGTTTAAGTTAAGTTCGTCTCCAAAGGAGGAACCTTTGGTGACCAAAATTTTATCCATCCTTTTTCGCTTGGTTTCTTGCCAAATTCCTACTATAGTTCATTCTATCTATGTAATACTAATTGTATGACGATTATTGACCTAATTAACAAGTTACTTCCCGATAATAAAGTTTAACTTAAGTT
This sequence comes from Medicago sativa, assembly GCF_051527215.1. Classification (NCBI taxonomy): domain Eukaryota; kingdom Viridiplantae; phylum Streptophyta; class Magnoliopsida; order Fabales; family Fabaceae; genus Medicago; species Medicago sativa. Next base: position 45,065,999 of record NC_140752.1, on the reverse strand, counting down.
CGTCTCCAAAGTAGGAACCTTTGGTGACCAAAAGTTTATCCTTCCTTTTTCGCTTGGATTCTTCCCAAATTCCTACTATAGTTCATTCTATTTACGTAATACTCATTGTATGATAATCATTGACCTAATTACCAAGTTACTTCCCCAAAATAAAGTTTAAGTTAAGTTCGTCTCCAAAGAAGGAACCTTTGGTGACCAAAATTTTATCCTTCCTTTTTCGCTTGGTTTCTTGCCAAATTCCTACTATAGTTCATTCTATTTAAGTAATACTCATTGTGTGATGATTATGGACCTAATTAACAAGTTACTTCCCCATAATAAAGTTTAAGTTAAGTTCGTCTCCAAAGGAGGAACCTTTGGTGACCAAAAGTTTATCCTTCCTTTTTCGCTTGGATTCTTGCCAAATTCCTACTATAGTTCATTCTATTTATGTAATACTAATTGTATGACGATTATTGACCTAATTAACAAGTTACTTCCCGATAATAAAGTTTAACTTAAGTTCGTCTCCAAAGTAGGAACCTTTGGTGACCAAAATTTTATCCTACCTTTTTGGCTTGGTTTCTTCCCAAATTCCTACTATAGTTCATTCTATTTATGTAATACTCATTGTATGATGATTATGGACCTAATTAACAAGTTACTTCCCCATAATAAAGTTTAACGTAAGTTCGTCTCCAAAGGAGGAACCTTTGGTGACCAAAATTTTATCCTACCTTTTTGGCTTGGTTTCTTCCCAAATTCCTACTATAGTTCATTCTATTTATGTAATACTCATTGTATGATGATTATGGACCTAATTAACAAGTTACTTCCCCATAATAAAGTTTAAGTTAAGTTCGTCTCCAAAGGAGGAACCTTTGGTGAGCAAAAGTTTATCCTTCCTTTTTCGCTTGGATTCTTGCCAAATTCCTACTATAGTTCATTCTATTTATGTAATACTAATTGTATGATGATTATTGACCTAATTAACAAGTTACTTCCCGATAATAAAGTTTAACTTAAGTTCGTCTCCAAAGTAGGAACCTTTGGTGACCAAAATTTTATCCTACCTTTTTGGCTTGGTTTCTTCCCAAATTCCTACTATAGTTCATTCTATTTATGTAATACTCATTGTATGATGATTATGGACCTAATTAACAAGTTACTTCCCCATAATAAAGTTTAAGTTAAGTTCGTCTCCAAAGGAGGAACCTTTGGTGACCAAAAGTTTATCCTTCCTTTTTCCCTTGGATTCTTGCCAAATTCCTACTATAGTTCATTCTATTTATGTAATACGAATTGTATGATGATTATGGACCTAATTAACAAGTTACTTCCCGATAATAAAGTTTAACTTAAGTTCGTCTCCAAAGTAGGAACCTTTGGTGACCAAAAGTTTATCCTTCCTTTTTCGCTTGGATTCTTGCCAAATTCCTACTATAGTTCATTCTATTTATGTAATACTAATTGTATGATGATTATTGACCTAATTAACAAGTTACTTCCCGATAATAAAGTTTAACTTAAGTTCGTCTCCAAAGTAGGAACCTTTGGTGACCAAAATTTTATCCTACCTTTTTGGCTTGGTTTCTTCCCAAATTCCTACTATAGTTCATTCTATTTATGTAATACTCATTGAATGATGATTATGGACCTAATTAACAAGTTACTTCCCCATAATAAAGTTTAACGTAAGTTCGTCTCCAAAGGAGGAACCTTTGGTGACCAAAATTTTATCCTACCTTTTTGGCTTGGTTTCTTACCAAATTCCTACTATAGTTCATTCTATTTATGTAATACTCATTGTATGATGATTATGGACCAAATTAACAAGTTACTTCCCCATAAAAAAGTTTAAGTTAAGTTCGTCTCCAAAGGAGGAACCTTTGGTGACCAAAAGTTTATCCTTCCTTTTTCACTTGGATTCTTGCCAAATTCCTACTATAGTTCATTCTATTTATGTAATACGAATTGTATGATGATTATGGACCTAATTAACAAGTTACTTCCCGATAATAAAGTTTAACTTAAGTTCGTCTCCAAAGTAGGAACCTTTGGTGACCAAAATTTTATCCTACCTTTTTGGCTTGGTTTCTTCCCAAATTCATACTATAGTTCATTCTATTTATGTAATACTAATTGTATGATGATTATGGACCGAATTAAAAGGTTACTTCCCCATAATAAAGTTTAACGTAAGTTCGTCTCCAAAGGAGGAACCTTTGGTGACCAAAATTTTATCCTACCTTTTTGGCTTGGTTTCTTACCAAATTCCTACTATAGTTCATTCTATTTATGTAATACTCATTGTATGATGATTATGGACCAAATTAACAAGTTACTTCCCCATAAAAAAGTTTAAGTTAAGTTCGTCTCCAAAGGAGGAACCTTTGGTGACCAAAATTTTATCCTTCCTTTTTCGCTTGGTTTCTTGCCAAATTCCTACTATAGTTCCTTCTATTTATGTAATACTCATTGTGTGATGATTATGGACCTAATTAACAAGTTACTTCCCCATAATAAAGTTTAAGTTAAGTTCGTCTCCAAAGGAGGAACCTTTGGTGACCAAAAGTTTATCCTTTATTTTTCGCTTGGATTCTTGCCAAATTCCTACTATAGTTCATTCTATTTAAGTAATACTAATTGTGTGATGTTTATGGACCTAATTAACAAGTTACTTCCCCATAATAAAGTTTAACGTAAGTTCGTCTCCAAAGGAGGAACCTTTGGTGACCAAAATTTTATCCTACCTTTTTGGCTTGGTTTCTTCCCAAATTCCAACTATAGTTCATTCTATTTATGTAATACTCATTGTATGATGATTATGGACCTAATTAACAAGTTACTTTCCGATAATAAAGTTTAACTTAAGTTCGTCTCCAAAGGAGGAACCTTTGGTGACCAAAAGTTTATCCTTCCTTTTTCGCTTGGATTCTTCCCAAATTCCTACTATAGGTCATTCTATTTAAGTAATACTAATTGTGTGATGTTTATGGACCTAATTAACAAGTTACTTTCCGATAATAAAGTTTAACTTAAGTTCGTCTCCAAAGGAGGAACCTTTGGTGACCAAAAGTTTATCCTTCCTTTTTCGCTTGGATTCTTCCCAAATTCCTACTATAGTTCATTCTATTTACGTAATACTCATTGTATGATGATTATTGACCTAATTAACAAGTTACTTTCCCAAAATAAAGTTTAAGTTAAGTTCGTCTCCAAAGGAGGAACCTTTGGTGACCAAAATTTTATCCATCCTTTTTCGCTTGGTTTCTTGCCAAATTCCTACTATAGTTCATTCTATCTATGTAATACTAATTGTATGACGATTATTGACCTAATTAACAAGTTACTTCCCGATAATAAAGTTTAACTTAAGTTCGTCTCCAAAGTAGGAACCTTTGGTGACCAAAAGTTTATCCTTCCTTTTTCGCTTGGATTCTTCCCAAATTCCTACTATAGTTCATTCTATTTACGTAATACTCATTGTATGATAATCATTGACCTAATTACCAAGTTACTTCCCCAAAATAAAGTTTAAGTTAAGTTCGTCTCCAAAGGAGGAACCTTTGGTGACCAAAATTTTATCCTTCCTTTTTCGCTTGGTTTCTTGCCAAATTCCTACTATAGTTCATTCTATTTAAGTAATACTCATTGTGTGATGATTATGGACCTAATTAACAAGTTACTTCCCCATAATAAAGTTTAAGTTAAGTTCGTCTCCAAAGGAGGAACCTTTGGTGACCAAAAGTTTATCCTTCCTTTTTCGCTTGGATTCTTGCCAAATTCCTACTATAGTTCATTCTATTTATGTAATACTAATTGTATGACGATTATTGACCTAATTAACAAGTTACTTCCCGATAATAAAGTTTAACTTAAGTTCGTCTCCAAAGTAGGAACCTTTGGTGACCAAAATTTTATCCTACCTTTTTGGCTTGGTTTCTTCCCAAATTCCTACTATAGTTCATTCTATTTATGTAATACTCATTGTATGATGATTATGGACCTAATTAACAAGTTACTTCCCCATAATAAAGTTTAACGTAAGTTCGTCTCCAAAGGAGGAACCTTTGGTAACCAAAATTTTATCCTACCTTTTTGGCTTGGTTTCTTCCCAAATTCCTACTATAGTTCATTCTATTTATGTAATACTCATTGTATGATGATTATGGACCTAATTAACAAGTTACTTCCCCATAATAAAGTTTAAGTTAAGTTCGTCTCCAAAGGAGGAACCTTTGGTGAGCAAAAGTTTATCCTTCCTTTTTCGCTTGGATTCTTGCCAAATTCCTACTATAGTTCATTCTATTTATGTAATACTAATTGTATGATGATTATTGACCTAATTAACAAGTTACTTCCCGATAATAAAGTTTAACTTAAGTTCGTCTCCAAAGTAGGAACCTTTGGTGACCAAAATTTTATCCTACCTTTTTGGCTTGGTTTCTTCCCAAATTCCTACTATAGTTCATTCTATTTATGTAATACTCATTGTATGATGATTATGGACCTAATTAACAAGTTACTTCCCCATAATAAAGTTTAAGTTAAGTTCGTCTCCAAAGGAGGAACCTTTGGTGACCAAAAGTTTATCCTTCCTTTTTCCCTTGGATTCTTGCCAAATTCCTACTATAGTTCATTCTATTTATGTAATACGAATTGTATGATGATTATGGACCTAATTAACAAGTTACTTCCCGATAATAAAGTTTAACTTAAGTTCGTCTCCAAAGTAGGAACCTTTGGTGACCAAAAGTTTATCCTTCCTTTTTCGCTTGGATTCTTGCCAAATTCCTACTATAGTTCATTCTATTTATGTAATACTAATTGTATGATGATTATTGACCTAATTAACAAGTTACTTCCCGATAATAAAGTTTAACTTAAGTTCGTCTCCAAAGTAGGAACCTTTGGTGACCAAAATTTTATCCTACCTTTTTGGCTTGGTTTCTTCCCAAATTCCTACTATAGTTCATTCTATTTATGTAATACTCATTGAATGATGATTATGGACCTAATTAACAAGTTACTTCCCCATAATAAAGTTTAACGTAAGTTCGTCTCCAAAGGAGGAACCTTTGGTGACCAAAATTTTATCCTACCTTTTTGGCTTGGTTTCTTACCAAATTCCTACTATAGTTCATTCTATTTATGTAATACTCATTGTATGATGATTATGGACCAAATTAACAAGTTACTTCCCCATAAAAAAGTTTAAGTTAAGTTCGTCTCCAAAGGAGGAACCTTTGGTGACCAAAATTTTATCCTTCCTTTTTCGCTTGGTTTCTTGCCAAATTCCTACTATAGTTCCTTCTATTTATGTAATACTCATTGTGTGATGATTATGGACCTAATTAACAAGTTACTTCCCCATAATAAAGTTTAAGTTAAGTTCGTCTCCAAAGGAGGAACCTTTGGTGACCAAAAGTTTATCCTTTATTTTTCGCTTGGATTCTTGCCAAATTCCTACTATAGTTCATTCTATTTAAGTAATACTAATTGTGTGATGTTTATGGACCTAATTAACAAGTTACTTCCCCATAATAAACTTTAACGTAAGTTCGTCTCCAAAGGAGGAACCTTTGGTGACCAAAATTTTATCCTACCTTTTTGGCTTGGTTTCTTCCCAAATTCCTACTATAGTTCATTCTATTTATGTAATACTCATTGTATGATGATTATGGACCTAATTAACAAGTTACTTTCCGATAATAAAGTTTAACTTAAGTTCGTCTCCAAAGGAGGAACCTTTGGTGACCAAAAGTTTATCCTTCCTTTTTCGCTTGGATTCTTCCCAAATTCCTACTATAGGTCATTCTATTTAAGTAATACTAATTGTGTGATGTTTATGGACCTAATTAACAAGTTACTTTCCGATAATAAAGTTTAACTTAAGTTCGTCTCCAAAGGAGGAACCTTTGGTGACCAAAAGTTTATCCTTCCTTTTTCGCTTGGATTCTTCCCAAATTCCTACTATAGTTCATTCTATTTACGTAATACTCATTGTATGATGATTATTGACCTAATTAACAAGTTACTTTCCCAAAATAAAGTTTAAGTTAAGTTCGTCTCCAAAGGAGGAACCTTTGGTGACCAAAATTTTATCCATCCTTTTTCGCTTGGTTTCTTGCCAAATTCCTACTATAGTTCATTCTATCTATGTAATACTAATTGTATGACGATTATTGACCTAATTAACAAGTTACTTCCCGATAATAAAGTTTAACTTAAGTTCGTCTCCAAAGTAGGAACCTTTGGTGACCAAAAGTTTATCCTTCCTTTTTCGCTTGGATTCTTCCCAAATTCCTACTATAGTTCATTCTATTTACGTAATACTCATTGTATGATAATCATTGACCTAATTACCAAGTTACTTCCCCAAAATAAAGTTTAAGTTAAGTTCGTCTCCAAAGGAGGAACCTTTGGTGACCAAAATTTTATCCTTCCTTTTTCGCTTGGTTTCTTGCCAAATTCCTACTATAGTTCATTCTATTTAAGTAATACTCATTGTGTGATGATTATGGACCTAATTAACAAGTTACTTCCCCATAATAAAGTTTAAGTTAAGTTCGTCTCCAAAGGAGGAACCTTTGGTGACCAAAAGTTTATCCTTCCTTTTTCGCTTGGATTCTTGCCAAATTCCTACTATAGTTCATTCTATTTATGTAATACTAATTGTATGACGATTATTGACCTAATTAACAAGTTACTTCCCGATAATAAAGTTTAACTTAAGTTCGTCTCCAAAGTAGGAACCTTTGGTGACCAAAATTTTATCCTACCTTTTTGGCTTGGTTTCTTCCCAAATTCCTACTATAGTTCATTCTATTTATGTAATACTCATTGTATGATGATTATGGACCTAATTAACAAGTTACTTCCCCATAATAAAGTTTAACGTAAGTTCGTCTCCAAAGGAGGAACCTTTGGTAACCAAAATTTTATCCTACCTTTTTGGCTTGGTTTCTTCCCAAATTCCTACTATAGTTCATTCTATTTATGTAATACTCATTGTATGATGATTATGGACCTAATTAACAAGTTACTTCCCCATAATAAAGTTTAAGTTAAGTTCGTCTCCAAAGGAGGAACCTTTGGTGAGCAAAAGTTTATCCTTCCTTTTTCGCTTGGATTCTTGCCAAATTCCTACTATAGTTCATTCTATTTATGTAATACTAATTGTATGATGATTATTGACCTAATTAACAAGTTACTTCCCGATAATAAAGTTTAACTTAAGTTCGTCTCCAAAGTAGGAACCTTTGGTGACCAAAATTTTATCCTACCTTTTTGGCTTGGTTTCTTCCCAAATTCCTACTATAGTTCATTCTATTTATGTAATACTCATTGTATGATGATTATGGACCTAATTAACAAGTTACTTCCCCATAATAAAGTTTAAGTTAAGTTCGTCTCCAAAGGAGGAACCTTTGGTGACCAAAAGTTTATCCTTCCTTTTTCCCTTGGATTCTTGCCAAATTCCTACTATAGTTCATTCTATTTATGTAATACGAATTGTATGATGATTATGGACCTAATTAACAAGTTACTTCCCGATAATAAAGTTTAACTTAAGTTCGTCTCCAAAGTAGGAACCTTTGGTGACCAAAAGTTTATCCTTCCTTTTTCGCTTGGATTCTTGCCAAATTCCTACTATAGTTCATTCTATTTATGTAATACTAATTGTATGATGATTATTGACCTAATTAACAAGTTACTTCCCGATAATAAAGTTTAACTTAAGTTCGTCTCCAAAGTAGGAACCTTTGGTGACCAAAATTTTATCCTACCTTTTTGGCTTGGTTTCTTCCCAAATTCCTACTATAGTTCATTCTATTTATGTAATACTCATTGAATGATGATTATGGACCTAATTAACAAGTTACTTCCCCATAATAAAGTTTAACGTAAGTTCGTCTCCAAAGGAGGAACCTTTGGTGACCAAAATTTTATCCTACCTTTTTGGCTTGGTTTCTTACCAAATTCCTACTATAGTTCATTCTATTTATGTAATACTCATTGTATGATGATTATGGACCAAATTAACAAGTTACTTCCCCATAAAAAAGTTTAAGTTAAGTTCGTCTCCAAAGGAGGAACCTTTGGTGACCAAAATTTTATCCTTCCTTTTTCGCTTGGTTTCTTGCCAAATTCCTACTATAGTTCCTTCTATTTATGTAATACTCATTGTGTGATGATTATGGACCTAATTAACAAGTTACTTCCCCATAATAAAGTTTAAGTTAAGTTCGTCTCCAAAGGAGGAACCTTTGGTGACCAAAAGTTTATCCTTTATTTTTCGCTTGGATTCTTGCCAAATTCCTACTATAGTTCATTCTATTTAAGTAATACTAATTGTGTGATGTTTATGGACCTAATTAACAAGTTACTTCCCCATAATAAACTTTAACGTAAGTTCGTCTCCAAAGGAGGAACCTTTGGTGACCAAAATTTTATCCTACCTTTTTGGCTTGGTTTCTTCCCAAATTCCTACTATAGTTCATTCTATTTATGTAATACTCATTGTATGATGATTATGGACCTAATTAACAAGTTACTTTCCGATAATAAAGTTTAACTTAAGTTCGTCTCCAAAGGAGGAACCTTTGGTGACCAAAAGTTTATCCTTCCTTTTTCGCTTGGATTCTTCCCAAATTCCTACTATAGGTCATTCTATTTAAGTAATACTAATTGTGTGATGTTTATGGACCTAATTAACAAGTTACTTTCCGATAATAAAGTTTAACTTAAGTTCGTCTCCAAAGGAGGAACCTTTGGTGACCAAAAGTTTATCCTTCCTTTTTCGCTTGGATTCTTCCCAAATTCCTACTATAGTTCATTCTATTTACGTAATACTCATTGTATGATGATTATTGACCTAATTAACAAGTTACTTTCCCAAAATAAAGTTTAAGTTAAGTTCGTCTCCAAAGGAGGAACCTTTGGTGACCAAAATTTTATCCATCCTTTTTCGCTTGGTTTCTTGCCAAATTCCTACTATAGTTCATTCTATTTAAGTAATACTCATTGTGTGATGATTATGGACCTAATTAACAAGTTACTTCCCCATAATAAAGTTTAAGTTAAGTTCGTCTCCAAAGGAGGAACCTTTGGTGACCAAAAGTTTATCCTTCCTTTTTCGCTTGGATTCTTGCCAAATTCCTACTATAGTTCATTCTATTTATGTAATACTAATTGTATGACGATTATTGACCTAATTAACAAGTTACTTCCCGATAATAAAGTTTAACTTAAGTTCGTCTCCAAAGTAGGAACCTTTGGTGACCAAAATTTTATCCTACCTTTTTGGCTTGGTTTCTTCCCAAATTCCTACTATAGTTCATTCTATTTATGTAATACTCATTGTATGATGATTATGGACCTAATTAACAAGTTACTTCCCCATAATAAAGTTTAACGTAAGTTCGTCTCCAAAGGAGGAACCTTTGGTGACCAAAATTTTATCCTACCTTTTTGGCTTGGTTTCTTCCCAAATTCCTACTATAGTTCATTTTATTTATGTAATACTCATTGTATGATGATTATGGACCTAATTAACAAGTTACTTCCCCATAATAAAGTTTAAGTTAAGTTCGTCACCAAAGGAGGAACCTTTGGTGAGCAAAAGTTTATCCTTCCTTTTTCGCTTGGATTCTTGCCAAATTCCTACTATAGTTCATTCTATTTATGTAATACTAATTGTGTGATGATTATTGACCTAATTAACAAGTTACTTCCCGATAATAAAGTTTAACTTAAGTTCGTCTCCAAAGTAGGAACCTTTGGTGACCAAAATTTTATCCTACCTTTTTGGCTTGGTTTCTTCCCAAATTCCTACTATAGTTCATTCTATTTATGTAATACTCATTGTATGATGATTATGGACCTAATTAACAAGTTACTTCCCCATAATAAAGTTTAAGTTAAGTTCGTCTCCAAAGGAGGAACCTTTGGTGACCAAAAGTTTATCCTTCCTTTTTCCCTTGGATTCTTGCCAAATTCCTACTATAGTTCATTCTATTTATGTAATACGAATTGTATGATGATTATGGACCTAATTAACAAGTTACTTCCCGATAATAAAGTTTAACTTAAGTTCGTCTCCAAAGTAGGAACCTTTGGTGACCAAAATTTTATCCTACCTTTTTGGCTTGGTTTCTTCCCAAATTCCTACTATAGTTCATTCTATTTATGTAATACTCATTGTATGATGATTATGGACCTAATTAACAAGTTACTTCCCCATAATAAAGTTTAACGTAAGTTCGTCTCCAAAGGAGGAACCTTTGGTGACCAAAATTTTATCCTACCTTTTTGGCTTGGTTTCTTCCCAAATTCCTACTATAGTTCATTCTATTTATGTAATACTCATTGTATGATGATTATGGACCTAATTAACAAGTTACTTCCCCATAATAAAGTTTAAGTTAAGTTCGTCTCCAAAGGAGGAACCTTTGGTGAGCAAAAGTTTATCCTTCCTTTTTCGCTTGGATTCTTGCCAAATTCCTACTATAGTTCATTCTATTTATGTAATACTAATTGTTTGATGATTATTGACCTAATTAACAAGTTACTTCCCGATAATAAAGTTTAACTTAAGTTCGTCTCCAAAGTAGGAACCTTTGGTGACCAAAATTTTATCCTACCTTTTTGGCTTGGTTTCTTCCCAAATTCCTACTATAGTTCATTCTATTTATGTAATACTCATTGTATGATGATTATGGACCTAATTAACAAGTTACTTCCCCATAATAAAGTTTAAGTTAAGTTCGTCTCCAAAGGAGGAACCTTTGGTGACCAAAAGTTTATCCTTCCTTTTTCCCTTGGATTCTTGCCAAATTCCTACTATAGTTCATTCTATTTATGTAATACTAATTGTATGACGATTATTGACCTAATTAACAAGTTACTTCCCGATAATAAAGTTTAACTTAAGTTCGTCTCCAAAGTAGGAACCTTTGGTGACCAAAATTTTATCCTACCTTTTTGGCTTGGTTTCTTCCCAAATTCCTACTATAGTTCATTCTATTTATGTAATACTCATTGTATGATGATTATGGACCTAATTAACAAGTTACTTCCCCATAATAAAGTTTAACGTAAGTTCGTCTCCAAAGGAGGAACCTTTGGTGACCAAAATTTTATCCTACCTTTTTGGCTTGGTTTCTTCCCAAATTCCTACTATAGTTCATTCTATTTATGTAATACTCATTGTATGATGATTATGGACCTAATTAACAAGTTACTTCCCCATAATAAAGTTTAAGTTAAGTTCGTCTCCAAAGGAGGAACCTTTGGTGAGCAAAAGTTTATCCTTCCTTTTTCGCTTGGATTCTTGCCAAATTCCTACTATAGTTCATTCTATTTATGTAATACTAATTGTATGATGATTATTGACCTAATTAACAAGTTACTTCCCGATAATAAAGTTTAACTTAAGTTCGTCTCCAAAGTAGGAACCTTTGGTGACCAAAATTTTATCCTACCTTTTTGGCTTGGTTTCTTCCCAAATTCCTACTATAGTTCATTCTATTTATGTAATACTCATTGTATGATGATTATGGACCTAATTAACAAGTTACTTCCCCATAATAAAGTTTAAGTTAAGTTCGTCTCCAAAGGAGGAACCTTTGGTGACCAAAAGTTTATCCTTCCTTTTTCCCTTGGATTCTTGCCAAATTCCTACTATAGTTCATTCTATTTATGTAATACGAATTGTATGATGATTATGGACCTAATTAACAAGTTACTTCCCGATAATAAAGTTTAACTTAAGTTCGTCTCCAAAGTAGGAACCTTTGGTGACCGAAAGTTTATCCTTCCTTTTTCGCTTGGATTCTTGCCAAATTCCTACTATAGTTCATTCTATTTATGTAATACTAATTGTATGATGATTATTGACCTAATTAACAAGTTACTTCCCGATAATAAAGTTTAACTTAAGTTCGTCTCCAAAGTAGGAACCTTTGGTGACCAAAATTTTATCCTACCTTTTTGGCTTGGTTTCTTCCCAAATTCCTACTATAGTTCATTCTATTTATGTAATACTCATTGTATGATGATTATGGACCTAATTAACAAGTTACTTCCCCATAATAAAGTTTAAGTTAAGTTCGTCTCCAAAGGAGGAACCTTTGGTGACCAAAAGTTTATCCTTCCTTTTTCACTTGGATTCTTGACAAATTCCTACTATAGTTCATTCTATTTATGTAATACGAATTGTATGATGATTATGGACCTAATTAACAAGTTACTTCCCGATAATAAAGTTTAACTTAATTTCGTCTCCAAAGTAGGAACCTTTGGTGACCAAAATTTTATCCTACCTTTTTGGCTTGGTTTCTTCCCAAATTCATACTATAGTTCATTCTATTTATGTAATAAAGTTTCAATTGATGAGTACAAGACAGATACAAAATGACCTACGAAAAATAAAAATTTGAACCAAAAATAATTTGGTTCTTTTATTCCATAATGACTTTATTATTCTTGTCAAGGGAGAATATCTTAGGATCACATCACTAATTGTATGATGATTATGGACCGAATTAAAAGGTTACTTCCCCATAATAAAGTTTAACGTAAGTTCGTCTCCAAAGGAGGAACCTTTGGTGACCAAAATTTTATCCTACCTTTTTGGCTTGGTTTCTTACCAAATTCCTACTATAGTTCATTCTATTTATGTAATACTCATTGTATGATGATTATGGACCTAATTAACAAGTTACTTCCCCATAAAAAAGTTTAAGTTAAGTTCGTCTCCAAAGGAGGAACCTTTGGTGACCAAAATTTTATCCTTCCTTTTTCGCTTGGTTTCTTGCCAAATTCCTACTATAGTTCCTTCTATTTATGTAATACTCATTGTGTGATGATTATGGACCTAATTAACAAGTTACTTCCCCATAATAAAGTTTAAGTTAAGTTCGTCTCCAAAGGAGGAACCTTTGGTGACCAAAAGTTTATCCTTTATTTTTCGCTTGGATTCTTGCCAAATTCCTACTATAGTTCATTCTATTTAAGTAATACTAATTGTGTGATGTTTATGGACCTAATTAACAAGTTACTTCCCCATAATAAAGTTTAACGTAAGTTCGTCTCCAAAGGAGGAACCTTTGGTGACCAAAATTTTATCCTACCTTTTTGGCTTGGTTTCTTCCCAAATTCCTACTATAGTTCATTCTATTTATGTAATACTCATTGTATGATGATTATGGACCTAATTAACAAGTTACTTTCCGATAATAAAGTTTAACTTAAGTTCGTCTCCAAAGGAGGAACCTTTGGTGACCAAAAGTTTATCCTTCCTTTTTCGCTTGGATTCTTCCCAAATTCCTACTATAGTTCATTCTATTTAAGTAATACTAATTGTGTGATGTTTATGGACCTAATTAACAAGTTACTTTCCGATAATAAAGTTTAACTTAAGTTCGTCTCCAAAGGAGGAACCTTTGGTGACCAAAAGTTTATCCTTCCTTTTTCGCTTGGATTCTTCCCAAATTCCTACTATAGTTCATTCTATTTACGTAATACTCATTGTATGATGATTATTGACCTAATTAACAAGTTACTTTCCCAAAATAAAGTTTAAGTTAAGTTCGTCTCCAAAGGAGGAACCTTTGGTGACCAAAATTTTATCCATCCTTTTTCGCTTGGTTTCTTGCCAAATTCCTACTATAGTTCATTCTATTTATGTAATACTAATTGTATGACGATTATTGACCTAATTAACAAGTTACTTCCCGATAATAAAGTTTAACTTAAGTTCGTCTCCAAAGTAGGAACCTTTGGTGACCAAAAGTTTATCCTTCCTTTTTCGCTTGGATTCTTCCCAAATTCCTACTATAGTTCATTCTATTTACGTAATACTCATTGTATGATAATCATTGACCTAATTACCAAGTTACTTCCCCAAAATAAAGTTTAAGTTAAGTTCGTCTCCAAAGGAGGAACCTTTGGTGACCAAAATTTTATCCTTCCTTTTTCGCTTGGTTTCTTGCCAAATTCCTACTATAGTTCATTCTATTTAAGTAATACTCATTGTGTGATGATTATGGACCTAATTAACAAGTTACTTCCCCATAATAAAGTTTAAGTTAAGTTCGTCTCCAAAGGAGGAACCTTTGGTGACCAAAAGTTTATCCTTCCTTTTTCGCTTGGATTCTTGTCAAATTCCTACTATAGTTCATTCTATTTATGTAATACTAATTGTATGACGATTATTGACCTAATTAACAAGTTACTTCCCGATAATAAAGTTTAACTTAAGTTCGTCTCCAAAGTAGGAACCTTTGGTGACCAAAATTTTATCCTACCTTTTTGGCTTGGTTTCTTCCCAAATTCCTACTATAGTTCATTCTATTTATGTAATACTCATTGTATGATAATTATGGACCTAATTAACAAGTTACTTCCCCATAATAAAGTTTAAGTTAAGTTCGTCTCCAAAGGAGGAACCTTTGGTGACCAAAAGTTTATCCTTCCTTTTTCACTTGGATTCTTGCCAAATTCCTACTATAGTTCATTCTATTTATGTAATACGAATTGTATGATGATTATGGACCTAATTAACAAGTTACTTCCCCATAAAAAAGTTTAAGTTAAGTTCGTCTCCAAAGGAGGAACCTTTGGTGACCAAAATTTTATCCTTCCTTTTTCGCTTGGTTTCTTGCCAAATTCCTACTATAGTTCCTTCTATTTATGTAATACTCATTGTGTGATGATTATGGACCTAATTAACAAGTTACTTCCCCATAATAAAGTTTAAGTTAAGTTCGTCTCCAAAGGAGGAACCTTTGGTGACCAAAAGTTTATCCTTTATTTTTCGCTTGGATTCTTGCCAAATTCCTACTATAGTTCATTCTATTTAAGTAATACTAATTGTGTGATGTTTATGGACCTAATTAACAAGTTACTTCCCCATAATAAAGTTTAACGTAAGTTCGTCTCCAAAGGAGGAACCTTTGGTGACCAAAATTTTATCCTACCTTTTTGGCTTGGTTTCTTCCCAAATTCCTACTATAGTTCATTCTATTTATGTAATACTCATTGTATGATGATTATGGACCTAATTAACAAGTTACTTTCCGATAATAAAGTTTAACTTAAGTTCGTCTCCAAAGGAGGAACCTTTGGTGACCAAAAGTTTATCCTTCCTTTTTCGCTTGGATTCTTCCCAAATTCCTACTATAGTTCATTCTATTTAAGTAATACTAATTGTGTGATGTTTATGGACCTAATTAACAAGTTACTTTCCGATAATAAAGTTTAACTTAAGTTCGTCTCCAAAGGAGGAACCTTTGGTGACCAAAAGTTTATCCTTCCTTTTTCGCTTGGATTCTTCCCAAATTCCTACTATAGTTCATTCTATTTACGTAATACTCATTGTATGATGATTATTGACCTAATTAACAAGTTACTTTCCCAAAATAAAGTTTAAGTTAAGTTCGTCTCCAAAGGAGGAACCTTTGGTGACCAAAATTTTATCCATCCTTTTTCGCTTGGTTTCTTGCCAAATTCCTACTATAGTTCATTCTATTTATGTAATACTAATTGTATGACGATTATTGACCTAATTAACAAGTTACTTCCCGATAATAAAGTTTAACTTAAGTTCGTCTCCAAAGTAGGAACCTTTGGTGACCAAAAGTTTATCCTTCCTTTTTCGCTTGGATTCTTCCCAAATTCCTACTATAGTTCATTCTATTTACGTAATACTCATTGTATGATAATCATTGACCTAATTACCAAGTTACTTCCCCAAAATAAAGTTTAAGTTAAGTTCGTCTCCAAAGGAGGAACCTTTGGTGACCAAAATTTTATCCTTCCTTTTTCGCTTGGTTTCTTGCCAAATTCCTACTATAGTTCATTCTATTTAAGTAATACTCATTGTGTGATGATTATGGACCTAATTAACAAGTTACTTCCCCATAATAAAGTTTAAGTTAAGTTCGTCTCCAAAGGAGGAACCTTTGGTGACCAAAAGTTTATCCTTCCTTTTTCGCTTGGATTCTTGTCAAATTCCTACTATAGTTCATTCTATTTATGTAATACTAATTGTATGACGATTATTGACCTAATTAACAAGTTACTTCCCGATAATAAAGTTTAACTTAAGTTCGTCTCCAAAGTAGGAACCTTTGGTGACCAAAATTTTATCCTACCTTTTTGGCTTGGTTTCTTCCCAAATTCCTACTATAGTTCATTCTATTTATGTAATACTCATTGTATGATGATTATGGACCTAATTAACAAGTTACTTCCCCATAATAAAGTTTAAGTTAAGTTCGTCTCCAAAGGAGGAACCTTTGGTGACCAAAAGTTTATCCTTCCTTTTTCACTTGGATTCTTGCCAAATTCCTACTATAGTTCATTCTATTTATGTAATACGAATTGTATGATGATTATGGACCTAATTAACAAGTTACTTCCCGATAATAAAGTTTAACTTAATTTCGTCTCCAAAGTAGGAACCTTTGGTGACCAAAATTTTATCCTACCTTTTTGGCTTGGTTTCTTCCCAAATTCATACTATAGTTCATTCTATTTATGTAATACTAATTGTATGATGATTATGGACCGAATTAAAAGGTTACTTCCCCATAATAAAGTTTAACGTAAGTTCGTCTCCAAAGGAGGAACCTTTGGTGACCAAAATTTTATCCTACCTTTTTGGCTTGGTTTCTTACCAAATTCCTACTATAGTTCATTCTATTTATGTAATACTCATTGTATGATGATTATGGACCTAATTAACAAGTTACTTCCCCATAAAAAAGTTTAAGTTAAGTTCGTCTCCAAAGGAGGAACCTTTGGTGACCAAAATTTTATCCTTCCTTTTTCGCTTGGTTTCTTGCCAAATTCCTACTATAGTTCCTTCTATTTATGTAATACTCATTGTGTGATGATTATGGACCTAATTAACAAGTTACTTCCCCATAATAAAGTTTAAGTTAAGTTCGTCTCCAAAGGAGGAACCTTTGGTGACCAAAAGTTTATCCTTTATTTTTCGCTTGGATTCTTGCCAAATTCCTACTATAGTTCATTCTATTTAAGTAATACTAATTGTGTGATGTTTATGGACCTAATTAACAAGTTACTTCCCCATAATAAAGTTTAACGTAAGTTCGTCTCCAAAGGAGGAACCTTTGGTGACCAAAATTTTATCCTACCTTTTTGGCTTGGTTTCTTCCCAAATTCCTACTATAGTTCATTCTATTTATGTAATACTCATTGTATGATGATTATGGACCTAATTAACAAGTTACTTTCCGATAATAAAGTTTAACTTAAGTTCGTCTCCAAAGGAGGAACCTTTGGTGACCAAAAGTTTATCCTTCCTTTTTCGCTTGGATTCTTCCCAAATTCCTACTATAGTTCATTCTATTTAAGTAATACTAATTGTGTGATGTTTATGGACCTAATTAACAAGTTACTTTCCGATAATAAAGTTTAACTTAAGTTCGTCTCCAAAGGAGGAACCTTTGGTGACCAAAAGTTTATCCTTCCTTTTTCGCTTGGATTCTTCCCAAATTCCTACTATAGTTCATTCTATTTACGTAATACTCATTGTATGATGATTATTGACCTAATTAACAAGTTACTTTCCCAAAATAAAGTTTAAGTTAAGTTCGTCTCCAAAGGAGGAACCTTTGGTGACCAAAATTTTATCCATCCTTTTTCGCTTGGTTTCTTGCCAAATTCCTACTATAGTTCATTCTATTTATGTAATACTAATTGTATGACGATTATTGACCTAATTAACAAGTTACTTCCCGATAATAAAGTTTAACTTAAGTTCGTCTCCAAAGTAGGAACCTTTGGTGACCAAAAGTTTATCCTTCCTTTTTCGCTTGGATTCTTCCCAAATTCCTACTATAGTTCATTCTATTTACGTAATACTCATTGTATGATAATCATTGACCTAATTACCAAGTTACTTCCCCAAAATAAAGTTTAAGTTAAGTTCGTCTCCAAAGGAGGAACCTTTGGTGACCAAAATTTTATCCTTCCTTTTTCGCTTGGTTTCTTGCCAAATTCCTACTATAGTTCATTCTATTTAAGTAATACTCATTGTGTGATGATTATGGACCTAATTAACAAGTTACTTCCCCATAATAAAGTTTAAGTTAAGTTCGTCTCCAAAGGAGGAACCTTTGGTGACCAAAAGTTTATCCTTCCTTTTTCGCTTGGATTCTTGCCAAATTCCTACTATAGTTCATTCTATTTATGTAATACTAATTGTATGACGATTATTGACCTAATTAACAAGTTACTTCCCGATAATAAAGTTTAACTTAAGTTCGTCTCCAAAGTAGGAACCTTTGGTGACCAAAATTTTATCCTACCTTTTTGGCTTGGTTTCTTCCCAAATTCCTACTATAGTTCATTCTATTTATGTAATACTCATTGTATGATGATTATGGACCTAATTAACAAGTTACTTCCCCATAATAAAGTTTAACGTAAGTTCGTCTCCAAAGGAGGAACCTTTGGTGACCAAAATTTTATCCTACCTTTTTGGCTTGGTTTCTTCCCAAATTCCTACTATAGTTCATTCTATTTATGTAATACTCATTGTATGATGATTATGGACCTAATTAACAAGTTACTTCCCCATAATAAAGTTTAAGTTAAGTTCGTCTCCAAAGGAGGAACCTTTGGTGACCAAAAGTTTATCCTTCCTTTTTCACTTGGATTCTTGCCAAATTCCTACTATAGTTCATTCTATTTATGTAATACGAATTGTATGATGATTATGGACCTAATTAACAAGTTACTTCCTGATAATAAAGTTTAACTTAAGTTCGTCTCCAAAGTAGGAACCTTTGGTGACCAGAATTTTATCCTACCTTTTTGGCTTGGTTTCTTCCCAAATTCATACTATAGTTCATTCTATTTATGTAATACTAATTGTATGATGATTATGGACCGAATTAAAAGGTTACTTCCCCATAATAAAGTTTAACGTAAGTTCGTCTCCAAAGGAGGAACCTTTGGTGACCAAAATTTTATCCTACCTTTTTGGCTTGGTTTCTTACCAAATTCCTACTATAGTTCATTCTATTTATGTAATACTCATTGTATGCTGATTATGGACCTAATTAACAAGTTACTTCCCCATAAAAAAGTTTAAGTTAAGTTCGTCTCCAAAGGAGGAACCTTTGGTGACCAAAATTTTATCCTTCCTTTTTCGCTTGGTTTCTTGCCAAATTCCTACTATAGTTCCTTCCATTTATGTAATACTCATTGTGTGATGATTATGGACCTAATTAACAAGTTACTTCCCCATAATAAAGTTTAAGTTAAGTTCGTCTCCAAAGGAGGAACCTTTGGTGACCAAAAGTTTATCCTTTATTTTTCGCTTGGATTCTTGCCAAATTCCTACTATAGTTCATTCTATTTAAGTAATACTAATTGTGTGATGTTTATGGACCTAATTAACAAGTTACTTCCCCATAATAAAGTTTAACGTAAGTTCGTCTCCAAAGGGGGAACCTTTGGTGACCAAAATTTTATCCTACCTTTTTGGCTTGGTTTCTTCCCAAATTCCTACTATAGTTCATTCTATTTATGTAATACTCATTGTATGATGATTATGGACCTAATTAACAAGTTACTTTCCGATAATAAAGTTTAACTTAAGTTCGTCTCCAAAGGAGGAACCTTTGGTGACCAAAAGTTTATCCTTCCTTTTTTCGCTTGGATTCTTCCCAAATTCCTACTATAGTTCATTCTATTTAAGTAATACTAATTGTGTGATGTTTATGGACCTAATTAACAAGTTACTTTCCGATAATAAAGTTTAACTTAAGTTCGTCTCCAAAGGAGGAACCTTTGGTGACCAAAAGTTTATCCTTCCTTTTTCGCTTGGATTCTTCCCAAATTCGTACTATAGTTCATTCTATTTACGTAATACTCATTGTATGATGATTATTGACCTAATTAACAAGTTACTTTCCCAAAATAAAGTTTAAGTTAAGTTCGTCTCCAAAGGAGGAACCTTTGGTGACCAAAATTTTATCCATCCTTTTTCGCTTGGTTTCTTGCCAAATTCCTACTATAGTTCATTCTATTTATGTAATACTAATTGTATGACGATTATTGACCTAATTAACAAGTTACTTCCCGATAATAAAGTTTAACTTAAGTTCGTCTCCAAAGTAGGAACCTTTGGTGACCAAAAGTTTATCCTTCCTTTTTCGCTTGGATTCTTCCCAAATTCCTACTATAGTTCATTCTATTTACGTAATACTCATTGTATGATAATCATTGACCTAATTACCAAGTTACTTCCCCAAAATAAAGTTTAAGTTAAGTTCGTCTCCAAAGGAGGAACCTTTGGTGACCAAAATTTTATCCTTCCTTTTTCGCTTGGTTTCTTGCCAAATTCCTACTATAGTTCATTCTATTTAAGTAATACTCATTGTGTGATGATTATGGACCTAATTAACAAGTTACTTCCCCATAATAAAGTTTAAGTTAAGTTCGTCTCCAAAGGAGGAACCTTTGGTGACCAAAAGTTTATCCTTCCTTTTTCGCTTGGATTCTTGTCAAATTCCTACTATAGTTCATTCTATTTATGTAATACTAATTGTATGACGATTATTGACCTAATTAACAAGTTACTTCCCGATAATAAAGTTTAACTTAAGTTCGTCTCCAAAGTAGGAACCTTTGGTGACCAAAATTTTATCCTACCTTTTTGGCTTGGTTTCTTCCCAAATTCCTACTATAGTTCATTCTATTTATGTAATACTCATTGTATGATGATTATGGACCTAATTAACAAGTTACTTCCCCATAATAAAGTTTAAGTTAAGTTCGTCTCCAAAGGAGGAACCTTTGGTGACCAAAAGTTTATCCTTCCTTTTTCACTTGGATTCTTGCCAAATTCCTACTATAGTTCATTCTATTTATGTAATACGAATTGTATGATGATTATGGACCTAATTAACAAGTTACTTCCCGATAATAAAGTTTAACTTAATTTCGTCTCCAAAGTAGGAACCTTTGGTGACCAAAATTTTATCCTACCTTTTTGGCTTGGTTTCTTCCCAAATTCATACTATAGTTCATTCTATTTATGTAATACTAATTGTATGATGATTATGGACCGAATTAAAAGGTTACTTCCCCATAATAAAGTTTAACGTAAGTTCGTCTCCAAAGGAGGAACCTTTGGTGACCAAAATTTTATCCTACCTTTTTGGCTTGGTTTCTTACCAAATTCCTACTATAGTTCATTCTATTTATGTAATACTCATTGTATGATGATTATGGACCTAATTAACAAGTTACTTCCCCATAAAAAAGTTTAAGTTAAGTTCGTCTCCAAAGGAGGAACCTTTGGTGACCAAAATTTTATCCTTCCTTTTTCGCTTGGTTTCTTGCCAAATTCCTACTATAGTTCCTTCT
Source organism: Medicago sativa (assembly GCF_051527215.1). Classification (NCBI taxonomy): domain Eukaryota; kingdom Viridiplantae; phylum Streptophyta; class Magnoliopsida; order Fabales; family Fabaceae; genus Medicago; species Medicago sativa. The sequence continues at coordinate 45,044,603 of NC_140752.1, read as the reverse complement.
ATTTATGTAATACTCATTGTGTGATGATTATGGACCTAATTAACAAGTTACTTCCCCATAATAAAGTTTAAGTTAAGTTCGTCTCCAAAGGAGGAACCTTTGGTGACCAAAAGTTTATCCTTTATTTTTCGCTTGGATTCTTGCCAAATTCCTACTATAGTTCATTCTATTTAAGTAATACTAATTGTGTGATGTTTATGGACCTAATTAACAAGTTACTTCCCCATAATAAAGTTTAACGTAAGTTCGTCTCCAAAGGAGGAACCTTTGGTGACCAAAATTTTATCCTACCTTTTTGGCTTGGTTTCTTCCCAAATTCCTACTATAGTTCATTCTATTTATGTAATACTCATTGTATGATGATTATGGACCTAATTAACAAGTTACTTTCCGATAATAAAGTTTAACTTAAGTTCGTCTCCAAAGGAGGAACCTTTGGTGACCAAAAGTTTATCCTTCCTTTTTCGCTTGGATTCTTCCCAAATTCCTACTATAGTTCATTCTATTTAAGTAATACTAATTGTGTGATGTTTATGGACCTAATTAACAAGTTACTTTCCGATAATAAAGTTTAACTTAAGTTCGTCTCCAAAGGAGGAACCTTTGGTGACCAAAAGTTTATCCTTCCTTTTTCGCTTGGATTCTTCCCAAATTCCTACTATAGTTCATTCTATTTACGTAATACTCATTGTATGATGATTATTGACCTAATTAACAAGTTACTTTCCCAAAATAAAGTTTAAGTTAAGTTCGTCTCCAAAGGAGGAACCTTTGGTGACCAAAATTTTATCCATCCTTTTTCGCTTGGTTTCTTGCCAAATTCCTACTATAGTTCATTCTATTTATGTAATACTAATTGTATGACGATTATTGACCTAATTAACAAGTTACTTCCCGATAATAAAGTTTAACTTAAGTTCGTCTCCAAAGTAGGAACCTTTGGTGACCAAAAGTTTATCCTTCCTTTTTCGCTTGGATTCTTCCCAAATTCCTACTATAGTTCATTCTATTTACGTAATACTCATTGTATGATAATCATTGACCTAATTACCAAGTTACTTCCCCAAAATAAAGTTTAAGTTAAGTTCGTCTCCAAAGGAGGAACCTTTGGTGACCAAAATTTTATCCTTCCTTTTTCGCTTGGTTTCTTGCCAAATTCCTACTATAGTTCATTCTATTTAAGTAATACTCATTGTGTGATGATTATGGACCTAATTAACAAGTTACTTCCCCATAATAAAGTTTAAGTTAAGTTCGTCTCCAAAGGAGGAACCTTTGGTGACCAAAAGTTTATCCTTCCTTTTTCGCTTGGATTCTTGCCAAATTCCTACTATAGTTCATTCTATTTATGTAATACTAATTGTATGACGATTATTGACCTAATTAACAAGTTACTTCCCGATAATAAAGTTTAACTTAAGTTCGTCTCCAAAGTAGGAACCTTTGGTGACCAAAATTTTATCCTACCTTTTTGGCTTGGTTTCTTCCCAAATTCCTACTATAGTTCATTCTATTTATGTAATACTCATTGTATGATGATTATGGACCTAATTAACAAGTTACTTCCCCATAATAAAGTTTAACGTAAGTTCGTCTCCAAAGGAGGAACCTTTGGTGACCAAAATTTTATCCTACCTTTTTGGCTTGGTTTCTTCCCAAATTCCTACTATAGTTCATTCTATTTATGTAATACTCATTGTATGATGATTATGGACCTAATTAACAAGTTACTTCCCCATAATAAAGTTTAAGTTAAGTTCGTCTCCAAAGGAGGAACCTTTGGTGACCAAAAGTTTATCCTTCCTTTTTCACTTGGATTCTTGCCAAATTCCTACTATAGTTCATTCTATTTATGTAATACGAATTGTATGATGATTATGGACCTAATTAACAAGTTACTTCCTGATAATAAAGTTTAACTTAAGTTCGTCTCCAAAGTAGGAACCTTTGGTGACCAGAATTTTATCCTACCTTTTTGGCTTGGTTTCTTCCCAAATTCATACTATAGTTCATTCTATTTATGTAATACTAATTGTATGATGATTATGGACCGAATTAAAAGGTTACTTCCCCATAATAAAGTTTAACGTAAGTTCGTCTCCAAAGGAGGAACCTTTGGTGACCAAAATTTTATCCTACCTTTTTGGCTTGGTTTCTTACCAAATTCCTACTATAGTTCATTCTATTTATGTAATACTCATTGTATGCTGATTATGGACCTAATTAACAAGTTACTTCCCCATAAAAAAGTTTAAGTTAAGTTCGTCTCCAAAGGAGGAACCTTTGGTGACCAAAATTTTATCCTTCCTTTTTCGCTTGGTTTCTTGCCAAATTCCTACTATAGTTCCTTCCATTTATGTAATACTCATTGTGTGATGATTATGGACCTAATTAACAAGTTACTTCCCCATAATAAAGTTTAAGTTAAGTTCGTCTCCAAAGGAGGAACCTTTGGTGACCAAAAGTTTATCCTTTATTTTTCGCTTGGATTCTTGCCAAATTCCTACTATAGTTCATTCTATTTAAGTAATACTAATTGTGTGATGTTTATGGACCTAATTAACAAGTTACTTCCCCATAATAAAGTTTAACGTAAGTTCGTCTCCAAAGGGGGAACCTTTGGTGACCAAAATTTTATCCTACCTTTTTGGCTTGGTTTCTTCCCAAATTCCTACTATAGTTCATTCTATTTATGTAATACTCATTGTATGATGATTATGGACCTAATTAACAAGTTACTTTCCGATAATAAAGTTTAACTTAAGTTCGTCTCCAAAGGAGGAACCTTTGGTGACCAAAAGTTTATCCTTCCTTTTTTCGCTTGGATTCTTCCCAAATTCCTACTATAGTTCATTCTATTTAAGTAATACTAATTGTGTGATGTTTATGGACCTAATTAACAAGTTACTTTCCGATAATAAAGTTTAACTTAAGTTCGTCTCCAAAGGAGGAACCTTTGGTGACCAAAAGTTTATCCTTCCTTTTTCGCTTGGATTCTTCCCAAATTCGTACTATAGTTCATTCTATTTACGTAATACTCATTGTATGATGATTATTGACCTAATTAACAAGTTACTTTCCCAAAATAAAGTTTAAGTTAAGTTCGTCTCCAAAGGAGGAACCTTTGGTGACCAAAATTTTATCCATCCTTTTTCGCTTGGTTTCTTGCCAAATTCCTACTATAGTTCATTCTATTTATGTAATACTAATTGTATGACGATTATTGACCTAATTAACAAGTTACTTCCCGATAATAAAGTTTAACTTAAGTTCGTCTCCAAAGTAGGAACCTTTGGTGACCAAAAGTTTATCCTTCCTTTTTCGCTTGGATTCTTCCCAAATTCCTACTATAGTTCATTCTATTTACGTAATACTCATTGTATGATAATCATTGACCTAATTACCAAGTTACTTCCCCAAAATAAAGTTTAAGTTAAGTTCGTCTCCAAAGGAGGAACCTTTGGTGACCAAAATTTTATCCTTCCTTTTTCGCTTGGTTTCTTGCCAAATTCCTACTATAGTTCATTCTATTTAAGTAATACTCATTGTGTGATGATTATGGACCTAATTAACAAGTTACTTCCCCATAATAAAGTTTAAGTTAAGTTCGTCTCCAAAGGAGGAACCTTTGGTGACCAAAAGTTTATCCTTCCTTTTTCGCTTGGATTCTTGCCAAATTCCTACTATAGTTCATTCTATTTATGTAATACTAATTGTATGACGATTATTGACCTAATTAACAAGTTACTTCCCGATAATAAAGTTTAACTTAAGTTCGTCTCCAAAGTAGGAACCTTTGGTGACCAAAATTTTATCCTACCTTTTTGGCTTGGTTTCTTCCCAAATTCCTACTATAGTTCATTCTATTTACGTAAGTTCGTCTCCAAAGGAGGAACCTTTGGTGACCAAAATTTTATCCTACCTTTTTGGCTTGGTTTCTTCCCAAATTCCTACTATAGTTCATTCTATTTATGTAATACTCATTGTATGATGATTATGGACCTAATTAACAAGTTACTTCCCCATAATAAAGTTTAAGTTAAGTTCGTCTCCAAAGGAGGAACCTTTGGTGACCAAAAGTTTATTCTTCCTTTTTCGCTTGGATTCTTGCCAAATTCCTACTATAGTTCATTCTATTTATGTAATACTAATTGTATGACGATTATTGACCTAATTAACAAGTTACTTCCCGATAATAAAGTTTAACTTAAGTTCGTCTCCAAAGTAGGAACCTTTGGTGACCAAAATTTTATCCTACCTTTTTGGCTTGGTGTCTTCCCAAATTCCTACTATAGTTCATTCTATTTATGTAATACTCATTGTATGATGATTATGGACCTAATTAACAAGTTACTTCCCCATAATAAAGTTTAACGTAAGTTCGTCTCCAAAGGAGGAACCTTTGGTGACCAAAATTTTATCCTACCTTTTTGGCTTGGTTTCTTCCCAAATTCCTACTATAGTTCATTCTATTTATGTAATACTCATTGTATGATGATTATGGACCTAATTAACAAGTTACTTCCCCATAATAAAGTTTAAGTTAAGTTCGTCTCCAAAGGAGGAACCTTTGGTGACCAAAAGTTTATCCTTCCTTTTTCCCTTGGATTCTTGCCAAATTCCTACTATAGTTCATTCTATTTATGTAATACTAATTGTATGATGATTATGGACCGAATTAAAAGGTTACTTCCCCATAATAAAGTTTAACGTAAGTTCGTCTCCAAAGGAGGAACCTTTGGTGACCAAAATTTTATCCTACCTTTTTGGCTTGGTTTCTTACCAAATTCCTACTATAGTTCATTCTATTTATGTAATACTCATTGTATGATGATTATGGACCTAATTAACAAGTTACTTCCCCATAAAAAAGTTTAAGTTAAGTTCGTCTCCAAAGGAGGAACCTTTGGTGACCAAAATTTTATCCTTCCTTTTTCGCTTGGTTTCTTGCCAAATTCCTACTATAGTTCCTTCTATTTATGTAATACTCATTGTGTGATGATTATGGACCTAATTAACAAGTTACTTCCCCATAATAAAGTTTAAGTTAAGTTCGTCTCCAAAGGAGGAACATTTGGTGACCAAAAGTTTATCCTTCCTTTTTCGCTTGGATTCTTGCCAAATTCCTACTATAGTTCATTCTATTTAAGTAATACTAATTGTGTGATGTTTATGGACCTAATTAAAAAGTTACTTCCTCATAATAAAGTTTAACGTAAGTTCGTCTCCAAAGGAGGAACCTTTGGTGACCAAAATTTTATCCTACCTTTTTGGCTTGGTTTCTTCCCAAATTCCTACTATAGTTCATTCTATTTATGTAATACTCACTGTATGATGATTATGGACCTAATTAACAAGTTACTTTCCGATAATAAAGTTTAACTTAAGTTCGTCTCCAAAGGAGGAACCTTTGGTGACCAAAAGTTTATCCTTCCTTTTTCGCTTGGATTCTTCCCAAATTCCTACTATAGTTCATTCTATTTAAGTAATACTAATTGTGTGATGTTTATGGACCTAATTAACAAGTTACTTTCCGATAATAAAGTTTAACTTAAGTTCGTCTCCAAAGGAGGAACCTTTGGTGACCAAAAGTTTATCCTTCCTTTTTCGCTTGGATTCTTCCCAAATTCGTACTATAGTTCATTCTATTTACGTAATACTCATTGTATGATGATTATTGACCTAATTAACAAGTTACTTTCCCAAAATAAAGTTTAAGTTAAGTTCGTCTCCAAAGGAGGAACCTTTGGTGACCAAAATTTTATCCATCCTTTTTCGCTTGGTTTCTTCCCAAATTCCTACTATAGTTCATTCTATTTATGTAATACTCACTGTATGACGATTATTGACCTAATTAACAAGTTACTTCCCGATAATAAAGTTTAACTTAAGTTCGTCTCCAAAGTAGGAACCTTTGGTGACCAAAAGTTTATCCTTCCTTTTTCGCTTGGATTCTTCCCAAATTCCTACTATAGTTCATTCTATTTACGTAATACTCATTGTATGATAATCATTGACCTAATTACCAAGTTACTTCCCCAAAATAAAGTTTAAGTTAAGTTCGTCTCCAAAGGAAGAACCTTTGGTGACCAAAATTTTATCCTTCCTTTTTCGCTTGGTTTCTTGCCAAATTCCTACTATAGTTCATTCTATTTAAGTAATACTCATTGTGTGATGATTATGGACCTAATTAACAAGTTACTTCCCCATAATAAAGTTTAAGTTAAGTTCGTCTCCAAAGGAGGAACCTTTGGTGACCAAAAGTTTATCCTTCCTTTTTCGCTTGGATTCTTGCCAAATTCCTACTATAGTTCATTCTATTTATGTAATACTAATTGTATGACGATTATTGACCTAATTAACAAGTTACTTCCCGATAATAAAGTTTAACTTAAGTTCGTCTCCAAAGTAGGAACCTTTGGTGACCAAAATTTTAACCTACCTTTTTGGCTTGGTTTCTTCCCAAATTCCTACTATAGTTCATTCTATTTATGTAATACTCATTGTATGATGATTATGGACCTAATTAACAAGTTACTTCCCCATAATAAAGTTTAACGTAAGTTCGTCTCCAAAGGAGGAACCTTTGGTGACCAAAATTTTATCCTACCTTTTTGGCTTGGTTTCTTCCCAAATTCCTACTATAGTTCATTCTATTTATGTAATACTCATTGTATGGTGATTATGGACCTAATTAACAAGTTACTTCCCCATAATAAAGTTTAAGTTAAGTTCGTCTCCAAAGGAGGAACCTTTGGTGACCAAAAGTTTATCCTTCCTTTTTCGCTTGGATTCTTGCCAAATTCCTACTATAGTTCATTCTATTTATGTAATACTAATTGTATGATGATTATTGACCTAATTAACAAGTTACTTCCCGATAATAAAGTTTAACTTAAGTTCGTCTCCAAAGTAGGAACCTTTGGTGACCAAAATTTTATCCTACCTTTTTGGCTTGGTTTCTTCCCAAATTCATACTATAGTTCATTCTATTTATGTAATACTAATTGTATGATGATTATGGACCGAATTAAAAGGTTACTTCCCCATAATAAAGTTTAACGTAAGTTCGTCTCCAAAGGAGGAACCTTTGGTGACCAAAATTTTATCCTACCTTTTTGGCTTGGTTTCTTACCAAATTCCTACTATAGTTCATTCTATTTATGTAATACTCATTGTATGATGATTATGGACCTAATTAACAAGTTACTTCCCCATAAAAAAGTTTAAGTTAAGTTCGTCTCCAAAGGAGGAACCTTTGGTGACCAAAATTTTATCCTTCCTTTTTCGCTTGGTTTCTTGCCAAATTCCTACTATAGTTCCTTCTATTTATGTAATACTCATTGTGTGATGATTATGGACCTAATTAACAAGTTACTTCCCCATAATAAAGTTTAAGTTAAGTTCGTCTCCAAAGGAGGAACCTTTGGTGACCAAAAGTTTATCCTTTATTTTTCGCTTGGATTCTTGCCAAATTCCTACTATAGTTCATTCTATTTAAGTAATACTAATTGTGTGATGTTTATGGACCTAATTAACAAGTTACTTCCCCATAATAAAGTTTAACGTAAGTTCGTCTCCAAAGGAGGAACCTTTGGTGACCAAAATTTTATCCTACCTTTTTGGCTTGGTTTCTTCCCAAATTCCTACTATAGTTCATTCTATTTATGTAATACTCATTGTATGATGATTATGGACCTAATTAACAAGTTACTTTCCGATAATAAAGTTTAACTTAAGTTCGTCTCCAAAGGAGGAACCTTTGGTGACCAAAAGTTTATCCTTCCTTTTTCGCTTGGATTCTTCCCAAATTCCTACTATAGTTCATTCTATTTAAGTAATACCAATTGTGTGATGTTTATGGACCTAATTAACAAGTTACTTTCCGATAATAAAGTTTAACTTAAGTTCGTCTCCAAAGGAGGAACCTTTGGTGACCAAAAGTTTATCCTTCCTTTTTCGCTTGGATTCTTCCCAAATTCCTACTATAGTTCATTCTATTTACGTAATACTCATTGTATGATGATTATTGACCTAATTAACAAGTTACTTTCCCAAAATAAAGTTTAAGTTAAGTTCGTCTCCAAAGGAGGAACCTTTGGTGACCAAAATTTTATCCATCCTTTTTCGCTTGGTTTCTTGCCAAATTCCTACTATAGTTCATTCTATTTATGTAATACGAATTGTATGACGATTATTGTCCTAATTAACAAGTTAGTTCCCAATAATAAAGTTTAACTTAAGTTCGTCTCCAAAGGAGGAACCTTTGGTGACCAAAATTTTATCCATCCTTTTTTGCTTGGTTTCTTGCCAAATTCCTACTATAGTTCATTCTATTTATGTAATACTAATTGTATGATGATTATTGACCTAATTAACAAGTTAGTTCCCGATAATAAAGTTTAACTTAAGTTCGTCTCCAAAGTAGGAACCTTTGGTGACCAAAATTTTATCCTACCTTTTTGGCTTGGTTTCTTCCCAAATTCCTACTATAGTTCATTCTCTTTATGTAATACTCGATGTATGATGATTATGGACCTAATTAACAAGTTACTTCCCCATAATAAAGTTTAACGTAAGTTCGTCTCCAAAGGAGGAACCTTTGTTGACCAAAATTTTATCCTACCTTTTTGGCTTGGTTTCTTCCCAAATTCCTACTATAGTTCATTCTATTTATGTAATACTCATTGTATGATGATTATGGACCTAATTAAAAGTTACTTCCCCATAATAAAGTTTAAGTTAAGTTCGTCTCCAAAGGAGGAACCTTTGGTGACCAAAATTTTATCCTTCCTTTTTCGCTTGGTTGCTTGCCAAATTCCTACTATAGTTCATTCTATTTATGTAATACTCATTGTGTGATGATTATGGACCTAATTAACAAGTTACTTCCCCATAATAAAGTTTAACGTAAGTTCGTCTCCAAAGGAGGAACCTTTGGTGACCAAAATTTTATCCTACCTTTTTGGCTTGGTTTCTTCCCAAATTCCTACTATAGTTCATTCTATTTATGTAATACTCATTGTATGATGATTATGGACCTAATTAACAAGTTACTTCCCCATAATAAAGTTTAAGTTAAGTTCGTCTCCAAAGGAGGAACCTTTGGTGACCAAAAGTTTATCCTTCCTTTTTCAATTGGATTCTTGCCAAATTCCTACTATAGTTCATTCTATTTATGTAATACTAATTGTATGATGTTTATGGACCTAATTAACAAGTTACTTTCCGATAATAAAGTTTAACTTAAGTTCGTCTCCAAAGTAGGAACCTTTGGTGACCAAAATTTTATCCTACCTTTTTGGCTTGCTATCTTCCCAAATTCATACTATAGTTCATTCTATTTATGTAATACTAATTGTATGATGATTATGGACCGAATTAAAAGGTTACTTCCCCATAATAAAGTTTAACGTAAGTTCGTCTCCAAAGGAGGAACCTTTGGTGACCAAAATTTTATCCTACCTTTTTGGCTTGGTTTCTTCCCAAATTCCTACTATAGTTCATTCTATTTATGTAATACTCATTGTATGGTGATTATGGACCTAATTAACAAGTTACTTCCCCATAATAAAGTTTAAGTTAAGTTCGTCTCCAAAGGAGGAACCTTTGGTGACCAAAAGTTTATCCTTCCTTTTTCGCTTGGATTCTTGCCAAATTCCTACTATAGTTCATTCTATTTATGTAATACTAATTGTATGATGATTATTGACCTAATTAACAAGTTACTTCCCGATAATAAAGTTTAACTTAAGTTCGTCTCCAAAGTAGGAACCTTTGGTGACCAAAATTTTATCCTACCTTTTTGGCTTGGTTTCTTCCCAAATTCATACTATAGTTCATTCTATTTATGTAATACTAATTGTATGATGATTATGGACCGAATTAAAAGGCTACTTCCCCATAATAAAGTTTAACGTAAGTTCGTCTCCAAAGGAGGAACCTTTGGTGACCAAAATTTTATCCTACCTTTTTGGCTTGGTTTCTTACCAAATTCCTACTATAGTTCATTCTATTTATGTAATACTCATTGTATGATGATTATGGACCTAATTAACAAGTTACTTCCCCATAAAAAAGTTTAAGTTAAGTTCGTCTCCAAAGGAGGAACCTTTGGTGACCAAAATTTTATCCTTCCTTTTTCGCTTGGTTTCTTGCCAAATTCCTACTATAGTTCCTTCTATTTATGTAATACTCATTGTGTGATGATTATGGACCTAATTAACTAGTTACTTCCCCATAATAAAGTTTAAGTTAAGTTCGTCTCCAAAGGAGGAACCTTTGGTGACCAAAAGTTTATCCTTTATTTTTCGCTTGGATTCTTGCCAAATTCCTACTATAGTTCATTCTATTTAAGTAATACTAATTGTGTGATGTTTATGGACCTAATTAACAAGTTACTTCCCCATAATAAAGTTTAACGTAAGTTCGTCTCCAAAGGAGGAACCTTTGGTGACCAAAATTTTATCCTACCTTTTTGGCTTGGTTTCTTCCCAAATTCCTACTATAGTTCATTCTATTTATGTAATACTCATTGTATGATGATTATGGACCTAATTAACAAGTTACTTTCCGATAATAAAGTTTAACTTAAGTTCGTCTCCAAAGGAGGAACCTTTGGTGACCAAAAGTTTATCCTTCCTTTTTCGCTTGGATTCTTCCCAAATTCCTACTATAGTTCATTCTATTTAAGTAATACCAATTGTGTGATGTTTATGGACCTAATTAACAAGTTACTTTCCGATAATAACGTTTAACTTAAGTTCGTCTCCAAAGGAGGAACCTTTGGTGACCAAAAGTTTATCCTTCCTTTTTCGCTTGGATTCTTCCCAAATTCCTACTATAGTTCATTCTATTTACGTAATACTCATTGTATGATGATTATTGACCTAATTAACAAGTTACTTTCCCAAAATAAAGTTTAAGTTAAGTTCGTCTCCAAAGGAGGAACCTTTGGTGACCAAAATTTTATCCATCCTTTTTTGCTTGGTTTCTTGCCAAATTCCTACTATAGTTCATTCTATTTATGTAATACTAATTGTATGATGATTATTGACCTAATTAACAAGTTAGTTCCCGATAATAAAGTTTAACTTAAGTTCGTCTCCAAAGTAGGAACCTTTGGTGACCAAAATTTTATCCTACCTTTTTGGCTTGGTTTCTTCCCAAATTCCTACTATAGTTCATTCTCTTTATGTAATACTCGTTGTATGATGATTATGGACCGAATTAAAAGGTTACTTCCCCATAATAAAGTTTAACGTAAGTTCGTCTCCAAAGGAGGAACCTTTGGTGACCAAAATTTTATCCTACCTTTTTGGCTTGGTTTCTTCCCAAATTCCTACTATAGTTCATTCTATTTATGTAATACTCATTGTATGGTGATTATGGACCTAATTAACAAGTTACTTCCCCATAATAAAGTTTAAGTTAAGTTCGTCTCCAAAGGAGGAACCTTTGGTGACCAAAAGTTTATCCTTCCTTTTTCGCTTGGATTCTTGCCAAATTCCTACTATAGTTCATTCTATTTATGTAATACTAATTGTATGATGATTATTGACCTAATTAACAAGTTACTTCCCGATAATAAAGTTTAACTTAAGTTCGTCTCCAAAGTAGGAACCTTTGGTGACCAAAATTTTATCCTACCTTTTTGGCTTGGTTTCTTCCCAAATTCATACTATAGTTCATTCTATTTATGTAATACTAATTGTATGATGATTATGGACCGAATTAAAAGGTTACTTCCCCATAATAAAGTTTAACGTAAGTTCGTCTCCAAAGGAGGAACCTTTGGTGACCAAAATTTTATCCTACCTTTTTGGCTTGGTTTCTTACCAAATTCCTACTATAGTTCATTCTATTTATGTAATACTCATTGTATGATGATTATGGACCTAATTAACAAGTTACTTCCCCATAAAAAAGTTTAAGTTAAGTTCGTCTCCAAAGGAGGAACCTTTGGTGACCAAAATTTTATCCTTCCTTTTTCGCTTGGTTTCTTGCCAAATTCCTACTATAGTTCCTTCTATTTATGTAATACTCATTGTGTGATGATTATGGACCTAATTAACAAGTTACTTCCCCATAATAAAGTTTAAGTTAAGTTCGTCTCCAAAGGAGGAACCTTTGGTGACCAAAAGTTTATCCTTTATTTTTCGCTTGGATTCTTGCCAAATTCCTACTATAGTTCATTCTATTTAAGTAATACTAATTGTGTGATGTTTATGGACCTAATTAACAAGTTACTTCCCCATAATAAAGTTTAACGTAAGTTCGTCTCCAAAGGAGGAACCTTTGGTGACCAAAATTTTATCCTACCTTTTTGGCTTGGTTTCTTCCCAAATTCCTACTATAGTTCATTCTATTTATGTAATACTCATTGTATGATGATTATGGACCTAATTAACAAGTTACTTTCCGATAATAAAGTTTAACTTAAGTTCGTCTCCAAAGGAGGAACCTTTGGTGACCAAAAGTTTATCCTTCCTTTTTCGCTTGGATTCTTCCCAAATTCCTACTATAGTTCATTCTATTTAAGTAATACTAATTTTGTGATGTTTATGGACCTAATTAACAAGTTACTTTCCGATAATAAAGTTTAACTTAAGTTCGTCTCCAAAGTAGGAACCTTTGGTGACCAAAATTTTATCCTACCTTTTTGGCTTGGTTTCTTCCCAAATTCCTACTATAGTTCATTCTCTTTATGTAATACTCGTTGTATGATGATTATGGACCTAATTAACAAGTTACTTCCCCATAATAAAGTTTAACGTAAGTTCGTCTCCAAAGGAGGAACCTTTGGTGACCAAAATTTTATCCTACCTTTTTGGCTTGGTTTCTTCCCAAATTCCTACTATAGTTCATTCTATTTATGTAATACTCATTGTATGATGATTATGGACCTAATTAACAAGTTACTTTCCGATAATAAAGTTTAACTTAAGTTCGTCTCCAAAGGAGGAACCTTTGGTGACCAAAAGTTTATCCTTCCTTTTTCGCTTGGATTCTTCCCAAATTCCTACTATAGTTCATTCTATTTAAGTAATACCAATTGTGTGATGTTTATGGACCTAATTAACAAGTTACTTTCCGATAATAACGTTTAACTTAAGTTCGTCTCCAAAGGAGGAACCTTTGGTGACCAAAAGTTTATCCTTCCTTTTTCGCTTGGATTCTTCCCAAATTCCTACTATAGTTCATTCTATTTACGTAATACTCATTGTATGATGATTATTGACCTAATTAACAAGTTACTTTCCCAAAATAAAGTTTAAGTTAAGTTCGTCTCCAAAGGAGGAACCTTTGGTGACCAAAATTTTATCCATCCTTTTTCGCTTGGTTTCTTGCCAAATTCCTACTATAGTTCATTCTATTTTTGTAATACGAATTGTATGACGATTATTGTCCTAATTAACAAGTTAGTTCCCGATAATAAAGTTTAACTTAAGTTCGTCTCCAATGGAGGAACCTTTGGTGACCAAAATTTTATCCATCCTTTTTTGCTTGGTTTCTTGCCAAATTCCTACTATAGTTCATTCTATTTATGTAATACTAATTGTATGATGATTATTGACCTAATTAACAAGTTAGTTCCCGATAATAAAGTTTAACTTAAGTTCGTCTCCAAAGTAGGAACCTTTGGTGACCAAAATTTTATCCTACCTTTTTGGCTTGGTTTCTTCCCAAATTCCTACTATAGTTCATTCTCTTTTTGTAATACTCGTTGTATGATGATTATGGACCTAATTAACAAGTTACTTCCCCATAATAAAGTTTAACGTAAGTTCGTCTCCAAAGGAGGAACCTTTGGTGACCAAAATTTTATCCTACCTTTTTGGCTTGGTTTCTTCCCAAATTCCTACTATAGTTCATTCTATTTATGTAATACTCATTGTATGATGATTATGGACCTAATTAACAAGTTACTTCCCCATAATAAAGTTTAAGTTAAGTTCGTCTCCAAAGGAGGAACCTTTGGTGACCAAAATTTTATCCTTCCTTTTTCGCTTGGTTGCTTGCCAAATTCCTACTATAGTTCATTCTATTTATGTAATACTCATTGTGTGATGATTATGGACCTAATTAACAAGTTACTTCCCCATAATAAAGTTTAACGTAAGTTCGTCTCCAAAGGAGGAACCTTTGGTGACCAAAATTTTATCCTACCTTTTTGGCTTGGTTTCTTCCCAAATTCCTACTATAGTTCATTCTATTTATGTAATACTCATTGTATGATGATTATGGACCTAATTAACAAGTTACTTCCCCATAATAAAGTTTAAGTTAAGTTCGTCTCCAAAGGAGGAACCTTTGGTGACCAAAAGTTTATCCTTCCTTTTTCAATTGGATTCTTGCCAAATTCCTACTATAGTTCATTCTATTTATGTAATACTAATTGTATGATGCTTATGGACCTAATTAACAAGTTACTTTCCGATAATAAAGTTTAACTTAAGTTCGTCTCCAAAGTAGGAACCTTTGGTGACCAAAATTTTATCCTACCTTTTTGGCTTGCTATCTTCCCAAATTCATACTATAGTTCATTCTATTTATGTAATACTAATTGTATGATGATTATGGACCGAATTAAAAGGTTACTTCCCCATAATAAAGTTTAACGTAAGTTCGTCTCCAAAGGAGGAACCTTTGGTGACCAAAATTTTATCCTACCTTTTTGGCTTGGTTTCTTACCAAATTCCTACTATAGTTCATTCTATTTATGTAATACTCATTGTATGATGATTATGGACCTAATTAACAAGTTACTTCCCCATAAAAAAGTTTAAGTTAAGTTCGTCTCCAAAGGAGGAACCTTTGGTGACCAAAATTTTATCCTTCCTTTTTCGCTTGGTTTCATGCCAAATTCCTACTATAGTTCCTTCTATTTATGTAATACTCATTGTGTGATGATTATGGAACTAATTAACAAGTTACTTCCCCATAATAAAGTTTAAGTTAAGTTCGTCTCCAAAGGAGGAACCTTTGGTGACCAAAAGTTTATCCTTCCTTTTTCGCTTGGTTGCTTGCCAAATTCCTACTATAGTTCATTCTATTTATGTAATACTCATTGTGTGATGATTATGGACCTAATTAACAAGTTACTTCCCCATAATAAAGTTTAAGTTAAGTTCGTCTCCAAAGGAGGAACCTTTGGTGACCAAAATTTTATCCTACCTTTTTGGCTTGGTTTCTTCCCAAATTCCAACTATAGTTCATTCTATTTATGTAATACTCATTGTATGATGATTATGGACCTAATTAACAAGTTACTTTCCGATAATAAAGTTTAACTTAAGTTCGTCTCCAAAGGAGGAACCTTTGGTGACCAAAAGTTTATCCTTCCTTTTTCGCTTGGATTCTTCCCAAATTCCTACTATAGTTCATTCTATTTAAGTAATACTAATTGTGTGATGTTTATGGACCTAATTAACAAGTTACTTTCCGATAATAAAGTTTAACTTAAGTTCGTCTCCAAAGGAGGAACCTTTGGTGACCAAAAGTTTATCCTTCCTTTTTCGCTTGGATTCTTCCCAAATTCCTACTATAGTTCATTCTATTTATGTAATACTAATTGTATGATGATTATTGACCTAATTAACAAGTTAGTTCCCGATAATAAAGTTTAACTTAAGTTCGTCTCCAAAGTAGGAACCTTTGGTGACCAAAATTTTATCCTACCTTTTTGGCTTGGTTTCTTCCCAAATTCCTACTATAGTTCATTCTCTTTATGTAATACTCGTTGTATGATGATTATGGACCTAATTAACAAGTTACTTCCCCATAATAAAGTTTAATGTAAGTTCGTCTCGAAAGGAGGAACCTTTGGTGACCAAAATTTTATCCTACCTTTTTGGCTTGGTTTCTTCCCAAATTTCTACTATAGTTCATTCTATTTATGTAATACTCATTGTATGATGATTATGGACCTAATTAACAAGTTACTTCCCCATAATAAAGTTTAAGTTAAGTTCGTCTCCAAAGGAGGAACCTTTGGTGACCAAAATTTTATCCTTCCTTTTTCGCATGGTTGCTTGCCAAATTCCTACTATAGTTCATTCTATTTATGTAATAGTCATTGTGTGATGATTATGGACCTAATTAACAAGTTACTTCCCCAAAATAAAGTTTAAGTTAAGTTCGTCTCCAAAGGAGGAACCTTTGGTGACCAAAAGTTTATCCTTTATTTTTCGCTTGGATTCTTGCCAAATTCCTACTATAGTTCATTCTATTTAAGTAATACTAATTTTGTGATGTTTATGGACCTAATTAACAAGTTACTTTCCGATAATAAAGTTTAACTTAAGTTCGTCTCCAAAGTAGGAACCTTTGGTGACCAAAATTTTATCCTACCTTTTTGGCTTGGTTTCTTCCCAAATTCCTACTATAGTTCATTCTCTTTATGTAATACTCGTTGTATGATGATTATGGACCTAATTAACAAGTTACTTCCCCATAATAAAGTTTAACGTAAGTTCGTCTCCAAAGGAGGAACCTTTGGTGACCAAAATTTTATCCTACCTTTTTGGCTTGGTTTCTTCCCAAATTCCTACTATAGTTCATTCTATTTATGTAATACTCATTGTATGATGATTATGGACCTAATTAACAAGTTACTTCCCCATAATAAAGTTTAAGTTAAGTTCGTCTCCAAAGGAGGAACCTTTGGTGACCAAAATTTTATCCTTCCTTTTTCGCTTGGTTTCTTCCCAAATTCCTACTATAGTTCATTCTATTTATGTAATACTCATTGTATGATGATTATGGACCTAATTAACAAGTTACTTCCCCATAATAAAGTTTAAGTTAAGTTCGTCTCCAAAGGAGGAACCTTTGGTGACCAAAATTTTATCCTTCCTTTTTCGCTTGGTTTCTTCCCAAATTCCTACTATAGTTCATTCTATTTATGTAATACTCATTGTATGATGATTATGGACCTAATTAACAAGTTACTTCCCCATAATAAAGTTTAAGTTAAGTTCGTCTCCAAAGGAGGAACCTTTGGTGACCAAAAGTTTATCCTTCCTTTTTCAATTGGATTCTTGCCAAATTCCTACTATAGTTCATTCTATTTATGTAATACTAATTGTATGATGTTTATGGACCTAATTAACAAGTTACTTTCCGATAATAAAGTTTAACTTAAGTTCGTCTCCAAAGTAGGAACCTTTGGTGACCAAAATTTTATCCTACCTTTTTGGCTTGCTATCTTCCCAAATTCATACTATAGTTCATACTATTTATGTAATACTAATTGTATGATGATTATGGACCGAATTAAAAGGTTACTTCCCCATAATGAAGTTTAACGTAAGTTCGTCTCCAAAGGAGGAACCTTTGGTGACCAAAATTTTATCCTACCTTTTTGGCTTGGTTTCTTACCAAATTCCTACTATAGTTCATTCTATTTATGTAATACTCATTGTATGATGATTATGGACCTAATTAACAAGTTACTTCCCCATAATAAAGTTTAAGTTAAGTTCGTCTCCAAAGGAGGAACCTTTGGTGACCAAAATTTTATCCTACCTTTTTGGCTTGGTTTCTTACCAAATTCCTACTATAGTTCATTCTATTTATGTAATACTCATTGTATGATGATTATGGACCTAATTAACAAGTTACTTCCCCATAAAAAAGTTTAAGTTAAGTTCGTCTCCAAAGGAGGAACCTTTGGTGACCAAAATTTTATCCTTCCTTTTTCGCTTGGTTTCTTGCCAAATTCCTACTATAGTTCCTTCTATTTATGTAATACTCATTGTGTGATGATTATGGACCTAATTAACAAGTTACTTCCCCATAATAAAGTTTAAGTTAAGTTCGTCTCCAAAGGAGGAACCTTTGGTGACCAAAAGTTTATCCTTTATTTTTCGCTTGGATTCTTGCCAAATTCCTACTATAGTTCATTCTATTTAAGTAATACTAATTGTGTGATGTTTATGGACCTAATTAACAAGTTACTTCCCCATAATAAAGTTTAACGTAAGTTCGTCTCCAAAGGAGGAACCTTTGGTGACCAAAATTTTATCCTACCTTTTTGGCTTGGTTTCTTCCCAAATTCCTACTATAGTTCATTCTATTTATGTAATACTCATTGTATGATGATTATGGACCTAATTAACATGTTACTTTCCGATAATAAAGTTTAACTTAAGTTCGTCTCCAAAGGAGGAACCTTTGGTGACCAAAAGTTTATCCTTCCTTTTTCGCTTGGATTCTTCCCAAATTCCTACTATAGTTCATTCTATTTAAGTAATACCAATTGTGTGATGTTTATGGACCTAATTAACAAGTTACTTTCCGATAATAACGTTTAACTTAAGTTCGTCTCCAAAGGAGGAACCTTTGGTGACCAAAAGTTTATCCATCCTTTTTCGCTTGGATTCTTCCCAAATTCCTACTATAGTTCATTCTATTTATGTAATACTCATTGTATGATGATTATTGACCTAATTAACAAGTTACTTTCCCAAAATAAAGTTTAAGTTAAGTTCGTCTCCAAAGGAGGAACCTTTGGTGACCAAAATTTTATCCATCCTTTTTCGCTTGGTTTCTTGCCAAATTCCTACTATAGTTCATTCTATTTATGTAATACGAATTGTATGACGATTATTGTCCTAATTAACAAGTTAGTTCCCGATAATAAAGTTTAACTTAAGTTCGTCTCCAAAGGAGGAACCTTTGGTGACCAAAATTTTATCCATCCTTTTTTGCTTGGTTTCTTGCCAAATTCCTACTATAGTTCATTCTATTTATGTAATACTAATTGTATGATGATTATTGACCTAATTAACAAGTTAGTTCCCGATAATAAAGTTTAACTTAAGTTCGTCTCCAAAGTAGGAACCTTTGGTGACCAAAATTTTATCCTACCTTTTTGGCTTGGTTTCTTCCCAAATTCCTACTATAGTTCATTCTCTTTTTGTAATACTCGTTGTATGATGATTATGGACCTAATTAACAAGTTACTTCCCCATAATAAAGTTTAACGTAAGTTCGTCTCCAAAGGAGGAACCTTTGGTGACCAAAATTTTATCCTACCTTTTTGGCTTGGTTTCTTCCCAAATTCCTACTATAGTTCATTCTATTTATGTAATACTCATTGTATGATGATTATGGACCTAATTAACAAGTTACTTCCCCATAATAAAGTTTAAGTTAAGTTCGTCTCCAAAGGAGGAACCTTTGGTGACCAAAATTTTATCCTTCCTTTTTCGCTTGGTTGCTTGCCAAATTCCTACTATAGTTCATTCTATTTATGTAATACTCATTGTGTGATGATTATGGACCTAATTAACAAGTTACTTCCCCATAATAAAGTTTAACGTAAGTTCGTCTCCAAAGGAGGAACCTTTGGTGACCAAAATTTTATCCTACCTTTTTGGCTTGGTTTCTTCCCAAATTCCTACTATAGTTCATTCTATTTATGTAATACTCATTGTATGATGATTATGGACCTAATTAACAAGTTACTTCCCCATAATAAAGTTTAAGTTAAGTTCGTCTCCAAAGGAGGAACCTTTGGTGACCAAAAGTTTATCCTTCCTTTTTCAATTGGATTCTTGCCAAATTCCTACTATAGTTCATTCTATTTATGTAATACTAATTGTATGATGTTTATGGACCTAATTAACAAGTTACTTTCCGATAATAAAGTTTAACTTAAGTTCGTCTCCAAAGTAGGAACCTTTGGTGACCAAAATTTTATCCTACCTTTTTGGCTTGCTATCTTCCCAAATTCATACTATAGTTCATTCTATTTATGTAATACTAATTGTATGATGATTATGGACCGAATTAAAAGGTTACTTCCCCATAATAAAGTTTAACGTAAGTTCGTCTCCAAAGGAGGAACCTTTGGTGACCAAAATTTTATCCTACCTTTTTGGCTTGGTTTCTTACCAAATTCCTACTATAGTTCATTCTATTTATGTAATACTCATTGTATGATGATTATGGACCTAATTAACAAGTTACTTCCCCATAAAAAAGTTTAAGTTAAGTTCGTCTCCAAAGGAGGAACCTTTGGTGACCAAAATTTTATCCTTCCTTTTTCGCTTGGTTTCATGCCAAATTCCTACTATAGTTCCTTCTATTTATGTAATACTCATTGTGTGATGATTATGGAACTAATTAACAAGTTACTTCCCCATAATAAAGTTTAAGTTAAGTTCGTCTCCAAAGGAGGAACCTTTGGTGACCAAAATTTTATCCTACCTTTTTGGCTTGGTTTCTTCCCAAATTCCAACTATAGTTCATTCTATTTATGTAATACTCATTGTATGATGATTATGGACCTAATTAACAAGTTACTTTCCGATAATAAAGTTTAACTTAAGTTCGTCTCCAAAGGAGGAACCTTTGGTGACCAAAAGTTTATCCTTCCTTTTTCGCTTGGATTCTTCCCAAATTCCTACTATAGTTCATTCTATTTAAGTAATACTAATTGTGTGATGTTTATGGACCTAATTAACAAGTTACTTTCCGATAATAAAGTTTAACTTAAGTTCGTCTCCAAAGGAGGAACCTTTGGTGACCAAAAGTTTATCCTTCCTTTTTCGCTTGGATTCTTCCCAAATTCCTACTATAGTTCATTCTATTTATGTAATACTAATTGTATGATGATTATTGACCTAATTAACAAGTTAGTTCCCGATAATAAAGTTTAACTTAAGTTCGTCTCCAAAGTAGGAACCTTTGGTGACCAAAATTTTATCCTACCTTTTTGGCTTGGTTTCTTCCCAAATTCCTACTATAGTTCATTCTCTTTATGTAATACTCGTTTTATGATGATTATGGACCTAATTAACAAGTTACTTCCCCATAATAAAGTTTAATGTAAGTTCGTCTCGAAAGGAGGAACCTTTGGTGACCAAAATTTTATCCTACCTTTTTGGCTTGGTTTCTTCCCAAATTTCTACTATAGTTCATTCTATTTATGTAATACTCATTGTATGATGATTATGGACCTAATTAACAAGTTACTTCCCCATAATAAAGTTTAAGTTAAGTTCGTCTCCAAAGGAGGAACCTTTGGTGACCAAAATTTTATCCTTCCTTTTTCGCATGGTTGCTTGCCAAATTCCTACTATAGTTCATTCTATTTATGTAATAGTCATTGTGTGATGATTATGGACCTAATTAACAAGTTACTTCCCCAAAATAAAGTTTAAGTTAAGTTCGTCTCCAAAGGAGGAACCTTTGGTGACCAAAAGTTTATCCTTTATTTTTCACTTGGATTCTTGCCAAATTCCTACTATAGTTCATTCTATTTAAGTAATACTAATTTTGTGATGTTTATGGACCTAATTAACAAGTTACTTTCCGATAATAAAGTTTAACTTAAGTTCGTCTCCAAAGTAGGAACCTTTGGTGACCAAAATTTTATCCTACCTTTTTGGCTTGGTTTCTTCCCAAATTCCTACTATAGTTCATTCTCTTTATGTAATACTCGTTGTATGATGATTATGGACCTAATTAACAAGTTACTTCCCCATAATAAAGTTTAACGTAAGTTCGTCTCCAAAGGAGGAACCTTTGGTGACCAAAATTTTATCCTACCTTTTTGGCTTGGTTTCTTCCCAAATTCCTACTATAGTTCATTCTATTTATGTAATACTCATTGTATGATGATTATGGACCTAATTAACAAGTTACTTCCCCATAATAAAGTTTAAGTTAAGTTCGTCTCCAAAGGAGGAACCTTTGGTGACCAAAATTTTATCCTTCCTTTTTCGCTTGGTTTCTTCCCAAATTCCTACTATAGTTCATTCTATTTATGTAATACTCATTGTATGATGATTATGGACCTAATTAACAAGTTACTTCCCCATAATAAAGTTTAAGTTAAGTTCGTCTCCAAAGGAGGAACCTTTGGTGACCAAAAGTTTATCCTTCCTTTTTCAATTGGATTCTTGCCAAATTCCTACTATAGTTCATTCTATTTATGTAATACTAATTGTATGATGTTTATGGACCTAATTAACAAGTTACTTTCCGATAATAAAGTTTAACTTAAGTTCGTCTCCAAAGTAGGAACCTTTGGTGACCAAAATTTTATCCTACCTTTTTGGCTTGCTATCTTCCCAAATTCATACTATAGTTCATTCTATTTATGTAATACTAATTGTATGATGATTATGGACCGAATTAAAAGGTTACTTCCCCATAATGAAGTTTAACGTAAGTTCGTCTCCAAAGGAGGAACCTTTGGTGACCAAAATTTTATCCTACCTTTTTGGCTTGGTTTCTTACCAAATTCCTACTATAGTTCATTCTATTTATGTAATACTCATTGTATGATGATTATGGACCTAATTAACAAGTTACTTCCCCATAAAAAAGTTTAAGTTAAGTTCGTCTCCAAAGGAGGAACCTTTGGTGACCAAAATTTTATCCTTCCTTTTTCGCTTGGTTTCATGCCAAATTCCTACTATAGTTCCTTCTATTTATGTAATACTCATTGTGTGATGATTATGGAACTAATTAACAAGTTACTTCCCCATAATAAAGTTTAAGTTAAGTTCGTCTCCAAAGGAGGAACCATTGGTGACCAAAAGTTTATCCTTTATTTTTCGCTTGGATTCTTGCCAAATTCCTACTATAGTTCATTCTATTTAAGTAATACTAATTGTGTGATGTTTATGGACCTAATTAACAAGTTACTTCCGCATAATAAAGTTTAACGTAAGTTCGTCTCCAAAGGAGGAACCTTTGGTGACCAAAATTTTATCCTACCTTTTTGGCTTGGTTTCTTCCCAAATTCCAACTATAGTTCATTCTATTTATGTAATACTCATTGTATGATGATTATGGACCTAATTAACAAGTTACTTTCCGATAATAAAGTTTAACTTAAGTTCGTCTCCAAAGGAGGAACCTTTGGTGACCAAAAGTTTATCCTTCCTTTTTCGCTTGGATTCTTCCCAAATTCCTACTATAGTTCATTCTATTTAAGTAATACTAATTGTGTGATATTTATGGACCTAATTAACAAGTTACTTTCCGATAATAAAGTTTAACTTAAGTTCGTCTCCAAAGGAGGAACCTTTGGTGACCAAAAGTTTATCCTTCCTTTTTCGCTTGGATTCTTCCCAAATTCCTACTATAGTTCATTCTATTTATGTAATACTAATTGTCTGATGATTATTGACCTAATTAACAAGTTAGTTCCCGATAATAAAGTTTAACTTAAGTTCGTCTCCAAAGGAGGAACCTTTGGTGACCAAAATTTTATCCTTCCTTTTTCGCTTGGTTGCTTGCCAAATTCCTACTATAGTTCATTCTATTTATGTAATACTCATTGTGTGATGATTATGGACCTAATTAACAAGTTACTTCCCCATAATAAAGTTTAAGTTAAGTTCGTCTCCAAAGGAGGAACCTTTGGTGATTAAAATTTTATCCTACCTTTTTGGCTTGGTTTCTTCCCAAATTCCAACTATAGTTCATTCTATTTATGTAATACTCATTGTATGATGATTATGGACCTAATTAACAAGTTACTTTCCGATAATAAAGTTTAACTTAAGTTCGTCTCCAAAGGAGGAACCTTTGGTGACCAAAAGTTTATCCTTCCTTTTTCGCTTGGATTCTTCCCAAATTCCTACTATAGTTCATTCTATTTAAGTAATACTAATTGTGTGATGTTTATGGACCTAATTAACAAGTTACTTTCCGATAATAAAGTTTAACTTAAGTTCGTCTCCAAAGGAGGAACCTTTGGTGACCAAAAGTTTATCCTTCCTTTTTCGCTTGGATTCTTCCCAAATTCCTACTATAGTTCATTCTATTTATGTAATACTAATTGTATGATGATTATTGACCTAATTAACAAGTTAGTTCCCGATAATAAAGTTTAACTTAAGTTCGTCTCCAAAGTAGGAACCTTTGGTGACCAAAATTTTATCCTACCTTTTTGGCTTGGTTTCTTCCCAAATTCCTACTATAGTTCATTCTCTTTATGTAATACTCGTTGTATGATGATTATGGACCTAATTAACAAGTTACTTCCCCATAATAAAGTTTAATGTAAGTTCGTCTCGAAAGGAGGAACCTTTGGTGACCAAAATTTTATCCTACCTTTTTGGCTTGGTTTCTTCCCAAATTTCTACTATAGTTCATTCTATTTATGTAATACTCATTGTATGATGATTATGGACCTAATTAACAAGTTACTTCCCCATAATAAAGTTTAAGTTAAGTTCGTCTCCAAAGGAGGAACCTTTGGTGACCAAAATTTTATCCTTCCTTTTTCGCATGGTTGCTTGCCAAATTCCTACTATAGTTCATTCTATTTATGTAATAGTCATTGTGTGATGATTATGGACCTAATTAACAAGTTACTTCCCCAAAATAAAGTTTAAGTTAAGTTCGTCTCCAAAGGAGGAACCTTTGGTGACCAAAAGTTTATCCTTTATTTTTCGCTTGGATTCTTGCCAAATTCCTACTATAGTTCATTCTATTTAAGTAATACTAATTTTGTGATGTTTATGGACCTAATTAACAAGTTACTTTCCGATAATAAAGTTTAACTTAAGTTCGTCTCCAAAGTAGGAACCTTTGGTGACCAAAATTTTATCCTACCTTTTTGGCTTGGTTTCTTCCCAAATTCCTACTATAGTTCATTCTCTTTATGTAATACTCGTTGTATGATGATTATGGACCTAATTAACAAGTTACTTCCCCATAATAAAGTTTAACGTAAGTTCGTCTCCAAAGGAGGAACCTTTGGTGACCAAAATTTTATCCTACCTTTTTGGCTTGGTTTCTTCCCAAATTCCTACTATAGTTCATTCTATTTATGTAATACTCATTGTATGATGATTATGGACCTAATTAACAAGTTACTTCCCCATAATAAAGTTTAAGTTAAGTTCGTCTCCAAAGGAGGAACCTTTGGTGACCAAAATTTTATCCTTCCTTTTTCGCTTGGTTTCTTACCAAATTCCTACTATAGTTCATTCTATTTATGTAATACTCATTGTATGATGATTATGGACCTAATTAACAAGTTACTTCCCCATAATAAAGTTTAAGTTAAGTTCGTCTCCAAAGGAGGAACCTTTGGTGACCAAAAGTTTATCCTTCCTTTTTCAATTGGATTCTTGCCAAATTCCTACTATAGTTCATTCTATTTATGTAATACTAATTGTATGATGTTTATGGACCTAATTAACAAGTTACTTTCCGATAATAAAGTTTAACTTAAGTTCGTCTCCAAAGTAGGAACCTTTGGTGACCAAAATTTTATCCTACCTTTTTGGCTTGCTATCTTCCCAAATTCATACTATAGTTCATTCTATTTATGTAATACTAATTGTATGATGATTATGGACCGAATTAAAAGGTTACTTCCCCATAATGAAGTTTAACGTAAGTTCGTCTCCAAAGGAGGAACCTTTGGTGACCAAAATTTTATCCTACCTTTTTGGCTTGGTTTCTTACCAAATTCCTACTATAGTTCATTCTATTTATGTAATACTCATTGTATGATGATTATGGACCTAATTAACAAGTTACTTCCCCATAAAAAAGTTTAAGTTAAGTTCGTCTCCAAAGGAGGAACCTTTGGTGACCAAAATTTTATCCTTCCTTTTTCGCTTGGTTTCATGCCAAATTCCTACTATAGTTCCTTCTATTTATGTAATACTCATTGTGTGATGATTATGGAACTAATTAACAAGTTACTTCCCCATAATAAAGTTTAAGTTAAGTTCGTCTCCAAAGGAGGAACCTTTGGTGACCAAAAGTTTATCCTTTATTTTTCGCTTGGATTCTTGCCAAATTCCTACTATAGTTCATTCTATTTAAGTAATACTAATTGTGTGATGTTTATGGACCTAATTAACAAGTTACTTCCGCATAATAAAGTTTAACGTAAGTTCGTCTCCAAAGGAGGAACCTTTGGTGACCAAAATTTTATCCTACCTTTTTGGCTTGGTTTCTTCCCAAATTCCAACTATAGTTCATTCTATTTATGTAATACTCATTGTATGATGATTATTGACCTAATTAACAAGTTAGTTCCCGATAATAAAGTTTAACTTAAGTTCGTCTCCAAAGGAGGAACCTTTGGTGACCAAAATTTTATCCTACCTTTTTGGCTTGGTTTCTTCCCAAATTCCTACTATAGTTCATTCTATTTATGTAATACTCATTGTATGATGATTATGGACCTAATTAACAAGTTACTTCCCCGTAATAAAGTTTAAGTTAAGTTCGTCTCCAAAGGAGGAACCTTTGGTGACCAAAAGTTTATCCTTCCTTTTTCAATTGGATTCTTGCCAAATTCCTACTATAGTTCATTCTATTTATGTAATACTAATTGTATGATGTTTATGGACCTAATTAACAAGTTACTTTCCGATAATAAAGTTTAACTTAAGTTCGTCTCCAAAGTAGGAACCTTTGGTGACCAAAATTTTATCCTACCTTTTTGGCTTGCTATCTTCCCAAATTCATACTATAGTTCATTCTATTTATGTAATACTAATTGTATGATGATTATGGACCGAATTAAAAGGTTACTTCCCCATAATAAAGTTTAACGTAAGTTCGTCTCCAAAGGAGGAACCTTTGATGACCAAAATTTTATCCTACCTTTTTGGCTTGGTTTCTTACCAAATTCCTACTATAGTTCATTCTATTTATGTAATACTCATTGTATGATGATTATGGACCTAATTAACAAGTTACTTCCCCATAAAAAAGTTTAAGTTAAGTTCGTCTCCAAAGGAGGAACCTTTGGTGACCAAAATTTTATCCTTCCTTTTTCGCTTGGTTTCATGCCAAATTCCTACTATAGTTCCTTCTATTTATGTAATACTCATTGTGTGATGATTATGGAACTAATTAACAAGTTACTTCCCCATAATAAAGTTTAAGTTAAGTTCGTCTCCAAAGGAGGAACCTTTGGTGACCAAAAGTTTATCCTTTATTTTTCGCTTGGATTCTTGCCAAATTCCTACTATAGTTCATTCTATTTAAGTAATACTAATTGTGTGATGTTTATGGACCTAATTAACAAGTTACTTCCGCATAATAAAGTTTAACGTAAGTTCGTCTCCAAAGGAGGAACCTTTGGTGACCAAAATTTTATCCTACCTTTTTGGCTTGGTTTCTTCCCAAATTCCAACTATAGTTCATTCTATTTATGTAATACTCATTGTATGATGATTATGGACCTAATTAACAAGTTACTTTCCGATAATAAAGTTTAACTTAAGTTCGTCTCCAAAGGAGGAACCTTTGGTGACCAAAAGTTTATCCTTCCTTTTTCGCTTGGATTCTTCCCAAATTCCTACTATAGTTCATTCTATTTAAGTAATACTAATTGTGTGATGTTTATGGACCTAATTAACAAGTTACTTTCCGATAATAAAGTTTAACTTAAGTTCGTCTCCAAAGGAGGAACCTTTGGTGACCAAAAGTTTATCCTTCCTTTTTCGCTTGGATTCTTCCCCAATTCCTACTATAGTTCATTCTATTTATGTAATACTAATTGTATGATGATTATTGACCTAATTAACAAGTTAGTTCCCGATAATAAAGTTTAACTTAAGTTCGTCTCCAAAGGAGGAACCTTTGGTGACCAAAATTTTATCCTTCCTTTTTCGCTTGGTTGCTTGCCAAATTCCTACTATAGTTCATTCTATTTATGTAATACTCATTGTGTGATGATTATGGACCTAATTAACAAGTTACTTCCCCATAATAAAGTTTAAGTTAAGTTCGTCTCCAAAGGAGGAACCTTTGGTGACCAAAATTTTATCCTACCTTTTTGGCTTGGTTTCTTCCCAAATTCCTACTATAGTTCATTCTATTTATGTAATACTCATTGTATGATGATTATGGACCTAATTAACAAGTTACTTCCCCGTAATAAAGTTTAAGTTAAGTTCGTCTCCAAAGGAGGAACCTTTGGTGACCAAAAGTTTATCCTTCCTTTTTCAATTGGATTCTTGCCAAATTCCTACTATAGTTCATTCTATTTATGTAATACTAATTGTATGATGTTTATGGACCTAATTAACAAGTTACTTTCCGATAATAAAGTTTAACTTAAGTTCGTCTCCAAAGTAGGAACCTTTGGTGACCAAAATTTTATCCTACCTTTTTGGCTTGCTATCTTCCCAAATTCATACTATAGTTCATTCTATTTATGTAATACTAATTGTATGATGATTATGGACCGAATTAAAAGGTTACTTCCCCATAATAAAGTTTAACGTAAGTTCGTCTCCAAAGGAGGAACCTTTGGTGACCAAAATTTTATCCTACCTTTTTGGCTTGGTTTCTTACCAAATTCCTACTATAGTTCATTCTATTTATGTAATACTCATTGTATGATGATTATGGACCTAATTAACAAGTTACTTCCCCATAAAAAAGTTTAAGTTAAGTTCGTCTCCAAAGGAGGAACCTTTGGTGACCAAAATTTTATCCTTCCTTTTTCGCTTGGTTTCATGCCAAATTCCTACTATAGTTCCTTCTATTTATGTAATACTCATTGTGTGATGATTATGGAACTAATTAACAAGTTACTTCCCCATAATAAAGTTTAAGTTAAGTTCGTCTCCAAAGGAGGAACCTTTGGTGACCAAAAGTTTATCCTTTATTTTTCGCTTGGATTCTTGCCAAATTCCTACTATAGTTCATTCTATTTAAGTAATACTAATTGTGTGATGTTTATGGACCTAATTAACAAGTTACTTCCGCATAATAAAGTTTAACGTAAGTTCGTCTCCAAAGGAGGAACCTTTGGTGACCAAAATTTTATCCTACCTTTTTGGCTTGGTTTCTTCCCAAATTCCAACTATAGTTCATTCTATTTATGTAATACTCATTGTATGATGATTATGGACCTAATTAACAAGTTACTTTCCGATAATAAAGTTTAACTTAAGTTCGTCTCCAAAGGAGGAACCTTTGGTGACCAAAAGTTTATCCTTCCTTTTTCGCTTGGATTCTTCCCAAATTCCTACTATAGTTCATTCTATTTAAGTAATACTAATTGTGTGATGTTTATGGACCTAATTAACAAGTTACTTTCCGATAATAAAGTTTAACTTAAGTTCGTCTCCAAAGGAGGAACCTTTGGTGACCAAAAGTTTATCCTTCCTTTTTCGCTTGGATTCTTCCCAAATTCCTACTATAGTTCATTCTATTTATGTAATACTAATTGTATGATGATTATTGACCTAATTAACAAGTTAGTTCCCGATAATAAAGTTTAACTTAAGTTCGTCTCCAAAGGAGGAACCTTTGGTGACCAAAATTTTATCCTTCCTTTTTCGCTTGGTTGCTTGCCAAATTCCTACTATAGTTCATTCTATTTATGTAATACTCATTGTGTGATGATTATGGACCTAATTAACAAGTTACTTCCCCATAATAAAGTTTAAGTTAAGTTCGTCTCCAAAGGAGGAACCTTTGGTGACCAAAATTTTATCCTACCTTTTTGGCTTGGTTTCTTACCAAATTCCTACTATAGTTCATTCTATTTATGTAATACTCATTGTATGATGATTATGGACCTAATTAACAAGTTACTTCCCCATAAAAAAGTTTAAGTTAAGTTCGTCTCCAAAGGAGGAACCTTTGGTGACCAAAATTTTATCCTTCCTTTTTCGCTTGGTTTCATGCCAAATTCCTACTATAGTTCCTTCTATTTATGTAATACTCATTGTGTGATGATTATGGAACTAATTAACAAGTTACTTCCCCATAATAAAGTTTAAGTTAAGTTCGTCTCCAAAGGAGGAACCTTTGGTGACCAAAAGTTTATCCTTTATTTTTCGCTTGGATTCTTGCCAAATTCCTACTATAGTTCATTCTATTTAAGTAATACTAATTGTGTGATGTTTATGGACCTAATTAACAAGTTACTTCCGCATAATAAAGTTTAACGTAAGTTCGTCTCCAAAGGAGGAACCTTTGGTGACCAAAATTTTATCCTACCTTTTTGGCTTGGTTTCTTCCCAAATTCCAACTATAGTTCATTCTATTTATGTAATACTCATTGTATGATGATTATGGACCTAATTAACAAGTTACTTTCCGATAATAAAGTTTAACTTAAGTTTGTCTCCAAAGGAGGAACCTTTGGTGACCAAAAGTTTATCCTTCCTTTTTCGCTTGGATTCTTCCCAAATTCCTACTATAGTTCATTCTATTTAAGTAATACTAATTGTGTGATGTTTATGGACCTAATTAACAAGTTACTTTCCGATAATAAAGTTTAACTTAAGTTCGTCTCCAAAGGAGGAACCTTTGGTGACCAAAAGTTTATCCTTCCTTTTTCGCTTGGATTCTTCCCAAATTCCTACTATAGTTCATTCTATTTATGTAATACTAATTGTATGATGATTATTGACCTAATTAACAAGTTAGTTCCCGATAATAAAGTTTAACTTAAGTTCGTCTCCAAAGTAGGAACCTTTGGTGACCAAAATTTTATCCTACCTTTTTGGCTTGGTTTCTTCCCAAATTCCTACTATAGTTCATTCTCTTTATGTAATACTCGTTGTATGAGGATTATGGACCTAATTAACAAGTTACTTCCCCATAATAAAGTTTAATGTAAGTTCGTCTCGAAAGGAGGAACCTTTGGTGACCAAAATTTTATCCTACCTTTTTGGCTTGGTTTCTTCCCAAATTCCTACTATAGTTCATTCTATTTATGTAATACTCATTGTATGATGATTATGGACCTAATTAACAAGTTACTTCCCCATAATAAAGTTTAAGTTAAGTTCGTCTCCAAAGGAGGAACCTTTGGTGACCAAAATTTTATCCTTCCTTTTTCGCATGGTTGCTTGCCAAATTCCTACTATAGTTCATTCTATTTATGTAATACTCATTGTGTGATGATTATGGACCTAATTAACAAGTTACTTCCCCAAAATAAAGTTTAAGTTAAGTTCGTCTCCAAAGGAGGAACCTTTGGTGACCAAAAGTTTATCCTTTATTTTTCGCTTGGATTCTTGCCAAATTCCTACTATAGTTCATTCTATTTAAGTAATACTAATTTTGTGATGTTTATGGACCTAATTAACAAGTTACTTTCCGATAATAAAGTTTAACTTAAGTTCGTCTCCAAAGTAGGAACCTTTGGTGACCAAAAGTTTATCCTTCCTTTTTCGCTTGGATTCTTCCCAAATTCCTACTATAGTTCATTCTATTTACATAATACTCATTGTATGATAATCATTGACCTAATTACCAAGTTACTTCCCCAAAATAAAGTTTAAGTTAAGTTCGTCTCCAAAGGAGGAACCTTTGGTGACCAAAATTATATCCTTCCTTTTTCGCTTGGTTTCTTGCCAAATTCCTACTATAGTTCATTCTATTTATGTAATACTCATTGTATGATGATTATGGACCTAATTAACAAGTTACTTTCCGATAATAAAGTTTAACTTAAGTTCGTCTCCAAAGGAGGAACCTTTGGTGACCAAAAGTTTATCCTTCCTTTTTCGCTTGGATTCTTCCCAAATTCCTACTATAGTTCATTCTATTTAAGTAAGACTAATTGTGTGATGTTTATGGACCTAATTAACAAGTTACTTTCCGATAATAAAGTTTAACTTAAGTTCGTCTCCAAAGGAGGAACCTTTGGTGACCAAAAGTTTATCCTTCCTTTTTCGCTTGGATTCTTCCCAAATTCCTACTATAGTTCATTCTATTTACGTAATACTCATTGTATGATGATTATTGACCTAATTAACAAGTTACTTTCCCAAAATAAAGTTTAAGTTAAGTTCGTCTCCAAAGGAGGAACCTTTGGTGACCAAAATTTTATCCATCCTTTTTCGCTTGGTTTCTTGCCAAATTCCTACTATAGTTCATTCTATTTATGTAATACTAATTGTATGATGATTATTGACCTAATTAACAAGTTAGTTCCCGATAATAAAGTTTAACTTAAGTTCGTCTCCAAAGTAGGAACCTTTGGTGACCAAAATTTTATCCATCCTTTTTCGCTTGGTTTCTTGCCAAATTCCTACTATAGTTCATTCTATTTATGTAATACTAATTGTATGATGATTATTGACCTAATTAACAAGTTAGTTCCCGATAATAAAGTTTAACTTAAGTTCGTCTCCAAAGTAGGAACCTTTGGTGACCAAAATTTTATCCTACCTTTTTGGCTTGGTTTCTTCCCAAATTCCTACTATAGTTCATTCTCTTTATGTAATACTCGTTGTATGATGATTATGGACCTAATTAACAAGTTACTTCCCCATAATAAAGTTTAACGTAAGTTCGTCTCCAAAGGAGGAACCTTTGGTGACCAAAATTTTATCCTACCTTTTTGGCTTGGTTTCTTCCCAAATTCCTACTATAGTTCATTCTATTTATGTAATACTCATTGTATGATGATTATGGACCTAATTAACAAGTTACTTCCCCAAAATAAAGTTTAAGTTAAGTTCGTCTCCAAAGGAGGAACCTTTGGTGACCAAAAGTTTATCCTTTATTTTTCGCTTGGATTCTTGCCAAATTCCTTCTATAGTTCATTCTATTTAAGTAATACTAATTTTGTGATGTTTATGGACCTAATTAACAAGTTACTTTCCGATAATAAAGTTTAACTTAAGTTCGTCTCCAAAGTAGGAACCTTTGGTGACCAAAAGTTTATCCTTCCTTTTTCGCTTGGATTCTTCCCAAATTCCTACTATAGTTCATTCTATTTACATAATACTCATTGTATGATAATCATTGACCTAATTACCAAGTTACTTCCCCAAAATAAAGTTTAAGTTAAGTTCGTCTCCAAAGGAGGAACCTTTGGTGACCAAAATTATATCCTTCCTTTTTCGCTTGGTTTCTTGCCAAATTCCTACTATAGTTCATTCTATTTATGTAATACTCATTGTATGATGATTATGGACCTAATTAACAAGTTACTTTCCGATAATAAAGTTTAACTTAAGTTCGTCTCCAAAGGAGGAACCTTTGGTGACCAAAAGTTTATCCTTCCTTTTTCGCTTGGATTCTTCCCAAATTCCTACTATAGTTCATTCTATTTAAGTAATACTAATTGTGTGATGTTTATGGACCTAATTAACAAGTTACTTTCCGATAATAAAGTTTAACTTAAGTTCGTCTCCAAAGGAGGAACCTTTGGTGACCAAAAGTTTATCCTTCCTTTTTCGCTTGGATTCTTCCCAAATTCCTACTATAGTTCATTCTATTTACGTAATACTCATTGTATGATGATTATTGACCTAATTAACAAGTTACTTCCCCATAATAAAGTTTAACGTAAGTTCGTCTCCAAAGGAGGAACCTTTGGTGACCAAAATTTTATCCTACCTTTTTGGCTTGGTTTCTTCCCAAATTCCTACTATAGTTCATTCTATTTATGTAATACTCATTGTATGATGATTATGGACCTAATTAACAAGTTACTTCCCCATAATAAAGTTTAAGTTAAGTTCGTCTCCAAAGGAGGAACCTTTGGTGACCAAAATTTTATCCTTCCTTTTTCGCATGGTTGCTTGCCAAATTCCTGCTATAGTTCATTCTATTTATGTAATACTCATTGTGTGATGATTATGGACCTAATTAACAAGTTACTTCCCCAAAATAAAGTTTAAGTTAAGTTCGTCTCCAAAGGAGGAACCTTTGGTGACCAAAAGTTTATCCTTTATTTTTCGCTTGGATTCTTGCCAAATTCCTACTATAGTTCATTCTATTTAAGTAATACTAATTTTGTGATGTTTATGGACCTAATTAACAAGTTACTTTCCGATAATAAAGTTTAACTTAAGTTCGTCTCCAAAGGAGGAACCTTTGGTGACCAAAAGTTTATCCTTCCTTTTTCGCTTGGATTCTTCCCAAATTCCTACTATAGTTCATTCTATTTAAGTAATACTAATTGTGTGATGTTTATGGACCTAATTAACAAGTTACTTTCCGATAATAAAGTTTAACTTAAGTTCGTCTCCAAAGGAGGAACCTTTGGTGACCAAAAGTTTATCCTTCCTTTTTCGCTTGGATTCTTCCCAAATTCCTACTATAGTTCATTCTATTTATGTAATACTAATTGTATGATGATTATTGACCTAATTAACAAGTTAGTTCCCGATAATAAAGTTTAACTTAAGTTCGTCTCCAAAGTAGGAACCTTTGGTGACCAAAATTTTATCCTACCTTTTTGGCTTGGTTTCTTCCCAAATTCCTACTATAGTTCATTCTCTTTATGTAATACTCGTTGTATGATGATTATGGACCTAATTAACAAGTTACTTCCCCATAATAAAGTTTAATGTAAGTTCGTCTCGAAAGGAGGAACCTTTGGTGACCAAAATTTTATCCTACCTTTTTGGCTTGGTTTCTTCCCAAATTCCTACTATAGTTCATTCTATTTATGTAATACTCATTGTATGATGATTATGGACCTAATTAACAAGTTACTTCCCCATAATAAAGTTTAACGTAAGTTCGTCTCCAAAGGAGGAACCTTTGGTGACCAAAATTTTATCCTACCTTTTTGGCTTGGTTTCTTCCCAAATTCCTACTATAGTTCATTCTATTTATGTAATACTCATTGTATGATGATTATGGACCTAATTAACAAGTTACTTCCCCGTAATAAAGTTTAAGTTAAGTTCGTCTCCAAAGGAGGAACCTTTGGTGACCAAAAGTTTATCCTTCCTTTTTCAATTGGATTCTTGCCAAATTCCTACTATAGTTCATTCTATTTATGTAATACAAATTGTATGATGTTTATGGACCTAATTAACAAGTTACTTTCCGATAATAAAGTTTAACTTAAGTTCGTCTCCAAAGTAGGAACCTTTGGTGACCAAAATTTTATCCTACCTTTTTGGCTTGCTATCTTCCCAAATTCATACTATAGTTCATTCTATTTATGTAATACTAATTGTATGATGATTATGGACCGAATTAAAAGGTTACTTCCCCATAATAAAGTTTAACGTAAGTTCGTCTCCAAAGGAGGAACCTTTGGTGACCAAAATTTTATCCTACCTTTTTGGCTTGGTTTCTTACCAAATTCCTACTATAGTTCATTCTATTTATGTAATACTCATTGTATGATGATTATGGACCTAATTAACAAGTTACTTCCCCATAAAAAAGTTTAAGTTAAGTTCGTCTCCAAAGGAGGAACCTTTGGTGACCAAAATTTTATCCTTCCTTTTTCGCTTGGTTTCATGCCAAATTCCTACTATAGTTCCTTCTATTTATGTAATACTCATTGTGTGATGATTATGGAACTAATTAACAAGTTACTTCCCCATAATAAAGTTTAAGTTAGGTTCGTCTCCAAAGGAGGAACCTTTGGTGACCAAAAGTTTATCCTTTATTTTTCGCTTGGATTCTTGCCAAATTCCTACTATAGTTCATTCTATTTAAGTAATACTAATTGTGTGATGTTTATGGACCTAATTAACAAGTTACTTCCGCATAATAAAGTTTAACGTAAGTTCGTCTCCAAAGGAGGAACCTTTGGTGACCAAAATTTTATCCTACCTTTTTGGCTTGGTTTCTTCCCAAATTCCAACTATAGTTCATTCTATTTATGTAATACTCATTGTATGATGATTATGGACCTAATTAACAAGTTACTTTCCGATAATAAAGTTTAACTTAAGTTCGTCTCCAAAGGAGGAACCTTTGGTGACCAAAAGTTTATCCTTCCTTTTTCGCTTGGATTCTTCCCAAATTCCTACTATAGTTCATTCTATTTAAGTAATACTAATTGTGTGATGTTTATGGACCTAATTAACAAGTTACTTTCCGATAATAAAGTTTAACTTAAGTTCGTCTCCAAAGGAGGAACCTTTGGTGACCAAAAGTTTATCCTTCCTTTTTCGCTTGGATTCTTCCCAAATTCCTACTATAGTTCATTCTATTTATGTAATACTAATTGTATGATGATTATTGACCTAATTAACAAGTTAGTTCCCGATAATAAAGTTTAACTTAAGTTCGTCTCCAAAGTAGGAACCTTTGGTGACCAAAATTTTATCCTACCTTTTTGGCTTGGTTTCTTCCCAAATTCCTACTATAGTTCATTCTCTTTATGTAATACTCGTTGTATGAGGATTATGGACCTAATTAACAAGTTACTTCCCCATAATAAAGTTTAATGTAAGTTCGTCTCGAAAGGAGGAACCTTTGGTGACCAAAATTTTATCCTACCTTTTTGGCTTGGTTTCTTCCCAAATTCCTACTATAGTTCATTCTATTTATGTAATACTCATTGTATGATGATTATGGACCTAATTAACAAGTTACTTCCCCATAATAAAGTTTAAGTTAAGTTCGTCTCCAAAGGAGGAACCTTTGGTGACCAAAATTTTATCCTTCCTTTTTCGCATGGTTGCTTGCCAAATTCCTACTATAGTTCATTCTATTTATGTAATACTCATTGTGTGATGATTATGGACCTAATTAACAAGTTACTTCCCCAAAATAAAGTTTAAGTTAAGTTCGTCTCCAAAGGAGGAACCTTTGGCGACCAAAAGTTTATCCTTTATTTTTCGCTTGGATTCTTGCCAAATTCCTACTATAGTTCATTCTATTTAAGTAATACTAATTTTGTGATGTTTATGGACCTAATTAACAAGTTACTTTCCGATAATAAAGTTTAACTTAAGTTCGTCTCCAAAGTAGGAACCTTTGGTGACCAAAAGTTTATCCTTCCTTTTTCGCTTGGATTCTTCCCAAATTCCTACTATAGTTCATTCTATTTACATAATACTCATTGTATGATAATCATTGACCTAATTACCAAGTTACTTCCCCAAAATAAAGTTTAAGTTAAGTTCGTCTCCAAAGGAGGAACCTTTGGTGACCAAAATTATATCCTTCCTTTTTCGCTTGGTTTCTTGCCAAATTCCTACTATAGTTCATTCTATTTATGTAATACTCATTGTATGATGATTATGGACCTAATTAACAAGTTACTTTCCGATAATAAAGTTTAACTTAAGTTCGTCTCCAAAGGAGGAACCTTTGGTGACCAAAAGTTTATCCTTCCTTTTTCGCTTGGATTCTTCCCAAATTCCTACTATAGTTCATTCTATTTAAGTAAGACTAATTGTGTGATGTTTATGGACCTAATTAACAAGTTACTTTCCGATAATAAAGTTTAACTTAAGTTCGTCTCCAAAGGAGGAACCTTTGGTGACCAAAAGTTTATCCTTCCTTTTTCGCTTGGATTCTTCCCAAATTCCTACTATAGTTCATTCTATTTACGTAATACTCATTGTATGATGATTATTGACCTAATTAACAAGTTACTTTCCCAAAATAAAGTTTAAGTTAAGTTCGTCTCCAAAGGAGGAACCTTTGGTGACCAAAATTTTATCCATCCTTTTTCGCTTGGTTTCTTGCCAAATTCCTACTATAGTTCATTCTATTTATGTAATACTAATTGTATGATGATTTTTGACCTAATTAACAAGTTAGTTCCCGATAATAAAGTTTAACTTAAGTTCGTCTCCAAAGTAGGAACCTTTGGTGACCAAAATTTTATCCATCCTTTTTCGCTTGGTTTCTTGCCAAATTCCTACTATAGTTCATTCTATTTATGTAATACTAATTGTATGATGATTATTGACCTAATTAACAAGTTAGTTCCCGATAATAAAGTTTAACTTAAGTTCGTCTCCAAAGTAGGAACCTTTGGTGACCAAAATTTTATCCTACCTTTTTGGCTTGGTTTCTTCCCAAATTCCTACTATAGTTCATTCTCTTTATGTAATACTCGTTGTATGATGATTATGGACCTAATTAACAAGTTACTTCCCCATAATAAAGTTTAACGTAAGTTCGTCTCCAAAGGAGGAACCTTTGGTGACCAAAATTTTATCCTACCTTTTTGGCTTGGTTTCTTCCCAAATTCCTACTATAGTTCATTCTATTTATGTAATACTCATTGTATGATGATTATGGACCTAATTAACAAGTTACTTCCCCAAAATAAAGTTTAAGTTAAGTTCGTCTCCAAAGGAGGAACCTTTGGTGACCAAAAGTTTATCCTTTATTTTTCGCTTGGATTCTTGCCAAATTCCTTCTATAGTTCATTCTATTTAAGTAATACTAATTTTGTGATGTTTATGGACCTAATTAACAAGTTACTTTCCGATAATAAAGTTTAACTTAAGTTCGTCTCCAAAGGAGGAACCTTTGGTGACCAAAAGTTTATCCTTCCTTTTTCGCTTGGATTCTTCCCAAATTCCTACTATAGTTCATTCTATTTACGTAATACTCATTGTATGATGATTATTGACCTAATTAACAAGTTACTTCCCCATAATAAAGTTTAACGTAAGTTCGTCTCCAAAGGAGGAACCTTTGGTGACCAAAATTTTATCCTACCTTTTTGGCTTGGTTTCTTCCCAAATTCCTACTATAGTTCATTCTATTTATGTAATACTCATTGTATGATGATTATGGACCTAATTAACAAGTTACTTCCCTATAATAAAGTTTAAGTTAAGTTCGTCTCCAAAGGAGGAACCTTTGGTGACCAAAATTTTATCCTTCCTTTTTCGCATGGTTGCTTGCCAAATTCCTACTATAGTTCATTCTATTTATGTAATACTCATTGTGTGATGATTATGGACCTAATTAACAAGTTACTTCCCCAAAATAAAGTTTAAGTTAAGTTCGTCTCCAAAGGAGGAACCTTTGGTGACCAAAAGTTTATCCTTTATTTTTCGCTTGGATTCTTGCCAAATTCCTACTATAGTTCATTCTATTTAAGTAATACTAATTTTGTGATGTTTATGGACCTAATTAACAAGTTACTTTCCGATAATAAAGTTTAACTTAAGTTCGTCTCCAAAGGAGGAACCTTTGGTGACCAAAAGTTTATCCTTCCTTTTTCGCTTGGATTCTTCCCAAATTCCTACTATAGTTCATTCTATTTAAGTAATACTAATTGTGTGATGTTTATGGACCTAATTAACAAGTTACTTTCCGATAATAAAGTTTAACTTAAGTTCGTCTCCAAAGGAGGAACCTTTGGTGACCAAAAGTTTATCCTTCCTTTTTCGCTTGGATTCTTGCCAAATTCCTACTATAGTTCATTCTATTTATGTAATACTAATTGTATGATGATTATTGACCTAATTAACAAGTTAGTTCCCGATAATAAAGTTTAACTTAAGTTCGTCTCCAAAGTAGGAACCTTTGGTGACCAAAATTTTATCCTACCTTTTTGGCTTGGTTTCTTCCCAAATTCCTACTATAGTTCATTCTCTTTATGTAATACTCGTTGTATGATGATTATGGACCTAATTAACAAGTTACTTCCCCATAATAAAGTTTAATGTAAGTTCGTCTCGAAAGGAGGAACCTTTGGTGACCAAAATTTTATCCTACCTTTTTGGCTTGGTTTCTTCCCAAATTCCTACTATAGTTCATTCTATTTATGTAATACTCATTGTATGATGATTATGGACCTAATTAACAAGTTACTTCCCCAAAATAAAGTTTAAGTTAAGTTCGTCTCCAAAGGAGGAACCTTTGGTGACCAAAAGTTTATCCTTTATTTTTCGCTTGGATTCTTGCCAAATTCCTTCTATAGTTCATTCTATTTAAGTAATACTAATTTTGTGATGTTTATGGACCTAATTAACAAGTTACTTTCCGATAATAAAGTTTAACTTAAGTTCGTCTCCAAAGTAGGAACCTTTGGTGACCAAAAGTTTATCCTTCCTTTTTCGCTTGGATTCTTCCCAAATTCCTACTATAGTTCATTCTATTTACATAATACTCATTGTATGATAATCATTGACCTAATTACCAAGTTACTTCCCCAAAATAAAGTTTAAGTTAAGTTCGTCTCCAAAGGAGGAACCTTTGGTGACCAAAATTATATCCTTCCTTTTTCGCTTGGTTTCTTGCCAAATTCCTACTATAGTTCATTCTATTTATGTAATACTCGTTGTATGATGATTATGGACCTAATTAACAAGTTACTTTCCGATAATAAAGTTTAACTTAAGTTCGTCTCCAAAGGAGGAACCTTTGGTGACCAAAAGTTTATCCTTCCTTTTTCGCTTGGATTCTTCCCAAATTCCTACTATAGTTCATTCTATTTAAGTAATACTAATTGTGTGATGTTTATGGACCTAATTAACAAGTTACTTTCCGATAATAAAGTTTAACTTAAGTTCGTCTCCAAAGGAGGAACCTTTGGTGACCAAAAGTTTATCCTTCCTTTTTCGCTTGGATTCTTCCCAAATTCCTACTATAGTTCATTCTATTTACGTAATACTCATTGTATGATGATTATTGACCTAATTAACAAGTTACTTCCCCATAATAAAGTTTAACGTAAGTTCGTCTCCAAAGGAGGAACCTTTGGTGACCAAAATTTTATCCTACCTTTTTGGCTTGGTTTCTTCCCAAATTCCTACTATAGTTCATTCTATTTATGTAATACTCATTGTATGATGATTATGGACCTAATTAACAAGTTACTTCCCCATAATAAAGTTTAAGTTAAGTTCGTCTCCAAAGGAGGAACCTTTGGTGACCAAAATTTTATCCTTCCTTTTTCGCATGGTTGCTTGCCAAATTCCTACTATAGTTCATTCTATTTATGTAATACTCATTGTGTGATGATTATGGACCTAATTAACAAGTTACTTCCCCAAAATAAAGTTTAAGTTAAGTTCGTCTCCAAAGGAGGAACCTTTGGTGACCAAAAGTTTATCCTTTATTTTTCGCTTGGATTCTTGCCAAATTCCTACTATAGTTCATTCTATTTAAGTAATACTAATTTTGTGATGTTTATGGACCTAATTAACAAGTTACTTTCCGATAATAAAGTTTAACTTAAGTTCGTCTCCAAAGGAGGAACCTTTGGTGACCAAAAGTTTATCCTTCCTTTTTCGCTTGGATTCTTCCCAAATTCCTACTATAGTTCATTCTATTTAAGTAATACTAATTGTGTGATGTTTATGGACCTAATTAACAAGTTACTTTCCGATAATAAAGTTTAACTTAAGTTCGTCTCCAAAGGAGGAACCTTTGGTGACCAAAAGTTTATCCTTCCTTTTTCGCTTGGATTCTTGCCAAATTCCTACTATAGTTCATTCTATTTATGTAATACTAATTGTATGATGATTATTGACCTAATTAACAAGTTAGTTCCCGATAATAAAGTTTAACTTAAGTTCGTCTCCAAAGTAGGAACCTTTGGTGACCAAAATTTTATCCTACCTTTTTGGCTTGGTTTCTTCCCAAATTCCTACTATAGTTCATTCTCTTTATGTAATACTCGTTGTATGATGATTATGGACCTAATTAACAAGTTACTTCCCCATAATAAAGTTTAATGTAAGTTCGTCTCGAAAGGAGGAACCTTTGGTGACCAAAATTTTATCCTACCTTTTTGGCTTGGTTTCTTCCCAAATTCCTACTATAGTTCATTCTATTTATGTAATACTCATTGTATGATGATTATGGACCTAATTAACAAGTTACTTCCCCATAATAAAGTTTAACGTAAGTTCGTCTCCAAAGGAGGAACCTTTGGTGACCAAAATTTTATCCTACCTTTTTGGCTTGGTTTCTTCCCAAATTCCTACTATAGTTCATTCTATTTATGTAATACTCATTGTATGATGATTATGGACCTAATTAACAAGTTACTTCCCCGTAATAAAGTTTAAGTTAAGTTCGTCTCCAAAGGAGGAACCTTTGGTGACCAAAAGTTTATCCTTCCTTTTTCAATTGGATTCTTGCCAAATTCCTACTATAGTTCATTCTATTTATGTAATACTAATTGTATGATGTTTATGGACCTAATTAACAAGTTACTTTCCGATAATAAAGTTTAACTTAAGTTCGTCTCCAAAGTAGGAACCTTTGGTGACCAAAATTTTATCCTACCTTTTTGGCTTGCTATCTTCCCAAATTCATACTATAGTTCATTCTATTTATGTAATACTAATTGTATGATGATTATGGACCTAATTAACAAGTTACTTTCCGATAATAA
Source organism: Medicago sativa (assembly GCF_051527215.1). Taxonomy (NCBI): domain Eukaryota; kingdom Viridiplantae; phylum Streptophyta; class Magnoliopsida; order Fabales; family Fabaceae; genus Medicago; species Medicago sativa. The sequence goes on along the minus strand of NC_140752.1, from coordinate 45,002,605 downwards.
AGTTTAACTTAAGTTCGTCTCCAAAGGAGGAACCTTTGGTGACCAAAAGTTTATCCTTCCTTTTTCGCTTGGATTCTTCCCAAATTCCTACTATAGTTCATTCTATTTATGTAATACTAATTGTATGATGATTATTGACCTAATTAACAAGTTAGTTCCCGATAATAAAGTTTAACTTAAGTTCGTCTCCAAAGTAGGAACCTTTGGTGACCAAAATTTTATCCTACCTTTTTGGCTTGGTTTCTTCCCAAATTCCTACTATAGTTCATTCTCTTTATGTAATACTCGTTGTATGAGGATTATGGACCTAATTAACAAGTTACTTCCCCATAATAAAGTTTAATGTAAGTTCGTCTCGAAAGGAGGAACCTTTGGTGACCAAAATTTTATCCTACCTTTTTGGCTTGGTTTCTTCCCAAATTCCTACTATAGTTCATTCTATTTATGTAATACTCATTGTATGATGATTATGGACCTAATTAACAAGTTACTTCCCCATAATAAAGTTTAAGTTAAGTTCGTCTCCAAAGGAGGAACCTTTGGTGACCAAAAGTTTATCCTTCCTTTTTCGCTTGGATTCTTGCCAAATTCCTACTATAGTTCATTCTATTTATGTAATACTAATTGTATGATGATTATTGACCTAATTAACAAGTTAGTTCCCGATAATAAAGTTTAACTTAAGTTCGTCTCCAAAGTAGGAACCTTTGGTGACCAAAATTTTATCCTACCTTTTTGGCTTGGTTTCTTCCCAAATTCCTACTATAGTTCATTCTCTTTATGTAATACTCGTTGTATGATGATTATGGACCTAATTAACAAGTTACTTCCCCATAATAAAGTTTAATGTAAGTTCGTCTCGAAAGGAGGAACCTTTGGTGACCAAAATTTTATCCTACCTTTTTGGCTTGGTTTCTTCCCAAATTCCTACTATAGTTCATTCTATTTATGTAATACTCATTGTATGATGATTATGGACCTAATTAACAAGTTACTTCCCCATAATAAAGTTTAACGTAAGTTCGTCTCCAAAGGAGGAACCTTTGGTGACCAAAATTTTATCCTACCTTTTTGGCTTGGTTTCTTCCCAAATTCCTACTATAGTTCATTCTATTTATGTAATACTCATTGTATGATGATTATGGACCTAATTAACAAGTTACTTCCCCGTAATAAAGTTTAAGTTAAGTTCGTCTCCAAAGGAGGAACCTTTGGTGACCAAAAGTTTATCCTTCCTTTTTCAATTGGATTCTTGCCAAATTCCTACTATAGTTCATTCTATTTATGTAATACTAATTGTATGATGTTTATGGACCTAATTAACAAGTTACTTTCCGATAATAAAGTTTAACTTAAGTTCGTCTCCAAAGTAGGAACCTTTGGTGACCAAAATTTTATCCTACCTTTTTGGCTTGCTATCTTCCCAAATTCATACTATAGTTCATTCTATTTATGTAATACTAATTGTATGATGATTATGGACCTAATTAACAAGTTACTTTCCGATAATAAAGTTTAACTTAAGTTCGTCTCCAAAGGAGGAACCTTTGGTGACCAAAAGTTTATCCTTCCTTTTTCGCTTGGATTCTTCCCAAATTCCTACTATAGTTCATTCTATTTATGTAATACTAATTGTATGATGATTATTGACCTAATTAACAAGTTAGTTCCCGATAATAAAGTTTAACTTAAGTTCGTCTCCAAAGTAGGAACCTTTGGTGACCAAAATTTTATCCTACCTTTTTGGCTTGGTTTCTTCCCAAATTCCTACTATAGTTCATTCTCTTTATGTAATACTCGTTGTATGAGGATTATGGACCTAATTAACAAGTTACTTCCCCATAATAAAGTTTAATGTAAGTTCGTCTCGAAAGGAGGAACCTTTGGTGACCAAAATTTTATCCTACCTTTTTGGCTTGGTTTCTTCCCAAATTCCTACTATAGTTCATTCTATTTATGTAATACTCATTGTATGATGATTATGGACCTAATTAACAAGTTACTTCCCCATAATAAAGTTTAAGTTAAGTTCGTCTCCAAAGGAGGAACCTTTGGTGACCAAAAGTTTATCCTTCCTTTTTCGCTTGGATTCTTCCCAAATTCCTACTATAGTTCATTCTATTTAAGTAATACTAATTGTGTGATGTTTATGGACCTAATTAACAAGTTACTTTCCGATAATAAAGTTTAACTTAAGTTCGTCTCCAAAGGAGGAACCTTTGGTGACCAAAAGTTTATCCTTCCTTTTTCGCTTGGATTCTTGCCAAATTCCTACTATAGTTCATTCTATTTATGTAATACTAATTGTATGATGATTATTGACCTAATTAACAAGTTAGTTCCCGATAATAAAGTTTAAGTTAAGTTCGTCTCCAAAGTAGGAACCTTTGGTGACCAAAATTTTATCCTACCTTTTTGGCTTGGTTTCTTCCCAAATTCCTACTATAGTTCATTCTATTTATGTAATACTCATTGTATGATGATTATGGACCTAATTAACAAGTTACTTCCCCATAATAAAGTTTAACGTAAGTTCGTCTCCAAAGGAGGAACCTTTGGTGACCAAAATTTTATCCTACCTTTTTGGCTTGGTTTCTTCCCAAATTCCTACTATAGTTCATTCTATTTATGTAATACTCATTGTATGATGATTATGGACCTAATTAACAAGTTACTTCCCCGTAATAAAGTTTAAGTTAAGTTCGTCTCCAAAGGAGGAACCTTTGGTGACCAAAAGTTTATCCTTCCTTTTTCAATTGGATTCTTGCCAAATTCCTACTATAGTTCATTCTATTTATGTAATACTAATTGTATGATGTTTATGGACCTAATTAACAAGTTACTTTCCGATAATAAAGTTTAACTTAAGTTCGTCTCCAAAGTAGGAACCTTTGGTGACCAAAATTTTATCCTACCTTTTTGGCTTGCTATCTTCCCAAATTCATACTATAGTTCATTCTATTTATGTAATACTAATTGTATGATGATTATGGACCGAATTAAAAGGTTACTTCCCCATAATAAAGTTTAACGTAAGTTCGTCTCCAAAGGAGGAACCTTTGGTGACCAAAATTTTATCCTACCTTTTTGGCTTGGTTTCTTACCAAATTCCTACTATAGTTCATTCTATTTATGTAATACTCATTGTATGATGATTATGGACCTAATTAACAAGTTACTTCCCCATAAAAAAGTTTAAGTTAAGTTCGTCTCCAAAGGAGGAACCTTTGGTGACCAAAATTTTATCCTTCCTTTTTCGCTTGGTTTCATGCCAAATTCCTACTATAGTTCCTTCTATTTATGTAATACTCATTGTGTGATGATTATGGAACTAATTAACAAGTTACTTCCCCATAATAAAGTTTAAGTTAAGTTCGTCTCCAAAGGAGGAACCTTTGGTGACCAAAAGTTTATCCTTTATTTTTCGCTTGGATTCTTGCCAAATTCCTACTATAGTTCATTCTATTTAAGTAATACTAATTGTGTGATGTTTATGGACCTAATTAACAAGTTACTTCCGCATAATAAAGTTTAATGTAAGTTCGTCTCCAAAGGAGGAACCTTTGGTGACCAAAATTTTATCCTACCTTTTTGGCTTGGTTTCTTCCCAAATTCCAACTATAGTTCATTCTATTTATGTAATACTCATTGTATGATGATTATGGACCTAATTAACAAGTTACTTTCCGATAATAAAGTTTAACTTAAGTTCGTCTCCAAAGGAGGAACCTTTGGTGACCAAAAGTTTATCCTTCCTTTTTCGCTTGGATTCTTCCCAAATTCCTACTATAGTTCATTCTATTTAAGTAATACTAATTGTGTGATGTTTATGGACCTAATTAACAAGTTACTTTCCGATAATAAAGTTTAACTTAAGTTCGTCTCCAAAGGAGGAACCTTTGGTGACCAAAAGTTTATCCTTCCTTTTTCGCTTGGATTCTTCCCAAATTCCTACTATAGTTCATTCTATTTATGTAATACTAATTGTATGATGATTATTGACCTAATTAACAAGTTAGTTCCCGATAATAAAGTTTAACTTAAGTTCGTCTCCAAAGTAGGAACCTTTGGTGACCAAAATTTTATCCTACCTTTTTGGCTTGGTTTCTTCCCAAATTCCTACTATAGTTCATTCTCTTTATGTAATACTCGTTGTATGAGGATTATGGACCTAATTAACAAGTTACTTCCCCATAATAAAGTTTAATGTAAGTTCGTCTCGAAAGGAGGAACCTTTGGTGACCAAAATTTTATCCTACCTTTTTGGCTTGGTTTCTTCCCAAATTCCTACTATAGTTCATTCTATTTATGTAATACTCATTGTATGATGATTATGGACCTAATTAACAAGTTACTTCCCCATAATAAAGTTTAAGTTAAGTTCGTCTCCAAAGGAGGAACCTTTGGTGACCAAAATTTTATCCTTCCTTTTTCGCATGGTTGCTTGCCAAATTCCTACTATAGTTCATTCTATTTATGTAATACTCATTGTGTGATGATTATGGACCTAATTAACAAGTTACTTCCCCAAAATAAAGTTTAAGTTAAGTTCGTCTCCAAAGGAGGAACCTTTGGTGACCAAAAGTTTATCCTTTATTTTTCGCTTGGATTCTTGCCAAATTCCTACTATAGTTCATTCTATTTAAGTAATACTAATTTTGTGATGTTTATGGACCTAATTAACAAGTTACTTTCCGATAATAAAGTTTAACTTAAGTTCGTCTCCAAAGTAGGAACCTTTGGTGACCAAAAGTTTATCCTTCCTTTTTCGCTTGGATTCTTCCCAAATTCCTACTATAGTTCATTCTATTTAAGTAATACTAATTGTGTGATGTTTATGGACCTAATTAACAAGTTACTTTCCGATAATAAAGTTTAACTTAAGTTCGTCTCCAAAGGAGGAACCTTTGGTGACCAAAAGTTTATCCTTCCTTTTTCGCTTGGATTCTTGCCAAATTCCTACTATAGTTCATTCTATTTATGTAATACTAATTGTATGATGATTATTGACCTAATTAACAAGTTAGTTCCCGATAATAAAGTTTAAGTTAAGTTCGTCTCCAAAGTAGGAACCTTTGGTGACCAAAATTTTATCCTACCTTTTTGGCTTGGTTTCTTCCCAAATTCCTACTATAGTTCATTCTCTTTATGTAATACTCGTTGTATGAGGATTATGGACCTAATTAACAAGTTACTTCCCCATAATAAAGTTTAATGTAAGTTCGTCTCGAAAGGAGGAACCTTTGGTGACCAAAATTTTATCCTACCTTTTTGGCTTGGTTTCTTCCCAAATTCCTACTATAGTTCATTCTATTTATGTAATACTCATTGTATGATGATTATGGACCTAATTAACAAGTTACTTCCCCATAATAAAGTTTAAGTTAAGTTCGTCTCCAAAGGAGGAACCTTTGGTGACCAAAAGTTTATCCTTCCTTTTTCGCTTGGATTCTTCCCAAATTCCTACTATAGTTCATTCTATTTAAGTAATACTAATTGTGTGATGTTTATGGACCTAATTAACAAGTTACTTTCCGATAATAAAGTTTAACTTAAGTTCGTCTCCAAAGGAGGAACCTTTGGTGACCAAAAGTTTATCCTTCCTTTTTCGCTTGGATTCTTGCCAAATTCCTACTATAGTTCATTCTATTTATGTAATACTAATTGTATGATGATTATTGACCTAATTAACAAGTTAGTTCCCGATAATAAAGTTTAAGTTAAGTTCGTCTCCAAAGTAGGAACCTTTGGTGACCAAAATTTTATCCTACCTTTTTGGCTTGGTTTCTTCCCAAATTCCTACTATAGTTCATTCTATTTATGTAATACTCATTGTATGATGATTATGGACCTAATTAACAAGTTACTTCCCCATAATAAAGTTTAACGTAAGTTCGTCTCCAAAGGAGGAACCTTTGGTGACCAAAATTTTATCCTACCTTTTTGGCTTGGTTTCTTCCCAAATTCCTACTATAGTTCATTCTATTTATGTAATACTCATTGTATGATGATTATGGACCTAATTAACAAGTTACTTCCCCGTAATAAAGTTTAAGTTAAGTTCGTCTCCAAAGGAGGAACCTTTGGTGACCAAAAGTTTATCCTTCCTTTTTCAATTGGATTCTTGCCAAATTCCTACTATAGTTCATTCTATTTATGTAATACTAATTGTATGATGTTTATGGACCTAATTAACAAGTTACTTTCCGATAATAAAGTTTAACTTAAGTTCGTCTCCAAAGTAGGAACCTTTGGTGACCAAAATTTTATCCTACCTTTTTGGCTTGCTATCTTCCCAAATTCATACTATAGTTCATTCTATTTATGTAATACTAATTGTATGATGATTATGGACCGAATTAAAAGGTTACTTCCCCATAATAAAGTTTAACGTAAGTTCGTCTCCAAAGGAGGAACCTTTGGTGACCAAAATTTTATCCTACCTTTTTGGCTTGGTTTCTTACCAAATTCCTACTATAGTTCATTCTATTTATGTAATACTCATTGTATGATGATTATGGACCTAATTAACAAGTTACTTCCCCATAAAAAAGTTTAAGTTAAGTTCGTCTCCAAAGGAGGAACCTTTGGTGACCAAAATTTTATCCTTCCTTTTTCGCTTGGTTTCATGCCAAATTCCTACTATAGTTCCTTCTATTTATGTAATACTCATTGTGTGATGATTATGGAACTAATTAACAAGTTACTTCCCCATAATAAAGTTTAAGTTAAGTTCGTCTCCAAAGGAGGAACCTTTGGTGACCAAAAGTTTATCCTTTATTTTTCGCTTGGATTCTTGCCAAATTCCTACTATAGTTCATTCTATTTAAGTAATACTAATTGTGTGATGTTTATGGACCTAATTAACAAGTTACTTCCGCATAATAAAGTTTAATGTAAGTTCGTCTCCAAAGGAGGAACCTTTGGTGACCAAAATTTTATCCTACCTTTTTGGCTTGGTTTCTTCCCAAATTCCAACTATAGTTCATTCTATTTATGTAATACTCATTGTATGATGATTATGGACCTAATTAACAAGTTACTTTCCGATAATAAAGTTTAACTTAAGTTCGTCTCCAAAGGAGGAACCTTTGGTGACCAAAAGTTTATCCTTCCTTTTTCGCTTGGATTCTTCCCAAATTCCTACTATAGTTCATTCTATTTAAGTAATACTAATTGTGTGATGTTTATGGACCTAATTAACAAGTTACTTTCCGATAATAAAGTTTAACTTAAGTTCGTCTCCAAAGGAGGAACCTTTGGTGACCAAAAGTTTATCCTTCCTTTTTCGCTTGGATTCTTCCCAAATTCCTACTATAGTTCATTCTATTTATGTAATACTAATTGTATGATGATTATTGACCTAATTAACAAGTTAGTTCCCGATAATAAAGTTTAACTTAAGTTCGTCTCCAAAGTAGGAACCTTTGGTGACCAAAATTTTATCCTACCTTTTTGGCTTGGTTTCTTCCCAAATTCCTACTATAGTTCATTCTCTTTATGTAATACTCGTTGTATGAGGATTATGGACCTAATTAACAAGTTACTTCCCCATAATAAAGTTTAATGTAAGTTCGTCTCGAAAGGAGGAACCTTTGGTGACCAAAATTTTATCCTACCTTTTTGGCTTGGTTTCTTCCCAAATTCCTACTATAGTTCATTCTATTTATGTAATACTCATTGTATGATGATTATGGACCTAATTAACAAGTTACTTCCCCATAATAAAGTTTAAGTTAAGTTCGTCTCCAAAGGAGGAACCTTTGGTGACCAAAATTTTATCCTTCCTTTTTCGCATGGTTGCTTGCCAAATTCCTACTATAGTTCATTCTATTTATGTAATACTCATTGTGTGATGATTATGGACCTAATTAACAAGTTACTTCCCCAAAATAAAGTTTAAGTTAAGTTCGTCTCCAAAGGAGGAACCTTTGGTGACCAAAAGTTTATCCTTTATTTTTCGCTTGGATTCTTGCCAAATTCCTACTATAGTTCATTCTATTTAAGTAATACTAATTTTGTGATGTTTATGGACCTAATTAACAAGTTACTTTCCGATAATAAAGTTTAACTTAAGTTCGTCTCCAAAGTAGGAACCTTTGGTGACCAAAAGTTTATCCTTCCTTTTTCGCTTGGATTCTTCCCAAATTCCTACTATAGTTCATTCTATTTACATAATACTCATTGTATGATAATCATTGACCTAATTACCAAGTTACTTCCCCAAAATAAAGTTTAAGTTAAGTTCGTCTCCAAAGGAGGAACCTTTGGTGACCAAAATTATATCCTTCCTTTTTCGCTTGGTTTCTTGCCAAATTCCTACTATAGTTCATTCTATTTATGTAATACTCATTGTATGATGATTATGGACCTAATTAACAAGTTACTTTCCGATAATAAAGTTTAACTTAAGTTCGTCTCCAAAGGAGGAACCTTTGGTGACCAAAAGTTTATCCTTCCTTTTTCGCTTGGATTCTTCCCAAATTCCTACTATAGTTCATTCTATTTAAGTAATACTAATTGTGTGATGTTTATGGACCTAATTAACAAGTTACTTTCCGATAATAAAGTTTAACTTAAGTTCGTCTCCAAAGGAGGAACCTTTGGTGACCAAAAGTTTATCCTTCCTTTTTCGCTTGGATTCTTCCCAAATTCCTACTATAGTTCATTCTATTTACGTAATACTCATTGTATGATGATTGTTGACCTAATTAACAAGTTACTTTCCCAAAATAAAGTTTAAGTTAAGTTCGTCTCCAAAGGAGGAACCTTTGGTGACCAAAATTTTATCCATCCTTTTTCGCTTGGTTTCTTGCCAAATTCCTACTATAGTTCATTCTATTTATGTAATACTAATTGTATGATGATTATTGACCTAATTAACAAGTTAGTTCCCGATAATAAAGTTTAACTTAAGTTCGTCTCCAAAGTAGGAACCTTTGGTGACCAAAATTTTATCCATCCTTTTTCGCTTGGTTTCTTGCCAAATTCCTACTATAGTTCATTCTATTTATGTAATACTAATTGTATGATGATTATTGACCTAATTAACAAGTTAGTTCCCGATAATAAAGTTTAACTTAAGTTCGTCTCCAAAGTAGGAACCTTTGGTGACCAAAATTTTATCCTACCTTTTTGGCTTGGTTTCTTCCCAAATTCCTACTATAGTTCATTCTCTTTATGTAATACTCGTTGTATGATTATTATGGACCAAATTAACAAGTTACTTCCCCATAATAAAGTTTAACGTAAGTTCGTCTCGAAAGGAGGAACCTTTGGTGACCAAAATTTTATCCTACCTTTTTGGCTTGGTTTCTTCCCAAATTCCTACTATAGTTCATTCTATTTATGTAATACTCATTGTATGATGATTATGGACCTAATTAACAAGTTACTTCCCCATAATAAAGTTTAAGTTAAGTTCGTCTCCAAAGGAGGAACCTTTGGTGACCAAAATTTTATCCTTCCTTTTTCGCATGGTTGCTTGCCAAATTCCTACTATAGTTCATTCTATTTATGTAATACTCATTGTGTGATGATTATGGACCTAATTAACAAGTTACTTCCCCAAAATAAAGTTTAAGTTAAGTTCGTCTCCAAAGGAGGAACCTTTGGTGACCAAAAGTTTATCCTTTATTTTTCGCTTGGATTCTTGCCAAATTCCTACTATAGTTCATTCTATTTAAGTAATACTAATTTTGTGATGTTTATGGACCTAATTAACAAGTTACTTTCCGATAATAAAGTTTAACTTAAGTTCGTCTCCAAAGTAGGAACCTTTGGTGACCAAAAGTTTATCCTTCCTTTTTCGCTTGGATTCTTCCCAAATTCCTACTATAGTTCATTCTATTTACATAATACTCATTGTATGATAATCATTGACCTAATTACCAAGTTACTTCCCCAAAATAAAGTTTAAGTTAAGTTCGTCTCCAAAGGAGGAACCTTTGGTGACCAAAATTATATCCTTCCTTTTTCGCTTGGTTTCTTGCCAAATTCCTACTATAGTTCATTCTATTTATGTAATACTCATTGTATGATGATTATGGACCTAATTAACAAGTTACTTTCCGATAATAAAGTTTAACTTAAGTTCGTCTCCAAAGGAGGAACCTTTGGTGACCAAAAGTTTATCCTTCCTTTTTCGCTTGGATTCTTCCCAAATTCCTACTATAGTTCATTCTATTTAAGTAATACTAATTGTGTGATGTTTATGGACCTAATTAACAAGTTACTTTCCGATAATAAAGTTTAACTTAAGTTCGTCTCCAAAGGAGGAACCTTTGGTGACCAAAAGTTTATCCTTCCTTTTTCGCTTGGATTCTTCCCAAATTCCTACTATAGTTCATTCTATTTACGTAATACTCATTGTATGATGATTGTTGACCTAATTAACAAGTTACTTTCCCAAAATAAAGTTTAAGTTAAGTTCGTCTCCAAAGGAGGAACCTTTGGTGACCAAAATTTTATCCATCCTTTTTCGCTTGGTTTCTTGCCAAATTCCTACTATAGTTCATTCTATTTATGTAATACTAATTGTATGATGATTATTGACCTAATTAACAAGTTAGTTCCCGATAATAAAGTTTAACTTAAGTTCGTCTCCAAAGTAGGAACCTTTGGTGACCAAAATTTTATCCATCCTTTTTCGCTTGGTTTCTTGCCAAATTCCTACTATAGTTCATTCTATTTATGTAATACTAATTGTATGATGATTATTGACCTAATTAACAAGTTAGTTCCCGATAATAAAGTTTAACTTAAGTTCGTCTCCAAAGTAGGAACCTTTGGTGACCAAAATTTTATCCTACCTTTTTGGCTTGGTTTCTTCCCAAATTCCTACTATAGTTCATTCTCTTTATGTAATACTCGTTGTATGATTATTATGGACCAAATTAACAAGTTACTTCCCCATAATAAAGTTTAACGTAAGTTCGTCTCCAAAGGAGGAACCTTTGGTGACCAAAATTTTATCCTACCTTTTTGGCTTGGTTTCTTCCCAAATTCCTACTATAGTTCATTCTATTTATGTAATACTCATTGTATGATGATTATGGACCTAATTAACAAGTTACTTCCCCAAAATAAAGTTTAAGTTAAGTTCGTCTCCAAAGGAGGAACCTTTGGTGACCAAAAGTTTATCCTTTATTTTTCGCTTGGATTCTTGCCAAATTCCTTCTATAGTTCATTCTATTTAAGTAATACTAATTTTGTGATGTTTATGGACCTAATTAACAAGTTACTTTCCGATAATAAAGTTTAACTTAAGTTCGTCTCCAAAGTAGGAACCTTTGGTGACCAAAAGTTTATCCTTCCTTTTTCGCTTGGATTCTTCCCAAATTCCTACTATAGTTCATTCTATTTACATAATACTCATTGTATGATAATCATTGACCTAATTACCAAGTTACTTCCCCAAAATAAAGTTTAAGTTAAGTTCGTCTCCAAAGGAGGAACCTTTGGTGACCAAAATTATATCCTTCCTTTTTCGCTTGGTTTCTTGCCAAATTCCTACTATAGTTCATTCTATTTATGTAATACTCGTTGTATGATGATTATGGACCTAATTAACAAGTTACTTTCCGATAATAAAGTTTAACTTAAGTTCGTCTCCAAAGGAGGAACCTTTGGTGACCAAAAGTTTATCCTTCCTTTTTCGCTTGGATTCTTCCCAAATTCCTACTATAGTTCATTCTATTTAAGTAATACTAATTGTGTGATGTTTATGGACCTAATTAACAAGTTACTTTCCGATAATAAAGTTTAACTTAAGTTCGTCTCCAAAGGAGGAACCTTTGGTGACCAAAAGTTTATCCTTCCTTTTTCGCTTGGATTCTTGCCAAATTCCTACTATAGTTCATTCTATTTATGTAATACTAATTGTATGATGATTATTGACCTAATTAACAAGTTAGTTCCCGATAATAAAGTTTAAGTTAAGTTCGTCTCCAAAGTAGGAACCTTTGGTGACCAAAATTTTATCCTACCTTTTTGGCTTGGTTTCTTCCCAAATTCCTACTATAGTTCATTCTATTTATGTAATACTCATTGTATGATGATTATGGACCTAATTAACAAGTTACTTCCCCATAATAAAGTTTAACGTAAGTTCGTCTCCAAAGGAGGAACCTTTGGTGACCAAAATTTTATCCTACCTTTTTGGCTTGGTTTCTTCCCAAATTCCTACTATAGTTCATTCTATTTATGTAATACTCATTGTATGATGATTATGGACCTAATTAACAAGTTACTTCCCCGTAATAAAGTTTAAGTTAAGTTCGTCTCCAAAGGAGGAACCTTTGGTGACCAAAAGTTTATCCTTCCTTTTTCAATTGGATTCTTGCCAAATTCCTACTATAGTTCATTCTATTTATGTAATACTAATTGTATGATGTTTATGGACCTAATTAACAAGTTACTTTCCGATAATAAAGTTTAACTTAAGTTCGTCTCCAAAGTAGGAACCTTTGGTGACCAAAATTTTATCCTACCTTTTTGGCTTGCTATCTTCCCAAATTCATACTATAGTTCATTCTATTTATGTAATACTAATTGTATGATGATTATGGACCGAATTAAAAGGTTACTTCCCCATAATAAAGTTTAACGTAAGTTCGTCTCCAAAGGAGGAACCTTTGGTGACCAAAATTTTATCCTACCTTTTTGGCTTGGTTTCTTACCAAATTCCTACTATAGTTCATTCTATTTATGTAATACTCATTGTATGATGATTATGGACCTAATTAACAAGTTACTTCCCCATAAAAAAGTTTAAGTTAAGTTCGTCTCCAAAGGAGGAACCTTTGGTGACCAAAATTTTATCCTTCCTTTTTCGCTTGGTTTCATGCCAAATTCCTACTATAGTTCCTTCTATTTATGTAATACTCATTGTGTGATGATTATGGAACTAATTAACAAGTTACTTCCCCATAATAAAGTTTAAGTTAAGTTCGTCTCCAAAGGAGGAACCTTTGGTGACCAAAAGTTTATCCTTTATTTTTCGCTTGGATTCTTGCCAAATTCCTACTATAGTTCATTCTATTTAAGTAATACTAATTGTGTGATGTTTATGGACCTAATTAACAAGTTACTTCCGCATAATAAAGTTTAATGTAAGTTCGTCTCCAAAGGAGGAACCTTTGGTGACCAAAATTTTATCCTACCTTTTTGGCTTGGTTTCTTCCCAAATTCCAACTATAGTTCATTCTATTTATGTAATACTCATTGTATGATGATTATGGACCTAATTAACAAGTTACTTTCCGATAATAAAGTTTAACTTAAGTTCGTCTCCAAAGGAGGAACCTTTGGTGACCAAAAGTTTATCCTTCCTTTTTCGCTTGGATTCTTCCCAAATTCCTACTATAGTTCATTCTATTTAAGTAATACTAATTGTGTGATGTTTATGGACCTAATTAACAAGTTACTTTCCGATAATAAAGTTTAACTTAAGTTCGTCTCCAAAGGAGGAACCTTTGGTGACCAAAAGTTTATCCTTCCTTTTTCGCTTGGATTCTTCCCAAATTCCTACTATAGTTCATTCTATTTATGTAATACTAATTGTATGATGATTATTGACCTAATTAACAAGTTAGTTCCCGATAATAAAGTTTAACTTAAGTTCGTCTCCAAAGTAGGAACCTTTGGTGACCAAAATTTTATCCTACCTTTTTGGCTTGGTTTCTTCCCAAATTCCTACTATAGTTCATTCTCTTTATGTAATACTCGTTGTATGAGGATTATGGACCTAATTAACAAGTTACTTCCCCATAATAAAGTTTAATGTAAGTTCGTCTCGAAAGGAGGAACCTTTGGTGACCAAAATTTTATCCTACCTTTTTGGCTTGGTTTCTTCCCAAATTCCTACTATAGTTCATTCTATTTATGTAATACTCATTGTATGATGATTATGGACCTAATTAACAAGTTACTTCCCCATAATAAAGTTTAAGTTAAGTTCGTCTCCAAAGGAGGAACCTTTGGTGACCAAAATTTTATCCTTCCTTTTTCGCATGGTTGCTTGCCAAATTCCTACTATAGTTCATTCTATTTATGTAATACTCATTGTGTGATGATTATGGACCTAATTAACAAGTTACTTCCCCAAAATAAAGTTTAAGTTAAGTTCGTCTCCAAAGGAGGAACCTTTGGTGACCAAAAGTTTATCCTTTATTTTTCGCTTGGATTCTTGCCAAATTCCTACTATAGTTCATTCTATTTAAGTAATACTAATTTTGTGATGTTTATGGACCTAATTAACAAGTTACTTTCCGATAATAAAGTTTAACTTAAGTTCGTCTCCAAAGTAGGAACCTTTGGTGACCAAAAGTTTATCCTTCCTTTTTCGCTTGGATTCTTCCCAAATTCCTACTATAGTTCATTCTATTTACATAATACTCATTGTATGATAATCATTGACCTAATTACCAAGTTACTTCCCCAAAATAAAGTTTAAGTTAAGTTCGTCTCCAAAGGAGGAACCTTTGGTGACCAAAATTATATCCTTCCTTTTTCGCTTGGTTTCTTGCCAAATTCCTACTATAGTTCATTCTATTTATGTAATACTCATTGTATGATGATTATGGACCTAATTAACAAGTTACTTTCCGATAATAAAGTTTAACTTAAGTTCGTCTCCAAAGGAGGAACCTTTGGTGACCAAAAGTTTATCCTTCCTTTTTCGCTTGGATTCTTCCCAAATTCCTACTATAGTTCATTCTATTTAAGTAATACTAATTGTGTGATGTTTATGGACCTAATTAACAAGTTACTTTCCGATAATAAAGTTTAACTTAAGTTCGTCTCCAAAGGAGGAACCTTTGGTGACCAAAAGTTTATCCTTCCTTTTTCGCTTGGATTCTTCCCAAATTCCTACTATAGTTCATTCTATTTACGTAATACTCATTGTATGATGATTATTGACCTAATTAACAAGTTACTTTCCCAAAATAAAGTTTAAGTTAAGTTCGTCTCCAAAGGAGGAACCTTTGGTGACCAAAATTTTATCCATCCTTTTTCGCTTGGTTTCTTGACAAATTCCTACTATAGTTCATTCTATTTATGTAATACTAATTGTATGATGATTATTGACCTAATTAACAAGTTAGTTCCCGATAATAAAGTTTAACTTAAGTTCGTCTCCAAAGTAGGAACCTTTGGTGACCAAAATTTTATCCATCCTTTTTCGCTTGGTTTCTTGCCAAATTCCTACTATAGTTCATTCTATTTATGTAATACTAATTGTATGATGATTATTGACCTAATTAACAAGTTAGTTCCCGATAATAAAGTTTAACTTAAGTTCGTCTCCAAAGTAGGAACCTTTGGTGACCAAAATTTTATCCTACCTTTTTGGCTTGGTTTCTTCCCAAATTCCTACTATAGTTCATTCTCTTTATGTAATACTCGTTGTATGATTATTATGGACCAAATTAACAAGTTACTTCCCCATAATAAAGTTTAACGTAAGTTCGTCTCCAAAGGAGGAACCTTTGGTGACCAAAATTTTATCCTACCTTTTTGGCTTGGTTTCTTCCCAAATTCCTACTATAGTTCATTCTATTTATGTAATACTCATTGTATGATGATTATGGACCTAATTAACAAGTTACTTCCCCATAATAAAGTTTAAGTTAAGTTCGTCTCCAAAGGAGGAACCTTTGGTGACCAAAATTTTATCCTTCCTTTTTCGCATGGTTGCTTGCCAAATTCCTACTATAGTTCATTCTATTTATGTAATACTCATTGTGTGATGATTATGGACCTAATTAACAAGTTACTTCCCCAAAATAAAGTTTAAGTTAAGTTCGTCTCCAAAGGAGGAACCTTTGGTGACCAAAAGTTTATCCTTTATTTTTCGCTTGGATTCTTGCCAAATTCCTACTATAGTTCATTCTATTTAAGTAATACTAATTTTGTGATGTTTATGGACCTAATTAACAAGTTACTTTCCGATAATAAAGTTTAACTTAAGTTCGTCTCCAAAGTAGGAACCTTTGGTGACCAAAAGTTTATCCTTCCTTTTTCGCTTGGATTCTTCCCAAATTCCTACTATAGTTCATTCTATTTACATAATACTCATTGTATGATAATCATTGACCTAATTACCAAGTTACTTCCCCAAAATAAAGTTTAAGTTAAGTTCGTCTCCAAAGGAGGAACCTTTGGTGACCAAAATTATATCCTTCCTTTTTCGCTTGGTTTCTTGCCAAATTCCTACTATAGTTCATTCTATTTATGTAATACTCATTGTATGATGATTATGGACCTAATTAACAAGTTACTTTCCGATAATAAAGTTTAACTTAAGTTCGTCTCCAAAGGAGGAACCTTTGGTGACCAAAAGTTTATCCTTCCTTTTTCGCTTGGATTCTTCCCAAATTCCTACTATAGTTCATTCTATTTAAGTAATACTAATTGTGTGATGTTTATGGACCTAATTAACAAGTTACTTTCCGATAATAAAGTTTAACTTAAGTTCGTCTCCAAAGGAGGAACCTTTGGTGACCAAAAGTTTATCCTTCCTTTTTCGCTTGGATTCTTCCCAAATTCCTACTATAGTTCATTCTATTTACGTAATACTCATTGTATGATGATTATTGACCTAATTAACAAGTTACTTTCCCAAAATAAAGTTTAAGTTAAGTTCGTCTCCAAAGGAGGAACCTTTGGTGACCAAAATTTTATCCATCCTTTTTCGCTTGGTTTCTTGCCAAATTCCTACTATAATTCATTCTATTTATGTAATACTAATTGTATGATGATTATTGACCTAATTAACAAGTTAGTTCCCGATAATAAAGTTTAACTTAAGTTCGTCTCCAAAGTAGGAACCTTTGGTGACCAAAATTTTATCCATCCTTTTTCGCTTGGTTTCTTGCCAAATTCCTACTATAGTTCATTCTATTTATGTAATACTAATTGTATGATGATTATTGACCTAATTAACAAGTTAGTTCCCGATAATAAAGTTTAACTTAAGTTCGTCTCCAAAGTAGGAACCTTTGGTGACCAAAATTTTATCCTACCTTTTTGGCTTGGTTTCTTCCCAAATTCCTACTATAGTTCATTCTCTTTATGTAATACTCGTTGTATGATTATTATGGACCTAATTAACAAGTTACTTCCCCATAATAAAGTTTAACGTAAGTTCGTCTCCAAAGGAGGAACCTTTGGTGACCAAAATTTTATCCTACCTTTTTGGCTTGGTTTCTTCCCAAATTCCTACTATAGTTCATTCTATTTATGTAATACTCATTGTATGATGATTATGGACCTAATTAACAAGTTACTTCCCCATAATAAAGTTTAAGTTAAGTTCGTCTCCAAAGGAGGAACCTTTGGTGACCAAAATTTTATCCTTCCTTTTTCGCATGGTTGCTTGCCAAATTCCTACTATAGTTCATTCTATTTATGTAATACTCGTTGTGTGATGATTATGGACCTAATTAACAAGTTACTTCCCCAAAATAAAGTTTAAGTTAAGTTCGTCTCCAAAGGAGGAACCTTTGGTGACCAAAAGTTTATCCTTTATTTTTCGCTTGGATTCTTGCCAAATTCCTACTATAGTTCATTCTATTTAAGTAATACTAATTTTGTGATGTTTATGGACCTAATTAACAAGTTACTTTCCGATAATAAAGTTTAACTTAAGTTCGTCTCCAAAGTAGGAACCTTTGGTGACCAAAAGTTTATCCTTCCTTTTTCGCTTGGATTCTTCCCAAATTCCTACTATAGTTCATTCTATTTACGTAATACTCATTGTATGATAATCATTGACCTAATTACCAAGTTACTTCCCCAAAATAAAGTTTAAGTTAAGTTCGTCTCCAAAGGAGGAACCTTTGGTGACCAAAATTATATCCTTCCTTTTTCGCTTGGTTTCTTGCCAAATTCCTACTATAGTTCATTCTATTTATGTAATACTCATTGTATGATGATTATGGACCTAATTAACAAGTTACTTTCCGATAATAAAGTTTAACTTAAGTTCGTCTCCAAAGGAGGAACCTTTGGTGACCAAAAGTTTATCCTTCCTTTTTCGCTTGGATTCTTCCCAAATTCCTACTATAGTTCATTCTATTTAAGTAATACTAATTGTGTGATGTTTATGGACCTAATTAACAAGTTACTTTCCGATAATAAAGTTTAACTTAAGTTCGTCTCCAAAGGAGGAACCTTTGGTGACCAAAAGTTTATCCTTCCTTTTTCGCTTGGATTCTTCCCAAATTCCTACTATAGTTCATTCTATTTACGTAATACTCATTGTATGATGATTATTGACCTAATTAACAAGTTACTTTCCCAAAATAAAGTTTAAGTTAAGTTCGTCTCCAAAGGAGGAACCTTTGGTGACCAAAATTTTATCCATCCTTTTTCGCTTGGTTTCTTGCCAAATTCCTACTATAGTTCATTCTATTTATGTAATACTAATTGTATGATGATTATTGACCTAATTAACAAGTTAGTTCCCGATAATAAAGTTTAACTTAAGTTCGTCTCCAAAGTAGGAACCTTTGGTGACCAAAATTTTATCCATCCTTTTTCGCTTGGTTTCTTGCCAAATTCCTACTATAGTTCATTCTATTTATGTAATACTAATTGTATGATGATTATTGACCTAATTAACAAGTTAGTTCCCGATAATAAAGTTTAACTTAAGTTCGTCTCCAAAGTAGGAACCTTTGGTGACCAAAATTTTATCCTACCTTTTTGGCTTGGTTTCTTCCCAAATTCCTACTATAGTTCATTCTCTTTATGTAATACTCGTTGTATGATTATTATGGACCAAATTAACAAGTTACTTCCCCATAATAAAGTTTAACGTAAGTTCGTCTCCAAAGGAGGAACCTTTGGTGACCAAAATTTTATCCTACCTTTTTGGCTTGGTTTCTTCCCAAATTCCTACTATAGTTCATTCTATTTATGTAATACTCATTGTATGATGATTATGGACCTAATTAACAAGTTACTTCCCCATAATAAAGTTTAAGTTAAGTTCGTCTCCAAAGGAGGAACCTTTGGTGACCAAAATTTTATCCTTCCTTTTTCGCATGGTTGCTTGCCAAATTCCTACTATAGTTCATTCTATTTATGTAATACTCATTGTGTGATGATTATGGACCTAATTAACAAGTTACTTCCCCAAAATAAAGTTTAAGTTAAGTTCGTCTCCAAAGGAGGAACCTTTGGTGACCAAAAGTTTATCCTTTATTTTTCGCTTGGATTCTTGCCAAATTCCTACTATAGTTCATTCTATTTAAGTAATACTAATTTTGTGATGTTTATGGACCTAATTAACAAGTTACTTTCCGATAATAAAGTTTAACTTAAGTTCGTCTCCAAAGTAGGAACCTTTGGTGACCAAAAGTTTATCCTTCCTTTTTCGCTTGGATTCTTCCCAAATTCCTACTATAGTTCATTCTATTTACATAATACTCATTGTATGATAATCATTGACCTAATTACCAAGTTACTTCCCCAAAATAAAGTTTAAGTTAAGTTCGTCTCCAAAGGAGGAACCTTTGGTGACCAAAATTATATCCTTCCTTTTTCGCTTGGTTTCTTGCCAAATTCCTACTATAGTTCATTCTATTTATGTAATACTCATTGTATGATGATTATGGACCTAATTAACAAGTTACTTTCCGATAATAAAGTTTAACTTAAGTTCGTCTCCAAAGGAGGAACCTTTGGTGACCAAAAGTTTATCCTTCCTTTTTCGCTTGGATTCTTCCCAAATTCCTACTATAGTTCATTCTATTTAAGTAATACTAATTGTGTGATGTTTATGGACCTAATTAACAAGTTACTTTCCGATAATAAAGTTTAACTTAAGTTCGTCTCCAAAGGAGGAACCTTTGGTGACCAAAAGTTTATCCTTCCTTTTTCGCTTGGATTCTTCCCAAATTCCTACTATAGTTCATTCTATTTACGTAATACTCATTGTATGATGATTATTGACCTAATTAACAAGTTACTTTCCCAAAATAAAGTTTAAGTTAAGTTCGTCTCCAAAGGAGGAACCTTTGGTGACCAAAATTTTATCCATCCTTTTTCGCTTGGTTTCTTGCCAAATTCCTACTATAATTCATTCTATTTATGTAATACTAATTGTATGATGATTATTGACCTAATTAACAAGTTAGTTCCCAATAATAAAGTTTAACTTAAGTTCGTCTCCAAAGTAGGAACCTTTGGTGACCAAAATTTTATCCATCCTTTTTCGCTTGGTTTCTTGCCAAATTCCTACTATAGTTCATTCTATTTATGTAATACTAATTGTATGATGATTATTGACCTAATTAACAAGTTAGTTCCCGATAATAAAGTTTAACTTAAGTTCGTCTCCAAAGTAGGAACCTTTGGTGACCAAAATTTTATCCTACCTTTTTGGCTTGGTTTCTTCCCAAATTCCTACTATAGTTCATTCTCTTTATGTAATACTCGTTGTATGATTATTATGGACCTAATTAACAAGTT
This sequence comes from Medicago sativa, assembly GCF_051527215.1. Lineage (NCBI taxonomy): Eukaryota > Viridiplantae > Streptophyta > Magnoliopsida > Fabales > Fabaceae > Medicago > Medicago sativa. Next base: position 44,982,124 of record NC_140752.1, on the reverse strand, counting down.
ACTTCCCCATAATAAAGTTTAACGTAAGTTCGTCTCCAAAGGAGGAACCTTTGGTGACCAAAATTTTATCCTACCTTTTTGGCTTGGTTTCTTCCCAAATTCCTACTATAGTTCATTCTATTTATGTAATACTCATTGTATGATGATTATGGACCTAATTAACAAGTTACTTCCCCATAATAAAGTTTAAGTTAAGTTCGTCTCCAAAGGAGGAACCTTTGGTGACCAAAATTTTATCCTTCCTTTTTCGCATGGTTGCTTGCCAAATTCCTACTATAGTTCATTCTATTTATGTAATACTCATTGTGTGATGATTATGGACCTAATTAACAAGTTACTTCCCCAAAATAAAGTTTAAGTTAAGTTCGTCTCCAAAGGAGGAACCTTTGGTGACCAAAAGTTTATCCTTTATTTTTCGCTTGGATTCTTGCCAAATTCCTACTATAGTTCATTCTATTTAAGTAATACTAATTTTGTGATGTTTATGGACCTAATTAACAAGTTACTTTCCGATAATAAAGTTTAACTTAAGTTCGTCTCCAAAGTAGGAACCTTTGGTGACCAAAAGTTTATCCTTCCTTTTTCGCTTGGATTCTTCCCAAATTCCTACTATAGTTCATTCTATTTACATAATACTCATTGTATGATAATCATTGACCTAATTACCAAGTTACTTCCCCAAAATAAAGTTTAAGTTAAGTTCGTCTCCAAAGGAGGAACCTTTGGTGACCAAAATTATATCCTTCCTTTTTCGCTTGGTTTCTTGCCAAATTCCTACTATAGTTCATTCTATTTATGTAATACTCATTGTATGATGATTATGGACCTAATTAACAAGTTACTTTCCGATAATAAAGTTTAACTTAAGTTCGTCTCCAAAGGAGGAACCTTTGGTGACCAAAAGTTTATCCTTCCTTTTTCGCTTGGATTCTTCCCAAATTCCTACTATAGTTCATTCTATTTAAGTAATACTAATTGTGTGATGTTTATGGACCTAATTAACAAGTTACTTTCCGATAATAAAGTTTAACTTAAGTTCGTCTCCAAAGGAGGAACCTTTGGTGACCAAAAGTTTATCCTTCCTTTTTCGCTTGGATTCTTCCCAAATTCCTACTATAGTTCATTCTATTTACGTAATACTCATTGTATGATGATTATTGACCTAATTAACAAGTTACTTTCCCAAAATAAAGTTTAAGTTAAGTTCGTCTCCAAAGGAGGAACCTTTGGTGACCAAAATTTTATCCATCCTTTTTCGCTTGGTTTCTTGCCAAATTCCTACTATAATTCATTCTATTTATGTAATACTAATTGTATGATGATTATTGACCTAATTAACAAGTTAGTTCCCAATAATAAAGTTTAACTTAAGTTCGTCTCCAAAGTAGGAACCTTTGGTGACCAAAATTTTATCCATCCTTTTTCGCTTGGTTTCTTGCCAAATTCCTACTATAGTTCATTCTATTTATGTAATACTAATTGTATGATGATTATTGACCTAATTAACAAGTTAGTTCCCGATAATAAAGTTTAACTTAAGTTCGTCTCCAAAGTAGGAACCTTTGGTGACCAAAATTTTATCCTACCTTTTTGGCTTGGTTTCTTCCCAAATTCCTACTATAGTTCATTCTCTTTATGTAATACTCGTTGTATGATTATTATGGACCTAATTAACAAGTTACTTCCCCATAATAAAGTTTAACGTAAGTTCGTCTCCAAAGGAGGAACCTTTGGTGACCAAAATTTTATCCTACCTTTTTGGCTTGGTTTCTTCCCAAATTCCTACTATAGTTCATTCTATTTATGTAATACTCATTGTATGATGATTATGGACCTAATTAACAAGTTACTTCCCCATAATAAAGTTTAAGTTAAGTTCGTCTCCAAAGGAGGAACCTTTGGTGACCAAAATTTTATCCTTCCTTTTTCGCATGGTTGCTTGCCAAATTCCTACTATAGTTCATTCTATTTATGTAATACTCATTGTGTGATGATTATGGACCTAATTAACAAGTTACTTCCCCAAAATAAAGTTTAAGTTAAGTTCGTCTCCAAAGGAGGAACCTTTGGTGACCAAAAGTTTATCCTTTATTTTTCGCTTGGATTCTTGCCAAATTCCTACTATAGTTCATTCTATTTAAGTAATACTAATTTTGTGATGTTTATGGACCTAATTAACAAGTTACTTTCCGATAATAAAGTTTAACTTAAGTTCGTCTCCAAAGTAGGAACCTTTGGTGACCAAAAGTTTATCCTTCCTTTTTCGCTTGGATTCTTCCCAAATTCCTACTATAGTTCATTCTATTTACATAATACTCATTGTATGATAATCATTGACCTAATTACCAAGTTACTTCCCCAAAATAAAGTTTAAGTTAAGTTCGTCTCCAAAGGAGGAACCTTTGGTGACCAAAATTATATCCTTCCTTTTTCGCTTGGTTTCTTGCCAAATTCCTACTATAGTTCATTCTATTTATGTAATACTCATTGTATGATGATTATGGACCTAATTAACAAGTTACTTTCCGATAATAAAGTTTAACTTAAGTTCGTCTCCAAAGGAGGAACCTTTGGTGACCAAAAGTTTATCCTTCCTTTTTCGCTTGGATTCTTCCCAAATTCCTACTATAGTTCATTCTATTTAAGTAATACTAATTGTGTGATGTTTATGGACCTAATTAACAAGTTACTTTCCGATAATAAAGTTTAACTTAAGTTCGTCTCCAAAGGAGGAACCTTTGGTGACCAAAAGTTTATCCTTCCTTTTTCGCTTGGATTCTTCCCAAATTCCTACTATAGTTCATTCTATTTACGTAATACTCATTGTATGATGATTATTGACCTAATTAACAAGTTACTTTCCCAAAATAAAGTTTAAGTTAAGTTCGTCTCCAAAGGAGGAACCTTTGGTGACCAAAATTTTATCCATCCTTTTTCGCTTGGTTTCTTGCCAAATTCCTACTATAATTCATTCTATTTATGTAATACTAATTGTATGATGATTATTGACCTAATTAACAAGTTAGTTCCCAATAATAAAGTTTAACTTAAGTTCGTCTCCAAAGTAGGAACCTTTGGTGACCAAAATTTTATCCATCCTTTTTCGCTTGGTTTCTTGCCAAATTCCTACTATAGTTCATTCTATTTATGTAATACTAATTGTATGATGATTATTGACCTAATTAACAAGTTAGTTCCCGATAATAAAGTTTAACTTAAGTTCGTCTCCAAAGTAGGAACCTTTGGTGACCAAAATTTTATCCTACCTTTTTGGCTTGGTTTCTTCCCAAATTCCTACTATAGTTCATTCTCTTTATGTAATACTCGTTGTATGATTATTATGGACCTAATTAACAAGTTACTTCCCCATAATAAAGTTTAACGTAAGTTCGTCTCCAAAGGAGGAACCTTTGGTGACCAAAATTTTATCCTACCTTTTTGGCTTGGTTTCTTCCCAAATTCCTACTATAGTTCATTCTATTTATGTAATACTCATTGTATGATGATTATGGACCTAATTAACAAGTTACTTCCCCATAATAAAGTTTAAGTTAAGTTCGTCTCCAAAGGAGGAACCTTTGGTGACCAAAATTTTATCCTTCCTTTTTCGCATGGTTGCTTGCCAAATTCCTACTATAGTTCATTCTATTTATGTAATACTCATTGTGTGATGATTATGGACCTAATTAACAAGTTACTTCCCCAAAATAAAGTTTAAGTTAAGTTCGTCTCCAAAGGAGGAACCTTTGGTGACCAAAAGTTTATCCTTTATTTTTCGCTTGGATTCTTGCCAAATTCCTACTATAGTTCATTCTATTTAAGTAATACTAATTTTGTGATGTTTATGGACCTAATTAACAAGTTACTTTCCGATAATAAAGTTTAACTTAAGTTCGTCTCCAAAGTAGGAACCTTTGGTGACCAAAAGTTTATCCTTCCTTTTTCGCTTGGATTCTTCCCAAATTCCTACTATAGTTCATTCTATTTACATAATACTCATTGTATGATAATCATTGACCTAATTACCAAGTTACTTCCCCAAAATAAAGTTTAAGTTAAGTTCGTCTCCAAAGGAGGAACCTTTGGTGACCAAAATTATATCCTTCCTTTTTCGCTTGGTTTCTTGCCAAATTCCTACTATAGTTCATTCTATTTATGTAATACTCATTGTATGATGATTATGGACCTAATTAACAAGTTACTTTCCGATAATAAAGTTTAACTTAAGTTCGTCTCCAAAGGAGGAACCTTTGGTGACCAAAAGTTTATCCTTCCTTTTTCGCTTGGATTCTTCCCAAATTCCTACTATAGTTCATTCTATTTAAGTAATACTAATTGTGTGATGTTTATGGACCTAATTAACAAGTTACTTTCCGATAATAAAGTTTAACTTAAGTTCGTCTCCAAAGGAGGAACCTTTGGTGACCAAAAGTTTATCCTTCCTTTTTCGCTTGGATTCTTCCCAAATTCCTACTATAGTTCATTCTATTTACGTAATACTCATTGTATGATGATTATTGACCTAATTAACAAGTTACTTTCCCAAAATAAAGTTTAAGTTAAGTTCGTCTCCAAAGGAGGAACCTTTGGTGACCAAAATTTTATCCATCCTTTTTCGCTTGGTTTCTTGCCAAATTCCTACTATAATTCATTCTATTTATGTAATACTAATTGTATGATGATTATTGACCTAATTAACAAGTTAGTTCCCAATAATAAAGTTTAACTTAAGTTCGTCTCCAAAGTAGGAACCTTTGGTGACCAAAATTTTATCCATCCTTTTTCGCTTGGTTTCTTGCCAAATTCCTACTATAGTTCATTCTATTTATGTAATACTAATTGTATGATGATTATTGACCTAATTAACAAGTTAGTTCCCGATAATAAAGTTTAACTTAAGTTCGTCTCCAAAGTAGGAACCTTTGGTGACCAAAATTTTATCCTACCTTTTTGGCTTGGTTTCTTCCCAAATTCCTACTATAGTTCATTCTCTTTATGTAATACTCGTTGTATGATTATTATGGACCTAATTAACAAGTTACTTCCCCATAATAAAGTTTAACGTAAGTTCGTCTCCAAAGGAGGAACCTTTGGTGACCAAAATTTTATCCTACCTTTTTGGCTTGGTTTCTTCCCAAATTCCTACTATAGTTCATTCTATTTATGTAATACTCATTGTATGATGATTATGGACCTAATTAACAAGTTACTTCCCCATAATAAAGTTTAAGTTAAGTTCGTCTCCAAAGGAGGAACCTTTGGTGACCAAAATTTTATCCTTCCTTTTTCGCATGGTTGCTTGCCAAATTCCTACTATAGTTCATTCTATTTATGTAATACTCATTGTGTGATGATTATGGACCTAATTAACAAGTTACTTCCCCAAAATAAAGTTTAAGTTAAGTTCGTCTCCAAAGGAGGAACCTTTGGTGACCAAAAGTTTATCCTTTATTTTTCGCTTGGATTCTTGCCAAATTCCTACTATAGTTCATTCTATTTAAGTAATACTAATTTTGTGATGTTTATGGACCTAATTAACAAGTTACTTTCCGATAATAAAGTTTAACTTAAGTTCGTCTCCAAAGTAGGAACCTTTGGTGACCAAAAGTTTATCCTTCCTTTTTCGCTTGGATTCTTCCCAAATTCCTACTATAGTTCATTCTATTTACATAATACTCATTGTATGATAATCATTGACCTAATTACCAAGTTACTTCCCCAAAATAAAGTTTAAGTTAAGTTCGTCTCCAAAGGAGGAACCTTTGGTGACCAAAATTATATCCTTCCTTTTTCGCTTGGTTTCTTGCCAAATTCCTACTATAGTTCATTCTATTTATGTAATACTCATTGTATGATGATTATGGACCTAATTAACAAGTTACTTTCCGATAATAAAGTTTAACTTAAGTTCGTCTCCAAAGGAGGAACCTTTGGTGACCAAAAGTTTATCCTTCCTTTTTCGCTTGGATTCTTCCCAAATTCCTACTATAGTTCATTCTATTTAAGTAATACTAATTGTGTGATGTTTATGGACCTAATTAACAAGTTACTTTCCGATAATAAAGTTTAACTTAAGTTCGTCTCCAAAGGAGGAACCTTTGGTGACCAAAAGTTTATCCTTCCTTTTTCGCTTGGATTCTTCCCAAATTCCTACTATAGTTCATTCTATTTACGTAATACTCATTGTATGATGATTATTGACCTAATTAACAAGTTACTTTCCCAAAATAAAGTTTAAGTTAAGTTCGTCTCCAAAGGAGGAACCTTTGGTGACCAAAATTTTATCCATCCTTTTTCGCTTGGTTTCTTGCCAAATTCCTACTATAATTCATTCTATTTATGTAATACTAATTGTATGATGATTATTGACCTAATTAACAAGTTAGTTCCCGATAATAAAGTTTAACTTAAGTTCGTCTCCAAAGTAGGAACCTTTGGTGACCAAAATTTTATCCATCCTTTTTCGCTTGGTTTCTTGCCAAATTCCTACTATAGTTCATTCTATTTATGTAATACTAATTGTATGATGATTATTGACCTAATTAACAAGTTAGTTCCCGATAATAAAGTTTAACTTAAGTTCGTCTCCAAAGTAGGAACCTTTGGTGACCAAAATTTTATCCTACCTTTTTGGCTTGGTTTCTTCCCAAATTCCTACTATAGTTCATTCTCTTTATGTAATACTCGTTGTATGATTATTATGGACCTAATTAACAAGTTACTTCCCCATAATAAAGTTTAACGTAAGTTCGTCTCCAAAGGAGGAACCTTTGGTGACCAAAATTTTATCCTACCTTTTTGGCTTGGTTTCTTCCCAAATTCCTACTATAGTTCATTCTATTTATGTAATACTCATTGTATGATGATTATGGACCTAATTAACAAGTTACTTCCCCATAATAAAGTTTAAGTTAAGTTCGTCTCCAAAGGAGGAACCTTTGGTGACCAAAATTTTATCCTTCCTTTTTCGCATGGTTGCTTGCCAAATTCCTACTATAGTTCATTCTATTTATGTAATACTCGTTGTGTGATGATTATGGACCTAATTAACAAGTTACTTCCCCAAAATAAAGTTTAAGTTAAGTTCGTCTCCAAAGGAGGAACCTTTGGTGACCAAAAGTTTATCCTTTATTTTTCGCTTGGATTCTTGCCAAATTCCTACTATAGTTCATTCTATTTAAGTAATACTAATTTTGTGATGTTTATGGACCTAATTAACAAGTTACTTTCCGATAATAAAGTTTAACTTAAGTTCGTCTCCAAAGTAGGAACCTTTGGTGACCAAAAGTTTATCCTTCCTTTTTCGCTTGGATTCTTCCCAAATTCCTACTATAGTTCATTCTATTTACATAATACTCATTGTATGATAATCATTGACCTAATTACCAAGTTACTTCCCCAAAATAAAGTTTAAGTTAAGTTCGTCTCCAAAGGAGGAACCTTTGGTGACCAAAATTATATCCTTCCTTTTTCGCTTGGTTTCTTGCCAAATTCCTACTATAGTTCATTCTATTTATGTAATACTCATTGTATGATGATTATGGACCTAATTAACAAGTTACTTTCCGATAATAAAGTTTAACTTAAGTTCGTCTCCAAAGGAGGAACCTTTGGTGACCAAAAGTTTATCCTTCCTTTTTCGCTTGGATTCTTCCCAAATTCCTACTATAGTTCATTCTATTTAAGTAATACTAATTGTGTGATGTTTATGGACCTAATTAACAAGTTACTTTCCGATAATAAAGTTTAACTTAAGTTCGTCTCCAAAGGAGGAACCTTTGGTGACCAAAAGTTTATCCTTCCTTTTTCGCTTGGATTCTTCCCAAATTCCTACTATAGTTCATTCTATTTACGTAATACTCATTGTATGATGATTATTGACCTAATTAACAAGTTACTTTCCCAAAATAAAGTTTAAGTTAAGTTCGTCTCCAAAGGAGGAACCTTTGGTGACCAAAATTTTATCCATCCTTTTTCGCTTGGTTTCTTGCCAAATTCCTACTATAATTCATTCTATTTATGTAATACTAATTGTATGATGATTATTGACCTAATTAACAAGTTAGTTCCCAATAATAAAGTTTAACTTAAGTTCGTCTCCAAAGTAGGAACCTTTGGTGACCAAAATTTTATCCATCCTTTTTCGCTTGGTTTCTTGCCAAATTCCTACTATAGTTCATTCTATTTATGTAATACTAATTGTATGATGATTATTGACCTAATTAACAAGTTAGTTCCCGATAATAAAGTTTAACTTAAGTTCGTCTCCAAAGTAGGAACCTTTGGTGACCAAAATTTTATCCTACCTTTTTGGCTTGGTTTCTTCCCAAATTCCTACTATAGTTCATTCTCTTTATGTAATACTCGTTGTATGATTATTATGGACCTAATTAACAAGTTACTTCCCCATAATAAAGTTTAACGTAAGTTCGTCTCCAAAGGAGGAACCTTTGGTGACCAAAATTTTATCCTACCTTTTTGGCTTGGTTTCTTCCCAAATTCCTACTATAGTTCATTCTATTTATGTAATACTCATTGTATGATGATTATGGACCTAATTAACAAGTTACTTCCCCATAATAAAGTTTAAGTTAAGTTCGTCTCCAAAGGAGGAACCTTTGGTGACCAAAATTTTATCCTTCCTTTTTCGCATGGTTGCTTGCCAAATTCCTACTATAGTTCATTCTATTTATGTAATACTCATTGTGTGATGATTATGGACCTAATTAACAAGTTACTTCCCCAAAATAAAGTTTAAGTTAAGTTCGTCTCCAAAGGAGGAACCTTTGGTGACCAAAAGTTTATCCTTTATTTTTCGCTTGGATTCTTGCCAAATTCCTACTATAGTTCATTCTATTTAAGTAATACTAATTTTGTGATGTTTATGGACCTAATTAACAAGTTACTTTCCGATAATAAAGTTTAACTTAAGTTCGTCTCCAAAGTAGGAACCTTTGGTGACCAAAAGTTTATCCTTCCTTTTTCGCTTGGATTCTTCCCAAATTCCTACTATAGTTCATTCTATTTACATAATACTCATTGTATGATAATCATTGACCTAATTACCAAGTTACTTCCCCAAAATAAAGTTTAAGTTAAGTTCGTCTCCAAAGGAGGAACCTTTGGTGACCAAAATTATATCCTTCCTTTTTCGCTTGGTTTCTTGCCAAATTCCTACTATAGTTCATTCTATTTATGTAATACTCATTGTATGATGATTATGGACCTAATTAACAAGTTACTTTCCGATAATAAAGTTTAACTTAAGTTCGTCTCCAAAGGAGGAACCTTTGGTGACCAAAAGTTTATCCTTCCTTTTTCGCTTGGATTCTTCCCAAATTCCTACTATAGTTCATTCTATTTAAGTAATACTAATTGTGTGATGTTTATGGACCTAATTAACAAGTTACTTTCCGATAATAAAGTTTAACTTAAGTTCGTCTCCAAAGGAGGAACCTTTGGTGACCAAAAGTTTATCCTTCCTTTTTCGCTTGGATTCTTCCCAAATTCCTACTATAGTTCATTCTATTTACGTAATACTCATTGTATGATGATTATTGACCTAATTAACAAGTTACTTTCCCAAAATAAAGTTTAAGTTAAGTTCGTCTCCAAAGGAGGAACCTTTGGTGACCAAAATTTTATCCATCCTTTTTCGCTTGGTTTCTTGCCAAATTCCTACTATAATTCATTCTATTTATGTAATACTAATTGTATGATGATTATTGACCTAATTAACAAGTTAGTTCCCGATAATAAAGTTTAACTTAAGTTCGTCTCCAAAGTAGGAACCTTTGGTGACCAAAATTTTATCCATCCTTTTTCGCTTGGTTTCTTGCCAAATTCCTACTATAGTTCATTCTATTTATGTAATACTAATTGTATGATGATTATTGACCTAATTAACAAGTTAGTTCCCGATAATAAAGTTTAACTTAAGTTCGTCTCCAAAGTAGGAACCTTTGGTGACCAAAATTTTATCCTACCTTTTTGGCTTGGTTTCTTCCCAAATTCCTACTATAGTTCATTCTCTTTATGTAATACTCGTTGTATGATTATTATGGACCTAATTAACAAGTTACTTCCCCATAATAAAGTTTAACGTAAGTTCGTCTCCAAAGGAGGAACCTTTGGTGACCAAAATTTTATCCTACCTTTTTGGCTTGGTTTCTTCCCAAATTCCTACTATAGTTCATTCTATTTATGTAATACTCATTGTATGATGATTATGGACCTAATTAACAAGTTACTTCCCCATAATAAAGTTTAAGTTAAGTTCGTCTCCAAAGGAGGAACCTTTGGTGACCAAAATTTTATCCTTCCTTTTTCGCATGGTTGCTTGCCAAATTCCTACTATAGTTCATTCTATTTATGTAATACTCGTTGTGTGATGATTATGGACCTAATTAACAAGTTACTTCCCCAAAATAAAGTTTAAGTTAAGTTCGTCTCCAAAGGAGGAACCTTTGGTGACCAAAAGTTTATCCTTTATTTTTCGCTTGGATTCTTGCCAAATTCCTACTATAGTTCATTCTATTTAAGTAATACTAATTTTGTGATGTTTATGGACCTAATTAACAAGTTACTTTCCGATAATAAAGTTTAACTTAAGTTCGTCTCCAAAGTAGGAACCTTTGGTGACCAAAAGTTTATCCTTCCTTTTTCGCTTGGATTCTTCCCAAATTCCTACTATAGTTCATTCTATTTACATAATACTCATTGTATGATAATCATTGACCTAATTACCAAGTTACTTCCCCAAAATAAAGTTTAAGTTAAGTTCGTCTCCAAAGGAGGAACCTTTGGTGACCAAAATTATATCCTTCCTTTTTCGCTTGGTTTCTTGCCAAATTCCTACTATAGTTCATTCTATTTATGTAATACTCATTGTATGATGATTATGGACCTAATTAACAAGTTACTTTCCGATAATAAAGTTTAACTTAAGTTCGTCTCCAAAGGAGGAACCTTTGGTGACCAAAAGTTTATCCTTCCTTTTTCGCTTGGATTCTTCCCAAATTCCTACTATAGTTCATTCTATTTAAGTAATACTAATTGTGTGATGTTTATGGACCTAATTAACAAGTTACTTTCCGATAATAAAGTTTAACTTAAGTTCGTCTCCAAAGGAGGAACCTTTGGTGACCAAAAGTTTATCCTTCCTTTTTCGCTTGGATTCTTCCCAAATTCCTACTATAGTTCATTCTATTTACGTAATACTCATTGTATGATGATTATTGACCTAATTAACAAGTTACTTTCCCAAAATAAAGTTTAAGTTAAGTTCGTCTCCAAAGGAGGAACCTTTGGTGACCAAAATTTTATCCATCCTTTTTCGCTTGGTTTCTTGCCAAATTCCTACTATAATTCATTCTATTTATGTAATACTAATTGTATGATGATTATTGACCTAATTAACAAGTTAGTTCCCGATAATAAAGTTTAACTTAAGTTCGTCTCCAAAGTAGGAACCTTTGGTGACCAAAATTTTATCCATCCTTTTTCGCTTGGTTTCTTGCCAAATTCCTACTATAGTTCATTCTATTTATGTAATACTAATTGTATGATGATTATTGACCTAATTAACAAGTTAGTTCCCGATAATAAAGTTTAACTTAAGTTCGTCTCCAAAGTAGGAACCTTTGGTGACCAAAATTTTATCCTACCTTTTTGGCTTGGTTTCTTCCCAAATTCCTACTATAGTTCATTCTCTTTATGTAATACTCGTTGTATGATTATTATGGACCTAATTAACAAGTTACTTCCCCATAATAAAGTTTAACGTAAGTTCGTCTCCAAAGGAGGAACCTTTGGTGACCAAAATTTTATCCTACCTTTTTGGCTTGGTTTCTTCCCAAATTCCTACTATAGTTCATTCTATTTATGTAATACTCATTGTATGATGATTATGGACCTAATTAACAAGTTACTTCCCCATAATAAAGTTTAAGTTAAGTTCGTCTCCAAAGGAGGAACCTTTGGTGACCAAAATTTTATCCTTCCTTTTTCGCATGGTTGCTTGCCAAATTCCTACTATAGTTCATTCTATTTATGTAATACTCGTTGTGTGATGATTATGGACCTAATTAACAAGTTACTTCCCCAAAATAAAGTTTAAGTTAAGTTCGTCTCCAAAGGAGGAACCTTTGGTGACCAAAAGTTTATCCTTTATTTTTCGCTTGGATTCTTGCCAAATTCCTACTATAGTTCATTCTATTTAAGTAATACTAATTTTGTGATGTTTATGGACCTAATTAACAAGTTACTTTCCGATAATAAAGTTTAACTTAAGTTCGTCTCCAAAGTAGGAACCTTTGGTGACCAAAAGTTTATCCTTCCTTTTTCGCTTGGATTCTTCCCAAATTCCTACTATAGTTCATTCTATTTACATAATACTCATTGTATGATAATCATTGACCTAATTACCAAGTTACTTCCCCAAAATAAAGTTTAAGTTAAGTTCGTCTCCAAAGGAGGAACCTTTGGTGACCAAAATTATATCCTTCCTTTTTCGCTTGGTTTCTTGCCAAATTCCTACTATAGTTCATTCTATTTATGTAATACTCATTGTATGATGATTATGGACCTAATTAACAAGTTACTTTCCGATAATAAAGTTTAACTTAAGTTCGTCTCCAAAGGAGGAACCTTTGGTGACCAAAAGTTTATCCTTCCTTTTTCGCTTGGATTCTTCCCAAATTCCTACTATAGTTCATTCTATTTAAGTAATACTAATTGTGTGATGTTTATGGACCTAATTAACAAGTTACTTTCCGATAATAAAGTTTAACTTAAGTTCGTCTCCAAAGGAGGAACCTTTGGTGACCAAAAGTTTATCCTTCCTTTTTCGCTTGGATTCTTCCCAAATTCCTACTATAGTTCATTCTATTTACGTAATACTCATTGTATGATGATTATTGACCTAATTAACAAGTTACTTTCCCAAAATAAAGTTTAAGTTAAGTTCGTCTCCAAAGGAGGAACCTTTGGTGACCAAAATTTTATCCATCCTTTTTCGCTTGGTTTCTTGCCAAATTCCTACTATAGTTCATTCTATTTATGTAATACTAATTGTATGATGATTATTGACCTAATTAACAAGTTAGTTCCCGATAATAAAGTTTAACTTAAGTTCGTCTCCAAAGTAGGAACCTTTGGTGACCAAAATTTTATCCTACCTTTTTGGCTTGGTTTCTTCCCAAATTCCTACTATAGTTCATTCTCTTTATGTAATACTCGTTGTATGATGATTATGGACCTAATTAACAAGTTACTTCCCCATAATAAAGTTTAACGTAAGTTCGTCTCCAATGGAGGAACCTTTGGTGACCAAAATTTTATCCTACCTTTTTGGCTTGGTTTCTTCCCAAATTCCTACTATAGTTCATTCTATTTATGTAATACTCATTGTATGATGATTATGGACCTAATTAACAAGTTACTTCCCCATAATAAAGTTTAAGTTAAGTTCGTCTCCAAAGGAGGAACCTTTTGTGACCAAAATTTTATCCTTCCTTTTTCGCATGGTTGCTTGCCAAATTCCTACTATAGTTCAGTCTATTTATGTAATACTCATTGTGTGATGATTATGGACCTAATTAACAAGTTACTTCCCCAAAATAAAGTTTAAGTTAAGTTCGTCTCCAAAGGAGGAACCTTTGGTGACCAAAAGTTTATCCTTTATTTTTCGCTTGGATTCTTGCCAAATTCCTACTATAGTTCATTCTATTTAAGTAATACTAATTTTGTGATGTTTATGGACCTAATTAACAAGTTACTTTCCGATAATAAAGTTTAACTTAAGTTCGTCTCCAAAGTAGGAACCTTTGGTGACCAAAAGTTTATCCTTCCTTTTTCGCTTGGATTCTTCCCAAATTCCTACTATAGTTCATTCTATTTACATAATACTCATTGTATGATAATCATTGACCTAATTACCAAGTTACTTCCCCAAAATAAAGTTTAAGTTAAGTTCGTCTCCAAAGGAGGAACCTTTGGTGACCAAAATTATATCCTTCCTTTTTCGCTTGGTTTCTTGCCAAATTCCTACTATAGTTCATTCTATTTATGTAATACTCATTGTATGATGATTATGGACCTAATTAACAAGTTACTTTCCGATAATAAAGTTTAACTTAAGTTCGTCTTCAAAGGAGGAACCTTTGGTGACCAAAAGTTTATCCTTCCTTTTTCGCTTGGATTCTTCCCAAATTCCTACTATAGTTCATTCTATTTAAGTAATACTAATTGTGTGATGTTTATGGACCTAATTAACAAGTTACTTTCCGATAATAAAGTTTAACTTAAGTTCGTCTCCAAAGGAGGTACCTTTGGTGACCAAAAGTTTATCCTTCCATTTTCGCTTGGATTCTTCCCAAATTCCTACTATAGTTCATTCTATTTACGTAATACTCATTGTATGATGATTATTGACCTAATTAACAAGTTACTTTCCCAAAATAAAGTTTAAGTTAAGTTCGTCTCCAAAGGAGGAACCTTTGGTGACCAAAATTTTATCCATCCTTTTTCGCTTGGTTTCTTGCCAAGTTCCTACTATAGTTCATTCTATTTATGTAATACTAATTGTATGATGATTATTGACCTAATTAACAAGTTAGTTCCCGATAATAAAGTTTAACTTAAGTTCGTCTCCAAAGTAGGAACCTTTGGTGACCAAAATTTTATCCTACCTTTTTGGCTTGGTTTCTTCCCAAATTCCTACTATAGTTCATTCTCTTTATGTAATACTCGTTGTATGATTATTATGGACCTAATTAACAAGTTACTTCCCCATAATAAAGTTTAACGTAAGTTCGTCTCCAAAGGAGGAACCTTTGGTGACCAAAATTTTATCCTACCTTTTTGGCTTGGTTTCTTCCCAAATTCCTACTATAGTTCATTCTATTTATGTAATACTCATTGTATGATGATTATGGACCTAATTAACAAGTTACTTCCCCATAATAAAGTTTAAGTTAAGTTCGTCTCCAAAGGAGGAACCTTTGGTGACCAAAATTTTATCCTTCCTTTTTCGCATGGTTGCTTGCCAAATTCCTACTATAGTTCATTCTATTTATGTAATACTCGTTGTGTGATGATTATGGACCTAATTAACAAGTTACTTCCCCAAAATAAAGTTTAAGTTAAGTTCGTCTCCAAAGGAGGAACCTTTGGTGACCAAAAGTTTATCCTTTATTTTTCGCTTGGATTCTTGCCAAATTCCTACTATAGTTCATTCTATTTAAGTAATACTAATTTTGTGATGTTTATGGACCTAATTAACAAGTTACTTTCCGATAATAAAGTTTAACTTAAGTTCGTCTCCAAAGTAGGAACCTTTGGTGACCAAAAGTTTATCCTTCCTTTTTTGCTTGGATTCTTCCCAAATTCCTACTATAGTTCATTCTATTTACATAATACTCATTGTATGATAATCATTGACCTAATTACCAAGTTACTTCCCCAAAATAAAGTTTAAGTTAAGTTCGTCTCCAAAGGAGGAACCTTTGGTGACCAAAATTATATCCTTCCTTTTTCGCTTGGTTTCTTGCCAAATTCCTACTATAGTTCATTCTATTTATGTAATACTCATTGTATGATGATTATGGACCAAATTAACAAGTTACTTTCCGATAATAAAGTTTAACTTAAGTTCGTCTTCAAAGGAGGAACCTTTGGTGACCAAAATTATATCCTTCCTTTTTCGCTTGGTTTCTTGCCAAATTCCTACTATAGTTCATTCTATTTATGTAATACTAATTGTATGATGATTATTGACCTAATTAACAAGTTAGTTCCCGATAATAAAGTTTAACTTAAGTTCGTCTCCAAAGTAGGAACCTTTGGTGACCAAAATTTTATCCTACCTTTTTGGCTTGGTTTCTTCCCAAATTCCTACTATAGTTCATTCTCTTTATGTAATACTCGTTGTATGATGATTATGGACCTAATTAACAAGTTACTTCCCCATAATAAAGTTTAACGTAAGTTCGTCTCCAATGGAGGAACCTTTGGTGACCAAAATTTTATCCTACCTTTTTGGCTTGGTTTCTTCCCAAATTCCTACTATAGTTCATTCTATTTATGTAATACTCATTGTATGATGATTATGAACCTAATTAACAAGTTACTTCCCCATAATAAAGTTTAAGTTAAGTTCGTCTCCAAAGGAGGAACCTTTTGTGACCAAAATTTTATCCTTCCTTTTTCGCATGGTTGCTTGCCAAATTCCTACTATAGTTCATTCTATTTATGTAATACTCATTGTGTGATGATTATGGACCTAATTAACAAGTTACTTCCCCAAAATAAAGTTTAAGTTAAGTTCGTCTCCAAAGGAGGAACCTTTGGTGACCAAAAGTTTATCCTTTATTTTTCGCTTGGATTCTTGCCAAATTCCTACTATAGTTCATTCTATTTAAGTAATACTAATTTTGTGATGTTTATGGACCTAATTAACAAGTTACTTTCCGATAATAAAGTTTAACTTAAGTTCGTCTCCAAAGTAGGAACCTTTGGTGACCAAAAGTTTATCCTTCCTTTTTCGCTTGGATTCTTCCCAAATTCCTACTATAGTTCATTCTATTTACATAATACTCATTGTATGATAATCATTGACCTAATTACCAAGTTACTTCCCCAAAATAAAGTTTAAGTTAAGTTCGTCTCCAAAGGAGGAACCTTTGGTGACCAAAATTATATCCTTCCTTTTTCGCTTGGTTTCTTGCCAAATTCCTACTATAGTTCATTCTATTTATGTAATACTCATTGTATGATGATTATGGACCAAATTAACAAGTTACTTTCCGATAATAAAGTTTAACTTAAGTTCGTCTTCAAAGGAGGAACCTTTGGTGACCAAAAGTTTATCCTTCCTTTTTCGCTTGGATTCTTCCCAAATTCCTACTATAGTTCATTCTATTTAAGTAATACTAATTGTGTGATGTTTATGGACCTAATTAACAAGTTACTTTCCGATAATAAAGTTTAACTTAAGTTCGTCTCCAAAGGAGGAACCTTTGGTGACCAAAAGTTTATCCTTCCATTTTCGCTTGGATTCTTCCCAAATTCCTACTATAGTTCATTCTATTTACGTAATACTCATTGTATGATGATTATTGACCTAATTAACAAGTTACTTTCCCAAAATAAAGTTTAAGTTAAGTTCGTCTCCAAAGGAGGAACCTTTGGTGACCAAAATTTTATCCATCCTTTTTCGCTTGGTTTCTTGCCAAGTTCCTACTATAGTTCATTCTATTTATGTAATACTAATTGTATGATGATTATTGACCTAATTAACAAGTTAGTTCCCGATAATAAAGTTTAACTTAAGTTCGTCTCCAAAGTAGGAACCTTTGGTGACCAAAATTTTATCCTACCTTTTTGGCTTGGTTTCTTCCCAAATTCCTACTATAGTTCATTCTCTTTATGTAATACTCGTTGTATGATGATTATGGACCTAATTAACAAGTTACTTCCCCATAATAAAGTTTAAGTTAAGTTCGTCTCCAAAGGAGGAACCTTTGGTGACCAAAATTTTATCCTTCCTTTTTCGCATGGTTGCTTGCCAAATTCCTCCTATAGTTCATTCTATTTATGTAATACTCGTTGTGTGATGATTATGGACCTAATTAACAAGTTACTTCCCCAAAATAAAGTTTAAGTTAAGTTCGTCTCCAAAGGAGGAACCTTTGGTGACCAAAAGTTTATCCTTTATTTTTCGCTTGGATTCTTGCCAAATTCCTACTATAGTTCATTCTATTTAAGTAATACTAATTTTGTGATGTTTATGGACCTAATTAACAAGTTACTTTCCGATAATAAAGTTTAACTTAAGTTCGTCTCCAAAGTAGGAACCTTTGGTGACCAAAAGTTTATCCTTCCTTTTTCGCTTGGATTCTTCCCAAATTCCTACTATAGTTCATTCTATTTACATAATACTCATTGTATGATAATCATTGACCTAATTACCAAGTTACTTCCCCAAAATAAAGTTTAAGTTAAGTTCGTCTCCAAAGGAGGAACCTTTGGTGACCAAAATTATATCCTTCCTTTTTCGCTTGGTTTCTTGCCAAATTCCTACTATAGTTCATTCTATTTATGTAATACTCATTGTATGATGATTATGGACCTAATTAACAAGTTACTTTCCGATAATAAAGTTTAACTTAAGTTCGTCTCCAAAGGAGGAACCTTTGGTGACCAAAAGTTTATCCTTCCTTTTTCGCTTGGATTCTTCCCAAATTCCTACTATAGTTCATTCTATTTAAGTAATACTAATTGTGTGATGTTTATGGACCTAATTAACAAGTTACTTTCCGATAATAAAGTTTAACTTAAGTTCGTCTCCAAAGGAGGAACCTTTGGTGACCAAAAGTTTATCCTTCCTTTTTCGCTTGGATTCTTCCCAAATTCCTACTATAGTTCATTCGATTTACGTAATACTCATTGTATGATGATTATTGACCTAATTAACAAGTTACTTTCCCAAAATAAAGTTTAAGTTAAGTTCGTCTCCAAAGGAGGAACCTTTGGTGACCAAAATTTTATCCATCCTTTTTCGCTTGGTTTCTTGCCAAATTCCTACTATAGTTCATTCTATTTATGTAATACTAATTGTATGATGATTATTGACCTAATTAACAAGTTAGTTCCCGATAATAAAGTTTAACTTAAGTTCGTCACCAAAGTAGGAACCTTTGGTGACCAAAATTTTATCCTACCTTTTTGGCTTGGTTTCTTCCCAAATTCCTACTATAGTTCATTCTCTTTATGTAATACTCGTTGTATGATGATTATGGACCTAATTAACAAGTTACTTCCCCTTAATAAAGTTTAACGTAAGTTCGTCTCCAATGGAGGAACCTTTGGTGACCAAAATTTTATCCTACCTTTTTGGCTTGGTTTCTTCCCAAATTCCTACTATAGTTCATTCTATTTATGTAATACTCATTGTATGATGATTATGGACCTAATTAACAAGTTACTTCCCCATAATAAAGTTTAAGTTAAGTTCGTCTCCAAAGGAGGAACCTTTTGTGACCAAAATTTTATCCTTCCTTTTTCGCATGGTTGCTTGCCAAATTCCTACTATAGTTCATTCTATTTATGTAATACTCATTGTGTGATGATTATGGACCTAATTAACAAGTTACTTCCCCAAAATAAAGTTTAAGTTAAGTTCGTCTCCAAAGGAGGAACCTTTGGTGACCAAAAGTTTATCCTTTATTTTTCGCTTGGATTCTTGCCAAATTCCTACTATAGTTCATTCTATTTAAGTAATACTAATTTTGTGATGTTTATGGACCTAATTAACAAGTTACTTTCCGATAATAAAGTTTAACTTAAGTTCGTCTCCAAAGTAGGAACCTTTGGTGACCAAAAGTTTATCCTTCCTTTTTCGCTTGGATTCTTCCCAAATTCCTACTATAGTTCATTCTATTTACATAATACTCATTGTATGATAATCATTGACCTAATTACCAAGTTACTTCCCCAAAATAAAGTTTAAGTTAAGTTCGTCTCCAAAGGAGGAACCTTTGGTGACCAAAATTATATCCTTCCTTTTTCGCTTGGTTTCTTGCCAAATTCCTACTATAGTTCATTCTATTTATGTAATACTCATTGTATGATGATTATGGACCAAATTAACAAGTTACTTTCCGATAATAAAGTTTAACTTAAGTTCGTCTTCAAAGGAGGAACCTTTGGTGACCAAAAGTTTATCCTTCCTTTTTCGCTTGGATTCTTCCCAAATTCCTACTATAGTTCATTCTATTTAAGTAATACTAATTGTGTGATGTTTATGGACCTAATTAACAAGTTACTTTCCGATAATAAAGTTTAACTTAAGTTCGTCTCCAAAGGAGGAACCTTTGGTGACCAAAAGTTTATCCTTCCATTTTCGCTTGGATTCTTCCCAAATTCCTACTATAGTTCATTCTATTTACGTAATACTCATTGTATGATGATTATTGACCTAATTAACAAGTTACTTTCCCAAAATAAAGTTTAAGTTAAGTTCGTCTCCAAAGGAGGAACCTATGGTGACCAAAATTTTATCCATCCTTTTTCGCTTGGTTTCTTGCCAAGTTCCTACTATAGTTCATTCTATTTATGTAATACTAATTGTATGATGATTATTGACCTAATTAACAAGTTAGTTCCCGATAATAATGTTTAACTTAAGTTCGTCTCCAAAGTAGGAACCTTTGGTGACCAAAATTTTATCCTACCTTTTTGGCTTGGTTTCTTCCCAAATTCCTACTATAGTTCATTCTCTTTATGTAATACTCGTTGTATGATGATTATGGACCTAATTAACAAGTTACTTCCCCATAATAAAGTTTAACGTAAGTTCGTCTCCAAAGGAGGAACCTTTGGTGACCAAAATTATATCCTACCTTTTTGGCTTGGTTTCTTCCCAAATTCCAACTATAGTTCATTCTATTTATGTAATACTCATTGTATGATGATTATGGACCTAATTAACAAGTTACTTTCCGATAATAAAGTTTAACTTAAGTTCGTCTCCAAAGGAGGAACCTTTGGTGACCAAAAGTTTATCCTTCCTTTTTCGCTTGGATTCTTCCCAAATTCCTACTATAGTTCATTCTATTTAAGTAATACTAATTGTGTGATGTTTATGGACCTAATTAACAAGTTACTTTCCGATAATAAAGTTTAACTTAAGTTCGTCTCCAAAGGAGGAACCTTTGGTGACCAAAAGTTTATCCTTCCTTTTTCGCTTGGATTCTTCCCAAATTCCTACTATAGTTCATTCTATTTACGTAATACTCATTGTATGATGATTATTGACCTAATTAACAAGTTACTTTCCCAAAATAAAGTTTAAGTTAAGTTCGTCTCCAAAGGAGGTACCTTTGGTGACCAAAATTTTATACATCCTTTTTCGCTTGGTTTCTTGCCAAATTCCTACTATAGTTCATTCTATTTACATAATACTCATTGTATGATAATCATTGACCTAATTACCAAGTTACTTCCCCAAAATAAAGTTTAAGTTAAGTTCGTCTCCAAAGGAGGAACCTTTGGTGACCAAAATTTTATCCATCCTTTTTCGCTTGGTTTCTTGCCAAGTTCCTACTATAGTTCATTCTATTTATGTAATACTAATTGTATGATGATTATTGACCTAATTAACAAGTTAGTTCCCGATAATAAAGTTTAACTTAAGTTCGTCTCCAAAGTAGGAACCTTTGGTGACCAAAATTTTATCCTACCTTTTTGGCTTGGTTTCTTCCCAAATTCCTACTATAGTTCATTCTCTTTATGTAATACTCGTTGTATGATGATTATGGACCTAATTAACAAGTTACTTCCCCATAATAAAGTTTAAGTTAAGTTCGTCTCCAAAGGAGGAACCTTTGGTGACCAAAATTTTATCCTTCCTTTTTCGCATGGTTGCTTGCCAAATTCCTCCTATAGTTCATTCTATTTATGTAATACTCGTTGTGTGATGATTATGGACCTAATTAACAAGTTACTTCCCCAAAATAAAGTTTAAGTTAAGTTCGTCTCCAAAGGAGGAACCTTTGGTGACCAAAAGTTTATCCTTTATTTTTCGCTTGGATTCTTGCCAAATTCCTACTATAGTTCATTCTATTTAAGTAATACTAATTTTGTGATGTTTATGGACCTAATTAACAAGTTACTTTCCGATAATAAAGTTTAACTTAAGTTCGTCTCCAAAGTAGGAACCTTTGGTGACCAAAAGTTTATCCTTCCTTTTTCGCTTGGATTCTTCCCAAATTCCTACTATAGTTCATTCTATTTACATAATACTCATTGTATGATAATCATTGACCTAATTACCAAGTTACTTCCCCAAAATAAAGTTTAAGTTAAGTTCGTCTCCAAAGGAGGAACCTTTGGTGACCAAAATTATATCCTTCCTTTTTCGCTTGGTTTCTTGCCAAATTCCTACTATAGTTCATTCTATTTATGTAATACTCATTGTATGATGATTATGGACCTAATTAACAAGTTACTTTCCGATAATAAAGTTTAACTTAAGTTCGTCTCCAAAGGAGGAACCTTTGGTGACCAAAAGTTTATCCTTCCTTTTTCGCTTGGATTCTTCCCAAATTCCTACTATAGTTCATTCTATTTAAGTAATACTAATTGTGTGATGTTTATGGACCTAATTAACAAGTTACTTTCCGATAATAAAGTTTAACTTAAGTTCGTCTCCAAAGGAGGAACCTTTGGTGACCAAAAGTTTATCCTTCCTTTTTCGCTTGGATTCTTCCCAAATTCCTACTATAGTTCATTCGATTTACGTAATACTCATTGTATGATGATTATTGACCTAATTAACAAGTTACTTTCCCAAAATAAAGTTTAAGTTAAGTTCGTCTCCAAAGGAGGAACCTTTGGTGACCAAAATTTTATCCATCCTTTTTCGCTTGGTTTCTTGCCAAATTCCTACTATAGTTCATTCTATTTATGTAATACTAATTGTATGATGATTATTGACCTAATTAACAAGTTAGTTCCCGATAATAAAGTTTAACTTAAGTTCGTCCCCAAAGTAGGAACCTTTGGTGACCAAAATTTTATCCTACCTTTTTGGCTTGGTTTCTTCCCAAATTCCTACTATAGTTCATTCTCTTTATGTAATACTCGTTGTATGATGATTATGGACCTAATTAACAAGTTACTTCCCCTTAATAAAGTTTAACGTAAGTTCGTCTCCAATGGAGGAACCTTTGGTGACCAAAATTTTATCCTACCTTTTTGGCTTGGTTTCTTCCCAAATTCCTACTATAGTTCATTCTATTTATGTAATACTCATTGTATGATGATTATGGACCTAATTAACAAGTTACTTCCCCATAATAAAGTTTAAGTTAAGTTCGTCTCCAAAGGAGGAACCTTTTGTGACCAAAATTTTATCCTTCCTTTTTCGCATGGTTGCTTGCCAAATTCCTACTATAGTTCATTCTATTTATGTAATACTCATTGTGTGATGATTATGGACCTAATTAACAAGTTACTTCCCCAAAATAAAGTTTAAGTTAAGTTCGTCTCCAAAGGAGGAACCTTTGGTGACCAAAAGTTTATCCTTTATTTTTCGCTTGGATTCTTGCCAAATTCCTACTATAGTTCATTCTATTTAAGTAATACTAATTTTGTGATGTTTATGGACCTAATTAACAAGTTACTTTCCGATAATAAAGTTTAACTTAAGTTCGTCTCCAAAGTAGGAACCTTTGGTGACCAAAAGTTTATCCTTCCTTTTTCGCTTGGATTCTTCCCAAATTCCTACTATAGTTCATTCTATTTACATAATACTCATTGTATGATAATCATTGACCTAATTACCAAGTTACTTCCCCAAAATAAAGTTTAAGTTAAGTTCGTCTCCAAAGGAGGAACCTTTGGTGACCAAAATTATATCCTTCCTTTTTCGCTTGGTTTCTTGCCAAATTCCTACTATAGTTCATTCTATTTATGTAATACTAATTGTGTGATGTTTATGGACCTAATTAACAAGTTACTTTCCGATAATAAAGTTTAACTTAAGTTCGTCTCCAAAGGAGGAACCTTTGGTGACCAAAAGTTTATCCTTTATTTTTCGCTTGGATTCTTGCCAAATTCCTACTATAGTTCATTCTATTTAAGTAATACTAATTTTGTGATGTTTATGGACCTAATTAACAAGTTACTTTCCGATAATAAAGTTTAACTTAAGTTCGTCTCCAAAGTAGGAACCTTTGGTGACCAAAAGTTTATCCTTCCTTTTTCGCTTGGATTCTTCCCAAATTCCTACTATAGTTCATTCTATTTACATAATACTCATTGTATGATAATCATTGACCTAATTACCAAGTTACTTCCCCAAAATAAAGTTTAAGTTAAGTTCGTCTCCAAAGGAGGAACCTTTGGTGACCAAAATTTTATCCATCCTTTTTCGCTTGGTTTCTTGCCAAGTTCCTACTATAGTTCATTCTATTTATGTAATACTAATTGTATGATGATTATTGACCTAATTAACAAGTTAGTTCCCGATAATAAAGTTTAACTTAAGTTCGTCTCCAAAGTAGGAACCTTTGGTGACCAAAATTTTATCCTACCTTTTTGGCTTGGTTTCTTCCCAAATTCCTACTATAGTTCATTCTCTTTATGTAATACTCGTTGTATGATGATTATGGACCTAATTAACAAGTTACTTCCCCATAATAAAGTTTAAGTTAAGTTCGTCTCCAAAGGAGGAACCTTTGGTGACCAAAATTTTATCCTTCCTTTTTCGCATGGTTGCTTGCCAAATTCCTCCTATAGTTCATTCTATTTATGTAATACTCGTTGTGTGATGATTATGGACCTAATTAACAAGTTACTTCCCCAAAATAAAGTTTAAGTTAAGTTCGTCTCCAAAGGAGGAACCTTTGGTGACCAAAAGTTTATCCTTTATTTTTCGCTTGGATTCTTGCCAAATTCCTACTATAGTTCATTCTATTTAAGTAATACTAATTTTGTGATGTTTATGGACCTAATTAACAAGTTACTTTCCGATAATAAAGTTTAACTTAAGTTCGTCTCCAAAGTAGGAACCTTTGGTGACCAAAAGTTTATCCTTCCTTTTTCGCTTGGATTCTTCCCAAATTCCTACTATAGTTCATTCTATTTACATAATACTCATTGTATGATAATCATTGACCTAATTACCAAGTTACTTCCCCAAAATAAAGTTTAAGTTAAGTTCGTCTCCAAAGGAGGAACCTTTGGTGACCAAAATTATATCCTTCCTTTTTCGCTTGGTTTCTTGCCAAATTCCTACTATAGTTCATTCTATTTATGTAATACTCATTGTATGATGATTATGGACCTAATTAACAAGTTACTTTCCGATAATAAAGTTTAACTTAAGTTCGTCTCCAAAGGAGGAACCTTTGGTGACCAAAAGTTTATCCTTCCTTTTTCGCTTGGATTCTTCCCAAATTCCTACTATAGTTCATTCTATTTAAGTAATACTAATTGTGTGATGTTTATGGACCTAATTAACAAGTTACTTTCCGATAATAAAGTTTAACTTAAGTTCGTCTCCAAAGGAGGAACCTTTGGTGACCAAAAGTTTATCCTTCCTTTTTCGCTTGGATTCTTCCCAAATTCCTACTATAGTTCATTCGATTTACGTAATACTCATTGTATGATGATTATTGACCTAATTAACAAGTTACTTTCCCAAAATAAAGTTTAAGTTAAGTTCGTCTCCAAAGGAGGAACCTTTGGTGACCAAAATTTTATCCATCCTTTTTCGCTTGGTTTCTTGCCAAATTCCTACTATAGTTCATTCTATTTATGTAATACTAATTGTATGATGATTATTGACCTAATTAACAAGTTAGTTCCCGATAATAAAGTTTAACTTAAGTTCGTCACCAAAGTAGGAACCTTTGGTGACCAAAATTTTATCCTACCTTTTTGGCTTGGTTTCTTCCCAAATTCCTACTATAGTTCATTCTCTTTATGTAATACTCGTTGTATGATGATTATGGACCTAATTAACAAGTTACTTCCCCTTAATAAAGTTTAACGTAAGTTCGTCTCCAATGGAGGAACCTTTGGTGACCAAAATTTTATCCTACCTTTTTGGCTTGGTTTCTTCCCAAATTCCTACTATAGTTCATTCTATTTATGTAATACTCATTGTATGATGATTATGGACCTAATTAACAAGTTACTTCCCCATAATAAAGTTTAAGTTAAGTTCGTCTCCAAAGGAGGAACCTTTTGTGACCAAAATTTTATCCTTCCTTTTTCGCATGGTTGCTTGCCAAATTCCTACTATAGTTCATTCTATTTATGTAATACTCATTGTGTGATGATTATGGACCTAATTAACAAGTTACTTCCCCAAAATAAAGTTTAAGTTAAGTTCGTCTCCAAAGGAGGAACCTTTGGTGACCAAAAGTTTATCCTTTATTTTTCGCTTGGATTCTTGCCAAATTCCTACTATAGTTCATTCTATTTAAGTAATACTAATTTTGTGATGTTTATGGACCTAATTAACAAGTTACTTTCCGATAATAAAGTTTAACTTAAGTTCGTCTCCAAAGTAGGAACCTTTGGTGACCAAAAGTTTATCCTTCCTTTTTCGCTTGGATTCTTCCCAAATTCCTACTATAGTTCATTCTATTTACATAATACTCATTGTATGATAATCATTGACCTAATTACCAAGTTACTTCCCCAAAATAAAGTTTAAGTTAAGTTCGTCTCCAAAGGAGGAACCTTTGGTGACCAAAATTTTATCCATCCTTTTTCGCTTGGTTTCTTGCCAAGTTCCTACTATAGTTCATTCTATTTATGTAATACTAATTGTATGATGATTATTGACCTAATTAACAAGTTAGTTCCCGATAATAAAGTTTAACTTAAGTTCGTCTCCAAAGTAGGAACCTTTGGTGACCAAAATTTTATCCTACCTTTTTGGCTTGGTTTCTTCCCAAATTCCTACTATAGTTCATTCTCTTTATGTAATACTCGTTGTATGATGATTATGGACCTAATTAACAAGTTACTTCCCCATAATAAAGTTTAAGTTAAGTTCGTCTCCAAAGGAGGAACCTTTGGTGACCAAAATTTTATCCTTCCTTTTTCGCATGGTTGCTTGCCAAATTCCTCCTATAGTTCATTCTATTTATGTAATACTCGTTGTGTGATGATTATGGACCTAATTAACAAGTTACTTCCCCAAAATAAAGTTTAAGTTAAGTTCGTCTCCAAAGGAGGAACCTTTGGTGACCAAAAGTTTATCCTTTATTTTTCGCTTGGATTCTTGCCAAATTCCTACTATAGTTCATTCTATTTAAGTAATACTAATTTTGTGATGTTTATGGACCTAATTAACAAGTTACTTTCCGATAATAAAGTTTAACTTAAGTTCGTCTCCAAAGTAGGAACCTTTGGTGACCAAAAGTTTATCCTTCCTTTTTCGCTTGGATTCTTCCCAAATTCCTACTATAGTTCATTCTATTTACATAATACTCATTGTATGATAATCATTGACCTAATTACCAAGTTACTTCCCCAAAATAAAGTTTAAGTTAAGTTCGTCTCCAAAGGAGGAACCTTTGGTGACCAAAATTATATCCTTCCTTTTTCGCTTGGTTTCTTGCCAAATTCCTACTATAGTTCATTCTATTTATGTAATACTCATTGTATGATGATTATGGACCTAATTAACAAGTTACTTTCCGATAATAAAGTTTAACTTAAGTTCGTCTCCAAAGGAGGAACCTTTGGTGACCAAAAGTTTATCCTTCCTTTTTCGCTTGGATTCTTCCCAAATTCCTACTATAGTTCATTCTATTTAAGTAATACTAATTGTGTGATGTTTATGGACCTAATTAACAAGTTACTTTCCGATAATAAAGTTTAACTTAAGTTCGTCTCCAAAGGAGGAACCTTTGGTGACCAAAAGTTTATCCTTCCTTTTTCGCTTGGATTCTTCCCAAATTCCTACTATAGTTCATTCGATTTACGTAATACTCATTGTATGATGATTATTGACCTAATTAACAAGTTACTTTCCCAAAATAAAGTTTAAGTTAAGTTCGTCTCCAAAGGAGGAACCTTTGGTGACCAAAATTTTATCCATCCTTTTTCGCTTGGTTTCTTGCCAAATTCCTACTATAGTTCATTCTATTTATGTAATACTAATTGTATGATGATTATTGACCTAATTAACAAGTTAGTTCCCGATAATAAAGTTTAACTTAAGTTCGTCACCAAAGTAGGAACCTTTGGTGACCAAAATTTTATCCTACCTTTTTGGCTTGGTTTCTTCCCAAATTCCTACTATAGTTCATTCTCTTTATGTAATACTCGTTGTATGATGATTATGGACCTAATTAACAAGTTACTTCCCCTTAATAAAGTTTAACGTAAGTTCGTCTCCAATGGAGGAACCTTTGGTGACCAAAATTTTATCCTACCTTTTTGGCTTGGTTTCTTCCCAAATTCCTACTATAGTTCATTCTATTTATGTAATACTCATTGTATGATGATTATGGACCTAATTAACAAGTTACTTCCCCATAATAAAGTTTAAGTTAAGTTCGTCTCCAAAGGAGGAACCTTTTGTGACCAAAATTTTATCCTTCCTTTTTCGCATGGTTGCTTGCCAAATTCCTACTATAGTTCATTCTATTTATGTAATACTCATTGTGTGATGATTATGGACCTAATTAACAAGTTACTTCCCCAAAATAAAGTTTAAGTTAAGTTCGTCTCCAAAGGAGGAACCTTTGGTGACCAAAAGTTTATCCTTTATTTTTCGCTTGGATTCTTGCCAAATTCCTACTATAGTTCATTCTATTTAAGTAATACTAATTTTGTGATGTTTATGGACCTAATTAACAAGTTACTTTCCGATAATAAAGTTTAACTTAAGTTCGTCTCCAAAGTAGGAACCTTTGGTGACCAAAAGTTTATCCTTCCTTTTTCGCTTGGATTCTTCCCAAATTCCTACTATAGTTCATTCTATTTACATAATACTCATTGTATGATAATCATTGACCTAATTACCAAGTTACTTCCCCAAAATAAAGTTTAAGTTAAGTTCGTCTTCAAAGGAGGAACCTTTGGTGACCAAAATTATATCCTTCCTTTTTCGCTTGGTTTCTTGCCAAATTCCTACTATAGTTCATTCTATTTATGTAATACTCATTGTATGATGATTATGGACCAAATTAACAAGTTACTTTCCGATAATAAAGTTTAACTTAAGTTCGTCTTCAAAGGAGGAACCTTTGGTGACCAAAAGTTTATCCTTCCTTTTTCGCTTGGATTCTTCCCAAATTCCTACTATAGTTCATTCTATTTAAGTAATACTAATTGTGTGATGTTTATGGACCTAATTAACAAGTTACTTTCCGATAATAAAGTTTAACTTAAGTTCGTCTCCAAAGGAGGAACCTTTGGTGACCAAAAGTTTATCCTTCCATTTTCGCTTGGATTCTTCCCAAATTCCTACTATAGTTCATTCTATTTACGTAATACTCATTGTATGATGATTATTGACCTAATTAACAAGTTACTTTCCCAAAATAAAGTTTAAGTTAAGTTCGTCTCCAAAGGAGGAACCTATGGTGACCAAAATTTTATCCATCCTTTTTCGCTTGGTTTCTTGCCAAGTTCCTACTATAGTTCATTCTATTTATGTAATACTAATTGTATGATGATTATTGACCTAATTAACAAGTTAGTTCCCGATAATAATGTTTAACTTAAGTTCGTCTCCAAAGTAGGAACCTTTGGTGACCAAAATTTTATCCTACCTTTTTGGCTTGGTTTCTTCCCAAATTCCTACTATAGTTCATTCTCTTTATGTAATACTCGTTGTATGATGATTATGGACCTAATTAACAAGTTACTTCCCCATAATAAAGTTTAACGTAAGTTCGTCTCCAAAGGAGGAACCTTTGGTGACCAAAATTATATCCTACCTTTTTGGCTTGGTTTCTTCCCAAATTCCAACTATAGTTCATTCTATTTATGTAATACTCATTGTATGATGATTATGGACCTAATTAACAAGTTACTTTCCGATAATAAAGTTTAACTTAAGTTCGTCTCCAAAGGAGGAACCTTTGGTGACCAAAAGTTTATCCTTCCTTTTTCGCTTGGATTCTTCCCAAATTCCTACTATAGTTCATTCTATTTAAGTAATACTAATTGTGTGATGTTTATGGACCTAATTAACAAGTTACTTTCCGATAATAAAGTTTAACTTAAGTTCGTCTCCAAAGGAGGAACCTTTGGTGACCAAAAGTTTATCCTTCCTTTTTCGCTTGGATTCTTCCCAAATTCCTACTATAGTTCATTCTATTTACGTAATACTCATTGTATGATGATTATTGACCTAATTAACAAGTTACTTTCCCAAAATAAAGTTTAAGTTAAGTTCGTCTCCAAAGGAGGTACCTTTGGTGACCAAAATTTTATCCATCCTTTTTCGCTTGGTTTCTTGCCAAATTCCTACTATAGTTCATTCTATTTACATAATACTCATTGTATGATAATCATTGACCTAATTACCAAGTTACTTCCCCAAAATAAAGTTTAAGTTAAGTTCGTCTCCAAAGGAGGAACCTTTGGTGACCAAAATTTTATCCATCCTTTTTCGCTTGGTTTCTTGCCAAGTTCCTACTATAGTTCATTCTATTTATGTAATACTAATTGTATGATGATTATTGACCTAATTAACAAGTTAGTTCCCGATAATAAAGTTTAACTTAAGTTCGTCTCCAAAGTAGGAACCTTTGGTGACCAAAATTTTATCCTACCTTTTTGGCTTGGTTTCTTCCCAAATTCCTACTATAGTTCATTCTCTTTATGTAATACTCGTTGTATGATGATTATGGACCTAATTAACAAGTTACTTCCCCATAATAAAGTTTAAGTTAAGTTCGTCTCCAAAGGAGGAACCTTTGGTGACCAAAATTTTATCCTTCCTTTTTCGCATGGTTGCTTGCCAAATTCCTCCTATAGTTCATTCTATTTATGTAATACTCGTTGTGTGATGATTATGGACCTAATTAACAAGTTACTTCCCCAAAATAAAGTTTAAGTTAAGTTCGTCTCCAAAGGAGGAACCTTTGGTGACCAAAAGTTTATCCTTTATTTTTCGCTTGGATTCTTGCCAAATTCCTACTATAGTTCATTCTATTTAAGTAATACTAATTTTGTGATGTTTATGGACCTAATTAACAAGTTACTTTCCGATAATAAAGTTTAACTTAAGTTCGTCTCCAAAGTAGGAACCTTTGGTGACCAAAAGTTTATCCTTCCTTTTTCGCTTGGATTCTTCCCAAATTCCTACTATAGTTCATTCTATTTACATAATACTCATTGTATGATAATCATTGACCTAATTACCAAGTTACTTCCCCAAAATAAAGTTTAAGTTAAGTTCGTCTCCAAAGGAGGAACCTTTGGTGACCAAAATTATATCCTTCCTTTTTCGCTTGGTTTCTTGCCAAATTCCTACTATAGTTCATTCTATTTATGTAATACTCATTGTATGATGATTATGGACCTAATTAACAAGTTACTTTCCGATAATAAAGTTTAACTTAAGTTCGTCTCCAAAGGAGGAACCTTTGGTGACCAAAAGTTTATCCTTCCTTTTTCGCTTGGATTCTTCCCAAATTCCTACTATAGTTCATTCTATTTAAGTAATACTAATTGTGTGATGTTTATGGACCTAATTAACAAGTTACTTTCCGATAATAAAGTTTAACTTAAGTTCGTCTCCAAAGGAGGAACCTTTGGTGACCAAAAGTTTATCCTTCCTTTTTCGCTTGGATTCTTCCCAAATTCCTACTATAGTTCATTCGATTTACGTAATACTCATTGTATGATGATTATTGACCTAATTAACAAGTTACTTTCCCAAAATAAAGTTTAAGTTAAGTTCGTCTCCAAAGGAGGAACCTTTGGTGACCAAAATTTTATCCATCCTTTTTCGCTTGGTTTCTTGCCAAATTCCTACTATAGTTCATTCTATTTATGTAATACTAATTGTATGATGATTATTGACCTAATTAACAAGTTAGTTCCCGATAATAAAGTTTAACTTAAGTTCGTCACCAAAGTAGGAACCTTTGGTGACCAAAATTTTATCCTACCTTTTTGGCTTGGTTTCTTCCCAAATTCCTACTATAGTTCATTCTCTTTATGTAATACTCGTTGTATGATGATTATGGACCTAATTAACAAGTTACTTCCCCATAATAAAGTTTAACGTAAGTTCGTCTCCAATGGAGGAACCTTTGGTGACCAAAATTTTATCCTACCTTTTTGGCTTGGTTTCTTCCCAAATTCCTACTATAGTTCATTCTATTTATGTAATACTCATTGTATGATGATTATGGACCTAATTAACAAGTTACTTCCCCATAATAAAGTTTAAGTTAAGTTCGTCTCCAAAGGAGGAACCTTTTGTGACCAAAATTTTATCCTTCCTTTTTCGCATGGTTGCTTGCCAAATTCCTACTATAGTTCATTCTATTTATGTAATACTCATTGTGTGATGATTATGGACCTAATTAACAAGTTACTTCCCCAAAATAAAGTTTAAGTTAAGTTCGTCTCCAAAGGAGGAACCTTTGGTGACCAAAAGTTTATCCTTTATTTTTCGCTTGGATTCTTGCCAAATTCCTACTATAGTTCATTCTATTTAAGTAATACTAATTTTGTGATGTTTATGGACCTAATTAACAAGTTACTTTCCGATAATAAAGTTTAACTTAAGTTCGTCTCCAAAGGAGGAACCTTTGGTGACCAAAAGTTTATCCTTCCATTTTCGCTTGGATTCTTCCCAAATTCCTACTATAGTTCATTCTATTTACGTAATACTCATTGTATGATGATTATTGACCTAATTAACAAGTTACTTTCCCAAAATAAAGTTTAAGTTAAGTTCGTCTCCAAAGGAGGAACCTATGGTGACCAAAATTTTATCCATCCTTTTTCGCTTGGTTTCTTGCCAAGTTCCTACTATAGTTCATTCTATTTATGTAATACTAATTGTATGATGATTATTGACCTAATTAACAAGTTAGTTCCCGATAATAATGTTTAACTTAAGTTCGTCTCCAAAGTAGGAACCTTTGGTGACCAAAATTTTATCCTACCTTTTTGGCTTGGTTTCTTCCCAAATTCCTACTATAGTTCATTCTCTTTATGTAATACTCGTTGTATGATGATTATGGACCTAATTAACAAGTTACTTCCCCATAATAAAGTTTAACGTAAGTTCGTCTCCAAAGGAGGAACCTTTGGTGACCAAAATTTTATCCTACCTTTTTGGCTTGGTTTCTTCCCAAATTCCAACTATAGTTCATTCTATTTATGTAATACTCATTGTATGATGATTATGGACCTAATTAACAAGTTACTTTCCGATAATAAAGTTTAACTTAAGTTCGTCTCCAAAGGAGGAACCTTTGGTGACCAAAAGTTTATCCTTCCTTTTTCGCTTGGATTCTTCCCAAATTCCTACTATAGTTCATTCTATTTAAGTAATACTAATTGTGTGATGTTTATGGACCTAATTAACAAGTTACTTTCCGATAATAAAGTTTAACTTAAGTTCGTCTCCAAAGGAGGAACCTTTGGTGACCAAAAGTTTATCCTTCCTTTTTCGCTTGGATTCTTCCCAAATTCCTACTATAGTTCATTCTATTTACGTAATACTCATTGTATGATGATTATTGACCTAATTAACAAGTTACTTTCCCAAAATAAAGTTTAAGTTAAGTTCGTCTCCAAAGGAGGTACCTTTGGTGACCAAAATTTTATCCATCCTTTTTCGCTTGGTTTCTTGCCAAATTCCTACTATAGTTCATTCTATTTATGTAATACTAATTGTATGATGATTATTGACCTAATTAACAAGTTAGTTCCCGATAATAAAGTTTAACTTAAGTTCGTCTCCAAAGTAGGAACCTTTGGTGACCAAAATTTTATCCTACCTTTTTGGCTTGGTTTCTTCCCAAATTCCTACTATAGTTCATTCTCTTTATGTAATACTCGTTGTATGATGATTATGGACCTAATTAACAAGTTACTTCCCCATAATAAAGTTTAACGTAAGTTCGTCTCCAAAGGAGGAACCTTTGGTGACCAAAATTTTATCCTACCTTTTTGGCTTGGTTTCTTCCCAAATTCCTACTATAGTTCATTCTATTTATGTAATACTCATTGTATGATGATTATGGACCTAATTAACAAGTTACTTCCCCATAATAAAGTTTAAGTTAAGTTCGTCTCCAAAGGAGGAACCTTTGGTGACCAAAATTTTATCCTTCCTTTTTCGCATGGTTGCTTGCCAAATTCCTACTATAGTTCATTCTATTTATGTAATACTCATTGTGTTATGATTATGGACCTAATTAACAAGTTACTTCCCCAAAATAAAGTTTAAGTTAAGTTCGTCTCCAAAGGAGGAACCTTTGGTGACCAAAAGTTTATCCTTTATTTTTCGCTTGGATTCTTGCAAAATTCCTACTATAGTTTATTCTATTTAAGTAAAACTAATTTTGTGATGTTTATGGACCTAATTAACAAGTTACTTTCCGATAATAAAGTTTAACTTAAGTTCGTCTCCAAAGGAGGAACCTTTGGTGACCAAAAGTTTATCCTTCCTTTTTCGCTTGGATTCTTCCCAAATTCCTACTATAGTTCATTCTATTTAAGTAATACTAATTGTGTGATGTTTATGGACCTAATTAACAAGTTACTTTCCGATAATATAGTTTAACTTAAGTTCGTCTCCAAAGGAGGAACCTTTGGTGACCAAAAGTTTATCCTTCCATTTTCGATTGGATTCTTCCCAAATTCCTACTATAGTTCATTCTATTTACGTAATACTCATTGTATGATGATTATTGACCTAATTAACAAGTTACTTTCCCAAAATAAAGTTTAAGTTAAGTTCGTCTCCAAAGGAGGAACCTTTGGTGACCAAAATTTTATCCATCCTTTTTCGCTTGGTTTCTTGCCAAGTTCCTACTATAGTTCATTCTATTTATGTAATACTAATTGTATGATGATTATTGACCTAATTAACAAGTTAGTTCCCGATAATAAAGTTTAACTTAAGTTCGTCTCCAAAGTAGGAACCTTTGGTGACCAAAATTTTATCCTACCTTTTTGGCTTGGTTTCTTCCCAAATTCCTACTATAGTTCATTCTCTTTATGTAATACTCGTTGTATGATGATTATGGACCTAATTAACAAGTTACTTCCCCATAATAAAGTTTAACGTAAGTTCGTCTCCAAAGGAGGAACCTTTGGTGACCAAAATTTTATCCTACCTTTTTGGCTTGGTTTCTTCCCAAATTCCAACTATAGTTCATTCTATTTATGTAATACTCATTGTATGATGATTATGGACCTAATTAACAAGTTACTTTCCGATAATAAAGTTTAACTTAAGTTCGTCTCCAAAGGAGGAACCTTTGGTGACCAAAAGTTTATCCTTCCTTTTTCGCTTGGATTCTTCCCAAATTCCTACTATAGTTCATTCTATTTAAGTAATACTAATTGTGTGATGTTTATGGACCTAATTAACAAGTTACTTTCCGATAATAATGTTTAACTTAAGATCGTCTCCAAAGGAGGAACCTTTGGTGACCAAAAGTTTATCCTTCCTTTTTCGCTTGGATTCTTCCCAAATTCCTACTATAGTTCATTCTATTTACGTAATACTCATTGTATGATGATTATTGACCTAATTAACAAGTTACTTTCCCAAAATAAAGTTTAAGTTAAGTTCGTCTCCAAAGGAGGAACCTTTGGTGACCAAAATTTTATCCATGCTTTTTCGCTTGGTTTCTTGCCAAATTCCTACTATAGTTCATTCTATTTATGTAATACTAATTGTATGATGATTATTGACCTAATTAACAAGTTAGTTCCCGATAATAAAGTTTAACTTAAGTTCGTCTCCAAAGTAGGAACCTTTGGTGACCAAAATTTTATCCTACCTTTTTGGCTTGGTTTCTTCCCAAATTCCTACTATAGTTCATTCTCTTTATGTAATACTCGTTGTATGATGATTATGGACCTAATTAACAAGTTACTTCCCCATAATAAAGTTTAACGTAAGTTCGTCTCCAAAGGAGGAACCTTTGGTGACCAAAATTTTATCCTACCTTTTTGGCTTGGTTTCTTCCCAAATTCCTACTATAGTTCATTCTATTTATGTAATACTCATTGTATGATGATTATGGACCTAATTAACAAGTTACTTCCCCATAATAAAATTTAAGTTAAGTTCGTCTCCAAAGGAGGAACCTTTGGTGACCAAAATTTTATCCTTCCTTTTTCGCATGGTTGCTTGCCAAATTCCTACTATAGTTCATTCTATTTATGTAATACTCATTGTGTGATGATTATGGACCTAATTAACAAGTTACTTCCCCAAAATAAAGTTTAAGTTAAGTTCGTCTCCAAAGGAGGAACCTTTGGTGACCAAAAGTTTATCCTTTATTTTTCACTTGGATTCTTGCAAAATTCCTACTATAGTTTATTCTATTTAAGTAAAACTAATTTTGTGATGTTTATGGACCTAATTAACAAGTTACTTTCCGATAATAAAGTTTAACTTAAGTTCGTCTCCAAAGTAGGAACCTTTGGTGACCAAAAGTTTATCCTTCCTTTTTCGCTTGGATTCTTCCCAAATTCCTACTATAGTTCATTCTATTTACATAATACTCATTGTATGATAATCATTGACCTAATTACCAAGTTACTTCCCCAAAATAAAGTTTAAGTTAAGTTCGTCTCCAAAGGAGGAACCTTTGGTGACCAAAATTATATCCTTCCTTTTTCGCTTGGTTTCTTCCCAAATTCCAACTATAGTTCATTCTATTTATGTAATACTCATTGTATGATGATTATGGACCTAATTAACAAGTTACTTTCCGATAATAAAGTTTAACTTAAGTTCGTCTCCAAAGGAGGAACCTTTGGTGACCAAAAGTTTATCCTTCCTTTTTCGCTTGGATTCTTCCCAAATTCCTACTATAGTTCATTCTATTTAAGTAATACTAATTGTGTGATGTTTATGGACCTAATTAACAAGTTACTTTCCGATAATAAAGTTTAACTTAAGTTCGTCTCCAAAGGAGGAACCTTTGGTGACCAAAAGTTTATCCTTCCATTTTCGATTGGATTCTTCCCAAATTCCTACTATAGTTCATTCTATTTACGTAATACTCATTGTATGATGATTATTGACCTAATTAACAAGTTACTTTCCCAAAATAAAGTTTAAGTTAAGTTCGTCTCCAAAGGAGGAACCTTTGGTGACCAAAATTTTATCCATCCTTTTTCGCTTGGTTTCTTGCCAAGTTCCTACTATAGTTCATTCTATTTATGTAATACTAATTGTATGATGATTATTGACCTAATTAACAAGTTAGTTCCCGATAATAAAGTTTAACTTAAGTTCGTCTCCAAAGTAGGAACCTTAGGTGACCAAAATTTTATCCTACCTTTTTGGCTTGGTTTCTTCCCAAATTCCTACTATAGTTCATTCTCTTTATGTAATACTCGTTGTATGATGATTATGGACCTAATTAACCAGTTACTTCCCCATAATAAAGTTTAACGTAAGTTCGTCTCCAAAGGATGAACCTTTGGTGACCAAAATTTTATCCTACCTTTTTGGCTTGGTTTCTTCCCAAATTCCAACTATAGTTCATTCTATTTATGTAATACTCATTGTATGATGATTATGGACCTAATTAACAAGTTACTTTCCGATAATAAAGTTTAACTTAAGTTCGTCTCCAAAGGAGGAACCTTTGGTGACCAAAAGTTTATCCTTCCTTTTTCGCTTGGATTCTTCCCAAATTCCTACTATAGTTCATTCTATTTAAGTAATACTAATTGTGTGATGTTTATGGACCTAATTAACAAGTTACTTTCCGATAATAAAGTTTAACTTAAGATCGTCTCCAAAGGAGGAACCTTTGGTGACCAAAAGTTTATCCTTCCTTTTTCGCTTGGATTCTTCCCAAATTCCTACTATAGTTCATTCTATTTACGTAATACTCATTGTATGATGATTATTGATCTAATTAACAAGTTACTTTCCCAAAATAAAGTTTAAGTTAAGTTCGTCTCCAAAGGAGGAACCTTTGGTGACCAAAATTTTATCCATGCTTTTTCGCTTGGTTTCTTGCCAAATTCCTACTATAGTTCATTCTATTTATGTAATACTAATTGTATGATGATTATTGACCTAATTAACAAGTTAGTTCCCGATAATAAAGTTTAACTTAAGTTCGTCTCCAAAGTAGGAACCTTTGGTGACCAAAATTTTATCCTACCTTTTTGGCTTGGTTTCTTCCCAAATTCCTACTATAGTTCATTCTCTTTATGTAATACTCGTTGTATGATGATTATGGACCTAATTAACAAGTTACTTCCCCATAGTAAAGTTTAACGTAAGTTCGTCTCCAAAGGAGGAACCTTTGGTGACCAAAATTTTATCCTACCTTTTTGGCTTGCTTTCTTCCCAAATTCCTACTATAGTTCATTCTATTTATGTAATACTCATTGTATGATGATTATGGACCTAATTAACAAGTTACTTCCCCATAATAAAATTTAAGTTAAGTTCGTCTCCAAAGGAGGAACCTTTGGTGACCAAAATTTTATCCTTCCTTTTTCGCATGGTTGCTTGCCAAATTCCTACTATAGTTCATTCTATTTATGTAATACTCATTGTGTGATGATTATGGACCTAATTAACAAGTTACTTCCCCAAAATAAAGTTTAAGTTAAGTTCGTCTCCAAAGGAGGAACCTTTGGTGACCATAAGTTTATCCTTTATTTTTCGCTTGGATTCTTGCCAAATTCCTACTATAGTTCATTCTATTTATGTAATACTAATTTTGTGATGTTTATGGGCCTAATTAACAAGTTACTTTCCGATAATAAAGTTTAACTTAAGTTCGTCTCCAAAGTAGGAACCTTTGGTGACTAAAAGTTTATCCTTCCTTTTTCGCTTGGATTCTTCCCAAATTCCTACTATAGTTCATTCTATTTACATAATACTCATTGTATGATAATCATTGACCTAATTACCAAGTTACTTCCCCAAAATAAAGTTTAAGTTAAGTTCGTCTCCAAAGGAGGAACCTTTGGTGACCAAAATTACATCCTTCCTTTTTCGCTTGGTTTCTTGCCAAATTCCTACTATAGTTCATTCTATTTATGTAATACTCATTGTATGATGATTATGGACCTAATTAACAAGTTACTTTCCGATAATAAAGTTTAACTTAAGTTCTTCTCCAAAGGAGGAACCTTTGGTGACCAAAAGTTTATCCTTCCATTTTCGCTTGGATTCTTCCCAAATTCCTACTATAGTTCATTCTATTTACGTAATACTCATTGTATGATGATTATTGACCTAATTAACAAGTTACTTTCCCAAAATAAAGTTTAAGTTAAGTTCGTCTCCAAAGGAGGAACCTTTGGTGACCAAAATTTTATCCATCCTTTTTCGCTTGGTTTCTTGCCAAATTCCTACTATAGTTCATTCTATTTATGTAATACTAATTGTATGATGATTATTGACCTAATTAACAAGTTAGTTCCCGATAATAAAGTTTAACTTAAGTTCGTCTCCAATGGAGGAACCTTTGGTGACCAAAATTTTATCCTACCTTTTTGGCTTGGTTTCTTCCCAAATTCCTACTATAGTTCATTCTATTTATGTAATACTCATTGTATGATGATTATGGACCTAATTAACAAGTTACTTCCCCATAATAAAGTTTAAGTTAAGTTCGTCTCCAAAGGAGGAACCTTTTGTGACCAAAATTTTATCCTTCCTTTTTCGCATGGTTGCTTGCCAAATTCCTACTATAGTTCATTCTATTTATGTAATACTCATTGTGTGATGATTATGGACCTAATTAACAAGTTACTTCCCCAAAATAAAGTTTAAGTTAAGTTCGTCTCCAAAGGAGGAACCTTTGGTGACCAAAAGTTTATCCTTTATTTTTCGCTTGGATTCTTGCCAAATTCCTACTATAGTTCATTCTATTTAAGTAATACTAATTTTGTGATGTTTATGGACCTAATTAACAAGTTACTTTCCGATAATAAAGTTTAACTTAAGTTCGTCTCCAAAGTAGGAACCTTTGGTGACCAAAAGTTTATCCTTCCTTTTTCGCTTGGATTCTTCCCAAATTCCTACTATAGTTCATTCTATTTACATAATACTCATTGTATGATAATCATTGACCTAATTACCAAGTTACTTCCCCAAAATAAAGTTTAAGTTAAGTTCGTCTCCAAAGGAGGAACCTTTGGTGACCAAAATTATATCCTTCCTTTTTCGCTTGGTTTCTTGCCAAATTCCTACTATAGTTCATTCTATTTATGTAATACTCATTGTATGATGATTATGGACCTAATTAACAAGTTACTTTCCGATAATAAAGTTTAACTTAAGTTCGTCTTCAAAGGAGGAACCTTTGGTGACCAAAAGTTTATCCTTCCTTTTTCGCTTGGATTCTTCCCAAATTCCTACTATAGTTCATTCTATTTAAGTAATACTAATTGTGTGATGTTTATGGACCTAATTAACAAGTTACTTTCCGATAATAAAGTTTAACTTAAGTTCGTCTCCAAAGGAGGAACCTTTGGTGACCAAAAGTTTATCCTTCCATTTTCGCTTGGATTCTTCCCAAATTCCTACTATAGTTCATTCTATTTACGTAATACTCATTGTATGATGATTATTGACCTAATTAACAAGTTACTTTCCCAAAATAAAGTTTAAGTTAAGTTCGTCTCCAAAGGAGGAACCTTTGGTGACCAAAATTTTATCCATCCTTTTTCGCTTGGTTTCTTGCCAAGTTCCTACTATAGTTCATTCTATTTATGTAATACTAATTGTATGATGATTATTGACCTAATTAACAAGTTAGTTCCCGATAATAAAGTTTAACTTAAGTTCGTCTCCAAAGTAGGAACCTTTGGTGACCAAAATTTTATCCTAACTTTTTGGCTTGGTTTCTTCCCAAATTCCTACTATAGTTCATTCTCTTTATGTAATACTCGTTGTATGATGATTATGGACCTAATTAACAAGTTACTTCCCCATAATAAAGTTTAACGTAAGTTCGTCTCCAAAGGAGGAACCTTTGGTGACCAAAATTTTATCCTACCTTTTTGGCTTGGTTTCTTCCCAAATTCCAACTATAGTTCATTCTATTTATGTAATACTCATTGTATGATGATTATGGACCTAATTAACAAGTTACTTTCCGATAATAAAGTTTAACTTAAGTTCGTCTCCAAAGGAGGAACCTTTGGTGACCAAAAGTTTATCCTTCCTTTTTCGCTTGGATTCTTCCCAAATTCCTACTATAGTTCATTCTATTTAAGTAATACTAATTGTGTGATGTTTATGGACCTAATTAACAAGTTACTTTCCGATAATAATGTTTAACTTAAGATCGTCTCCAAAGGAGGAACCTTTGGTGACCAAAAGTTTATCCTTCCTTTTTCGCTTGGATTCTTCCCAAATTCCTACTATAGTTCATTCTATTTACGTAATACTCATTGTATGATGATTATTGACCTAATTAACAAGTTACTTTCCCAAAATAAAGTTTAAGTTAAGTTCGTCTCCAAAGGAGGAACCTTTGGTGACCAAAATTTTATCCATGCTTTTTCGCTTGGTTTCTTGCCAAATTCCTACTATAGTTCATTCTATTTATGTAATACTAATTGTATGATGATTATTGACCTAATTAACAAGTTAGTTCCCGATAATAAAGTTTAACTTAAGTTCGTCTCCAAAGTAGGAACCTTTGGTGACCAAAATTTTATCCTACCTTTTTGGCTTGGTTTCTTCCCAAATTCCTACTATAGTTCATTCTCTTTATGTAATACTCGTTGTATGATGATTATGGACCTAATTAACAAGTTACTTCCCCATAATAAAGTTTAACGTAAGTTCGTCTCCAAAGGAGGAACCTTTGGTGACCAAAATTTTATCCTACCTTTTTGGCTTGGTTTCTTCCCAAATTCCTACTATAGTTCATTCTATTTATGTAATACTCATTGTATGATGATTATGGACCTAATTAACAAGTTACTTCCCCATAATAAAATTTAAGTTAAGTTCGTCTCCAAAGGAGGAACCTTTGGTGACCAAAATTTTATCCTTCCTTTTTCGCATGGTTGCTTGCCAAATTCCTACTATAGTTCATTCTATTTATGTAATACTCATTGTGTGATGATTATGGACCTAATTAACAAGTTACTTCCCCAAAATAAAGTTTAAGTTAAGTTCGTCTCCAAAGGAGGAACCTTTGGTGACCAAAAGTTTATCCTTTATTTTTCGCTTGGATTCTTGCCAAATTCCTACTATAGTTCATTCTATTTAAGTAATAC
Source organism: Medicago sativa (assembly GCF_051527215.1). Lineage (NCBI taxonomy): Eukaryota > Viridiplantae > Streptophyta > Magnoliopsida > Fabales > Fabaceae > Medicago > Medicago sativa. The sequence continues at coordinate 44,940,160 of NC_140752.1, read as the reverse complement.
TAATTTTGTGATGTTTATGGGCCTAATTAACAAGTTACTTTCCGATAATAAAGTTTAACTTAAGTTCGTCTCCAAAGTAGGAACCTTTGGTGACTAAAAGTTTATCCTTCCTTTTTCGCTTGGATTCTTCCCAAATTCCTACTATAGTTCATTCTATTTACATAATACTCATTGTATGATAATCATTGACCTAATTACCAAGTTACTTCCCCAAAATAAAGTTTAAGTTAAGTTCGTCTCCAAAGGAGGAACCTTTGGTGACCAAAATTATATCCTTCCTTTTTCGCTTGGTTTCTTGCCAAATTCCTACTATAGTTCATTCTATTTATGTAATACTCATTGTATGATGATTATGGACCTAATTAACAAGTTACTTTCCGATAATAAAGTTTAACTTAAGTTCTTCTCCAAAGGAGGAACCTTTGGTGACCAAAAGTTTATCCTTCCATTTTCGCTTGGATTCTTCCCAAATTCCTACTATAGTTCATTCTATTTACGTAATACTCATTGTATGATGATTATTGACCTAATTAACAAGTTACTTTCCCAAAATAAAGTTTAAGTTAAGTTCGTCTCCAAAGGAGGAACCTTTGGTGACCAAAATTTTATCCATCCTTTTTCGCTTGGTTTCTTGCCAAATTCCTACTATAGTTCATTCTATTTATGTAATACTAATTGTATGATGATTATTGACCTAATTAACAAGTTAGTTCCCGATAATAAAGTTTAACTTAAGTTCGTCTCCAATGGAGGAACCTTTGGTGACCAAAATTTTATCCTACCTTTTTGGCTTGGTTTCTCCCCAAATTCCTACTATAGTTCATTCTATTTATGTAATACTCATTGTATGATGATTATGGACCTAATTAACAAGTTACTTCCCCATAATAAAGTTTAAGTTAAGTTCGTCTCCAAAGGAGGAACCTTTTGTGACCAAAATTTTATCCTTCCTTTTTCGCATGGTTGCTTGCCAAATTCCTACTATAGTTCATTCTATTTATGTAATACTCATTGTGTGATGATTATGGACCTAATTAACAAGTTACTTCCCCAAAATAAAGTTTAAGTTAAGTTCGTCTCCAAAGGAGGAACCTTTGGTGACCAAAAGTTTATCCTTTATTTTTCGCTTGGATTCTTGCAAAATTCCTACTATAGTTTATTCTATTTAAGTAAAACTAATTTTGTGATGTTTATGGACCTAATTAACAAGTTACTTTCCGATAATAAAGTTTAACTTAAGTTCGTCTCCAAAGTAGGAACCTTTGGTGACCAAAAGTTTATCCTTCCTTTTTCGCTTGGATTCTTCCCAAATTCCTACTATAGTTCATTCTATTTACATAATACTCATTGTATGATAATCATTGACCTAATTACCAAGTTACTTCCCCAAAATAAAGTTTAAGTTAAGTTCGTCTCCAAAGGAGGAACCTTTGGTGACCAAAATTATATCCTTCCTTTTTCGCTTGGTTTCTTGCCAAATTCCTACTATAGTTCATTCTATTTATGTAATACTCATTGTATGATGATTATGGACCTAATTAACAAGTTACTTTCCGATAATAAAGTTTAACTTAAGTTCGTCTCCAAAGGAGGAACCTTTGGTGACCAAAAGTTTATCCTTCCTTTTTCGCTTGGATTCTTCCCAAATTCCTACTATAGTTCATTCTATTTAAGTAATACTAATTGTGTGATGTTTATGGACCTAATTAACAAGTTACTTTCCGATAATAAAGTTTAACTTAAGTTCGTCTCCAAAGGAGGAACCTTTGGTGACCAAAAGTTTATCCTTCCATTTTCGATTGGATTCTTCCCAAATTCCTACTATAGTTCATTCTATTTACGTAATACTCATTGTATGATGATTATTGACCTAATTAACAAGTTACTTTCCCAAAATAAAGTTTAAGTTAAGTTCGTCTCCAAAGGAGGAACCTTTGGTGACCAAAATTTTATCCATCCTTTTTCGCTTGGTTTCTTGCCAAGTTCCTACTATAGTTCATTCTATTTATGTAATACTAATTGTATGATGATTATTGACCTAATTAACAAGTTAGTTCCCGATAATAAAGTTTAACTTAAGTTCGTCTCCAAAGTAGGAACCTTAGGTGACCAAAATTTTATCCTACCTTTTTGGCTTGGTTTCTTCCCAAATTCCTACTATAGTTCATTCTCTTTATGTAATACTCGTTGTATGATGATTATGGACCTAATTAACCAGTTACTTCCCCATAATAAAGTTTAACGTAAGTTCGTCTCCAAAGGAGGAACCTTTGGTGACCAAAATTTTATCCTACCTTTTTGGCTTGGTTTCTTCCCAAATTCCAACTATAGTTCATTCTATTTATGTAATACTCATTGTATGATGATTATGGACCTAATTAACAAGTTACTTTCCGATAATAAAGTTTAACTTAAGTTCGTCTCCAAAGGAGGAACCTTTGGTGACCAAAAGTTTATCCTTCCTTTTTCGCTTGGATTCTTCCCAAATTCCTACTATAGTTCATTCTATTTAAGTAATACTAATTGTGTGATGTTTATGGACCTAATTAACAAGTTACTTTCCGATAATAAAGTTTAACTTAAGATCGTCTCCAAAGGAGGAACCTTTGGTGACCAAAAGTTTATCCTTCCTTTTTCGCTTGGATTCTTCCCAAATTCCTACTATAGTTCATTCTATTTACGTAATACTCATTGTATGATGATTATTGATCTAATTAACAAGTTACTTTCCCAAAATAAAGTTTAAGTTAAGTTCGTCTCCAAAGGAGGAACCTTTGGTGACCAAAATTTTATCCATGCTTTTTCGCTTGGTTTCTTGCCAAATTCCTACTATAGTTCATTCTATTTATGTAATACTAATTGTATGATGATTATTGACCTAATTAACAAGTTAGTTCCCGATAATAAAGTTTAACTTAAGTTCGTCTCCAAAGTAGGAACCTTTGGTGACCAAAATTTTATCCTACCTTTTTGGCTTGGTTTCTTCCCAAATTCCTACTATAGTTCATTCTCTTTATGTAATACTCGTTGTATGATGATTATGGACCTAATTAACAAGTTACTTCCCCATAGTAAAGTTTAACGTAAGTTCGTCTCCAAAGGAGGAACCTTTGGTGACCAAAATTTTATCCTACCTTTTTGGCTTGGTTTCTTCCCAAATTCCTACTATAGTTCATTCTATTTATGTAATACTCATTGTATGATGATTATGGACCTAATTAACAAGTTACTTCCCCATAATAAAATTTAAGTTAAGTTCGTCTCCAAAGGAGGAACCTTTGGTGACCAAAATTTTATCCTTCCTTTTTCGCATGGTTGCTTGCCAAATTCCTACTATAGTTCATTCTATTTATGTAATACTCATTGTGTGATGATTATGGACCTAATTAACAAGTTACTTCCCCAAAATAAAGTTTAAGTTAAGTTCGTCTCCAAAGGAGGAACCTTTGGTGACCATAAGTTTATCCTTTATTTTTCGCTTGGATTCTTGCCAAATTCCTACTATAGTTCATTCTATTTAAGTAATACTAATTTTGTGATGTTTATGGGCCTAATTAACAAGTTACTTTCCGATAATAAAGTTTAACTTAAGTTCGTCTCCAAAGTAGGAACCTTTGGTGACTAAAAGTTTATCCTTCCTTTTTCGCTTGGATTCTTCCCAAATTCCTACTATAGTTCATTCTATTTACATAATACTCATTGTATGATAATCATTGACCTAATTACCAAGTTACTTCCCCAAAATAAAGTTTAAGTTAAGTTCGTCTCCAAAGGAGGAACCTTTGGTGACCAAAATTACATCCTTCCTTTTTCGCTTGGTTTCTTGCCAAATTCCTACTATAGTTCATTCTATTTATGTAATACTCATTGTATGATGATTATGGACCTAATTAACAAGTTACTTTCCGATAATAAAGTTTAACTTAAGTTCTTCTCCAAAGGAGGAACCTTTGGTGACCAAAAGTTTATCCTTCCATTTTCGCTTGGATTCTTCCCAAATTCCTACTATAGTTCATTCTATTTACGTAATACTCATTGTATGATGATTATTGACCTAATTAACAAGTTACTTTCCCAAAATAAAGTTTAAGTTAAGTTCGTCTCCAAAGGAGGAACCTTTGGTGACCAAAATTTTATCCATCCTTTTTCGCTTGGTTTCTTGCCAAATTCCTACTATAGTTCATTCTATTTATGTAATACTAATTGTATGATGATTATTGACCTAATTAACAAGTTAGTTCCCGATAATAAAGTTTAACTTAAGTTCGTCTCCAATGGAGGAACCTTTGGTGACCAAAATTTTATCCTACCTTTTTGGCTTGGTTTCTTCCCAAATTCCTACTATAGTTCATTCTATTTATGTAATACTCATTGTATGATGATTATGGACCTAATTAACAAGTTACTTCCCCATAATAAAGTTTAAGTTAAGTTCGTCTCCAAAGGAGGAACCTTTTGTGACCAAAATTTTATCCTTCCTTTTTCGCATGGTTGCTTGCCAAATTCCTACTATAGTTCATTCTATTTATGTAATACTCATTGTGTGATGATTATGGACCTAATTAACAAGTTACTTCCCCAAAATAAAGTTTAAGTTAAGTTCGTCTCCAAAGGAGGAACCTTTGGTGACCAAAAGTTTATCCTTTATTTTTCGCTTGGATTCTTGCCAAATTCCTACTATAGTTCATTCTATTTAAGTAATACTAATTTTGTGATGTTTATGGACCTAATTAACAAGTTACTTTCCGATAATAAAGTTTAACTTAAGTTCGTCTCCAAAGTAGGAACCTTTGGTGACCAAAAGTTTATCCTTCCTTTTTCGCTTGGATTCTTCCCAAATTCCTACTATAGTTCATTCTATTTACATAATACTCATTGTATGATAATCATTGACCTAATTACCAAGTTACTTCCCCAAAATAAAGTTTAAGTTAAGTTCGTCTCCAAAGGAGGAACCTTTGGTGACCAAAATTATATCCTTCCTTTTTCGCTTGGTTTCTTGCCAAATTCCTACTATAGTTCATTCTATTTATGTAATACTCATTGTATGATGATTATGGACCTAATTAACAAGTTACTTTCCGATAATAAAGTTTAACTTAAGTTCGTCTTCAAAGGAGGAACCTTTGGTGACCAAAAGTTTATCCTTCCTTTTTCGCTTGGATTCTTCCCAAATTCCTACTATAGTTCATTCTATTTAAGTAATACTAATTGTGTGATGTTTATGGACCTAATTAACAAGTTACTTTCCGATAATAAAGTTTAACTTAAGTTCGTCTCCAAAGGAGGAACCTTTGGTGACCAAAAGTTTATCCTTCCATTTTCGCTTGGATTCTTCCCAAATTCCTACTATAGTTCATTCTATTTACGTAATACTCATTGTATGATGATTATTGACCTAATTAACAAGTTACTTTCCCAAAATGAAGTTTAAGTTAAGTTCGTCTCCAAAGGAGGAACCTTTGGTGACCAAAATTTTATCCATCCTTTTTCGCTTGGTTTCTTGCCAAGTTCCTACTATAGTTCATTCTATTTATGTAATACTAATTGTATGATGATTATTGACCTAATTAACAAGTTAGTTCCCGATAATAAAGTTTAACTTAAGTTCGTCTCCAAAGTAGGAACCTTTGGTGACCAAAATTTTATCCTACCTTTTTGGCTTGGTTTCTTCCCAAATTCCTACTATAGTTCATTCTCTTTATGTAATACTCGTTGTATGATGATTATGGACCTAATTAACAAGTTACTTCCCCATAATAAAGTTTAACGTAAGTTCGTCTCCAAAGGAGGAACCTTTGGTGACCAAAATTTTATCCTACCTTTTTGGCTTGGTTTCTTCCCAAATTCCTACTATAGTTCATTCTATTTATGTAATACTCATTGTATGATGATTATGGACCTAATTAACAAGTTACTTCCCCATAATAAAATTTAAGTTAAGTTCGTCTCCAAAGGAGGAACCTTTGGTGACCAAAATTTTATCCTTCCTTTTTCGCATGGTTGCTTGCCAAATTCCTACTATAGTTCATTCTATTTATGTAATACTCATTGTGTGATGATTATGGACCTAATTAACAAGTTACTTCCCCAAAATAAAGTTTAAGTTAAGTTCGTCTCCAAAGGAGGAACCTTTGGTGACCAAAAGTTTATCCTTTATTTTTCGCTTGGATTCTTGCCAAATTCCTACTATAGTTCATTCTATTTAAGTAATACTAATTTTGTGATGTTTATGGACCTAATTAACAAGTTACTTTCCGATAATAAAGTTTAACTTAAGTTCGTCTCCAAAGTAGGAACCTTTGGTGACTAAAAGTTTATCCTTCCTTTTTCGCTTGGATTCTTCCCAAATTGCTACTATAGTTCATTCTATTTACATAATACTCATTGTATGATAATCATTGACCTAATTACCAAGTTACTTCCCCAAAATAAAGTTTAAGTTAAGTTCGTCTCCAAAGGAGGAACCTTTGGTGACCAAAATTATATCCTTCCTTTTTCGCTTGGTTTCTTGCCAAATTCCTACTATAGTTCATTCTATTTATGTAATACTCATTGTATGATGATTATGGACCTAATTAACAAGTTACTTTCCGATAATAAAGTTTAACTTAAGTTCTTCTCCAAAGGAGGAACCTTTGGTGACCAAAAGTTTATCCTTCCATTTTCGCTTGGATTCTTCCCAAATTCCTACTATAGTTCATTCTATTTACGTAATACTCATTGTATGATGATTATTGACCTAATTAACAAGTTACTTTCCCATAATAAAGTTTAACTTAAGTTCGTCTCCAAAGGAGGAACCTTTGGTGACCAAAAGTTTATCCTTCCTTTTTCGCTTGGATTCTTCCCAAATTCCTACTATAGTTCATTCTATTTACGTAATACTCATTGTAAGATGATTATTGACCTAATTAACAAGTTACTTTCCCAAAATAAAGTTTAAGTTAAGTTCGTCTCCAAAGGAGGTACCTTTGGTGACCAAAATTTTATCCATCCTTTTTCGCTTGGTTTCTTGCCAAATTCCTACTATAGTTCATTCTATTTATGTAATACTAATTGTATGATGATTATTGACCTAATTAACAAGTTAGTTCCCGATAATAAAGTTTAACTTAAGTTCGTCTCCAAAGTAGGAACCTTTGGTGACCAAAATTTTATCCTACCTTTTTGGCTTGGTTTCTTCCCAAATTCCTACTATAGTTCATTCTCTTTATGTAATACTCGTTGTATGATGATTATGGACCTAATTAACAAGTTACTTCCCCATAATAAAGTTTAACGTAAGTTCGTCTCCAAAGGAGGAACCTTTGGTGACCAAAATTTTATCCTACCTTTTTGGCTTGGTTTCTTCCCAAATTCCAACTATAGTTCATTCTATTTATGTAATACTCATTGTATGATGATTATGGACCTAATTAACAAGTTACTTTCCGATAATAAAGTTTAACTTAAGTTCGTCTCCAAAGGAGGAACCTTTGGTGACCAAAAGTTTATCCTTCCTTTTTCGCTTGGATTCTTCCCAAATTCCTACTATAGTTCATTCTATTTAAGTAATACTAATTGTGTGATGTTTATGGACCTAATTAACAAGTTACTTTCCGATAATAAAGTTTAACTTAAGTTCGTCTCCAAAGGAGGAACCTTTGGTGACCAAAAGTTTATCCTTCCTTTTTCGCTTGGATTCTTCCCAAATTCCTACTATAGTTCATTCTATTTACGTAATACTCATTGTATGATGATTATTGACCTAATTAACAAGTTACTTTCCCAAAATAAAGTTTAAGTTAAGTTCGTCTCCAAAGGAGGTACCTTTGGTGACCAAAATTTTATCCATCCTTTTTCGCTTGGTTTCTTGCCAAATTCCTACTATAGTTCATTCTATTTATGTAATACTAATTGTATGATGATTATTGACCTAATTAACAAGTTAGTTCCCGATAATAAAGTTTAACTTAAGTTCGTCTCCAAAGTAGGAACCTTTGGTGACCAAAATTTTATCCTACCTTTTTGGCTTGGTTTCTTCCCAAATTCCTACTATAGTTCATTCTCTTTATGTAATACTCGTTGTATGATGATTATGGACCTAATTAACAAGTTACTTCCCCATAATAAAGTTTAACGTAAGTTCGTCTCCAAAGGAGGAACCTTTGGTGACCAAAATTTTATCCTACCTTTTTGGCTTGGTTTCTTCCCAAATTCCTACTATAGTTCATTCTATTTATGTAATACTCATTGTATGATGATTATGGACCTAATTAACAAGTTACTTCCCCATAATAAAATTTAAGTTAAGTTCGTCTCCAAAGGAGGAACCTTTGGTGACCAAAATTTTATCCTTCCTTTTTCGCATGGTTGCTTGCCAAATTCCTACTATAGTTCATTCTATTTATGTAATACTCATTGTGTGATGATTATGGACCTAATTAACAAGTTACTTCCCCAAAATAAAGTTTAAGTTAAGTTCGTCTCCAAAGGAGGAACCTTTGGTGACCAAAAGTTTATCCTTTATTTTTCGCTTGGATTCTTGCCAAATTCCTACTATAGTTCATTCTATTTAAGTAATACTAATTTTGTGATGTTTATGGACCTAATTAACAAGTTACTTTCCGATAATAAAGTTTAACTTAAGTTCGTCTCCAAAGTAGGAACCTTTGGTGACTAAAAGTTTATCCTTCCTTTTTCGCTTGGATTCTTCCCAAATTCCTACTATAGTTCATTCTATTTACATAATACTCATTGTATGATAATCATTGACCTAATTACCAAGTTACTTCCCCAAAATAAAGTTTAAGTTAAGTTCGTCTCCAAAGGAGGAACCTTTGGTGACCAAAATTATATCCTTCCTTTTTCGCTTGGTTTCTTGCCAAATTCCTACTATAGTTCATTCTATTTATGTAATACTCATTGTATGATGATTATGGACCTAATTAACAAGTTACTTTCCGATAATAAAGTTTAACTTAAGTTCTTCTCCAAAGGAGGAACCTTTGGTGACCAAAAGTTTATCCTTCCATTTTCGCTTGGATTCTTCCCAAATTCCTACTATAGTTCATTCTATTTACGTAATACTCATTGTATGATGATTATTGACCTAATTAACAAGTTACTTTCCCATAATAAAGTTTAACTTAAGTTCGTCTCCAAAGGAGGAACCTTTGGTGACCAAAAGTTTATCCTTCCTTTTTCGCTTGGATTCTTCCCAAATTCCTACTATAGTTCATTCTATTTACGTAATACTCATTGTATGATGATTATTGACCTAATTAACAAGTTACTTTCCCAAAATAAAGTTTAAGTTAAGTTCGTCTCCAAAGGAGGTACCTTTGGTGACCAAAATTTTATCCATCCTTTTTCGCTTGGTTTCTTGCCAAATTCCTACTATAGTTCATTCTATTTATGTAATACTAATTGTATGATGATTATTGACCTAATTAACAAGTTAGTTCCCGATAATAAAGTTTAACTTAAGTTCGTCTCCAAAGTAGGAACCTTTGGTGACCAAAATTTTATCCTACCTTTTTGGCTTGGTTTCTTCCCAAATTCCTACTATAGTTCATTCTCTTTATGTAATACTCGTTGTATGATGATTATGGACCTAATTAACAAGTTACTTCCCCATAATAAAGTTTAACGTAAGTTCGTCTCCAAAGGAGGAACCTTTGGTGACCAAAATTTTATCCTACCTTTTTGGCTTGGTTTCTTCCCAAATTCCTACTATAGTTCATTCTATTTATGTAATACTCATTGTATGATGATTATGGACCTAATTAACAAGTTACTTCCCCATAATAAAATTTAAGTTAAGTTCGTCTCCAAAGGAGGAACCTTTGGTGACCAAAATTTTATCCTTCCTTTTTCGCATGGTTGCTTGCCAAATTCCTACTATAGTTCATTCTATTTATGTAATACTCATTGTGTGATGATTATGGACCTAATTAACAAGTTACTTCCCCAAAATAAAGTTTAAGTTAAGTTCGTCTCCAAAGGAGGAACCTTTGGTGACCAAAAGTTTATCCTTTATTTTTCGCTTGGATTCTTGCCAAATTCCTACTATAGTTCATTCTATTTAAGTAATACTAATTTTGTGATGTTTATGGACCTAATTAACAAGTTACTTTCCGATAATAAAGTTTAACTTAAGTTCGTCTCCAAAGTAGGAACCTTTGGTGACTAAAAGTTTATCCTTCCTTTTTCGCTTGGATTCTTCCCAAATTCCTACTATAGTTCATTCTATTTACATAATACTCATTGTATGATAATCATTGACCTAATTACCAAGTTACTTCCCCAAAATAAAGTTTAAGTTAAGTTCGTCTCCAAAGGAGGAACCTTTGGTGACCAAAATTATATCCTTCCTTTTTCGCTTGGTTTCTTGCAAAATTCCTACTATAGTTCATTCTATTTATGTAATACTCATTGTATGATGATTATGGACCTAATTAACAAGTTACTTTCCGATAATAAAGTTTAACTTAAGTTCTTCTCCAAAGGAGGAACCTTTGGTGACCAAGAGTTTATCCTTCCATTTTCGCTTGGATTCTTCCCAAATTCCTACTATAGTTCATTCTATTTACGTAATACTCATTGTATGATGATTATTGACCTAATTAACAAGTTACTTTCCCAAAATAAAGTTTAAGTTAAGTTCGTCTCCAAAGGAGGAACCTTTGGTGACCAAAATTTTATCCATCCTTTTTCGCTTGGTTTCTTGCCAAATTCCTACTATAGTTCATTCTATTTATGTAATACTAATTGTATGATGATTATTGACCTAATTAACAAGTTAGTTCCCGATAATAAAGTTTAACTTAAGTTCGTCTCCAATGGAGGAACCTTTGGTGACCAAAATTTTATCCTACCTTTTTGGCTTGGTTTCTTCCCAAATTCCTACTATAGTTCATTCTATTTATGTAATACTCATTGTATGATGATTATGGACCTAATTAACAAGTTACTTTCCGATAATAAAGTTTAACTTAAGTTCGTCTTCAAAGGAGGAACCTTTGGTGACCAAAAGTTTATCCTTTATTTTTCGCTTGGATTCTTGCCAAATTCCTACTATAGTTCATTCTATTTAAGTAATACTAATTGTGTGATGTTTATGGACCTAATTAACAAGTTACTTTCCGATAATAAAGTTTAACTTAAGTTCGTCTCCAAAGGAGGAACCTTTGGTGACCAAAAGTTTATCCTTCCATTTTCGCTTGGATTCTTCCCAAATTCCTACTATAGTTCATTCTATTTACGTAATACTCATTGTATGATGATTATTGACCTAATTAACAAGTTACTTTCCCAAAATAAAGTTTAAGTTAAGTTCGTCTCCAAAGGAGGAACCTTTGGTGACCAAAATTTTATCCATCCTTTTTCGCTTGGTTTCTTGCCAAGTTCCTACTATAGTTCATTCTATTTATGTAATACTAATTGTATGATGATTATTGACCTAATTAACAAGTTAGTTCCCGATAATAAAGTTTAACTTAAGTTCGTCTCCAAAGTAGGAACCTTTGGTGACCAAAATTTTATCCTACCTTTTTGGCTTGGTTTCTTCCCAAATTCCTACTATAGTTCATTCTCTTTATGTAATACTCGTTGTATGATGATTATGGACCTAATTAACAAGTTACTTCCCCATAATAAAGTTTAACGTAAGTTCGTCTCCAAAGGAGGAACCTTTGGTGACCAAAATTTTATCCTACCTTTTTGGCTTGGTTTCTTCCCAAATTCCAACTATAGTTCATTCTATTTATGTAATACTCATTGTATGATGATTATGGACCTAATTAACAAGTTACTTTCCGATAATAAAGTTTAACTTAAGTTCGTCTCCAAAGGAGGAACCTTTGGTGACCAAAAGTTTATCCTTCCTTTTTCGCTTGGATTCTTCCCAAATTCCTACTATAGTTCATTCTATTTAAGTAATACTAATTGTGTGATGTTTATGGACCTAATTAACAAGTTACTTTCCGATAATAAAGTTTAACTTAAGTTCGTCTCCAAAGGAGGAACCTTTGGTGACCAAAAGTTTATCCTTCCATTTTCGCTTGGATTCTTCCCAAATTCCTACTATAGTTCATTCTATTTACGTAATACTCATTGTATGATGATTATTGACCTAATTAACAAGTTACTTTCCCAAAATAAAGTTTAAGTTAAGTTCGTCTCCAAAGGAGGAACCTTTGGTGACCAAAATTTTATCCATCCTTTTTCGCTTGGTTTCTTGCCAAGTTCCTACTATAGTTCATTCTATTTATGTAATACTAATTTTGTGATGATTATTGACCTAATTAACAAGTTACTTTCCCAAAATAAAGTTTAAGTTAAGTTCGTCTCCAAAGGAGGAACCTTTGGTGACCAAAAGTTTATCCTTCCTTTTTCGCTTGGATTCTTCCCAAATTCCTACTATAGTTCATTCTATTTACATAATACTCATTGTATGATAATCATTGACCTAATTACCAAGTTACTTCCCCAAAATAAAGTTTAAGTTAAGTTCGTCTCCAAAGGAGGAACCTTTGGTGACCAAAATTATATCCTTCCTTTTTCGCTTGGTTTCTTGCCAAATTCCTACTATAGTTCATTCTATTTATGTAATACTCATTGTATGATGATTATGGACCTAATTAACAAGTTACTTTCCGATAATAAAGTTTAACTTAAGTTCTTCTCCAAAGGAGGAACCTTTGGTGACCAAAAGTTTATCCTTCCATTTTCGCTTGGATTCTTCCCAAATTCCTACTATAGTTCATTCTATTTACGTAATACTCATTGTATGATGATTATTGACCTAATTAACAAGTTACTTTCCCAAAATAAAGTTTAAGTTAAGTTCGTCTCCAAAGGAGGAACCTTTGGTGACCAAAATTTTATCCATCCTTTTTCGCTTGGTTTCTTGCCAAATTCCTACTATAGTTCATTCTATTTATGTAATACTAATTTTATGATGATTATTGACCTAATTAACAAGTTAGTTCCCGATAATAAAGTTTAACTTAAGTTCGTCTCCAATGGAGGAACCTTTGGTGACCAAAATTTTATCCTACCTTTTTGGCTTGGTTTCTTCCCAAATTCCTACTATAGTTCATTCTATTTATGTAATACTCATTGTATGATGATTATGGACCTAATTAACAAGTTACTTTCCGATAATAAAGTTTAAATTAAGTTCGTCTTCAAAGGAGGAACCTTTGGTGACCAAAAGTTTATCCTTTATTTTTCGCTTGGATTCTTGCCAAATTCCTACTATAGTTCATTCTATTTAAGTAATACTAATTGTGTGATGTTTATGGACCTAATTAACAAGTTACTTTCCGATAATAAAGTTTAACTTAAGTTCGTCTCCAAAGGAGGAACCTTTGGTGACCAAAAGTTTATCCTTCCATTTTCGCTTGGATTCTTCCCAAATTCCTACTATAGTTCATTCTATTTACGTAATACTCATTGTATGATGATTATTGACCTAATTAACAAGTTACTTTCCCAAAATAAAGTTTAAGTTAAGTTCGTCTCCAAAGGAGGAACCTTTGGTGACCAAAATTTTATCCATCCTTTTTCGCTTGGTTTCTTGCCAAGTTCCTACTATAGTTCATTCTATTTATGTAATACTAATTGTATGATGATTATTGACCTAATTAACAAGTTAGTTCCCGATAATAAAGTTTAACTTAAGTTCGTCTCCAAAGTAGGAACCTTTGGTGACCAAAATTTTATCCTACCTTTTTGGCTTGGTTTCTTCCCAAATTCCTACTATAGTTCATTCTCTTTATGTAATACTCGTTGTATGATGATTATGGACCTAATTAACAAGTTACTTCCCCATAATAAAGTTTAACGTAAGTTCGTCTCCAAAGGAGGAACCTTTGGTGACCAAAATTTTATCCTACCTTTTTGGCTTGGTTTCTTCCCAAATTCCAACTATAGTTCATTCTATTTATGTAATACTCATTGTATGATGATTATGGACCTAATTAACAAGTTACTTTCCGATAATAAAGTTTAACTTAAGTTCGTCTCCAAAGGAGGAACCTTTGGTGACCAAAAGTTTATCCTTCCTTTTTCGCTTGGATTCTTCCCAAATTCCTACTATAGTTCATTCTATTTAAGTAATACTAATTGTGTGATGTTTATGGACCTAATTAACAAGTTACTTTCCGATAATAAAGTTTAACTTAAGTTCGTCTCCAAAGGAGGAACCTTTGGTGACCAAAAGTTTATCCTTCCATTTTCGCTTGGATTCTTCCCAAATTCCTACTATAGTTCATTCTATTTACGTAATACTCATTGTATGATGATTATTGACCTAATTAACAAGTTACTTTCCCAAAATAAAGTTTAAGTTAAGTTCGTCTCCAAAGGAGGAACCTTTGGTGACCAAAATTTTATCCATCCTTTTTCGCTTGGTTTCTTGCCAAGTTCCTACTATAGTTCATTCTATTTATGTAATACTAATTTTGTGATGATTATTGACCTAATTAACAAGTTACTTTCCCAAAATAAAGTTTAAGTTAAGTTCGTCTCCAAAGGAGGAACCTTTGGTGACCAAAAGTTTATCCTTCCTTTTTCGCTTGGATTCTTCCCAAATTCCTACTATAGTTCATTCTATTTACATAATACTCATTGTATGATAATCATTGACCTAATTACCAAGTTACTTCCCCAAAATAAAGTTTAAGTTAAGTTCGTCTCCAAAGGAGGAACCTTTGGTGACCAAAATTATATCCTTCCTTTTTCGCTTGGTTTCTTGCCAAATTCCTACTATAGTTCATTCTATTTATGTAATACTCATTGTATGATGATTATGGACCTAATTAACAAGTTACTTTCCGATAATAAAGTTTAACTTAAGTTCTTCTCCAAAGGAGGAACCTTTGGTGACCAAAAGTTTATCCTTCCATTTTCGCTTGGATTCTTCCCAAATTCCTACTATAGTTCATTCTATTTACGTAATACTCATTGTATGATGATTATTGACCTAATTAACAAGTTACTTTCCCAAAATAAAGTTTAAGTTAAGTTCGTCTCCAAAGGAGGAACCTTTGGTGACCAAAATTTTATCCATCCTTTTTCGCTTGGTTTCTTGCCAAATTCCTACTATAGTTCATTCTATTTATGTAATACTAATTGTATGATGATTATTGACCTAATTAACAAGTTAGTTCCCGATAATAAAGTTTAACTTAAGTTCGTCTCCAATGGAGGAACCTTTGGTGACCAAAATTTTATCCTACCTTTTTGGCTTGGTTTCTTCCCAAATTCCTACTATAGTTCATTCTATTTATGTAATACTCATTGTATGATGATTATGGACCTAATTAACAAGTTACTTTCCGATAATAAAGTTTAACTTAAGTTCGTCTTCAAAGGAGGAACCTTTGGTGACCAAAAGTTTATCCTTTATTTTTCGCTTGGATTCTTGCCAAATTCCTACTATAGTTCATTCTATTTAAGTAATACTAATTGTGTGATGTTTATGGACCTAATTAACAAGTTACTTTCCGATAATAAAGTTTAACTTAAGTTCGTCTCCAAAGGAGGAACCTTTGGTGACCAAAAGTTTATCCTTCCATTTTCGCTTGGATTCTTCCCAAATTCCTACTATAGTTCATTCTATTTACGTAATACTCATTGTATGATGATTATTGACCTAATTAACAAGTTACTTTCCCAAAATAAAGTTTAAGTTAAGTTCGTCTCCAAAGGAGGAACCTTTGGTGACCAAAATTTTATCCATCCTTTTTCGCTTGGTTTCTTGCCAAGTTCCTACTATAGTTCATTCTATTTATGTAATACTAATTGTATGATGATTATTGACCTAATTAACAAGTTAGTTCCCGATAATAAAGTTTAACTTAAGTTCGTCTCCAAAGTAGGAACCTTTGGTGACCAAAATTTTATCCTACCTTTTTGGCTTGGTTTCTTCCCAAATTCCTACTATAGTTCATTCTCTTTATGTAATACTCGTTGTATGATGATTATGGACCTAATTAACAAGTTACTTCCCCATAATAAAGTTTAACGTAAGTTCGTCTCCAAAGGAGGAACCTTTGGTGACCAAAATTTTATCCTACCTTTTTGGCTTGGTTTCTTCCCAAATTCCAACTATAGTTCATTCTATTTATGTAATACTCATTGTATGATGATTATGGACCTAATTAACAAGTTACTTTCCGATAATAAAGTTTAACTTAAGTTCGTCTCCAAAGGAGGAACCTTTGGTGACCAAAAGTTTATCCTTCCTTTTTCGCTTGGATTCTTCCCAAATTCCTACTATAGTTCATTCTATTTAAGTAATACTAATTGTGTGATGTTTATGGACCTAATTAACAAGTTACTTTCCGATAATAAAGTTTAACTTAAGTTCGTCTCCAAAGGAGGAACCTTTGGTGACCAAAAGTTTATCCTTCCATTTTCGCTTGGATTCTTCCCAAATTCCTACTATAGTTCATTCTATTTACGTAATACTCATTGTATGATGATTATTGACCTAATTAACAAGTTACTTTCCCAAAATAAAGTTTAAGTTAAGTTCGTCTCCAAAGGAGGAACCTTTGGTGACCAAAATTTTATCCATCCTTTTTCGCTTGGTTTCTTGCCAAGTTCCTACTATAGTTCATTCTATTTATGTAATACTAATTTTGTGATGATTATTGACCTAATTAACAAGTTACTTTCCCAAAATAAAGTTTAAGTTAAGTTCGTCTCCAAAGGAGGAACCTTTGGTGACCAAAAGTTTATCCTTCCTTTTTCGCTTGGATTCTTCCCAAATTCCTACTATAGTTCATTCTATTTACATAATACTCATTGTATGATAATCATTGACCTAATTACCAAGTTACTTCCCCAAAATAAAGTTTAAGTTAAGTTCGTCTCCAAAGGAGGAACCTTTGGTGACCAAAATTATATCCTTCCTTTTTCGCTTGGTTTCTTGCCAAATTCCTACTATAGTTCATTCTATTTATGTAATACTTATTGTATGATGATTATGGACCTAATTAAAAAGTTACTTTCCGATAATAAAGTTTAACTTAAGTTCGTCTTCAAAGGAGGAACCTTTGGTGACCAAAAGTTTATCCTTCCTTTTTCGCTTGGATTCTTCCCAAATTCCTACTATAGTTCATTCTATTTAAGTAATACTAATTGTGTGATGTTTATGGACCTAATTAACAAGTTACTTTCCGACAATAAAGTTTAACTTAAGTTCGTCTCCAAAGGAGGAACCTTTGGTGACCAAAAGTTTATCCTTCCATTTTCGCTTGGATTCTTCCCAAATTCCTACTATAGTTCATTCTATTTACGTAATACTCATTGTATGATGATTATTGACCTAATTAACAATTTACTTTCCCAAAATAAAGTTTAAGTTAAGTTCGTCTCCAAAGGAGGAACCTTTGGTGACCAAAATTTTATCCATCCTTTTTCGCTTGGTTTCTTGCCAAGTTCCTACTATAGTTCATTCTATTTATGTAATACTAATTGTATGATGATTATTGACCTAATTAACAAGTTAGTTCCCGATAATAAAGTTTAACTTAAGTTCGTCTCCAAAGTAGGAACCTTTGGTGACCAAAATTTTATCCTACCTTTTTGGCTTGGTTTCTTCCCAAATTCCTACTATAGTTCATTCTCTTTATGTAATACTCGTTGTATGATGATTATGGACCTAATTAACAAGTTACTTCCCCATAATAAAGTTTAACGTAAGTTCGTCTCCAAAGGAGGAACCTTTGGTGACCAAAATTTTATCCTACCTTTTTGGCTTGGTTTCTTCCCAAATTCCAACTATAGTTCATTCTATTTATGTAATACTCATTGTATGATGATTATGGACCTAATTAACAAGTTACTTTCCGATAATAAAGTTTAACTTAAGTTCGTCTCCAAAGGAGGAACCTTTGGTGACCAAAAGTTTATCCTTCCTTTTTCGCTTGGATTCTTCCCAAATTCCTACTATAGTTCATTCTATTTAAGTAATACTAATTGTGTGATGTTTATGGACCTAATTAACAAGTTACTTTCCGATAATAAAGTTTAACTTAAGTTCGTCTCCAAAGGAGGAACCTTTGGTGACCAAAAGTTTATCCTTCCTTTTTCGCTTGGATTCTTCCCAAATTCCTACTATAGTTCATTCTATTTACGTAATACTCATTGTATGATGATTATTGACCTAATTAACAAGTTACTTTCCCAAAATAAAGTTTAAGTTAAGTTCGTCTCCAAAGGAGGTACCTTTGGTGACCAAAATTTTATCCATCCTTTTTCGCTTGGTTTCTTGCCAAATTCCTACTATAGTTCATTCTATTTATGTAATACTAATTTTATGATGATTATTGACCTAATTAACAAGTTAGTTCCCGATAATAAAGTTTAACTTAAGTTCGTCTCCAAAGTAGGAACCTTTGGTGACCAAAATTTTATCCTACCTTTTTGGCTTGGTTTCTTCCCAAATTCCTACTATAGTTCATTCTCTTTATGTAATACTCGTTGTATGATAATCATTGACCTAATTACCAAGTTACTTCCCCAAAATAAAGTTTAAGTTAAGTTCGTCTCCAAAGGAGGAACCTTTGGTGACCAAAATTATATCCTTCCTTTTTCGCTTGGTTTCTTGCCAAATTCCTACTATAGTTCATTCTATTTATGTAATACTCATTGTATGATGATTATGGACCTAATTAACAAGTTACTTTCCGATAATAAAGTTTAACTTAAGTTCTTCTCCAAAGGAGGAACCTTTGGTGACCAAAAGTTTATCCTTCCATTTTCGCTTGGATTCTTCCCAAATTCCTACTATAGTTCATTCTATTTACGTAATACTCATTGTATGATGATTATTGACCTAATTAACAAGTTACTTTCCCAAAATAAAGTTTAAGTTAAGTTCGTCTCCAAAGGAGGAACCTTTGGTGACCAAAATTTTATCCATCCTTTTTCGCTTGGTTTCTTGCCAAATTCCTACTATAGTTCATTCTATTTATGTAATACTAATTGTATGATGATTATTGACCTAATTAACAAGTTAGTTCCCGATAATAAAGTTTAACTTAAGTTCGTCTCCAATGGAGGAACCTTTGGTGACCAAAATTTTATCCTACCTTTTTGGCTTGGTTTCTTCCCAAATTCCTACTATAGTTCATTCTATTTATGTAATACTCATTGTATGATGATTATGGACCTAATTAACAAGTTACTTTCCCAAAATAAAGTTTAAGTTAAGTTCGTCTCCAAAGGAGGAACCTTTGGTGACCAAAATTTTATCCATCCTTTTTCGCTTGGTTTCTTGCCAAATTCCTACTATAGTTCATTCTATTTATGTAATACTAATTGTATGATGATTATTGACCTAATTAACAAGTTAGTTCCCGATAATAAAGTTTAACTTAAGTTCGTCTCCAATGGAGGAACCTTTGGTGACCAAAATTTTATCCTACCTTTTTGGCTTGGTTTCTTCTATTTATGTAATACTCGCTTGGTTTCTTGCCAAATTCCTACTATAGTTCATTCTATTTACATAATACTCATTGTATGATAATCATTGACCTAATTACCAAGTTACTTCCCCAAAATAAAGTTTAAGTTAAGTTCGTCTCCAAAGGAGGAACCTTTGGTGACCAAAATTATATCCTTCCTTTTTCGCTTGGTTTCTTCCCAAATTCCTACTATAGTTCATTCTCTTTATGTAATACTCGTTGTATGATAATCATTGACCTAATTAACAAGTTACTTTCCGATAATAAAGTTTAAGTTAAGTTCGTCTCCAAAGGAGGAACCTTTGGTGACCAAAATTATATCCTTCCTTTTTCGCTTGGTTTCTTGCCAAATTCCTACTATAGTTCATTCTATTTATGTAATACTTATTGTATGATGATTATGGACCTAATTAACAAGTTACTTTCCGATAATAAAGTTTAACTTAAGTTCGTCTTCAAAGGAGGAACCTTTGGTGACCAAAAGTTTATCCTTCCTTTTTCGCTTGGATTCTTCCCAAATTCCTACTATAGTTCATTCTATTTAAGTAATACTAATTGTGTGATGTTTATGGACCTAATTAACAAGTTACTTTCCGACAATAAAGTTTAACTTAAGTTCGTCTCCAAAGGAGGAACCTTTGGTGACCAAAAGTTTATCCTTCCATTTTCGCTTGGATTCTTCCCAAATTCCTACTATAGTTCATTCTATTTACGTAATACTCATTGTATGATGATTATTGACCTAATTAACAAGTTACTTTCCCAAAATAAAGTTTAAGTTAAGTTCGTCTCCAAAGGAGGAACCTTTGGTGACCAAAATTTTATCCATCCTTTTTCGCTTGGTTTCTTGCCAAGTTCCTACTATAGTTCATTCTATTTATGTAATACTAATTGTATGATGATTATTGACCTAATTAACAAGTTAGTTCCCGATAATAAAGTTTAACTTAAGTTCGTCTCCAAAGTAGGAACCTTTGGTGACCAAAATTTTATCCTACCTTTTTGGCTTGGTTTCTTCCCAAATTCCTACTATAGTTCATTCTCTTTATGTAATACTCGTTGTATGATGATTATGGACCTAATTAACAAGTTACTTCCCCATAATAAAGTTTAACGTAAGTTCGTCTCCAAAGGAGGAACCTTTGGTGACCAAAATTTTATCCTACCTTTTTGGCTTGGTTTCTTCCCAAATTCCAACTATAGTTCATTCTATTTATGTAATACTCATTGTATGATGATTATGGACCTAATTAACAAGTTACTTTCCGATAATAAAGTTTAACTTAAGTTCGTCTCCAAAGGAGGAACCTTTGGTGACCAAAAGTTTATCCTTCCTTTTTCGCTTGGATTCTTCCCAAATTCCTACTATAGTTCATTCTATTTAAGTAATACTAATTGTGTGATGTTTATGGACCTAATTAACAAGTTACTTTCCGATAATAAAGTTTAACTTAAGTTCGTCTCCAAAGGAGGAACCTTTGGTGACCAAAAGTTTATCCTTCCTTTTTCGCTTGGATTCTTCCCAAATTCCTACTATAGTTCATTCTATTTACGTAATACTCATTGTATGATGATTATTGACCTAATTAACAAGTTACTTTCCCAAAATAAAGTTTAAGTTAAGTTCGTCTCCAAAGGAGGTACCTTTGGTGACCAAAATTTTATCCATCCTTTTTCGCTTGGTTTCTTGCCAAATTCCTACTATAGTTCATTCTATTTATGTAATACTAATTGTATGATGATTATTGACCTAATTAACAAGTTAGTTCCCGATAATAAAGTTTAACTTAAGTTCGTCTCCAAAGTAGGAACCTTTGGTGACCAAAATTTTATCCTACCTTTTTGGCTTGGTTTCTTCCCAAATTCCTACTATAGTTCATTCTCTTTATGTAATACTCGTTGTATGATGATTATGGACCTAATTAACAAGTTACTTCCCCATAATAAAGTTTAACGTAAGTTCGTCTCCAAAGGAGGAACCTTTGGTGACCAAAATTTTATCCTACCTTTTTGGCTTGGTTTCTTCCCAAATTCCTACTATAGTTCATTCTATTTATGTAATACTCATTGTATGATGATTATGGACCTAATTAACAAGTTACTTCCCCATAATAAAGTTTAAGTTAAGTTCGTCTCCAAAGGAGGAACCTTTGGTGACCAAAATTTTATCCTTCCTTTTTCGCATGGTTGCTTGCCAAATTCCTACTATAGTTCATTCTATTTATGTAATACTCATTGTGTGATGATTATGGACCTAATTAACAAGTTACTTCCCCAAAATAAAGTTTAAGTTAAGTTCGTCTCCAAAGGAGGAACCTTTGGTGACCAAAAGTTTATCCTTTATTTTTCGCTTGGATTCTTGCCAAATTCCTACTATAGTTCATTCTATTTAAGTAAAACTAATTTTGTGATGTTTATGGACCTAATTAACAAGTTACTTTCCGATAATAAAGTTTAACTTAAGTTCGTCTCCAAAGTAGGAACCTTTGGTGACCAAAAGTTTATCCTTCCTTTTTCGCTTGGATTCTTCCCAAATTCCTACTATAGTTCATTCTATTTACATAATACTCATTGTATGATAATCATTGACCTAATTACCAAGTTACTTCCCCAAAATAAAGTTTAAGTTAAGTTCGTCTCCAAAGGAGGAACCTTTGGTGACCAAAATTATATCCTTCCTTTTTCGCTTGGTTTCTTGCCAAATTCCTACTATAGTTCATTCTATTTATGTAATACTCATTGTATGATGATTATGGACCTAATTAACAAGTTACTTTCCGATAATAAAGTTTAACTTAAGTTCTTCTCCAAAGGAGGAACCTTTGGTGACCAAAAGTTTATCCTTCCATTTTCGCTTGGATTCTTCCCAAATTCCTACTATAGTTCATTCTATTTACGTAATACTCATTGTATGATGATTATTGACCTAATTAACAAGTTACTTTCCCAAAATAAAGTTTAAGTTAAGTTCGTCTCCAAAGGAGGAACCTTTGGTGACCAAAATTTTATCCATCCTTTTTCGCTTGGTTTCTTGCCAAATTCCTACTATAGTTCATTCTATTTATGTAATACTAATTGTATGATGATTATTGACCTAATTAACAAGTTAGTTCCCGATAATAAAGTTTAACTTAAGTTCGTCTCCAATGGAGGAACCTTTGGTGACCAAAATTTTATCCTACCTTTTTGGCTTGGTTTCTTCCCAAATTCCTACTATAGTTCATTCTATTTATGTAATACTTATTGTATGATGATTATGGACCTAATTAACAAGTTACTTTCCGATAATAAAGTTTAACTTAAGTTCGTCTTCAAAGGAGGAACCTTTGGTGACCAAAAGTTTATCCTTCCTTTTTCGCTTGGATTCTTCCCAAATTCCTACTATAGTTCATTCTATTTAAGTAATACTAATTGTGTGATGTTTATGGACCTAATTAACAAGTTACTTTCCGATAATAAAGTTTAACTTAAGTTCGTCTCCAAAGGAGGAACCTTTGGTGACCAAAAGTTTATCCTTCCTTTTTCGCTTGGATTCTTCCCAAATTCCTACTATAGTTCATTCTATTTAAGTAATACTAATTGTGTGATGTTTATGGACCTAATTAACAAGTTACTTTCCGATAATAAAGTTTAACTTAAGTTCGTCTCCAAAGGAGGAACCTTTGGTGACCAAAAGTTTATCCTTCCTTTTTCGCTTGGATTCTTCCCAAATTCCTACTATAGTTCATTCTATTTACGTAATACTCATTGTATGATGATTATTGACCTAATTAACAAGTTACTTTCCCAAAATAAAGTTTAAGTTAAGTTCGTCTCCAAAGGAGGTACCTTTGGTGACCAAAATTTTATCCATCCTTTTTCGCTTGGTTTCTTGCCAAATTCCTACTATAGTTCATTCTATTTATGTAATACTAATTGTATGATGATTATTGACCTAATTAACAAGTTAGTTCCCGATAATAAAGTTTAACTTAAGTTCGTCTCCAAAGTAGGAACCTTTGGTGACCAAAATTTTATCCTACCTTTTTGGCTTGGTTTCTTCCCAAATTCCTACTATAGTTCATTCTCTTTATGTAATACTCGTTGTATGATGATTATGGACCTAATTAACAAGTTACTTCCCCATAATAAAGTTTAACGTAAGTTCGTCTCCAAAGGAGGAACCTTTGGTGACCAAAATTTTATCCTACCTTTTTGGCTTGGTTTCTTCCCAAATTCCTACTATAGTTCATTCTATTTATGTAATACTCATTGTATGATGATTATGGACCTAATTAACAAGTTACTTCCCCATAATAAAGTTTAAGTTAAGTTCGTCTCCAAAGGAGGAACCTTTGGTGACCAAAATTTTATCCTTCCTTTTTCGCATGGTTGCTTGCCAAATTCCTACTATAGTTCATTCTATTTATGTAATACTCATTGTGTGATGATTATGGACCTAATTAACAAGTTACTTCCCCAAAATAAAGTTTAAGTTAAGTTCGTCTCCAAAGGAGGAACCTTTGGTGACCAAAAGTTTATCCTTTATTTTTCGCTTGGATTCTTGCCAAATTCCTACTATAGTTCATTCTATTTAAGTAAAACTAATTTTGTGATGTTTATGGACCTAATTAACAAGTTACTTTCCGATAATAAAGTTTAACTTAAGTTCGTCTCCAAAGTAGGAACCTTTGGTGACCAAAAGTTTATCCTTCCTTTTTCGCTTGGATTCTTCCCAAATTCCTACTATAGTTCATTCTATTTACATAATACTCATTGTATGATAATCATTGACCTAATTACCAAGTTACTTCCCCAAAATAAAGTTTAAGTTAAGTTCGTCTCCAAAGGAGGAACCTTTGGTGACCAAAATTATATCCTTCCTTTTTCGCTTGGTTTCTTGCCAAATTCCTACTATAGTTCATTCTATTTATGTAATACTCATTGTATGATGATTATGGACCTAATTAACAAGTTACTTTCCGATAATAAAGTTTAACTTAAGTTCTTCTCCAAAGGAGGAACCTTTGGTGACCAAAAGTTTATCCTTCCATTTTCGCTTGGATTCTTCCCAAATTCCTACTATAGTTCATTCTATTTACGTAATACTCATTGTATGATGATTATTGACCTAATTAACAAGTTACTTTCCCAAAATAAAGTTTAAGTTAAGTTCGTCTCCAAAGGAGGAACCTTTGGTGACCAAAATTTTATCCATCCTTTTTCGCTTGGTTTCTTGCCAAATTCCTACTATAGTTCATTCTATTTATGTAATACTAATTGTATGATGATTATTGACCTAATTAACAAGTTAGTTCCCGATAATAAAGTTTAACTTAAGTTCGTCTCCAATGGAGGAACCTTTGGTGACCAAAATTTTATCCTACCTTTTTGGCTTGGTTTCTTCCCAAATTCCTACTATAGTTCATTCTATTTATGTAATACTTATTGTATGATGATTATGGACCTAATTAACAAGTTACTTTCCGATAATAAAGTTTAACTTAAGTTCGTCTTCAAAGGAGGAACCTTTGGTGACCAAAAGTTTATCCTTCCTTTTTCGCTTGGATTCTTCCCAAATTCCTACTATAGTTCATTCTATTTAAGTAATACTAATTGTGTGATGTTTATGGACCTAATTAACAAGTTACTTTCCGATAATAAAGTTTAACTTAAGTTCGTCTCCAAAGGAGGAACCTTTGGTGACCAAAAGTTTATCCTTCCATTTTCGCTTGGATTCTTCCCAAATTCCTACTATAGTTCATTCTATTTACGTAATACTCATTGTATGATGATTATTGACCTAATTAACAAGTTACTTTCCCAAAATAAAGTTTAAGTTAAGTTCGTCTCCAAAGGAGGAACCTTTGGTGACCAAAATTTTATCCATCCTTTTTCGCTTGGTTTCTTGCCAAGTTCCTACTATAGTTCATTCTATTTATGTAATACTAATTGTATGATGATTATTGACCTAATTAACAAGTTAGTTCCCGATAATAAAGTTTAACTTAAGTTCGTCTCCAAAGTAGGAACCTTTGGTGACCAAAATTTTATCCTACCTTTTTGGCTTGGTTTCTTCCCAAATTCCTACTATAGTTCATTCTCTTTATGTAATACTCGTTGTATGATGATTATGGACCTAATTAACAAGTTACTTCCCCATAATAAAGTTTAACGTAAGTTCGTCTCCAAAGGAGGAACCTTTGGTGACCAAAATTTTATCCTACCTTTTTGGCTTGGTTTCTTCCCAAATTCCAACTATAGTTCATTCTATTTATGTAATACTCATTGTATGATGATTATGGACCTAATTAACAAGTTACTTTCCGATAATAAAGTTTAACTTAAGTTCGTCTCCAAAGGAGGAACCTTTGGTGACCAAAAGTTTATCCTTCCTTTTTCGCTTGGATTCTTCCCAAATTCCTACTATAGTTCATTCTATTTAAGTAATACTAATTGTGTGATGTTTATGGACCTAATTAACAAGTTACTTTCCGATAATAAAGTTTAACTTAAGTTCGTCTCCAAAGGAGGAACCTTTGGTGACCAAAAGTTTATCCTTCCTTTTTCGCTTGGATTCTTCCCAAATTCCTACTATAGTTCATTCTATTTACGTAATACTCATTGTATGATGATTATTGACCTAATTAACAAGTTACTTTCCCAAAATAAAGTTTAAGTTAAGTTCGTCTCCAAAGGAGGTACCTTTGGTGACCAAAATTTTATCCATCCTTTTTCGCTTGGTTTCTTGCCAAATTCCTACTATAGTTCATTCTATTTATGTAATACTAATTGTATGATGATTATTGACCTAATTAACAAGTTAGTTCCCGATAATAAAGTTTAACTTAAGTTCGTCTCCAAAGTAGGAACCTTTGGTGACCAAAATTTTATCCTACCTTTTTGGCTTGGTTTCTTCCCAAATTCCTACTATAGTTCATTCTCTTTATGTAATACTCGTTGTATGATGATTATGGACCTAATTAACAAGTTACTTCCCCATAATAAAGTTTAACGTAAGTTCGTCTCCAAAGGAGGAACCTTTGGTGACCAAAATTTTATCCTACCTTTTTGGCTTGGTTTCTTCCCAAATTCCTACTATAGTTCATTCTATTTATGTAATACTCATTGTATGATGATTATGGACCTAATTAACAAGTTACTTCCCCATAATAAAGTTTAAGTTAAGTTCGTCTCCAAAGGAGGAACCTTTGGTGACCAAAATTTTATCCTTCCTTTTTCGCATGGTTGCTTGCCAAATTCCTACTATAGTTCATTCTATTTATGTAATACTCATTGTGTGATGATTATGGACCTAATTAACAAGTTACTTCCCCAAAATAAAGTTTAAGTTAAGTTCGTCTCCAAAGGAGGAACCTTTGGTGACCAAAAGTTTATCCTTTATTTTTCGCTTGGATTCTTGCCAAATTCCTACTATAGTTCATTCTATTTAAGTAAAACTAATTTTGTGATGTTTATGGACCTAATTAACAAGTTACTTTCCGATAATAAAGTTTAACTTAAGTTCGTCTCCAAAGTAGGAACCTTTGGTGACCAAAAGTTTATCCTTCCTTTTTCGCTTGGATTCTTCCCAAATTCCTACTATAGTTCATTCTATTTACATAATACTCATTGTATGATAATCATTGACCTAATTACCAAGTTACTTCCCCAAAATAAAGTTTAAGTTAAGTTCGTCTCCAAAGGAGGAACCTTTGGTGACCAAAATTATATCCTTCCTTTTTCGCTTGGTTTCTTGCCAAATTCCTACTATAGTTCATTCTATTTATGTAATACTCATTGTATGATGATTATGGACCTAATTAACAAGTTACTTTCCGATAATAAAGTTTAACTTAAGTTCTTCTCCAAAGGAGGAACCTTTGGTGACCAAAAGTTTATCCTTCCATTTTCGCTTGGATTCTTCCCAAATTCCTACTATAGTTCATTCTATTTACGTAATACTCATTGTATGATGATTATTGACCTAATTAACAAGTTAGTTCCCGATAATAAAGTTTAACTTAAGTTCGTCTCCAAAGTAGGAACCTTTGGTGACCAAAATTTTATCCTACCTTTTTGGCTTGGTTTCTTCCCAAATTCCTACTATAGTTCATTCTCTTTATGTAATACTCGTTGTATGATGATTATGGACCTAATTAACAAGTTACTTCCCCATAATAAAGTTTAACGTAAGTTCGTCTCCAAAGGAGGAACCTTTGGTGACCAAAATTTTATCCTACCTTTTTGGCTTGGTTTCTTCCCAAATTCCAACTATAGTTCATTCTATTTATGTAATACTCATTGTATGATGATTATGGACCTAATTAACAAGTTACTTTCCGATAATAAAGTTTAACTTAAGTTCGTCTCCAAAGGAGGAACCTTTGGTGACCAAAAGTTTATCCTTCCTTTTTCGCTTGGATTCTTCCCAAATTCCTACTATAGTTCATTCTATTTAAGTAATACTAATTGTGTGATGTTTATGGACCTAATTAACAAGTTACTTTCCGATAATAAAGTTTAACTTAAGTTCGTCTCCAAAGGAGGAACCTTTGGTGACCAAAAGTTTATCCTTCCTTTTTCGCTTGGATTCTTCCCAAATTCCTACTATAGTTCATTCTATTTACGTAATACTCATTGTATGATGATTATTGACCTAATTAACAAGTTACTTTCCCAAAATAAAGTTTAAGTTAAGTTCGTCTCCAAAGGAGGTACCTTTGGTGACCAAAATTTTATCCATCCTTTTTCGCTTGGTTTCTTGCCAAATTCCTACTATAGTTCATTCTATTTATGTAATACTAATTGTATGATGATTATTGACCTAATTAACAAGTTAGTTCCCGATAATAAAGTTTAACTTAAGTTCGTCTCCAAAGTAGGAACCTTTGGTGACCAAAATTTTATCCTACCTTTTTGGCTTGGTTTCTTCCCAAATTCCTACTATAGTTCATTCTCTTTATGTAATACTCGTTGTATGATGATTATGGACCTAATTAACAAGTTACTTCCCCATAATAAAGTTTAACGTAAGTTCGTCTCCAAAGGAGGAACCTTTGGTGACCAAAATTTTATCCTACCTTTTTGGCTTGGTTTCTTCCCAAATTCCTACTATAGTTCATTCTATTTATGTAATACTCATTGTATGATGATTATGGACCTAATTAACAAGTTACTTCCCCATAATAAAGTTTAAGTTAAGTTCGTCTCCAAAGGAGGAACCTTTGGTGACCAAAATTTTATCCTTCCTTTTTCGCATGGTTGCTTGCCAAATTCCTACTATAGTTCATTCTATTTATGTAATACTCATTGTGTGATGATTATGGACCTAATTAACAAGTTACTTCCCCAAAATAAAGTTTAAGTTAAGTTCGTCTCCAAAGGAGGAACCTTTGGTGACCAAAAGTTTATCCTTTATTTTTCGCTTGGATTCTTGCCAAATTCCTACTATAGTTCATTCTATTTAAGTAAAACTAATTTTGTGATGTTTATGGACCTAATTAACAAGTTACTTTCCGATAATAATGTTTAACTTAAGTTCGTCTCCAAAGTAGGAACCTTTGGTGACCAAAAGTTTATCCTTCCTTTTTCGCTTGGATTCTTCCCAAATTCCTACTATAGTTCATTCTATTTACATAATACTCATTGTATGATAATCATTGACCTAATTACCAAGTTACTTCCCCAAAATAAAGTTTAAGTTAAGTTCGTCTCCAAAGGAGGAACCTTTGGTGACCAAAATTATATCCTTCCTTTTTCGCTTGGTTTCTTGCCAAATTCCTACTATAGTTCATTCTATTTATGTAATACTCATTGTATGATGATTATGGACCTAATTAACAAGTTACTTTCCGATAATAAAGTTTAACTTAAGTTCTTCTCCAAAGGAGGAACCTTTGGTGACCAAAAGTTTATCCTTCCATTTTCGCTTGGATTCTTCCCAAATTCCTACTATAGTTCATTCTATTTACGTAATACTCATTGTATGATGATTATTGACCTAATTAACAAGTTACTTTCCCAAAATAAAGTTTAAGTTAAGTTCGTCTCCAAAGGAGGAACCTTTGGTGACCAAAATTTTATCCATCCTTTTTCGCTTGGTTTCTTGCCAAATTCCTACTATAGTTCATTCTATTTATGTAATACTAATTGTATGATGATTATTGACCTAATTAACAAGTTAGTTCCCGATGATAAAGTTTAACTTAAGTTCGTCTCCAATGGAGGAACCTTTGGTGACCAAAATTTTATCCTACCTTTTTGGCTTGGTTTCTTCCCAAATTCCTACTATAGTTCATTCTATTTATGTAATACTCATTGTATGATGATTATGGACCTAATTAACAAGTTACTTCCCCATAATAAAGTTTAAGTTAAGTTCGTCTCCAAAGGAGGAACCTTTTGTGACCAAAATTTTATCCTTCCTTTTTCGCATGGTTGCTTGCCAAATTCCTACTATAGTTCATTCTATTTATGTAATACTCATTGTGTGATGATTATGGACCTAATTAACAAGTTACTTCCCCAAAATAAAGTTTAAGTTAAGTTCGTCTCCAAAGGAGGAACCTTTGGTGACCAAAAGTTTATCCTTTATTTTTCGCTTGGATTCTTGCCAAATTCCTACTATAGTTCATTCTATTTAAGTAATACTAATTTTGTGATGTTTATGGACCTAATTAACAAGTTACTTTCCGATAATAAAGTTTAACTTAAGTTCGTCTCCAAAGTAGGAACCTTTGGTGACCAAAAGTTTATCCTTCCTTTTTCGCTTGGATTCTTCCCAAATTCCTACTATAGTTCATTCTATTTACATAATACTCATTGTATGATAATCATTGACCTAATTACCAAGTTACTTCCCCAAAATAAAGTTTAAGTTAAGTTCGTCTCCAAAGGAGGAACCTTTGGTGACCAAAATTATATCCTTCCTTTTTCGCTTGGTTTCTTGCCAAATTCCTACTATAGTTCATTCTATTTATGTAATACTCATTGTATGATGATTATGGACCTAATTAACAAGTTACTTTCCGATAATAAAGTTTAACTTAAGTTCGGCTTCAAAGGAGGAACCTTTGGTGACCAAAAGTTTATCCTTCCTTTTTCGCTTGGATTCTTCCCAAATTCCTACTATAGTTCATTCTATTTAAGTAATACTAATTGTGTGATGTTTATGGACCTAATTAACAAGTTACTTTCCGATAATAAAGTTTAACTTAAGTTCGTCTCCAAAGGAGGAACCTTTGGTGACCAAAAGTTTATCCTTCCATTTTCGCTTGGATTCTTCCCAAATTCCTACTATAGTTCATTCTATTTACGTAATACTCATTGTATGATGATTATTGACCTAATTAACAAGTTACTTTCCCAAAATAAAGTTTAAGTTAAGTTCGTCTCCAAAGGAGGAACCTTTGGTGACCAAAATTTTATCCATCCTTTTTCGCTTGGTTTCTTGCCAAATTCCTACTATAGTTCATTCTATTTATGTAATACTAATTGTATGATGATTATTGACCTAATTAACAAGTTAGTTCCCGATAATAAAGTTTAACTTAAGTTCGTCTCCAAAGTAGGAACCTTTGGTGACCAAAATTTTATCCTACCTTTTTGGCTTGGTTTCTTCCCAAATTCCTACTATAGTTCATTCTCTTTATGTAATACTCGTTGTATGATGATTATGGACCTAATTAACAAGTTACTTCCCCATAATAAAGTTTAACGTAAGTTCGTCTCCAAAGGAGGAACCTTTGGTGACCAAAATTTTATCCTACCTTTTTGGCTTGGTTTCTTCCCAAATTCCTACTATAGTTCATTCTATTTATGTAATACTCATTGTATGATGATTATGGACCTAATTAACAAGTTACTTCCCCATAATAAAGTTTAAGTTAAGTTCGTCTCCAAAGGAGGAACCTTTGGTGACCAAAAGTTTATCCTTTATTTTTCGCTTGGATTCTTGCCAAATTCCTACTATAGTTCATTCTATTTAAGTAATACTAATTTTGTGATGTTTATGGACCTAATTAACAAGTTACTTTCCCAAAATAAAGTTTAACTTAAGTTCGTCTCCAAAGTAGGAACCTTTGGTGACCAAAAGTTTATCCTTCCTTTTTCGCTTGGATTCTTCCCAAATTCCTACTATAGTTCATTCTATTTACATAATACTCATTGTATGATAATCATTGACCTAATTACCAAGTTACTTCCCCAAAATAAAGTTTAAGTTAAGTTCGTCTCCAAAGGAGGAACCTTTGGTGACCAAAATTATATCCTTCCTTTTTCGCTTGGTTTCTTGCCAAATTCCTACTATAGTTCATTCTATTTATGTAATACTCATTGTATGATGATTATGGACCTAATTAAAAAGTTACTTTCCGATAATAAAGTTTAACTTAAGTTCTTCTCCAAAGGAGGAACCTTTGGTGACCAAAAGTTTATCCTTCCATTTTCGCTTGGATTCTTCCCAAATTCCTACTATAGTTCATTCTATTTACGTAATACTCATTGTATGATGATTATTGACCTAATTAACAAGTTACTTTCCCAAAATAAAGTTTAAGTTAAGTTCGTCTCCAAAGGAGGAACCTTTGGTGACCAAAATTTTATCCATCCTTTTTCGCTTGGTTTCTTGCCAAATTCCTACTATAGTTCATTCTATTTATGTAATACTAATTGTATGATGATTATTGACCTAATTAACAAGTTAGTTCCCGATAATAAAGTTTAACTTAAGTTCGTCTCCAATGGAGGAACCTTTGGTGACCAAAATTTTATCCTACCTTTTTGGCTTGGTTTCTTCCCAAATTCCTACTATAGTTCATTCTATTTATGTAATACTCATTGTATGATGATTATGGACCTAATTAACAAGTTACTTCCCCATAATAAAGTTTAAGTTAAGTTCGTCTCCAAAGGAGGAACCTTTTGTGACCAAAATTTTATCCTTCCTTTTTCGCATGGTTGCTTGCCAAATTCCTACTATAGTTCATTCTATTTATGTAATACTCATTGTGTGATGATTATGGACCTAATTAACAAGTTACTTCCCCAAAATAAAGTTTAAGTTAAGTTCGTCTCCAAAGGAGGAACCTTTGGTGACCAAAAGTTTATCCTTTATTTTTCGCTTGGATTCTTGCCAAATTCCTACTATAGTTCATTCTATTTAAGTAATACTAATTTTGTGATGTTTATGGACCTAATTAACAAGTTACTTTCCGATAATAAAGTTTAACTTAAGTTCGTCTCCAAAGTAGGAACCTTTGGTGACCAAAAGTTTATCCTTCCTTTTTCGCTTGGATTCTTCCCAAATTCCTACTATAGTTCATTCTATTTACATAATACTCATTGTATGATAATCATTGACCTAATTACCAAGTTACTTCCCCAAAATAAAGTTTAAGTTAAGTTCGTCTCCAAAGGAGGAACCTTTGGTGACCAAAATTATATCCTTCCTTTTTCGCTTGGTTTCTTGCCAAATTCCTACTATAGTTCATTCTATTTATGTAATACTCATTGTATGATGATTATGGACCTAATTAACAAGTTACTTTCCGATAATAAAGTTTAACTTAAGTTCGTCTTCAAAGGAGGAACCTTTGGTGACCAAAAGTTTATCCTTCCTTTTTCGCTTGGATTCTTCCCAAATTCCTACTATAGTTCATTCTATTTAAGTAATACTAATTGTGTGATGTTTATGGACCTAATTAACAAGTTACTTTCCGATAATAAAGTTTAACTTAAGTTCGTCTCCAAAGGAGGAACCTTTGGTGACCAAAAGTTTATCCTTCCATTTTCGCTTGGATTCTTCCCAAATTCCTACTATAGTTCATTCTATTTACGTAATACTCATTGTATGATGATTATTGACCTCATTAACAAGTTACTTTCCCAAAATAAAGTTTAAGTTAAGTTCGTCTCCAAAGGAGGAACCTTTGGTGACCAAAATTTTATCCATCCTTTTTCGCTTGGTTTCTTGCCAAGTTCCTACTATAGTTCATTCTATTTATGTAATACTAATTGTATGATGATTATTGACCTAATTAACAAGTTAGTTCCCGATAATAAAGTTTAACTTAAGTTCGTCTCCAAAGTAGGAACCTTTGGTGACCAAAATTTTATCCTACCTTTTTGGCTTGGTTTCTTCCCAAATTCCTACTATAGTTCATTCTCTTTATGTAATACTCGTTGTATGATGATTATGGACCTAATTAACAAGTTACTTCCCCATAATAAAGTTTAACGTAAGTTCGTCTCCAAAGGAGGAACCTTCGGTGACCAAAATTTTATCCTACCTTTTTGGCTTGGTTTCTTCCCAAATTCCAACTATAGTTCATTCTATTTATGTAATACTCATTGTATGATGATTATGGACCTAATTAACAAGTTACTTTCCGATAATAAAGTTTAACTTAAGTTCGTCTCCAAAGGAGGAACCTTTGGTGACCAAAAGTTTATCCTTCCTTTTTCGCTTGGATTCTTCCCAAATTCCTACTATAGTTCATTCTATTTAAGTAATACTAATTGTGTGATGTTTATGGACCTAATTAACAAGTTACTTTCCGATAATAAAGTTTAACTTAAGTTCGTCTCCAAAGGAGGAACCTTTGGTGACCAAAAGTTTATCCTTCCTTTTTCGCTTGGATTCTTCCCAAATTCCTACTATAGTTCATTCTATTTACGTAATACTCATTGTATGATGATTATTGACCTAATTAACAAGTTACTTTCCCAAAATAAAGTTTAAGTTAAGTTCGTCTCCAAAGGAGGTACCTTTGGTGACCAAAATTTTATCCATCCTTTTTCGCTTGGTTTCTTGCCAAATTCCTACTATAGTTCATTCTATTTATGTAATACTAATTGTATGATGATTATTGACCTAATTAACAAGTTAGTTCCCGATAATAAAGTTTAACTTAAGTTCGTCTCCAAAGTAGGAACCTTTGGTGACCAAAATTTTATCCTACCTTTTTGGCTTGGTTTCTTCCCAAATTCCTACTATAGTTCATTCTCTTTATGTAATACTCGTTGTATGATGATTATGGACCTAATTAACAAGTTACTTCCCCATAATAAAGTTTAACGTAAGTTCGTCTCCAAAGGAGGAACCTTTGGTGACCAAAATTTTATCCTACCTTTTTGGCTTGGTTTCTTCCCAAATTCCTACTATAGTTCATTCTATTTATGTAATACTCATTGTATGATGATTATGGACCTAATTAACAAGTTACTTCCCCATAATAAAGTTTAAGTTAAGTTCGTCTCCAAAGGAGGAACCTTTGGTGACCAAAATTTTATCCTTCCTTTTTCGCATGGTTGCTTGCCAAATTCCTACTATAGTTCATTCTATTTATGTAATACTCATTGTGTGATGATTATGGACCTAATTAACAAGTTACTTCCCCAAAATAAAGTTTAAGTTAAGTTCGTCTCCAAAGGAGGAACCTTTGGTGACCAAAAGTTTATCCTTTATTTTTCGCTTGGATTCTTGCCAAATTCCTACTATAGTTCATTCTATTTAAGTAAAACTAATTTTGTGATGTTTATGGACCTAATTAACAAGTTACTTTCCGATAATAAAGTTTAACTTAAGTTCGTCTCCAAAGTAGGAACCTTTGGTGACCAAAAGTTTATCCTTCCTTTTTCGCTTGGATTCTTCCCAAATTCCTACTATAGTTCATTCTATTTACATAATACTCATTGTATGATAATCATTGACCTAATTACCAAGTTACTTCCCCAAAATAAAGTTTAAGTTAAGTTCGTCTCCAAAGGAGGAACCTTTGGTGACCAAAATTATATCCTTCCTTTTTCGCTTGGTTTCTTGCCAAATCCTACTATAGTTCATTCTATTTATGTAATGCTCATTGTATGATGATTATGGACCTAATTAACAAGTTACTTTCCGATAATAAAGTTTAACTTAAGTTCGTCTCCAAAGGAGGAACCTTTGGTGACCAAAAGTTTATCCTTCCTTTTTCGCTTGGATTCTTCCCAAATTCCTACTATAGTTCATTCTATTTAAGTAATACTAATTGTGTGATGTTTATGGACCTAATTAACAAGTTACTTTCCGATAATAAAGTTTAACTTAAGTTCGTCTCCAAAGGAGGAACCTTTGGTGACCAAAAGTTTATCCTTCCATTTTCGATTGGATTCTTCCCAAATTCCTACTATAGTTCATTCTATTTACGTAATACTCATTGTATGATGATTATTGACCTAATTAACAAGTTACTTTCCCAAAATAAAGTTTAAGTTAAGTTCGTCTCCAAAGGAGGAACCTTTGGTGACCAAAATTTTATCCATCCTTTTTCGCTTGGTTTCTTGCCAAGTTCCTACTATAGTTCATTCTATTTATGTAATACTAAATGTATGATGATTATTGACCTAATTAACAAGTTAGTTCCCGATAATAAAGTTTAACTTAAGTTCGTCTCCAAAGTAGGAACCTTTGGTGACCAAAATTTTATCCTACCTTTTTGGCTTGGTTTCTTCCCAAATTCCTACTATAGTTCATTCTCTTTATGTAATACTCGTTGTATGATGATTATGGACCTAATTAACAAGTTACTTCCCCATAATAAAGTTTAACGTAAGTTCGTCTCCAAAGGAGGAACCTTTGGTGACCAAAATTTTATCCTACCTTTTTGGCTTGGTTTCTTCCCAAATTCCTACTATAGTTCATTCTATTTATGTAATACTCATTGTATGATGATTATGGACCTAATTAACAAGTTACTTCCCCATAATAAAGTTTAAGTTAAGTTCGTCTCCAAAGGAGGAACCTTTGGTGACCAAAATTTTATCCTTCCTTTTTCGCATGGTTGCTTGCCAAATTCCTACTATAGTTCATTCTATTTATGTAATACTCATTGTGTGATGATTATGGACCTAATTAACAAGTTACTTCCCCAAAATAAAGTTTAAGTTAAGTTCGTCTCCAAAGGAGGAACCTTTGGTGACCAAAAGTTTATCCTTTATTTTTCGCTTGGATTCTTGCCAAATTCCTACTATAGTTCATTCTATTTAAGTAAAACTAATTTTGTGATGTTTATGGACCTAATTAACAAGTTACTTTCCGATAATAAAGTTTAACTTAAGTTCGTCTCCAAAGTAGGAACCTTTGGTGACCAAAAGTTTATCCTTCCTTTTTCGCTTGGATTCTTCCCAAATTCCTACTATAGTTCATTCTATTTACATAATACTCATTGTATGATAATCATTGACCTAATTACCAAGTTACTTCCCCAAAATAAAGTTTAAGTTAAGTTCGTCTCCAAAGGAGGAACCTTTGGTGACCAAAATTATATCCTTCCTTTTTCGCTTGGATTCTTGCCAAATTCCTACTATAGTTCATTCTATTTAAGTAATACTAATTTTGTGATGTTTATGGACCTAATTAACAAGTTACTTTCCGATAATAAAGTTTAACTTAAGTTCGTCTCCAAAGTAGGAACCTTTGGTGACCAAAAGTTTATCCTTCCTTTTTCGCTTGGATTCTTCCCAAATTCCTACTATAGTTCATTCTATTTACATAATACTCATTGTATGATAATCATTGACCTAATTACCAAGTTACTTCCCCAAAATAAAGTTTAAGTTAAGTTCGTCTCCAAAGGAGGAACCTTTGGTGACCAAAATTATATCCTTCCTTTTTCGCTTGGTTTCTTGCCAAATTCCTACTATAGTTCATTCTATTTATGTAATACTCATTGTATGATGATTATGGACCTAATTAACAAGTTACTTTCCGATAATAAAGTTTAACTTAAGTTCGTCTTCAAAGGAGGAACCTTTGGTGACCAAAAGTTTATCCTTCCTTTTTCGCTTGGATTCTTCCCAAATTCCTACTATAGTTCATTCTATTTAAGTAATACTAATTGTGTGATGTTTATGGACCTAATTAACAAGTTACTTTCCGATAATAAAGTTTAACTTAAGTTCGTCTCCAAAGGAGGAACCTTTGGTGACCAAAAGTTTATCCTTCCATTTTCGCTTGGATTCTTCCCAAATTCCTACTATAGTTCATTCTATTTACGTAATACTCATTGTATGATGATTATTGACCTAATTAACAAGTTACTTTCCCAAAATAAAGTTTAAGTTAAGTTCGTCTCCAAAGGAGGAACCTTTGGTGACCAAAATTTTATCCATCCTTTTTCGCTTGGTTTCTTGCCAAGTTCCTACTATAGTTCATTCTATTTATGTAATACTAATTGTATGATGATTATTGACCTAATTAACAAGTTAGTTCCCGATAATAAAGTTTAACTTAAGTTCGTCTCCAAAGTAGGAACCTTTGGTGACCAAAATTTTATCCTACCTTTTTGGCTTGGTTTCTTCCCAAATTCCTACTATAGTTCATTCTCTTTATGTAATACTCGTTGTATGATGATTATGGACCTAATTAACAAGTTACTTCCCCATAATAAAGTTTAACGTAAGTTCGTCTCCAAAGGAGGAACCTTTGGTGACCAAAATTTTATCCATCCTTTTTCGCTTGGTTTCTTGCCAAGTTCCTACTATAGTTCATTCTATTTATGTAATACTAATTGTATGATGATTATTGACCTAATTAACAAGTTAGTTCCCGATAATAAAGTTTAACTTAAGTTCGTCTCCAAAGTAGGAACCTTTGGTGACCAAAATTTTATCCTACCTTTTTGGCTTGGTTTCTTCCCAAATTCCTACTATAGTTCATTCTCTTTATGTAATACTCGTTGTATGATGATTATGGACCTAATTAACAAGTTACTTCCCCATAATAAAGTTTAACGTAAGTTCGTCTCCAAAGGAGGAACCTTTGGTGACCAAAATTTTATCCTACCTTTTTGGCTTGGTTTCTTCCCAAATTCCAACTATAGTTCATTCTATTTATGTAATACTCATTGTATGATGATTATGGACCTAATTAACAAGTTACTTTCCGATAATAAAGTTTAACTTAAGTTCGTCTCCAAAGGAGGAACCTTTGGTGACCAAAAGTTTATCCTTCCTTTTTCGCTTGGATTCTTCCCAAATTCCTACTATAGTTCATTCTATTTAAGTAATACTAATTGTGTGATGTTTATGGACCTAATTAACAAGTTACTTTCCGATAATAAAGTTTAACTTAAGTTCGTCTCCAAAGGAGGAACCTTTGGTGACCAAAAGTTTATCCTTCCTTTTTCGCTTGGATTCTTCCCAAATTCCTACTATAGTTCATTCTATTTACGTAATACTCATTGTATGATGATTATTGACCTAATTAACAAGTTACTTTCCCAAAATAAAGTTTAAGTTAAGTTCGTCTCCAAAGGAGGTACCTTTGGTGACCAAAATTTTATCCATCCTTTTTCGCTTGGTTTCTTGCCAAATTCCTACTATAGTTCATTCTATTTATGTAATACTAATTGTATGATGATTATTGACCTAATTAACAAGTTAGTTCCCGATAATAAAGTTTAACTTAAGTTCGTCTCCAAAGTAGGAACCTTTGGTGACCAAAATTTTATCCTACCTTTTTGGCTTGGTTTCTTCCCAAATTCCTACTATAGTTCATTCTCTTTATGTAATACTCGTTGTATGATGATTATGGACCTAATTAACAAGTTACTTCCCCATAATAAAGTTTAACGTAAGTTCGTCTCCAAAGGAGGAACCTTTGGTGACCAAAATTTTATCCTACCTTTTTGGCTTGGTTTCTTCCCAAATTCCTACTATAGTTCATTCTATTTATGTAATACTCATTGTATGATGATTATGGACCTAATTAACAAGTTACTTCCCCATAATAAAGTTTAAGTTAAGTTCGTCTCCAAAGGAGGAACCTTTGGTGACCAAAATTTTATCCTTCCTTTTTCGCATGGTTGCTTGCCAAATTCCTACTATAGTTCATTCTATTTATGTAATACTCATTGTGTGATGATTATGGACCTAATTAACAAGTTACTTCCCCAAAATAAAGTTTAAGTTAAGTTCGTCTCCAAAGGAGGAACCTTTGGTGACCAAAAGTTTATCCTTTATTTTTCGCTTGGATTCTTGCCAAATTCCTACTATAGTTCATTCTATTTAAGTAAAACTAATTTTGTGATGTTTATGGACCTAATTAACAAGTTACTTTCCGATAATAAAGTTTAACTTAAGTTCGTCTCCAAAGTAGGAACCTTTGGTGACCAAAAGTTTATCCTTCCTTTTTCGCTTGGATTCTTCCCAAATTCCTACTATAGTTCATTCTATTTACATAATACTCATTGTATGATAATCATTGACCTAATTACCAAGTTACTTCCCCAAAATAAAGTTTAAGTTAAGTTCGTCTCCAAAGGAGGAACCTTTGGTGACCAAAATTATATCCTTCCTTTTTCGCTTGGTTTCTTGCCAAATCCTACTATTGTTCATTCTATTTATGTAATGCTCATTGTATGATGATTATGGACCTAATTAACAAGTTACTTTCCGATAATAAAGTTTAACTTAAGTTCGTCTCCAAAGGAGGAACCTTTGGTGACCAAAAGTTTATCCTTCCTTTTTCGCTTGGATTCTTCCCAAATTCCTACTATAGTTCATTCTATTTAAGTAATACTAATTGTGTGATGTTTATGGACCTAATTAACAAGTTACTTTCCGATAATAAAGTTTAACTTAAGTTCGTCTCCAAAGGAGGAACCTTTGGTGACCAAAAGTTTATCCTTCCATTTTCGATTGGATTCTTCCCAAATTCCTACTATAGTTCATTCTATTTACGTAATACTCATTGTATGATGATTATTGACCTAATTAACAAGTTACTTTCCCAAAATAAAGTTTAAGTTAAGTTCGTCTCCAAAGGAGGAACCTTTGGTGACCAAAATTTTATCCATCCTTTTTCGCTTGGTTTCTTGCCAAGTTCCTACTATAGTTCATTCTATTTATGTAATACTAATTGTATGATGATTATTGACCTAATTAACAAGTTAGTTCCCGATAATAAAGTTTAACTTAAGTTCGTCTCCAAAGTAGGAACCTTTGGTGACCAAAATTTTATCCTACCTTTTTGGCTTGGTTTCTTCCCAAATTCCTACTATAGTTCATTCTCTTTATGTAATACTCGTTGTATGATGATTATGGACCTAATTAACAAGTTACTTCCCCATAATAAAGTTTAACGTAAGTTCGTCTCCAAAGGAGGAACCTTTGGTGACCAAAATTTTATCCTACCTTTTTGGCTTGGTTTCTTCCCAAATTCCTACTATAGTTCATTCTATTTATGTAATACTCATTGTATGATGATTATGGACCTAATTAACAAGTTACTTCCCCATAATAAAGTTTAAGTTAAGTTCGTCTCCAAAGGAGGAACCTTTGGTGACCAAAATTTTATCCTTCCTTTTTCGCATGGTTGCTTGCCAAATTCCTACTATAGTTCATTCTATTTATGTAATACTCATTGTGTGATGATTATGGACCTAATTAACAAGTTACTTCCCCAAAATAAAGTTTAAGTTAAGTTCGTCTCCAAAGGAGGAACCTTTGGTGACCAAAAGTTTATCCTTTATTTTTCGCTTGGATTCTTGCCAAATTCCTACTATAGTTCATTCTATTTAAGTAAAACTAATTTTGTGATGTTTATGGACCTAATTATCAAGTTACTTTCCGATAATAAAGTTTAACTTAAGTTCGTCTCCAAAGTAGGAACCTTTGGTGACCAAAAGTTTATCCTTCCTTTTTCGCTTGGATTCTTCCCAAATTCCTACTATAGTTCATTCTATTTACATAATACTCATTGTATGATAATCATTGACCTAATTACCAAGTTACTTCCCCAAAATAAAGTTTAAGTTAAGTTCGTCTCCAAAGGAGGAACCTTTGGTGACCAAAATTATATCCTTCCTTTTTCGCTTGGATTCTTGCCAAATTCCTACTATAGTTCATTCTATTTAAGTAATACTAATTTTGTGATGTTTATGGACCTAATTAACAAGTTACTTTCCGATAATAAAGTTTAACTTAAGTTCGTCTCCAAAGTAGGAACCTTTGGTGACCAAAAGTTTATCCTTCCTTTTTCGCTTGGATTCTTCCCAAATTCCTACTATAGTTCATTCTATTTACATAATACTCATTGTATGATAATCATTGACCTAATTACCAAGTTACTTCCCCAAAATAAAGTTTAAGTTAAGTTCGTCTCCAAAGGAGGAACCTTTGGTGACCAAAATTATATCCTTCCTTTTTCGCTTGGTTTCTTGCCAAATTCCTACTATAGTTCATTCTATTTATGTAATACTCATTGTATGATGATTATGGACCTAATTAACAAGTTACTTTCCGATAATAAAGTTTAACTTAAGTTCGTCTTCAAAGGAGGAACCTTTGGTGACCAAAAGTTTATCCTTCCTTTTTCGCTTGGATTCTTCCCAAATTCCTACTATAGTTCATTCTATTTAAGTAATACTAATTGTGTGATGTTTATGGACCTAATTAACAAGTTACTTTCCGATAATAAAGTTTAACTTAAGTTCGTCTCCAAAGGAGGAACCTTTGGTGACCAAAAGTTTATCCTTCCTTTTTCGCTTGGATTCTTCCCAAATTCCTACTATAGTTCATTCTATTTACGTAATACTCATTGTATGATGATTATTGACCTAATTAACAAGTTACTTTCCCAAAATAAAGTTTAAGTTAAGTTCGTCTCCAAAGGAGGTACCTTTGGTGACCAAAATTTTATCCATCCTTTTTCGCTTGGTTTCTTGCCAAATTCCTACTATAGTTCATTCTATTTATGTAATACTAATTGTATGATGATTATTGACCTAATTAACAAGTTAGTTCCCGATAATAAAGTTTAACTTAAGTTCGTCTCCAAAGTAGGAACCTTTGGTGACCAAAATTTTATCCTACCTTTTTGGCTTGGTTTCTTCCCAAATTCCTACTATAGTTCATTCTCTTTATGTAATACTCGTTGTATGATGATTATGGACCTAATTAACAAGTTACTTCCCCATAATAAAGTTTAACGTAAGTTCGTCTCCAAAGGAGGAACCTTTGGTGACCAAAATTTTATCCTACCTTTTTGGCTTGGTTTCTTCCCAAATTCCTACTATAGTTCATTCTATTTATGTAATACTCATTGTATGATGATTATGGACCTAATTAACAAGTTACTTCCCCATAATAAAGTTTAAGTTAAGTTCGTCTCCAAAGGAGGAACCTTTGGTGACCAAAATTTTATCCTTCCTTTTTCGCATGGTTGCTTGCCAAATTCCTACTATAGTTCATTCTATTTATGTAATACTCATTGTGTGATGATTATGGACCTAATTAACAAGTTACTTCCCCAAAATAAAGTTTAAGTTAAGTTCGTCTCCAAAGGAGGAACCTTTGGTGACCAAAAGTTTATCCTTTATTTTTCGCTTGGATTCTTGCCAAATTCCTACTATAGTTCATTCTATTTAAGTAAAACTAATTTTGTGATGTTTATGGACCTAATTAACAAGTTACTTTCCGATAATAAAGTTTAACTTAAGTTCGTCTCCAAAGTAGGAACCTTTGGTGACCAAAAGTTTATCCTTCCTTTTTCGCTTGGATTCTTCCCAAATTCCTACTATAGTTCATTCTATTTACATAATACTCATTGTATGATAATCATTGACCTAATTACCAAGTTACTTCCCCAAAATAAAGTTTAAGTTAAGTTCGTCTCCAAAGGAGGAACCTTTGGTGACCAAAATTATATCCTTCCTTTTTCGCTTGGTTTCTTGCCAAATTCCTACTATAGTTCATTCTATTTATGTAATACTCATTGTATGATGATTATGGACCTAATTAACAAGTTACTTTCCGATAATAAAGTTTAACTTAAGTTCGTCTCCAAAGGAGGAACCTTTGGTGACCAAAAGTTTATCCTTCCTTTTTCGCTTGGATTCTTCCCAAATTCCTACTATAGTTCATTCTATTTACATAATACTCATTGTATGATAATCATTGACCTAATTACCAAGTTACTTCCCCAAAATAAAGTTTAAGTTAAGTTCGTCTCCAAAGGAGGAACCTTTGGTGACCAAAATTATATCCTTCCTTTTTCGCTTGGATTCTTGCCAAATTCCTACTATAGTTCATTCTATTTAAGTAATACTAATTTTGTGATGTTTATGGACCTAATTAACAAGTTACTTTCCGATAATAAAGTTTAACTTAAGTTCGTCTCCAAAGTAGGAACCTTTGGTGACCAAAAGTTTATCCTTCCTTTTTCGCTTGGATTCTTCCCAAATTCCTACTATAGTTCATTCTATTTACATAATACTCATTGTATGATAATCATTGACCTAATTACCAAGTTACTTCCCCAAAATAAAGTTTAAGTTAAGTTCGTCTCCAAAGGAGGAACCTTTGGTGACCAAAATTATATCCTTCCTTTTTCGCTTGGTTTCTTGCCAAATTCCTACTATAGTTCATTCTATTTATGTAATACTCATTGTATGATGATTATGGACCTAATTAACAAGTTACTTTCCGATAATAAAGTTTAACTTAAGTTCGTCTTCAAAGGAGGAACCTTTGGTGACCAAAAGTTTATCCTTCCTTTTTCGCTTGGATTCTTCCCAAATTCCTACTATAGTTCATTCTATTTAAGTAATACTAATTGTGTGATGTTTATGGACCTAATTAACAAGTTACTTTCCGATAATAAAGTTTAACTTAAGTTCGTCTCCAAAGGAGGAACCTTTGGTGACCAAAAGTTTATCCTTCCTTTTTCGCTTGGATTCTTCCCAAATTCCTACTATAGTTCATTCTATTTACGTAATACTCATTGTATGATGATTATTGACCTAATTAACAAGTTACTTTCCCAAAATAAAGTTTAAGTTAAGTTCGTCTCCAAAG
The DNA here is from genome assembly GCF_051527215.1 of Medicago sativa. Taxonomy (NCBI): domain Eukaryota; kingdom Viridiplantae; phylum Streptophyta; class Magnoliopsida; order Fabales; family Fabaceae; genus Medicago; species Medicago sativa. The sequence continues at coordinate 44,895,872 of NC_140752.1, read as the reverse complement.
GAGGTACCTTTGGTGACCAAAATTTTATCCATCCTTTTTCGCTTGGTTTCTTGCCAAATTCCTACTATAGTTCATTCTATTTATGTAATACTAATTGTATGATGATTATTGACCTAATTAACAAGTTAGTTCCCGATAATAAAGTTTAACTTAAGTTCGTCTCCAAAGTAGGAACCTTTGGTGACCAAAATTTTATCCTACCTTTTTGGCTTGGTTTCTTCCCAAATTCCTACTATAGTTCATTCTCTTTATGTAATACTCGTTGTATGATGATTATGGACCTAATTAACAAGTTACTTCCCCATAATAAAGTTTAACGTAAGTTCGTCTCCAAAGGAGGAACCTTTGGTGACCAAAATTTTATCCTACCTTTTTGGCTTGGTTTCTTCCCAAATTCCTACTATAGTTCATTCTATTTATGTAATACTCATTGTATGATGATTATGGACCTAATTAACAAGTTACTTCCCCATAATAAAGTTTAAGTTAAGTTCGTCTCCAAAGGAGGAACCTTTGGTGACCAAAATTTTATCCTTCCTTTTTCGCATGGTTGCTTGCCAAATTCCTACTATAGTTCATTCTATTTATGTAATACTCATTGTGTGATGATTATGGACCTAATTAACAAGTTACTTCCCCAAAATAAAGTTTAAGTTAAGTTCGTCTCCAAAGGAGGAACCTTTGGTGACCAAAAGTTTATCCTTTATTTTTCGCTTGGATTCTTGCCAAATTCCTACTATAGTTCATTCTATTTAAGTAAAACTAATTTTGTGATGTTTATGGACCTAATTAACAAGTTACTTTCCGATAATAAAGTTTAACTTAAGTTCGTCTCCAAAGTAGGAACCTTTGGTGACCAAAAGTTTATCCTTCCTTTTTCGCTTGGATTCTTCCCAAATTCCTACTATAGTTCATTCTATTTACATAATACTCATTGTATGATAATCATTGACCTAATTACCAAGTTACTTCCCCAAAATAAAGTTTAAGTTAAGTTCGTCTCCAAAGGAGGAACCTTTGGTGACCAAAATTATATCCTTCCTTTTTCGCTTGGTTTCTTGCCAAATTCCTACTATAGTTCATTCTATTTATGTAATACTCATTGTATGATGATTATGGACCTAATTAACAAGTTACTTTCCGATAATAAAGTTTAACTTAAGTTCGTCTCCAAAGGAGGAACCTTTGGTGACCAAAAGTTTATCCTTCCTTTTTCGCTTGGATTCTTCCCAAATTCTTACTATAGTTCATTCTATTTAAGTAATACTAATTGTGTGATGTTTATGGACCTAATTAACAAGTTACTTTCCGATAATAAAGTTTAACTTAAGTTCGTCTCCAAAGGAGGAACCTTTGGTGACCAAAAGTTTATCCTTCCATTTTCGATTGGATTCTTCCCAAATTCCTACTATAGTTCATTCTATTTACGTAATACTCATTGTATGATGATTATTGACCTAATTAACAAGTTACTTTCCCAAAATAAAGTTTAAGTTAAGTTCGTCTCCAAAGGAGGAACCTTTGGTGACCAAAATTTTATCCATCCTTTTTCGCTTGGTTTCTTGCCAAGTTCCTACTATAGTTCATTCTATTTATGTAATACTAATTGTATGATGATTATTGACCTAATTAACAAGTTAGTTCCCGATAATAAAGTTTAACTTAAGTTCGTCTCCAAAGTAGGAACCTTTGGTGACCAAAATTTTATCCTACCTTTTTGGCTTGGTTTCTTCCCAAATTCCTACTATAGTTCATTCTCTTTATGTAATACTCGTTGTATGATGATTATGGACCTAATTAACAAGTTACTTCCCCATAATAAAGTTTAACGTAAGTTCGTCTCCAAAGGAGGAACCTTTGGTGACCAAAATTTTATCCTACCTTTTTGGCTTGGTTTCTTCCCAAATTCCTACTATAGTTCATTCTATTTATGTAATACTCATTGTATGATGATTATGGACCTAATTAACAAGTTACTTCCCCATAATAAAGTTTAAGTTAAGTTCGTCTCCAAAGGAGGAACCTTTGGTGACCAAAATTTTATCCTTCCTTTTTCGCATGGTTGCTTGCCAAATTCCTACTATAGTTCATTCTATTTATGTAATACTCATTGTGTGATGATTATGGACCTAATTAACAAGTTACTTCCCCAAAATAAAGTTTAAGTTAAGTTCGTCTCCAAAGGAGGAACCTTTGGTGACCAAAAGTTTATCCTTTATTTTTCGCTTGGATTCTTGCCAAATTCCTACTATAGTTCATTCTATTTAAGTAAAACTAATTTTGTGATGTTTATGGACCTAATTAACAAGTTACTTTCCGATAATAAAGTTTAACTTAAGTTCGTCTCCAAAGTAGGAACCTTTGGTGACCAAAAGTTTATCCTTCCTTTTTCGCTTGGATTCTTCCCAAATTCCTACTATAGTTCATTCTATTTACATAATACTCATTGTATGATAATCATTGACCTAATTACCAAGTTACTTCCCCAAAATAAAGTTTAAGTTAAGTTCGTCTCCAAAGGAGGAACCTTTGGTGACCAAAATTATATCCTTCCTTTTTCGCTTGGTTTCTTGCCAAATTCCTACTATAGTTCATTCTATTTATGTAATACTCATTGTATGATGATTATGGACCTAATTAACAAGTTACTTTCCGATAATAAAGTTTAACTTAAGTTCGTCTCCAAAGGAGGAACCTTTGGTGACCAAAAGTTTATCCTTCCTTTTTCGCTTGGATTCTTCCCAAATTCCTACTATAGTTCATTCTATTTAAGTAATACTAATTGTGTGATGTTTATGGACCTAATTAACAAGTTACTTTCCGATAATAAAGTTTAACTTAAGTTCGTCTCCAAAGGAGGAACCTTTGGTGACCAAAAGTTTATCCTTCCATTTTCGATTGGATTCTTCCCAAATTCCTACTATAGTTCATTCTATTTACGTAATACTCATTGTATGATGATTATTGACCTAATTAACAAGTTACTTTCCCAAAATAAAGTTTAAGTTAAGTTCGTCTCCAAAGGAGGAACCTTTGGTGACCAAAATTTTATCCATCCTTTTTCGCTTGGTTTCTTGCCAAGTTCCTACTATAGTTCATTCTATTTATGTAATACTAATTGTATGATGATTATTGACCTAATTAACAAGTTAGTTCCCGATAAGAAAGTTTAACTTAAGTTCGTCTCCAAAGTAGGAACCTTTGGTGACCAAAATTTTATCCTACCTTTTTGGCTTGGTTTCTTCCCAAATTCCTACTATAGTTCATTCTCTTTATGTAATACTCGTTGTGTGATGATTATGGACCTAATTAACAAGTTACTTCCCCATAATAAAGTTTAACGTAAGTTCGTCTCCAAAGGAGGAACCTTTGGTGACCAAAATTTTATCCTACCTTTTTGGCTTGGTTTCTTCCCAAATTCCAACTATAGTTCATTCTATTTATGTAATACTCATTGTATGATGATTATGGACCTAATTAACAAGTTACTTTCCGATAATAAAGTTTAACTTAAGTTCGTCTCCAAAGGAGGAACCTTTGGTGACCAAAAGTTTATCCTTCCTTTTTCGCTTGGATTCTTCCCAAATTCCTACTATAGTTCATTCTATTTAAGTAATACTAATTGTGTGATGTTTATGGACCTAATTAACAAGTTACTTTCCGATAATAAAGTTTAACTTAAGTTCGTCTCCAAAGGAGGAACCTTTGGTGACCAAAAGTTTATCCTTCCTTTTTCACTTGGATTCTTCCCAAATTCCTACTATAGTTCATTCTATTTACGTAATACTCATTGTATGATGATTATTGACCTAATTAACAAGTTACTTTCCCAAAATAAAGTTTAAGTTAAGTTCGTCTCCAAAGGAGGAACCTTTGGTGACCAAAATTTTATCCATGCTTTTTCGCTTGGTTTCTTGCCAAATTCCTACTATAGTTCATTCTATTTATGTAATACTAATTGTATGATGATTATTGACCTAATTAACAAGTTAGTTCCCGATAATAAAGTTTAACTTAAGTTCGTCTCCAAAGTAGGAACCTTTGGTGACCAAAATTTTATCCTACCTTTTTGGCTTGGTTTCTTCCCAAATTCCTACTATAGTTCATTCTCTTTATGTAATACTCGTTGTATGATGATTATGGACCTAATTAACAAGTTACTTCCCCATAATAAAGTTTAACGTAAGTTCGTCTCCAAAGGAGGAACCTTTGGTGACCAAAATTTTATCCTACCTTTTTGGCTTGGTTTCTTCCCAAATTCCTACTATAGTTCATTCTATTTATGTAATACTCATTGTATGATGATTATGGACCTAATTAACAAGTTACTTCCCCATAATAAAGTTTAAGTTAAGTTCGTCTCCAAAGGAGGAACCTTTGGTGACCAAAAGTTTATCCTTTATTTTTCGCTTGGATTCTTGCCAAATTCCTACTATAGTTCATTCTATTTAAGTAATACTAATTTTGTGATGTTTATGGACCTAATTAACAAGTTACTTTCCGATAATAAAGTTTAACTTAAGTTCGTCTCCAAAGTAGGAACCTTTGGTGACCAAAAGTTTATCCTTCCTTTTTCGCTTGGATTCTTCCCAAATTCCTACTATAGTTCATTCTATTTACATAATACTCATTGTATGATAATCATTGACCTAATTACCAAGTTACTTCCCCAAAATAAAGTTTAAGTTAAGTTCGTCTCCAAAGGAGGAACCTTTGGTGACCAAAATTATATCCTTCCTTTTTCGCTTGGTTTCTTGCCAAATTCCTACTATAGTTCATTCTATTTATGTAATACTCATTGTATGATGATTATGGACCTAATTAACAAGTTACTTTCCGATAATAAAGTTTAACTTAAGTTCTTCTCCAAAGGAGGAACCTTTGGTGACCAAAAGTTTATCCTTCCTTTTTCGCTTGGATTCTTCCCAAATTCCTACTATAGTTCATTCTATTTAAGTAATACTAATTGTGTGATGTTTATGGACCTAATTAACAAGTTACTTTCCGATAATAAAGTTTAACTTAAGTTCGTCTCCAAAGGAGGAACCTTTGGTGACCAAAAGTTTATCCTTCCATTTTCGCTTGGATTCTTCCCAAATTCCTACTATAGTTCATTCTATTTACGTAATACTCATTGTATGATGATTATTGACCTAATTAACAAGTTACTTTCCCAAAATAAAGTTTAAGTTAAGTTCGTCTCCAAAGGAGGAACCTTTGGTGACCAAAATTTTATCCATCCTTTTTCGCTTGGTTTCTTGCCAAATTCCTACTATAGTTCATTCTATTTATGTAATACTAATTGTATGATGATTATTGACCTAATTAACAAGTTAGTTCCCGATAATAAAGTTTAACTTAAGTTCGTCTCCAAAGTAGGAACCTTTGGTGACCAAAATTTTATCCTACCTTTTTGGCTTGGTTTCTTCCCAAATTCCTACTATAGTTCATTATCTTTATGTAATACTCGTTGTATGATGATTATGGACCTAATTAACAAGTTACTTCCCCATAATAAAGTTTAACGTAAGTTCGTCTCCAAAGGAGGAACCTTTGGTGACCAAAATTTTATCCTACCTTTTTGGCTTGGTTTCTTCCCAAATTCCTACTATAGTTCATTCTATTTATGTAATACTCATTGTATGATGATTATGGACCTAATTAACAAGTTACTTCCCCATAATAAAGTTTAAGTTAAGTTCGTCTCCAAAGGAGGAACCTTTGGTGACCAAAAGTTTATCCTTTATTTTTCGCTTGGATTCTTGCCAAATTCCTACTATAGTTCATTCTATTTAAGTAATACTAATTTTGTGATGTTTATGGACCTAATTAACAAGTTACTTTCCGATAATAAAGTTTAACTTAAGTTCGTCTCCAAAGTAGGAACCTTTGGTGACCAAAAGTTTATCCTTCCTTTTTCGCTTGGATTCTTCCCAAATTCCTACTATAGTTCATTCTATTTACATAATACTCATTGTATGATAATCATTGACCTAATTACCAAGTTACTTCCCCAAAATAAAGTTTAAGTTAAGTTCGTCTCCAAAGGAGGAACCTTTGGTGACCAAAATTATATCCTTCCTTTTTCGCTTGGTTTCTTGCCAAATTCCTACTATAGTTCATTCTATTTATGTAATACTCATTGTATGATGATTATGGACCTAATTAACAAGTTACTTTCCGATAATAAAGTTTAACTTAAGTTCTTCTCCAAAGGAGGAACCTTTGGTGACCAAAAGTTTATCCTTCCTTTTTCGCTTGGATTCTTCCCAAATTCCTACTATAGTTCATTCTATTTAAGTAATACTAATTGTGTGATGTTTATGGACCTAATTAACAAGTTACTTTCCGATAATAAAGTTTAACTTAAGTTCGTCTCCAAAGGAGGAACCTTTGGTGACCAAAAGTTTATCCTTCCATTTTCGCTTGGATTCTTCCCAAATTCCTACTATAGTTCATTCTATTTACGTAATACTCATTGTATGATGATTATTGACCTAATTAACAAGTTACTTTCCCAAAATAAAGTTTAAGTTAAGTTCGTCTCCAAAGGAGGAACCTTTGGTGACCAAAATTTTATCCATCCTTTTTCGCTTGGTTTCTTGCCAAATTCCTACTATAGTTCATTCTATTTATGTAATACTAATTGTATGATGATTATTGACCTAATTAACAAGTTAGTTCCCGATAATAAAGTTTAACTTAAGTTCGTCTCCAAAGTAGGAACCTTTGGTGACCAAAATTTTATCCTACCTTTTTGGCTTGGTTTCTTCCCAAATTCCTACTATAGTTCATTCTCTTTATGTAATACTCGTTGTATGATGATTATGGACCTAATTAACAAGTTACTTCCCCATAATAAAGTTTAACGTAAGTTCGTCTCCAAAGGAGGAACCTTTGGTGACCAAAATTTTATCCTACCTTTTTGGCTTGGTTTCTTCCCAAATTCCTACTATAGTTCATTCTATTTATGTAATACTCATTGTATGATGATTATGGACCTAATTAACAAGTTACTTCCCCATAATAAAGTTTAAGTTAAGTTCGTCTCCAAAGGAGGAACCTTTGGTGACCAAAAGTTTATCCTTTATTTTTCGCTTGGATTCTTGCCAAATTCCTACTATAGTTCATTCTATTTAAGTAATACTAATTTTGTGATGTTTATGGACCTAATTAACAAGTTACTTTCCGATAATAAAGTTTAACTTAAGTTCGTCTCCAAAGTAGGAACCTTTGGTGACCAAAAGTTTATCCTTCCTTTTTCGCTTGGATTCTTCCCAAATTCCTACTATAGTTCATTCTATTTACATAATACTCATTGTATGATAATCATTGACCTAATTACCAAGTTACTTCCCCAAAATAAAGTTTAAGTTAAGTTCGTCTCCAAAGGAGGAACCTTTGGTGACCAAAATTATATCCTTCCTTTTTCGCTTGGTTTCTTGCCAAATTCCTACTATAGTTCATTCTATTTATGTAATACTCATTGTATGATGATTATGGACCTAATTAACAAGTTACTTTCCGATAATAAAGTTTAACTTAAGTTCTTCTCCAAAGGAGGAACCTTTGGTGACCAAAAGTTTATCCTTCCTTTTTCGCTTGGATTCTTCCCAAATTCCTACTATAGTTCATTCTATTTAAGTAATACTAATTGTGTGATGTTTATGGACCTAATTAACAAGTTACTTTCCGATAATAAAGTTTAACTTAAGTTCGTCTCCAAAGGAGGAACCTTTGGTGACCAAAAGTTTATCCTTCCATTTTCGCTTGGATTCTTCCCAAATTCCTACTATAGTTCATTCTATTTACGTAATACTCATTGTATGATGATTATTGACCTAATTAACAAGTTACTTTCCCAAAATAAAGTTTACGTTAAGTTCGTCTCCAAAGGAGGAACCTTTGGTGACCAAAATTTTATCCATCCTTTTTCGCTTGGTTTCTTGCCAAATTCCTACTATAGTTCATTCTATTTATGTAATACTAATTGTATGATGATTATTGACCTAATTAACAAGTTAGTTCCCGATAATAAAGTTTAACTTAAGTTCGTCTCCAAAGTAGGAACCTTTGGTGACCAAAATTTTATCCTACCTTTTTGGCTTGGTTTCTTCCCAAATTCCTACTATAGTTCATTCTCTTTATGTAATACTCGTTGTATGATGATTATGGACCTAATTAACAAGTTACTTCCCCATAATAAAGTTTAACGTAAGTTCGTCTCCAAAGGAGGAACCTTTGGTGACCAAAATTTTATCCTACCTTTTTGGCTTGGTTTCTTCCCAAATTCCAACTATAGTTCATTCTATTTATGTAATACTCATTGTATGATGATTATGGACCTAATTAACAAGTTACTTTCCGATAATAAAGTTTAACTTAAGTTCGTCTCCAAAGGAGGAACCTTTGGTGACCAAAAGTTTATCCTTCCTTTTTCGCTTGGATTCTTCCCAAATTCCTACTATAGTTCATTCTATTTAAGTAATACTAATTGTGTGATGTTTATGGACCTAATTAACAAGTTACTTTCCGATAATAAAGTTTAACTTAAGTTCGTCTCCAAAGGAGGAACCTTTGGTGACCAAAAGTTTATCCTTCCTTTTTCACTTGGATTCTTCCCAAATTCCTACTATAGTTCATTCTATTTACGTAATACTCATTGTATGATGATTATTGACCTAATTAACAAGTTACTTTCCCAAAATAAAGTTTAAGTTAAGTTCGTCTCCAAAGGAGGAACCTTTGGTGACCAAAATTTTATCCATGCTTTTTCGCTTGGTTTCTTGCCAAATTCCTACTATAGTTCATTCTATTTATGTAATACTAATTGTATGATGATTATTGACCTAATTAACAAGTTAGTTCCCGATAATAAAGTTTAACTTAAGTTCGTCTCCAAAGTAGGAACCTTTGGTGACCAAAATTTTATCCTACCTTTTTGGCTTGGTTTCTTCCCAAATTCCTACTATAGTTCATTCTCTTTATGTAATACTCGTTGTATGATGATTATGGACCTAATTAACAAGTTACTTCCCCATAATAAAGTTTAACGTAAGTTCGTCTCCAAAGGAGGAACCTTTGGTGACCAAAATTTTATCCTACCTTTTTGGCTTGGTTTCTTCCCAAATTCCTACTATAGTTCATTCTATTTATGTAATACTCATTGTATGATGATTATGGACCTAATTAACAAGTTACTTCCCCATAATAAAGTTTAAGTTAAGTTCGTCTCCAAAGGAGGAACCTTTGGTGACCAAAAGTTTATCCTTTATTTTTCGCTTGGATTCTTGCCAAATTCCTACTATAGTTCATTCTATTTAAGTAATACTAATTTTGTGATGTTTATGGACCTAATTAACAAGTTACTTTCCGATAATAAAGTTTAACTTAAGTTCGTCTCCAAAGTAGGAACCTTTGGTGACCAAAAGTTTATCCTTCCTTTTTCGCTTGGATTCTTCCCAAATTCCTACTATAGTTCATTCTATTTACATAATACTCATTGTATGATAATCATTGACCTAATTACCAAGTTACTTCCCCAAAATAAAGTTTAAGTTAAGTTCGTCTCCAAAGGAGGAACCTTTGGTGACCAAAATTATATCCTTCCTTTTTCGCTTGGTTTCTTGCCAAATTCCTACTATAGTTCATTCTATTTATGTAATACTCATTGTATGATGATTATGGACCTAATTAACAAGTTACTTTCCGATAATAAAGTTTAACTTAAGTTCTTCTCCAAAGGAGGAACCTTTGGTGACCAAAAGTTTATCCTTCCTTTTTCGCTTGGATTCTTCCCAAATTCCTACTATAGTTCATTCTATTTAAGTAATACTAATTGTGTGATGTTTATGGACCTAATTAACAAGTTACTTTCCGATAATAAAGTTTAACTTAAGTTCGTCTCCAAAGGAGGAACCTTTGGTGACCAAAAGTTTATCCTTCCATTTTCGCTTGGATTCTTCCCAAATTCCTACTATAGTTCATTCTATTTACGTAATACTCATTGTATGATGATTATTGACCTAATTAACAAGTTACTTTCCCAAAATAAAGTTTAAGTTAAGTTCGTCTCCAAAGGAGGAACCTTTGGTGACCAAAATTTTATCCATCCTTTTTCGCTTGGTTTCTTGCCAAATTCCTACTATAGTTCATTCTATTTATGTAATACTAATTGTATGATGATTATTGACCTAATTAACAAGTTAGTTCCCGATAATAAAGTTTAACTTAAGTTCGTCTCCAAAGTAGGAACCTTTGGTGACCAAAATTTTATCCTACCTTTTTGGCTTGGTTTCTTCCCAAATTCCTACTATAGTTCATTATCTTTATGTAATACTCGTTGTATGATGATTATGGACCTAATTAACAAGTTACTTCCCCATAATAAAGTTTAACGTAAGTTCGTCTCCAAAGGAGGAACCTTTGGTGACCAAAATTTTATCCTACCTTTTTGGCTTGGTTTCTTCCCAAATTCCTACTATAGTTCATTCTATTTATGTAATACTCATTGTATGATGATTATGGACCTAATTAACAAGTTACTTCCCCATAATAAAGTTTAAGTTAAGTTCGTCTCCAAAGGAGGAACCTTTGGTGACCAAAAGTTTATCCTTTATTTTTCGCTTGGATTCTTGCCAAATTCCTACTATAGTTCATTCTATTTAAGTAATACTAATTTTGTGATGTTTATGGACCTAATTAACAAGTTACTTTCCGATAATAAAGTTTAACTTAAGTTCGTCTCCAAAGTAGGAACCTTTGGTGACCAAAAGTTTATCCTTCCTTTTTCGCTTGGATTCTTCCCAAATTCCTACTATAGTTCATTCTATTTACATAATACTCATTGTATGATAATCATTGACCTAATTACCAAGTTACTTCCCCAAAATAAAGTTTAAGTTAAGTTCGTCTCCAAAGGAGGAACCTTTGGTGACCAAAATTATATCCTTCCTTTTTCGCTTGGTTTCTTGCCAAATTCCTACTATAGTTCATTCTATTTATGTAATACTCATTGTATGATGATTATGGACCTAATTAACAAGTTACTTTCCGATAATAAAGTTTAACTTAAGTTCTTCTCCAAAGGAGGAACCTTTGGTGACCAAAAGTTTATCCTTCCTTTTTCGCTTGGATTCTTCCCAAATTCCTACTATAGTTCATTCTATTTAAGTAATACTAATTGTGTGATGTTTATGGACCTAATTAACAAGTTACTTTCCGATAATAAAGTTTAACTTAAGTTCGTCTCCAAAGGAGGAACCTTTGGTGACCAAAAGTTTATCCTTCCATTTTCGCTTGGATTCTTCCCAAATTCCTACTATAGTTCATTCTATTTACGTAATACTCATTGTATGATGATTATTGACCTAATTAACAAGTTACTTTCCCAAAATAAAGTTTAAGTTAAGTTCGTCTCCAAAGGAGGAACCTTTGGTGACCAAAATTTTATCCATCCTTTTTCGCTTGGTTTCTTGCCAAATTCCTACTATAGTTCATTCTATTTATGTAATACTAATTGTATGATGATTATTGACCTAATTAACAAGTTAGTTCCCGATAATAAAGTTTAACTTAAGTTCGTCTCCAAAGTAGGAACCTTTGGTGACCAAAATTTTATCCTACCTTTTTGGCTTGGTTTCTTCCCAAATTCCTACTATAGTTCATTCTCTTTATGTAATACTCGTTGTATGATGATTATGGACCTAATTAACAAGTTACTTCCCCATAATAAAGTTTAACGTAAGTTCGTCTCCAAAGGAGGAACCTTTGGTGACCAAAATTTTATCCTACCTTTTTGGCTTGGTTTCTTCCCAAATTCCTACTATAGTTCATTCTATTTATGTAATACTCATTGTATGATGATTATGGACCTAATTAACAAGTTACTTCCCCATAATAAAGTTTAAGTTAAGTTCGTCTCCAAAGGAGGAACCTTTGGTGACCAAAAGTTTATCCTTTATTTTTCGCTTGGATTCTTGCCAAATTCCTACTATAGTTCATTCTATTTAAGTAATACTAATTTTGTGATGTTTATGGACCTAATTAACAAGTTACTTTCCGATAATAAAGTTTAACTTAAGTTCGTCTCCAAAGTAGGAACCTTTGGTGACCAAAAGTTTATCCTTCCTTTTTCGCTTGGATTCTTCCCAAATTCCTACTATAGTTCATTCTATTTACATAATACTCATTGTATGATAATCATTGACCTAATTACCAAGTTACTTCCCCAAAATAAAGTTTAAGTTAAGTTCGTCTCCAAAGGAGGAACCTTTGGTGACCAAAATTATATCCTTCCTTTTTCGCTTGGTTTCTTGCCAAATTCCTACTATAGTTCATTCTATTTATGTAATACTCATTGTATGATGATTATGGACCTAATTAACAAGTTACTTTCCGATAATAAAGTTTAACTTAAGTTCTTCTCCAAAGGAGGAACCTTTGGTGACCAAAAGTTTATCCTTCCTTTTTCGCTTGGATTCTTCCCAAATTCCTACTATAGTTCATTCTATTTAAGTAATACTAATTGTGTGATGTTTATGGACCTAATTAACAAGTTACTTTCCGATAATAAAGTTTAACTTAAGTTCGTCTCCAAAGGAGGAACCTTTGGTGACCAAAAGTTTATCCTTCCATTTTCGCTTGGATTCTTCCCAAATTCCTACTATAGTTCATTCTATTTACGTAATACTCATTGTATGATGATTATTGACCTAATTAACAAGTTACTTTCCCAAAATAAAGTTTAAGTTAAGTTCGTCTCCAAAGGAGGAACCTTTGGTGACCAAAATTTTATCCATCCTTTTTCGCTTGGTTTCTTGCCAAATTCCTACTATAGTTCATTCTATTTATGTAATACTAATTGTATGATGATTATTGACCTAATTAACAAGTTAGTTCCCGATAATAAAGTTTAACTTAAGTTCGTCTCCAAAGTAGGAACCTTTGGTGACCAAAATTTTATCCTACCTTTTTGGCTTGGTTTCTTCCCAAATTCCTACTATAGTTCATTCTCTTTATGTAATACTCGTTGTATGATGATTATGGACCTAATTAACAAGTTACTTCCCCATAATAAAGTTTAACGTAAGTTCGTCTCCAAAGGAGGAACCTTTGGTGACCAAAATTTTATCCTACCTTTTTGGCTTGGTTTCTTCCCAAATTCCTACTATAGTTCATTCTATTTATGTAATACTCATTGTATGATGATTATGGACCTAATTAACAAGTTACTTCCCCATAATAAAGTTTAAGTTAAGTTCGTCTCCAAAGGAGGAACCTTTGGTGACCAAAAGTTTATCCTTTATTTTTCGCTTGGATTCTTGCCAAATTCCTACTATAGTTCATTCTATTTAAGTAATACTAATTTTGTGATGTTTATGGACCTAATTAACAAGTTACTTTCCGATAATAAAGTTTAACTTAAGTTCGTCTCCAAAGTAGGAACCTTTGGTGACCAAAAGTTTATCCTTCCTTTTTCGCTTGGATTCTTCCCAAATTCCTACTATAGTTCATTCTATTTACATAATACTCATTGTATGATAATCATTGACCTAATTACCAAGTTACTTCCCCAAAATAAAGTTTAAGTTAAGTTCGTCTCCAAAGGAGGAACCTTTGGTGACCAAAATTATATCCTTCCTTTTTCGCTTGGTTTCTTGCCAAATTCCTACTATAGTTCATTCTATTTATGTAATACTCATTGTATGATGATTATGGACCTAATTAACAAGTTACTTTCCGATAATAAAGTTTAACTTAAGTTCTTCTCCAAAGGAGGAACCTTTGGTGACCAAAAGTTTATCCTTCCTTTTTCGCTTGGATTCTTCCCAAATTCCTACTATAGTTCATTCTATTTACATAATACTCATTGTATGATAATCATTGACCTAATTACCAAGTTACTTCCCCAAAATAAAGTTTAAGTTAAGTTCGTCTCCAAAGGAGGAACCTTTGGTGACCAAAATTATATCCTTCCTTTTTCGCTTGGTTTCTTGCCAAATTCCTACTATAGTTCATTCTATTTATGTAATACTCATTGTATGATGATTATGGACCTAATTAACAAGTTACTTTCCGATAATAAAGTTTAACTTAAGTTCTTCTCCAAAGGAGGAACCTTTGGTGACCAAAAGTTTATCCTTCCTTTTTCGCTTGGATTCTTCCCAAATTCCTACTATAGTTCATTCTATTTAAGTAATACTAATTGTGTGATGTTTATGGACCTAATTAACAAGTTACTTTCCGATAATAAAGTTTAACTTAAGTTCGTCTCCAAAGGAGGAACCTTTGGTGACCAAAAGTTTATCCTTCCATTTTCGCTTGGATTCTTCCCAAATTCCTACTATAGTTCATTCTATTTACGTAATACTCATTGTATGATGATTATTGACCTAATTAACAAGTTACTTTCCCAAAATAAAGTTTAAGTTAAGTTCGTCTCCAAAGGAGGAACCTTTGGTGACCAAAATTTTATCCATCCTTTTTCGCTTGGTTTCTTGCCAAATTCCTACTATAGTTCATTCTATTTATGTAATACTAATTGTATGATGATTATTGACCTAATTAACAAGTTAGTTCCCGATAATAAAGTTTAACTTAAGTTCGTCTCCAAAGTAGGAACCTTTGGTGACCAAAATTTTATCCTACCTTTTTGGCTTGGTTTCTTCCCAAATTCCTACTATAGTTCATTCTCTTTATGTAATACTCGTTGTATGATGATTATGGACCTAATTAACAAGTTACTTCCCCATAATAAAGTTTAACGTAAGTTCGTCTCCAAAGGAGGAACCTTTGGTGACCAAAATTTTATCCTACCTTTTTGGCTTGGTTTCTTCCCAAATTCCTACTATAGTTCATTCTATTTATGTAATACTCATTGTATGATGATTATGGACCTAATTAACAAGTTACTTCCCCATAATAAAGTTTAAGTTAAGTTCGTCTCCAAAGGAGGAACCTTTGGTGACCAAAAGTTTATCCTTTATTTTTCGCTTGGATTCTTGCCAAATTCCTACTATAGTTCATTCTATTTAAGTAATACTAATTTTGTGATGTTTATGGACCTAATTAACAAGTTACTTTCCGATAATAAAGTTTAACTTAAGTTCGTCTCCAAAGTAGGAACCTTTGGTGACCAAAAGTTTATCCTTCCTTTTTCGCTTGGATTCTTCCCAAATTCCTACTATAGTTCATTCTATTTACATAATACTCATTGTATGATAATCATTGACCTAATTACCAAGTTACTTCCCCAAAATAAAGTTTAAGTTAAGTTCGTCTCCAAAGGAGGAACCTTTGGTGACCAAAATTATATCCTTCCTTTTTCGCTTGGTTTCTTGCCAAATTCCTACTATAGTTCATTCTATTTATGTAATACTCATTGTATGATGATTATGGACCTAATTAACAAGTTACTTTCCGATAATAAAGTTTAACTTAAGTTCTTCTCCAAAGGAGGAACCTTTGGTGACCAAAAGTTTATCCTTCCTTTTTCGCTTGGATTCTTCCCAAATTCCTACTATAGTTCATTCTATTTAAGTAATACTAATTGTGTGATGTTTATGGACCTAATTAACAAGTTACTTTCCGATAATAAAGTTTAACTTAAGTTCGTCTCCAAAGGAGGAACCTTTGGTGACCAAAAGTTTATCCTTCCATTTTCGCTTGGATTCTTCCCAAATTCCTACTATAGTTCATTCTATTTACGTAATACTCATTGTATGATGATTATTGACCTAATTAACAAGTTACTTTCCCAAAATAAAGTTTAAGTTAAGTTCGTCTCCAAAGGAGGAACCTTTGGTGACCAAAATTTTATCCATCCTTTTTCGCTTGGTTTCTTGCCAAATTCCTACTATAGTTCATTCTATTTATGTAATACTAATTGTATGATGATTATTGACCTAATTAACAAGTTAGTTCCCGATAATAAAGTTTAACTTAAGTTCGTCTCCAAAGTAGGAACCTTTGGTGACCAAAATTTTATCCTACCTTTTTGGCTTGGTTTCTTCCCAAATTCCTACTATAGTTCATTCTCTTTATGTAATACTCGTTGTATGATGATTATGGACCTAATTAACAAGTTACTTCCCCATAATAAAGTTTAACGTAAGTTCGTCTCCAAAGGAGGAACCTTTGGTGACCAAAATTTTATCCTACCTTTTTGGCTTGGTTTCTTCCCAAATTCCTACTATAGTTCATTCTATTTATGTAATACTCATTGTATGATGATTATGGACCTAATTAACAAGTTACTTCCCCATAATAAAGTTTAAGTTAAGTTCGTCTCCAAAGGAGGAACCTTTGGTGACCAAAAGTTTATCCTTTATTTTTCGCTTGGATTCTTGCCAAATTCCTACTATAGTTCATTCTATTTAAGTAATACTAATTTTGTGATGTTTATGGACCTAATTAACAAGTTACTTTCCGATAATAAAGTTTAACTTAAGTTCGTCTCCAAAGTAGGAACCTTTGGTGACCAAAAGTTTATCCTTCCTTTTTCGCTTGGATTCTTCCCAAATTCCTACTATAGTTCATTCTATTTACATAATACTCATTGTATGATAATCATTGACCTAATTACCAAGTTACTTCCCCAAAATAAAGTTTAAGTTAAGTTCGTCTCCAAAGGAGGAACCTTTGGTGACCAAAATTATATCCTTCCTTTTTCGCTTGGTTTCTTGCCAAATTCCTACTATAGTTCATTCTATTTATGTAATACTCATTGTATGATGATTATGGACCTAATTAACAAGTTACTTTCCGATAATAAAGTTTAACTTAAGTTCTTCTCCAAAGGAGGAACCTTTGGTGACCAAAAGTTTATCCTTCCTTTTTCGCTTGGATTCTTCCCAAATTCCTACTATAGTTCATTCTATTTAAGTAATACTAATTGTGTGATGTTTATGGACCTAATTAACAAGTTACTTTCCGATAATAAAGTTTAACTTAAGTTCGTCTCCAAAGGAGGAACCTTTGGTGACCAAAAGTTTATCCTTCCATTTTCGCTTGGATTCTTCCCAAATTCCTACTATAGTTCATTCTATTTACGTAATACTCATTGTATGATGATTATTGACCTAATTAACAAGTTACTTTCCCAAAATAAAGTTTAAGTTAAGTTCGTCTCCAAAGGAGGAACCTTTGGTGACCAAAATTTTATCCATCCTTTTTCGCTTGGTTTCTTGCCAAATTCCTACTATAGTTCATTCTATTTATGTAATACTAATTGTATGATGATTATTGACCTAATTAACAAGTTAGTTCCCGATAATAAAGTTTAACTTAAGTTCGTCTCCAAAGTAGGAACCTTTGGTGACCAAAATTTTATCCTACCTTTTTGGCTTGGTTTCTTCCCAAATTCCTACTATAGTTCATTCTCTTTATGTAATACTCGTTGTATGATGATTATGGACCTAATTAACAAGTTACTTCCCCATAATAAAGTTTAACGTAAGTTCGTCTCCAAAGGAGGAACCTTTGGTGACCAAAATTTTATCCTACCTTTTTGGCTTGGTTTCTTCCCAAATTCCTACTATAGTTCATTCTATTTATGTAATACTCATTGTATGATGATTATGGACCTAATTAACAAGTTACTTCCCCATAATAAAGTTTAAGTTAAGTTCGTCTCCAAAGGAGGAACCTTTGGTGACCAAAAGTTTATCCTTTATTTTTCGCTTGGATTCTTGCCAAATTCCTACTATAGTTCATTCTATTTAAGTAATACTTATTTTGTGATGTTTATGGACCTAATTAACAAGTTACTTTCCCAAAATAAAGTTTAACTTAAGTTCGTCTCCAAAGTAGGAACCTTTGGTGACCAAAAGTTTATCCTTCCTTTTTCGCTTGGATTCTTCCCAAATTCCTACTATAGTTCATTCTATTTACATAATACTCATTGTATGATAATCATTGACCTAATTACCAAGTTACTTCCCCAAAATAAAGTTTAAGTTAAGTTCGTCTCCAAAGGAGGAACCTTTGGTGACCAAAATTATATCCTTCCTTTTTCGCTTGGTTTCTTGCCAAATTCCTACTATAGTTCATTCTATTTATGTAATACTCATTGTATGATGATTATGGACCTAATTAACAAGTTACTTTCCGATAATAAAGTTTAACTTAAGTTCTTCTCCAAAGGAGGAACCTTTGGTGACCAAAAGTTTATCCTTCCTTTTTCGCTTGGATTCTTCCCAAATTCCTACTATAGTTCATTCTATTTAAGTAATACTAATTGTGTGATGTTTATGGACCTAATTAACAAGTTACTTTCCGATAATAAAGTTTAACTTAAGTTCGTCTCCAAAGGAGGAACCTTTGGTGACCAAAAGTTTATCCTTCCATTTTCGCTTGGATTCTTCCCAAATTCCTACTATAGTTCATTCTATTTACGTAATACTCATTGTATGATGATTATTGACCTAATTAACAAGTTACTTTCCCAAAATAAAGTTTAAGTTAAGTTCGTCTCCAAAGGAGGAACCTTTGGTGACCAAAATTTTATCCATCCTTTTTCGCTTGGTTTCTTGCCAAATTCCTACTATAGTTCATTCTATTTATGTAATACTAATTGTATGATGATTATTGACCTAATTAACAAGTTAGTTCCCGATAATAAAGTTTAACTTAAGTTCGTCTCCAAAGTAGGAACCTTTGGTGACCAAAATTTTATCCTACCTTTTTGGCTTGGTTTCTTCCCAAATTCCTACTATAGTTCATTCTCTTTATGTAATACTCGTTGTATGATGATTATGGACCTAATTAACAAGTTACTTCCCCATAATAAAGTTTAACGTAAGTTCGTCTCCAAAGGAGGAACCTTTGGTGACCAAAATTTTATCCTACCTTTTTGGCTTGGTTTCTTCCCAAATTCCTACTATAGTTCATTCTATTTATGTAATACTCATTGTATGATGATTATGGACCTAATTAACAAGTTACTTCCCCATAATAAAGTTTAAGTTAAGTTCGTCTCCAAAGGAGGAACCTTTGGTGACCAAAAGTTTATCCTTTATTTTTCGCTTGGATTCTTGCCAAATTCCTACTATAGTTCATTCTATTTAAGTAATACTAATTTTGTGATGTTTATGGACCTAATTAACAAGTTACTTTCCGATAATAAAGTTTAACTTAAGTTCGTCTCCAAAGTAGGAACCTTTGGTGACCAAAAGTTTATCCTTCCTTTTTCGCTTGGATTCTTCCCAAATTCCTACTATAGTTCATTCTATTTACATAATACTCATTGTATGATAATCATTGACCTAATTACCAAGTTACTTCCCCAAAATAAAGTTTAAGTTAAGTTCGTCTCCAAAGGAGGAACCTTTGGTGACCAAAATTATATCCTTCCTTTTTCGCTTGGTTTCTTGCCAAATTCCTACTATAGTTCATTCTATTTATGTAATACTCATTGTATGATGATTATGGACCTAATTAACAAGTTACTTTCCGATAATAAAGTTTAACTTAAGTTCTTCTCCAAAGGAGGAACCTTTGGTGACCAAAAGTTTATCCTTCCTTTTTCGCTTGGATTCTTCCCAAATTCCTACTATAGTTCATTCTATTTAAGTAATACTAATTGTGTGATGTTTATGGACCTAATTAACAAGTTACTTTCCGATAATAAAGTTTAACTTAAGTTCGTCTCCAAAGGAGGAACCTTTGGTGACCAAAAGTTTATCCTTCCATTTTCGCTTGGATTCTTCCCAAATTCCTACTATAGTTCATTCTATTTACGTAATACTCATTGTATGATGATTATTGACCTAATTAACAAGTTACTTTCCCAAAATAAAGTTTAAGTTAAGTTCGTCTCCAAAGGAGGAACCTTTGGTGACCAAAATTTTATCCATCCTTTTTCGCTTGGTTTCTTGCCAAATTCCTACTATAGTTCATTCTATTTATGTAATACTAATTGTATGATGATTATTGACCTAATTAACAAGTTAGTTCCCGATAATAAAGTTTAACTTAAGTTCGTCTCCAAAGTAGGAACCTTTGGTGACCAAAATTTTATCCTACCTTTTTGGCTTGGTTTCTTCCCAAATTCCTACTATAGTTCATTCTCTTTATGTAATACTCGTTGTATGATGATTATGGACCTAATTAACAAGTTACTTCCCCATAATAAAGTTTAACGTAAGTTCGTCTCCAAAGGAGGAACCTTTGGTGACCAAAATTTTATCCTACCTTTTTGGCTTGGTTTCTTCCCAAATTCCTACTATAGTTCATTCTATTTATGTAATACTCATTGTATGATGATTATGGACCTAATTAACAAGTTACTTCCCCATAATAAAGTTTAAGTTAAGTTCGTCTCCAAAGGAGGAACCTTTGGTGACCAAAATTTTATCCTTCCTTTTTCGCATGGTTGCTTGCCAAATTCCTACTATAGTTCATTCTATTTATGTAATACTCATTGTGTGATGATTATGGACCTAATTAACAAGTTACTTCCCCAAAATAAAGTTTAAGTTAAGTTCGTCTCCAAAGGAGGAACCTTTGGTGACCAAAAGTTTATCCTTTATTTTTCGCTTGGATTCTTCCCAAATTCCTACTATAGTTCATTCTATTTAAGTAATACTAATTTTGTGATGTTTATGGACCTAATTAACAAGTTACTTTCCGATAATAAAGTTTAACTTAAGTTCGTCTCCAAAGTAGGAACCTTTGGTGACCAAAAGTTTATCCTTCCTTTTTCGCTTGGATTCTTCCCAAATTCCTACTATAGTTCATTCTATTTACATAATACTCATTGTATGATAATCATTGACCTAATTACCAAGTTACTTCCCCAAAATAAAGTTTAAGTTAAGTTCGTCTCCAAAGGAGGAACCTTTGGTGACCAAAATTATATCCTTCCTTTTTCGCTTGGTTTCTTGCCAAATTCCTACTATAGTTCATTCTATTTATGTAATACTCATTGTATGATGATTATGGACCTAAATAACAAGTTACTTTCCGATAATAAAGTTTAACTTAAGTTCTTCTCCAAAGGAGGAACCTTTGGTGACCAAAAGTTTACCCTTCCTTTTTCGCTTGGATTCTTCCCAAATTCCTACTATAGTTCATTCTATTTAAGTAATACTAATTGTGTGATGTTTATGGACCTAATTAACAAGTTACTTTCCGATAATAAAGTTTAACTTAAGTTCGTCTCCAAAGGAGGAACCTTTGGTGACCAAAAGTTTATCCTTCCATTTTCGCTTGGATTCTTCCCAAATTCCTACTATAGTTCATTCTATTTACGTAATACTCATTGTATGATGATTATTGACCTAATTAACAAGTTACTTTCCCAAAATAAAGTTTAAGTTAAGTTCGTCTCCAAAGGAGGAACCTTTGGTGACCAAAATTTTATCCATCCTTTTTCGCTTGGTTTCTTGCCAAATTCCTACTATAGTTCATTCTATTTATGTAATACTAATTGTATGATGATTATTGACCTAATTAACAAGTTAGTTCCCGATAATAAAGTTTAACTTAAGTTCGTCTCCAAAGTAGGAACCTTTGGTGACCAAAATTTTATCCTACCTTTTTGGCTTGGTTTCTTCCCAAATTCCTACTATAGTTCATTCTCTTTATGTAATACTCGTTGTATGATGATTATGGACCTAATTAACAAGTTACTTCCCCATAATAAAGTTTAAGTTAAGTTCGTCTCCAAAGGAGGAACCTTTGGTGACCAAAAGTTTATCCTTTATTTTTCGCTTGGATTCTTGCCAAATTCCTACTATAGTTCATTCTATTTAAGTAATACTTATTTTGTGATGTTTATGGACCTAATTAACAAGTTACTTTCCCAAAATAAAGTTTAACTTAAGTTCGTCTCCAAAGTAGGAACCTTTGGTGACCAAAAGTTTATCCTTCCTTTTTCGCTTGGATTCTTCCCAAATTCCTACTATAGTTCATTCTATTTACATAATACTCATTGTATGATAATCATTGACCTAATTACCAAGTTACTTCCCCAAAATAAAGTTTAAGTTAAGTTCGTCTCCAAAGGAGGAACCTTTGGTGACCAAAATTATATCCTTCCTTTTTCGCTTGGTTTCTTGCCAAATTCCTACTATAGTTCATTCTATTTATGTAATACTCATTGTATGATGATTATGGACCTAATTAACAAGTTACTTTCCGATAATAAAGTTTAACTTAAGTTCTTCTCCAAAGGAGGAACCTTTGGTGACCAAAAGTTTATCCTTCCTTTTTCGCTTGGATTCTTCCCAAATTCCTACTATAGTTCATTCTATTTAAGTAATACTAATTGTGTGATGTTTATGGACCTAATTAACAAGTTACTTTCCGATAATAAAGTTTAACTTAAGTTCGTCTCCAAAGGAGGAACCTTTGGTGACCAAAAGTTTATCCTTCCATTTTCGCTTGGATTCTTCCCAAATTCCTACTATAGTTCATTCTATTTACGTAATACTCATTGTATGATGATTATTGACCTAATTAACAAGTTACTTTCCCAAAATAAAGTTTAAGTTAAGTTCGTCTCCAAAGGAGGAACCTTTGGTGACCAAAATTTTATCCATCCTTTTTCGCTTGGTTTCTTGCCAAATTCCTACTATAGTTCATTCTATTTATGTAATACTAATTGTATGATGATTATTGACCTAATTAACAAGTTAGTTCCCGATAATAAAGTTTAACTTAAGTTCGTCTCCAAAGTAGGAACCTTTGGTGACCAAAATTTTATCCTACCTTTTTGGCTTGGTTTCTTCCCAAATTCCTACTATAGTTCATTCTCTTTATGTAATACTCGTTGTATGATGATTATGGACCTAATTAACAAGTTACTTCCCCATAATAAAGTTTAACGTAAGTTCGTCTCCAAAGGAGGAACCTTTGGTGACCAAAATTTTATCCTACCTTTTTGGCTTGGTTTCTTCCCAAATTCCTACTATAGTTCATTCTATTTATGTAATACTCATTGTATGATGATTATGGACCTAATTAACAAGTTACTTCCCCATAATAAAGTTTAAGTTAAGTTCGTCTCCAAAGGAGGAACCTTTGGTGACCAAAAGTTTATCCTTTATTTTTCGCTTGGATTCTTGCCAAATTCCTACTATAGTTCATTCTATTTAAGTAATACTAATTTTGTGATGTTTATGGACCTAATTAACAAGTTACTTTCCGATAATAAAGTTTAACTTAAGTTCGTCTCCAAAGTAGGAACCTTTGGTGACCAAAAGTTTATCCTTCCTTTTTCGCTTGGATTCTTCCCAAATTCCTACTATAGTTCATTCTATTTACATAATACTCATTGTATGATAATCATTGACCTAATTACCAAGTTACTTCCCCAAAATAAAGTTTAAGTTAAGTTCGTCTCCAAAGGAGGAACCTTTGGTGACCAAAATTATATCCTTCCTTTTTCGCTTGGTTTCTTGCCAAATTCCTACTATAGTTCATTCTATTTATGTAATACTCATTGTATGATGATTATGGACCTAATTAACAAGTTACTTTCCGATAATAAAGTTTAACTTAAGTTCTTCTCCAAAGGAGGAACCTTTGGTGACCAAAAGTTTATCCTTCCTTTTTCGCTTGGATTCTTCCCAAATTCCTACTATAGTTCATTCTATTTAAGTAATACTAATTGTGTGATGTTTATGGACCTAATTAACAAGTTACTTTCCGATAATAAAGTTTAACTTAAGTTCGTCTCCAAAGGAGGAACCTTTGGTGACCAAAAGTTTATCCTTCCATTTTCGCTTGGATTCTTCCCAAATTCCTACTATAGTTCATTCTATTTACGTAATACTCATTGTATGATGATTATTGACCTAATTAACAAGTTACTTTCCCAAAATAAAGTTTAAGTTAAGTTCGTCTCCAAAGGAGGAACCTTTGGTGACCAAAATTTTATCCATCCTTTTTCGCTTGGTTTCTTGCCAAATTCCTACTATAGTTCATTCTATTTATGTAATACTAATTGTATGATGATTATTGACCTAATTAACAAGTTAGTTCCCGATAATAAAGTTTAACTTAAGTTCGTCTCCAAAGTAGGAACCTTTGGTGACCAAAATTTTATCCTACCTTTTTGGCTTGGTTTCTTCCCAAATTCCTACTATAGTTCATTCTCTTTATGTAATACTCGTTGTATGATGATTATGGACCTAATTAACAAGTTACTTCCCCATAATAAAGTTTAACGTAAGTTCGTCTCCAAAGGAGGAACCTTTGGTGACCAAAATTTTATCCTACCTTTTTGGCTTGGTTTCTTCCCAAATTCCTACTATAGTTCATTCTATTTATGTAATACTCATTGTATGATGATTATGGACCTAATTAACAAGTTACTTCCCCATAATAAAGTTTAAGTTAAGTTCGTCTCCAAAGGAGGAACCTTTGGTGACCAAAATTTTATCCTTCCTTTTTCGCATGGTTGCTTGCCAAATTCCTACTATAGTTCATTCTATTTATGTAATACTCATTGTGTGATGATTATGGACCTAATTAACAAGTTACTTCCCCAAAATAAAGTTTAAGTTAAGTTCGTCTCCAAAGGAGGAACCTTTGGTGACCAAAAGTTTATCCTTTATTTTTCGCTTGGATTCTTCCCAAATTCCTACTATAGTTCATTCTATTTAAGTAATACTAATTTTGTGATGTTTATGGACCTAATTAACAAGTTACTTTCCGATAATAAAGTTTAACTTAAGTTCGTCTCCAAAGTAGGAACCTTTGGTGACCAAAAGTTTATCCTTCCTTTTTCGCTTGGATTCTTCCCAAATTCCTACTATAGTTCATTCTATTTACATAATACTCATTGTATGATAATCATTGACCTAATTACCAAGTTACTTCCCCAAAATAAAGTTTAAGTTAAGTTCGTCTCCAAAGGAGGAACCTTTGGTGACCAAAATTATATCCTTCCTTTTTCGCTTGGTTTCTTGCCAAATTCCTACTATAGTTCATTCTATTTATGTAATACTCATTGTATGATGATTATGGACCTAAATAACAAGTTACTTTCCGATAATAAAGTTTAACTTAAGTTCTTCTCCAAAGGAGGAACCTTTGGTGACCAAAAGTTTACCCTTCCTTTTTCGCTTGGATTCTTCCCAAATTCCTACTATAGTTCATTCTATTTAAGTAATACTAATTGTGTGATGTTTATGGACCTAATTAACAAGTTACTTTCCGATAATAAAGTTTAACTTAAGTTCGTCTCCAAAGGAGGAACCTTTGGTGACCAAAAGTTTATCCTTCCATTTTCGCTTGGATTCTTCCCAAATTCCTACTATAGTTCATTCTATTTACGTAATACTCATTGTATGATGATTATTGACCTAATTAACAAGTTACTTTCCCAAAATAAAGTTTAAGTTAAGTTCGTCTCCAAAGGAGGAACCTTTGGTGACCAAAATTTTATCCATCCTTTTTCGCTTGGTTTCTTGCCAAATTCCTACTATAGTTCATTCTATTTATGTAATACTAATTGTATGATGATTATTGACCTAATTAACAAGTTAGTTCCCGATAATAAAGTTTAACTTAAGTTCGTCTCCAAAGTAGGAACCTTTGGTGACCAAAATTTTATCCTACCTTTTTGGCTTGGTTTCTTCCCAAATTCCTACTATAGTTCATTCTCTTTATGTAATACTCGTTGTATGATGATTATGGACCTAATTAACAAGTTACTTCCCCATAATAAAGTTTAACGTAAGTTCGTCTCCAAAGGAGGAACCTTTGGTGACCAAAATTTTATCCTACCTTTTTGGCTTGGTTTCTTCCCAAATTCCTACTATAGTTCATTCTATTTATGTAATACTCATTGTATGATGATTATGGACCTAATTAACAAGTTACTTCCCCATAATAAAGTTTAAGTTAAGTTCGTCTCCAAAGGAGGAACCTTTGGTGACCAAAATTTTATCCTTCCTTTTTCGCATGGTTGCTTGCCAAATTCCTACTATAGTTCATTCTATTTATGTAATACTCATTGTGTGATGATTATGGACCTAATTAACAAGTTACTTCCCCAAAATAAAGTTTAAGTTAAGTTCGTCTCCAAAGGAGGAACCTTTGGTGACCAAAAGTTTATCCTTTATTTTTCGCTTGGATTCTTGCCAAATTCCTACTATAGTTCATTCTATTTAAGTAATACTAATTTTGTGATGTTTATGGACCTAATTAACAAGTTAATTTCCGATAATAAAGTTTAACTTAAGTTCGTCTCCAAAGTAGGAACCTTTGGTGACCAAAAGTTTATCCTTCCTTTTTCGCATGGATTCTTCCCAAATTCCTACTATAGTTCATTCTATTTACATAATACTCATTGTATGATAATCATTGACCTAATTACCAAGTTACTTCCCCAAAATAAAGTTTAAGTTAAGTTCGTCTCCAAAGGAGGAACCTTTGGTGACCAAAATTATATCCTTCCTTTTTCGCTTGGTTTCTTGCCAAATTCCTACTATAGTTCATTCTATTTATGTAATACTCATTGTATGATGATTATGGACCTAATTAACAAGTTACTTTCCGATAATAAAGTTTAACTTAAGTTCGTCTCCAAAGGAGGAACCTTTGGTGACCAAAAGTTTATCCTTCCTTTTTCGCTTGGATTCTTCCCAAATTCCTACTATAGTTCATTCTATTTACGTAATACTCATTGTATGATGATTATTGACCTAATTAACAAGTTACTTTCCCAAAATAAAGTTTAAGTTAAGTTCGTCTCCAAAGGAGGAACCTTTGGTGACCAAAATTTTATCCATCCTTTTTCGCTTGGTTTCTTGCCAAATTCCTACTATAGTTCATTCTATTTATGTAATACTAATTGTATGATGATTATTGACCTAATTAACAAGTTAGTTCCCGATAATAAAGTTTAACTTAAGTTCGTCTCCAAAGTAGGAACCTTTGGTGACCAAAATTTTATCCTACCTTTTTGGCTTGGTTTCTTCCCAAATTCCTACTATAGTTCATTCTCTTTATGTAATACTCGTTGTATGATGATTATGGACCTAATTAACAAGTTACTTCCCCATAATAAAGTTTAACGTAAGTTCGTCTCCAAAGGAGGAACCTTTGGTGACCAAAATTTTATCCTACCTTTTTGGCTTGGTTTCTTCCCAAATTCCAACTATAGTTCATTCTATTTATGTAATACTCATTGTATGATGATTATGGACCTAATTAACAAGTTACTTCCCCATAATAAAGTTTAAGTTAAGTTCGTCTCCAAAGGAGGAACCTTTGGTGACCAAAATTTTATCCTTCCTTTTTCGCATGGTTGCTTGCCAAATTCCTACTATAGTTCATTCTATTTATGTAATACTCATTGTGTGATGATTATGGACCTAATTAACAAGTTACTTCCCCAAAATAAAGTTTAAGTTAAGTTCGTCTCCAAAGGAGGAACCTTTGGTGACCAAAAGTTTATCCTTTATTTTTCGCTTGGATTCTAGCCAAATTCCTACTATAGTTCATTCTATTTAAGTAATACTAATTTTGTGATGTTTATGGACCTAATTAACAAGTTACTTTCCGATAATAAAGTTTAACTTAAGTTCGTCTCCAAAGTAGGAACCTTTGGTGACCAAAAGTTTATCCTTCCTTTTTCGCTTGGATTCTTCCCAAATTCCTACTATAGTTCATTCTATTTACATAATACTCATTGTATGATAATCATTGACCTAATTACCAAGTTACTTCCCCAAAATAAAGTTTAAGTTAAGTTCGTCTCCAAAGGAGGAACCTTTGGTGACCAAAATTATATCCTTCCTTTTTCGCTTGGTTTCTTGCCAAATTCCTACTATAGTTCATTCTATTTATGTAATACTCATTGTATGATGATTATGGACCTAATTAACAAGTTACTTTCCGATAATAAAGTTTAACTTAAGTTCTTCTCCAAAGGAGGAACCTTTGGTGACCAAAAGTTTATCCTTCCTTTTTCGCTTGGATTCTTCCCAAATTCCTACTATAGTTCATTCTATTTACGTAATACTCATTGTATGATGATTATTGACCTAATTAACAAGTTACTTTCCCAAAATAAAGTTTAAGTTAAGTTCGTCTCCAAAGGAGGAACCTTTGGTGACCAAAATTTTATCCATCCTTTTTCGCTTGGTTTCTTGCCAAATTCCTACTATAGTTCATTCTATTTATGTAATACTAATTGTATGATGATTATTGACCTAATTAACAAGTTAGTTCCCGATAATAAAGTTTAACTTAAGTTCGTCTCCAAAGTAGGAACCTTTGGTGACCAAAATTTTATCCTACCTTTTTGGCTTGGTTTCTTCCCAAATTCCTACTATAGTTCATTCTCTTTATGTAATACTCGTTGTATGATGATTATGGACCTAATTAACAAGTTACTTCCCCATAATAAAGTTTAACGTAAGTTCGTCTCCAAAGGAGGAACCTTTGGTGACCAAAATTTTATCCTACCTTTTTGGCTTGGTTTCTTCCCAAATTCCAACTATAGTTCATTCTATTTATGTAATACTCATTGTATGATGATTATGGACCTAATTAACAAGTTACTTCCCCATAATAAAGTTTAAGTTAAGTTCGTCTCCAAAGGAGGAACCTTTGGTGACCAAAATTTTATCCTTCCTTTTTCGCATGGTTGCTTGCCAAATTCCTACTATAGTTCATTCTATTTATGTAATACTCATTGTGTGATGATTATGGACCTAATTAACAAGTTACTTCCCCAAAATAAAGTTTAAGTTAAGTTCGTCTCCAAAGGAGGAACCTTTGGTGACCAAAAGTTTATCCTTTATTTTTCGCTTGGATTCTAGCCAAATTCCTACTATAGTTCATTCTATTTAAGTAATACTAATTTTGTGATGTTTATGGACCTAATTAACAAGTTACTTTCCGATAATAAAGTTTAACTTAAGTTCGTCTCCAAAGTAGGAACCTTTGGTGACCAAAAGTTTATCCTTCCTTTTTCGCTTGGATTCTTCCCAAATTCCTACTATAGTTCATTCTATTTACATAATACTCATTGTATGATAATCATTGACCTAATTACCAAGTTACTTCCCCAAAATAAAGTTTAAGTTAAGTTCGTCTCCAAAGGAGGAACCTTTGGTGACCAAAATTATATCCTTCCTTTTTCGCTTGGTTTCTTGCCAAATTCCTACTATAGTTCATTCTATTTATGTAATACTCATTGTATGATGATTATGGACCTAATTAACAAGTTACTTTCCGATAATAAAGTTTAACTTAAGTTCTTCTCCAAAGGAGGAACCTTTGGTGACCAAAAGTTTACCCTTCCTTTTTCGCTTGGATTCTTCCCAAATTCCTACTATAGTTCATTCTATTTAAGTAATACTAATTGTGTGATGTTTATGGACCTAATTAACAAGTTACTTTCCGATAATAAAGTTTAACTTAAGTTCGTCTCCAAAGGAGGAACCTTTGGTGACCAAAAGTTTATCCTTCCATTTTCGCTTGGATTCTTCCCAAATTCCTACTATAGTTCATTCTATTTACGTAATACTCATTGTATGATGATTATTGACCTAATTAACAAGTTACTTTCCCAAAATAAAGTTTAAGTTAAGTTCGTCTCCAAAGGAGGAACCTTTGGTGACCAAAATTTTATCCTTCCTTTTTCGCATGGTTGCTTGCCAAATTCCTACTATAGTTCATTCTATTTATGTAATACTCATTGTGTGATGATTATGGACCTAATTAACAAGTTACTTCCCCAAAATAAAGTTTAAGTTAAGTTCGTCTCCAAAGGAGGAACCTTTGGTGACCAAAAGTTTATCCTTTATTTTTCGCTTGGATTCATGCCAAATTCCTACTATAGTTCATTCTATTTAAGTAATACTAATTTTGTGATGTTTATGGACCTAATTAACAAGTTACTTTCCGATAATAAAGTTTAACTTAAGTTCGTCTCCAAAGTAGGAACCTTTGGTGACCAAAAGTTTATCCTTCCTTTTTCGCTTGGATTCTTCCCAAATTCCTACTATAGTTCATTCTATTTACATAATACTCATTGTATGATAATCATTGACCTAATTACCAAGTTACTTCCCCAAAATAAAGTTTAAGTTAAGTTCGTCTCCAAAGGAGGAACCTTTGGTGACCAAAATTATATCCTTCCTTTTTCGCTTGGTTTCTTGCCAAATTCCTACTATAGTTCATTCTATTTATGTAATACTCATTGTATGATGATTATGGACCTAATTAACAAGTTACTTTCCGATAATAAAGTTTAACTTAAGTTCGTCTCCAAAGGAGGAACCTTTGGTGACCAAAAGTTTATCCTTCCTTTTTCGCTTGGATTCTTCCCAAATTCCTACTATAGTTCATTCTATTTACGTAATACTCATTGTATGATGATTATTGACCTAATTAACAAGTTACTTTCCCAAAATAAAGTTTAAGTTAAGTTCGTCTCCAAAGGAGGAACCTTTGGTGACCAAAATTTTATCCATCCTTTTTCGCTTGGTTTCTTGCCAAATTCCTACTATAGTTCATTCTATTTATGTAATACTAATTGTATGATGATTATTGACCTAATTAACAAGTTAGTTCCCGATAATAAAGTTTAACTTAAGTTCGTCTCCAAAGTAGGAACCTTTGGTGACCAAAATTTTATCCTACCTTTTTGGCTTGGTTTCTTCCCAAATTCCTACTATAGTTCATTCTCTTTATGTAATACTCGTTGTATGATGATTATGGACCTAATTAACAAGTTACTTCCCCATAATAAAGTTTAACGTAAGTTCGTCTCCAAAGGAGGAACCTTTGGTGACCAAAATTTTATCCTACCTTTTTGGCTTGGTTTCTTCCCAAATTCCAACTATAGTTCATTCTATTTATGTAATACTCATTGTATGATGATTATGGACCTAATTAACAAGTTACTTCCCCATAATAAAGTTTAAGTTAAGTTCGTCTCCAAAGGAGGAACCTTTGGTGACCAAAATTTTATCCTTCCTTTTTCGCATGGTTGCTTGCCAAATTCCTACTATAGTTCATTCTATTTATGTAATACTCATTGTGTGATGATTATGGACCTAATTAACAAGTTACTTCCCCAAAATAAAGTTTAAGTTAAGTTCGTCTCCAAAGGAGGAACCTTTGGTGACCAAAAGTTTATCCTTTATTTTTCGCTTGGATTCTAGCCAAATTCCTACTATAGTTCATTCTATTTAAGTAATACTAATTTTGTGATGTTTATGGACCTAATTAACAAGTTACTTTCCGATAATAAAGTTTAACTTAAGTTCGTCTCCAAAGTAGGAACCTTTGGTGACCAAAAGTTTATCCTTCCTTTTTCGCTTGGATTCTTCCCAAATTCCTACTATAGTTCATTCTATTTACATAATACTCATTGTATGATAATCATTGACCTAATTACCAAGTTACTTCCCCAAAATAAAGTTTAAGTTAAGTTCGTCTCCAAAGGAGGAACCTTTGGTGACCAAAATTATATCCTTCCTTTTTCGCTTGGTTTCTTGCCAAATTCCTACTATAGTTCATTCTATTTATGTAATACTCATTGTATGATGATTATGGACCTAATTAACAAGTTACTTTCCGATAATAAAGTTTAACTTAAGTTCTTCTCCAAAGGAGGAACCTTTGGTGACCAAAAGTTTACCCTTCCTTTTTCGCTTGGATTCTTCCCAAATTCCTACTATAGTTCATTCTATTTAAGTAATACTAATTGTGTGATGTTTATGGACCTAATTAACAAGTTACTTTCCGATAATAAAGTTTAACTTAAGTTCGTCTCCAAAGGAGGAACCTTTGGTGACCAAAAGTTTATCCTTCCATTTTCGCTTGGATTCTTCCCAAATTCCTACTATAGTTCATTCTATTTACGTAATACTCATTGTATGATGATTATTGACCTAATTAACAAGTTACTTTCCCAAAATAAAGTTTAAGTTAAGTTCGTCTCCAAAGGAGGAACCTTTGGTGACCAAAATTTTATCCTTCCTTTTTCGCATGGTTGCTTGCCAAATTCCTACTATAGTTCATTCTATTTATGTAATACTCATTGTGTGATGATTATGGACCTAATTAACAAGTTACTTCCCCAAAATAAAGTTTAAGTTAAGTTCGTCTCCAAAGGAGGAACCTTTGGTGACCAAAAGTTTATCCTTTATTTTTCGCTTGGATTCATGCCAAATTCCTACTATAGTTCATTCTATTTAAGTAATACTAATTTTGTGATGTTTATGGACCTAATTAACAAGTTACTTTCCGATAATAAAGTTTAACTTAAGTTCGTCTCCAAAGTAGGAACCTTTGGTGACCAAAAGTTTATCCTTCCTTTTTCGCTTGGATTCTTCCCAAATTCCTACTATAGTTCATTCTATTTACATAATACTCATTGTATGATAATCATTGACCTAATTACCAAGTTACTTCCCCAAAATAAAGTTTAAGTTAAGTTCGTCTCCAAAGGAGGAACCTTTGGTGACCAAAATTATATCCTTCCTTTTTCGCTTGGTTTCTTGCCAAATTCCTACTATAGTTCATTCTATTTATGTAATACTCATTGTATGATGATTATGGACCTAATTAACAAGTTACTTTCCGATAATAAAGTTTAACTTAAGTTCGTCTCCAAAGGAGGAACCTTTGGTGACCAAAAGTTTATCCTTCCTTTTTCGCTTGGATTCTTCCCAAATTCCTACTATAGTTCATTCTATTTACGTAATACTCATTGTATGATGATTATTGACCTAATTAACAAGTTACTTTCCCAAAATAAAGTTTAAGTTAAGTTCGTCTCCAAAGGAGGAACCTTTGGTGACCAAAATTTTATCCATCCTTTTTCGCTTGGTTTCTTGCCAAATTCCTACTATAGTTCATTCTATTTATGTAATACTAATTGTATGATGATTATTGACCTAATTAACAAGTTAGTTCCCGATAATAAAGTTTAACTTAAGTTCGTCTCCAAAGTAGGAACCTTTGGTGACCAAAATTTTATCCTACCTTTTTGGCTTGGTTTCTTCCCAAATTCCTACTATAGTTCATTCTCTTTATGTAATACTCGTTGTATGATGATTATGGACCTAATTAACAAGTTACTTCCCCATAATAAAGTTTAACGTAAGTTCGTCTCCAAAGGAGGAACCTTTGGTGACCAAAATTTTATCCTACCTTTTTGGCTTGGTTTCTTCCCAAATTCCAACTATAGTTCATTCTATTTATGTAATACTCATTGTATGATGATTATGGACCTAATTAACAAGTTACTTCCCCATAATAAAGTTTAAGTTAAGTTCGTCTCCAAAGGAGGAACCTTTGGTGACCAAAATTTTATCCTTCCTTTTTCGCATGGTTGCTTGCCAAATTCCTACTATAGTTCATTCTATTTATGTAATACTCATTGTGTGATGATTATGGACCTAATTAACAAGTTACTTCCCCAAAATAAAGTTTAAGTTAAGTTCGTCTCCAAAGGAGGAACCTTTGGTGACCAAAAGTTTATCCTTTATTTTTCGCTTGGATTCTAGCCAAATTCCTACTATAGTTCATTCTATTTAAGTAATACTAATTTTGTGATGTTTATGGACCTAATTAACAAGTTACTTTCCGATAATAAAGTTTAACTTAAGTTCGTCTCCAAAGTAGGAACCTTTGGTGACCAAAAGTTTATCCTTCCTTTTTCGCTTGGATTCTTCCCAAATTCCTACTATAGTTCATTCTATTTACATAATACTCATTGTATGATAATCATTGACCTAATTACCAAGTTACTTCCCCAAAATAAAGTTTAAGTTAAGTTCGTCTCCAAAGGAGGAACCTTTGGTGACCAAAATTATATCCTTCCTTTTTCGCTTGGTTTCTTGCCAAATTCCTACTATAGTTCATTCTATTTATGTAATACTCATTGTATGATGATTATGGACCTAATTAACAAGTTACTTTCCGATAATAAAGTTTAACTTAAGTTCTTCTCCAAAGGAGGAACCTTTGGTGACCAAAAGTTTACCCTTCCTTTTTCGCTTGGATTCTTCCCAAATTCCTACTATAGTTCATTCTATTTAAGTAATACTAATTGTGTGATGTTTATGGACCTAATTAACAAGTTACTTTCCGATAATAAAGTTTAACTTAAGTTCGTCTCCAAAGGAGGAACCTTTGGTGACCAAAAGTTTATCCTTCCATTTTCGCTTGGATTCTTCCCAAATTCCTACTATAGTTCATTCTATTTACGTAATACTCATTGTATGATGATTATTGACCTAATTAACAAGTTACTTTCCCAAAATAAAGTTTAAGTTAAGTTCGTCTCCAAAGGAGGAACCTTTGGTGACCAAAATTTTATCCTTCCTTTTTCGCATGGTTGCTTGCCAAATTCCTACTATAGTTCATTCTATTTATGTAATACTCATTGTGTGATGATTATGGACCTAATTAACAAGTTACTTCCCCAAAATAAAGTTTAAGTTAAGTTCGTCTCCAAAGGAGGAACCTTTGGTGACCAAAAGTTTATCCTTTATTTTTCGCTTGGATTCATGCCAAATTCCTACTATAGTTCATTCTATTTAAGTAATACTAATTTTGTGATGTTTATGGACCTAATTAACAAGTTACTTTCCGATAATAAAGTTTAACTTAAGTTCGTCTCCAAAGTAGGAACCTTTGGTGACCAAAAGTTTATCCTTCCTTTTTCGCTTGGATTCTTCCCAAATTCCTACTATAGTTCATTCTATTTACATAATACTCATTGTATGATAATCATTGACCTAATTACCAAGTTACTTCCCCAAAATAAAGTTTAAGTTAAGTTCGTCTCCAAAGGAGGAACCTTTGGTGACCAAAATTATATCCTTCCTTTTTCGCTTGGTTTCTTGCCAAATTCCTACTATAGTTCATTCTATTTATGTAATACTCATTGTATGATGATTATGGACCTAATTAACAAGTTACTTTCCGATAATAAAGTTTAACTTAAGTTCGTCTCCAAAGGAGGAACCTTTGGTGACCAAAAGTTTATCCTTCCTTTTTCGCTTGGATTCTTCCCAAATTCCTACTATAGTTCATTCTATTTACGTAATACTCATTGTATGATGATTATTGACCTAATTAACAAGTTACTTTCCCAAAATAAAGTTTAAGTTAAGTTCGTCTCCAAAGGAGGAACCTTTGGTGACCAAAATTTTATCCATCCTTTTTCGCTTGGTTTCTTGCCAAATTCCTACTATAGTTCATTCTATTTATGTAATACTAATTGTATGATGATTATTGACCTAATTAACAAGTTAGTTCCCGATAATAAAGTTTAACTTAAGTTCGTCTCCAAAGTAGGAACCTTTGGTGACCAAAATTTTATCCTACCTTTTTGGCTTGGTTTCTTCCCAAATTCCTACTATAGTTCATTCTCTTTATGTAATACTCGTTGTATGATGATTATGGACCTAATTAACAAGTTACTTCCCCATAATAAAGTTTAACGTAAGTTCGTCTCCAAAGGAGGAACCTTTGGTGACCAAAATTTTATCCTACCTTTTTGGCTTGGTTTCTTCCCAAATTCCAACTATAGTTCATTCTATTTATGTAATACTCATTGTATGATGATTATGGACCTAATTAACAAGTTACTTCCCCATAATAAAGTTTAAGTTAAGTTCGTCTCCAAAGGAGGAACCTTTGGTGACCAAAATTTTATCCTTCCTTTTTCGCATGGTTGCTTGCCAAATTCCTACTATAGTTCATTCTATTTATGTAATACTCATTGTGTGATGATTATGGACCTAATTAACAAGTTACTTCCCCAAAATAAAGTTTAAGTTAAGTTCGTCTCCAAAGGAGGAACCTTTGGTGACCAAAAGTTTATCCTTTATTTTTCGCTTGGATTCTAGCCAAATTCCTACTATAGTTCATTCTATTTAAGTAATACTAATTTTGTGATGTTTATGGACCTAATTAACAAGTTACTTTCCGATAATAAAGTTTAACTTAAGTTCGTCTCCAAAGTAGGAACCTTTGGTGACCAAAAGTTTATCCTTCCTTTTTCGCTTGGATTCTTCCCAAATTCCTACTATAGTTCATTCTATTTACATAATACTCATTGTATGATAATCATTGACCTAATTACCAAGTTACTTCCCCAAAATAAAGTTTAAGTTAAGTTCGTCTCCAAAGGAGGAACCTTTGGTGACCAAAATTATATCCTTCCTTTTTCGCTTGGTTTCTTGCCAAATTCCTACTATAGTTCATTCTATTTATGTAATACTCATTGTATGATGATTATGGACCTAATTAACAAGTTACTTTCCGATAATAAAGTTTAACTTAAGTTCTTCTCCAAAGGAGGAACCTTTGGTGACCAAAAGTTTACCCTTCCTTTTTCGCTTGGATTCTTCCCAAATTCCTACTATAGTTCATTCTATTTAAGTAATACTAATTGTGTGATGTTTATGGACCTAATTAACAAGTTACTTTCCGATAATAAAGTTTAACTTAAGTTCGTCTCCAAAGGAGGAACCTTTGGTGACCAAAAGTTTATCCTTCCATTTTCGCTTGGATTCTTCCCAAATTCCTACTATAGTTCATTCTATTTACGTAATACTCATTGTATGATGATTATTGACCTAATTAACAAGTTACTTTCCCAAAATAAAGTTTAAGTTAAGTTCGTCTCCAAAGGAGGAACCTTTGGTGACCAAAATTTTATCCTTCCTTTTTCGCATGGTTGCTTGCCAAATTCCTACTATAGTTCATTCTATTTATGTAATACTCATTGTGTGATGATTATGGACCTAATTAACAAGTTACTTCCCCAAAATAAAGTTTAAGTTAAGTTCGTCTCCAAAGGAGGAACCTTTGGTGACCAAAAGTTTATCCTTTATTTTTCGCTTGGATTCATGCCAAATTCCTACTATAGTTCATTCTATTTAAGTAATACTAATTTTGTGATGTTTATGGACCTAATTAACAAGTTACTTTCCGATAATAAAGTTTAACTTAAGTTCGTCTCCAAAGTAGGAACCTTTGGTGACCAAAAGTTTATCCTTCCTTTTTCGCTTGGATTCTTCCCAAATTCCTACTATAGTTCATTCTATTTACATAATACTCATTGTATGATAATCATTGACCTAATTACCAAGTTACTTCCCCAAAATAAAGTTTAAGTTAAGTTCGTCTCCAAAGGAGGAACCTTTGGTGACCAAAATTATATCCTTCCTTTTTCGCTTGGTTTCTTGCCAAATTCCTACTATAGTTCATTCTATTTATGTAATACTCATTGTATGATGATTATGGACCTAATTAACAAGTTACTTTCCGATAATAAAGTTTAACTTAAGTTCGTCTCCAAAGGAGGAACCTTTGGTGACCAAAAGTTTATCCTTCCTTTTTCGCTTGGATTCTTCCCAAATTCCTACTATAGTTCATTCTATTTACGTAATACTCATTGTATGATGATTATTGACCTAATTAACAAGTTACTTTCCCAAAATAAAGTTTAAGTTAAGTTCGTCTCCAAAGGAGGAACCTTTGGTGACCAAAATTTTATCCATCCTTTTTCGCTTGGTTTCTTGCCAAATTCCTACTATAGTTCATTCTATTTATGTAATACTAATTGTATGATGATTATTGACCTAATTAACAAGTTAGTTCCCGATAATAAAGTTTAACTTAAGTTCGTCTCCAAAGTAGGAACCTTTGGTGACCAAAATTTTATCCTACCTTTTTGGCTTGGTTTCTTCCCAAATTCCTACTATAGTTCATTCTCTTTATGTAATACTCGTTGTATGATGATTATGGACCTAATTAACAAGTTACTTCCCCATAATAAAGTTTAACGTAAGTTCGTCTCCAAAGGAGGAACCTTTGGTGACCAAAATTTTATCCTACCTTTTTGGCTTGGTTTCTTCCCAAATTCCAACTATAGTTCATTCTATTTATGTAATACTCATTGTATGATGATTATGGACCTAATTAACAAGTTACTTCCCCATAATAAAGTTTAAGTTAAGTTCGTCTCCAAAGGAGGAACCTTTGGTGACCAAAATTTTATCCTTCCTTTTTCGCATGGTTGCTTGCCAAATTCCTACTATAGTTCATTCTATTTATGTAATACTCATTGTGTGATGATTATGGACCTAATTAACAAGTTACTTCCCCAAAATAAAGTTTAAGTTAAGTTCGTCTCCAAAGGAGGAACCTTTGGTGACCAAAAGTTTATCCTTTATTTTTCGCTTGGATTCTAGCCAAATTCCTACTATAGTTCATTCTATTTAAGTAATACTAATTTTGTGATGTTTATGGACCTAATTAACAAGTTACTTTCCGATAATAAAGTTTAACTTAAGTTCGTCTCCAAAGTAGGAACCTTTGGTGACCAAAAGTTTATCCTTCCTTTTTCGCTTGGATTCTTCCCAAATTCCTACTATAGTTCATTCTATTTACATAATACTCATTGTATGATAATCATTGACCTAATTACCAAGTTACTTCCCCAAAATAAAGTTTAAGTTAAGTTCGTCTCCAAAGGAGGAACCTTTGGTGACCAAAATTATATCCTTCCTTTTTCGCTTGGTTTCTTGCCAAATTCCTACTATAGTTCATTCTATTTATGTAATACTCATTGTATGATGATTATGGACCTAATTAACAAGTTACTTTCCGATAATAAAGTTTAACTTAAGTTCTTCTCCAAAGGAGGAACCTTTGGTGACCAAAAGTTTACCCTTCCTTTTTCGCTTGGATTCTTCCCAAATTCCTACTATAGTTCATTCTATTTAAGTAATACTAATTGTGTGATGTTTATGGACCTAATTAACAAGTTACTTTCCGATAATAAAGTTTAACTTAAGTTCGTCTCCAAAGGAGGAACCTTTGGTGACCAAAAGTTTATCCTTCCATTTTCGCTTGGATTCTTCCCAAATTCCTACTATAGTTCATTCTATTTACGTAATACTCATTGTATGATGATTATTGACCTAATTAACAAGTTACTTTCCCAAAATAAAGTTTAAGTTAAGTTCGTCTCCAAAGGAGGAACCTTTGGTGACCAAAATTTTATCCTTCCTTTTTCGCATGGTTGCTTGCCAAATTCCTACTATAGTTCATT
Source organism: Medicago sativa (assembly GCF_051527215.1). Taxonomy (NCBI): domain Eukaryota; kingdom Viridiplantae; phylum Streptophyta; class Magnoliopsida; order Fabales; family Fabaceae; genus Medicago; species Medicago sativa. The sequence continues at coordinate 44,856,820 of NC_140752.1, read as the reverse complement.
CTATTTATGTAATACTCATTGTGTGATGATTATGGACCTAATTAACAAGTTACTTCCCCAAAATAAAGTTTAAGTTAAGTTCGTCTCCAAAGGAGGAACCTTTGGTGACCAAAAGTTTATCCTTTATTTTTCGCTTGGATTCATGCCAAATTCCTACTATAGTTCATTCTATTTAAGTAATACTAATTTTGTGATGTTTATGGACCTAATTAACAAGTTACTTTCCGATAATAAAGTTTAACTTAAGTTCGTCTCCAAAGTAGGAACCTTTGGTGACCAAAAGTTTATCCTTCCTTTTTCGCTTGGATTCTTCCCAAATTCCTACTATAGTTCATTCTATTTACATAATACTCATTGTATGATAATCATTGACCTAATTACCAAGTTACTTCCCCAAAATAAAGTTTAAGTTAAGTTCGTCTCCAAAGGAGGAACCTTTGGTGACCAAAATTATATCCTTCCTTTTTCGCTTGGTTTCTTGCCAAATTCCTACTATAGTTCATTCTATTTATGTAATACTCATTGTATGATGATTATGGACCTAATTAACAAGTTACTTTCCGATAATAAAGTTTAACTTAAGTTCGTCTCCAAAGGAGGAACCTTTGGTGACCAAAAGTTTATCCTTCCTTTTTCGCTTGGATTCTTCCCAAATTCCTACTATAGTTCATTCTATTTACGTAATACTCATTGTATGATGATTATTGACCTAATTAACAAGTTACTTTCCCAAAATAAAGTTTAAGTTAAGTTCGTCTCCAAAGGAGGAACCTTTGGTGACCAAAATTTTATCCATCCTTTTTCGCTTGGTTTCTTGCCAAATTCCTACTATAGTTCATTCTATTTATGTAATACTAATTGTATGATGATTATTGACCTAATTAACAAGTTAGTTCCCGATAATAAAGTTTAACTTAAGTTCGTCTCCAAAGTAGGAACCTTTGGTGACCAAAATTTTATCCTACCTTTTTGGCTTGGTTTCTTCCCAAATTCCTACTATAGTTCATTCTCTTTATGTAATACTCGTTGTATGATGATTATGGACCTAATTAACAAGTTACTTCCCCATAATAAAGTTTAACGTAAGTTCGTCTCCAAAGGAGGAACCTTTGGTGACCAAAATTTTATCCTACCTTTTTGGCTTGGTTTCTTCCCAAATTCCAACTATAGTTCATTCTATTTATGTAATACTCATTGTATGATGATTATGGACCTAATTAACAAGTTACTTCCCCATAATAAAGTTTAAGTTAAGTTCGTCTCCAAAGGAGGAACCTTTGGTGACCAAAATTTTATCCTTCCTTTTTCGCATGGTTGCTTGCCAAATTCCTACTATAGTTCATTCTATTTATGTAATACTCATTGTGTGATGATTATGGACCTAATTAACAAGTTACTTCCCCAAAATAAAGTTTAAGTTAAGTTCGTCTCCAAAGGAGGAACCTTTGGTGACCAAAAGTTTATCCTTTATTTTTCGCTTGGATTCTTGCCAAATTCCTACTATAGTTCATTCTATTTAAGTAATACTAATTTTGTGATGTTTATGGACCTAATTAACAAGTTACTTTCCGATAATAAAGTTTAACTTAAGTTCGTCTCCAAAGTAGGAACCTTTGGTGACCAAAAGTTTATCCTTCCTTTTTCGCTTGGATTCTTCCCAAATTCCTACTATAGTTCATTCTATTTACATAATACTCATTGTATGATAATCATTGACCTAATTACCAAGTTACTTCCCCAAAATAAAGTTTAAGTTAAGTTCGTCTCCAAAGGAGGAACCTTTGGTGACCAAAATTATATCCTTCCTTTTTCGCTTGGTTTCTTGCCAAATTCCTACTATAGTTCATTCTATTTATGTAATACTCATTGTATGATGATTATGGACCTAATTAACAAGTTACTTTCCGATAATAAAGTTTAACTTAAGTTCTTCTCCAAAGGAGGAACCTTTGGTGACCAAAAGTTTACCCTTCCTTTTTCGCTTGGATTCTTCCCAAATTCCTACTATAGTTCATTCTATTTAAGTAATACTAATTGTGTGATGTTTATGGACCTAATTAACAAGTTACTTTCCGATAATAAAGTTTAACTTAAGTTCGTCTCCAAAGGAGGAACCTTTGGTGACCAAAAGTTTATCCTTCCATTTTCGCTTGGATTCTTCCCAAATTCCTACTATAGTTCATTCTATTTACGTAATACTCATTGTATGATGATTATTGACCTAATTAACAAGTTACTTTCCCAAAATAAAGTTTAAGTTAAGTTCGTCTCCAAAGGAGGAACCTTTGGTGACCAAAATTTTATCCATCCTTTTTCGCTTGGTTTCTTGCCAAATTCCTACTATAGTTCATTCTATTTATGTAATACTAATTGTATGATGATTATTGACCTAATTAACAAGTTAGTTCCCGATAATAAAGTTTAACTTAAGTTCGTCTCCAAAGTAGGAACCTTTGGTGACCAAAATTTTATCCTACCTTTTTGGCTTGGTTTCTTCCCAAATTCCTACTATAGTTCATTCTCTTTATGTAATACTCGTTGTATGATGATTATGGACCTAATTAACAAGTTACTTCCCCATAATAAAGTTTAACGTAAGTTCGTCTCCAAAGGAGGAACCTTTGGTGACCAAAATTTTATCCTACCTTTTTGGCTTGGTTTCTTCCCAAATTCCAACTATAGTTCATTCTATTTATGTAATACTCATTGTATGATGATTATGGACCTAATTAACAAGTTACTTCCCCATAATAAAGTTTAAGTTAAGTTCGTCTCCAAAGGAGGAACCTTTGGTGACCAAAATTTTATCCTTCCTTTTTCGCATGGTTGCTTGCCAAATTCCTACTATAGTTCATTCTATTTATGTAATACTCATTGTGTGATGATTATGGACCTAATTAACAAGTTACTTCCCCAAAATAAAGTTTAAGTTAAGTTCGTCTCCAAAGGAGGAACCTTTGGTGACCAAAAGTTTATCCTTTATTTTTCGCTTGGATTCTAGCCAAATTCCTACTATAGTTCATTCTATTTAAGTAATACTAATTTTGTGATGTTTATGGACCTAATTAACAAGTTACTTTCCGATAATAAAGTTTAACTTAAGTTCGTCTCCAAAGTAGGAACCTTTGGTGACCAAAAGTTTATCCTTCCTTTTTCGCTTGGATTCTTCCCAAATTCCTACTATAGTTCATTCTATTTACATAATACTCATTGTATGATAATCATTGACCTAATTACCAAGTTACTTCCCCAAAATAAAGTTTAAGTTAAGTTCGTCTCCAAAGGAGGAACCTTTGGTGACCAAAATTATATCCTTCCTTTTTCGCTTGGTTTCTTGCCAAATTCCTACTATAGTTCATTCTATTTATGTAATACTCATTGTATGATGATTATGGACCTAATTAACAAGTTACTTTCCGATAATAAAGTTTAACTTAAGTTCTTCTCCAAAGGAGGAACCTTTGGTGACCAAAAGTTTACCCTTCCTTTTTCGCTTGGATTCTTCCCAAATTCCTACTATAGTTCATTCTATTTAAGTAATACTAATTGTGTGATGTTTATGGACCTAATTAACAAGTTACTTTCCGATAATAAAGTTTAACTTAAGTTCGTCTCCAAAGGAGGAACCTTTGGTGACCAAAAGTTTATCCTTCCATTTTCGCTTGGATTCTTCCCAAATTCCTACTATAGTTCATTCTATTTACGTAATACTCATTGTATGATGATTATTGACCTAATTAACAAGTTACTTTCCCAAAATAAAGTTTAAGTTAAGTTCGTCTCCAAAGGAGGAACCTTTGGTGACCAAAATTTTATCCATCCTTTTTCGCTTGGTTTCTTGCCAAATTCCTACTATAGTTCATTCTATTTATGTAATACTAATTGTATGATGATTATTGACCTAATTAACAAGTTAGTTCCCGATAATAAAGTTTAACTTAAGTTCGTCTCCAAAGTAGGAACCTTTGGTGACCAAAATTTTATCCTACCTTTTTGGCTTGGTTTCTTCCCAAATTCCTACTATAGTTCATTCTCTTTATGTAATACTCGTTGTATGATGATTATGGACCTAATTAACAAGTTACTTCCCCATAATAAAGTTTAACGTAAGTTCGTCTCCAAAGGAGGAACCTTTGGTGACCAAAATTTTATCCTACCTTTTTGGCTTGGTTTCTTCCCAAATTCCTACTATAGTTCATTCTATTTATGTAATACTCATTGTATGATGATTATGGACCTAATTAACAAGTTACTTCCCCATAATAAAGTTTAAGTTAAGTTCGTCTCCAAAGGAGGAACCTTTGGTGACCAAAATTTTATCCTTCCTTTTTCGCATGGTTGCTTGCCAAATTCCTACTATAGTTCATTCTATTTATGTAATACTCATTGTGTGATGAATATGGACCTAATTAACAAGTTACTTCCCCAAAATAAAGTTTAAGTTAAGTTCGTCTCCAAAGGAGGAACCTTTGGTGACCAAAAGTTTATCCTTTATTTTTCGCTTGGATTCTTGCCAAATTCCTACTATAGTTCATTCTATTTAAGTAATACTAATTTTGTGATGTTTATGGACCTAATTAACAAGTTACTTTCCGATAATAAAGTTTAACTTAAGTTCGTCTCCAAAGTAGGAACCTCTGGTGACCAAAAGTTTATCCTTCCTTTTTCGCTTGGATTCTTCCCAAATTCCTACTATAGTTCATTCTATTTACATAATACTCATTGTATGATAATCATTGACCTAATTACCAAGTTACTTCCCCAAAATAAAGTTTAAGTTAAGTTCGTCTCCAAAGGAGGAACCTTTGGTGACCAAAATTATATCCTTCCTTTTTCGCTTGGTTTCTTGCCAAATTCCTACTATAGTTCATTCTATTTATGTAATACTCATTGTATGATGATTATGGACCTAATTAACAAGTTACTTTCCGATAATAAAGTTTAACTTAAGTTCGTCTCCAAAGGAGGAACCTTTGGTGACCAAAAGTTTATCCTTCCTTTTTCGCTTGGATTCTTCCCAAATTCCTACTATAGTTCATTCTATTTACGTAATACTCATTGTATGATGATTATTGACCTAATTAACAAGTTACTTTCCCAAAATAAAGTTTAAGTTAAGTTCGTCTCCAAAGGAGGAACCTTTGGTGACCAAAATTTTATCCATCCTTTTTCGCTTGGTTTCTTGCCAAATTCCTACTATAGTTCATTCTATTTATGTAATACTAATTGTATGATGATTATTGACCTAATTAACAAGTTAGTTCCCGATAATAAAGTTTAACTTAAGTTCGTCTCCAAAGTAGGAACCTTTGGTGACCAAAATTTTATCCTACCTTTTTGGCTTGGTTTCTTCCCAAATTCCTACTATAGTTCATTCTCTTTATGTAATACTCGTTGTATGATGATTATGGACCTAATTAACAAGTTACTTCCCCATAATAAAGTTTAACGTAAGTTCGTCTCCAAAGGAGGAACCTTTGGTGACCAAAATTTTATCCTACCTTTTTGGCTTGGTTTCTTCCCAAATTCCTACTATAGTTCATTCTATTTATGTAATACTCATTGTATGATGATTATGGACCTAATTAACAAGTTACTTCCCCATAATAAAGTTTAAGTTAAGTTCGTCTCCAAAGGAGGAACCTTTGGTGACCAAAATTTTATCCTTCCTTTTTCGCGTGGTTGCTTGCCAAATTCCTACTATAGTTGATTCTATTTATGTAATACTCATTGTGTGATGATTATGGACCTAATTAACAAGTTACTTCCCCAAAATAAAGTTTAAGTTAAGTTCGTCTCCAAAGGAGGAAGCTTTGGTGACCAAAAGTTTATCCTTTATTTTTCGCTTGGATTCTTGCCAAATTCCTACTATAGTTCATTCTATTTAAGTAATACTAATTTGTGATGTTTATGGACCTAATTAACAAGTTACTTTCCGATAATAAAGTTTAACTTAAGTTCGTCTCCAAAGTAGGAACCTTTGGTGACCAAAAGTTTATCCTTCCTTTTTCGCTTGGATTCTTCCCAAATTCCTACTATAGTTCATTCTATTTACATAATACTCATTGTATGATAATCATTGACCTAATTACCAAGTTACTTCCCCAAAATAAAGTTTAAGTTAAGTTCGTCTCCAAAGGAGGAACCTTTGGTGACCAAAATTATATCCTTCCTTTTTCGCTTGGTTTCTTGCCAAATTCCTACTATAGTTCATTCTATTTATGTAATACTCATTGTATGATGATTATGGACCTAATTAACAAGTTACTTTCCGATAATAAAGTTTAACTTAAGTTCTTCTCCAAAGGAGGAACCTTTGGTGACCAAAAGTTTACCCTTCCTTTTTCGCTTGGATTCTTCCCAAATTCCTACTATAGTTCATTCTATTTAAGTAATACTAATTGTGTGATGTTTATGGACCTAATTAACAAGTTACTTTCCGATAATAAAGTTTAACTTAAGTTCGTCTCCAAAGGAGGAACCTTTGGTGACCAAAAGTTTATCCTTCCATTTTCGCTTGGATTCTTCCCAAATTCCTACTATAGTTCATTCTATTTACGTAATACTCATTGTATGATGATTATTGACCTAATTAACAAGTTACTTTCCCAAAATAAAGTTTAAGTTAAGTTCGTCTCCAAAGGAGGAACCTTTGGTGACCAAAATTTTATCCATCCTTTTTCGCTTGGTTTCTTGCCAAATTCCTACTATAGTTCATTCTATTTATGTAATACTAATTGTATGATGATTATTGACCTAATTAACAAGTTAGTTCCCGATAATAAAGTTTAACTTAAGTTCGTCTCCAAAGTAGGAACCTTTGGTGACCAAAATTTTATCCTACCTTTTTGGCTTGGTTTCTTCCCAAATTCCTACTATAGTTCATTCTCTTTATGTAATACTCGTTGTATGATGATTATGGACCTAATTAACAAGTTACTTCCCCATAATAAAGTTTAACGTAAGTTCATCTCCAAAGGAGGAACCTTTGGTGACCAAAATTTTATCCTACCTTTTTGGCTTGGTTTCTTCCCAAATTCCTACTATAGTTCATTCTATTTATGTAATACTCATTGTATGATGATTATGGACCTAATTAACAAGTTACTTCCCCATAATAAAGTTTAAGTTAAGTTCGTCTCCAAAGGAGGAACCTTTGGTGACCAAAATTTTATCCTTCCTTTTTCGCATGGTTGCTTGCCAAATTCCTACTATAGTTCATTCTATTTATGTAATACTCATTGTGTGATGAATATGGACCTAATTAACAAGTTACTTCCCCAAAATAAAGTTTAAGTTAAGTTCGTCTCCAAAGGAGGAATCTTTGGTGACCAAAAGTTTATCCTTTATTTTTCGCTTGGATTCTTGCCAAATTCCTACTATAGTTCATTCTATTTAAGTAATACTAATTTTGTGATGTTTATGGACCTAATTAACAAGTTACTTTCCGATAATAAAGTTTAACTTAAGTTCGTCTCCAAAGTAGGAACCTTTGGTGACCAAAAGTTTATCCTTCCTTTTTCGCTTGGATTCTTCCCAAATTCCTACTATAGTTCATTCTATTTACATAATACTCATTGTATGATAATCATTGACCTAATTACCAAGTTACTTCCCCAAAATAAAGTTTAAGTTAAGTTCGTCTCCAAAGGAGGAACCTTTGGTGACCAAAATTATATCCTTCCTTTTTCGCTTGGTTTCTTGCCAAATTCCTACTATAGTTCATTCTATTTATGTAATACTCATTGTATGATGATTATGGACCTAATTAACAAGTTACTTTCCGATAATAAAGTTTAACTTAAGTTCGTCTCCAAAGGAGGAACCTTTGGTGACCAAAAGTTTATCCTTCCATTTTCGCTTGGATTCTTCCCAAATTCCTACTATAGTTCATTCTATTTACGTAATACTCATTGTATGATGATTATTGACCTAATTAACAAGTTACTTTCCCAAAATAAAGTTTAAGTTAAGTTCGTCTCCAAAGGAGGAACCTTTGGTGACCAAAATTTTATCCATCCTTTTTCGCTTGGTTTCTTGCCAAATTCCGACTATAGTTCATTCTATTTATGTAATACTAATTGTATGATGATTATTGACCTAATTAACAAGTTAGTTCCCGATAATAAAGTTTAACTTAAGTTCGTCTCCAAAGTAGGAACCTTTGGTGACCTAAATTTTATCCTACCTTTTTGGCTTGGTTTCTTCCCAAATTCCTACTATAGTTCATTCTCTTTATGTAATACTCGTTGTATGATGATTATGGACCTAATTAACAAGTTACTTCCCCATAATAAAGTTTAACGTAAGTTCGTCTCCAAAGGAGGAACCTTTGGTGACCAAAATTTTATCCTACCTTTTTGGCTTGGTTTCTTCCCAAATTCCAACTATAGTTCATTCTATTTATGTAATACTCATTGTATGATGATTATGGACCTAATTAACAAGTTACTTTCCGATAATAAAGTTTAACTTAAGTTCGTCTCCAAAGGAGGAACCTTTGGTGACCAAAAGTTTATCCTTCCTTTTTCGCTTGGATTCTTCCCAAATTCCTACTATAGTTCATTCTATTTAAGTAATACTAATTGTGTGATGTTTATGGACCTAATTAACAAGTTACTTTCCGATAATAAAGTTTAACTTAAGTTCGTCTCCAAAGGAGGAACCTTTGGTGACCAAAAGTTTATCCTTCCTTTTTCGCTTGGATTCTTCCCAAATTCCTACTATAGTTCATTCTATTTACGTAATACTCATTGTATGATGATTATTGACCTAATTAACAAGTTACTTTCCCAAAATAAAGTTTAAGTTAAGTTCGTCTCCAAAGGAGGAACCTTTGGTGACCAAAATTTTATCCTACCTTTTTGGCTTGGTTTCTTCCCAAATTCCTACTATAGTTCATTCTATTTATGTAATACTCATTGTATGATGATTATGGACCTAATTAACAAGTTACTTCCCCATAATAAAGTTTAAGTTAAGTTCGTCTCCAAAGGAGGAACCTTTGGTGACCAAAATTTTATCCTTCCTTTTTCGCATGGTTGCTTGCCAAATTCCTACTATAGTTCATTCTATTTATGTAATACTCATTGTGTGATGAATATGGACCTAATTAACAAGTTACTTCCCCAAAATAAAGTTTAAGTTAAGTTCGTCTCCAAAGGAGGAACCTTTGGTGACCAAAAGTTTATCCTTTATTTTTCGCTTGGATTCTTGCCAAATTCCTACTATAGTTCATTCTATTTAAGTAATACTAATTTTGTGATGTTTATGGACCTAATTAACAAGTTACTTTCCGATAATAAAGTTTAACTTAAGTTCGTCTCCAAAGTAGGAACCTTTGGTGACCAAAAGTTTATCCTTCCTTTTTCGCTTGGATTCTTCCCAAATTCCTACTATAGTTCATTCTATTTACATAATACTCATTGTATGATAATCATTGACCTAATTACCAAGTTACTTCCCCAAAATAAAGTTTAAGTTAAGTTCGTCTCCAAAGGAGGAACCTTTGGTGACCAAAATTATATCCTTCCTTTTTCGCTTGGTTTCTTGCCAAATTCCTACTATAGTTCATTCTATTTATGTAATACTCATTGTATGATGATTATGGACCTAATTAACAAGTTACTTTCCGATAATAAAGTTTAACTTAAGTTCGTCTCCAAAGGAGGAACCTTTGGTGACCAAAAGTTTATCCTTCCTTTTTCGCTTGGATTCTTCCCAAATTCCTACTATAGTTCATTCTATTTACGTAATACTCATTGTATGATGATTATTGACCTAATTAACAAGTTACTTTCCCAAAATAAAGTTTAAGTTAAGTTCGTCTCCAAAGGAGGAACCTTTGGTGACCAAAATTTTATCCATCCTTTTTCGCTTGGTTTCTTGCCAAATTCCGACTATAGTTCATTCTATTTATGTAATACTAATTGTATGATGATTATTGACCTAATTAACAAGTTAGTTCCCGATAATAAAGTTTAACTTAAGTTCGTCTCCAAAGTAGGAACCTTTGGTGACCTAAATTTTATCCTACCTTTTTGGCTTGGTTTCTTCCCAAATTCCTACTATAGTTCATTCTCTTTATGTAATACTCGTTGTATGATGATTATGGACCTAATTAACAAGTTACTTCCCCATAATAAAGTTTAACGTAAGTTCGTCTCCAAAGGAGGAACCTTTGGTGACCAAAATTTTATCCTACCTTTTTGGCTTGGTTTCTTCCCAAATTCCTACTATAGTTCATTCTATTTATGTAATACTCATTGTATGATGATTATGGACCTAATTAACAAGTTACTTCCCCATAATAAAGTTTAAGTTAAGTTCGTCTCCAAAGGAGGAACCTTTGGTGACCAAAATTTTATCCTTCCTTTTTCGCATGGTTGCTTGCCAAATTCCTACTATAGTTGATTCTATTTATGTAATACTCATTGTGTGATGATTATGGACCTAATTAACAAGTTACTTCCCCAAAATAAAGTTTAAGTTAAGTTCGTCTCCAAAGGAGGAAGCTTTGGTGACCAAAAGTTTATCCTTCCTTTTTCGCTTGGATTCTTCCCAAATTCCTACTATAGTTCATTCTATTTACGTAATACTCATTGTATGATGATTATTGACCTAATTAACAAGTTACTTTCCCAAAATAAAGTTTAAGTTAAGTTCGTCTCCAAAGGAGGAACCTTTGGTGACCAAAATTTTATCCATCCTTTTTCGCTTGGTTTCTTGCCAAATTCCGACTATAGTTCATTCTATTTATGTAATACTAATTGTATGATGATTATTGACCTAATTAACAAGTTAGTTCCCGATAATAAAGTTTAACTTAAGTTCGTCTCCAAAGTAGGAACCTTTGGTGACCTAAATTTTATCCTACCTTTTTGGCTTGGTTTCTTCCCAAATTCCTACTATAGTTCATTCTCTTTATGTAATACTCGTTGTATGATGATTATGGACCTAATTAACAAGTTACTTCCCCATAATAAAGTTTAACGTAAGTTCGTCTCCAAAGGAGGAACCTTTGGTGACCAAAATTTTATCCTACCTTTTTGGCTTGGTTTCTTCCCAAATTCCTACTATAGTTCATTCTATTTATGTAATACTCATTGTATGATGATTATGGACCTAATTAACAAGTTACTTCCCCATAATAAAGTTTAAGTTAAGTTCGTCTCCAAAGGAGGAACCTTTGGTGACCAAAATTTTATCCTTCCTTTTTCGCATGGTTGCTTGCCAAATTCCTACTATAGTTGATTCTATTTATGTAATACTCATTGTGTGATGATTATGGACCTAATTAACAAGTTACTTCCCCAAAATAAAGTTTAAGTTAAGTTCGTCTCCAAAGGAGGAAGCTTTGGTGACCAAAAGTTTATCCTTTATTTTTCGCTTGGATTCTTGCCAAATTCCTACTATAGTTCATTCTATTTAAGTAATACTAATTTGTGATGTTTATGGACCTAATTAACAAGTTACTTTCCGATAATAAAGTTTAACTTAAGTTCGTCTCCAAAGTAGGAACCTTTGGTGACCAAAAGTTTATCCTTCCTTTTTCGCTTGGATTCTTCCCAAATTCCTACTATAGTTCATTCTATTTACATAATACTCATTGTATGATAATCATTGACCTAATTACCAAGTTACTTCCCCAAAATAAAGTTTAAGTTAAGTTCGTCTCCAAAGGAGGAACCTTTGGTGACCAAAATTATATCCTTCCTTTTTCGCTTGGTTTCTTGCCAAATTCCTACTATAGTTCATTCTATTTATGTAATACTCATTGTATGATGATTATGGACCTAATTAACAAGTTACTTTCCGATAATAAAGTTTAACTTAAGTTCTTCTCCAAAGGAGGAACCTTTGGTGACCAAAAGTTTACCCTTCCTTTTTCGCTTGGATTCTTCCCAAATTCCTACTATAGTTCATTCTATTTAAGTAATACTAATTGTGTGATGTTTATGGACCTAATTAACAAGTTACTTTCCGATAATAAAGTTTAACTTAAGTTCGTCTCCAAAGGAGGAACCTTTGGTGACCAAAAGTTTATCCTTCCATTTTCGCTTGGATTCTTCCCAAATTCCTACTATAGTTCATTCTATTTACGTAATACTCATTGTATGATGATTATTGACCTAATTAACAAGTTACTTTCCCAAAATAAAGTTTAAGTTAAGTTCGTCTCCAAAGGAGGAACCTTTGGTGACCAAAATTTTATCCATCCTTTTTCGCTTGGTTTCTTGCCAAATTCCTACTATAGTTCATTCTATTTATGTAATACTAATTGTATGATGATTATTGACCTAATTAACAAGTTAGTTCCCGATAATAAAGTTTAACTTAAGTTCGTCTCCAAAGTAGGAACCTTTGGTGACCAAAATTTTATCCTACCTTTTTGGCTTGGTTTCTTCCCAAATTCCAACTATAGTTCATTCTATTTATGTAATACTCATTGTATGATGATTATGGACCTAATTAACAAGTTACTTTCCGATAATAAAGTTTAACTTAAGTTCGTCTCCAAAGGAGGAACCTTTGGTGACCAAAAGTTTATCCTTCCTTTTTCGCTTGGATTCTTCCCAAATTCCTACTATAGTTCATTCTATTTAAGTAATACTAATTGTGTGATGTTTATGGACCTAATTAACAAGTTACTTTCCGATAATAAAGTTTAACTTAAGTTCGCCTCCAAAGGAGGAACCTTTGGTGACCAAAAGTTTATCCTTCCTTTTTCGCTTGGATTCTTCCCAAATTCCTACTATAGTTCATTCTATTTATGTAATACTAATTGTATGATGATTATTGACCTAATTAACAAGTTAGTTCCCGATAATAAAGTTTAACTTAAGTTCGTCTCCAAAGTAGGAACCTTTGGTGACCAAAATTTTATCCTACCTTTTTGGCTTGGTTTCTTCCCAAATTCCTACTATAGTTCATTCTCTTTATGTAATACTCGTTGTATGATGATTATGGACCTAATTAACAAGTTACTTCCCCATAATAAAGTTTAAGTTAAGTTCGTCTCCAAAGGAGGAACCTTTGGTGACCAAAATTTTATCCTTCCTTTTTCGCATGGTTGCTTGCCAAATTCCTACTATAGTTGATTCTATTTATGTAATACTCATTGTGTGATGATTATGGACCTAATTAACAAGTTACTTCCCCAAAATAAAGTTTAAGTTAAGTTCGTCTCCAAAGGAGGAAGCTTTGGTGACCAAAAGTTTATCCTTTATTTTTCGCTTGGATTCTTGCCAAATTCCTACTATAGTTCATTCTATTTAAGTAATACTAATTTGTGATGTTTATGGACCTAATTAACAAGTTACTTTCCGATAATAAAGTTTAACTTAAGTTCGTCTCCAAAGTAGGAACCTTTGGTGACCAAAAGTTTATCCTTCCTTTTTCGCTTGGATTCTTCCCAAATTCCTACTATAGTTCATTCTATTTACATAATACTCATTGTATGATAATCATTGACCTAATTACCAAGTTACTTCCCCAAAATAAAGTTTAAGTTAAGTTCGTCTCCAAAGGAGGAACCTTTGGTGACCAAAATTATATCCTTCCTTTTTCGCTTGGTTTCTTGCCAAATTCCTACTATAGTTCATTCTATTTATGTAATACTCATTGTATGATGATTATGGACCTAATTAACAAGTTACTTTCCGATAATAAAGTTTAACTTAAGTTCTTCTCCAAAGGAGGAACCTTTGGTGACCAAAAGTTTACCCTTCCTTTTTCGCTTGGATTCTTCCCAAATTCCTACTATAGTTCATTCTATTTAAGTAATACTAATTGTGTGATGTTTATGGACCTAATTAACAAGTTACTTTCCGATAATAAAGTTTAACTTAAGTTCGTCTCCAAAGGAGGAACCTTTGGTGACCAAAAGTTTATCCTTCCATTTTCGCTTGGATTCTTCCCAAATTCCTACTATAGTTCATTCTATTTACGTAATACTCATTGTATGATGATTATTGACCTAATTAACAAGTTACTTTCCCAAAATAAAGTTTAAGTTAAGTTCGTCTCCAAAGGAGGAACCTTTGGTGACCAAAATTTTATCCATCCTTTTTCGCTTGGTTTCTTGCCAAATTCCTACTATAGTTCATTCTATTTATGTAATACTAATTGTATGATGATTATTGACCTAATTAACAAGTTAGTTCCCGATAATAAAGTTTAACTTAAGTTCGTCTCCAAAGTAGGAACCTTTGGTGACCAAAATTTTATCCTACCTTTTTGGCTTGGTTTCTTCCCAAATTCCTACTATAGTTCATTCTCTTTATGTAATACTCGTTGTATGATGATTATGGACCTAATTAACAAGTTACTTCCCCATAATAAAGTTTAACGTAAGTTCATCTCCAAAGGAGGAACCTTTGGTGACCAAAATTTTATCCTACCTTTTTGGCTTGGTTTCTTCCCAAATTCCTACTATAGTTCATTCTATTTATGTAATACTCATTGTATGATGATTATGGACCTAATTAACAAGTTACTTCCCCAAAATAAAGTTTAAGTTAAGTTCGTCTCCAAAGGAGGAAGCTTTGGTGACCAAAAGTTTATCCTTCCTTTTTCGCTTGGATTCTTCCCAAATTCCTACTATAGTTCATTCTATTTACGTAATACTCATTGTATGATGATTATTGACCTAATTAACAAGTTACTTTCCCAAAATAAAGTTTAAGTTAAGTTCGTCTCCAAAGGAGGAACCTTTGGTGACCAAAATTTTATCCATCCTTTTTCGCTTGGTTTCTTGCCAAATTCCGACTATAGTTCATTCTATTTATGTAATACTAATTGTATGATGATTATTGACCTAATTAACAAGTTAGTTCCCGATAATAAAGTTTAACTTAAGTTCGTCTCCAAAGTAGGAACCTTTGGTGACCTAAATTTTATCCTACCTTTTTGGCTTGGTTTCTTCCCAAATTCCTACTATAGTTCATTCTCTTTATGTAATACTCGTTGTATGATGATTATGGACCTAATTAACAAGTTACTTCCCCATAATAAAGTTTAACGTAAGTTCGTCTCCAAAGGAGGAACCTTTGGTGACCAAAATTTTATCCTACCTTTTTGGCTTGGTTTCTTCCCAAATTCCTACTATAGTTCATTCTATTTATGTAATACTCATTGTATGATGATTATGGACCTAATTAACAAGTTACTTCCCCATAATAAAGTTTAAGTTAAGTTCGTCTCCAAAGGAGGAACCTTTGGTGACCAAAATTTTATCCTTCCTTTTTCGCATGGTTGCTTGCCAAATTCCTACTATAGTTGATTCTATTTATGTAATACTCATTGTGTGATGATTATGGACCTAATTAACAAGTTACTTCCCCAAAATAAAGTTTAAGTTAAGTTCGTCTCCAAAGGAGGAAGCTTTGGTGACCAAAAGTTTATCCTTTATTTTTCGCTTGGATTCTTGCCAAATTCCTACTATAGTTCATTCTATTTAAGTAATACTAATTTGTGATGTTTATGGACCTAATTAACAAGTTACTTTCCGATAATAAAGTTTAACTTAAGTTCGTCTCCAAAGTAGGAACCTTTGGTGACCAAAAGTTTATCCTTCCTTTTTCGCTTGGATTCTTCCCAAATTCCTACTATAGTTCATTCTATTTACATAATACTCATTGTATGATAATCATTGACCTAATTACCAAGTTACTTCCCCAAAATAAAGTTTAAGTTAAGTTCGTCTCCAAAGGAGGAACCTTTGGTGACCAAAATTATATCCTTCCTTTTTCGCTTGGTTTCTTGCCAAATTCCTACTATAGTTCATTCTATTTATGTAATACTCATTGTATGATGATTATGGACCTAATTAACAAGTTACTTTCCGATAATAAAGTTTAACTTAAGTTCTTCTCCAAAGGAGGAACCTTTGGTGACCAAAAGTTTACCCTTCCTTTTTCGCTTGGATTCTTCCCAAATTCCTACTATAGTTCATTCTATTTAAGTAATACTAATTGTGTGATGTTTATGGACCTAATTAACAAGTTACTTTCCGATAATAAAGTTTAACTTAAGTTCGTCTCCAAAGGAGGAACCTTTGGTGACCAAAAGTTTATCCTTCCATTTTCGCTTGGATTCTTCCCAAATTCCTACTATAGTTCATTCTATTTACGTAATACTCATTGTATGATGATTATTGACCTAATTAACAAGTTACTTTCCCAAAATAAAGTTTAAGTTAAGTTCGTCTCCAAAGGAGGAACCTTTGGTGACCAAAATTTTATCCATCCTTTTTCGCTTGGTTTCTTGCCAAATTCCTACTATAGTTCATTCTATTTATGTAATACTAATTGTATGATGATTATTGACCTAATTAACAAGTTAGTTCCCGATAATAAAGTTTAACTTAAGTTCGTCTCCAAAGTAGGAACCTTTGGTGACCAAAATTTTATCCTACCTTTTTGGCTTGGTTTCTTCCCAAATTCCAACTATAGTTCATTCTATTTATGTAATACTCATTGTATGATGATTATGGACCTAATTAACAAGTTACTTTCCGATAATAAAGTTTAACTTAAGTTCGTCTCCAAAGGAGGAACCTTTGGTGACCAAAAGTTTATCCTTCCTTTTTCGCTTGGATTCTTCCCAAATTCCTACTATAGTTCATTCTATTTAAGTAATACTAATTGTGTGATGTTTATGGACCTAATTAACAAGTTACTTTCCGATAATAAAGTTTAACTTAAGTTCGCCTCCAAAGGAGGAACCTTTGGTGACCAAAAGTTTATCCTTCCTTTTTCGCTTGGATTCTTCCCAAATTCCTACTATAGTTCATTCTATTTATGTAATACTAATTGTATGATGATTATTGACCTAATTAACAAGTTAGTTCCCGATAATAAAGTTTAACTTAAGTTCGTCTCCAAAGTAGGAACCTTTGGTGACCAAAATTTTATCCTACCTTTTTGGCTTGGTTTCTTCCCAAATTCCTACTATAGTTCATTCTCTTTATGTAATACTCGTTGTATGATGATTATGGACCTAATTAACAAGTTACTTCCCCATAATAAAGTTTAAGTTAAGTTCGTCTCCAAAGGAGGAACCTTTGGTGACCAAAATTTTATCCTTCCTTTTTCGCATGGTTGCTTGCCAAATTCCTACTATAGTTGATTCTATTTATGTAATACTCATTGTGTGATGATTATGGACCTAATTAACAAGTTACTTCCCCAAAATAAAGTTTAAGTTAAGTTCGTCTCCAAAGGAGGAAGCTTTGGTGACCAAAAGTTTATCCTTTATTTTTCGCTTGGATTCTTGCCAAATTCCTACTATAGTTCATTCTATTTAAGTAATACTAATTTGTGATGTTTATGGACCTAATTAACAAGTTACTTTCCGATAATAAAGTTTAACTTAAGTTCGTCTCCAAAGTAGGAACCTTTGGTGACCAAAAGTTTATCCTTCCTTTTTCGCTTGGATTCTTCCCAAATTCCTACTATAGTTCATTCTATTTACATAATACTCATTGTATGATAATCATTGACCTAATTACCAAGTTACTTCCCCAAAATAAAGTTTAAGTTAAGTTCGTCTCCAAAGGAGGAACCTTTGGTGACCAAAATTATATCCTTCCTTTTTCGCTTGGTTTCTTGCCAAATTCCTACTATAGTTCATTCTATTTATGTAATACTCATTGTATGATGATTATGGACCTAATTAACAAGTTACTTTCCGATAATAAAGTTTAACTTAAGTTCTTCTCCAAAGGAGGAACCTTTGGTGACCAAAAGTTTACCCTTCCTTTTTCGCTTGGATTCTTCCCAAATTCCTACTATAGTTCATTCTATTTAAGTAATACTAATTGTGTGATGTTTATGGACCTAATTAACAAGTTACTTTCCGATAATAAAGTTTAACTTAAGTTCGTCTCCAAAGGAGGAACCTTTGGTGACCAAAAGTTTATCCTTCCATTTTCGCTTGGATTCTTCCCAAATTCCTACTATAGTTCATTCTATTTACGTAATACTCATTGTATGATGATTATTGACCTAATTAACAAGTTACTTTCCCAAAATAAAGTTTAAGTTAAGTTCGTCTCCAAAGGAGGAACCTTTGGTGACCAAAATTTTATCCATCCTTTTTCGCTTGGTTTCTTGCCAAATTCCTACTATAGTTCATTCTATTTATGTAATACTAATTGTATGATGATTATTGACCTAATTAACAAGTTAGTTCCCGATAATAAAGTTTAACTTAAGTTCGTCTCCAAAGTAGGAACCTTTGGTGACCAAAATTTTATCCTACCTTTTTGGCTTGGTTTCTTCCCAAATTCCTACTATAGTTCATTCTCTTTATGTAATACTCGTTGTATGATGATTATGGACCTAATTAACAAGTTACTTCCCCATAATAAAGTTTAACGTAAGTTCATCTCCAAAGGAGGAACCTTTGGTGACCAAAATTTTATCCTACCTTTTTGGCTTGGTTTCTTCCCAAATTCCTACTATAGTTCATTCTATTTATGTAATACTCATTGTATGATGATTATGGACCTAATTAACAAGTTACTTCCCCAAAATAAAGTTTAAGTTAAGTTCGTCTCCAAAGGAGGAAGCTTTGGTGACCAAAAGTTTATCCTTCCTTTTTCGCTTGGATTCTTCCCAAATTCCTACTATAGTTCATTCTATTTACGTAATACTCATTGTATGATGATTATTGACCTAATTAACAAGTTACTTTCCCAAAATAAAGTTTAAGTTAAGTTCGTCTCCAAAGGAGGAACCTTTGGTGACCAAAATTTTATCCATCCTTTTTCGCTTGGTTTCTTGCCAAATTCCGACTATAGTTCATTCTATTTATGTAATACTAATTGTATGATGATTATTGACCTAATTAACAAGTTAGTTCCCGATAATAAAGTTTAACTTAAGTTCGTCTCCAAAGTAGGAACCTTTGGTGACCTAAATTTTATCCTACCTTTTTGGCTTGGTTTCTTCCCAAATTCCTACTATAGTTCATTCTCTTTATGTAATACTCGTTGTATGATGATTATGGACCTAATTAACAAGTTACTTCCCCATAATAAAGTTTAACGTAAGTTCGTCTCCAAAGGAGGAACCTTTGGTGACCAAAATTTTATCCTACCTTTTTGGCTTGGTTTCTTCCCAAATTCCTACTATAGTTCATTCTATTTATGTAATACTCATTGTATGATGATTATGGACCTAATTAACAAGTTACTTCCCCATAATAAAGTTTAAGTTAAGTTCGTCTCCAAAGGAGGAACCTTTGGTGACCAAAATTTTATCCTTCCTTTTTCGCATGGTTGCTTGCCAAATTCCTACTATAGTTGATTCTATTTATGTAATACTCATTGTGTGATGATTATGGACCTAATTAACAAGTTACTTCCCCAAAATAAAGTTTAAGTTAAGTTCGTCTCCAAAGGAGGAAGCTTTGGTGACCAAAAGTTTATCCTTTATTTTTCGCTTGGATTCTTGCCAAATTCCTACTATAGTTCATTCTATTTAAGTAATACTAATTTGTGATGTTTATGGACCTAATTAACAAGTTACTTTCCGATAATAAAGTTTAACTTAAGTTCGTCTCCAAAGTAGGAACCTTTGGTGACCAAAAGTTTATCCTTCCTTTTTCGCTTGGATTCTTCCCAAATTCCTACTATAGTTCATTCTATTTACATAATACTCATTGTATGATAATCATTGACCTAATTACCAAGTTACTTCCCCAAAATAAAGTTTAAGTTAAGTTCGTCTCCAAAGGAGGAACCTTTGGTGACCAAAATTATATCCTTCCTTTTTCGCTTGGTTTCTTGCCAAATTCCTACTATAGTTCATTCTATTTATGTAATACTCATTGTATGATGATTATGGACCTAATTAACAAGTTACTTTCCGATAATAAAGTTTAACTTAAGTTCTTCTCCAAAGGAGGAACCTTTGGTGACCAAAAGTTTACCCTTCCTTTTTCGCTTGGATTCTTCCCAAATTCCTACTATAGTTCATTCTATTTAAGTAATACTAATTGTGTGATGTTTATGGACCTAATTAACAAGTTACTTTCCGATAATAAAGTTTAACTTAAGTTCGTCTCCAAAGGAGGAACCTTTGGTGACCAAAAGTTTATCCTTCCATTTTCGCTTGGATTCTTCCCAAATTCCTACTATAGTTCATTCTATTTACGTAATACTCATTGTATGATGATTATTGACCTAATTAACAAGTTACTTTCCCAAAATAAAGTTTAAGTTAAGTTCGTCTCCAAAGGAGGAACCTTTGGTGACCAAAATTTTATCCATCCTTTTTCGCTTGGTTTCTTGCCAAATTCCTACTATAGTTCATTCTATTTATGTAATACTAATTGTATGATGATTATTGACCTAATTAACAAGTTAGTTCCCGATAATAAAGTTTAACTTAAGTTCGTCTCCAAAGTAGGAACCTTTGGTGACCAAAATTTTATCCTACCTTTTTGGCTTGGTTTCTTCCCAAATTCCAACTATAGTTCATTCTATTTATGTAATACTCATTGTATGATGATTATGGACCTAATTAACAAGTTACTTTCCGATAATAAAGTTTAACTTAAGTTCGTCTCCAAAGGAGGAACCTTTGGTGACCAAAAGTTTATCCTTCCTTTTTCGCTTGGATTCTTCCCAAATTCCTACTATAGTTCATTCTATTTAAGTAATACTAATTGTGTGATGTTTATGGACCTAATTAACAAGTTACTTTCCGATAATAAAGTTTAACTTAAGTTCGCCTCCAAAGGAGGAACCTTTGGTGACCAAAAGTTTATCCTTCCTTTTTCGCTTGGATTCTTCCCAAATTCCTACTATAGTTCATTCTATTTATGTAATACTAATTGTATGATGATTATTGACCTAATTAACAAGTTAGTTCCCGATAATAAAGTTTAACTTAAGTTCGTCTCCAAAGTAGGAACCTTTGGTGACCAAAATTTTATCCTACCTTTTTGGCTTGGTTTCTTCCCAAATTCCTACTATAGTTCATTCTCTTTATGTAATACTCGTTGTATGATGATTATGGACCTAATTAACAAGTTACTTCCCCATAATAAAGTTTAAGTTAAGTTCGTCTCCAAAGGAGGAACCTTTGGTGACCAAAATTTTATCCTTCCTTTTTCGCATGGTTGCTTGCCAAATTCCTACTATAGTTGATTCTATTTATGTAATACTCATTGTGTGATGATTATGGACCTAATTAACAAGTTACTTCCCCAAAATAAAGTTTAAGTTAAGTTCGTCTCCAAAGGAGGAAGCTTTGGTGACCAAAAGTTTATCCTTTATTTTTCGCTTGGATTCTTGCCAAATTCCTACTATAGTTCATTCTATTTAAGTAATACTAATTTGTGATGTTTATGGACCTAATTAACAAGTTACTTTCCGATAATAAAGTTTAACTTAAGTTCGTCTCCAAAGTAGGAACCTTTGGTGACCAAAAGTTTATCCTTCCTTTTTCGCTTGGATTCTTCCCAAATTCCTACTATAGTTCATTCTATTTACATAATACTCATTGTATGATAATCATTGACCTAATTACCAAGTTACTTCCCCAAAATAAAGTTTAAGTTAAGTTCGTCTCCAAAGGAGGAACCTTTGGTGACCAAAATTATATCCTTCCTTTTTCGCTTGGTTTCTTGCCAAATTCCTACTATAGTTCATTCTATTTATGTAATACTCATTGTATGATGATTATGGACCTAATTAACAAGTTACTTTCCGATAATAAAGTTTAACTTAAGTTCTTCTCCAAAGGAGGAACCTTTGGTGACCAAAAGTTTACCCTTCCTTTTTCGCTTGGATTCTTCCCAAATTCCTACTATAGTTCATTCTATTTAAGTAATACTAATTGTGTGATGTTTATGGACCTAATTAACAAGTTACTTTCCGATAATAAAGTTTAACTTAAGTTCGTCTCCAAAGGAGGAACCTTTGGTGACCAAAAGTTTATCCTTCCATTTTCGCTTGGATTCTTCCCAAATTCCTACTATAGTTCATTCTATTTACGTAATACTCATTGTATGATGATTATTGACCTAATTAACAAGTTACTTTCCCAAAATAAAGTTTAAGTTAAGTTCGTCTCCAAAGGAGGAACCTTTGGTGACCAAAATTTTATCCATCCTTTTTCGCTTGGTTTCTTGCCAAATTCCTACTATAGTTCATTCTATTTATGTAATACTAATTGTATGATGATTATTGACCTAATTAACAAGTTAGTTCCCGATAATAAAGTTTAACTTAAGTTCGTCTCCAAAGTAGGAACCTTTGGTGACCAAAATTTTATCCTACCTTTTTGGCTTGGTTTCTTCCCAAATTCCAACTATAGTTCATTCTATTTATGTAATACTCATTGTATGATGATTATGGACCTAATTAACAAGTTACTTTCCGATAATAAAGTTTAACTTAAGTTCGTCTCCAAAGGAGGAACCTTTGGTGACCAAAAGTTTATCCTTCCTTTTTCGCTTGGATTCTTCCCAAATTCCTACTATAGTTCATTCTATTTAAGTAATACTAATTGTGTGATGTTTATGGACCTAATTAACAAGTTACTTTCCGATAATAAAGTTTAACTTAAGTTCGCCTCCAAAGGAGGAACCTTTGGTGACCAAAAGTTTATCCTTCCTTTTTCGCTTGGATTCTTCCCAAATTCCTACTATAGTTCATTCTATTTATGTAATACTAATTGTATGATGATTATTGACCTAATTAACAAGTTAGTTCCCGATAATAAAGTTTAACTTAAGTTCGTCTCCAAAGTAGGAACCTTTGGTGACCAAAATTTTATCCTACCTTTTTGGCTTGGTTTCTTCCCAAATTCCTACTATAGTTCATTCTCTTTATGTAATACTCGTTGTATGATGATTATGGACCTAATTAACAAGTTACTTCCCCATAATAAAGTTTAAGTTAAGTTCGTCTCCAAAGGAGGAACCTTTGGTGACCAAAATTTTATCCTTCCTTTTTCGCATGGTTGCTTGCCAAATTCCTACTATAGTTGATTCTATTTATGTAATACTCATTGTGTGATGATTATGGACCTAATTAACAAGTTACTTCCCCAAAATAAAGTTTAAGTTAAGTTCGTCTCCAAAGGAGGAAGCTTTGGTGACCAAAAGTTTATCCTTTATTTTTCGCTTGGATTCTTGCCAAATTCCTACTATAGTTCATTCTATTTAAGTAATACTAATTTGTGATGTTTATGGACCTAATTAACAAGTTACTTTCCGATAATAAAGTTTAACTTAAGTTCGTCTCCAAAGTAGGAACCTTTGGTGACCAAAAGTTTATCCTTCCTTTTTCGCTTGGATTCTTCCCAAATTCCTACTATAGTTCATTCTATTTACATAATACTCATTGTATGATAATCATTGACCTAATTACCAAGTTACTTCCCCAAAATAAAGTTTAAGTTAAGTTCGTCTCCAAAGGAGGAACCTTTGGTGACCAAAATTATATCCTTCCTTTTTCGCTTGGTTTCTTGCCAAATTCCTACTATAGTTCATTCTATTTATGTAATACTCATTGTATGATGATTATGGACCTAATTAACAAGTTACTTTCCGATAATAAAGTTTAACTTAAGTTCTTCTCCAAAGGAGGAACCTTTGGTGACCAAAAGTTTACCCTTCCTTTTTCGCTTGGATTCTTCCCAAATTCCTACTATAGTTCATTCTATTTAAGTAATACTAATTGTGTGATGTTTATGGACCTAATTAACAAGTTACTTTCCGATAATAAAGTTTAACTTAAGTTCGTCTCCAAAGGAGGAACCTTTGGTGACCAAAAGTTTATCCTTCCATTTTCGCTTGGATTCTTCCCAAATTCCTACTATAGTTCATTCTATTTACGTAATACTCATTGTATGATGATTATTGACCTAATTAACAAGTTACTTTCCCAAAATAAAGTTTAAGTTAAGTTCGTCTCCAAAGGAGGAACCTTTGGTGACCAAAATTTTATCCATCCTTTTTCGCTTGGTTTCTTGCCAAATTCCTACTATAGTTCATTCTATTTATGTAATACTAATTGTATGATGATTATTGACCTAATTAACAAGTTAGTTCCCGATAATAAAGTTTAACTTAAGTTCGTCTCCAAAGTAGGAACCTTTGGTGACCAAAATTTTATCCTACCTTTTTGGCTTGGTTTCTTCCCAAATTCCTACTATAGTTCATTCTCTTTATGTAATACTCGTTGTATGATGATTATGGACCTAATTAACAAGTTACTTCCCCATAATAAAGTTTAACGTAAGTTCATCTCCAAAGGAGGAACCTTTGGTGACCAAAATTTTATCCTACCTTTTTGGCTTGGTTTCTTCCCAAATTCCTACTATAGTTCATTCTATTTATGTAATACTCATTGTATGATGATTATGGACCTAATTAACAAGTTACTTCCCCATAATAAAGTTTAAGTTAAGTTCGTCTCCAAAGGAGGAACCTTTGGTGACCAAAATTTTATCCTTCCTTTTTCGCATGGTTGCTTGCCAAATTCCTACTATAGTTCATTCTATTTATGTAATACTCATTGTGTGATGAATATGGACCTAATTAACAAGTTACTTCCCCAAAATAAAGTTTAAGTTAAGTTCGTCTCCAAAGGAGGAACCTTTGGTGACCAAAAGTTTATCCTTTATTTTTCGCTTGGATTCTTGCCAAATTCCTACTATAGTTCATTCTATTTAAGTAATACTAATTTTGTGATGTTTATGGACCTAATTAACAAGTTACTTTCCGATAATAAAGTTTAACTTAAGTTCGTCTCCAAAGTAGGAACCTTTGGTGACCAAAAGTTTATCCTTCCTTTTTCGCTTGGATTCTTCCCAAATTCCTACTATAGTTCATTCTATTTACATAATACTCATTGTATGATAATCATTGACCTAATTACCAAGTTACTTCCCCAAAATAAAGTTTAAGTTAAGTTCGTCTCCAAAGGAGGAACCTTTGGTGACCAAAATTATATCCTTCCTTTTTCGCTTGGTTTCTTGCCAAATTCCTACTATAGTTCATTCTATTTATGTAATACTCATTGTATGATGATTATGGACCTAATTAACAAGTTACTTTCCGATAATAAAGTTTAACTTAAGTTCGTCTCCAAAGGAGGAACCTTTGGTGACCAAAAGTTTATCCTTCCATTTTCGCTTGGATTCTTCCCAAATTCCTACTATAGTTCATTCTATTTACGTAATACTCATTGTATGATGATTATTGACCTAATTAACAAGTTACTTTCCCAAAATAAAGTTTAAGTTAAGTTCGTCTCCAAAGGAGGAACCTTTGGTGACCAAAATTTTATCCATCCTTTTTCGCTTGGTTTCTTGCCAAATTCCGACTATAGTTCATTCTATTTATGTAATACTAATTGTATGATGATTATTGACCTAATTAACAAGTTAGTTCCCGATAATAAAGTTTAACTTAAGTTCGTCTCCAAAGTAGGAACCTTTGGTGACCTAAATTTTATCCTACCTTTTTGGCTTGGTTTCTTCCCAAATTCCTACTATAGTTCATTCTCTTTATGTAATACTCGTTGTATGATGATTATGGACCTAATTAACAAGTTACTTCCCCATAATAAAGTTTAACGTAAGTTCGTCTCCAAAGGAGGAACCTTTGGTGACCAAAATTTTATCCTACCTTTTTGGCTTGGTTTCTTCCCAAATTCCAACTATAGTTCATTCTATTTATGTAATACTCATTGTATGATGATTATGGACCTAATTAACAAGTTACTTTCCGATAATAAAGTTTAACTTAAGTTCGTCTCCAAAGGAGGAACCTTTGGTGACCAAAAGTTTATCCTTCCTTTTTCGCTTGGATTCTTCCCAAATTCCTACTATAGTTCATTCTATTTAAGTAATACTAATTGTGTGATGTTTATGGACCTAATTAACAAGTTACTTTCCGATAATAAAGTTTAACTTAAGTTCGTCTCCAAAGGAGGAACCTTTGGTGACCAAAAGTTTATCCTTCCTTTTTCGCTTGGATTCTTCCCAAATTCCTACTATAGTTCATTCTATTTACGTAATACTCATTGTATGATGATTATTGACCTAATTAACAAGTTACTTTCCCAAAATAAAGTTTAAGTTAAGTTCGTCTCCAAAGGAGGAACCTTTGGTGACCAAAATTTTATCCTACCTTTTTGGCTTGGTTTCTTCCCAAATTCCTACTATAGTTCATTCTATTTATGTAATACTCATTGTATGATGATTATGGACCTAATTAACAAGTTACTTCCCCATAATAAAGTTTAAGTTAAGTTCGTCTCCAAAGGAGGAACCTTTGGTGACCAAAATTTTATCCTTCCTTTTTCGCATGGTTGCTTGCCAAATTCCTACTATAGTTCATTCTATTTATGTAATACTCATTGTGTGATGAATATGGACCTAATTAACAAGTTACTTCCCCAAAATAAAGTTTAAGTTAAGTTCGTCTCCAAAGGAGGAACCTTTGGTGACCAAAAGTTTATCCTTTATTTTTCGCTTGGATTCTTGCCAAATTCCTACTATAGTTCATTCTATTTAAGTAATACTAATTTTGTGATGTTTATGGACCTAATTAACAAGTTACTTTCCGATAATAAAGTTTAACTTAAGTTCGTCTCCAAAGTAGGAACCTTTGGTGACCAAAAGTTTATCCTTCCTTTTTCGCTTGGATTCTTCCCAAATTCCTACTATAGTTCATTCTATTTACATAATACTCATTGTATGATAATCATTGACCTAATTACCAAGTTACTTCCCCAAAATAAAGTTTAAGTTAAGTTCGTCTCCAAAGGAGGAACCTTTGGTGACCAAAATTATATCCTTCCTTTTTCGCTTGGTTTCTTGCCAAATTCCTACTATAGTTCATTCTATTTATGTAATACTCATTGTATGATGATTATGGACCTAATTAACAAGTTACTTTCTGATAATAAAGTTTAACTTAAGTTCGTCTCCAAAGGAGGAACCTTTGGTGACCAAAAGTTTATCCTTCCTTTTTCGCTTGGATTCTTCCCAAATTCCTACTATAGTTCATTCTATTTACGTAATACTCATTGTATGATGATTATTGACCTAATTAACAAGTTACTTTCCCAAAATAAAGTTTAAGTTAAGTTCGTCTCCAAAGGAGGAACCTTTGGTGACCAAAATTTTATCCATCCTTTTTCGCTTGGTTTCTTGCCAAATTCCGACTATAGTTCATTCTATTTATGTAATACTAATTGTATGATGATTATTGACCTAATTAACAAGTTAGTTCCCGATAATAAAGTTTAACTTAAGTTCGTCTCCAAAGTAGGAACCTTTGGTGACCTAAATTTTATCCTACCTTTTTGGCTTGGTTTCTTCCCAAATTCCTACTATAGTTCATTCTCTTTATGTAATACTCGTTGTATGATGATTATGGACCTAATTAACAAGTTACTTCCCCATAATAAAGTTTAACGTAAGTTCGTCTCCAAAGGAGGAACCTTTGGTGACCAAAATTTTATCCTACCTTTTTGGCTTGGTTTCTTCCCAAATTCCTACTATAGTTCATTCTATTTATGTAATACTCATTGTATGATGATTATGGACCTAATTAACAAGTTACTTCCCCATAATAAAGTTTAAGTTAAGTTCGTCTCCAAAGGAGGAACCTTTGGTGACCAAAATTTTATCCTTCCTTTTTCGCATGGTTGCTTGCCAAATTCCTACTATAGTTGATTCTATTTATGTAATACTCATTGTGTGATGATTATGGACCTAATTAACAAGTTACTTCCCCAAAATAAAGTTTAAGTTAAGTTCGTCTCCAAAGGAGGAAGCTTTGGTGACCAAAAGTTTATCCTTTATTTTTCGCTTGGATTCTTGCCAAATTCCTACTATAGTTCATTCTATTTAAGTAATACTAATTTGTGATGTTTATGGACCTAATTAACAAGTTACTTTCCGATAATAAAGTTTAACTTAAGTTCGTCTCCAAAGTAGGAACCTTTGGTGACCAAAAGTTTATCCTTCCTTTTTCGCTTGGATTCTTCCCAAATTCCTACTATAGTTCATTCTATTTACATAATACTCATTGTATGATAATCATTGACCTAATTACCAAGTTACTTCCCCAAAATAAAGTTTAAGTTAAGTTCGTCTCCAAAGGAGGAACCTTTGGTGACCAAAATTATATCCTTCCTTTTTCGCTTGGTTTCTTGCCAAATTCCTACTATAGTTCATTCTATTTATGTAATACTCATTGTATGATGATTATGGACCTAATTAACAAGTTACTTTCCGATAATAAAGTTTAACTTAAGTTCTTCTCCAAAGGAGGAACCTTTGGTGACCAAAAGTTTACCCTTCCTTTTTCGCTTGGATTCTTCCCAAATTCCTACTATAGTTCATTCTATTTAAGTAATACTAATTGTGTGATGTTTATGGACCTAATTAACAAGTTACTTTCCGATAATAAAGTTTAACTTAAGTTCGTCTCCAAAGGAGGAACCTTTGGTGACCAAAAGTTTATCCTTCCATTTTCGCTTGGATTCTTCCCAAATTCCTACTATAGTTCATTCTATTTACGTAATACTCATTGTATGATGATTATTGACCTAATTAACAAGTTACTTTCCCAAAATAAAGTTTAAGTTAAGTTCGTCTCCAAAGGAGGAACCTTTGGTGACCAAAATTTTATCCATCCTTTTTCGCTTGGTTTCTTGCCAAATTCCTACTATAGTTCATTCTATTTATGTAATACTAATTGTATGATGATTATTGACCTAATTAACAAGTTAGTTCCCGATAATAAAGTTTAACTTAAGTTCGTCTCCAAAGTAGGAACCTTTGGTGACCAAAATTTTATCCTACCTTTTTGGCTTGGTTTCTTCCCAAATTCCAACTATAGTTCATTCTATTTATGTAATACTCATTGTATGATGATTATGGACCTAATTAACAAGTTACTTTCCGATAATAAAGTTTAACTTAAGTTCGTCTCCAAAGGAGGAACCTTTGGTGACCAAAAGTTTATCCTTCCTTTTTCGCTTGGATTCTTCCCAAATTCCTACTATAGTTCATTCTATTTAAGTAATACTAATTGTGTGATGTTTATGGACCTAATTAACAAGTTACTTTCCGATAATAAAGTTTAACTTAAGTTCGCCTCCAAAGGAGGAACCTTTGGTGACCAAAAGTTTATCCTTCCTTTTTCGCTTGGATTCTTCCCAAATTCCTACTATAGTTCATTCTATTTATGTAATACTAATTGTATGATGATTATTGACCTAATTAACAAGTTAGTTCCCGATAATAAAGTTTAACTTAAGTTCGTCTCCAAAGTAGGAACCTTTGGTGACCAAAATTTTATCCTACCTTTTTGGCTTGGTTTCTTCCCAAATTCCTACTATAGTTCATTCTCTTTATGTAATACTCGTTGTATGATGATTATGGACCTAATTAACAAGTTACTTCCCCATAATAAAGTTTAACGTAAGTTCGTCTCCAAAGGAGGAACCTTTGGTGACCAAAATTTTATCCTACCTTTTTGGCTTGGTTTCTTCCCAAATTCCTACTATAGTTCATTCTATTTATGTAATACTCATTGTATGATGATTATGGACCTAATTAACAAGTTACTTCCCCATAATAAAGTTTAAGTTAAGTTCGTCTCCAAAGGAGGAACCTTTGGTGACCAAAATTTTATCCTTCCTTTTTCGCATGGTTGCTTGCCAAATTCCTACTATAGTTGATTCTATTTATGTAATACTCATTGTGTGATGATTATGGACCTAATTAACAAGTTACTTCCCCAAAATAAAGTTTAAGTTAAGTTCGTCTCCAAAGGAGGAAGCTTTGGTGACCAAAAGTTTATCCTTTATTTTTCGCTTGGATTCTTGCCAAATTCCTACTATAGTTCATTCTATTTAAGTAATACTAATTTGTGATGTTTATGGACCTAATTAACAAGTTACTTTCCGATAATAAAGTTTAACTTAAGTTCGTCTCCAAAGTAGGAACCTTTGGTGACCAAAAGTTTATCCTTCCTTTTTCGCTTGGATTCTTCCCAAATTCCTACTATAGTTCATTCTATTTACATAATACTCATTGTATGATAATCATTGACCTAATTACCAAGTTACTTCCCCAAAATAAAGTTTAAGTTAAGTTCGTCTCCAAAGGAGGAACCTTTGGTGACCAAAATTATATCCTTCCTTTTTCGCTTGGTTTCTTGCCAAATTCCTACTATAGTTCATTCTATTTATGTAATACTCATTGTATGATGATTATGGACCTAATTAACAAGTTACTTTCCGATAATAAAGTTTAACTTAAGTTCTTCTCCAAAGGAGGAACCTTTGGTGACCAAAAGTTTACCCTTCCTTTTTCGCTTGGATTCTTCCCAAATTCCTACTATAGTTCATTCTATTTAAGTAATACTAATTGTGTGATGTTTATGGACCTAATTAACAAGTTACTTTCCGATAATAAAGTTTAACTTAAGTTCGTCTCCAAAGGAGGAACCTTTGGTGACCAAAAGTTTATCCTTCCATTTTCGCTTGGATTCTTCCCAAATTCCTACTATAGTTCATTCTATTTACGTAATACTCATTGTATGATGATTATTGACCTAATTAACAAGTTACTTTCCCAAAATAAAGTTTAAGTTAAGTTCGTCTCCAAAGGAGGAACCTTTGGTGACCAAAATTTTATCCATCCTTTTTCGCTTGGTTTCTTGCCAAATTCCTACTATAGTTCATTCTATTTATGTAATACTAATTGTATGATGATTATTGACCTAATTAACAAGTTAGTTCCCGATAATAAAGTTTAACTTAAGTTCGTCTCCAAAGTAGGAACCTTTGGTGACCAAAATTTTATCCTACCTTTTTGGCTTGGTTTCTTCCCAAATTCCTACTATAGTTCATTCTCTTTATGTAATACTCGTTGTATGATGATTATGGACCTAATTAACAAGTTACTTCCCCATAATAAAGTTTAACGTAAGTTCGTCTCCAAAGGAGGAACCTTTGGTGACCAAAATTTTATCCTACCTTTTTGGCTTGGTTTCTTCCCAAATTCCTACTATAGTTCATTCTATTTATGTAATACTCATTGTATGATGATTATGGACCTAATTAACAAGTTACTTCCCCATAATAAAGTTTAAGTTAAGTTCGTCTCCAAAGGAGGAACCTTTGGTGACCAAAATTTTATCCTTCCTTTTTCGCATGGTTGCTTGCCAAATTCCTACTATAGTTGATTCTATTTATGTAATACTCATTGTGTGATGATTATGGACCTAATTAACAAGTTACTTCCCCAAAATAAAGTTTAAGTTAAGTTCGTCTCCAAAGGAGGAAGCTTTGGTGACCAAAAGTTTATCCTTTATTTTTCGCTTGGATTCTTGCCAAATTCCTACTATAGTTCATTCTATTTAAGTAATACTAATTTGTGATGTTTATGGACCTAATTAACAAGTTACTTTCCGATAATAAAGTTTAACTTAAGTTCGTCTCCAAAGTAGGAACCTTTGGTGACCAAAAGTTTATCCTTCCTTTTTCGCTTGGATTCTTCCCAAATTCCTACTATAGTTCATTCTATTTACATAATACTCATTGTATGATAATCATTGACCTAATTACCAAGTTACTTCCCCAAAATAAAGTTTAAGTTAAGTTCGTCTCCAAAGGAGGAACCTTTGGTGACCAAAATTATATCCTTCCTTTTTCGCTTGGTTTCTTGCCAAATTCCTACTATAGTTCATTCTATTTATGTAATACTCATTGTATGATGATTATGGACCTAATTAACAAGTTACTTTCCGATAATAAAGTTTAACTTAAGTTCTTCTCCAAAGGAGGAACCTTTGGTGACCAAAAGTTTACCCTTCCTTTTTCGCTTGGATTCTTCCCAAATTCCTACTATAGTTCATTCTATTTAAGTAATACTAATTGTGTGATGTTTATGGACCTAATTAACAAGTTACTTTCCGATAATAAAGTTTAACTTAAGTTCGTCTCCAAAGGAGGAACCTTTGGTGACCAAAAGTTTATCCTTCCATTTTCGCTTGGATTCTTCCCAAATTCCTACTATAGTTCATTCTATTTACGTAATACTCATTGTATGATGATTATTGACCTAATTAACAAGTTACTTTCCCAAAATAAAGTTTAAGTTAAGTTCGTCTCCAAAGGAGGAACCTTTGGTGACCAAAATTTTATCCATCCTTTTTCGCTTGGTTTCTTGCCAAATTCCTACTATAGTTCATTCTATTTATGTAATACTAATTGTATGATGATTATTGACCTAATTAACAAGTTAGTTCCCGATAATAAAGTTTAACTTAAGTTCGTCTCCAAAGTAGGAACCTTTGGTGACCAAAATTTTATCCTACCTTTTTAGCTTGGTTTCTTCCCAAATTCCTACTATAGTTCATTCTCTTTATGTAATACTCGTTGTATGATGATTATGGACCTAATTAACAAGTTACTTCCCCATAATAAAGTTTAACGTAAGTTCGTCTCCAAAGGAGGAACCTTTGGTGACCAAAATTTTATCCTACCTTTTTGGCTTGGTTTCTTCCCAAATTCCTACTATAGTTCATTCTATTTATGTAATACTCATTGTATGATGATTATGGACCTAATTAACAAGTTACTTCCCCATAATAAAGTTTAAGTTAAGTTCGTCTCCAAAGGAGGAACCTTTGGTGACCAAAATTTTATCCTTCCTTTTTCGCATGGTTGCTTGCCAAATTCCTACTATAGTTCATTCTATTTATGTAATACTCATTGTGTGATGAATATGGACCTAATTAACAAGTTACTTCCCCAAAATAAAGTTTAAGTTAAGTTCGTCTCCAAAGGAGGAACCTTTGGTGACCAAAAGTTTATCCTTTATTTTTCGCTTGGATTCTTGCCAAATTCCTACTATAGTTCATTCTATTTAAGTAATACTAATTTTGTGATGTTTATGGACCTAATTAACAAGTTACTTTCCGATAATAAAGTTTAACTTAAGTTCGTCTCCAAAGTAGGAACCTTTGGTGACCAAAAGTTTATCCTTCCTTTTTCGCTTGGATTCTTCCCAAATTCCTACTATAGTTCATTCTATTTACATAATACTCATTGTATGATAATCATTGACCTAATTACCAAGTTACTTCCCCAAAATAAAGTTTAAGTTAAGTTCGTCTCCAAAGGAGGAACCTTTGGTGACCAAAATTATATCCTTCCTTTTTCGCTTGGTTTCTTGCCAAATTCCTACTATAGTTCATTCTATTTATGTAATACTAATTGTATGATGATTATTGACCTAATTAACAAGTTAGTTCCCGATAATAAAGTTTAACTTAAGTTCGTCTCCAAAGTAGGAACCTTTGGTGACCAAAATTTTATCCTACCTTTTTGGCTTGGTTTCTTCCCAAATTCCTACTATAGTTCATTCTCTTTATGTAATACTCGTTGTATGATGATTATGGACCTAATTAACAAGTTACTTCCCCATAATAAAGTTTAACGTAAGTTCGTCTCCAAAGGAGGAACCTTTGGTGACCAAAATTTTATCCTACCTTTTTGGCTTGGTTTCTTCCCAAATTCCTACTATAGTTCATTCTATTTATGTAATACTCATTGTATGATGATTATGGACCTAATTAACAAGTTACTTCCCCATAATAAAGTTTAAGTTAAGTTCGTCTCCAAAGGAGGAACCTTTGGTGACCAAAATTTTATCCTTCCTTTTTCGCATGGTTGCTTGCCAAATTCCTACTATAGTTGATTCTATTTATGTAATACTCATTGTGTGATGATTATGGACCTAATTAACAAGTTACTTCCCCAAAATAAAGTTTAAGTTAAGTTCGTCTCCAAAGGAGGAAGCTTTGGTGACCAAAAGTTTATCCTTTATTTTTCGCTTGGATTCTTGCCAAATTCCTACTATAGTTCATTCTATTTAAGTAATACTAATTTGTGATGTTTATGGACCTAATTAACAAGTTACTTTCCGATAATAAAGTTTAACTTAAGTTCGTCTCCAAAGTAGGAACCTTTGGTGACCAAAAGTTTATCCTTCCTTTTTCGCTTGGATTCTTCCCAAATTCCTACTATAGTTCATTCTATTTACATAATACTCATTGTATGATAATCATTGACCTAATTACCAAGTTACTTCCCCAAAATAAAGTTTAAGTTAAGTTCGTCTCCAAAGGAGGAACCTTTGGTGACCAAAATTATATCCTTCCTTTTTCGCTTGGTTTCTTGCCAAATTCCTACTATAGTTCATTCTATTTATGTAATACTCATTGTATGATGATTATGGACCTAATTAACAAGTTACTTTCCGATAATAAAGTTTAACTTAAGTTCTTCTCCAAAGGAGGAACCTTTGGTGACCAAAAGTTTACCCTTCCTTTTTCGCTTGGATTCTTCCCAAATTCCTACTATAGTTCATTCTATTTAAGTAATACTAATTGTGTGATGTTTATGGACCTAATTAACAAGTTACTTTCCGATAATAAAGTTTAACTTAAGTTCGTCTCCAAAGGAGGAACCTTTGGTGACCAAAAGTTTATCCTTCCATTTTCGCTTGGATTCTTCCCAAATTCCTACTATAGTTCATTCTATTTACGTAATACTCATTGTATGATGATTATTGACCTAATTAACAAGTTACTTTCCCAAAATAAAGTTTAAGTTAAGTTCGTCTCCAAAGGAGGAACCTTTGGTGACCAAAATTTTATCCATCCTTTTTCGCTTGGTTTCTTGCCAAATTCCTACTATAGTTCATTCTATTTATGTAATACTAATTGTATGATGATTATTGACCTAATTAACAAGTTAGTTCCCGATAATAAAGTTTAACTTAAGTTCGTCTCCAAAGTAGGAACCTTTGGTGACCAAAATTTTATCCTACCTTTTTGGCTTGGTTTCTTCCCAAATTCCTACTATAGTTCATTCTCTTTATGTAATACTCGTTGTATGATGATTATGGACCTAATTAACAAGTTACTTCCCCATAATAAAGTTTAACGTAAGTTCGTCTCCAAAGGAGGAACCTTTGGTGACCAAAATTTTATCCTACCTTTTTGGCTTGGTTTCTTCCCAAATTCCTACTATAGTTCATTCTATTTATGTAATACTCATTGTATGATGATTATGGACCTAATTAACAAGTTACTTCCCCATAATAAAGTTTAAGTTAAGTTCGTCTCCAAAGGAGGAACCTTTGGTGACCAAAATTTTATCCTTCCTTTTTCGCATGGTTGCTTGCCAAATTCCTACTATAGTTGATTCTATTTATGTAATACTCATTGTGTGATGATTATGGACCTAATTAACAAGTTACTTCCCCAAAATAAAGTTTAAGTTAAGTTCGTCTCCAAAGGAGGAAGCTTTGGTGACCAAAAGTTTATCCTTTATTTTTCGCTTGGATTCTTGCCAAATTCCTACTATAGTTCATTCTATTTAAGTAATACTAATTTGTGATGTTTATGGACCTAATTAACAAGTTACTTTCCGATAATAAAGTTTAACTTAAGTTCGTCTCCAAAGTAGGAACCTTTGGTGACCAAAAGTTTATCCTTCCTTTTTCGCTTGGATTCTTCCCAAATTCCTACTATAGTTCATTCTATTTACATAATACTCATTGTATGATAATCATTGACCTAATTACCAAGTTACTTCCCCAAAATAAAGTTTAAGTTAAGTTCGTCTCCAAAGGAGGAACCTTTGGTGACCAAAATTATATCCTTCCTTTTTCGCTTGGTTTCTTGCCAAATTCCTACTATAGTTCATTCTATTTATGTAATACTCATTGTATGATGATTATGGACCTAATTAACAAGTTACTTTCCGATAATAAAGTTTAACTTAAGTTCTTCTCCAAAGGAGGAACCTTTGGTGACCAAAAGTTTACCCTTCCTTTTTCGCTTGGATTCTTCCCAAATTCCTACTATAGTTCATTCTATTTAAGTAATACTAATTGTGTGATGTTTATGGACCTAATTAACAAGTTACTTTCCGATAATAAAGTTTAACTTAAGTTCGTCTCCAAAGGAGGAACCTTTGGTGACCAAAAGTTTATCCTTCCATTTTCGCTTGGATTCTTCCCAAATTCCTACTATAGTTCATTCTATTTACGTAATACTCATTGTATGATGATTATTGACCTAATTAACAAGTTACTTTCCCAAAATAAAGTTTAAGTTAAGTTCGTCTCCAAAGGAGGAACCTTTGGTGACCAAAATTTTATCCATCCTTTTTCGCTTGGTTTCTTGCCAAATTCCTACTATAGTTCATTCTATTTATGTAATACTAATTGTATGATGATTATTGACCTAATTAACAAGTTAGTTCCCGATAATAAAGTTTAACTTAAGTTCGTCTCCAAAGTAGGAACCTTTGGTGACCAAAATTTTATCCTACCTTTTTAGCTTGGTTTCTTCCCAAATTCCTACTATAGTTCATTCTCTTTATGTAATACTCGTTGTATGATGATTATGGACCTAATTAACAAGTTACTTCCCCATAATAAAGTTTAACGTAAGTTCGTCTCCAAAGGAGGAACCTTTGGTGACCAAAATTTTATCCTACCTTTTTGGCTTGGTTTCTTCCCAAATTCCTACTATAGTTCATTCTATTTATGTAATACTCATTGTATGATGATTATGGACCTAATTAACAAGTTACTTCCCCATAATAAAGTTTAAGTTAAGTTCGTCTCCAAAGGAGGAACCTTTGGTGACCAAAATTTTATCCTTCCTTTTTCGCATGGTTGCTTGCCAAATTCCTACTATAGTTCATTCTATTTATGTAATACTCATTGTGTGATGAATATGGACCTAATTAACAAGTTACTTCCCCAAAATAAAGTTTAAGTTAAGTTCGTCTCCAAAGGAGGAACCTTTGGTGACCAAAAGTTTATCCTTTATTTTTCGCTTGGATTCTTGCCAAATTCCTACTATAGTTCATTCTATTTAAGTAATACTAATTTTGTGATGTTTATGGACCTAATTAACAAGTTACTTTCCGATAATAAAGTTTAACTTAAGTTCGTCTCCAAAGTAGGAACCTTTGGTGACCAAAAGTTTATCCTTCCTTTTTCGCTTGGATTCTTCCCAAATTCCTACTATAGTTCATTCTATTTACATAATACTCATTGTATGATAATCATTGACCTAATTACCAAGTTACTTCCCCAAAATAAAGTTTAAGTTAAGTTCGTCTCCAAAGGAGGAACCTTTGGTGACCAAAATTATATCCTTCCTTTTTCGCTTGGTTTCTTGCCAAATTCCTACTATAGTTCATTCTATTTATGTAATACTAATTGTATGATGATTATTGACCTAATTAACAAGTTAGTTCCCGATAATAAAGTTTAACTTAAGTTCGTCTCCAAAGTAGGAACCTTTGGTGACCAAAATTTTATCCTACCTTTTTGGCTTGGTTTCTTCCCAAATTCCTACTATAGTTCATTCTCTTTATGTAATACTCGTTGTATGATGATTATGGACCTAATTAACAAGTTACTTCCCCATAATAAAGTTTAACGTAAGTTCGTCTCCAAAGGAGGAACCTTTGGTGACCAAAATTTTATCCTACCTTTTTGGCTTGGTTTCTTCCCAAATTCCTACTATAGTTCATTCTATTTATGTAATACTCATTGTATGATGATTATGGACCTAATTAACAAGTTACTTCCCCATAATAAAGTTTAAGTTAAGTTCGTCTCCAAAGGAGGAACCTTTGGTGACCAAAATTTTATCCTTCCTTTTTCGCATGGTTGCTTGCCAAATTCCTACTATAGTTGATTCTATTTATGTAATACTCATTGTGTGATGATTATGGACCTAATTAACAAGTTACTTCCCCAAAATAAAGTTTAAGTTAAGTTCGTCTCCAAAGGAGGAACCTTTGGTGACCAAAAGTTTATCCTTTATTTTTCGCTTGGATTCTTGCCAAATTCCTACTATAGTTCATTCTATTTAAGTAATACTAATTTTGTGATGTTTATGGACCTAATTAACAAGTTACTTTCCGATAATAAAGTTTAACTTAAGTTCGTCTCCAAAGTAGGAACCTTTGGTGACCAAAAGTTTATCCTTCCTTTTTCGCTTGGATTCTTCCCAAATTCCTACTATAGTTCATTCTATTTACATAATACTCATTGTATGATAATCATTGACCTAATTACCAAGTTACTTCCCCAAAATAAAGTTTAAGTTAAGTTCGTCTCCAAAGGAGGAACCTTTGGTGACCAAAATTATATCCTTCCTTTTTCGCTTGGTTTCTTGCCAAATTCCTACTATAGTTCATTCTATTTATGTAATACTCATTGTATGATGATTATGGACCTAATTAACAAGTTACTTTCCGATAATAAAGTTTAACTTAAGTTCGTCTCCAAAGGAGGAACCTTTGGTGACCAAAAGTTTATCCTTCCATTTTCGCTTGGATTCTTCCCAAATTCCTACTATAGTTCATTCTATTTACGTAATACTCGTTGTATGATGATTATTGACCTAATTAACAAGTTACTTTCCCAAAATAAAGTTTAAGTTAAGTTCGTCTCCAAAGGAGGAACCTTTGGTGACCAAAATTTTATCCATCCTTTTTCGCTTGGTTTCTTGCCAAATTCCGACTATAGTTCATTCTATTTATGTAATACTAATTGTATGATGATTATTGACCTAATTAACAAGTTAGTTCCCGATAATAAAGTTTAACTTAAGTTCGTCTCCAAAGTAGGAACCTTTGGTGACCTAAATTTTATCCTACCTTTTTGGCTTGGTTTCTTCCCAAATTCCTACTATAGTTCATTCTCTTTATGTAATACTCGTTGTATGATGATTATGGACCTAATTAACAAGTTACTTCCCCATAATAAAGTTTAACGTAAGTTCGTCTCCAAAGGAGGAACCTTTGGTGACCAAAATTTTATCCTACCGTTTTGGCTTGGTTTCTTCCCAAATTCCAACTATAGTTCATTCTATTTATGTAATACTCATTGTATGATGATTATGGACCTAATTAACAAGTTACTTTCCGATAATAAAGTTTAACTTAAGTTCGTCTCCAAAGGAGGAACCTTTGGTGACCAAAAGTTTATCCTTCCTTTTTCGCTTGGATTCTTCCCAAATTCCTACTATAGTTCATTCTATTTAAGTAATACTAATTGTGTGATGTTTATGGACCTAATTAACAAGTTACTTTCCGATAATAAAGTTTAACTTAAGTTCGTCTCCAAAGGAGGAACCTTTGGTGACCAAAAGTTTATCCTTCCTTTTTCGCTTGGATTCTTCCCAAATTCCTACTATAGTTCATTCTATTTACGTAATACTCATTGTATGATGATTATTGACCTAATTAACAAGTTACTTTCCCAAAATAAAGTTTAAGTTAAGTTCGTCTCCAAAGGAGGAACCTTTGGTGACCAAAATTTTATCCTACCTTTTTGGCTTGGTTTCTTCCCAAATTCCTACTATAGTTCATTCTATTTATGTAATACTCATTGTATGATGATTATGGACCTAATTAACAAGTTACTTCCCCATAATAAAGTTTAAGTTAAGTTCGTCTCCAAAGGAGGAACCTTTGGTGACCAAAATTTTATCCTTCCTTTTTCGCATGGTTGCTTGCCAAATTCCTACTATAGTTCATTCTATTTATGTAATACTCATTGTGTGATGAATATGGACCTAATTAACAAGTTACTTCCCCAAAATAAAGTTTAAGTTAAGTTCGTCTCCAAAGGAGGAACCTTTGGTGACCAAAAGTTTATCCTTTATTTTTCGCTTGGATTCTTGCCAAATTCCTACTATAGTTCATTCTATTTAAGTAATACTAATTTTGTGATGTTTATGGACCTAATTAACAAGTTACTTTCCGATAATAAAGTTTAACTTAAGTTCGTCTCCAAAGTAGGAACCTTTGGTGACCAAAAGTTTATCCTTCCTTTTTCGCTTGGATTCTTCCCAAATTCCTACTATAGTTCATTCTATTTACATAATACTCATTGTATGATAATCATTGACCTAATTACCAAGTTACTTCCCCAAAATAAAGTTTAAGTTAAGTTCGTCTCCAAAGGAGGAACCTTTGGTGACCAAAATTATATCCTTCCTTTTTCGCTTGGTTTCTTGCCAAATTCCTACTATAGTTCATTCTATTTATGTAATACTCATTGTATGATGATTATGGACCTAATTAACAAGTTACTTTCCGATAATAAAGTTTAACTTAAGTTCGTCTCCAAAGGAGGAACCTTTGGTGACCAAAAGTTTATCCTTCCATTTTCGCTTGGATTCTTCCCAAATTCCTACTATAGTTCATTCTATTTACGTAATACTCATTGTATGATGATTATTGACCTAATTAACAAGTTACTTTCCCAAAATAAAGTTTAAGTTAAGTTCGTCTCCAAAGGAGGAACCTTTGGTGACCAAAATTTTATCCATCCTTTTTCGCTTGGTTTCTTGCCAAATTCCGACTATAGTTCATTCTATTTATGTAATACTAATTGTATGATGATTATTGACCTAATTAACAAGTTAGTTCCCGATAATAAAGTTTAACTTAAGTTCGTCTCCAAAGTAGGAACCTTTGGTGACCTAAATTTTATCCTACCTTTTTGGCTTGGTTTCTTCCCAAATTCCTACTATAGTTCATTCTCTTTATGTAATACTCGTTGTATGATGATTATGGACCTAATTAACAAGTTACTTCCCCATAATAAAGTTTAACGTAAGTTCGTCTCCAAAGGAGGAACCTTTGGTGACCAAAATTTTATCCTACCTTTTTGGCTTGGTTTCTTCCCAAATTCCAACTATAGTTCATTCTATTTATGTAATACTCATTGTATGATGATTATGGACCTAATTAACAAGTTACTTTCCGATAATAAAGTTTAACTTAAGTTCGTCTCCAAAGGAGGAACCTTTGGTGACCAAAAGTTTATCCTTCCTTTTTCGCTTGGATTCTTCCCAAATTCCTACTATAGTTCATTCTATTTAAGTAATACTAATTGTGTGATGTTTATGGACCTAATTAACAAGTTACTTTCCGATAATAAAGTTTAACTTAAGTTCGTCTCCAAAGGAGGAACCTTTGGTGACCAAAAGTTTATCCTTCCTTTTTCGCTTGGATTCTTCCCAAATTCCTACTATAGTTCATTCTATTTACGTAATACTCATTGTATGATGATTATTGACCTAATTAACAAGTTACTTTCCCAAAATAAAGTTTAAGTTAAGTTCGTCTCCAAAGGAGGAACCTTTGGTGACCAAAATTTTATCCTACCTTTTTGGCTTGGTTTCTTCCCAAATTCCTACTATAGTTCATTCTATTTATGTAATACTCATTGTATGATGATTATGGACCTAATTAACAAGTTACTTCCCCATAATAAAGTTTAAGTTAAGTTCGTCTCCAAAGGAGGAACCTTTGGTGACCAAAATTTTATCCTTCCTTTTTCGCATGGTTGCTTGCCAAATTCCTACTATAGTTCATTCTATTTATGTAATACTCATTGTGTGATGAATATGGACCTAATTAACAAGTTACTTCCCCAAAATAAAGTTTAAGTTAAGTTCGTCTCCAAAGGAGGAACCTTTGGTGACCAAAAGTTTATCCTTTATTTTTCGCTTGGATTCTTGCCAAATTCCTACTATAGTTCATTCTATTTAAGTAATACTAATTTTGTGATGTTTATGGACCTAATTAACAAGTTACTTTCCGATAATAAAGTTTAACTTAAGTTCGTCTCCAAAGTAGGAACCTTTGGTGACCAAAAGTTTATCCTTCCTTTTTCGCTTGGATTCTTCCCAAATTCCTACTATAGTTCATTCTATTTACATAATACTCATTGTATGATAATCATTGACCTAATTACCAAGTTACTTCCCCAAAATAAAGTTTAAGTTAAGTTCGTCTCCAAAGGAGGAACCTTTGGTGACCAAAATTATATCCTTCCTTTTTCGCTTGGTTTCTTGCCAAATTCCTACTATAGTTCATTCTATTTATGTAATACTCATTGTATGATGATTATGGACCTAATTAACAAGTTACTTTCCGATAATAAAGTTTAACTTAAGTTCGTCTCCAAAGGAGGAACCTTTGGTGACCAAAAGTTTATCCTTCCTTTTTCGCTTGGATTCTTCCCAAATTCCTACTATAGTTCATTCTATTTACGTAATACTCATTGTATGATGATTATTGACCTAATTAACAAGTTACTTTCCCAAAATAAAGTTTAAGTTAAGTTCGTCTCCAAAGGAGGAACCTTTGGTGACCAAAATTTTATCCATCCTTTTTCGCTTGGTTTCTTGCCAAATTCCGACTATAGTTCATTCTATTTATGTAATACTAATTGTATGATGATTATTGACCTAATTAACAAGTTAGTTCCCGATAATAAAGTTTAACTTAAGTTCGTCTCCAAAGTAGGAACCTTTGGTGACCTAAATTTTATCCTACCTTTTTGGCTTGGTTTCTTCCCAAATTCCTACTATAGTTCATTCTCTTTATGTAATACTCGTTGTATGATGATTATGGACCTAATTAACAAGTTACTTCCCCATAATAAAGTTTAACGTAAGTTCGTCTCCAAAGGAGGAACCTTTGGTGACCAAAATTTTATCCTACCTTTTTGGCTTGGTTTCTTCCCAAATTCCAACTATAGTTCATTCTATTTATGTAATACTCATTGTATGATGATTATGGACCTAATTAACAAGTTACTTTCCGATAATAAAGTTTAACTTAAGTTCGTCTCCAAAGGAGGAACCTTTGGTGACCAAAAGTTTATCCTTCCTTTTTCGCTTGGATTCTTCCCAAATTCCTACTATAGTTCATTCTATTTAAGTAATACTAATTTTGTGATGTTTATGGACCTAATTAACAAGTTACTTTCCGATAATAAAGTTTAACTTAAGTTCGTCTCCAAAGTAGGAACCTTTGGTGACCAAAAGTTTATCCTTCCTTTTTCGCTTGGATTCTTCCCAAATTCCTACTATAGTTCATTCTATTTACATAATACTCATTGTATGATAATCATTGACCTAATTACCAAGTTACTTCCCCAAAATAAAGTTTAAGTTAAGTTCGTCTCCAAAGGAGGAACCTTTGGTGACCAAAATTATATCCTTCCTTTTTCGCTTGGTTTCTTGCCAAATTCCTACTATAGTTCATTCTATTTATGTAATACTCATTGTATGATGATTATGGACCTAATTAACAAGTTACTTTCCGATAATAAAGTTTAACTTAAGTTCTTCTCCAAAGGAGGAACCTTTGGTGACCAAAAGTTTATCCTTCCTTTTTCGCTTGGATTCTTCCCAAATTCCTACTATAGTTCATTCTATTTAAGTAATACTAATTGTGTGATGTTTATGGACCTAATTAACAAGTTACTTTCCGATAATAAAGTTTAACTTAAGTTCGTCTCCAAAGGAGGAACCTTTGGTGACCAAAAGTTTATCCTTCCATTTTCGCTTGGATTCTTCCCAAATTCCTACTATAGTTCATTCTATTTACGTAATACTCATTGTATGATGATTATTGACCTAATTAACAAGTTACTTTCCCAAAATAAAGTTTAAGTTAAGTTCGTCTCCAAAGGAGGAACCTTTGGTGACCAAAATTTTATCCATCCTTTTTCGCTTGGTTTCTTGCCAAATTCCTACTATAGTTCATTCTATTTATGTAATACTAATTGTATGATGATTATTGACCTAATTAACAAGTTAGTTCCCAATAATAAAGTTTAACTTAAGTTCGTCTCCAAAGTAGGAACCTTTGGTGACCAAAATTTTATCCTACCTTTTTGGCTTGGTTTCTTCCCAAATTCCTACTATAGTTCATTCTCTTTATGTAATACTCGTTGTATGATGATTATGGACCTAATTAACAAGTTACTTCCCCATAATAAAGTTTAACGTAAGTTCGTCTCCAAAGGAGGAACCTTTGGTGACCAAAATTTTATCCTACCTTTTTGGCTTGGTTTCTTCCCAAATTCCAACTATAGTTCATTCTATTTATGTAATACTCATTGTATGATGATTATGGACCTAATTAACAAGTTACTTTCCGATAATAAAGTTTAACTTAAGTTCGTCTCCAAAGGAGGAACCTTTGGTGACCAAAAGTTTATCCTTCCTTTTTCGCTTGGATTCTTCCCAAATTCCTACTATAGTTCATTCTATTTAAGTAATACTAATTGTGTGATGTTTATGGACCTAATTAACAAGTTACTTTCCCAAAATAAAGTTTAAGTTAAGTTCGTCTCCAAAGGAGGAACCTTTGGTGACCAAAATTTTATCCATCCTTTTTCGCTTGGTTTCTTGCCAAATTCCTACTATAGTTCATTCTATTTATGTAATACTAATTGTATGATGATTATTGACCTAATTAACAAGTTAGCTCCCGATAATAAAGTTTAACTTAAGTTCGTCTCCAAAGTAGGAACCTTTGGTGACCAAAATTTTATCCTACCTTTTTGGCTTGGTTTCTTCCCAAATTCCTACGATAGTTCATTCTCTTTATGTAATACTCGTTGTATGATGATTATGGACCTAATTAACAAGTTACTTCCCCATA
Organism: Medicago sativa; assembly: GCF_051527215.1. NCBI lineage: Eukaryota > Viridiplantae > Streptophyta > Magnoliopsida > Fabales > Fabaceae > Medicago > Medicago sativa. Next base: position 44,812,251 of record NC_140752.1, on the reverse strand, counting down.
ATAAAGTTTAACGTAAGTTCGTCTCCAAAGGAGGAACCTTTGGTGACCAAAATTTTATCCTACCTTTTTGGCTTGGTTTCTTCCCAAATTCCAACTATAGTTCATTCTATTTATGTAATACTCATTGTATGATGATTATGGACCTAATTAACAAGTTACTTTCCGATAATAAAGTTTAACTTAAGTTCGTCTCCAAAGGAGGAACCTTTGGTGACCAAAAGTTTATCCTTCCTTTTTCGCTTGGATTCTTCCCAAATTCCTACTATAGTTCATTCTATTTAAGTAATACTAATTGTGTGATGTTTATGGACCTAATTAACAAGTTACTTTCCGATAATAAAGTTTAACTTAAGTTCGTCTCCAAAGGAGGAACCTTTGGTGACCAAAAGTTTATCCTTCCTTTTTCGCTTGGATTCTTCCCAAATTCCTACTATAGTTCATTCTATTTACGTAATACTCATTGTATGATGATTATTGACCTAATTAACAAGTTACTTTCCCAAAATAAAGTTTAAGTTAAGTTCCTCTCCAAAGGAGGAAACTTTGGTGACCAAAATTTTATCCATCCTTTTTCGCTTGGTTTCTTGCCAAATTCCTACTATAGTTCATTCTATTTATGTAATACTAATTGTATGATGATTATTGACCTAATTAACAAGTTAGTTCCCGATAATAAAGTTTAACTTAAGTTCGTCTCCAAAGTAGGAACCTTTGGTGACCAAAATTTTATCCTACGTTTTTGGCTTGGTTTCTTCCCAAATTCCTACTATAGTTCATTCTCTTTATGTAATACTCGTTGTATGATGATTATGGACCTAATTAACAAGTTACTTCCCCATAATAAAGTTTAACGTAAGTTCGTCTCCAAAGGAGGAACCTTTGGTGACCAAAATTTTATCCTACCTTTTTGGCTTGGTTTCTTCCCAAATTCCTACTATAGTTCATTCTATTTATGTAATACTCATTGTATGATGATTATGGACCTAATTAACAAGTTACTTTCCGATAATAAAGTTTAACTTAAGTTCGTCTCCAAAGGAGGAACCTTTGGTGACCAAAAGTTTATCCTTCCTTTTTCGCTTGGATTCTTCCCAAATTCCTACTATAGTTCATTCTATTTAAGTAATACTAATTGTGTGATGTTTATGGACCTAATTAACAAGTTACTTTCCGATAATAAAGTTTAACTTAAGTTCGTCTCCAAAGGAGGAACCTTTGGTGACCAAAAGTTTATCCTTCCATTTTCGCTTGGATTCTTCCCAAATTCCTACTATAGTTCATTCTATTTACGTAATACTCATTGTATGATGATTATTGACCTAATTAACAAGTTACTTTCCCAAAATAAAGTTTAAGTTAAGTTCGTCTCCAAAGGAGGAACCTTTGGTGACCAAAATTTTATCCATCCTTTTTCGCTTGGTTTCTTGCCAAATTCTTACTATAGTTCATTCTATTTATGTAATACTAATTGTATGATGATTATTGACCTAATTAACAAGTTAGTTCCCGATAATAAAGTTTAACTTAAGTTCGTCTCCAAAGTAGGAACCTTTGGTGACCAAAATTTTATCCTACCTTTTTGGCTTGGTTTCTTCCCAAATTCCTACTATAGTTCATTCTCTTTGTGTAATACTCGTTGTATGATGATTATGGACCTAATTAACAAGTTACTTCCCCATAATAAAGTTTAACGTAAGTTCGTCTCCAAAGGAGGAACCTTTGGTGACCAAAATTTTATCCTACCTTTTTGGCTTGGTTTCTTCCCAAATTCCAACTATAGTTCATTCTATTTATGTAATACTCATTGTATGATGATTATGGACCTAATTAACAAGTTACTTTCCGATAATAAAGTTTAACTTAAGTTCGTCTCCAAAGGAGGAACCTTTGGTGACCAAAAGTTTATCCTTCCTTTTTCGCTTGGATTCTTCCCAAATTCCTACTATAGTTCATTCTATTTAAGTAATACTAATTGTGTGATGTTTATGGACCTAATTAACAAGTTACTTTCCGATAATAAAGTTTAACTTAAGTTCGTCTCCAAAGGAGGAACCTTTGGTGACCAAAAGTTTATCCTTCCTTTTTCGCTTGGATTCTTCCCAAATTCCTACTATAGTTCATTCTATTTACGTAATACTCATTGTATGATGATTATTGACCTAATTAACAAGTTACTTTCCCAAAATAAAGTTTAAGTTAAGTTCGTCTCCAAAGGAGGAACCTTTGGTGACCAAAATTTTATCCATCCTTTTTCGCTTGGTTTCTTGCCAAATTCCGACTATAGTTCATTCTATTTATGTAATACTAATTGTATGATGATTATTGACCTAATTAACAAGTTAGTTCCCGATAATAAAGTTTAACTTAAGTTCGTCTCCAAAGTAGGAACCTTTGGTGACCTAAATTTTATCCTACCTTTTTGGCTTGGTTTCTTCCCAAATTCCTACTATAGTTCATTCTCTTTATGTAATACTCGTTGTATGATGATTAAGGACCTAATTAACAAGTTACTTCCCCATAATAAAGTTTAACGTAAGTTCGTCTCCAAAGGAGGAACCTTTGGTGACCAAAATTTTATCCTACCTTTTTGGCTTGGTTTCTTCCCAAATTCCAACTATAGTTCATTCTATTTATGTAATACTCATTGTATGATGATTATGGACCTAATTAACAAGTTACTTTCCGATAATAAAGTTTAAGTTAAGTTCGTCTCCAAAGGAGGAACCTTTGGTGACCAAAAGTTTATCCTTCCTTTTTCGCTTGGATTCTTCCCAAATTCCTACTATAGTTCATTCTATTTAAGTAATACTAATTGTGTGATGTTTATGGACCTAATTAACAAGTTACTTTCCGATAATAAAGTTTAACTTAAGTTCGTCTCCAAAGGAGGAACCTTTGGTGACCAAAAGTTTATCCTTCCTTTTTCGCTTGGATTCTTCCCAAATTCCTACTATAGTTCATTCTATTTACGTAATACTCATTGTATGATGATTATTGACCTAATTAACAAGTTACTTTCCCAAAATAAAGTTTAAGTTAAGTTCGTCTCCAAAGGAGGAACCTTTGGTGACCAAAATTTTATCCATCCTTTTTCGCTTGGTTTCTTGCCAAATTCCTACTATAGTTCATTCTATTTATGTAATACTAATTGTATGATGATTATTGACCTAATTAACAAGTTAGTTCCCGATAATAAAGTTTAACTTAAGTTCGTCTCCAAAGTAGGAACCTTTGGTGACCAAAATTTTATCCTACCTTTTTGGCTTGGTTTCTTCCCAAATTCCTACTATAGTTCATTCTCTTTATGTAATACTCGTTGTATGATGATTATGGACCTAATTAACAAGTTACTTCCCCATAATAAAGTTTAACGTAAGTTCGTCTCCAAAGGAGGAACCTTTGGTGACCAAAATTTTATCCTACCTTTTTGGCTTGGTTTCTTCCCAAATTCCTACTATAGTTCATTCTATTTATGTAATACTCATTGTATGATGATTATGGACCTAATTAACAAGTTACTTCCCCATAATAAAGTTTAAGTTAAGTTCGTCTCCAAAGGAGGAACCTTTGGTGACCAAAATTTTATCCTTCCTTTTTCGCATGGTTGCTTGCCAAATTCCTACTATAGTTCATTCTATTTATGTAATACTCATTGTGTGATGATTATGGACCTAATTAACAAGTTACTTCCCCAAAATAAAGTTTAAGTTAAGTTCGTCTCCAAAGGAGGAACCTTTGGTGACCAAAAGTTTATCCTTTATTTTTCGCTTGGATTCTTGCCAAATTCCTACTATAGTTCATTCTATTTAAGTAATACTAATTTTGTGATGTTTATGGACCTAATTAACAAGTTACTTTCCGATAATAAAGTTTAACTTAAGTTCGTCTCCAAAGTAGGAACCTTTGGTGACCAAAAGTTTATCCTTCCTTTTTCGCTTGGATTCTTCCCAAATTCCTACTATAGTTCATTCTATTTACATAATACTCATTGTATGATAATCATTGACCTAATTACCAAGTTACTTCCCCAAAATAAAGTTTAAGTTAAGTTCGTCTCCAAAGGAGGAACCTTTGGTGACCAAAATTATATCCTTCCTTTTTCGCTTGGTTTCTTGCCAAATTCCTACTATAGTTCATTCTATTTATGTAATACTCATTGTATGATGATTATGGACCTAATTAACAAGTTACTTTCCGATAATAAAGTTTAACTTAAGTTCGTCTCCAAAGGAGGAACCTTTGGTGACCAAAAGTTTATCCTTCCATTTTCGCTTGGATTCTTCCCAAATTCCTACTATAGTTCATTCTATTTACGTAATACTCATTGTATGATGATTATTGACCTAATTAACAAGTTACTTTCCCAAAATAAAGTTTAAGTTAAGTTCGTCTCCAAAGGAGGAACCTTTGGTGACCAAAATTTTATCCATCCTTTTTCGCTTGGTTTCTTGCCAAATTCTTACTATAGTTCATTCTATTTATGTAATACTAATTGTATGATGATTATTGACCTAATTAACAAGTTAGTTCCCGATAATAAAGTTTAACTTAAGTTCGTCTCCAAAGTAGGAACCTTTGGTGACCAAAATTTTATCCTACCTTTTTGGCTTGGTTTCTTCCCAAATTCCTACTATAGTTCATTCTCTTTGTGTAATACTCGTTGTATGATGATTATGGACCTAATTAACAAGTTACTTCCCCATAATAAAGTTTAACGTAAGTTCGTCTCCAAAGGAGGAACCTTTGGTGACCAAAATTTTATCCTACCTTTTTGGCTTGGTTTCTTCCCAAATTCCAACTATAGTTCATTCTATTTATGTAATACTCATTGTATGATGATTATGGACCTAATTAACAAGTTACTTTCCGATAATAAAGTTTAACTTAAGTTCGTCTCCAAAGGAGGAACCTTTGGTGACCAAAAGTTTATCCTTCCTTTTTCGCTTGGATTCTTCCCAAATTCCTACTATAGTTCATTCTATTTAAGTAATACTAATTGTGTGATGTTTATGGACCTAATTAACAAGTTACTTTCCGATAATAAAGTTTAACTTAAGTTCGTCTCCAAAGGAGGAACCTTTGGTGACCAAAAGTTTATCCTTCCTTTTTCGCTTGGATTCTTCCCAAATTCCTACTATAGTTCATTCTATTTACGTAATACTCATTGTATGATGATTATTGACCTAATTAACAAGTTACTTTCCCAAAATAAAGTTTAAGTTAAGTTCGTCTCCAAAGGAGGAACCTTTGGTGACCAAAATTTTATCCATCCTTTTTCGCTTGGTTTCTTGCCAAATTCCGACTATAGTTCATTCTATTTATGTAATACTAATTGTATGATGATTATTGACCTAATTAACAAGTTAGTTCCCGATAATAAAGTTTAACTTAAGTTCGTCTCCAAAGTAGGAACCTTTGGTGACCTAAATTTTATCCTACCTTTTTGGCTTGGTTTCTTCCCAAATTCCTACTATAGTTCATTCTCTTTATGTAATACTCGTTGTATGATGATTAAGGACCTAATTAACAAGTTACTTCCCCATAATAAAGTTTAACGTAAGTTCGTCTCCAAAGGAGGAACCTTTGGTGACCAAAATTTTATCCTACCTTTTTGGCTTGGTTTCTTCCCAAATTCCAACTATAGTTCATTCTATTTATGTAATACTCATTGTATGATGATTATGGACCTAATTAACAAGTTACTTTCCGATAATAAAGTTTAAGTTAAGTTCGTCTCCAAAGGAGGAACCTTTGGTGACCAAAAGTTTATCCTTCCTTTTTCGCTTGGATTCTTCCCAAATTCCTACTATAGTTCATTCTATTTAAGTAATACTAATTGTGTGATGTTTATGGACCTAATTAACAAGTTACTTTCCGATAATAAAGTTTAACTTAAGTTCGTCTCCAAAGGAGGAACCTTTGGTGACCAAAAGTTTATCCTTCCTTTTTCGCTTGGATTCTTCCCAAATTCCTACTATAGTTCATTCTATTTACGTAATACTCATTGTATGATGATTATTGACCTAATTAACAAGTTACTTTCCCAAAATAAAGTTTAAGTTAAGTTCGTCTCCAAAGGAGGAACCTTTGGTGACCAAAATTTTATCCATCCTTTTTCGCTTGGTTTCTTGCCAAATTCCTACTATAGTTCATTCTATTTATGTAATACTAATTGTATGATGATTATTGACCTAATTAACAAGTTAGTTCCCGATAATAAAGTTTAACTTAAGTTCGTCTCCAAAGTAGGAACCTTTGGTGACCAAAATTTTATCCTACCTTTTTGGCTTGGTTTCTTCCCAAATTCCTACTATAGTTCATTCTCTTTATGTAATACTCGTTGTATGATGATTATGGACCTAATTAACAAGTTACTTCCCCATAATAAAGTTTAACGTAAGTTCGTCTCCAAAGGAGGAACCTTTGGTGACCAAAATTTTATCCTACCTTTTTGGCTTGGTTTCTTCCCAAATTCCTACTATAGTTCATTCTATTTATGTAATACTCATTGTATGATGATTATGGACCTAATTAACAAGTTACTTCCCCATAATAAAGTTTAAGTTAAGTTCGTCTCCAAAGGAGGAACCTTTGGTGACCAAAATTTTATCCTTCCTTTTTCGCATGGTTGCTTGCCAAATTCCTACTATAGTTCATTCTATTTATGTAATACTCATTGTGTGATGATTATGGACCTAATTAACAAGTTACTTCCCCAAAATAAAGTTTAAGTTAAGTTCGTCTCCAAAGGAGGAACCTTTGGTGACCAAAAGTTTATCCTTTATTTTTCGCTTGGATTCTTGCCAAATTCCTACTATAGTTCATTCTATTTAAGTAATACTAATTTTGTGATGTTTATGGACCTAATTAACAAGTTACTTTCCGATAATAAAGTTTAACTTAAGTTCGTCTCCAAAGTAGGAACCTTTGGTGACCAAAAGTTTATCCTTCCTTTTTCGCTTGGATTCTTCCCAAATTCCTACTATAGTTCATTCTATTTACATAATACTCATTGTATGATAATCATTGACCTAATTACCAAGTTACTTCCCCAAAATAAAGTTTAAGTTAAGTTCGTCTCCAAAGGAGGAACCTTTGGTGACCAAAATTATATCCTTCCTTTTTCGCTTGGTTTCTTGCCAAATTCCTACTATAGTTCATTCTATTTATGTAATACTCATTGTATGATGATTATGGACCTAATTAACAAGTTACTTTCCGATAATAAAGTTTAACTTAAGTTCTTCTCCAAAGGAGGAACCTTTGGTGACCAAAAGTTTATCCTTCCTTTTTCGCTTGGATTCTTCCCAAATTCCTACTATAGTTCATTCTATTTAAGTAATACTAATTGTGTGATGTTTATGGACCTAATTAACAAGTTACTTTCCGATAATAAAGTTTAACTTAAGTTCGTCTCCAAAGGAGGAACCTTTGGTGACCAAAAGTTTATCCTTCCATTTTCGCTTGGATTCTTCCCAAATTCCTACTATAGTTCATTCTATTTACGTAATACTCATTGTATGATGATTATTGACCTAATTAACAAGTTACTTTCCCAAAATAAAGTTTAAGTTAAGTTCGTCTCCAAAGGAGGAACCTTTGGTGACCAAAATTTTATCCATCCTTTTTCGCTTGGTTTCTTGCCAAATTCTTACTATAGTTCATTCTATTTATGTAATACTAATTGTATGATGATTATTGACCTAATTAACAAGTTAGTTCCCGATAATAAAGTTTAACTTAAGTTCGTCTCCAAAGTAGGAACCTTTGGTGACCAAAATTTTATCCTACCTTTTTGGCTTGGTTTCTTCCCAAATTCCTACTATAGTTCATTCTCTTTGTGTAATACTCGTTGTATGATGATTATGGACCTAATTAACAAGTTACTTCCCCATAATAAAGTTTAACGTAAGTTCGTCTCCAAAGGAGGAACCTTTGGTGACCAAAATTTTATCCTACCTTTTTGGCTTGGTTTCTTCCCAAATTCCAACTATAGTTCATTCTATTTATGTAATACTCATTGTATGATGATTATGGACCTAATTAACAAGTTACTTTCCGATAATAAAGTTTAACTTAAGTTCGTCTCCAAAGGAGGAACCTTTGGTGACCAAAAGTTTATCCTTCCTTTTTCGCTTGGATTCTTCCCAAATTCCTACTATAGTTCATTCTATTTAAGTAATACTAATTGTGTGATGTTTATGGACCTAATTAACAAGTTACTTTCCGATAATAAAGTTTAACTTAAGTTCGTCTCCAAAGGAGGAACCTTTGGTGACCAAAAGTTTATCCTTCCTTTTTCGCTTGGATTCTTCCCAAATTCCTACTATAGTTCATTCTATTTACGTAATACTCATTGTATGATGATTATTGACCTAATTAACAAGTTACTTTCCCAAAATAAAGTTTAAGTTAAGTTCGTCTCCAAAGGAGGAACCTTTGGTGACCAAAATTTTATCCATCCTTTTTCGCTTGGTTTCTTGCCAAATTCCGACTATAGTTCATTCTATTTATGTAATACTAATTGTATGATGATTATTGACCTAATTAACAAGTTAGTTCCCGATAATAAAGTTTAACTTAAGTTCGTCTCCAAAGTAGGAACCTTTGGTGACCTAAATTTTATCCTACCTTTTTGGCTTGGTTTCTTCCCAAATTCCTACTATAGTTCATTCTCTTTATGTAATACTCGTTGTATGATGATTAAGGACCTAATTAACAAGTTACTTCCCCATAATAAAGTTTAACGTAAGTTCGTCTCCAAAGGAGGAACCTTTGGTGACCAAAATTTTATCCTACCTTTTTGGCTTGGTTTCTTCCCAAATTCCAACTATAGTTCATTCTATTTATGTAATACTCATTGTATGATGATTATGGACCTAATTAACAAGTTACTTTCCGATAATAAAGTTTAAGTTAAGTTCGTCTCCAAAGGAGGAACCTTTGGTGACCAAAAGTTTATCCTTCCTTTTTCGCTTGGATTCTTCCCAAATTCCTACTATAGTTCATTCTATTTAAGTAATACTAATTGTGTGATGTTTATGGACCTAATTAACAAGTTACTTTCCGATAATAAAGTTTAACTTAAGTTCGTCTCCAAAGGAGGAACCTTTGGTGACCAAAAGTTTATCCTTCCTTTTTCGCTTGGATTCTTCCCAAATTCCTACTATAGTTCATTCTATTTACGTAATACTCATTGTATGATGATTATTGACCTAATTAACAAGTTACTTTCCCAAAATAAAGTTTAAGTTAAGTTCGTCTCCAAAGGAGGAACCTTTGGTGACCAAAATTTTATCCATCCTTTTTCGCTTGGTTTCTTGCCAAATTCCTACTATAGTTCATTCTATTTATGTAATACTAATTGTATGATGATTATTGACCTAATTAACAAGTTAGTTCCCGATAATAAAGTTTAACTTAAGTTCGTCTCCAAAGTAGGAACCTTTGGTGACCAAAATTTTATCCTACCTTTTTGGCTTGGTTTCTTCCCAAATTCCTACTATAGTTCATTCTCTTTATGTAATACTCGTTGTATGATGATTATGGACCTAATTAACAAGTTACTTCCCCATAATAAAGTTTAACGTAAGTTCGTCTCCAAAGGAGGAACCTTTGGTGACCAAAATTTTATCCTACCTTTTTGGCTTGGTTTCTTCCCAAATTCCTACTATAGTTCATTCTATTTATGTAATACTCATTGTATGATGATTATGGACCTAATTAACAAGTTACTTCCCCATAATAAAGTTTAAGTTAAGTTCGTCTCCAAAGGAGGAACCTTTGGTGACCAAAATTTTATCCTTCCTTTTTCGCATGGTTGCTTGCCAAATTCCTACTATAGTTCATTCTATTTATGTAATACTCATTGTGTGATGATTATGGACCTAATTAACAAGTTACTTCCCCAAAATAAAGTTTAAGTTAAGTTCGTCTCCAAAGGAGGAACCTTTGGTGACCAAAAGTTTATCCTTTATTTTTCGCTTGGATTCTTGCCAAATTCCTACTATAGTTCATTCTATTTAAGTAATACTAATTTTGTGATGTTTATGGACCTAATTAACAAGTTACTTTCCGATAATAAAGTTTAACTTAAGTTCGTCTCCAAAGGAGGAACCTTTGGTGACCAAAAGTTTATCCTTCCTTTTTCGCTTGGATTCTTCCCAAATTCCTACTATAGTTCATTCTATTTACGTAATACTCATTGTATGATGATTATTGACCTAATTAACAAGTTACTTTCCCAAAATAAAGTTTAAGTTAAGTTCGTCTCCAAAGGAGGAACCTTTGGTGACCAAAATTTTATCCATCCTTTTTCGCTTGGTTTCTTGCCAAATTCTTACTATAGTTCATTCTATTTATGTAATACTAATTGTATGATGATTATTGACCTAATTAACAAGTTAGTTCCCGATAATAAAGTTTAACTTAAGTTCGTCTCCAAAGTAGGAACCTTTGGTGACCAAAATTTTATCCTACCTTTTTGGCTTGGTTTCTTCCCAAATTCCTACTATAGTTCATTCTCTTTGTGTAATACTCGTTGTATGATGATTATGGACCTAATTAACAAGTTACTTCCCCATAATAAAGTTTAACGTAAGTTCGTCTCCAAAGGAGGAACCTTTGGTGACCAAAATTTTATCCTACCTTTTTGGCTTGGTTTCTTCCCAAATTCCAACTATAGTTCATTCTATTTATGTAATACTCATTGTATGATGATTATGGACCTAATTAACAAGTTACTTTCCGATAATAAAGTTTAACTTAAGTTCGTCTCCAAAGGAGGAACCTTTGGTGACCAAAAGTTTATCCTTCCTTTTTCGCTTGGATTCTTCCCAAATTCCTACTATAGTTCATTCTATTTAAGTAATACTAATTGTGTGATGTTTATGGACCTAATTAACAAGTTACTTTCCGATAATAAAGTTTAACTTAAGTTCGTCTCCAAAGGAGGAACCTTTGGTGACCAAAAGTTTATCCTTCCTTTTTCGCTTGGATTCTTCCCAAATTCCTACTATAGTTCATTCTATTTACGTAATACTCATTGTATGATGATTATTGACCTAATTAACAAGTTACTTTCCCAAAATAAAGTTTAAGTTAAGTTCGTCTCCAAAGGAGGAACCTTTGGTGACCAAAATTTTATCCATCCTTTTTCGCTTGGTTTCTTGCCAAATTCCGACTATAGTTCATTCTATTTATGTAATACTAATTGTATGATGATTATTGACCTAATTAACAAGTTAGTTCCCGATAATAAAGTTTAACTTAAGTTCGTCTCCAAAGTAGGAACCTTTGGTGACCTAAATTTTATCCTACCTTTTTGGCTTGGTTTCTTCCCAAATTCCTACTATAGTTCATTCTCTTTATGTAATACTCGTTGTATGATGATTAAGGACCTAATTAACAAGTTACTTCCCCATAATAAAGTTTAACGTAAGTTCGTCTCCAAAGGAGGAACCTTTGGTGACCAAAATTTTATCCTACCTTTTTGGCTTGGTTTCTTCCCAAATTCCAACTATAGTTCATTCTATTTATGTAATACTCATTGTATGATGATTATGGACCTAATTAACAAGTTACTTTCCGATAATAAAGTTTAAGTTAAGTTCGTCTCCAAAGGAGGAACCTTTGGTGACCAAAAGTTTATCCTTTATTTTTCGCTTGGATTCTTGCCAAATTCCTACTATAGTTCATTCTATTTAAGTAATACTAATTTTGTGATGTTTATGGACCTAATTAACAAGTTACTTTCCGATAATAAAGTTTAACTTAAGTTCGTCTCCAAAGTAGGAACCTTTGGTGACCAAAAGTTTATCCTTCCTTTTTCGCTTGGATTCTTCCCAAATTCCTACTATAGTTCATTCTATTTACATAATACTCATTGTATGATAATCATTGACCTAATTACCAAGTTACTTCCCCAAAATAAAGTTTAAGTTAAGTTCGTCTCCAAAGGAGGAACCTTTGGTGACCAAAATTATATCCTTCCTTTTTCGCTTGGTTTCTTGCCAAATTCCTACTATAGTTCATTCTATTTATGTAATACTCATTGTATGATGATTATGGACCTAATTAACAAGTTACTTTCCGATAATAAAGTTTAACTTAAGTTCTTCTCCAAAGGAGGAACCTTTGGTGACCAAAAGTTTATCCTTCCTTTTTCGCTTGGATTCTTCCCAAATTCCTACTATAGTTCATTCTATTTAAGTAATACTAATTGTGTGATGTTTATGGACCTAATTAACAAGTTACTTTCCGATAATAAAGTTTAACTTAAGTTCGTCTCCAAAGGAGGAACCTTTGGTGACCAAAAGTTTATCCTTCCATTTTCGCTTGGATTCTTCCCAAATTCCTACTATAGTTCATTCTATTTACGTAATACTCATTGTATGATGATTATTGACCTAATTAACAAGTTACTTTCCCAAAATAAAGTTTAAGTTAAGTTCGTCTCCAAAGGAGGAACCTTTGGTGACCAAAATTTTATCCATCCTTTTTCGCTTGGTTTCTTGCCAAATTCCTACTATAGTTCATTCTATTTATGTAATACTAATTGTATGATGATTATTGACCTAATTAACAAGTTAGTTCCCAATAATAAAGTTTAACTTAAGTTCGTCTCCAAAGTAGGAACCTTTGGTGACCAAAATTTTATCCTACCTTTTTGGCTTGGTTTCTTCCCAAATTCCTACTATAGTTCATTCTCTTTATGTAATACTCGTTGTATGATGATTATGGACCTAATTAACAAGTTACTTCCCCATAATAAAGTTTAACGTAAGTTCGTCTCCAAAGGAGGAACCTTTGGTGACCAAAATTTTATCCTACCTTTTTGGCTTGGTTTCTTCCCAAATTCCAACTATAGTTCATTCTATTTATGTAATACTCATTGTATGATGATTATGGACCTAATTAACAAGTTACTTTCCGATAATAAAGTTTAACTTAAGTTCGTCTCCAAAGGAGGAACCTTTGGTGACCAAAAGTTTATCCTTCCTTTTTCGCTTGGATTCTTCCCAAATTCCTACTATAGTTCATTCTATTTAAGTAATACTAATTGTGTGATGTTTATGGACCTAATTAACAAGTTACTTTCCCAAAATAAAGTTTAAGTTAAGTTCGTCTCCAAAGGAGGAACCTTTGGTGACCAAAATTTTATCCATCCTTTTTCGCTTGGTTTCTTGCCAAATTCCTACTATAGTTCATTCTATTTATGTAATACTAATTGTATGATGATTATTGACCTAATTAACAAGTTAGCTCCCGATAATAAAGTTTAACTTAAGTTCGTCTCCAAAGTAGGAACCTTTGGTGACCAAAATTTTATCCTACCTTTTTGGCTTGGTTTCTTCCCAAATTCCTACGATAGTTCATTCTCTTTATGTAATACTCGTTGTATGATGATTATGGACCTAATTAACAAGTTACTTCCCCATAATAAAGTTTAACGTAAGTTCGTCTCCAAAGGAGGAACCTTTGGTGACCAAAATTTTATCCTACCTTTTTGGCTTGGTTTCTTCCCAAATTCCAACTATAGTTCATTCTATTTATGTAATACTCATTGTATGATGATTATGGACCTAATTAACAAGTTACTTTCCGATAATAAAGTTTAACTTAAGTTCGTCTCCAAAGGAGGAACCTTTGGTGACCAAAAGTTTATCCTTCCTTTTTCGCTTGGATTCTTCCCAAATTCCTACTATAGTTCATTCTATTTAAGTAATACTAATTGTGTGATGTTTATGGACCTAATTAACAAGTTACTTTCCGATAATAAAGTTTAACTTAAGTTCGTCTCCAAAGGAGGAACCTTTGGTGACCAAAAGTTTATCCTTCCTTTTTCGCTTGGATTCTTCCCAAATTCCTACTATAGTTCATTCTATTTACGTAATACTCATTGTATGATGATTATTGACCTAATTAACAAGTTACTTTCCCAAAATAAAGTTTAAGTTAAGTTCCTCTCCAAAGGAGGAAACTTTGGTGACCAAAATTTTATCCATCCTTTTTCGCTTGGTTTCTTGCCAAATTCCTACTATAGTTCATTCTATTTATGTAATACTAATTGTATGATGATTATTGACCTAATTAACAAGTTAGTTCCCGATAATAAAGTTTAACTTAAGTTCGTCTCCAAAGTAGGAACCTTTGGTGACCAAAATTTTATCCTACGTTTTTGGCTTGGTTTCTTCCCAAATTCCTACTATAGTTCATTCTCTTTATGTAATACTCGTTGTATGATGATTATGGACCTAATTAACAAGTTACTTCCCCATAATAAAGTTTAACGTAAGTTCGTCTCCAAAGGAGGAACCTTTGGTGACCAAAATTTTATCCTACCTTTTTGGCTTGGTTTCTTCCCAAATTCCTACTATAGTTCATTCTATTTATGTAATACTCATTGTATGATGATTATGGACCTAATTAACAAGTTACTTTCCGATAATAAAGTTTAACTTAAGTTCGTCTCCAAAGGAGGAACCTTTGGTGACCAAAAGTTTATCCTTCCTTTTTCGCTTGGATTCTTCCCAAATTCCTACTATAGTTCATTCTATTTAAGTAATACTAATTGTGTGATGTTTATGGACCTAATTAACAAGTTACTTTCCGATAATAAAGTTTAACTTAAGTTCGTCTCCAAAGTAGGAACCTTTGGTGACCAAAAGTTTATCCTTCCTTTTTCGCTTGGATTCTTCCCAAATTCCTACTATAGTTCATTCTATTTACATAATACTCATTGTATGATAATCATTGACCTAATTACCAAGTTACTTCCCCAAAATAAAGTTTAAGTTAAGTTCGTCTCCAAAGGAGGAACCTTTGGTGACCAAAATTATATCCTTCCTTTTTCGCTTGGTTTCTTGCCAAATTCCTACTATAGTTCATTCTATTTATGTAATACTCATTGTATGATGATTATGGACCTAATTAACAAGTTACTTTCCGATAATAAAGTTTAACTTAAGTTCTTCTCCAAAGGAGGAACCTTTGGTGACCAAAAGTTTATCCTTCCTTTTTCGCTTGGATTCTTCCCAAATTCCTACTATAGTTCATTCTATTTAAGTAATACTAATTGTGTGATGTTTATGGACCTAATTAACAAGTTACTTTCCGATAATAAAGTTTAACTTAAGTTCGTCTCCAAAGGAGGAACCTTTGGTGACCAAAAGTTTATCCTTCCATTTTCGCTTGGATTCTTCCCAAATTCCTACTATAGTTCATTCTATTTACGTAATACTCATTGTATGATGATTATTGACCTAATTAACAAGTTACTTTCCCAAAATAAAGTTTAAGTTAAGTTCGTCTCCAAAGGAGGAACCTTTGGTGACCAAAATTTTATCCATCCTTTTTCGCTTGGTTTCTTGCCAAATTCCTACTATAGTTCATTCTATTTATGTAATACTAATTGTATGATGATTATTGACCTAATTAACAAGTTAGTTCCCAATAATAAAGTTTAACTTAAGTTCGTCTCCAAAGTAGGAACCTTTGGTGACCAAAATTTTATCCTACCTTTTTGGCTTGGTTTCTTCCCAAATTCCTACTATAGTTCATTCTCTTTATGTAATACTCGTTGTATGATGATTATGGACCTAATTAACAAGTTACTTCCCCATAATAAAGTTTAACGTAAGTTCGTCTCCAAAGGAGGAACCTTTGGTGACCAAAATTTTATCCTACCTTTTTGGCTTGGTTTCTTCCTAAATTCCAACTATAGTTCATTCTATTTATGTAATACTCATTGTATGATGATTATGGACCTAATTAACAAGTTACTTTCCGATAATAAAGTTTAACTTAAGTTCGTCTCCAAAGGAGGAACCTTTGGTGACCAAAAGTTTATCCTTCCTTTTTCGCTTGGATTCTTCCCAAATTCCTACTATAGTTCATTCTATTTAAGTAATACTAATTGTGTGATGTTTATGGACCTAATTAACAAGTTACTTTCCCAAAATAAAGTTTAAGTTAAGTTCGTCTCCAAAGGAGGAACCTTTGGTGACCAAAATTTTATCCATCCTTTTTCGCTTGGTTTCTTGCCAAATTCCTACTATAGTTCATTCTATTTATGTAATACTAATTGTATGATGATTATTGACCTAATTAACAAGTTAGCTCCCGATAATAAAGTTTAACTTAAGTTCGTCTCCAAAGTAGGAACCTTTGGTGACCAAAATTTTATCCTACCTTTTTGGCTTGGTTTCTTCCCAAATTCCTACGATAGTTCATTCTCTTTATGTAATACTCGTTGTATGATGATTATGGACCTAATTAACAAGTTACTTCCCCATAATAAAGTTTAACGTAAGTTCGTCTCCAAAGGAGGAACCTTTGGTGACCAAAATTTTATCCTACCTTTTTGGCTTGGTTTCTTCCCAAATTCCAACTATAGTTCATTCTATTTATGTAATACTCATTGTATGATGATTATGGACCTAATTAACAAGTTACTTTCCGATAATAAAGTTTAACTTAAGTTCGTCTCCAAAGGAGGAACCTTTGGTGACCAAAAGTTTATCCTTCCTTTTTCGCTTGGATTCTTCCCAAATTCCTACTATAGTTCATTCTATTTAAGTAATACTAATTGTGTGATGTTTATGGACCTAATTAACAAGTTACTTTCCGATAATAAAGTTTAACTTAAGTTCGTCTCCAAAGGAGGAACCTTTGGTGACCAAAAGTTTATCCTTCCTTTTTCGCTTGGATTCTTCCCAAATTCCTACTATAGTTCATTCTATTTACGTAATACTCATTGTATGATGATTATTGACCTAATTAACAAGTTACTTTCCCAAAATAAAGTTTAAGTTAAGTTCCTCTCCAAAGGAGGAAACTTTGGTGACCAAAATTTTATCCATCCTTTTTCGCTTGGTTTCTTGCCAAATTCCTACTATAGTTCATTCTATTTATGTAATACTAATTGTATGATGATTATTGACCTAATTAACAAGTTAGTTCCCGATAATAAAGTTTAACTTAAGTTCGTCTCCAAAGTAGGAACCTTTGGTGACCAAAATTTTATCCTACGTTTTTGGCTTGGTTTCTTCCCAAATTCCTACTATAGTTCATTCTCTTTATGTAATACTCGTTGTATGATGATTATGGACCTAATTAACAAGTTACTTCCCCATAATAAAGTTTAACGTAAGTTCGTCTCCAAAGGAGGAACCTTTGGTGACCAAAATTTTATCCTACCTTTTTGGCTTGGTTTCTTCCCAAATTCCTACTATAGTTCATTCTATTTATGTAATACTCATTGTATGATGATTATGGACCTAATTAACAAGTTACTTTCCGATAATAAAGTTTAACTTAAGTTCGTCTCCAAAGGAGGAACCTTTGGTGACCAAAAGTTTATCCTTCCTTTTTCGCTTGGATTCTTCCCAAATTCCTACTATAGTTCATTCTATTTAAGTAATACTAATTGTGTGATGTTTATGGACCTAATTAACAAGTTACTTTCCGATAATAAAGTTTAACTTAAGTTCGTCTCCAAAGGAGGAACCTTTGGTGACCAAAAGTTTATCCTTCCATTTTCGCTTGGATTCTTCCCAAATTCCTACTATAGTTCATTCTATTTACGTAATACTCATTGTATGATGATTATTGACCTAATTAACAAGTTACTTTCCCAAAATAAAGTTTAAGTTAAGTTCGTCTCCAAAGGAGGAACCTTTGGTGACCAAAATTTTATCCATCCTTTTTCGCTTGGTTTCTTGCCAAATTCTTACTATAGTTCATTCTATTTATGTAATACTAATTGTATGATGATTATTGACCTAATTAACAAGTTAGTTCCCGATAATAAAGTTTAACTTAAGTTCGTCTCCAAAGTAGGAACCTTTGGTGACCAAAATTTTATCCTACCTTTTTGGCTTGGTTTCTTCCCAAATTCCTACTATAGTTCATTCTCTTTGTGTAATACTCATTGTATGATGATTATGGACCTAATTAACAAGTTACTTCCCCATAATAAAGTTTAACGTAAGTTCGTCTCCAAAGGAGGAACCTTTGGTGACCAAAATTTTATCCTACCTTTTTGGCTTGGTTTCTTCCCAAATTCCAACTATAGTTCATTCTATTTATGTAATACTCATTGTATGATGATTATGGACCTAATTAACAAGTTACTTTCCGATAATAAAGTTTAACTTAAGTTCGTCTCCAAAGGAGGAACCTTTGGTGACCAAAAGTTTATCCTTCCTTTTTCGCTTGGATTCTTCCCAAATTCCTACTATAGTTCATTCTATTTAAGTAATACTAATTGTGTGATGTTTATGGACCTAATTAACAAGTTACTTTCCGATAATAAAGTTTAACTTAAGTTCGTCTCCAAAGGAGGAACCTTTGGTGACCAAAAGTTTATCCTTCCTTTTTCGCTTGGATTCTTCCCAAATTCCTACTATAGTTCATTCTATTTACGTAATACTCATTGTATGATGATTATTGACCTAATTAACAAGTTACTTTCCCAAAATAAAGTTTAAGTTAAGTTCGTCTCCAAAGGAGGAACCTTTGGTGACCAAAATTTTATCCATCCTTTTTCGCTTGGTTTCTTGCCAAATTCCGACTATAGTTCATTCTATTTATGTAATACTAATTGTATGATGATTATTGACCTAATTAACAAGTTAGTTCCCGATAATAAAGTTTAACTTAAGTTCGTCTCCAAAGTAGGAACCTTTGGTGACCTAAATTTTATCCTACCTTTTTGGCTTGGTTTCTTCCCAAATTCCTACTATAGTTCATTCTCTTTATGTAATACTCGTTGTATGATGATTAAGGACCTAATTAACAAGTTACTTCCCCATAATAAAGTTTAACGTAAGTTCGTCTCCAAAGGAGGAACCTTTGGTGACCAAAATTTTATCCTACCTTTTTGGCTTGGTTTCTTCCCAAATTCCAACTATAGTTCATTCTATTTATGTAATACTCATTGTATGATGATTATGGACCTAATTAACAAGTTACTTTCCGATAATAAAGTTTAAGTTAAGTTCGTCTCCAAAGGAGGAACCTTTGGTGACCAAAAGTTTATCCTTCCTTTTTCGCTTGGATTCTTCCCAAATTCCTACTATAGTTCATTCTATTTAAGTAATACTAATTGTGTGATGTTTATGGACCTAATTAACAAGTTACTTTCCGATAATAAAGTTTAACTTAAGTTCGTCTCCAAAGGAGGAACCTTTGGTGACCAAAAGTTTATCCTTCCTTTTTCGCTTGGATTCTTCCCAAATTCCTACTATAGTTCATTCTATTTACGTAATACTCATTGTATGATGATTATTGACCTAATTAACAAGTTACTTTCCCAAAATAAAGTTTAAGTTAAGTTCGTCTCCAAAGGAGGAACCTTTGGTGACCAAAATTTTATCCATCCTTTTTCGCTTGGTTTCTTGCCAAATTCCTACTATAGTTCATTCTATTTATGTAATACTAATTGTATGATGATTATTGACCTAATTAACAAGTTAGTTCCCGATAATAAAGTTTAACTTAAGTTCGTCTCCAAAGTAGGAACCTTTGGTGACCAAAATTTTATCCTACCTTTTTGGCTTGGTTTCTTCCCAAATTCCTACTATAGTTCATTCTCTTTATGTAATACTCGTTGTATGATGATTATGGACCTAATTAACAAGTTACTTCCCCATAATAAAGTTCAACGTAAGTTCGTCTCCAAAGGAGGAACCTTTGGTGACCAAAATTTTATCCTACCTTTTTGGCTTGGTTTCTTCCCAAATTCCTACTATAGTTCATTCTATTTATGTAATACTCATTGTATGATGATTATGGACCTAATTAACAAGTTACTTCCCCATAATAAAGTTTAAGTTAAGTTCGTCTCCAAAGGAGGAACCTTTGGTGACCAAAATTTTATCCTTCCTTTTTCGCATGGTTGCTTGCCAAATTCCTACTATAGTTCATTCTATTTATGTAATACTCATTGTGTGATGATTATGGACCTAATTAACAAGTTACTTCCCCAAAATAAAGTTTAAGTTAAGTTCGTCTCCAAAGTAGGAACCTTTGGTGACCAAAAGTTTATCCTTTATTTTTCGCTTGGATTCTTGCCAAATTCCTACTATAGTTCATTCTATTTAAGTAATACTAATTTTGTGATGTTTATGGACCTAATTAACAAGTTACTTTCCGATAATAAAGTTTAACTTAAGTTCGTCTCCAAAGTAGGAACCTTTGGTGACCAAAAGTTTATCCTTCCTTTTTCGCTTGGATTCTTCCCAAATTCCTACTATAGTTCATTCTATTTACATAATACTCATTGTATGATAATCATTGACCTAATTACCAAGTTACTTCCCCAAAATAAAGTTTAAGTTAAGTTCGTCTCCAAAGGAGGAACCTTTGGTGACCAAAATTATATCCTTCCTTTTTCGCTTGGTTTCTTGCCAAATTCCTACTATAGTTCATTCTATTTATGTAATACTCATTGTATGATGATTATGGACCTAATTAACAAGTTACTTTCCGATAATAAAGTTTAACTTAAGTTCTTCTCCAAAGGAGGAACCTTTGGTGACCAAAAGTTTATCCTTCCTTTTTCGCTTGGATTCTTCCCAAATTCCTACTATAGTTCATTCTATTTAAGTAATACTAATTGTGTGATGTTTATGGACCTAATTAACAAGTTACTTTCCGATAATAAAGTTTAACTTAAGTTCGTCTCCAAAGGAGGAACCTTTGGTGACCAAAAGTTTATCCTTCCATTTTCGCTTGGATTCTTCCCAAATTCCTACTATAGTTCATTCTATTTACGTAATACTCATTGTATGATGATTATTGACCTAATTAACAAGTTACTTTCCCAAAATAAAGTTTAAGTTAAGTTCGTCTCCAAAGGAGGAACCTTTGGTGACCAAAATTTTATCCATCCTTTTTCGCTTGGTTTCTTGCCAAATTCTTACTATAGTTCATTCTATTTATGTAATACTAATTGTATGATGATTATTGACCTAATTAACAAGTTAGTTCCCGATAATAAAGTTTAACTTAAGTTCGTCTCCAAAGTAGGAACCTTTGGTGACCAAAATTTTATCCTACCTTTTTGGCTTGGTTTCTTCCCAAATTCCTACTATAGTTCATTCTCTTTGTGTAATACTCGTTGTATGATGATTATGGACCTAATTAACAAGTTACTTCCCCATAATAAAGTTTAACGTAAGTTCGTCTCCAAAGGAGGAACCTTTGGTGACCAAAATTTTATCCTACCTTTTTGGCTTGGTTTCTTCCCAAATTCCAACTATAGTTCATTCTATTTATGTAATACTCATTGTATGATGATTATGGACCTAATTAACAAGTTACTTTCCGATAATAAAGTTTAACTTAAGTTCGTCTCCAAAGGAGGAACCTTTGGTGACCAAAAGTTTATCCTTCCTTTTTCGCTTGGATTCTTCCCAAATTCCTACTATAGTTCATTCTATTTAAGTAATACTAATTGTGTGATGTTTATGGACCTAATTAACAAGTTACTTTCCGATAATAAAGTTTAACTTAAGTTCGTCTCCAAAGGAGGAACCTTTGGTGACCAAAAGTTTATCCTTCCATTTTCGCTTGGATTCTTCCCAAATTCCTACTATAGTTCATTCTATTTACGTAATACTCATTGTATGATGATTATTGACCTAATTAACAAGTTACTTTCCCAAAATAAAGTTTAAGTTAAGTTCGTCTCCAAAGGAGGAACCTTTGGTGACCAAAATTTTATCCATCCTTTTTCGCTTGGTTTCTTGCCAAATTCTTACTATAGTTCATTCTATTTATGTAATACTAATTGTATGATGATTATTGACCTAATTAACAAGTTAGTTCCCGATAATAAAGTTTAACTTAAGTTCGACTCCAAAGTAGGAACCTTTGGTGACCAAAATTTTATCCTACCTTTTTGGCTTGGTTTCTTCCCAAATTCCTACTATAGTTCATTCTCTTTGTGTAATACTCATTGTATGATGATTATGGACCTAATTAACAAGTTACTTCCCCATAATAAAGTTTAACGTAAGTTCGTCTCCAAAGGAGGAACCTTTGGTGACCAAAATTTTATCCTACCTTTTTGGCTTGGTTTCTTCCCAAATTCCAACTATAGTTCATTCTATTTATGTAATACTCATTGTATGATGATTATGGACCTAATTAACAAGTTACTTTCCGATAATAAAGTTTAACTTAAGTTCGTCTCCAAAGGAGGAACCTTTGGTGACCAAAAGTTTATCCTTCCTTTTTCGCTTGGATTCTTCCCAAATTCCTACTATAGTTCATTCTATTTAAGTAATACTAATTGTGTGATGTTTATGGACCTAATTAACAAGTTACTTTCCGATAATAAAGTTTAACTTAAGTTCGTCTCCAAAGGAGGAACCTTTGGTGACCAAAAGTTTATCCTTCCTTTTTCGCTTGGATTCTTCCCAAATTCCTACTATAGTTCATTCTATTTACGTAATACTCATTGTATGATGATTATTGACCTAATTAACAAGTTACTTTCCCAAAATAAAGTTTAAGTTAAGTTCGTCTCCAAAGGAGGAACCTTTGGTGACCAAAATTTTATCCATCCTTTTTCGCTTGGTTTCTTGCCAAATTCCGACTATAGTTCATTCTATTTATGTAATACTAATTGTATGATGATTATTGACCTAATTAACAAGTTAGTTCCCGATAATAAAGTTTAACTTAAGTTCGTCTCCAAAGTAGGAACCTTTGGTGACCTAAATTTTATCCTACCTTTTTGGCTTGGTTTCTTCCCAAATTCCTACTATAGTTCATTCTCTTTATGTAATACTCGTTGTATGATGATTAAGGACCTAATTAACAAGTTACTTCCCCATAATAAAGTTTAACGTAAGTTCGTCTCCAAAGGAGGAACCTTTGGTGACCAAAATTTTATCCTACCTTTTTGGCTTGGTTTCTTCCCAAATTCCAACTATAGTTCATTCTATTTATGTAATACTCATTGTATGATGATTATGGACCTAATTAACAAGTTACTTTCCGATAATAAAGTTTAAGTTAAGTTCGTCTCCAAAGGAGGAACCTTTGGTGACCAAAAGTTTATCCTTCCTTTTTCGCTTGGATTCTTCCCAAATTCCTACTATAGTTCATTCTATTTAAGTAATACTAATTGTGTGATGTTTATGGACCTAATTAACAAGTTACTTTCCGATAATAAAGTTTAACTTAAGTTCGTCTCCAAAGGAGGAACCTTTGGTGACCAAAAGTTTATCCTTCCTTTTTCGCTTGGATTCTTCCCAAATTCCTACTATAGTTCATTCTATTTACGTAATACTCATTGTATGATGATTATTGACCTAATTAACAAGTTACTTTCCCAAAATAAAGTTTAAGTTAAGTTCGTCTCCAAAGGAGGAACCTTTGGTGACCAAAATTTTATCCATCCTTTTTCGCTTGGTTTCTTGCCAAATTCCTACTATAGTTCATTCTATTTATGTAATACTAATTGTATGATGATTATTGACCTAATTAACAAGTTAGTTCCCGATAATAAAGTTTAACTTAAGTTCGTCTCCAAAGTAGGAACCTTTGGTGACCAAAATTTTATCCTACCTTTTTGGCTTGGTTTCTTCCCAAATTCCTACTATAGTTCATTCTCTTTATGTAATACTCGTTGTATGATGATTATGGACCTAATTAACAAGTTACTTCCCCATAATAAAGTTTAACGTAAGTTCGTCTCCAAAGGAGGAACCTTTGGTGACCAAAATTTTATCCTACCTTTTTGGCTTGGTTTCTTCCCAAATTCCTACTATAGTTCATTCTATTTATGTAATACTCATTGTATGATGATTATGGACCTAATTAACAAGTTACTTCCCCATAATAAAGTTTAAGTTAAGTTCGTCTCCAAAGGAGGAACCTTTGGTGACCAAAATTTTATCCTTCCTTTTTCGCATGGTTGCTTGCCAAATTCCTACTATAGTTCATTCTATTTATGTAATACTCATTGTGTGATGATTATGGACCTAATTAACAAGTTACTTCCCCAAAATAAAGTTTAAGTTAAGTTCGTCTCCAAAGGAGGAACCTTTGGTGACCAAAAGTTTATCCTTTATTTTTCGCTTGGATTCTTGCCAAATTCCTACTATAGTTCATTCTATTTAAGTAATACTAATTTTGTGATGTTTATGGACCTAATTAACAAGTTACTTTCCGATAATAAAGTTTAACTTAAGTTCGTCTCCAAAGTAGGAACCTTTGGTGACCAAAAGTTTATCCTTCCTTTTTCGCTTGGATTCTTCCCAAATTCCTACTATAGTTCATTCTATTTACATAATACTCATTGTATGATAATCATTGACCTAATTACCAAGTTACTTCCCCAAAATAAAGTTTAAGTTAAGTTCGTCTCCAAAGGAGGAACCTTTGGTGACCAAAATTATATCCTTCCTTTTTCGCTTGGTTTCTTGCCAAATTCCTACTATAGTTCATTCTATTTATGTAATACTCATTGTATGATGATTATGGACCTAATTAACAAGTTACTTTCCGATAATAAAGTTTAACTTAAGTTCTTCTCCAAAGGAGGAACCTTTGGTGACCAAAAGTTTATCCTTCCATTTTCGCTTGGATTCTTCCCAAATTCCTACTATAGTTCATTCTATTTACGTAATACTCATTGTATGATGATTATTGACCTAATTAACAAGTTACTTTCCCAAAATAAAGTTTAAGTTAAGTTCGTCTCCAAAGGAGGAACCTTTGGTGACCAAAATTTTATCCATCCTTTTTCGCTTGGTTTCTTGCCAAATTCTTACTATAGTTCATTCTATTTATGTAATACTAATTGTATGATGATTATTGACCTAATTAACAAGTTAGTTCCCGATAATAAAGTTTAACTTAAGTTCGTCTCCAAAGTAGGAACCTTTGGTGACCAAAATTTTATCCTACCTTTTTGGCTTGGTTTCTTCCCAAATTCCTACTATAGTTCATTCTCTTTGTGTAATACTCGTTGTATGATGATTATGGACCTAATTAACAAGTTACTTCCCCATAATAAAGTTTAACGTAAGTTCGTCTCCAAAGGAGGAACCTTTGGTGACCAAAATTTTATCCTACCTTTTTGGCTTGGTTTCTTCCCAAATTCCAACTATAGTTCATTCTATTTATGTAATACTCATTGTATGATGATTATGGACCTAATTAACAAGTTACTTTCCGATAATAAAGTTTAACTTAAGTTCGTCTCCAAAGGAGGAACCTTTGGTGACCAAAAGTTTATCCTTCCTTTTTCGCTTGGATTCTTCCCAAATTCCTACTATAGTTCATTCTATTTAAGTAATACTAATTGTGTGATGTTTATGGACCTAATTAACAAGTTACTTTCCGATAATAAAGTTTAACTTAAGTTCGTCTCCAAAGGAGGAACCTTTGGTGACCAAAAGTTTATCCTTCCATTTTCGCTTGGATTCTTCCCAAATTCCTACTATAGTTCATTCTATTTACGTAATACTCATTGTATGATGATTATTGACCTAATTAACAAGTTACTTTCCCAAAATAAAGTTTAAGTTAAGTTCGTCTCCAAAGGAGGAACCTTTGGTGACCAAAATTTTATCCATCCTTTTTCGCTTGGTTTCTTGCCAAATTCTTACTATAGTTCATTCTATTTATGTAATACTAATTGTATGATGATTATTGACCTAATTAACAAGTTAGTTCCCGATAATAAAGTTTAACTTAAGTTCGTCTCCAAAGTAGGAACCTTTGGTGACCAAAATTTTATCCTACCTTTTTGGCTTGGTTTCTTCCCAAATTCCTACTATAGTTCATTCTCTTTGTGTAATACTCATTGTATGATGATTATGGACCTAATTAACAAGTTACTTCCCCATAATAAAGTTTAACGTAAGTTCGTCTCCAAAGGAGGAACCTTTGGTGACCAAAATTTTATCCTACCTTTTTGGCTTGGTTTCTTCCCAAATTCCAACTATAGTTCATTCTATTTATGTAATACTCATTGTATGATGATTATGGACCTAATTAACAAGTTACTTTCCGATAATAAAGTTTAACTTAAGTTCGTCTCCAAAGGAGGAACCTTTGGTGACCAAAAGTTTATCCTTCCTTTTTCGCTTGGATTCTTCCCAAATTC
Source organism: Medicago sativa (assembly GCF_051527215.1). NCBI lineage: Eukaryota > Viridiplantae > Streptophyta > Magnoliopsida > Fabales > Fabaceae > Medicago > Medicago sativa. Next base: position 44,786,120 of record NC_140752.1, on the reverse strand, counting down.
CTACTATAGTTCATTCTATTTAAGTAATACTAATTGTGTGATGTTTATGGACCTAATTAACAAGTTACTTTCCGATAATAAAGTTTAACTTAAGTTCGTCTCCAAAGGAGGAACCTTTGGTGACCAAAAGTTTATCCTTCCTTTTTCGCTTGGATTCTTCCCAAATTCCTACTATAGTTCATTCTATTTACGTAATACTCATTGTATGATGATTATTGACCTAATTAACAAGTTACTTTCCCAAAATAAAGTTTAAGTTAAGTTCGTCTCCAAAGGAGGAACCTTTGGTGACCAAAATTTTATCCATCCTTTTTCGCTTGGTTTCTTGCCAAATTCCGACTATAGTTCATTCTATTTATGTAATACTAATTGTATGATGATTATTGACCTAATTAACAAGTTAGTTCCCGATAATAAAGTTTAACTTAAGTTCGTCTCCAAAGTAGGAACCTTTGGTGACCTAAATTTTATCCTACCTTTTTGGCTTGGTTTCTTCCCAAATTCCTACTATAGTTCATTCTCTTTATGTAATACTCGTTGTATGATGATTAAGGACCTAATTAACAAGTTACTTCCCCATAATAAAGTTTAACGTAAGTTCGTCTCCAAAGGAGGAACCTTTGGTGACCAAAATTTTATCCTACCTTTTTGGCTTGGTTTCTTCCCAAATTCCAACTATAGTTCATTCTATTTATGTAATACTCATTGTATGATGATTATGGACCTAATTAACAAGTTACTTTCCGATAATAAAGTTTAAGTTAAGTTCGTCTCCAAAGGAGGAACCTTTGGTGACCAAAAGTTTATCCTTCCTTTTTCGCTTGGATTCTTCCCAAATTCCTACTATAGTTCATTCTATTTAAGTAATACTAATTGTGTGATGTTTATGGACCTAATTAACAAGTTACTTTCCGATAATAAAGTTTAACTTAAGTTCGTCTCCAAAGGAGGAACCTTTGGTGACCAAAAGTTTATCCTTCCTTTTTCGCTTGGATTCTTCCCAAATTCCTACTATAGTTCATTCTATTTACGTAATACTCATTGTATGATGATTATTGACCTAATTAACAAGTTACTTTCCCAAAATAAAGTTTAAGTTAAGTTCGTCTCCAAAGGAGGAACCTTTGGTGACCAAAATTTTATCCATCCTTTTTCGCTTGGTTTCTTGCCAAATTCCTACTATAGTTCATTCTATTTATGTAATACTAATTGTATGATGATTATTGACCTAATTAACAAGTTAGTTCCCGATAATAAAGTTTAACTTAAGTTCGTCTCCAAAGTAGGAACCTTTGGTGACCAAAATTTTATCCTACCTTTTTGGCTTGGTTTCTTCCCAAATTCCTACTATAGTTCATTCTCTTTATGTAATACTCGTTGTATGATGATTATGGACCTAATTAACAAGTTACTTCCCCATAATAAAGTTTAACGTAAGTTCGTCTCCAAAGGAGGAACCTTTGGTGACCAAAATTTTATCCTACCTTTTTGGCTTGGTTTCTTCCCAAATTCCTACTATAGTTCATTCTATTTATGTAATACTCATTGTATGATGATTATGGACCTAATTAACAAGTTACTTCCCCATAATAAAGTTTAAGTTAAGTTCGTCTCCAAAGGAGGAACCTTTGGTGACCAAAATTTTATCCTTCCTTTTTCGCATGGTTGCTTGCCAAATTCCTACTATAGTTCATTCTATTTATGTAATACTCATTGTGTGATGATTATGGACCTAATTAACAAGTTACTTCCCCAAAATAAAGTTTAAGTTAAGTTCGTCTCCAAAGGAGGAACCTTTGGTGACCAAAAGTTTATCCTTTATTTTTCGCTTGGATTCTTGCCAAATTCCTACTATAGTTCATTCTATTTAAGTAATACTAATTTTGTGATGTTTATGGACCTAATTAACAAGTTACTTTCCGATAATAAAGTTTAACTTAAGTTCGTCTCCAAAGTAGGAACCTTTGGTGACCAAAAGTTTATCCTTCCTTTTTCGCTTGGATTCTTCCCAAATTCCTACTATAGTTCATTCTATTTACATAATACTCATTGTATGATAATCATTGACCTAATTACCAAGTTACTTCCCCAAAATAAAGTTTAAGTTAAGTTCGTCTCCAAAGGAGGAACCTTTGGTGACCAAAATTATATCCTTCCTTTTTCGCTTGGTTTCTTGCCAAATTCCTACTATAGTTCATTCTATTTATGTAATACTCATTGTATGATGATTATGGACCTAATTAACAAGTTACTTTCCGATAATAAAGTTTAACTTAAGTTCTTCTCCAAAGGAGGAACCTTTGGTGACCAAAAGTTTATCCTTCCTTTTTCGCTTGGATTCTTCCCAAATTCCTACTATAGTTCATTCTATTTAAGTAATACTAATTGTGTGATGTTTATGGACCTAATTAACAAGTTACTTTCCGATAATAAAGTTTAACTTAAGTTCGTCTCCAAAGGAGGAACCTTTGGTGACCAAAAGTTTATCCTTCCATTTTCGCTTGGATTCTTCCCAAATTCCTACTATAGTTCATTCTATTTACGTAATACTCATTGTATGATGATTATTGACCTAATTAACAAGTTACTTTCCCAAAATAAAGTTTAAGTTAAGTTCGTCTCCAAAGGAGGAACCTTTGGTGACCAAAATTTTATCCATCCTTTTTCGCTTGGTTTCTTGCCAAATTCTTACTATAGTTCATTCTATTTATGTAATACTAATTGTATGATGATTATTGACCTAATTAACAAGTTAGTTCCCGATAATAAAGTTTAACTTAAGTTCGTCTCCAAAGTAGGAACCTTTGGTGACCAAAATTTTATCCTACCTTTTTGGCTTGGTTTCTTCCCAAATTCCTACTATAGTTCATTCTCTTTGTGTAATACTCGTTGTATGATGATTATGGACCTAATTAACAAGTTACTTCCCCATAATAAAGTTTAACGTAAGTTCGTCTCCAAAGGAGGAACCTTTGGTGACCAAAATTTTATCCTACCTTTTTGGCTTGGTTTCTTCCCAAATTCCAACTATAGTTCATTCTATTTATGTAATACTCATTGTATGATGATTATGGACCTAATTAACAAGTTACTTTCCGATAATAAAGTTTAACTTAAGTTCGTCTCCAAAGGAGGAACCTTTGGTGACCAAAAGTTTATCCTTCCTTTTTCGCTTGGATTCTTCCCAAATTCCTACTATAGTTCATTCTATTTAAGTAATACTAATTGTGTGATGTTTATGGACCTAATTAACAAGTTACTTTCCGATAATAAAGTTTAACTTAAGTTCGTCTCCAAAGGAGGAACCTTTGGTGACCAAAAGTTTATCCTTCCTTTTTCGCTTGGATTCTTCCCAAATTCCTACTATAGTTCATTCTATTTACGTAATACTCATTGTATGATGATTATTGACCTAATTAACAAGTTACTTTCCCAAAATAAAGTTTAAGTTAAGTTCGTCTCCAAAGGAGGAACCTTTGGTGACCAAAATTTTATCCATCCTTTTTCGCTTGGTTTCTTGCCAAATTCCGACTATAGTTCATTCTATTTATGTAATACTAATTGTATGATGATTATTGACCTAATTAACAAGTTAGTTCCCGATAATAAAGTTTAACTTAAGTTCGTCTCCAAAGTAGGAACCTTTGGTGACCTAAATTTTATCCTACCTTTTTGGCTTGGTTTCTTCCCAAATTCCTACTATAGTTCATTCTCTTTATGTAATACTCGTTGTATGATGATTAAGGACCTAATTAACAAGTTACTTCCCCATAATAAAGTTTAACGTAAGTTCGTCTCCAAAGGAGGAACCTTTGGTGACCAAAATTTTATCCTACCTTTTTGGCTTGGTTTCTTCCCAAATTCCAACTATAGTTCATTCTATTTATGTAATACTCATTGTATGATGATTATGGACCTAATTAACAAGTTACTTTCCGATAATAAAGTTTAAGTTAAGTTCGTCTCCAAAGGAGGAACCTTTGGTGACCAAAAGTTTATCCTTCCTTTTTCGCTTGGATTCTTCCCAAATTCCTACTATAGTTCATTCTATTTAAGTAATACTAATTGTGTGATGTTTATGGACCTAATTAACAAGTTACTTTCCGATAATAAAGTTTAACTTAAGTTCGTCTCCAAAGGAGGAACCTTTGGTGACCAAAAGTTTATCCTTCCTTTTTCGCTTGGATTCTTCCCAAATTCCTACTATAGTTCATTCTATTTACGTAATACTCATTGTATGATGATTATTGACCTAATTAACAAGTTACTTTCCCAAAATAAAGTTTAAGTTAAGTTCGTCTCCAAAGGAGGAACCTTTGGTGACCAAAATTTTATCCATCCTTTTTCGCTTGGTTTCTTGCCAAATTCCTACTATAGTTCATTCTATTTATGTAATACTAATTGTATGATGATTATTGACCTAATTAACAAGTTAGTTCCCGATAATAAAGTTTAACTTAAGTTCGTCTCCAAAGTAGGAACCTTTGGTGACCAAAATTTTATCCTACCTTTTTGGCTTGGTTTCTTCCCAAATTCCTACTATAGTTCATTCTCTTTATGTAATACTCGTTGTATGATGATTATGGACCTAATTAACAAGTTACTTCCCCATAATAAAGTTTAACGTAAGTTCGTCTCCAAAGGAGGAACCTTTGGTGACCAAAATTTTATCCTACCTTTTTGGCTTGGTTTCTTCCCAAATTCCTACTATAGTTCATTCTATTTATGTAATACTCATTGTATGATGATTATGGACCTAATTAACAAGTTACTTCCCCATAATAAAGTTTAAGTTAAGTTCGTCTCCAAAGGAGGAACCTTTGGTGACCAAAATTTTATCCTTCCTTTTTCGCATGGTTGCTTGCCAAATTCCTACTATAGTTCATTCTATTTATGTAATACTCATTGTGTGATGATTATGGACCTAATTAACAAGTTACTTCCCCAAAATAAAGTTTAAGTTAAGTTCGTCTCCAAAGGAGGAACCTTTGGTGACCAAAAGTTTATCCTTTATTTTTCGCTTGGATTCTTGCCAAATTCCTACTATAGTTCATTCTATTTAAGTAATACTAATTTTGTGATGTTTATGGACCTAATTAACAAGTTACTTTCCGATAATAAAGTTTAACTTAAGTTCGTCTCCAAAGTAGGAACCTTTGGTGACCAAAAGTTTATCCTTCCTTTTTCGCTTGGATTCTTCCCAAATTCCTACTATAGTTCATTCTATTTACATAATACTCATTGTATGATAATCATTGACCTAATTACCAAGTTACTTCCCCAAAATAAAGTTTAAGTTAAGTTCGTCTCCAAAGGAGGAACCTTTGGTGACCAAAATTATATCCTTCCTTTTTCGCTTGGTTTCTTGCCAAATTCCTACTATAGTTCATTCTATTTATGTAATACTCATTGTATGATGATTATGGACCTAATTAACAAGTTACTTTCCGATAATAAAGTTTAACTTAAGTTCTTCTCCAAAGGAGGAACCTTTGGTGACCAAAAGTTTATCCTTCCTTTTTCGCTTGGATTCTTCCCAAATTCCTACTATAGTTCATTCTATTTAAGTAATACTAATTGTGTGATGTTTATGGACCTAATTAACAAGTTACTTTCCGATAATAAAGTTTAACTTAAGTTCGTCTCCAAAGGAGGAACCTTTGGTGACCAAAAGTTTATCCTTCCATTTTCGCTTGGATTCTTCCCAAATTCCTACTATAGTTCATTCTATTTACGTAATACTCATTGTATGATGATTATTGACCTAATTAACAAGTTACTTTCCCAAAATAAAGTTTAAGTTAAGTTCGTCTCCAAAGGAGGAACCTTTGGTGACCAAAATTTTATCCATCCTTTTTCGCTTGGTTTCTTGCCAAATTCCTACTATAGTTCATTCTATTTATGTAATACTAATTGTATGATGATTATTGACCTAATTAACAAGTTAGTTCCCAATAATAAAGTTTAACTTAAGTTCGTCTCCAAAGTAGGAACCTTTGGTGACCAAAATTTTATCCTACCTTTTTGGCTTGGTTTCTTCCCAAATTCCTACTATAGTTCATTCTCTTTATGTAATACTCGTTGTATGATGATTATGGACCTAATTAACAAGTTACTTCCCCATAATAAAGTTTAACGTAAGTTCGTCTCCAAAGGAGGAACCTTTGGTGACCAAAATTTTATCCTACCTTTTTGGCTTGGTTTCTTCCCAAATTCCTACTATAGTTCATTCTATTTATGTAATACTCATTGTATGATGATTATGGACCTAATTAACAAGTTACTTTCCGATAATAAAGTTTAACTTAAGTTCGTCTCCAAAGGAGGAACCTTTGGTGACCAAAAGTTTATCCTTCCTTTTTCGCTTGGATTCTTCCCAAATTCCTACTATAGTTCATTCTATTTAAGTAATACTAATTGTGTGATGTTTATGGACCTAATTAACAAGTTACTTTCCGATAATAAAGTTTAACTTAAGTTCGTCTCCAAAGGAGGAACCTTTGGTGACCAAAAGTTTATCCTTCCATTTTCGCTTGGATTCTTCCCAAATTCCTACTATAGTTCATTCTATTTACGTAATACTCATTGTATGATGATTATTGACCTAATTAACAAGTTACTTTCCCAAAATAAAGTTTAAGTTAAGTTCGTCTCCAAAGGAGGAACCTTTGGTGACCAAAATTTTATCCATCCTTTTTCGCTTGGTTTCTTGCCAAATTCTTACTATAGTTCATTCTATTTATGTAATACTAATTGTATGATGATTATTGACCTAATTAACAAGTTAGTTCCCGATAATAAAGTTTAACTTAAGTTCGTCTCCAAAGTAGGAACCTTTGGTGACCAAAATTTTATCCTACCTTTTTGGCTTGGTTTCTTCCCAAATTCCTACTATAGTTCATTCTCTTTGTGTAATACTCGTTGTATGATGATTATGGACCTAATTAACAAGTTACTTCCCCATAATAAAGTTTAACGTAAGTTCGTCTCCAAAGGAGGAACCTTTGGTGACCAAAATTTTATCCTACCTTTTTGGCTTGGTTTCTTCCCAAATTCCAACTATAGTTCATTCTATTTATGTAATACTCATTGTATGATGATTATGGACCTAATTAACAAGTTACTTTCCGATAATAAAGTTTAACTTAAGTTCGTCTCCAAAGGAGGAACCTTTGGTGACCAAAAGTTTATCCTTCCTTTTTCGCTTGGATTCTTCCCAAATTCCTACTATAGTTCATTCTATTTAAGTAATACTAATTGTGTGATGTTTATGGACCTAATTAACAAGTTACTTTCCGATAATAAAGTTTAACTTAAGTTCGTCTCCAAAGGAGGAACCTTTGGTGACCAAAAGTTTATCCTTCCTTTTTCGCTTGGATTCTTCCCAAATTCCTACTATAGTTCATTCTATTTACGTAATACTCATTGTATGATGATTATTGACCTAATTAACAAGTTACTTTCCCAAAATAAAGTTTAAGTTAAGTTCGTCTCCAAAGGAGGAACCTTTGGTGACCAAAATTTTATCCATCCTTTTTCGCTTGGTTTCTTGCCAAATTCCGACTATAGTTCATTCTATTTATGTAATACTAATTGTATGATGATTATTGACCTAATTAACAAGTTAGTTCCCGATAATAAAGTTTAACTTAAGTTCGTCTCCAAAGTAGGAACCTTTGGTGACCTAAATTTTATCCTACCTTTTTGGCTTGGTTTCTTCCCAAATTCCTACTATAGTTCATTCTCTTTATGTAATACTCGTTGTATGATGATTAAGGACCTAATTAACAAGTTACTTCCCCATAATAAAGTTTAACGTAAGTTCGTCTCCAAAGGAGGAACCTTTGGTGACCAAAATTTTATCCTACCTTTTTGGCTTGGTTTCTTCCCAAATTCCAACTATAGTTCATTCTATTTATGTAATACTCATTGTATGATGATTATGGACCTAATTAACAAGTTACTTTCCGATAATAAAGTTTAAGTTAAGTTCGTCTCCAAAGGAGGAACCTTTGGTGACCAAAAGTTTATCCTTCCTTTTTCGCTTGGATTCTTCCCAAATTCCTACTATAGTTCATTCTATTTAAGTAATACTAATTGTGTGATGTTTATGGACCTAATTAACAAGTTACTTTCCGATAATAAAGTTTAACTTAAGTTCGTCTCCAAAGGAGGAACCTTTGGTGACCAAAAGTTTATCCTTCCTTTTTCGCTTGGATTCTTCCCAAATTCCTACTATAGTTCATTCTATTTACGTAATACTCATTGTATGATGATTATTGACCTAATTAACAAGTTACTTTCCCAAAATAAAGTTTAAGTTAAGTTCGTCTCCAAAGGAGGAACCTTTGGTGACCAAAATTTTATCCATCCTTTTTCGCTTGGTTTCTTGCCAAATTCCTACTATAGTTCATTCTATTTATGTAATACTAATTGTATGATGATTATTGACCTAATTAACAAGTTAGTTCCCGATAATAAAGTTTAACTTAAGTTCGTCTCCAAAGTAGGAACCTTTGGTGACCAAAATTTTATCCTACCTTTTTGGCTTGGTTTCTTCCCAAATTCCTACTATAGTTCATTCTCTTTATGTAATACTCGTTGTATGATGATTATGGACCTAATTAACAAGTTACTTCCCCATAATAAAGTTTAACGTAAGTTCGTCTCCAAAGGAGGAACCTTTGGTGACCAAAATTTTATCCTACCTTTTTGGCTTGGTTTCTTCCCAAATTCCTACTATAGTTCATTCTATTTATGTAATACTCATTGTATGATGATTATGGACCTAATTAACAAGTTACTTCCCCATAATAAAGTTTAAGTTAAGTTCGTCTCCAAAGGAGGAACCTTTGGTGACCAAAATTTTATCCTTCCTTTTTCGCATGGTTGCTTGCCAAATTCCTACTATAGTTCATTCTATTTATGTAATACTCATTGTGTGATGATTATGGACCTAATTAACAAGTTACTTCCCCAAAATAAAGTTTAAGTTAAGTTCGTCTCCAAAGGAGGAACCTTTGGTGACCAAAAGTTTATCCTTTATTTTTCGCTTGGATTCTTGCCAAATTCCTACTATAGTTCATTCTATTTAAGTAATACTAATTTTGTGATGTTTATGGACCTAATTAACAAGTTACTTTCCGATAATAAAGTTTAACTTAAGTTCGTCTCCAAAGTAGGAACCTTTGGTGACCAAAAGTTTATCCTTCCTTTTTCGCTTGGATTCTTCCCAAATTCCTACTATAGTTCATTCTATTTACATAATACTCATTGTATGATAATCATTGACCTAATTACCAAGTTACTTCCCCAAAATAAAGTTTAAGTTAAGTTCGTCTCCAAAGGAGGAACCTTTGGTGACCAAAATTATATCCTTCCTTTTTCGCTTGGTTTCTTGCCAAATTCCTACTATAGTTCATTCTATTTATGTAATACTCATTGTATGATGATTATGGACCTAATTAACAAGTTACTTTCCGATAATAAAGTTTAACTTAAGTTCTTCTCCAAAGGAGGAACCTTTGGTGACCAAAAGTTTATCCTTCCTTTTTCGCTTGGATTCTTCCCAAATTCCTACTATAGTTCATTCTATTTAAGTAATACTAATTGTGTGATGTTTATGGACCTAATTAACAAGTTACTTTCCGATAATAAAGTTTAACTTAAGTTCGTCTCCAAAGGAGGAACCTTTGGTGACCAAAAGTTTATCCTTCCATTTTCGCTTGGATTCTTCCCAAATTCCTACTATAGTTCATTCTATTTACGTAATACTCATTGTATGATGATTATTGACCTAATTAACAAGTTACTTTCCCAAAATAAAGTTTAAGTTAAGTTCGTCTCCAAAGGAGGAACCTTTGGTGACCAAAATTTTATCCATCCTTTTTCGCTTGGTTTCTTGCCAAATTCTTACTATAGTTCATTCTATTTATGTAATACTAATTGTATGATGATTATTGACCTAATTAACAAGTTAGTTCCCGATAATAAAGTTTAACTTAAGTTCGTCTCCAAAGTAGGAACCTTTGGTGACCAAAATTTTATCCTACCTTTTTGGCTTGGTTTCTTCCCAAATTCCTACTATAGTTCATTCTCTTTGTGTAATACTCGTTGTATGATGATTATGGACCTAATTAACAAGTTACTTCCCCATAATAAAGTTTAACGTAAGTTCGTCTCCAAAGGAGGAACCTTTGGTGACCAAAATTTTATCCTACCTTTTTGGCTTGGTTTCTTCCCAAATTCCAACTATAGTTCATTCTATTTATGTAATACTCATTGTATGATGATTATGGACCTAATTAACAAGTTACTTTCCGATAATAAAGTTTAACTTAAGTTCGTCTCCAAAGGAGGAACCTTTGGTGACCAAAAGTTTATCCTTCCTTTTTCGCTTGGATTCTTCCCAAATTCCTACTATAGTTCATTCTATTTAAGTAATACTAATTGTGTGATGTTTATGGACCTAATTAACAAGTTACTTTCCGATAATAAAGTTTAACTTAAGTTCGTCTCCAAAGGAGGAACCTTTGGTGACCAAAAGTTTATCCTTCCTTTTTCGCTTGGATTCTTCCCAAATTCCTACTATAGTTCATTCTATTTACGTAATACTCATTGTATGATGATTATTGACCTAATTAACAAGTTACTTTCCCAAAATAAAGTTTAAGTTAAGTTCGTCTCCAAAGGAGGAACCTTTGGTGACCAAAATTTTATCCATCCTTTTTCGCTTGGTTTCTTGCCAAATTCCGACTATAGTTCATTCTATTTATGTAATACTAATTGTATGATGATTATTGACCTAATTAACAAGTTAGTTCCCGATAATAAAGTTTAACTTAAGTTCGTCTCCAAAGTAGGAACCTTTGGTGACCTAAATTTTATCCTACCTTTTTGGCTTGGTTTCTTCCCAAATTCCTACTATAGTTCATTCTCTTTATGTAATACTCGTTGTATGATGATTAAGGACCTAATTAACAAGTTACTTCCCCATAATAAAGTTTAACGTAAGTTCGTCTCCAAAGGAGGAACCTTTGGTGACCAAAATTTTATCCTACCTTTTTGGCTTGGTTTCTTCCCAAATTCCAACTATAGTTCATTCTATTTATGTAATACTCATTGTATGATGATTATGGACCTAATTAACAAGTTACTTTCCGATAATAAAGTTTAAGTTAAGTTCGTCTCCAAAGGAGGAACCTTTGGTGACCAAAAGTTTATCCTTCCTTTTTCGCTTGGATTCTTCCCAAATTCCTACTATAGTTCATTCTATTTAAGTAATACTAATTGTGTGATGTTTATGGACCTAATTAACAAGTTACTTTCCGATAATAAAGTTTAACTTAAGTTCGTCTCCAAAGGAGGAACCTTTGGTGACCAAAAGTTTATCCTTCCTTTTTCGCTTGGATTCTTCCCAAATTCCTACTATAGTTCATTCTATTTACGTAATACTCATTGTATGATGATTATTGACCTAATTAACAAGTTACTTTCCCAAAATAAAGTTTAAGTTAAGTTCGTCTCCAAAGGAGGAACCTTTGGTGACCAAAATTTTATCCATCCTTTTTCGCTTGGTTTCTTGCCAAATTCCTACTATAGTTCATTCTATTTATGTAATACTAATTGTATGATGATTATTGACCTAATTAACAAGTTAGTTCCCGATAATAAAGTTTAACTTAAGTTCGTCTCCAAAGTAGGAACCTTTGGTGACCAAAATTTTATCCTACCTTTTTGGCTTGGTTTCTTCCCAAATTCCTACTATAGTTCATTCTCTTTATGTAATACTCGTTGTATGATGATTATGGACCTAATTAACAAGTTACTTCCCCATAATAAAGTTTAACGTAAGTTCGTCTCCAAAGGAGGAACCTTTGGTGACCAAAATTTTATCCTACCTTTTTGGCTTGGTTTCTTCCCAAATTCCTACTATAGTTCATTCTATTTATGTAATACTCATTGTATGATGATTATGGACCTAATTAACAAGTTACTTCCCCATAATAAAGTTTAAGTTAAGTTCGTCTCCAAAGGAGGAACCTTTGGTGACCAAAATTTTATCCTTCCTTTTTCGCATGGTTGCTTGCCAAATTCCTACTATAGTTCATTCTATTTATGTAATACTCATTGTGTGATGATTATGGACCTAATTAACAAGTTACTTCCCCAAAATAAAGTTTAAGTTAAGTTCGTCTCCAAAGGAGGAACCTTTGGTGACCAAAAGTTTATCCTTTATTTTTCGCTTGGATTCTTGCCAAATTCCTACTATAGTTCATTCTATTTAAGTAATACTAATTTTGTGATGTTTATGGACCTAATTAACAAGTTACTTTCCGATAATAAAGTTTAACTTAAGTTCGTCTCCAAAGTAGGAACCTTTGGTGACCAAAAGTTTATCCTTCCTTTTTCGCTTGGATTCTTCCCAAATTCCTACTATAGTTCATTCTATTTACATAATACTCATTGTATGATAATCATTGACCTAATTACCAAGTTACTTCCCCAAAATAAAGTTTAAGTTAAGTTCGTCTCCAAAGGAGGAACCTTTGGTGACCAAAATTATATCCTTCCTTTTTCGCTTGGTTTCTTGCCAAATTCCTACTATAGTTCATTCTATTTATGTAATACTCATTGTATGATGATTATGGACCTAATTAACAAGTTACTTTCCGATAATAAAGTTTAACTTAAGTTCTTCTCCAAAGGAGGAACCTTTGGTGACCAAAAGTTTATCCTTCCTTTTTCGCTTGGATTCTTCCCAAATTCCTACTATAGTTCATTCTATTTAAGTAATACTAATTGTGTGATGTTTATGGACCTAATTAACAAGTTACTTTCCGATAATAAAGTTTAACTTAAGTTCGTCTCCAAAGGAGGAACCTTTGGTGACCAAAAGTTTATCCTTCCATTTTCGCTTGGATTCTTCCCAAATTCCTACTATAGTTCATTCTATTTACGTAATACTCATTGTATGATGATTATTGACCTAATTAACAAGTTACTTTCCCAAAATAAAGTTTAAGTTAAGTTCGTCTCCAAAGGAGGAACCTTTGGTGACCAAAATTTTATCCATCGTTTTTCGCTTGGTTTCTTGCCAAATTCCTACTATAGTTCATTCTATTTATGTAATACTAATTGTATGATGATTATTGACCTAATTAACAAGTTAGCTCCCAATAATAAAGTTTAACTTAAGTTCGTCTCCAAAGTAGGAACCTTTGGTGACCAAAATTTTATCCTACCTTTTTGGCTTGGTTTCTTCCCAAATTCCTACTATAGTTCATTCTCTTTATGTAATACTCGTTGTATGATGATTATGGACCTAATTAACAAGTTACTTCCCCATAATAAAGTTTAACGTAAGTTCGTCTCCAAAGGAGGAACCTTTGGTGACCAAAATTTTATCCTACCTTTTTGGCTTGGTTTCTTCCCAAATTCCAACTATAGTTCATTCTATTTATGTAATACTCATTGTATGATGATTATGGACCTAATTAACAAGTTACTTTCCGATAATAAAGTTTAACTTAAGTTCGTCTCCAAAGGAGGAACCTTTGGTGACCAAAAGTTTATCCTTCCTTTTTCGCTTGGATTCTTCCCAAATTCCTACTATAGTTCATTCTATTTAAGTAATACTAATTGTGTGATGTTTATGGACCTAATTAACAAGTTACTTTCCCAAAATAAAGTTTAAGTTAAGTTCGTCTCCAAAGGAGGAACCTTTGGTGACCAAAATTTTATCCATCCTTTTTCGCTTGGTTTCTTGCCAAATTCCTACTATAGTTCATTCTATTTATGTAATACTAATTGTATGATGATTATTGACCTAATTAACAAGTTAGCTCCCGATAATAAAGTTTAACTTAAGTTCGTCTCCAAAGTAGGAACCTTTGGTGACCAAAATTTTATCCTACCTTTTTGGCTTGGTTTCTTCCCAAATTCCTACGATAGTTCATTCTCTTTATGTAATACTCGTTGTATGATGATTATGGACCTAATTAACAAGTTACTTCCCCATAATAAAGTTTAACGTAAGTTCGTCTCCAAAGGAGGAACCTTTGGTGACCAAAATTTTATCCTACCTTTTTGGCTTGGTTTCTTCCCAAATTCCAACTATAGTTCATTCTATTTATGTAATACTCATTGTATGATGATTATGGACCTAATTAACAAGTTACTTTCCGATAATAAAGTTTAACTTAAGTTCGTCTCCAAAGGAGGAACCTTTGGTGACCAAAAGTTTATCCTTCCTTTTTCGCTTGGATTCTTCCCAAATTCCTACTATAGTTCATTCTATTTAAGTAATACTAATTGTGTGATTTTTATGGACCTAATTAACAAGTTACTTTCCGATAATAAAGTTTAACTTAAGTTCGTCTCCAAAGGAGGAACCTTTGGTGACCAAAAGTTTATCCTTCCTTTTTCGCTTGGATTCTTCCCAAATTCCTACTATAGTTCATTCTATTTAAGTAATACTAATTGTGTGATGTTTATGGACCTAATTAACAAGTTACTTTCCGATAATAAAGTTTAACTTAAGTTCGTCTCCAAAGGAGGAACCTTTGGTGACCAAAAGTTTATCCTTCCTTTTTCGCTTGGATTCTTCCCAAATTCCTACTATAGTTCATTCTATTTACGTAATACTCATTGTATGATGATTATTGACCTAATTAACAAGTTACTTTCCCAAAATAAAGTTTAAGTTAAGTTCCTCTCCAAAGGAGGAAACTTTGGTGACCAAAATTTTATCCATCCTTTTTCGCTTGGTTTCTTGCCAAATTCCTACTATAGTTCATTCTATTTATGTAATACTAATTGTATGATGATTATTGACCTAATTAACAAGTTAGTTCCCGATAATAAAGTTTAACTTAAGTTCGTCTCCAAAGTAGGAACCTTTGGTGACCAAAATTTTATCCTACGTTTTTGGCTTGGTTTCTTCCCAAATTCCTACTATAGTTCATTCTCTTTATGTAATACTCGTTGTATGATGATTATGGACCTAATTAACAAGTTACTTCCCCATAATAAAGTTTAACGTAAGTTCGTCTCCAAAGGAGGAACCTTTGGTGACCAAAATTTTATCCTACCTTTTTGGCTTGGTTTCTTCCCAAATTCCTACTATAGTTCATTCTATTTATGTAATACTCATTGTATGATGATTATGGACCTAATTAACAAGTTACTTTCCGATAATAAAGTTTAACTTAAGTTCGTCTCCAAAGGAGGAACCTTTGGTGACCAAAAGTTTATCCTTCCTTTTTCGCTTGGATTCTTCCCAAATTCCTACTATAGTTCATTCTATTTAAGTAATACTAATTGTGTGATTTTTATGGACCTAATTAACAAGTTACTTTCCGATAATAAAGTTTAACTTAAGTTCGTCTCCAAAGGAGGAACCTTTGGTGACCAAAAGTTTATCCTTCCATTTTCGCTTGGATTCTTCCCAAATTCCTACTATAGTTCATTCTATTTACGTAATACTCATTGTATGATGATTATTGACCTAATTAACAAGTTACTTTCCCAAAATAAAGTTTAAGTTAAGTTCGTCTCCAAAGGAGGAACCTTTGGTGACCAAAATTTTATCCATCCTTTTTCGCTTGGTTTCTTGCCAAATTCTTACTATAGTTCATTCTATTTATGTAATACTAATTGTATGATGATTATTGACCTAATTAACAAGTTAGTTCCCGATAATAAAGTTTAACTTAAGTTCGTCTCCAAAGTAGGAACCTTTGGTGACCAAAATTTTATCCTACCTTTTTGGCTTGGTTTCTTCCCAAATTCCTACTATAGTTCATTCTCTTTGTGTAATACTCGTTGTATGATGATTATGGACCTAATTAACAAGTTACTTCCCCATAATAAAGTTTAACGTAAGTTCGTCTCCAAAGGAGGAACCTTTGGTGACCAAAATTTTATCCTACCTTTTTGGCTTGGTTTCTTCCCAAATTCCAACTATAGTTCATTCTATTTATGTAATACTCATTGTATGATGATTATGGACCTAATTAACAAGTTACTTTCCGATAATAAAGTTTAACTTAAGTTCGTCTCCAAAGGAGGAACCTTTGGTGACCAAAAGTTTATCCTTCCTTTTTCGCTTGGATTCTTCCCAAATTCCTACTATAGTTCATTCTATTTAAGTAATACTAATTGTGTGATGTTTATGGACCTAATTAACAAGTTACTTTCCGATAATAAAGTTTAACTTAAGTTCGTCTCCAAAGGAGGAACCTTTGGTGACCAAAAGTTTATCCTTCCTTTTTCGCTTGGATTCTTCCCAAATTCCTACTATAGTTCATTCTATTTACGTAATACTCATTGTATGATGATTGTTGACCTAATTAACAAGTTACTTTCCCAAAATAAAGTTTAAGTTAAGTTCGTCTCCAAAGGAGGAACCTTTGGTGACCAAAATTTTATCCATCCTTTTTCGCTTGGTTTCTTGCCAAATTCCTACTATAGTTCATTCTATTTATGTAATACTAATTGTATGATGATTATTGACCTAATTAACAAGTTAGTTCCCGATAATAAAGTTTAACTTAAGTTCGTCTCCAAAGTAGGAACCTTTGGTGACCAAAATTTTATCCTACCTTTTTGGCTTGGTTTCATCCCAAATTCCTACTATAGTTCATTCTCTTTATGTAATACTCGTTGTATGATGATTATGGACCTAATTAACAAGTTACTTCCCCATAATAAAGTTTAACGTAAGTTCGTCTCCAAAGGAGGAACCTTTGGTGACCAAAATTTTATCCTACCTTTTTGGCTTGGTTTCTTCCCAAATTCCTACTATAGTT
This sequence comes from Medicago sativa, assembly GCF_051527215.1. Classification (NCBI taxonomy): domain Eukaryota; kingdom Viridiplantae; phylum Streptophyta; class Magnoliopsida; order Fabales; family Fabaceae; genus Medicago; species Medicago sativa. The sequence continues at coordinate 44,769,309 of NC_140752.1, read as the reverse complement.
CATTCTATTTATGTAATACTCATTGTATGATGATTGTGGACCTAATTAACAAGTTACTTCCCCATAATAAAGTTTAAGTTAAGTTCGTCTCCAAAGGAGGAACCTTTGGTGACCAAAATTTTATCCTTCCTTTTTCGCATGGTTGCTTGCCAAATTCCTACTATAGTTCATTCTATTTATGTAATACTCATTGTGTGATGATTATGGACCTAATTAACAAGTTACTTCCCCAAAATAAAGTTTAAGTTAAGTTCGTCTCCAAAGGAGGAACCTTTGGTGACCAAAAGTTTATCCTTTATTTTTCGCTTGGATTCTTGCCAAATTCCTACTATAGTTCATTCTATTTAAGTAATACTAATTTTGTGATGTTTATGGACCTAATTAACAAGTTACTTTCCGATAATAAAGTTTAACTTAAGTTCGTCTCCAAAGTAGGAACCTTTGGTGACCAAAAGTTTATCCTTCCTTTTTCGCTTGGATTCTTCCCAAATTCCTACTATAGTTCATTCTATTTACATAATACTCATTGTATGATAATCATTGACCTAATTACCAAGTTACTTCCCCAAAATAAAGTTTAAGTTAAGTTCGTCTCCAAAGGAGGAACCTTTGGTGACCAAAATTATATCCTTCCTTTTTCGCTTGGTTTCTTGCCAAATTCCTACTATAGTTCATTCTATTTATGTAATACTCATTGTATGATGATTATGGACCTAATTAACAAGTTACTTTCCGATAATAAAGTTTAACTTAAGTTCGTCTCCAAAGGAGGAACCTTTGGTGACCAAAAGTTTATCCTTCCTTTTTCGCTTGGATTCTTCCCAAATTCCTACTATAGTTCATTCTATTTAAGTAATACTAATTGTGTGATGTTTATGGACCTAATTAACAAGTTACTTTCCGATAATAAAGTTTAACTTAAGTTCGTCTCCAAAGGAGGAACCTTTGGTGACCAAAATTTTATCCTACCTTTTTGGCTTGGTTTCTTCCCAAATTCCTACTATAGTTCATTCTATTTATGTAATACTCATTGTATGATGATTATGGACCTAATTAACAAGTTACTTTCCGATAATAAAGTTTAACTTAAGTTCGTCTCCAAAGGAGGAACCTTTGGTGACCAAAAGTTTATCCTTCCTTTTTCGCTTGGATTCTTCCCAAATTCCTACTATAGTTCATTCTATTTAAGTAATACTAATTGTGTGATGTTTATGGACCTAATTAACAAGTTACTTTCCGATAATAAAGTTTAACTTAAGTTCGTCTCCAAAGGAGGAACCTTTGGTGACCAAAAGTTTATCCTTCCATTTTCGCTTGGATTCTTCCCAAATTCCTACTATAGTTCATTCTATTTATGTAATACTAATTGTATGATGATTATTGACCTAATTAACAAGTTAGTTCCCAATAATAAAGTTTAACTTAAGTTCGTCTCCAAAGTAGGAACCTTTGGTGACCAAAATTTTATCCATCCTTTTTCGCTTGGTTTCTTGCCAAATTCCTACTATAGTTCATTCTATTTATGTAATACTAATTGTATGATGATTATTGACCTAATTAACAAGTTAGTTCCCAATAATAAAGTTTAACTTAAGTTCGTCTCCAAAGTAGGAACCTTTGGTGACCAAAATTTTATCCATCCTTTTTCGCTTGGTTTCTTGCCAAATTCCTACTATAGTTCATTCTATTTATGTAATACTAATTGTATGATGATTATTGACCTAATTAACAAGTTAGTTCCCAATAATAAAGTTTAACTTAAGTTCGTCTCCAAAGTAGGAACCTTTGGTGACCAAAATTTTATCCATCCTTTTTCGCTTGGTTTCTTGCCAAATTCCTACTATAGTTCATTCTATTTATGTAATACTAATTGTATGATGATTATTGACCTAATTAACAAGTTAGTTCCCAATAATAAAGTTTAACTTAAGTTCGTCTCCAAAGTAGGAACCTTTGGTGACCAAAATTTTATCCATCCTTTTTCGCTTGGTTTCTTGCCAAATTCCTACTATAGTTCATTCTATTTATGTAATACTAATTGTATGATGATTATTGACCTAATTAACAAGTTAGTTCCCAATAATAAAGTTTAACTTAAGTTCGTCTCCAAAGTAGGAACCTTTGGTGACCAATATTTTATCCATCCTTTTTCGCTTGGTTTCTTGCCAAATTCCTACTATAGTTCATTCTATTTATGTAATACTAATTGTATGATGATTATTGACCTAATTAACAAGTTAGCTCCCGATAATAAAGTTTAACTTAAGTTCGTCTCCAAAGTAGGAACCTTTGGTGACCAAAATTTTATCCTACCTTTTTGGCTTGGTTTCTTCCCAAATTCCTACGATAGTTCATTCTCTTTATGTAATACTCGTTGTATGATGATTATGGACCTAATTAACAAGTTACTTGCCCATAATAAAGTTTAACGTAAGTTCGTCTCCAAAGGAGGAACCTTTGGTGACCAAAATTTTATCCTACCTTTTTGGCTTGGTTTCTTCCCAAATTCCAACTATAGTTCATTCTATTTATGTAATACTCATTGTATGATGATTATGGACCTAATTAACAAGTTACTTTCCGATAATAAAGTTTAACTTAAGTTCGTCTCCAAAGGAGGAACCTTTGGTGACCAAAAGTTTATCCTTCCTTTTTCGCTTGGATTCTTCCCAAATTCCTACTATAGTTCATTCTATTTAAGTAATACTAATTGTGTGATGTTTATGGACCTAATTAACAAGTTACTTTCCGATAATAAAGTTTAACTTAAGTTCGTCTCCAAAGGAGGAACCTTTGGTGACCAAAAGTTTATCCTTCCTTTTTCGCTTGGATTCTTCCCAAATTCCTACTATAGTTCATTCTATTTACGTAATACTCATTGTATGATGATTATTGACCTAATTAACAAGTTACTTTCCCAAAATAAAGTTTAAGTTAAGTTCCTCTCCAAAGGAGGAAACTTTGGTGACCAAAATTTTATCCATCCTTTTTCGCTTGGTTTCTTGCCAAATTCCTACTATAGTTCATTCTATTTATGTAATACTAATTGTATGATGATTATTGACCTAATTAACAAGTTAGTTCCCGATAATAAAGTTTAACTTAAGTTCGTCTCCAAAGTAGGAACCTTTGGTGACCAAAATTTTATCCTACGTTTTTGGCTTGGTTTCTTCCCAAATTCCTACTATAGTTCATTCTCTTTATGTAATACTCGTTGTATGATGATTATGGACCTAATTAACAAGTTACTTCCCCATAATAAAGTTTAACGTAAGTTCGTCTCCAAAGGAGGAACCTTTGGTGACCAAAATTTTATCCTACCTTTTTGGCTTGGTTTCTTCCCAAATTCCTACTATAGTTCATTCTATTTATGTAATACTCATTGTATGATGATTATGGACCTAATTAACAAGTTACTTTCCGATAATAAAGTTTAACTTAAGTTCGTCTCCAAAGGAGGAACCTTTGGTGACCAAAAGTTTATCCTTCCTTTTTCGCTTGGATTCTTCCCAAATTCCTACTATAGTTCATTCTATTTAAGTAATACTAATTGTGTGATTTTTATGGACCTAATTAACAAGTTACTTTCCGATAATAAAGTTTAACTTAAGTTCGTCTCCAAAGGAGGAACCTTTGGTGACCAAAAGTTTATCCTTCCATTTTCGCTTGGATTCTTCCCAAATTCCTACTATAGTTCATTCTATTTACGTAATACTCATTGTATGATGATTATTGACCTAATTAACAAGTTACTTTCCCAAAATAAAGTTTAAGTTAAGTTCGTCTCCAAAGGAGGAACCTTTGGTGACCAAAATTTTATCCATCCTTTTTCGCTTGGTTTCTTGCCAAATTCTTACTATAGTTCATTCTATTTATGTAATACTAATTGTATGATGATTATTGACCTAATTAACAAGTTAGTTCCCGATAATAAAGTTTAACTTAAGTTCGTCTCCAAAGTAGGAACCTTTGGTGACCAAAATTTTATCCTACCTTTTTGGCTTGGTTTCTTCCCAAATTCCTACTATAGTTCATTCTCTTTGTGTAATACTCGTTGTATGATGATTATGGACCTAATTAACAAGTTACTTCCCCATAATAAAGTTTAACGTAAGTTCGTCTCCAAAGGAGGAACCTTTGGTGACCAAAATTTTATCCTACCTTTTTGGCTTGGTTTCTTCCCAAATTCCAACTATAGTTCATTCTATTTATGTAATACTCATTGTATGATGATTATGGACCTAATTAACAAGTTACTTTCCGATAATAAAGTTTAACTTAAGTTCGTCTCCAAAGGAGGAACCTTTGGTGACCAAAAGTTTATCCTTCCTTTTTCGCTTGGATTCTTCCCAAATTCCTACTATAGTTCATTCTATTTAAGTAATACTAATTGTGTGATGTTTATGGACCTAATTAACAAGTTACTTTCCGATAATAAAGTTTAACTTAAGTTCGTCTCCAAAGGAGGAACCTTTGGTGACCAAAAGTTTATCCTTCCTTTTTCGCTTGGATTCTTCCCAAATTCCTACTATAGTTCATTCTATTTACGTAATACTCATTGTATGATGATTGTTGACCTAATTAACAAGTTACTTTCCCAAAATAAAGTTTAAGTTAAGTTCGTCTCCAAAGGAGGAACCTTTGGTGACCAAAATTTTATCCATCCTTTTTCGCTTGGTTTCTTGCCAAATTCCTACTATAGTTCATTCTATTTATGTAATACTAATTGTATGATGATTATTGACCTAATTAACAAGTTAGTTCCCGATAATAAAGTTTAACTTAAGTTCGTCTCCAAAGTAGGAACCTTTGGTGACCAAAATTTTATCCTACCTTTTTGGCTTGGTTTCATCCCAAATTCCTACTATAGTTCATTCTCTTTATGTAATACTCGTTGTATGATGATTATGGACCTAATTAACAAGTTACTTCCCCATAATAAAGTTTAACGTAAGTTCGTCTCCAAAGGAGGAACCTTTGGTGACCAAAATTTTATCCTACCTTTTTGGCTTGGTTTCTTCCCAAATTCCTACTATAGTTCATTCTATTTATGTAATACTCATTGTATGATGATTGTGGACCTAATTAACAAGTTACTTCCCCATAATAAAGTTTAAGTTAAGTTCGTCTCCAAAGGAGGAACCTTTGGTGACCAAAATTTTATCCTTCCTTTTTCGCATGGTTGCTTGCCAAATTCCTACTATAGTTCATTCTATTTATGTAATACTCATTGTGTGATGATTATGGACCTAATTAACAAGTTACTTCCCCAAAATAAAGTTTAAGTTAAGTTCGTCTCCAAAGGAGGAACCTTTGGTGACCAAAAGTTTATCCTTTATTTTTCGCTTGGATTCTTGCCAAATTCCTACTATAGTTCATTCTATTTAAGTAATACTAATTTTGTGATGTTTATGGACCTAATTAACAAGTTACTTTCCGATAATAAAGTTTAACTTAAGTTCGTCTCCAAAGTAGGAACCTTTGGTGACCAAAAGTTTATCCTTCCTTTTTCGCTTGGATTCTTCCCAAATTCCTACTATAGTTCATTCTATTTACATAATACTCATTGTATGATAATCATTGACCTAATTACCAAGTTACTTCCCCAAAATAAAGTTTAAGTTAAGTTCGTCTCCAAAGGAGGAACCTTTGGTGACCAAAATTATATCCTTCCTTTTTCGCTTGGTTTCTTGCCAAATTCCTACTATAGTTCATTCTATTTATGTAATACTCATTGTATGATGATTATGGACCTAATTAACAAGTTACTTTCCGATAATAAAGTTTAACTTAAGTTCGTCTCCAAAGGAGGAACCTTTGGTGACCAAAAGTTTATCCTTCCTTTTTCGCTTGGATTCTTCCCAAATTCCTACTATAGTTCATTCTATTTAAGTAATACTAATTGTGTGATGTTTATGGACCTAATTAACAAGTTACTTTCCGATAATAAAGTTTAACTTAAGTTCGTCTCCAAAGGAGGAACCTTTGGTGACCAAAATTTTATCCTACCTTTTTGGCTTGGTTTCTTCCCAAATTCCTACTATAGTTCATTCTATTTATGTAATACTCATTGTATGATGATTATGGACCTAATTAACAAGTTACTTTCCGATAATAAAGTTTAACTTAAGTTCGTCTCCAAAGGAGGAACCTTTGGTGACCAAAAGTTTATCCTTCCTTTTTCGCTTGGATTCTTCCCAAATTCCTACTATAGTTCATTCTATTTAAGTAATACTAATTGTGTGATGTTTATGGACCTAATTAACAAGTTACTTTCCGATAATAAAGTTTAACTTAAGTTCGTCTCCAAAGGAGGAACCTTTGGTGACCAAAAGTTTATCCTTCCATTTTCGCTTGGATTCTTCCCAAATTCCTACTATAGTTCATTCTATTTATGTAATACTAATTGTATGATGATTATTGACCTAATTAACAAGTTAGTTCCCAATAATAAAGTTTAACTTAAGTTCGTCTCCAAAGTAGGAACCTTTGGTGACCAAAATTTTATCCATCCTTTTTCGCTTGGTTTCTTGCCAAATTCCTACTATAGTTCATTCTATTTATGTAATACTAATTGTATGATGATTATTGACCTAATTAACAAGTTAGTTCCCAATAATAAAGTTTAACTTAAGTTCGTCTCCAAAGTAGGAACCTTTGGTGACCAAAATTTTATCCTACCTTTTTGGCTTGGTTTCTTCCCAAATTCCTACTATAGTTCATTCTCTTTATGTAATACTCGTTGTATGATGATTATGGACCTAATTAACAAGTTACTTCCCCATAATAAAGTTTAACGTAAGTTCGTCTCCAAAGGAGGAACCTTTGGTGACCAAAATTTTATCCTACCTTTTTGGCTTGGTTTCTTCCCAAATTCCAACTATAGTTCATTCTATTTATGTAATACTCATTGTATGATGATTATGGACCTAATTAACAAGTTACTTTCCGATAATAAAGTTTAACTTAAGTTCGTCTCCAAAGGAGGAACCTTTGGTGACCAAAAGTTTATCCTTCCTTTTTCGCTTGGATTCTTCCCAAATTCCTACTATAGTTCATTCTATTTAAGTAATACTAATTGTGTGATGTTTATGGACCTAATTAACAAGTTACTTTCCGATAATAAAGTTTAACTTAAGTTCGTCTCCAAAGGAGGAACCTTTGGTGACCAAAAGTTTATCCTTCCATTTTCGCTTGGATTCTTCCCAAATTCCTACTATAGTTCATTCTATTTACGTAATACTCATTGTATGATGATTATTGACCTAATTAACAAGTTACTTTCCCAAAATAAAGTTTAAGTTAAGTTCGTCTCCAAAGGGGGAACCTTTGGTGACCAAAATTTTATCCATCCTTTTTCGCTTGGTTTCTTGCCAAATTCCTACTATAGTTCATTCTATTTATGTAATACTAATTGTATGATGATTATTGACCTAATTAACAAGTTAGTTCCCGATAATAAAGTTTAACTTAAGTTCGTCTCCAAAGTAGGAACCTTTGGTGACCAAAATTTTATCCGACCTTTTTGGCTTGGTTTCTTCCCAAATTCCTACTATAGTTCATTCTCTTTATGTAATACTCGTTGTATGATGATTATGGACCTAATTAACAAGTTACTTCCCCATAATAAAGTTTAACGTAAGTTCGTCTCCAAAGGAGGAACCTTTGGTGACCAAAATTTTATCCTACCTTTTTGGCTTGGTTTCTTCCCAAATTCCAACTATAGTTCATTCTATTTATGTAATACTCATTGTATGATGATTATGGACCTAATTAACAAGTTACTTTCCGATAATAAAGTTTAACTTAAGTTCGTCTCCAAAGGAGGAACCTTTGGTGACCAAAAGTTTATCCTTCCTTTTTCGCTTGGATTCTTCCCAAATTCCTACTATAGTTCATTCTATTTAATTAATACTAATTGTGTGATGTTTATGGACCTAATTAACAAGTTACTTTCCGATAATAAAGTTTAACTTAAGTTCGTCTCCAAAGGAGGAACCTTTGGTGACCAAAAGTTTATCCTTCCATTTTCGCTTGGATTCTTCCCAAATTCCTACTATAGTTCATTCTATTTACGTAATACTCATTGTATGATGATTATTGACCTAATTAACAAGTTACTTTCCCAAAATAAAGTTTAAGTTAAGTTCGTCTCCAAAGGAGGAACCTTTGGTGACCAAAATTTTATCCATCCTTTTTCGCTTGGTTTCTTGCCAAATTCCTACTATAGTTCATTCTATTTATGTAATACTAATTGTATGATGATTATTGACCTAATTAACAAGTTAGTTCCCGATAATAAAGTTTAACTTAAGTTCGTCTCCAAAGTAGGAACCTTTGGTGACCAAAATTTTATCCTACCTTTTAGGCTTGGTTTCTTCCCAAATTCCTACTATAGTTCATTCTCTTTATGTAATACTCGTTGTATGATGATTATGGACCTAATTAACAAGTTACTTCCCCATAATAAAGTTTAACGTAAGTTCGTCTCCAAAGGAGGAACCTTTGGTGACCAAAATTTTATCCTACCTTTTTGGCTTGGTTTCTTCCCAAATTCCAACTATAGTTCATTCTATTTATGTAATACTCATTGTATGATGATTATGGACCTAATTAACAAGTTACTTTCCGATAATAAAGTTTAACTTAAGTTCGTCTCCAAAGGAGGAACCTTTGGTGACCAAAAGTTTATCCTTCCTTTTTCGCTTGGATTCTTCCCAAATTCCTACTATAGTTCATTCTATTTAAGTAATACTAATTGTGTGATGTTTATGGACCTAATTAACAAGTTACTTTCCGATAATAAAGTTTAACTTAAGTTCGTCTCCAAAGGAGGAACCTTTGGTGACCAAAAGTTTATCCTTCCTTTTTCGCTTGGATTCCTCCCAAATTCCTACTATAGTTCATTCTATTTACGTAATACTCATTGTATGATGATTATTGACCTAATTAACAAGTTACTTTCCCAAAATAAAGTTTAAGTTAAGTTCCTCTCCAAAGGAGGAACCTTTGGTGACCAAAATTTTATCCATCCTTTTTCGCTTGGTTTCTTGCCAAATTCCTACTATAGTTCATTCTATTTATGTAATACTAATTGTATGATGATTATTGACCTAATTAACAAGTTAGTTCCCGATAATAAAGTTTAACTTAAGTTCGTCTCCAAAGTAGGAACCTTTGGTGACCAAAATTTTATCCTACCTTTTTGGCTTGGTTTCTTCCCAAATTCCTACTATAGTTCATTCTCTTTATGTAATACTCGTTGTATGATGATTATGGACCTAATTAACAAGTTACTTCCCCATAATAAAGTTTAACGTAAGTTCGTCTCCAAAGGAGGAACCTTTCGTGACCAAAATTTTATCCTACCTTTTTGGCTTGGTTTCTTCCCAAATTCCTACTATAGTTCATTCTATTTATGTAATACTCATTGTATGATGATTATGGACCTAATTAACAAGTTACTTTCCGATAATAAAGTTTAACTTAAGTTCGTCTCCAAAGGAGGAACCTTTGGTGACCAAAAGTTTATCCTTCCTTTTTCGCTTGGATTCTTCCCAAATTCCTACTATAGTTCATTCTATTTAAGTAATACTAATTGTGTGATGTTTATGGACCTAATTAACAAGTTACTTTCCGATAATAAAGTTTAACTTAAGTTCGTCTCCAAAGGAGGAACCTTTGGTGCCAAAAGTTTATCCTTCCATTTTCGCTTGGATTCTTCCCAAATTCCTACTATAGTTCATTCTATTTATGTAATACTCATTGTATGATGATTATTGACCTAATTAACAAGTTACTTTCCCAAAATAAAGTTTAAGTTAAGTTCGTCTCCAAAGGAGGAACCTTTGGTGACCAAAATTTTATCCATCCTTTTTCGCTTGGTTTCTTGCCAAATTCTTACTATAGTTCATTCTATTTATGTAATACTAATTGTATGATGATTATTGACCTAATTAACAAGTTAGTTCCCGATAATAAAGTTTAACTTAAGTTCGTCTCCAAAGTAGGAACCTTTGGTGCCAAAATTTTATCCTACCTTTTTGGCTTGGTTTCTTCCCAAATTCCTACTATAGTTCATTCTCTTTATGTAATACTCGTTGTATGATGATTATGGACCTAATTAACAAGTTACTTCCCCATAATAAAGTTTAACGTAAGTTCGTCTCCAAAGGAGGAACCTTTGGTGACCAAAATTTTATCCTACCTTTTTGGCTTGGTTTCTTCCCAAATTCCTACTATAGTTCATTCTATTTATGTAATACTCATTGTATGATGATTATGGACCTAATTAACAAGTTACTTTCCGATAATAAAGTTTAACTTAAGTTCGTCTCCAAAGGAGGAACCTTTGGTGACCAAAAGTTTATCCTTCCTTTTTCGCTTGGATTCTTCCCAAATTCCTACTATAGTTCATTCTATTTAAGTAATACTAATTGTGTGATGTTTATGGACCTAATTAACAAGTTACTTTCCGATAATAAAGTTTAACTTAAGTTCGTCTCCAAAGGAGGAACCTTTGGTGACCAAAAGTTTATCCTTCCATTTTCGCTTGGATTCTTCCCAAATTCCTACTATAGTTCATTCTATTTACGTAATACTCATTGTATGATGATTATTGACCTAATTAACAAGTTACTTTCCCAAAATAAAGTTTAAGTTAAGTTCGTCTCCAAAGGAGGAACCTTTGGTGACCAAAATTTTATCCATCCTTTTTCGCTTGGTTTCTTGCCAAATTCTTACTATAGTTCATTCTATTTATGTAATACTAATTGTATGATGATTATTGACCTAATTAACAAGTTAGTTCCCGATAATAAAGTTTAACTTAAGTTCGTCTCCAAAGTAGGAACCTTTGGTGCCAAAATTTTATCCTACCTTTTTGGCTTGGTTTCTTCCCAAATTCCTACTATAGTTCATTCTCTTTATGTAATACTCGTTGTATGATGATTATGGACCTAATTAACAAGTTACTTCCCCATAATAAAGTTTAACGTAAGTTCGTCTCCAAAGGAGGAACCTTTGGTGACCAAAATTTTATCCTACCTTTTTGGCTTGGTTTCTTCCCAAATTCCAACTATAGTTCATTCTATTTATGTAATACTCATTGTATGATGATTATGGACCTAATTAACAAGTTACTTTCCGATAATAAAGTTTAACTTAAGTTCGTCTCCAAATGAGGAACCTTTGGTGACCAAAAGTTTATCCTTCCTTTTTCGCTTGGATTCTTCCCAAATTCCTACTATAGTTCATTCTATTTAAGTAATACTAATTGTGTGATGTTTATGGACCTAATTAACAAGTTACTTTCCGATAATAAAGTTTAACTTAAGTTCGTCTCCAAAGGAGGAACCTTTGGTGACCAAAAGTTTATCCTTCCTTTTTCGCTTGGATTCTTCCCAAATTCCTACTATAGTTCATTCTATTTACGTAATACTCATTGTATGATGATTATTGACCTAATTAACAAGTTACTTTCCCAAAATAAAGTTTAAGTTAAGTTCGTCTCCAAAGGAGGAACCTTTGGTGACCAAAATTTTATCCATCCTTTTTCGCTTGGTTTCTTGCCAAATTCCTACTATAGTTCATTCTATTTATGTAATACTAATTGTATGACGATTATTGACCTAATTAACAAGTTAGTTCCCGATAATAAAGTTTAACTTAAGTTCGTCTCCAAAGTAGGAACCTTTGGTGACCAAAATTTTATCCTACCTTTTTGGCTTGGTTTCTTCCCAAATTCCTACTATAGTTCATTCTCTTTATGTAATACTCGTTGTATGATGATTATGGACCTAATTAACAAGTTACTTCCCCATAATAAAGTTTAACGTAAGTTCGTCTCCAAAGGAGGAACCTTTGGTGACCAAAATTTTATCCTACCTTTTTGGCTTGGTTTCTTCCCAAATTCCTACTATAGTTCATTCTATTTATGTAATACTCATTGTATGATGATTGTGGACCTAATTAACAAGTTACTTCCCCATAATAAAGTTTAAGTTAAGTTCGTCTCCAAAGGAGGAACCTTTGGTGACCAAAATTTTATCCTTCCTTTTTCGCATGGTTGCTTGCCAAATTCCTACTATAGTTCATTCTATTTATGTAATACTCATTGTGTGATGATTATGGACCTAATTAACAAGTTACTTCCCCAAAATAAAGTTTAAGTTAAGTTCGTCTCCAAAGGAGGAACCTTTGGTGACCAAAAGTTTATCCTTTATTTTTCGCTTGGATTCTTGCCAAATTCCTACTATAGTTCATTCTATTTAAGTAATACTAATTTTGTGATGTTTATGGACCTAATTAACAAGTTACTTTCCGATAATAAAGTTTAACTTAAGTTCGTCTCCAAAGTAGGAACCTTTGGTGACCAAAAGTTTATCCTTCCTTTTTCGCTTGGATTCTTCCCAAATTCCTACTATAGTTCATTCTATTTACATAATACTCATTGTATGATAATCATTGACCTAATTACCAAGTTACTTCCCCAAAATAAAGTTTAAGTTAAGTTCGTCTCCAAAGGAGGAACCTTTGGTGACCAAAATTATATCCTTCCTTTTTCGCTTGGTTTCTTGCCAAATTCCTACTATAGTTCATTCTATTTATGTAATACTCATTGTATGATGATTATGGACCTAATTAACAAGTTACTTTCCGATAATAAAGTTTAACTTAAGTTCGTCTCCAAAGGAGGAACCTTTGGTGACCAAAAGTTTATCCTTCCTTTTTCGCTTGGATTCTTCCCAAATTCCTACTATAGTTCATTCTATTTAAGTAATACTAATTGTGTGATGTTTATGGACCTAATTAACAAGTTACTTTCCGATAATAAAGTTTAACTTAAGTTCGTCTCCAAAGGAGGAACCTTTGGTGACCAAAATTTTATCCTACCTTTTTGGCTTGGTTTCTTCCCAAATTCCTACTATAGTTCATTCTATTTATGTAATACTCATTGTATGATGATTATGGACCTAATTAACAAGTTACTTTCCGATAATAAAGTTTAACTTAAGTTCGTCTCCAAAGGAGGAACCTTTGGTGACCAAAAGTTTATCCTTCCTTTTTCGCTTGGATTCTTCCCAAATTCCTACTATAGTTCATTCTATTTAAGTAATACTAATTGTGTGATGTTTATGGACCTAATTAACAAGTTACTTTCCGATAATAAAGTTTAACTTAAGTTCGTCTCCAAAGGAGGAACCTTTGGTGACCAAAAGTTTATCCTTCCATTTTCGCTTGGATTCTTCCCAAATTCCTACTATAGTTCATTCTATTTACGTAATACTCATTGTATGATGATTATTGACCTAATTAACAAGTTACTTTCCCAAAATAAAGTTTAACTTAAGTTCGTCTCCAAAGGAGGAACCTTTGGTGACCAAAAGTTTATCCTTCCTTTTTCGCTTGGATTCTTCCCAAATTCCTACTATAGTTCATTCTATTTAAGTAATACTAATTGTGTGATGTTTATGGACCTAATTAACAAGTTACTTTCCGATAATAAAGTTTAACTTAAGTTCGTCTCCAAAGGAGGAACCTTTGGTGACCAAAAGTTTATCCTTCCTTTTTCGCTTGGATTCTTCCCAAATTCCTACTATAGTTCATTCTATTTACGTAATACTCATTGTATGATGATTATTGACCTAATTAACAAGTTACTTTCCCAAAATAAAGTTTAAGTTAAGTTCGTCTCCAAAGGAGGAACCTTTGGTGACCAAAATTTTATCCATCCTTTTTCGCTTGGTTTCTTGCCAAATTCCTACTATAGTTCATTCTATTTATGTAATACTAATTGTATGATGATTATTGACCTAATTAACAAGTTAGTTCCCGATAATAAAGTTTAACTTAAGTTCGTCTCCAAAGTAGGAACCTTTGGTGACCAAAATTTTATCCTACCTTTTTGGCTTGGTTTCTTCCCAAATTCCTACTATAGTTCATTCTCTTTATGTAATACTCGTTGTATGATGATTATGGACCTAATTAACAAGTTACTTCCCCATAATAAAGTTTAACGTAAGTTCGTCTCCAAAGGAGGAACCTTTGGTGACCAAAATTTTATCCTACCTTTTTGGCTTGGTTTCTTCCCAAATTCCTACTATAGTTCATTCTATTTATGTAATACTCATTGTATGATGATTGTGGACCTAATTAACAAGTTACTTCCCCATAATAAAGTTTAAGTTAAGTTCGTCTCCAAAGGAGGAACCTTTGGTGACCAAAATTTTATCCTTCCTTTTTCGCATGGTTGCTTGCCAAATTCCTACTATAGTTCATTCTATTTATGTAATACTCATTGTGTGATGATTATGGACCTAATTAACAAGTTACTTCCCCAAAATAAAGTTTAAGTTAAGTTCGTCTCCAAAGGAGGAACCTTTGGTGACCAAAAGTTTATCCTTTATTTTTCGCTTGGATTCTTGCCAAATTCCTACTATAGTTCATTCTATTTAAGTAATACTAATTTTGTGATGTTTATGGACCTAATTAACAAGTTACTTTCCGATAATAAAGTTTAACTTAAGTTCGTCTCCAAAGTAGGAACCTTTGGTGACCAAAAGTTTATCCTTCCTTTTTCGCTTGGATTCTTCCCAAATTCCTACTATAGTTCATTCTATTTACATAATACTCATTGTATGATAATCATTGACCTAATTACCAAGTTACTTCCCCAAAATAAAGTTTAAGTTAAGTTCGTCTCCAAAGGAGGAACCTTTGGTGACCAAAATTATATCCTTCCTTTTTCGCTTGGTTTCTTGCCAAATTCCTACTATAGTTCATTCTATTTATGTAATACTCATTGTATGATGATTATGGACCTAATTAACAAGTTACTTTCCGATAATAAAGTTTAACTTAAGTTCGTCTCCAAAGGAGGAACCTTTGGTGACCAAAAGTTTATCCTTCCTTTTTCGCTTGGATTCTTCCCAAATTCCTACTATAGTTCATTCTATTTAAGTAATACTAATTGTGTGATGTTTATGGACCTAATTAACAAGTTACTTTCCGATAATAAAGTTTAACTTAAGTTCGTCTCCAAAGGAGGAACCTTTGGTGACCAAAATTTTATCCTACCTTTTTGGCTTGGTTTCTTCCCAAATTCCTACTATAGTTCATTCTATTTATGTAATACTCATTGTATGATGATTATGGACCTAATTAACAAGTTACTTTCCGATAATAAAGTTTAACTTAAGTTCGTCTCCAAAGGAGGAACCTTTGGTGACCAAAAGTTTATCCTTCCATTTTCGCTTGGATTCTTCCCAAATTCCTACTATAGTTCATTCTATTTACATAATACTCATTGTATGATAATCATTGACCTAATTACCAAGTTACTTCCCCAAAATAAAGTTTAAGTTAAGTTCGTCTCCAAAGGAGGAACCTTTGGTGACCAAAATTATATCCTTCCTTTTTCGCTTGGTTTCTTGCCAAATTCCTACTATAGTTCATTCTATTTATGTAATACTCATTGTATGATGATTATGGACCTAATTAACAAGTTACTTTCCGATAATAAAGTTTAACTTAAGTTCGTCTCCAAAGGAGGAACCTTTGGTGACCAAAAGTTTATCCTTCCTTTTTCGCTTGGATTCTTCCCAAATTCCTACTATAGTTCATTCTATTTAAGTAATACTAATTGTGTGATGTTTATGGACCTAATTAACAAGTTACTTTCCGATAATAAAGTTTAACTTAAGTTCGTCTCCAAAGGAGGAACCTTTGGTGACCAAAATTTTATCCTACCTTTTTGGCTTGGTTTCTTCCCAAATTCCTACTATAGTTCATTCTATTTATGTAATACTCATTGTATGATGATTATGGACCTAATTAACAAGTTACTTTCCGATAATAAAGTTTAACTTAAGTTCGTCTCCAAAGGAGGAACCTTTGGTGACCAAAAGTTTATCCTTCCTTTTTCGCTTGGATTCTTCCCAAATTCCTACTATAGTTCATTCTATTTAAGTAATACTAATTGTGTGATGTTTATGGACCTAATTAACAAGTTACTTTCCGATAATAAAGTTTAACTTAAGTTCGTCTCCAAAGGAGGAACCTTTGGTGACCAAAAGTTTATCCTTCCATTTTCGCTTGGATTCTTCCCAAATTCCTACTATAGTTCATTCTATTTACGTAATACTCATTGTATGATGATTATTGACCTAATTAACAAGTTACTTTCCCAAAATAAAGTTTAACTTAAGTTCGTCTCCAAAGGAGGAACCTTTGGTGACCAAAAGTTTATCCTTCCTTTTTCGCTTGGATTCTTCCCAAATTCCTACTATAGTTCATTCTATTTAAGTAATACTAATTGTGTGATGTTTATTGACCTAATTAACAAGTTACTTTCCGATAATAAAGTTTAACTTAAGTTCGTCTCCAAAGGAGGAACCTTTGGTGACCAAAAGTTTATCCTTCCTTTTTCGCTTGGATTCTTCCCAAATTCCTACTATAGTTCATTCTATTTACGTAATACTCATTGTATGATGATTATTGACCTAATTAACAAGTTACTTTCCCAAAATAAAGTTTAAGTTAAGTTCGTCTCCAAAGGAGGAACCTTTGGTGACCAAAATTTTATCCATCCTTTTTCGCTTGGTTTCTTGCCAAATTCCTACTATAGTTCATTCTATTTATGTAATACTAATTGTATGATGATTATTGACCTAATTAACAAGTTAGTTCCCGATAATAAAGTTTAACTTAAGTTCGTCTCCAAAGTAGGAACCTTTGGTGACCAAAATTTTATCCTACCTTTTTGGCTTGGTTTCTTCCCAAATTCCTACTATAGTTCATTCTCTTTATGTAATACTCGTTGTATGATGATTATGGACCTAATTAACAAGTTACTTCCCCATAATAAAGTTTAACGTAAGTTCGTCTCCAAAGGAGGAACCTTTGGTGACCAAAATTTTATCCTACCTTTTTGGCTTGGTTTCTTCCCAAATTCCTACTATAGTTCATTCTATTTATGTAATACTCATTGTATGATGATTGTGGACCTAATTAACAAGTTACTTCCCCATAATAAAGTTTAAGTTAAGTTCGTCTCCAAAGGAGGAACCTTTGGTGACCAAAATTTTATCCTTCCTTTTTCGCATGGTTGCTTGCCAAATTCCTACTATAGTTCATTCTATTTATGTAATACTCATTGTGTGATGATTATGGACCTAATTAACAAGTTACTTCCCCAAAATAAAGTTTAAGTTAAGTTCGTCTCCAAAGGAGGAACCTTTGGTGACCAAAAGTTTATCCTTTATTTTTCGCTTGGATTCTTGCCAAATTCCTACTATAGTTCATTCTATTTAAGTAATACTAATTTTGTGATGTTTATGGACCTAATTAACAAGTTACTTTCCGATAATAAAGTTTAACTTAAGTTCGTCTCCAAAGTAGGAACCTTTGGTGACCAAAAGTTTATCCTTCCTTTTTCGCTTGGATTCTTCCCAAATTCCTACTATAGTTCATTCTATTTACATAATACTCATTGTATGATAATCATTGACCTAATTACCAAGTTACTTCCCCAAAATAAAGTTTAAGTTAAGTTCGTCTCCAAAGGAGGAACCTTTGGTGACCAAAATTATATCCTTCCTTTTTCGCTTGGTTTCTTGCCAAATTCCTACTATAGTTCATTCTATTTATGTAATACTCATTGTATGATGATTATGGACCTAATTAACAAGTTACTTTCCGATAATAAAGTTTAACTTAAGTTCGTCTCCAAAGGAGGAACCTTTGGTGACCAAAAGTTTATCCTTCCTTTTTCGCTTGGATTCTTCCCAAATTCCTACTATAGTTCATTCTATTTAAGTAATACTAATTGTGTGATGTTTATGGACCTAATTAACAAGTTACTTTCCGATAATAAAGTTTAACTTAAGTTCGTCTCCAAAGGAGGAACCTTTGGTGACCAAAATTTTATCCTACCTTTTTGGCTTGGTTTCTTCCCAAATTCCTACTATAGTTCATTCTATTTATGTAATACTCATTGTATGATGATTATGGACCTAATTAACAAGTTACTTTCCGATAATAAAGTTTAACTTAAGTTCGTCTCCAAAGGAGGAACCTTTGGTGACCAAAAGTTTATCCTTCCTTTTTCGCTTGGATTCTTCCCAAATTCCTACTATAGTTCATTCTATTTAAGTAATACTAATTGTGTGATGTTTATGGACCTAATTAACAAGTTACTTTCCGATAATAAAGTTTAACTTAAGTTCGTCTCCAAAGGAGGAACCTTTGGTGACCAAAAGTTTATCCTTCCATTTTCGCTTGGATTCTTCCCAAATTCCTACTATAGTTCATTCTATTTACGTAATACTCATTGTATGATGATTATTGACCTAATTAACAAGTTACTTTCCCAAAATAAAGTTTAACTTAAGTTCGTCTCCAAAGGAGGAACCTTTGGTGACCAAAAGTTTATCCTTCCTTTTTCGCTTGGATTCTTCCCAAATTCCTACTATAGTTCATTCTATTTAAGTAATACTAATTGTGTGATGTTTATTGACCTAATTAACAAGTTACTTTCCGATAATAAAGTTTAACTTAAGTTCGTCTCCAAAGGAGGAACCTTTGGTGACCAAAAGTTTATCCTTCCTTTTTCGCTTGGATTCTTCCCAAATTCCTACTATAGTTCATTCTATTTACGTAATACTCATTGTATGATGATTATTGACCTAATTAACAAGTTACTTTCCCAAAATAAAGTTTAAGTTAAGTTCGTCTCCAAAGGAGGAACCTTTGGTGACCAAAATTTTATCCATCCTTTTTCGCTTGGTTTCTTGCCAAATTCCTACTATAGTTCATTCTATTTATGTAATACTAATTGTATGATGATTATTGACCTAATTAACAAGTTAGTTCCCGATAATAAAGTTTAACTTAAGTTCGTCTCCAAAGTAGGAACCTTTGGTGACCAAAATTTTATCCTACCTTTTTGGCTTGGTTTCTTCCCAAATTCCTACTATAGTTCATTCTCTTTATGTAATACTCGTTGTATGATGATTATGGACCTAATTAACAAGTTACTTCCCCATAATAAAGTTTAACGTAAGTTCGTCTCCAAAGGAGGAACCTTTGGTGACCAAAATTTTATCCTACCTTTTTGGCTTGGTTTCTTCCCAAATTCCTACTATAGTTCATTCTATTTATGTAATACTCATTGTATGATGATTGTGGACCTAATTAACAAGTTACTTCCCCATAATAAAGTTTAAGTTAAGTTCGTCTCCAAAGGAGGAACCTTTGGTGACCAAAATTTTATCCTTCCTTTTTCGCATGGTTGCTTGCCAAATTCCTACTATAGTTCATTCTATTTATGTAATACTCATTGTGTGATGATTATGGACCTAATTAACAAGTTACTTCCCCAAAATAAAGTTTAAGTTAAGTTCGTCTCCAAAGGAGGAACCTTTGGTGACCAAAAGTTTATCCTTTATTTTTCGCTTGGATTCTTGCCAAATTCCTACTATAGTTCATTCTATTTAAGTAATACTAATTTTGTGATGTTTATGGACCTAATTAACAAGTTACTTTCCGATAATAAAGTTTAACTTAAGTTCGTCTCCAAAGTAGGAACCTTTGGTGACCAAAAGTTTATCCTTCCTTTTTCGCTTGGATTCTTCCCAAATTCCTACTATAGTTCATTCTATTTACATAATACTCATTGTATGATAATCATTGACCTAATTACCAAGTTACTTCCCCAAAATAAAGTTTAAGTTAAGTTCGTCTCCAAAGGAGGAACCTTTGGTGACCAAAATTATATCCTTCCTTTTTCGCTTGGTTTCTTGCCAAATTCCTACTATAGTTCATTCTATTTATGTAATACTCATTGTATGATGATTATGGACCTAATTAACAAGTTACTTTCCGATAATAAAGTTTAACTTAAGTTCGTCTCCAAAGGAGGAACCTTTGGTGACCAAAAGTTTATCCTTCCTTTTTCGCTTGGATTCTTCCCAAATTCCTACTATAGTTCATTCTATTTAAGTAATACTAATTGTGTGATGTTTATGGACCTAATTAACAAGTTACTTTCCGATAATAAAGTTTAACTTAAGTTCGTCTCCAAAGGAGGAACCTTTGGTGACCAAAATTTTATCCTACCTTTTTGGCTTGGTTTCTTCCCAAATTCCTACTATAGTTCATTCTATTTATGTAATACTCATTGTATGATGATTATGGACCTAATTAACAAGTTACTTTCCGATAATAAAGTTTAACTTAAGTTCGTCTCCAAAGGAGGAACCTTTGGTGACCAAAAGTTTATCCTTCCTTTTTCGCTTGGATTCTTCCCAAATTCCTACTATAGTTCATTCTATTTAAGTAATACTAATTGTGTGATGTTTATGGACCTAATTAACAAGTTACTTTCCGATAATAAAGTTTAACTTAAGTTCGTCTCCAAAGGAGGAACCTTTGGTGACCAAAAGTTTATCCTTCCATTTTCGCTTGGATTCTTCCCAAATTCCTACTATAGTTCATTCTATTTACATAATACTCATTGTATGATAATCATTGACCTAATTACCAAGTTACTTCCCCAAAATAAAGTTTAAGTTAAGTTCGTCTCCAAAGGAGGAACCTTTGGTGACCAAAATTATATCCTTCCTTTTTCGCTTGGTTTCTTGCCAAATTCCTACTATAGTTCATTCTATTTATGTAATACTCATTGTATGATGATTATGGACCTAATTAACAAGTTACTTTCCGATAATAAAGTTTAACTTAAGTTCGTCTCCAAAGGAGGAACCTTTGGTGACCAAAAGTTTATCCTTCCTTTTTCGCTTGGATTCTTCCCAAATTCCTACTATAGTTCATTCTATTTAAGTAATACTAATTGTGTGATGTTTATGGACCTAATTAACAAGTTACTTTCCGATAATAAAGTTTAACTTAAGTTCGTCTCCAAAGGAGGAACCTTTGGTGACCAAAATTTTATCCTACCTTTTTGGCTTGGTTTCTTCCCAAATTCCTACTATAGTTCATTCTATTTATGTAATACTCATTGTATGATGATTATGGACCTAATTAACAAGTTACTTTCCGATAATAAAGTTTAACTTAAGTTCGTCTCCAAAGGAGGAACCTTTGGTGACCAAAAGTTTATCCTTCCTTTTTCGCTTGGATTCTTCCCAAATTCCTACTATAGTTCATTCTATTTAAGTAATACTAATTGTGTGATGTTTATGGACCTAATTAACAAGTTACTTTCCGATAATAAAGTTTAACTTAAGTTCGTCTCCAAAGGAGGAACCTTTGGTGACCAAAAGTTTATCCTTCCATTTTCGCTTGGATTCTTCCCAAATTCCTACTATAGTTCATTCTATTTACGTAATACTCATTGTATGATGATTATTGACCTAATTAACAAGTTACTTTCCCAAAATAAAGTTTAACTTAAGTTCGTCTCCAAAGGAGGAACCTTTGGTGACCAAAAGTTTATCCTTCCTTTTTCGCTTGGATTCTTCCCAAATTCCTACTATAGTTCATTCTATTTAAGTAATACTAATTGTGTGATGTTTATGGACCTAATTAACAAGTTACTTTCCGATAATAAAGTTTAACTTAAGTTCGTCTCCAAAGGAGGAACCTTTGGTGACCAAAAGTTTATCCTTCCTTTTTCGCTTGGATTCTTCCCAAATTCCTACTATAGTTCATTCTATTTACGTAATACTCATTGTATGATGATTATTGACCTAATTAACAAGTTACTTTCCCAAAATAAAGTTTAAGTTAAGTTCGTCTCCAAAGGAGGAACCTTTGGTGACCAAAATTTTATCCATCCTTTTTCGCTTGGTTTCTTGCCAAATTCCTACTATAGTTCATTCTATTTATGTAATACTAATTGTATGATGATTATTGACCTAATTAACAAGTTAGTTCCCGATAATAAAGTTTAACTTAAGTTCGTCTCCAAAGTAGGAACCTTTGGTGACCAAAATTTTATCCTACCTTTTTGGCTTGGTTTCTTCCCAAATTCCTACTATAGTTCATTCTCTTTATGTAATACTCGTTGTATGATGATTATGGACCTAATTAACAAGTTACTTCCCCATAATAAAGTTTAACGTAAGTTCGTCTCCAAAGGAGGAACCTTTGGTGACCAAAATTTTATCCTACCTTTTTGGCTTGGTTTCTTCCCAAATTCCTACTATAGTTCATTCTATTTATGTAATACTCATTGTATGATGATTGTGGACCTAATTAACAAGTTACTTCCCCATAATAAAGTTTAAGTTAAGTTCGTCTCCAAAGGAGGAACCTTTGGTGACCAAAATTTTATCCTTCCTTTTTCGCATGGTTGCTTGCCAAATTCCTACTATAGTTCATTCTATTTATGTAATACTCATTGTGTGATGATTATGGACCTAATTAACAAGTTACTTCCCCAAAATAAAGTTTAAGTTAAGTTCGTCTCCAAAGGAGGAACCTTTGGTGACCAAAAGTTTATCCTTTATTTTTCGCTTGGATTCTTGCCAAATTCCTACTATAGTTCATTCTATTTAAGTAATACTAATTTTGTGATGTTTATGGACCTAATTAACAAGTTACTTTCCGATAATAAAGTTTAACTTAAGTTCGTCTCCAAAGTAGGAACCTTTGGTGACCAAAAGTTTATCCTTCCTTTTTCGCTTGGATTCTTCCCAAATTCCTACTATAGTTCATTCTATTTACATAATACTCATTGTATGATAATCATTGACCTAATTACCAAGTTACTTCCCCAAAATAAAGTTTAAGTTAAGTTCGTCTCCAAAGGAGGAACCTTTGGTGACCAAAATTATATCCTTCCTTTTTCGCTTGGTTTCTTGCCAAATTCCTACTATA
Organism: Medicago sativa; assembly: GCF_051527215.1. Classification (NCBI taxonomy): domain Eukaryota; kingdom Viridiplantae; phylum Streptophyta; class Magnoliopsida; order Fabales; family Fabaceae; genus Medicago; species Medicago sativa. The sequence goes on along the minus strand of NC_140752.1, from coordinate 44,746,467 downwards.
GTTCATTCTATTTATGTAATACTCATTGTATGATGATTATGGACCTAATTAACAAGTTACTTTCCGATAATAAAGTTTAACTTAAGTTCGTCTCCAAAGGAGGAACCTTTGGTGACCAAAAGTTTATCCTTCCTTTTTCGCTTGGATTCTTCCCAAATTCCTACTATAGTTCATTCTATTTAAGTAATACTAATTGTGTGATGTTTATGGACCTAATTAACAAGTTACTTTCCGATAATAAAGTTTAACTTAAGTTCGTCTCCAAAGGAGGAACCTTTGGTGACCAAAATTTTATCCTACCTTTTTGGCTTGGTTTCTTCCCAAATTCCTACTATAGTTCATTCTATTTATGTAATACTCATTGTATGATGATTATGGACCTAATTAACAAGTTACTTTCCGATAATAAAGTTTAACTTAAGTTCGTCTCCAAAGGAGGAACCTTTGGTGACCAAAAGTTTATCCTTCCTTTTTCGCTTGGATTCTTCCCAAATTCCTACTATAGTTCATTCTATTTAAGTAATACTAATTGTGTGATGTTTATGGACCTAATTAACAAGTTACTTTCCGATAATAAAGTTTAACTTAAGTTCGTCTCCAAAGGAGGAACCTTTGGTGACCAAAAGTTTATCCTTCCATTTTCGCTTGGATTCTTCCCAAATTCCTACTATAGTTCATTCTATTTACGTAATACTCATTGTATGATGATTATTGACCTAATTAACAAGTTACTTTCCCAAAATAAAGTTTAACTTAAGTTCGTCTCCAAAGGAGGAACCTTTGGTGACCAAAAGTTTATCCTTCCTTTTTCGCTTGGATTCTTCCCAAATTCCTACTATAGTTCATTCTATTTAAGTAATACTAATTGTGTGATGTTTATGGACCTAATTAACAAGTTACTTTCCGATAATAAAGTTTAACTTAAGTTCGTCTCCAAAGGAGGAACCTTTGGTGACCAAAAGTTTATCCTTCCTTTTTCGCTTGGATTCTTCCCAAATTCCTACTATAGTTCATTCTATTTACGTAATACTCATTGTATGATGATTATTGACCTAATTAACAAGTTACTTTCCCAAAATAAAGTTTAAGTTAAGTTCGTCTCCAAAGGAGGAACCTTTGGTGACCAAAATTTTATCCATCCTTTTTCGCTTGGTTTCTTGCCAAATTCCTACTATAGTTCATTCTATTTATGTAATACTAATTGTATGATGATTATTGACCTAATTAACAAGTTAGTTCCCGATAATAAAGTTTAACTTAAGTTCGTCTCCAAAGTAGGAACCTTTGGTGACCAAAATTTTATCCTACCTTTTTGGCTTGGTTTCTTCCCAAATTCCTACTATAGTTCATTCTCTTTATGTAATACTCGTTGTATGATGATTATGGACCTAATTAACAAGTTACTTCCCCATAATAAAGTTTAACGTAAGTTCGTCTCCAAAGGAGGAACCTTTGGTGACCAAAATTTTATCCTACCTTTTTGGCTTGGTTTCTTCCCAAATTCCTACTATAGTTCATTCTATTTATGTAATACTCATTGTATGATGATTGTGGACCTAATTAACAAGTTACTTCCCCATAATAAAGTTTAAGTTAAGTTCGTCTCCAAAGGAGGAACCTTTGGTGACCAAAAGTTTATCCTTTATTTTTCGCTTGGATTCTTGCCAAATTCCTACTATAGTTCATTCTATTTAAGTAATACTAATTTTGTGATGTTTATGGACCTAATTAACAAGTTACTTTCCGATAATAAAGTTTAACTTAAGTTCGTCTCCAAAGTAGGAACCTTTGGTGACCAAAAGTTTATCCTTCCTTTTTCGCTTGGATTCTTCCCAAATTCCTACTATAGTTCATTCTATTTACATAATACTCATTGTATGATAATCATTGACCTAATTACCAAGTTACTTCCCCAAAATAAAGTTTAAGTTAAGTTCGTCTCCAAAGGAGGAACCTTTGGTGACCAAAATTATATCCTTCCTTTTTCGCTTGGTTTCTTGCCAAATTCCTACTATAGTTCATTCTATTTATGTAATACTCATTGTATGATGATTATGGACCTAATTAACAAGTTACTTTCCGATAATAAAGTTTAACTTAAGTTCGTCTCCAAAGGAGGAACCTTTGGTGACCAAAAGTTTATCCTTCCTTTTTCGCTTGGATTCTTCCCAAATTCCTACTATAGTTCATTCTATTTAAGTAATACTAATTGTGTGATGTTTATGGACCTAATTAACAAGTTACTTTCCGATAATAAAGTTTAACTTAAGTTCGTCTCCAAAGGAGGAACCTTTGGTGACCAAAATTTTATCCTACCTTTTTGGCTTGGTTTCTTCCCAAATTCCTACTATAGTTCATTCTATTTATGTAATACTCATTGTATGATGATTATGGACCTAATTAACAAGTTACTTTCCGATAATAAAGTTTAACTTAAGTTCGTCTCCAAAGGAGGAACCTTTGGTGACCAAAAGTTTATCCTTCCTTTTTCGCTTGGATTCTTCCCAAATTCCTACTATAGTTCATTCTATTTAAGTAATACTAATTGTGTGATGTTTATGGACCTAATTAACAAGTTACTTTCCGATAATAAAGTTTAACTTAAGTTCGTCTCCAAAGGAGGAACCTTTGGTGACCAAAAGTTTATCCTTCCATTTTCGCTTGGATTCTTCCCAAATTCCTACTATAGTTCATTCTATTTACGTAATACTCATTGTATGATGATTATTGACCTAATTAACAAGTTACTTTCCCAAAATAAAGTTTAACTTAAGTTCGTCTCCAAAGGAGGAACCTTTGGTGACCAAAAGTTTATCCTTCCTTTTTCGCTTGGATTCTTCCCAAATTCCTACTATAGTTCATTCTATTTAAGTAATACTAATTGTGTGATGTTTATGGACCTAATTAACAAGTTACTTTCCGATAATAAAGTTTAACTTAAGTTCGTCTCCAAAGGAGGAACCTTTGGTGACCAAAAGTTTATCCTTCCTTTTTCGCTTGGATTCTTCCCAAATTCCTACTATAGTTCATTCTATTTACGTAATACTCATTGTATGATGATTATTGACCTAATTAACAAGTTACTTTCCCAAAATAAAGTTTAAGTTAAGTTCCTCTCCAAAGGAGGAACCTTTGGTGACCAAAATTTTATCCATCCTTTTTCGCTTGGTTTCTTGCCAAATTCCTACTATAGTTCATTCTATTTATGTAATACTAATTGTATGATGATTATTGACCTAATTAACAAGTTAGTTCCCGATAATAAAGTTTAACTTAAGTTCGTCTCCAAAGTAGGAACCTTTGGTGACCAAAATTTTATCCTACCTTTTTGGCTTGGTTTCTTCCCAAATTCCTACTATAGTTCATTCTCTTTATGTAATACTCGTTGTATGATGATTATGGACCTAATTAACAAGTTACTTCCCCATAATAAAGTTTAACGTAAGTTCGTCTCCAAAGGAGGAACCTTTCGTGACCAAAATTTTATCCTACCTTTTTGGCTTGGTTTCTTCCCAAATTCCTACTATAGTTCATTCTCTTTATGTAATACTCGTTGTATGATGATTATGGACCTAATTAACAAGTTACTTCCCCATAATAAAGTTTAACGTAAGTTCGTCTCCAAAGGAGGAACCTTTGGTGACCAAAATTTTATCCTACCTTTTTGGCTTGGTTTCTTCCCAAATTCCAACTATAGTTCATTCTATTTATGTAATACTCATTGTATGATGATTATGGACCTAATTAACAAGTTACTTTCCGATAATAAAGTTTAACTTAAGTTCGTCTCCAAATGAGGAACCTTTGGTGACCAAAAGTTTATCCTTCCTTTTTCGCTTGGATTCTTCCCAAATTCCTACTATAGTTCATTCTATTTAAGTAATACTAATTGTGTGATGTTTATGGACCTAATTAACAAGTTACTTTCCGATAATAAAGTTTAACTTAAGTTCGTCTCCAAAGGAGGAACCTTTGGTGACCAAAAGTTTATCCTTCCTTTTTCGCTTGGATTCTTCCCAAATTCCTACTATAGTTCATTCTATTTACGTAATACTCATTGTATGATGATTATTGACCTAATTAACAAGTTACTTTCCCAAAATAAAGTTTAAGTTAAGTTCGTCTCCAAAGGAGGAACCTTTGGTGACCAAAATTTTATCCATCCTTTTTCGCTTGGTTTCTTGCCAAATTCCTACTATAGTTCATTCTATTTATGTAATACTAATTGTATGACGATTATTGACCTAATTAACAAGTTAGTTCCCGATAATAAAGTTTAACTTAAGTTCGTCTCCAAAGTAGGAACCTTTGGTGACCAAAATTTTATCCTACCTTTTTGGCTTGGTTTCTTCCCAAATTCCTACTATAGTTCATTCTCTTTATGTAATACTCGTTGTATGATGATTATGGACCTAATTAACAAGTTACTTCCCCATAATAAAGTTTAACGTAAGTTCGTCTCCAAAGGAGGAACCTTTGGTGACCAAAATTTTATCCTACCTTTTTGGCTTGGTTTCTTCCCAAATTCCTACTATAGTTCATTCTATTTATGTAATACTCATTGTATGATGATTGTGGACCTAATTAACAAGTTACTTCCCCATAATAAAGTTTAAGTTAAGTTCGTCTCCAAAGGAGGAACCTTTGGTGACCAAAATTTTATCCTTCCTTTTTCGCATGGTTGCTTGCCAAATTCCTACTATAGTTCATTCTATTTATGTAATACTCATTGTGTGATGATTATGGACCTAATTAACAAGTTACTTCCCCAAAATAAAGTTTAAGTTAAGTTCGTCTCCAAAGGAGGAACCTTTGGTGACCAAAAGTTTATCCTTTATTTTTCGCTTGGATTCTTGCCAAATTCCTACTATAGTTCATTCTATTTAAGTAATACTAATTTTGTGATGTTTATGGACCTAATTAACAAGTTACTTTCCGATAATAAAGTTTAACTTAAGTTCGTCTCCAAAGTAGGAACCTTTGGTGACCAAAAGTTTATCCTTCCTTTTTCGCTTGGATTCTTCCCAAATTCCTACTATAGTTCATTCTATTTACATAATACTCATTGTATGATAATCATTGACCTAATTACCAAGTTACTTCCCCAAAATAAAGTTTAAGTTAAGTTCGTCTCCAAAGGAGGAACCTTTGGTGACCAAAATTATATCCTTCCTTTTTCGCTTGGTTTCTTGCCAAATTCCTACTATAGTTCATTCTATTTATGTAATACTCATTGTATGATGATTATGGACCTAATTAACAAGTTACTTTCCGATAATAAAGTTTAACTTAAGTTCGTCTCCAAAGGAGGAACCTTTGGTGACCAAAAGTTTATCCTTCCTTTTTCGCTTGGATTCTTCCCAAATTCCTACTATAGTTCATTCTATTTAAGTAATACTAATTGTGTGATGTTTATGGACCTAATTAACAAGTTACTTTCCGATAATAAAGTTTAACTTAAGTTCGTCTCCAAAGGAGGAACCTTTGGTGACCAAAATTTTATCCTACCTTTTTGGCTTGGTTTCTTCCCAAATTCCTACTATAGTTCATTCTATTTATGTAATACTCATTGTATGATGATTATGGACCTAATTAACAAGTTACTTTCCGATAATAAAGTTTAACTTAAGTTCGTCTCCAAAGGAGGAACCTTTGGTGACCAAAAGTTTATCCTTCCTTTTTCGCTTGGATTCTTCCCAAATTCCTACTATAGTTCATTCTATTTAAGTAATACTAATTGTGTGATGTTTATGGACCTAATTAACAAGTTACTTTCCGATAATAAAGTTTAACTTAAGTTCGTCTCCAAAGGAGGAACCTTTGGTGACCAAAAGTTTATCCTTCCATTTTCGCTTGGATTCTTCCCAAATTCCTACTATAGTTCATTCTATTTACGTAATACTCATTGTATGATGATTATTGACCTAATTAACAAGTTACTTTCCCAAAATAAAGTTTAACTTAAGTTCGTCTCCAAAGGAGGAACCTTTGGTGACCAAAAGTTTATCCTTCCTTTTTCGCTTGGATTCTTCCCAAATTCCTACTATAGTTCATTCTATTTAAGTAATACTAATTGTGTGATGTTTATGGACCTAATTAACAAGTTACTTTCCGATAATAAAGTTTAACTTAAGTTCGTCTCCAAAGGAGGAACCTTTGGTGACCAAAAGTTTATCCTTCCTTTTTCGCTTGGATTCTTCCCAAATTTCTACTATAGTTCATTCTATTTACGTAATACTCATTGTATGATGATTATTGACCTAATTAACAAGTTACTTTCCCAAAATAAAGTTTAAGTTAAGTTCGTCTCCAAAGGAGGAACCTTTGGTGACCAAAATTTTATCCATCCTTTTTCGCTTGGTTTCTTGCCAAATTCCTACTATAGTTCATTCTATTTATGTAATACTAATTGTATGATGATTATTGACCTAATTAACAAGTTAGTTCCCGATAATAAAGTTTAACTTAAGTTCGTCTCCAAAGTAGGAACCTTTGGTGACCAAAATTTTATCCATCCTTTTTGGCTTGGTTTCTTCCCAAATTCCTACTATAGTTCATTCTCTTTATGTAATACTCGTTGTATGATGATTATGGACCTAATTAACAAGTTACTTCCCCATAATAAAGTTTAACGTAAGTTCGTCTCCAAAGGAGGAACCTTTGGTGACCAAAATTTTATCCTACCTTTTTGGCTTGGTTTCTTCCCAAATTCCTACTATAGTTCATTCTATTTATGTAATACTCATTGTATGATGATTGTGGACCTAATTAACAAGTTACTTCCCCATAATAAAGTTTAAGTTAAGTTCGTCTCCAAAGGAGGAACCTTTGGTGACCAAAATTTTATCCTTCCTTTTTCGCATGGTTGCTTGCCAAATTCCTACTATAGTTCATTCTATTTATGTAATACTCATTGTGTGATGATTATGGACCTAATTAACAAGTTACTTCCCCAAAATAAAGTTTAAGTTAAGTTCGTCTCCAAAGGAGGAACCTTTGGTGACCAAAAGTTTATCCTTTATTTTTCGCTTGGATTCTTGCCAAATTCCTACTATAGTTCATTCTATTTAAGTAATACTAATTTTGTGATGTTTATGGACCTAATTAACAAGTTACTTTCCGATAATAAAGTTTAACTTAAGTTCGTCTCCAAAGTAGGAACCTTTGGTGACCAAAAGTTTATCCTTCCTTTTTCGCTTGGATTCTTCCCAAATTCCTACTATAGTTCATTCTATTTACATAATACTCATTGTATGATAATCATTGACCTAATTACCAAGTTACTTCCCCAAAATAAAGTTTAAGTTAAGTTCGTCTCCAAAGGAGGAACCTTTGGTGACCAAAATTATATCCTTCCTTTTTCGCTTGGTTTCTTGCCAAATTCCTACTATAGTTCATTCTATTTATGTAATACTCATTGTATGATGATTATGGACCTAATTAACAAGTTACTTTCCGATAATAAAGTTTAACTTAAGTTCGTCTCCAAAGGAGGAACCTTTGGTGACCAAAAGTTTATCCTTCCTTTTTCGCTTGGATTCTTCCCAAATTCCTACTATAGTTCATTCTATTTAAGTAATACTAATTGTGTGATGTTTATGGACCTAATTAACAAGTTACTTTCCGATAATAAAGTTTAACTTAAGTTCGTCTCCAAAGGAGGAACCTTTGGTGACCAAAATTTTATCCTACCTTTTTGGCTTGGTTTCTTCCCAAATTCCTACTATAGTTCATTCTATTTATGTAATACTCATTGTATGATGATTATGGACCTAATTAACAAGTTACTTTCCGATAATAAAGTTTAACTTAAGTTCGTCTCCAAAGGAGGAACCTTTGGTGACCAAAAGTTTATCCTTCCTTTTTCGCTTGGATTCTTCCCAAATTCCTACTATAGTTCATTCTATTTAAGTAATACTAATTGTGTGATGTTTATGGACCTAATTAACAAGTTACTTTCCGATAATAAAGTTTAACTTAAGTTCGTCTCCAAAGGAGGAACCTTTGGTGACCAAAAGTTTATCCTTCCATTTTCGCTTGGATTCTTCCCAAATTCCTACTATAGTTCATTCTATTTACGTAATACTCATTGTATGATGATTATTGACCTAACTAACAAGTTACTTTCCCAAAATAAAGTTTAACTTAAGTTCGTCTCCAAAGGAGGAACCTTTGGTGACCAAAAGTTTATCCTTCCTTTTTCGCTTGGATTCTTCCCAAATTCCTACTATAGTTCATTCTATTTAAGTAATACTAATTGTGTGATGTTTATGGACCTAATTAACAAGTTACTTTCCGATAATAAAGTTTAACTTAAGTTCGTCTCCAAAGGAGGAACCTTTGGTGACCAAAAGTTTATCCTTCCTTTTTCGCTTGGATTCTTCCCAAATTCCTACTATAGTTCATTCTATTTACGTAATACTCATTGTATGATGATTATTGACCTAATTAACAAGTTACTTTCCCAAAATAAAGTTTAAGTTAAGTTCGTCTCCAAAGGAGGAACCTTTGGTGACCAAAATTTTATCCATCCTTTTTCGCTTGGTTTCTTGCCAAATTCCTACTATAGTTCATTCTATTTATGTAATACTAATTGTATGATGATTATTGACCTAATTAACAAGTTAGTTCCCGATAATAAAGTTTAACTTAAGTTCGTCTCCAAAGTAGGAACCTTTGGTGACCAAAATTTTATCCTACCTTTTTGGCTTGGTTTCTTCCCAAATTCCTACTATAGTTCATTCTCTTTATGTAATACTCGTTGTATGATGATTATGGACCTAATTAACAAGTTACTTCCCCATAATAAAGTTTAACGTAAGTTCGTCTCCAAAGGAGGAACCTTTGGTGACCAAAATTTTATCCTACCTTTTTGGCTTGGTTTCTTCCCAAATTCCTACTATATTTCATTCTATTTATGTAATACTCATTGTATGATGATTGTGGACCTAATTAACAAGTTACTTCCCCATAATAAAGTTTAAGTTAAGTTCGTCTCCAAAGGAGGAACCTTTGGTGACCAAAATTTTATCCTTCCTTTTTCGCATGGTTGCTTGCCAAATTCCTACTATAGTTCATTCTATTTATGTAATACTCATTGTGTGATGATTATGGACCTAATTAACAAGTTACTTCCCCAAAATAAAGTTTAAGTTAAGCTCGTCTCCAAAGGAGGAACCTTTGGTGACCAAAAGTTTATCCTTTATTTTTCGCTTGGATTCTTGCCAAATTCCTACTATAGTTCATTCTATTTAAGTAATACTAATTTTGTGATGTTTATGGACCTAATTAACAAGTTACTTTCCGATAATAAAGTTTAACTTAAGTTCGTCTCCAAAGTAGGAACCTTTGGTGACCAAAAGTTTATCCTTCCTTTTTCGCTTGGATTCTTCCCAAATTCCTACTATAGTTCATTCTATTTACATAATACTCATTGTATGATAATCATTGACCTAATTACCAAGTTACTTCCCCAAAATAAAGTTTAAGTTAAGTTCGTCTCCAAAGGAGGAACCTTTGGTGACCAAAATTATATCCTTCCTTTTTCGCTTGGTTTCTTGCCAAATTCCTACTATAGTTCATTCTATTTATGTAATACTCATTGTATGATGATTATGGACCTAATTAACAAGTTACTTTCCGATAATAAAGTTTAACTTAAGTTCGTCTCCAAAGGAGGAACCTTTGGTGACCAAAAGTTTATCCTTCCTTTTTCGCTTGGATTCTTCCCAAATTCCTACTATAGTTCATTCTATTTAAGTAATACTAATTGTGTGATGTTTATGGACCTAATTAACAAGTTACTTTCCGATAATAAAGTTTAACTTAAGTTCGTCTCCAAAGGAGGAACCTTTGGTGACCAAAATTTTATCCTACCTTTTTGGCTTGGTTTCTTCCCAAATTCCTACTATAGTTCATTCTATTTATGTAATACTCATTGTATGATGATTATGGACCTAATTAACAAGTTACTTTCCGATAATAAAGTTTAACTTAAGTTCGTCTCCAAAGGAGGAACCTTTGGTGACCAAAAGTTTATCCTTCCTTTTTCGCTTGGATTCTTCCCAAATTCCTACTATAGTTCATTCTATTTAAGTAATACTAATTGTGTGATGTTTATGGACCTAATTAACAAGTTACTTTCCGATAATAAAGTTTAACTTAAGTTCGTCTCCAAAGGAGGAACCTTTGGTGACCAAAAGTTTATCCTTCCATTTTCGCTTGGATTCTTCCCAAATTCCTACTATAGTTCATTCTATTTACGTAATACTCATTGTATGATGATTATTGACCTAATTAACAAGTTACTTTCCCAAAATAAAGTTTAACTTAAGTTCGTCTCCAAAGGAGGAACCTTTGGTGACCAAAAGTTTATCCTTCCTTTTTCGCTTGGATTCTTCCCAAATTCCTACTATAGTTCATTCTATTTAAGTAATACTAATTGTGTGATGTTTATGGACCTAATTAACAAGTTACTTTCCGATAATAAAGTTTAACTTAAGTTCGTCTCCAAAGGAGGAACCTTTGGTGACCAAAAGTTTATCCTTCCTTTTTCGCTTGGATTCTTCCCAAATTCCTACTATAGTTCATTCTATTTACGTAATACTCATTGTATGATGATTATTGACCTAATTAACAAGTTACTTTCCCAAAATAAAGTTTAAGTTAAGTTCGTCTCCAAAGGAGGAACCTTTGGTGACCAAAATTTTATCCATCCTTTTTCGCTTGGTTTCTTGCCAAATTCCTACTATAGTTCATTCTATTTATGTAATACTAATTGTATGATGATTATTGACCTAATTAACAAGTTAGTTCCCGATAATAAAGTTTAACTTAAGTTCGTCTCCAAAGTAGGAACCTTTGGTGACCAAAATTTTATCCTACCTTTTTGGCTTGGTTTCTTCCCAAATTCCTACTATAGTTCATTCTCTTTATGTAATACTCGTTGTATGATGATTATGGACCTAATTAACAAGTTACTTCCCCATAATAAAGTTTAACGTAAGTTCGTCTCCAAAGGAGGAACCTTTGGTGACCAAAATTTTATCCTACCTTTTTGGCTTGGTTTCTTCCCAAATTCCTACTATAGTTCATTCTATTTATGTAATACTCATTGTATGATGATTGTGGACCTAATTAACAAGTTACTTCCCCATAATAAAGTTTAAGTTAAGTTCGTCTCCAAAGGAGGAACCTTTGGTGACCAAAATTTTATCCTTCCTTTTTCGCATGGTTGCTTGCCAAATTCCTACTATAGTTCATTCTATTTATGTAATACTCATTGTGTGATGATTATGGACCTAATTAACAAGTTACTTCCCCAAAATAAAGTTTAAGTTAAGTTCGTCTCCAAAGGAGGAACCTTTGGTGACCAAAAGTTTATCCTTTATTTTTCGCTTGGATTCTTGCCAAATTCCTACTATAGTTCATTCTATTTAAGTAATACTAATTTTGTGATGTTTATGGACCTAATTAACAAGTTACTTTCCGATAATAAAGTTTAACTTAAGTTCGTCTCCAAAGTAGGAACCTTTGGTGACCAAAAGTTTATCCTTCCTTTTTCGCTTGGATTCTTCCCAAATTCCTACTATAGTTCATTCTATTTACATAATACTCATTGTATGATAATCATTGACCTAATTACCAAGTTACTTCCCCAAAATAAAGTTTAAGTTAAGTTCGTCTCCAAAGGAGGAACCTTTGGTGACCAAAATTATATCCTTCCTTTTTCGCTTGGTTTCTTGCCAAATTCCTACTATAGTTCATTCTATTTATGTAATACTCATTGTATGATGATTATGGACCTAATTAACAAGTTACTTTCCGATAATAAAGTTTAACTTAAGTTCGTCTCCAAAGGAGGAACCTTTGGTGACCAAAAGTTTATCCTTCCTTTTTCGCTTGGATTCTTCCCAAATTCCTACTATAGTTCATTCTATTTAAGTAATACTAATTGTGTGATGTTTATGGACCTAATTAACAAGTTACTTTCCGATAATAAAGTTTAACTTAAGTTCGTCTCCAAAGGAGGAACCTTTGGTGACCAAAATTTTATCCTACCTTTTTGGCTTGGTTTCTTCCCAAATTCCTACTATAGTTCATTCTATTTATGTAATACTCATTGTATGATGATTATGGACCTAATTAACAAGTTACTTTCCGATAATAAAGTTTAACTTAAGTTCGTCTCCAAAGGAGGAACCTTTGGTGACCAAAAGTTTATCCTTCCTTTTTCGCTTGGATTCTTCCCAAATTCCTACTATAGTTCATTCTATTTAAGTAATACTAATTGTGTGATGTTTATGGACCTAATTAACAAGTTACTTTCCGATAATAAAGTTTAACTTAAGTTCGTCTCCAAAGGAGGAACCTTTGGTGACCAAAAGTTTATCCTTCCATTTTCGCTTGGATTCTTCCCAAATTCCTACTATAGTTCATTCTATTTACGTAATACTCATTGTATGATGATTATTGACCTAATTAACAAGTTACTTTCCCAAAATAAAGTTTAACTTAAGTTCGTCTCCAAAGGAGGAACCTTTGGTGACCAAAATTTTATCCATCCTTTTTCGCTTGGTTTCTTGCCAAATTCCTACTATAGTTCATTCTATTTATGTAATACTAATTGTATGATGATTATTGACCTAATTAACAAGTTAGTTCCCGATAATAAAGTTTAACTTAAGTTCGTCTCCAAAGTAGGAACCTTTGGTGACCAAAATTTTATCCTACCTTTTTGGCTTGGTTTCTTCCCAAATTCCTACTATAGTTCATTCTCTTTATGTAATACTCGTTGTATGATGATTATGGACCTAATTAACAAGTTACTTCCCCATAATAAAGTTTAACGTAAGTTCGTCTCCAAAGGAGGAACCTTTGGTGACCAAAATTTTATCCTACCTTTTTGGCTTGGTTTCTTCCCAAATTCCTACTATAGTTCATTCTATTTATGTAATACTCATTGTATGATGATTGTGGACCTAATTAACAAGTTACTTCCCCATAATAAAGTTTAAGTTAAGTTCGTCTCCAAAGGAGGAACCTTTGGTGACCAAAATTTTATCCTTCCTTTTTCGCATGGTTGCTTGCCAAATTCCTACTATAGTTCATTCTATTTATGTAATACTCATTGTGTGATGATTATGGACCTAATTAACAAGTTACTTCCCCAAAATAAAGTTTAAGTTAAGTTCGTCTCCAAAGGAGGAACCTTTGGTGACCAAAAGTTTATCCTTTATTTTTCGCTTGGATTCTTGCCAAATTCCTACTATAGTTCATTCTATTTAAGTAATACTAATTTTGTGATGTTTATGGACCTAATTAACAAGTTACTTTCCGATAATAAAGTTTAACTTAAGTTCGTCTCCAAAGTAGGAACCTTTGGTGACCAAAAGTTTATCCTTCCTTTTTCGCTTGGATTCTTCCCAAATTCCTACTATAGTTCATTCTATTTACATAATACTCATTGTATGATAATCATTGACCTAATTACCAAGTTACTTCCCCAAAATAAAGTTTAAGTTAAGTTCGTCTCCAAAGGAGGAACCTTTGGTGACCAAAATTATATCCTTCCTTTTTCGCTTGGTTTCTTGCCAAATTCCTACTATAGTTCATTCTATTTATGTAATACTCATTGTATGATGATTATGGACCTAATTAACAAGTTACTTTCCGATAATAAAGTTTAACTTAAGTTCGTCTCCAAAGGAGGAACCTTTGGTGACCAAAAGTTTATCCTTCCTTTTTCGCTTGGATTCTTCCCAAATTCCTACTATAGTTCATTCTATTTAAGTAATACTAATTGTGTGATGTTTATGGACCTAATTAACAAGTTACTTTCCGATAATAAAGTTTAACTTAAGTTCGTCTCCAAAGGAGGAACCTTTGGTGACCAAAATTTTATCCTACCTTTTTGGCTTGGTTTCTTCCCAAATTCCTACTATAGTTCATTCTATTTATGTAATACTCATTGTATGATGATTATGGACCTAATTAACAAGTTACTTTCCGATAATAAAGTTTAACTTAAGTTCGTCTCCAAAGGAGGAACCTTTGGTGACCAAAAGTTTATCCTTCCTTTTTCGCTTGGATTCTTCCCAAATTCCTACTATAGTTCATTCTATTTAAGTAATACTAATTGTGTGATGTTTATGGACCTAATTAACAAGTTACTTTCCGATAATAAAGTTTAACTTAAGTTCGTCTCCAAAGGAGGAACCTTTGGTGACCAAAAGTTTATCCTTCCATTTTCGCTTGGATTCTTCCCAAATTCCTACTATAGTTCATTCTATTTACGTAATACTCATTGTATGATGATTATTGACCTAATTAACAAGTTACTTTCCCAAAATAAAGTTTAACTTAAGTTCGTCTCCAAAGGAGGAACCTTTGGTGACCAAAAGTTTATCCTTCCTTTTTCGCTTGGATTCTTCCCAAATTCCTACTATAGTTCATTCTATTTAAGTAATACTAATTGTGTGATGTTTATGGACCTAATTAACAAGTTACTTTCCGATAATAAAGTTTAACTTAAGTTCGTCTCCAAAGGAGGAACCTTTGGTGACCAAAAGTTTATCCTTCCTTTTTCGCTTGGATTCTTCCCAAATTCCTACTATAGTTCATTCTATTTACGTAATACTCATTGTATGATGATTATTGACCTAATTAACAAGTTACTTTCCCAAAATAAAGTTTAAGTTAAGTTCGTCTCCAAAGGAGGAACCTTTGGTGACCAAAATTTTATCCATCCTTTTTCGCTTGGTTTCTTGCCAAATTCCTACTATAGTTCAATCTATTTATGTAATACTAATTGTATGATGATTATTGACCTAATTAACAAGTTAGTTCCCGATAATAAAGTTTAACTTAAGTTCGTCTCCAAAGTAGGAACCTTTGGTGACCAAAATTTTATCCTACCTTTTTGGCTTGGTTTCTTCCCAAATTCCTACTATAGTTCATTCTCTTTATGTAATACTCGTTGTATGATGATTATGGACCTAATTAACAAGTTACTTCCCCATAATAAAGTTTAACGTAAGTTCGTCTCCAAAGGAGGAACCTTTGGTGACCAAAATTTTATCCTACCTTTTTGGCTTGGTTTCTTCCCAAATTCCTACTATAGTTCATTCTATTTATGTAATACTCATTGTATGATGATTGTGGACCTAATTAACAAGTTACTTACCCATAATAAAGTTTAAGTTAAGTTCGTCTCCAAAGGAGGAACCTTTGGTGACCAAAATTTTATCCTTCCTTTTTCGCATGGTTGCTTGCCAAATTCCTACTATAGTTCATTCTATTTATGTAATACTCATTGTGTGATGATTATGGACCTAATTAACAAGTTACTTCCCCAAAATAAAGTTTAAGTTAAGTTCGTCTCCAAAGGAGGAACCTTTGGTGACCAAAAGTTTATCCTTTATTTTTCGCTTGGATTCTTGCCAAATTCCTACTATAGTTCATTCTATTTAAGTAATACTAATTTTGTGATGTTTATGGACCTAATTAACAAGTTACTTTCCGATAATAAAGTTTAACTTAAGTTCGTCTCCAAAGTAGGAACCTTTGGTGACCAAAAGTTTATCCTTCCTTTTTCGCTTGGATTCTTCCCAAATTCCTACTATAGTTCATTCTATTTACATAATACTCATTGTATGATAATCATTGACCTAATTACCAAGTTACTTCCCCAAAATAAAGTTTAAGTTAAGTTCGTCTCCAAAGGAGGAACCTTTGGTGACCAAAATTATATCCTTCCTTTTTCGCTTGGTTTCTTGCCAAATTCCTACTATAGTTCATTCTATTTATGTAATACTCATTGTATGATGATTATGGACCTAATTAACAAGTTACTTTCCGATAATAAAGTTTAACTTAAGTTCGTCTCCAAAGGAGGAACCTTTGGTGACCAAAAGTTTATCCTTCCTTTTTCGCTTGGATTCTTCCCAAATTCCTACTATAGTTCATTCTATTTAAGTAATACTAATTGTGTGATGTTTATGGACCTAATTAACAAGTTACTTTCCGATAATAAAGTTTAACTTAAGTTCGTCTCCAAAGGAGGAACCTTTGGTGACCAAAATTTTATCCTACCTTTTTGGCTTGGTTTCTTCCCAAATTCCTACTATAGTTCATTCTATTTATGTAATACTCATTGTATGATGATTATGGACCTAATTAACAAGTTACTTTCCGATAATAAAGTTTAACTTAAGTTCGTCTCCAAAGGAGGAACCTTTGGTGACCAAAAGTTTATCCTTCCTTTTTCGCTTGGATTCTTCCCAAATTCCTACTATAGTTCATTCTATTTAAGTAATACTAATTGTGTGATGTTTATGGACCTAATTAACAAGTTACTTTCCGATAATAAAGTTTAACTTAAGTTCGTCTCCAAAGGAGGAACCTTTGGTGACCAAAAGTTTATCCTTCCATTTTCGCTTGGATTCTTCCCAAATTCCTACTATAGTTCATTCTATTTACGTAATACTCATTGTATGATGATTATTGACCTAATTAACAAGTTACTTTCCCAAAATAAAGTTTAACTTAAGTTCGTCTCCAAAGGAGGAACCTTTGGTGACCAAAAGTTTATCCTTCCTTTTTCGCTTGGATTCTTCCCAAATTCCTACTATAGTTCATTCTATTTAAGTAATACTAATTGTGTGATGTTTATGGACCTAATTAACAAGTTACTTTCCGATAATAAAGTTTAACTTAAGTTCGTCTCCAAAGGAGGAACCTTTGGTGACCAAAAGTTTATCCTTCCTTTTTCGCTTGGATTCTTCCCAAATTCCTACTATAGTTCATTCTATTTACGTAATACTCATTGTATGATGATTATTGACCTAATTAACAAGTTACTTTCCCAAAATAAAGTTTAAGTTAAGTTCGTCTCCAAAGGAGGAACCTTTGGTGACCAAAATTTTATCCATCCTTTTTCGCTTGGTTTCTTGCCAAATTCCTACTATAGTTCATTCTATTTATGTAATACTAATTGTATGATGATTATTGACCTAATTAACAAGTTAGTTCCCGATAATAAAGTTTAACTTAAGTTCGTCTCCAAAGTAGGAACCTTTGGTGACCAAAATTTTATCCTACCTTTTTGGCTTGGTTTCTTCCCAAATTCCTACTATAGTTCATTCTCTTTATGTAATACTCGTTGTATGATGATTATGGACCTAATTAACAAGTTACTTCCCCATAATAAAGTTTAACGTAAGTTCGTCTCCAAAGGAGGAACCTTTGGTGACCAAAATTTTATCCTACCTTTTTGGCTTGGTTTCTTCCCAAATTCCTACTATAGTTCATTCTATTTATGTAATACTCATTGTATGATGATTGTGGACCTAATTAACAAGTTACTTCCCCATAATAAAGTTTAAGTTAAGTTCGTCTCCAAAGGAGGAACCTTTGGTGACCAAAATTTTATCCTTCCTTTTTCGCATGGTTGCTTGCCAAATTCCTACTATAGTTCATTCTATTTATGTAATACTCATTGTGTGATGATTATGGACCTAATTAACAAGTTACTTCCCCAAAATAAAGTTTAAGTTAAGTTCGTCTCCAAAGGAGGAACCTTTGGTGACCAAAAGTTTATCCTTTATTTTTCGCTTGGATTCTTGCCAAATTCCTACTATAGTTCATTCTATTTAAGTAATACTAATTTTGTGATGTTTATGGACCTAATTAACAAGTTACTTTCCGATAATAAAGTTTAACTTAAGTTCGTCTCCAAAGTAGGAACCTTTGGTGACCAAAAGTTTATCCTTCCTTTTTCGCTTGGATTCTTCCCAAATTCCTACTATAGTTCATTCTATTTACATAATACTCATTGTATGATAATCATTGACCTAATTACCAAGTTACTTCCCCAAAATAAAGTTTAAGTTAAGTTCGTCTCCAAAGGAGGAACCTTTGGTGACCAAAATTATATCCTTCCTTTTTCGCTTGGTTTCTTGCCAAATTCCTACTATAGTTCATTCTATTTATGTAATACTCATTGTATGATGATTATGGACCTAATTAACAAGTTACTTTCCGATAATAAAGTTTAACTTAAGTTCGTCTCCAAAGGAGGAACCTTTGGTGACCAAAAGTTTATCCTTCCTTTTTCGCTTGGATTCTTCCCAAATTCCTACTATAGTTCATTCTATTTAAGTAATACTAATTGTGTGATGTTTATGGACCTAATTAACAAGTTACTTTCCGATAATAAAGTTTAACTTAAGTTCGTCTCCAAAGGAGGAACCTTTGGTGACCAAAATTTTATCCTACCTTTTTGGCTTGGTTTCTTCCCAAATTCCTACTATAGTTCATTCTATTTATGTAATACTCATTGTATGATGATTATGGACCTAATTAACAAGTTACTTTCCGATAATAAAGTTTAACTTAAGTTCGTCTCCAAAGGAGGAACCTTTGGTGACCAAAAGTTTATCCTTCCTTTTTCGCTTGGATTCTTCCCAAATTCCTACTATAGTTCATTCTATTTAAGTAATACTAATTGTGTGATGTTTATGGACCTAATTAACAAGTTACTTTCCGATAATAAAGTTTAACTTAAGTTCGTCTCCAAAGGAGGAACCTTTGGTGACCAAAAGTTTATCCTTCCATTTTCGCTTGGATTCTTCCCAAATTCCTACTATAGTTCATTCTATTTACGTAATACTCATTGTATGATGATTATTGACCTAATTAACAAGTTACTTTCCCAAAATAAAGTTTAACTTAAGTTCGTCTCCAAAGGAGGAACCTTTGGTGACCAAAAGTTTATCCTTCCTTTTTCGCTTGGATTCTTCCCAAATTCCTACTATAGTTCATTCTATTTAAGTAATACTAATTGTGTGATGTTTATGGACCTAATTAACAAGTTACTTTCCGATAATAAAGTTTAACTTAAGTTCGTCTCCAAAGGAGGAACCTTTGGTGACCAAAAGTTTATCCTTCCTTTTTCGCTTGGATTCTTCCCAAATTCCTACTATAGTTCATTCTATTTACGTAATACTCATTGTATGATGATTATTGACCTAATTAACAAGTTACTTTCCCAAAATAAAGTTTAAGTTAAGTTCGTCTCCAAAGGAGGAACCTTTGGTGACCAAAATTTTATCCATCCTTTTTCGCTTGGTTTCTTGCCAAATTCCTACTATAGTTCAATCTATTTATGTAATACTAATTGTATGATGATTATTGACCTAATTAACAAGTTAGTTCCCGATAATAAAGTTTAACTTAAGTTCGTCTCCAAAGTAGGAACCTTTGGTGACCAAAATTTTATCCTACCTTTTTGGCTTGGTTTCTTCCCAAATTCCTACTATAGTTCATTCTCTTTATGTAATACTCGTTGTATGATGATTATGGACCTAATTAACAAGTTACTTCCCCATAATAAAGTTTAACGTAAGTTCGTCTCCAAAGGAGGAACCTTTGGTGACCAAAATTTTATCCTACCTTTTTGGCTTGGTTTCTTCCCAAATTCCTACTATAGTTCATTCTATTTATGTAATACTCATTGTATGATGATTGTGGACCTAATTAACAAGTTACTTACCCATAATAAAGTTTAAGTTAAGTTCGTCTCCAAAGGAGGAACCTTTGGTGACCAAAATTTTATCCTTCCTTTTTCGCATGGTTGCTTGCCAAATTCCTACTATAGTTCATTCTATTTATGTAATACTCATTGTGTGATGATTATGGACCTAATTAACAAGTTACTTCCCCAAAATAAAGTTTAAGTTAAGTTCGTCTCCAAAGGAGGAACCTTTGGTGACCAAAAGTTTATCCTTTATTTTTCGCTTGGATTCTTGCCAAATTCCTACTATAGTTCATTCTATTTAAGTAATACTAATTTTGTGATGTTTATGGACCTAATTAACAAGTTACTTTCCGATAATAAAGTTTAACTTAAGTTCGTCTCCAAAGTAGGAACCTTTGGTGACCAAAAGTTTATCCTTCCTTTTTCGCTTGGATTCTTCCCAAATTCCTACTATAGTTCATTCTATTTACATAATACTCATTGTATGATAATCATTGACCTAATTACCAAGTTACTTCCCCAAAATAAAGTTTAAGTTAAGTTCGTCTCCAAAGGAGGAACCTTTGGTGACCAAAATTATATCCTTCCTTTTTCGCTTGGTTTCTTGCCAAATTCCTACTATAGTTCATTCTATTTATGTAATACTCATTGTATGATGATTATGGACCTAATTAACAAGTTACTTTCCGATAATAAAGTTTAACTTAAGTTCGTCTCCAAAGGAGGAACCTTTGGTGACCAAAAGTTTATCCTTCCTTTTTCGCTTGGATTCTTCCCAAATTCCTACTATAGTTCATTCTATTTAAGTAATACTAATTGTGTGATGTTTATGGACCTAATTAACAAGTTACTTTCCGATAATAAAGTTTAACTTAAGTTCGTCTCCAAAGGAGGAACCTTTGGTGACCAAAATTTTATCCTACCTTTTTGGCTTGGTTTCTTCCCAAATTCCTACTATAGTTCATTCTATTTATGTAATACTCATTGTATGATGATTATGGACCTAATTAACAAGTTACTTTCCGATAATAAAGTTTAACTTAAGTTCGTCTCCAAAGGAGGAACCTTTGGTGACCAAAAGTTTATCCTTCCTTTTTCGCTTGGATTCTTCCCAAATTCCTAATATAGTTCATTCTATTTAAGTAATACTAATTGTGTGATGTTTATGGACCTAATTAACAAGTTACTTTCCGATAATAAAGTTTAACTTAAGTTCGTCTCCAAAGGAGGAACCTTTGGTGACCAAAAGTTTATCCTTCCATTTTCGCTTGGATTCTTCCCAAATTCCTACTATAGTTCATTCTATTTACGTAATACTCATTGTATGATGATTATTGACCTAATTAACAAGTTACTTTCCCAAAATAAAGTTTAACTTAAGTTCGTCTCCAAAGGAGGAACCTTTGGTGACCAAAAGTTTATCCTTCCTTTTTCGCTTGGATTCTTCCCAAATTCCTACTATAGTTCATTCTATTTAAGTAATACTAATTGTGTGATGTTTATGGACCTAATTAACAAGTTACTTTCCGATAATAAAGTTTAACTTAAGTTCGTCTCCAAAGGAGGAACCTTTGGTGACCAAAAGTTTATCCTTCCTTTTTCGCTTGGATTCTTCCCAAATTCCTACTATAGTTCATTCTATTTACGTAATACTCATTGTATGATGATTATTGACCTAATTAACAAGTTACTTTCCCAAAATAAAGTTTAAGTTAAGTTCGTCTCCAAAGGAGGAACCTTTGGTGACCAAAAGTTTATCCTTCCTTTTTCGCTTGGATTCTTCCCAAATTCCTACTATAGTTCATTCTATTTAAGTAATACTAATTGTGTGATGTTTATGGACCTAATTAACAAGTTACTTTCCGATAATAAAGTTTAACTTAAGTTCGTCTCCAAAGGAGGAACCTTTGGTGACCAAAAGTTTATCCTTCCATTTTCGCTTAGATTCTTCCCAAATTCCTACTATAGTTCATTCTATTTACGTAATACTCATTGTATGATGATTATTGACCTAATTAACAAGTTACTTTCCCAAAATAAAGTTTAACTTAAGTTCGTCTCCAAAGGAGGAACCTTTGGTGACCAAAAGTTTATCCTTCCTTTTTCGCTTGGATTCTTCCCAAATTCCTACTATAGTTCATTCTATTTAAGTAATACTAATTGTGTGATGTTTATGGACCTAATTAACAAGTTACTTTCCGATAATAAAGTTTAACTTAAGTTCGTCTCCAAAGGAGGAACCTTTGGTGACCAAAAGTTTATCCTTCCTTTTTCGCTTGGATTCTTCCCAAATTCCTACTATAGTTCATTCTATTTACGTAATACTCATTGTATGATGATTATTGACCTAATTAACAAGTTACTTTCCCAAAATAAAGTTTAAGTTAAGTTCGTCTCCAAAGGAGGAACCTTTGGTGACCAAAATTTTATCCATCCTTTTTCGCTTGGTTTCTTGCCAAATTCCTACTATAGTTCATTCTATTTATGTAATACTAATTGTATGATGATTATTGACCTAATTAACAAGTTAGTTCCCGATAATAAAGTTTAACTTAAGTTCGTCTCCAAAGTAGGAACCTTTGGTGACCAAAATTTTATCCTACCTTTTTGGCTTGGTTTCTTCCCAAATTCCTACTATAGTTCATTCTCTTTATGTAATACTCGTTGTATGATGATTATGGACCTAATTAACAAGTTACTTCCCCATAATAAAGTTTAACGTAAGTTCGTCTCCAAAGGAGGAACCTTTGGTGACCAAAATTTTATCCTACCTTTTTGGCTTGGTTTCTTCCCAAATTCCTACTATAGTTCATTCTATTTATGTAATACTCATTGTATGATGATTGTGGACCTAATTAACAAGTTACTTCCCCATAATAAAGTTTAAGTTAAGTTCGTCTCCAAAGGAGGAACCTTTGGTGACCAAAATTTTATCCTTCCTTTTTCGCATGGTTGCTTGCCAAATTCCTACTATAGTTCATTCTATTTATGTAATACTCATTGTGTGATGATTATGGACCTAATTAACAAGTTACTTCCCCAAAATAAAGTTTAAGTTAAGTTCGTCTCCAAAGGAGGAACCTTTGGTGACCAAAAGTTTATCCTTTATTTTTCGCTTGGATTCTTGCCAAATTCCTACTATAGTTCATTCTATTTAAGTAATACTAATTTTGTGATGTTTATGGACCTAATTAACAAGTTACTTTCCGATAATAAAGTTTAACTTAAGTTCGTCTCCAAAGTAGGAACCTTTGGTGACCAAAAGTTTATCCTTCCTTTTTCGCTTGGATTCTTCCCAAATTCCTACTATAGTTCATTCTATTTACATAATACTCATTGTATGATAATCATTGACCTAATTACCAAGTTACTTCCCCAAAATAAAGTTTAAGTTAAGTTCGTCTCCAAAGGAGGAACCTTTGGTGACCAAAAGTTTATCCTTTATTTTTCGCTTGGATTCTTGCCAAATTCCTACTATAGTTCATTCTATTTAAGTAATACTAATTTTGTGATGTTTATGGACCTAATTAACAAGTTACTTTCCGATAATAAAGTTTAACTTAAGTTCGTCTCCAAAGTAGGAACCTTTGGTGACCAAAAGTTTATCCTTCCTTTTTCGCTTGGATTCTTCCCAAATTCCTACTATAGTTCATTCTATTTACATAATACTCATTGTATGATAATCATTGACCTAATTACCAAGTTACTTCCCCAAAATAAAGTTTAAGTTAAGTTCGTCTCCAAAGGAGGAACCTTTGGTGACCAAAATTATATCCTTCCTTTTTCGCTTGGTTTCTTGCCAAATTCCTACTATAGTTCATTCTATTTATGTAATACTCATTGTATGATGATTATGGACCTAATTAACAAGTTACTTTCCGATAATAAAGTTTAACTTAAGTTCGTCTCCAAAGGAGGAACCTTTGGTGACCAAAAGTTTATCCTTCCTTTTTCGCTTGGATTCTTCCCAAATTCCTACTATAGTTCATTCTATTTAAGTAATACTAATTGTGTGATGTTTATGGACCTAATTAACAAGTTACTTTCCGATAATAAAGTTTAACTTAAGTTCGTCTCCAAAGGAGGAACCTTTGGTGACCAAAATTTTATCCTACCTTTTTGGCTTGGTTTCTTCCCAAATTCCTACTATAGTTCATTCTATTTATGTAATACTCATTGTATGATGATTATGGACCTAATTAACAAGTTACTTTCCGATAATAAAGTTTAACTTAAGTTCGTCTCCAAAGGAGGAACCTTTGGTGACCAAAAGTTTATCCTTCCTTTTTCGCTTGGATTCTTCCCAAATTCCTACTATAGTTCATTCTATTTAAGTAATACTAATTGTGTGATGTTTATGGACCTAATTAACAAGTTACTTTCCGATAATAAAGTTTAACTTAAGTTCGTCTCCAAAGGAGGAACCTTTGGTGACCAAAAGTTTATCCTTCCATTTTCGCTTGGATTCTTCCCAAATTCCTACTATAGTTCATTCTATTTACGTAATACTCATTGTATGATGATTATTGACCTAATTAACAAGTTACTTTCCCAAAATAAAGTTTAACTTAAGTTCGTCTCCAAAGGAGGAACCTTTGGTGACCAAAAGTTTATCCTTCCTTTTTCGCTTGGATTCTTCCCAAATTCCTACTATAGTTCATTCTATTTAAGTAATACTAATTGTGTGATGTTTATGGACCTAATTAACAAGTTACTTTCCGATAATAAAGTTTAACTTAAGTTCGTCTCCAAAGGAGGAACCTTTGGTGACCAAAAGTTTATCCTTCCTTTTTCGCTTGGATTCTTCCCAAATTCCTACTATAGTTCATTCTATTTACGTAATACTCATTGTATGATGATTATTGACCTAATTAACATGTTACTTTCCCAAAATAAAGTTTAAGTTAAGTTCGTCTCCAAAGGAGGAACCTTTGGTGACCAAAAGTTTATCCTTCCTTTTTCGCTTGGATTCTTCCCAAATTCCTACTATAGTTCATTCTATTTAAGTAATACTAATTGTGTGATGTTTATGGACCTAATTAACAAGTTACTTTCCGATAATAAAGTTTAACTTAAGTTCGTCTCCAAAGGAGGAACCTTTGGTGACCAAAAGTTTATCCTTCCATTTTCGCTTGGATTCTTCCCAAATTCCTACTATAGTTCATTCTATTTACGTAATACTCATTGTATGATGATTATTGACCTAATTAACAAGTTACTTTCCCAAAATAAAGTTTAACTTAAGTTCGTCTCCAAAGGAGGAACCTTTGGTGACCAAAAGTTTATCCTTCCTTTTTCGCTTGGATTCTTCCCAAATTCCTACTATAGTTCATTCTATTTACGTAATACTCATTGTATGATGATTATTGACCTAATTAACAAGTTACTTTCCCAAAATAAAGTTTAAGTTAAGTTCGTCTCCAAAGGAGGAACCTTTGGTGACCAAAAGTTTATCCTTCCTTTTTCGCTTGGATTCTTCCCAAATTCCTACTATAGTTCATTCTATTTAAGTAATACTAATTGTGTGATGTTTATGGACCTAATTAACAAGTTACTTTCCGATAATAAAGTTTAACTTAAGTTCGTCTCCAAAGGAGGAACCTTTGGTGACCAAAAGTTTATCCTTCCATTTTCGCTTGGATTCTTCCCAAATTCCTACTATAGTTCATTCTATTTACGTAATACTCATTGTATGATGATTATTGACCTAATTAACAAGTTACTTTCCCAAAATAAAGTTTAACTTAAGTTCGTCTCCAAAGGAGGAACCTTTGGTGACCAAAAGTTTATCCTTCCTTTTTCGCTTGGATTCTTCCCAAATTCCTACTATAGTTCATTCTATTTAAGTAATACTAATTGTGTGATGTTTATGGACCTAATTAACAAGTTACTTTCCGATAATAAAGTTTAACTTAAGTTCGTCTCCAAAGGAGGAACCTTTGGTGACCAAAAGTTTATCCTTCCTTTTTCGCTTGGATTCTTCCCAAATTCCTACTATAGTTCATTCTATTTACGTAATACTCATTGTATGATGATTATTGACCTAATTAACAAGTTACTTTCCCATAATAAAGTTTAAGTTAAGTTCGTCTCCAAAGGAGGAACCTTTGGTGACCAAAATTTTATCCTTCCTTTTTCGCATGGTTGCTTGCCAAATTCCTACTATAGTTCATTCTATTTATGTAATACTCATTGTGTGATGATTATGGACCTAATTAACAAGTTACTTCCCCAAAATAAAGTTTAAGTTAAGTTCGTCTCCAAAGGAGGAACCTTTGGTGACCAAAAGTTTATCCTTTATTTTTCGCTTGGATTCTTGCCAAATTCCTACTATAGTTCATTCTATTTAAGTAATACTAATTTTGTGATGTTTATGGACCTAATTAACAAGTTACTTTCCGATAATAAAGTTTAACTTAAGTTCGTCTCCAAAGTAGGAACCTTTGGTGACCAAAAGTTTATCCTTCCTTTTTCGCTTGGATTCTTCCCAAATTCCTACTATAGTTCATTCTATTTACATAATACTCATTGTATGATAATCATTGACCTAATTACCAAGTTACTTCCCCAAAATAAAGTTTAAGTTAAGTTCGTCTCCAAAGGAGGAACCTTTGGTGACCAAAAGTTTATCCTTTATTTTTCGCTTGGATTCTTGCCAAATTCCTACTATAGTTAATTCTATTTAAGTAATACTAATTTTGTGATGTTTATGGACCTAATTAACAAGTTACTTTCCGATAATAAAGTTTAACTTAAGTTCGTCTCCAAAGTAGGAACCTTTGGAGACCAAAAGTTTATCCTTCCTTTTTCGCTTGGATTCTTCCCAAATTCCTACTATAGTTCATTCTATTTACATAATACTCATTGTATGATAATCATTGACCTAATTACCAAGTTACTTCCCCAAAATAAAGTTTAAGTTAAGTTCGTCTCCAAAGGAGGAACCTTTGGTGACCAAAATTATATCCTTCCTTTTTCGCTTGGTTTCTTGCCAAATTCCTACTATAGTTCATTCTATTTATGTAATACTCATTGTATGATGATTATGGACCTAATTAACAAGTTACTTTCCGATAATAAAGTTTAACTTAAGTTCGTCTCTTAAGGAGGAACCTTTGGTGACCAAAAGTTTATCCTTCCTTTTTCGCTTGGATTCTTCCCAAATTCCTACTATAGTTCATTCTATTTAAGTAATACTAATTGTGTGATGTTTATGGACCTAATTAACAAGTTACTTTCCGATAATAAAGTTTAACTTAAGTTCGTCTCCAAAGGAGGAACCTTTGGTGACCAAAATTTTATCCTACCTTTTTGGCTTGGTTTCTTCCCAAATTCCTACTATAGTTCATTCTATTTATGTAATACTCATTGTATGATGATTATGGACCTAATTAACAAGTTACTTTCCGATAATAAAGTTTAACTTAAGTTCGTCTCCAAAGGAGGAACCTTTGGTGACCAAAAGTTTATCCTTCCTTTTTCGCTTGGATTCTTCCCAAATTCCTACTATAGTTCATTCTATTTAAGTAATACTAATTGTGTGATGTTTATGGACCTAATTAGCAAGTTACTTTCCGATAATAAAGTTTAACTTAAGTTCGTCTCCAAAGGAGGAACCTTTGGTGACCAAAAGTTTATCCTTCCATTTTCGCTTGGATTCTTCCCAAATTCCTACTATAGTTCATTCTATTTACGTAATACTCATTGTATGATGATTATTGACCTAATTAACAAGTTACTTTCCCAAAATAAAGTTTAACTTAAGTTCGTCTCCAAAGGAGGAACCTTTGGTGACCAAAAGTTTATCCTTCCTTTTTCGCTTGGATTCTTCCCAAATTCCTACTATAGTTCATTCTATTTAAGTAATACTAATTGTGTGATGTTTATGGACCTAATTAACAAGTTACTTTCCGATAATAAAGTTTAACTTAAGTTCGTCTCCAAAGGAGGAACCTTTGGTGACCAAAAGTTTATCCTTCCTTTTTCGCTTGGATTCTTCCCAAATTCCTACTATAGTTCATTCTATTTACGTAATACTCATTGTATGATGATTATTGACCTAATTAACAAGTTACTTTCCCAAAATAAAGTTTAAGTTAAGTTCGTCTCCAAAGGAGGAACCTTTGGTGACCAAAAGTTTATCCTTCCTTTTTCGCTTGGATTCTTCCCAAATTCCTACTATAGTTCATTCTATTTAAGTAATACTAATTGTGTGATGTTTATGGACCTAATTAACAAGTTACTTTCCGATAATAAAGTTTAACTTAAGTTCGTCTCCAAAGGAGGAACCTTTGGTGACCAAAAGTTTATCCTTCCATTTTCGCTTGGATTCTTCCCAAATTCCTACTATAGTTCATTCTATTTACGTAATACTCATTGTATGATGATTATTGACCTAATTAACAAGTTACTTTCCCAAAATAAAGTTTAACTTAAGTTCGTCTCCAAAGGAGGAACCTTTGGTGACCAAAAGTTTATCCTTCCTTTTTCGCTTGGATTCTTCCCAAATTCCTACTATAGTTCATTCTATTTAAGTAATACTAATTGTGTGATGTTTATGGACCTAATTAACAAGTTACTTTCCGATAATAAAGTTTAACTTAAGTTCGTCTCCAAAGGAGGAACCTTTGGTGACCAAAAGTTTATCCTTCCTTTTTCGCTTGGATTCTTCCCAAATTCCTACTATAGTTCATTCTATTTACGTAATACTCATTGTATGATGATTATTGACCTAATTAACAAGTTACTTTCCCATAATAAAGTTTAAGTTAAGTTCGTCTCGAAAGGAGGAACCTTTGGTGACCAAAATTTTATCCTTCCTTTTTCGCATGGTTGCTTGCCAAATTCCTACTATAGTTCATTCTATTTATGTAATACTCATTGTGTGATGATTATGGACCTAATTAACAAGTTACTTCCCCAAAATAAAGTTTAAGTTAAGTTCGTCTCCAAAGGAGGAACCTTTGGTGACCAAAAGTTTATCCTTTATTTTTCGCTTGGATTCTTGCCAAATTCCTACTATAGTTCATTCTATTTAAGTAATAATAATTTTGTGATGTTTATGGACCTAATTAACAAGTTACTTTCCGATAATAAAGTTTAACTTAAGTTCGTCTCCAAAGTAGGAACCTTTGGTGACCAAAAGTTTATCCTTCCTTTTTCGCTTGGATTCTTCCCAAATTCCTACTATAGTTCATTCTATTTACATAATACTCATTGTATGATAATCATTGACCTAATTACCAAGTTACTTCCCCAAAATAAAGTTTAAGTTAAGTTCGTCTCCAAAGGAGGAACCTTTGGTGACCAAAAGTTTATCCTTTATTTTTCGCTTGGATTCTTGCCAAATTCCTACTATAGTTCATTCTATTTAAGTAATACTAATTTTGTGATGTTTATGGACCTAATTAACAAGTTACTTTCCGATAATAAAGTTTAACTTAAGTTCGTCTCCAAAGTAGGAACCTTTGGTGACCAAAAGTTTATCCTTCCTTTTTCGCTTGGATTCTTCCCAAATTCCTACTATAGTTCATTCTATTTACATAATACTCATTGTATGATAATCATTGACCTAATTACCAAGTTACTTCCCCAAAATAAAGTTTAAGTTAAGTTCGTCTCCAAAGGAGGAACCTTTGGTGACCAAAATTATATCCTTCCTTTTTCGCTTGGTTTCTTGCCAAATTCCTACTATAGTTCATTCTATTTATGTAATACTCATTGTATGATGATTATGGACCTAATTAACAAGTTACTTTCCGATAATAAAGTTTAACTTAAGTTCGTCTCTTAAGGAGGAACCTTTGGTGACCAAAAGTTTATCCTTCCTTTTTCGCTTGGATTCTTCCCAAATTCCTACTATAGTTCATTCTATTTAAGTAATACTAATTGTGTGATGTTTATGGACCTAATTAACAAGTTACTTTCCGATAATAAAGTTTAACTTAAGTTCGTCTCCAAAGGAGGAACCTTTGGTGACCAAAATTTTATCCTACCTTTTTGGCTTGGTTTCTTCCCAAATTCCTACTATAGTTCATTCTATTTATGTAATACTCATTGTATGATGATTATGGACCTAATTAACAAGTTACTTTCCGATAATAAAGTTTAACTTAAGTTCGTCTCCAAAGGAGGAACCTTTGGTGACCAAAAGTTTATCCTTCCTTTTTCGCTTGGATTCTTCCCAAATTCCTACTATAGTTCATTCTATTTA
Organism: Medicago sativa; assembly: GCF_051527215.1. NCBI lineage: Eukaryota > Viridiplantae > Streptophyta > Magnoliopsida > Fabales > Fabaceae > Medicago > Medicago sativa. Next base: position 44,716,717 of record NC_140752.1, on the reverse strand, counting down.
AGTAATACTAATTGTGTGATGTTTATGGACCTAATTAACAAGTTACTTTCCGATAATAAAGTTTAACTTAAGTTCGTCTCCAAAGGAGGAACCTTTGGTGACCAAAAGTTTATCCTTCCATTTTCGCTTGGATTCTTCCCAAATTCCTACTATAGTTCATTCTATTTACGTAATACTCATTGTATGATGATTATTGACCTAATTAACAAGTTACTTTCCCAAAATAAAGTTTAACTTAAGTTCGTCTCCAAAGGAGGAACCTTTGGTGACCAAAAGTTTATCCTTCCTTTTTCGCTTGGATTCTTCCCAAATTCCTACTATAGTTCATTCTATTTAAGTAATACTAATTGTGTGATGTTTATGGACCTAATTAACAAGTTACTTTCCGATAATAAAGTTTAACTTAAGTTCGTCTCCAAAGGAGGAACCTTTGGTGACCAAAAGTTTATCCTTCCTTTTTCGCTTGGATTCTTCCCAAATTCCTACTATAGTTCATTCTATTTACGTAATACTCATTGTATGATGATTATTGACCTAATTAACAAGTTACTTTCCCAAAATAAAGTTTAAGTTAAGTTCGTCTCCAAAGGAGGAACCTTTGGTGACCAAAAGTTTATCCTTCCTTTTTCGCTTGGATTCTTCCCAAATTCCTACTATAGTTCATTCTATTTAAGTAATACTAATTGTGTGATGTTTATGGACCTAATTAACAAGTTACTTTCCGATAATAAAGTTTAACTTAAGTTCGTCTCCAAAGGAGGAACCTTTGGTGACCAAAAGTTTATCCTTCCATTTTCGCTTGGATTCTTCCCAAATTCCTACTATAGTTCATTCTATTTACGTAATACTCATTGTATGATGATTATTGACCTAATTAACAAGTTACTTTCCCAAAATAAAGTTTAACTTAAGTTCGTCTCCAAAGGAGGAACCTTTGGTGACCAAAAGTTTATCCTTCCTTTTTCGCTTGGATTCTTCCCAAATTCCTACTATAGTTCATTCTATTTAAGTAATACTAATTGTGTGATGTTTATGGACCTAATTAACAAGTTACTTTCCGATAATAAAGTTTAACTTAAGTTCGTCTCCAAAGGAGGAACCTTTGGTGACCAAAAGTTTATCCTTCCTTTTTCGCTTGGATTCTTCCCAAATTCCTACTATAGTTCATTCTATTTACGTAATACTCATTGTATGATGATTATTGACCTAATTAACAAGTTACTTTCCCAAAATAAAGTTTAAGTTAAGTTCGTCTCCAAAGGAGGAACCTTTGGTGACCAAAATTTTATCCATCCTTTTTCGCTTGGTTTCTTGCCAAATTCCTACTATAGTTCATTCTATTTATGTAATACTAATTGTATGATGATTATTGACCTAATTAACAAGTTAGTTCCCGATAATAAAGTTTAACTTAAGTTCGTCTCCAAAGTAGGAACCTTTGGTGACCAAAATTTTATCCTACCTTTTTGGCTTGGTTTCTTCCCAAATTCCTACTATAGTTCATTCTCTTTATGTAATACTCGTTGTATGATGATTATGGACCTAATTAACAAGTTACTTCCCCATAATAAAGTTTAACGTAAGTTCGTCTCCAAAGGAGGAACCTTTGGTGACCAAAATTTTATCCTACCTTTTTGGCTTGGTTTCTTCCCAAATTCCTACTATAGTTCATTCTATTTATGTAATACTCATTGTATGATGATTGTGGACCTAATTAACAAGTTACTTCCCCATAATAAAGTTTAAGTTAAGTTCGTCTCCAAAGGAGGAACCTTTGGTGACCAAAATTTTATCCTTCCTTTTTCGCATGGTTGCTTGCCAAATTCCTACTATAGTTCATTCTATTTATGTAATACTCATTGTGTGATGATTATGGACCTAATTAACAAGTTACTTCCCCAAAATAAAGTTTAAGTTAAGTTCGTCTCCAAAGGAGGAACCTTTGGTGACCAAAAGTTTATCCTTTATTTTTCGCTTGGATTCTTGCCAAATTCCTACTATAGTTCATTCTATTTAAGTAATACTAATTTTGTGATGTTTATGGACCTAATTAACAAGTTACTTTCCGATAATAAAGTTTAACTTAAGTTCGTCTCCAAAGTAGGAACCTTTGGTGACCAAAAGTTTATCCTTCCTTTTTCGCTTGGATTCTTCCCAAATTCCTACTATAGTTCATTCTATTTACATAATACTCATTGTATGATAATCATTGACCTAATTACCAAGTTACTTCCCCAAAATAAAGTTTAAGTTAAGTTCGTCTCCAAAGGAGGAACCTTTGGTGACCAAAATTATATCCTTCCTTTTTCGCTTGGTTTCTTGCCAAATTCCTACTATAGTTCATTCTATTTATGTAATACTCATTGTATGATGATTATGGACCTAATTAACAAGTTACTTTCCGATAATAAAGTTTAACTTAAGTTCGTCTCCAAAGGAGGAACCTTTGGTGACCAAAAGTTTATCCTTCCTTTTTCGCTTGGATTCTTCCCAAATTCCTACTATAGTTCATTCTATTTAAGTAATACTAATTGTGTGATGTTTATGGACCTAATTAACAAGTTACTTTCCGATAATAAAGTTTAACTTAAGTTCGTCTCCAAAGGAGGAACCTTTGGTGACCAAAATTTTATCCTACCTTTTTGGCTTGGTTTCTTCCCAAATTCCTACTATAGTTCATTCTATTTATGTAATACTCATTGTATGATGATTATGGACCTAATTAACAAGTTACTTTCCGATAATAAAGTTTAACTTAAGTTCGTCTCCAAAGGAGGAACCTTTGGTGACCAAAAGTTTATCCTTCCTTTTTCGCTTGGATTCTTCCCAAATTCCTACTATAGTTCATTCTATTTAAGTAATACTAATTGTGTGATGTTTATGGACCTAATTAACAAGTTACTTTCCGATAATAAAGTTTAACTTAAGTTCGTCTCCAAAGGAGGAACCTTTGGTGACCAAAAGTTTATCCTTCCATTTTCGCTTGGATTCTTCCCAAATTCCTACTATAGTTCATTCTATTTACGTAATACTCATTGTATGATGATTATTGACCTAATTAACAAGTTACTTTCCCAAAATAAAGTTTAACTTAAGTTCGTCTCCAAAGGAGGAACCTTTGGTGACCAAAAGTTTATCCTTCCTTTTTCGCTTGGATTCTTCCCAAATTCCTACTATAGTTCATTCTATTTAAGTAATACTAATTGTGTGATGTTTATGGACCTAATTAACAAGTTACTTTCCGATAATAAAGTTTAACTTAAGTTCGTCTCCAAAGGAGGAACCTTTGGTGACCAAAAGTTTATCCTTCCTTTTTCGCTTGGATTCTTCCCAAATTCCTACTATAGTTCATTCTATTTAAGTAATACTAATTGTGTGATGTTTATGGACCTAATTAACAAGTTACTTTCCGATAATAAAGTTTAACTTAAGTTCGTCTCCAAAGGAGGAACCTTTGGTGACCAAAAGTTTATCCTTCCATTTTCGCTTGGATTCTTCCCAAATTCCTACTATAGTTCATTCTATTTACGTAATACTCATTGTATGATGATTATTGACCTAATTAACAAGTTACTTTCCCAAAATAAAGTTTAACTTAAGTTCGTCTCCAAAGGAGGAACCTTTGGTGACCAAAAGTTTATCCTTCCTTTTTCGCTTGGATTCTTCCCAAATTCCTACTATAGTTCATTCTATTTAAGTAATACTAATTGTGTGATGTTTATGGACCTAATTAACAAGTTACTTTCCGATAATAAAGTTTAACTTAAGTTCGTCTCCAAAGGAGGAACCTTTGGTGACCAAAAGTTTATCCTTCCTTTTTCGCTTGGATTCTTCCCAAATTCCTACTATAGTTCATTCTATTTACGTAATACTCATTGTATGATGATTATTGACCTAATTAACAAGTTACTTTCCCAAAATAAAGTTTAAGTTAAGTTCGTCTCCAAAGGAGGAACCTTTGGTGACCAAAAGTTTATCCTTCCTTTTTCGCTTGGATTCTTCCCAAATTCCTACTATAGTTCATTCTATTTAAGTAATACTAATTGTGTGATGTTTATGGACCTAATTAACAAGTTACTTTCCGATAATAAAGTTTAACTTAAGTTCGTCTCCAAAGGAGGAACCTTTGGTGACCAAAAGTTTATCCTTCCATTTTCGCTTGGATTCTTCCCAAATTCCTACTATAGTTCATTCTATTTACGTAATACTCATTGTATGATGATTATTGACCTAATTAACAAGTTACTTTCCCAAAATAAAGTTTAACTTAAGTTCGTCTCCAAAGGAGGAACCTTTGGTGACCAAAAGTTTATCCTTCCTTTTTCGCTTGGATTCTTCCCAAATTCCTACTATAGTTCATTCTATTTAAGTAATACTAATTGTGTGATGTTTATGGACCTAATTAACAAGTTACTTTCCGATAATAAAGTTTAACTTAAGTTCGTCTCCAAAGGAGGAACCTTTGGTGACCAAAAGTTTATCCTTCCTTTTTCGCTTGGATTCTTCCCAAATTCCTACTATAGTTCATTCTATTTACGTAATACTCATTGTATGATGATTATTGACCTAATTAACAAGTTACTTTCCCAAAATAAAGTTTAAGTTAAGTTCGTCTCCAAAGGAGGAACCTTTGGTGACCAAAATTTTATCCATCCTTTTTCGCTTGGTTTCTTGCCAAATTCCTACTATAGTTCATTCTATTTATGTAATACTAATTGTATGATGATTATTGACCTAATTAACAAGTTAGTTCCCGATAATAAAGTTTAACTTAAGTTCGTCTCCAAAGTAGGAACCTTTGGTGACCAAAATTTTATCCTACCTTTTTGGCTTGGTTTCTTCCCAAATTCCTACTATAGTTCATTCTCTTTATGTAATACTCGTTGTATGATGATTATGGACCTAATTAACAAGTTACTTCCCCATAATAAAGTTTAACGTAAGTTCGTCTCCAAAGGAGGAACCTTTGGTGACCAAAATTTTATCCTACCTTTTTGGCTTGGTTTCTTCCCAAATTCCTACTATAGTTCATTCTATTTATGTAATACTCATTGTATGATGATTGTGGACCTAATTAACAAGTTACTTCCCCATAATAAAGTTTAAGTTAAGTTCGTCTCCAAAGGAGGAACCTTTGGTGACCAAAATTTTATCCTTCCTTTTTCGCATGGTTGCTTGCCAAATTCCTACTATAGTTCATTCTATTTATGTAATACTCATTGTGTGATGATTATGGACCTAATTAACAAGTTACTTCCCCAAAATAAAGTTTAAGTTAAGTTCGTCTCCAAAGGAGGAACCTTTGGTGACCAAAAGTTTATCCTTTATTTTTCGCTTGGATTCTTGCCAAATTCCTACTATAGTTCATTCTATTTAAGTAATACTAATTTTGTGATGTTTATGGACCTAATTAACAAGTTACTTTCCGATAATAAAGTTTAACTTAAGTTCGTCTCCAAAGTAGGAACCTTTGGTGACCAAAAGTTTATCCTTCCTTTTTCGCTTGGATTCTTCCCAAATTCCTACTATAGTTCATTCTATTTACATAATACTCATTGTATGATAATCATTGACCTAATTACCAAGTTACTTCCCCAAAATAAAGTTTAAGTTAAGTTCGTCTCCAAAGGAGGAACCTTTGGTGACCAAAATTATATCCTTCCTTTTTCGCTTGGTTTCTTGCCAAATTCCTACTATAGTTCATTCTATTTATGTAATACTCATTGTATGATGATTATGGACCTAATTAACAAGTTACTTTCCGATAATAAAGTTTAACTTAAGTTCGTCTCCAAAGGAGGAACCTTTGGTGACCAAAAGTTTATCCTTCCTTTTTCGCTTGGATTCTTCCCAAATTCCTACTATAGTTCATTCTATTTAAGTAATACTAATTGTGTGATGTTTATGGACCTAATTAACAAGTTACTTTCCGATAATAAAGTTTAACTTAAGTTCGTCTCCAAAGGAGGAACCTTTGGTGACCAAAATTTTATCCTACCTTTTTGGCTTGGTTTCTTCCCAAATTCCTACTATAGTTCATTCTATTTATGTAATACTCATTGTATGATGATTATGGACCTAATTAACAAGTTACTTTCCGATAATAAAGTTTAACTTAAGTTCGTCTCCAAAGGAGGAACCTTTGGTGACCAAAAGTTTATCCTTCCTTTTTCGCTTGGATTCTTCCCAAATTCCTACTATAGTTCATTCTATTTAAGTAATACTAATTGTGTGATGTTTATGGACCTAATTAACAAGTTACTTTCCGATAATAAAGTTTAACTTAAGTTCGTCTCCAAAGGAGGAACCTTTGGTGACCAAAAGTTTATCCTTCCATTTTCGCTTGGATTCTTCCCAAATTCCTACTATAGTTCATTCTATTTACGTAATACTCATTGTATGATGATTATTGACCTAATTAACAAGTTACTTTCCCAAAATAAAGTTTAACTTAAGTTCGTCTCCAAAGGAGGAACCTTTGGTGACCAAAAGTTTATCCTTCCTTTTTCGCTTGGATTCTTCCCAAATTCCTACTATAGTTCATTCTATTTAAGTAATACTAATTGTGTGATGTTTATGGACCTAATTAACAAGTTACTTTCCGATAATAAAGTTTAACTTAAGTTCGTCTCCAAAGGAGGAACCTTTGGTGACCAAAAGTTTATCCTTCCTTTTTCGCTTGGATTCTTCCCAAATTCCTACTATAGTTCATTCTATTTACGTAATACTCATTGTATGATGATTATTGACCTAATTAACAAGTTACTTTCCCAAAATAAAGTTTAAGTTAAGTTCGTCTCCAAAGGAGGAACCTTTGGTGACCAAAAGTTTATCCTTCCTTTTTCGCTTGGATTCTTCCCAAATTCCTACTATAGTTCATTCTATTTAAGTAATACTAATTGTGTGATGTTTATGGACCTAATTAACAAGTTACTTTCCGATAATAAAGTTTAACTTAAGTTCGTCTCCAAAGGAGGAACCTTTGGTGACCAAAAGTTTATCCTTCCATTTTCGCTTAGATTCTTCCCAAATTCCTACTATAGTTCATTCTATTTACGTAATACTCATTGTATGATGATTATTGACCTAATTAACAAGTTACTTTCCCAAAATAAAGTTTAACTTAAGTTCGTCTCCAAAGGAGGAACCTTTGGTGACCAAAAGTTTATCCTTCCTTTTTCGCTTGGATTCTTCCCAAATTCCTACTATAGTTCATTCTATTTAAGTAATACTAATTGTGTGATGTTTATGGACCTAATTAACAAGTTACTTTCCGATAATAAAGTTTAACTTAAGTTCGTCTCCAAAGGAGGAACCTTTGGTGACCAAAAGTTTATCCTTCCTTTTTCGCTTGGATTCTTCCCAAATTCCTACTATAGTTCATTCTATTTACGTAATACTCATTGTATGATGATTATTGACCTAATTAACAAGTTACTTTCCCAAAATAAAGTTTAAGTTAAGTTCGTCTCCAAAGGAGGAACCTTTGGTGACCAAAATTTTATCCATCCTTTTTCGCTTGGTTTCTTGCCAAATTCCTACTATAGTTCATTCTATTTATGTAATACTAATTGTATGATGATTATTGACCTAATTAACAAGTTAGTTCCCGATAATAAAGTTTAACTTAAGTTCGTCTCCAAAGTAGGAACCTTTGGTGACCAAAATTTTATCCTACCTTTTTGGCTTGGTTTCTTCCCAAATTCCTACTATAGTTCATTCTCTTTATGTAATACTCGTTGTATGATGATTATGGACCTAATTAACAAGTTACTTCCCCATAATAAAGTTTAACGTAAGTTCGTCTCCAAAGGAGGAACCTTTGGTGACCAAAATTTTATCCTACCTTTTTGGCTTGGTTTCTTCCCAAATTCCTACTATAGTTCATTCTATTTATGTAATACTCATTGTATGATGATTGTGGACCTAATTAACAAGTTACTTCCCCATAATAAAGTTTAAGTTAAGTTCGTCTCCAAAGGAGGAACCTTTGGTGACCAAAATTTTATCCTTCCTTTTTCGCATGGTTGCTTGCCAAATTCCTACTATAGTTCATTCTATTTATGTAATACTCATTGTGTGATGATTATGGACCTAATTAACAAGTTACTTCCCCAAAATAAAGTTTAAGTTAAGTTCGTCTCCAAAGGAGGAACCTTTGGTGACCAAAAGTTTATCCTTTATTTTTCGCTTGGATTCTTGCCAAATTCCTACTATAGTTCATTCTATTTAAGTAATACTAATTTTGTGATGTTTATGGACCTAATTAACAAGTTACTTTCCGATAATAAAGTTTAACTTAAGTTCGTCTCCAAAGTAGGAACCTTTGGTGACCAAAAGTTTATCCTTCCTTTTTCGCTTGGATTCTTCCCAAATTCCTACTATAGTTCATTCTATTTACATAATACTCATTGTATGATAATCATTGACCTAATTACCAAGTTACTTCCCCAAAATAAAGTTTAAGTTAAGTTCGTCTCCAAAGGAGGAACCTTTGGTGACCAAAAGTTTATCCTTTATTTTTCGCTTGGATTCTTGCCAAATTCCTACTATAGTTCATTCTATTTAAGTAATACTAATTTTGTGATGTTTATGGACCTAATTAACAAGTTACTTTCCGATAATAAAGTTTAACTTAAGTTCGTCTCCAAAGTAGGAACCTTTGGTGACCAAAAGTTTATCCTTCCTTTTTCGCTTGGATTCTTCCCAAATTCCTACTATAGTTCATTCTATTTACATAATACTCATTGTATGATAATCATTGACCTAATTACCAAGTTACTTCCCCAAAATAAAGTTTAAGTTAAGTTCGTCTCCAAAGGAGGAACCTTTGGTGACCAAAATTATATCCTTCCTTTTTCGCTTGGTTTCTTGCCAAATTCCTACTATAGTTCATTCTATTTATGTAATACTCATTGTATGATGATTATGGACCTAATTAACAAGTTACTTTCCGATAATAAAGTTTAACTTAAGTTCGTCTCCAAAGGAGGAACCTTTGGTGACCAAAAGTTTATCCTTCCTTTTTCGCTTGGATTCTTCCCAAATTCCTACTATAGTTCATTCTATTTAAGTAATACTAATTGTGTGATGTTTATGGACCTAATTAACAAGTTACTTTCCGATAATAAAGTTTAACTTAAGTTCGTCTCCAAAGGAGGAACCTTTGGTGACCAAAATTTTATCCTACCTTTTTGGCTTGGTTTCTTCCCAAATTCCTACTATAGTTCATTCTATTTATGTAATACTCATTGTATGATGATTATGGACCTAATTAACAAGTTACTTTCCGATAATAAAGTTTAACTTAAGTTCGTCTCCAAAGGAGGAACCTTTGGTGACCAAAAGTTTATCCTTCCTTTTTCGCTTGGATTCTTCCCAAATTCCTACTATAGTTCATTCTATTTAAGTAATACTAATTGTGTGATGTTTATGGACCTAATTAACAAGTTACTTTCCGATAATAAAGTTTAACTTAAGTTCGTCTCCAAAGGAGGAACCTTTGGTGACCAAAATTTTATCCTACCTTTTTGGCTTGGTTTCTTCCCAAATTCCTACTATAGTTCATTCTATTTATGTAATACTCATTGTATGATGATTATGGACCTAATTAACAAGTTACTTTCCGATAATAAAGTTTAACTTAAGTTCGTCTCCAAAGGAGGAACCTTTGGTGACCAAAAGTTTATCCTTCCTTTTTCGCTTGGATTCTTCCCAAATTCCTACTATAGTTCATTCTATTTAAGTAATACTAATTGTGTGATGTTTATGGACCTAATTAACAAGTTACTTTCCGATAATAAAGTTTAACTTAAGTTCGTCTCCAAAGGAGGAACCTTTGGTGACCAAAAGTTTATCCTTCCATTTTCGCTTGGATTCTTCCCAAATTCCTACTATAGTTCATTCTATTTACGTAATACTCATTGTATGATGATTATTGACCTAATTAACAAGTTACTTTCCCAAAATAAAGTTTAACTTAAGTTCGTCTCCAAAGGAGGAACCTTTGGTGACCAAAAGTTTATCCTTCCTTTTTCGCTTGGATTCTTCCCAAATTCCTACTATAGTTCATTCTATTTAAGTAATACTAATTGTGTGATGTTTATGGACCTAATTAACAAGTTACTTTCCGATAATAAAGTTTAACTTAAGTTCGTCTCCAAAGGAGGAACCTTTGGTGACCAAAAGTTTATCCTTCCATTTTCGCTTGGATTCTTCCCAAATTCCTACTATAGTTCATTCTATTTACGTAATACTCATTGTATGATGATTATTGACCTAATTAACAAGTTACTTTCCCAAAATAAAGTTTAACTTAAGTTCGTCTCCAAAGGAGGAACCTTTGGTGACCAAAAGTTTATCCTTCCTTTTTCGCTTGGATTCTTCCCAAATTCCTACTATAGTTCATTCTATTTAAGTAATACTAATTGTGTGATGTTTATGGACCTAATTAACAAGTTACTTTCCGATAATAAAGTTTAACTTAAGTTCGTCTCCAAAGGAGGAACCTTTGGTGACCAAAAGTTTATCCTTCCTTTTTCGCTTGGATTCTTCCCAAATTCCTACTATAGTTCATTCTATTTACGTAATACTCATTGTATGATGATTATTGACCTAATTAACAAGTTACTTTCCCATAATAAAGTTTAAGTTAAGTTCGTCTCCAAAGGAGGAACCTTTGGTGACCAAAATTTTATCCTTCCTTTTTCGCATGGTTGCTTGCCAAATTCCTACTATAGTTCATTCTATTTATGTAATACTCATTGTGTGATGATTATGGACCTAATTAACAAGTTACTTCCCCAAAATAAAGTTTAAGTTAAGTTCGTCTCCAAAGGAGGAACCTTTGGTGACCAAAAGTTTATCCTTTATTTTTCGCTTGGATTCTTGCCAAATTCCTACTATAGTTCATTCTATTTAAGTAATACTAATTTTGTGATGTTTATGGACCTAATTAACAAGTTACTTTCCGATAATAAAGTTTAACTTAAGTTCGTCTCCAAAGTAGGAACCTTTGGTGACCAAAAGTTTATCCTTCCTTTTTCGCTTGGATTCTTCCCAAATTCCTACTATAGTTCATTCTATTTACATAATACTCATTGTATGATAATCATTGACCTAATTACCAAGTTACTTCCCCAAAATAAAGTTTAAGTTAAGTTCGTCTCCAAAGGAGGAACCTTTGGTGACCAAAAGTTTATCCTTTATTTTTCGCTTGGATTCTTGCCAAATTCCTACTATAGTTCATTCTATTTAAGTAATACTAATTTTGTGATGTTTATGGACCTAATTAACAAGTTACTTTCCGATAATAAAGTTTAACTTAAGTTCGTCTCCAAAGTAGGAACCTTTGGTGACCAAAAGTTTATCCTTCCTTTTTCGCTTGGATTCTTCCCAAATTCCTACTATAGTTCATTCTATTTACATAATACTCATTGTATGATAATCATTGACCTAATTACCAAGTTACTTCCCCAAAATAAAGTTTAAGTTAAGTTCGTCTCCAAAGGAGGAACCTTTGGTGACCAAAATTATATCCTTCCTTTTTCGCTTGGTTTCTTGCCAAATTCCTACTATAGTTCATTCTATTTATGTAATACTCATTGTATGATGATTATGGACCTAATTAACAAGTTACTTTCCGATAATAAAGTTTAACTTAAGTTCGTCTCTTAAGGAGGAACCTTTGGTGACCAAAAGTTTATCCTTCCTTTTTCGCTTGGATTCTTCCCAAATTCCTACTATAGTTCATTCTATTTAAGTAATACTAATTGTGTGATGTTTATGGACCTAATTAACAAGTTACTTTCCGATAATAAAGTTTAACTTAAGTTCGTCTCCAAAGGAGGAACCTTTGGTGACCAAAATTTTATCCTACCTTTTTGGCTTGGTTTCTTCCCAAATTCCTACTATAGTTCATTCTATTTATGTAATACTCATTGTATGATGATTATGGACCTAATTAACAAGTTACTTTCCGATAATAAAGTTTAACTTAAGTTCGTCTCCAAAGGAGGAACCTTTGGTGACCAAAAGTTTATCCTTCCTTTTTCGCTTGGATTCTTCCCAAATTCCTACTATAGTTCATTCTATTTAAGTAATACTAATTGTGTGATGTTTATGGACCTAATTAACAAGTTACTTTCCGATAATAAAGTTTAACTTAAGTTCGTCTCCAAAGGAGGAACCTTTGGTGACCAAAAGTTTATCCTTCCATTTTCGCTTGGATTCTTCCCAAATTCCTACTATAGTTCATTCTATTTACGTAATACTCATTGTATGATGATTATTGACCTAATTAACAAGTTACTTTCCCAAAATAAAGTTTAACTTAAGTTCGTCTCCAAAGGAGGAACCTTTGGTGACCAAAAGTTTATCCTTCCTTTTTCGCTTGGATTCTTCCCAAATTCCTACTATAGTTCATTCTATTTAAGTAATACTAATTGTGTGATGTTTATGGACCTAATTAACAAGTTACTTTCCGATAATAAAGTTTAACTTAAGTTCGTCTCCAAAGGAGGAACCTTTGGTGACCAAAAGTTTATCCTTCCATTTTCGCTTGGATTCTTCCCAAATTCCTACTATAGTTCATTCTATTTACGTAATACTCATTGTATGATGATTATTGACCTAATTAACAAGTTACTTTCCCAAAATAAAGTTTAACTTAAGTTCGTCTCCAAAGGAGGAACCTTTGGTGACCAAAAGTTTATCCTTCCTTTTTCGCTTGGATTCTTCCCAAATTCCTACTATAGTTCATTCTATTTAAGTAATACTAATTGTGTGATGTTTATGGACCTAATTAACAAGTTACTTTCCGATAATAAAGTTTAACTTAAGTTCGTCTCCAAAGGAGGAACCTTTGGTGACCAAAAGTTTATCCTTCCTTTTTCGCTTGGATTCTTCCCAAATTCCTACTATAGTTCATTCTATTTACGTAATACTCATTGTATGATGATTATTGACCTAATTAACAAGTTACTTTCCCATAATAAAGTTTAAGTTAAGTTCGTCTCCAAAGGAGGAACCTTTGGTGACCAAAATTTTATCCTTCCTTTTTCGCATGGTTGCTTGCCAAATTCCTACTATAGTTCATTCTATTTATGTAATACTCATTGTGTGATGATTATGGACCTAATTAACAAGTTACTTCCCCAAAATAAAGTTTAAGTTAAGTTCGTCTCCAAAGGAGGAACCTTTGGTGACCAAAAGTTTATCCTTTATTTTTCGCTTGGATTCTTGCCAAATTCCTACTATAGTTCATTCTATTTAAGTAATACTAATTTTGTGATGTTTATGGACCTAATTAACAAGTTACTTTCCGATAATAAAGTTTAACTTAAGTTCGTCTCCAAAGTAGGAACCTTTGGTGACCAAAAGTTTATCCTTCCTTTTTCGCTTGGATTCTTCCCAAATTCCTACTATAGTTCATTCTATTTACATAATACTCATTGTATGATAATCATTGACCTAATTACCAAGTTACTTCCCCAAAATAAAGTTTAAGTTAAGTTCGTCTCCAAAGGAGGAACCTTTGGTGACCAAAAGTTTATCCTTTATTTTTCGCTTGGATTCTTGCCAAATTCCTACTATAGTTCATTCTATTTAAGTAATACTAATTTTGTGATGTTTATGGACCTAATTAACAAGTTACTTTCCGATAATAAAGTTTAACTTAAGTTCGTCTCCAAAGTAGGAACCTTTGGTGACCAAAAGTTTATCCTTCCTTTTTCGCTTGGATTCTTCCCAAATTCCTACTATAGTTCATTCTATTTACATAATACTCATTGTATGATAATCATTGACCTAATTACCAAGTTACTTCCCCAAAATAAAGTTTAAGTTAAGTTCGTCTCCAAAGGAGGAACCTTTGGTGACCAAAATTATATCCTTCCTTTTTCGCTTGGTTTCTTGCCAAATTCCTACTATAGTTCATTCTATTTATGTAATACTCATTGTATGATGATTATGGACCTAATTAACAAGTTACTTTCCGATAATAAAGTTTAACTTAAGTTCGTCTCTTAAGGAGGAACCTTTGGTGACCAAAAGTTTATCCTTCCTTTTTCGCTTGGATTCTTCCCAAATTCCTACTATAGTTCATTCTATTTAAGTAATACTAATTGTGTGATGTTTATGGACCTAATTAACAAGTTACTTTCCGATAATAAAGTTTAACTTAAGTTCGTCTCCAAAGGAGGAACCTTTGGTGACCAAAATTTTATCCTACCTTTTTGGCTTGGTTTCTTCCCAAATTCCTACTATAGTTCATTCTATTTATGTAATACTCATTGTATGATGATTATGGACCTAATTAACAAGTTACTTTCCGATAATAAAGTTTAACTTAAGTTCGTCTCCAAAGGAGGAACCTTTGGTGACCAAAAGTTTATCCTTCCTTTTTCGCTTGGATTCTTCCCAAATTCCTACTATAGTTCATTCTATTTAAGTAATACTAATTGTGTGATGTTTATGGACCTAATTAACAAGTTACTTTCCGATAATAAAGTTTAACTTAAGTTCGTCTCCAAAGGAGGAACCTTTGGTGACCAAAAGTTTATCCTTCCATTTTCGCTTGGATTCTTCCCAAATTCCTACTATAGTTCATTCTATTTACGTAATACTCATTGTATGATGATTATTGACCTAATTAACAAGTTACTTTCCCAAAATAAAGTTTAACTTAAGTTCGTCTCCAAAGGAGGAACCTTTGGTGACCAAAAGTTTATCCTTCCTTTTTCGCTTGGATTCTTCCCAAATTCCTACTATAGTTCATTCTATTTAAGTAATACTAATTGTGTGATGTTTATGGACCTAATTAACAAGTTACTTTCCGATAATAAAGTTTAACTTAAGTTCGTCTCCAAAGGAGGAACCTTTGGTGACCAAAAGTTTATCCTTCCTTTTTCGCTTGGATTCTTCCCAAATTCCTACTATAGTTCATTCTATTTACGTAATACTCATTGTATGATGATTATTGACCTAATTAACAAGTTACTTTCCCAAAATAAAGTTTAAGTTAAGTTCGTCTCCAAAGGAGGAACCTTTGGTGACCAAAAGTTTATCCTTCCTTTTTCGCTTGGATTCTTCCCAAATTCCTACTATAGTTCATTCTATTTAAGTAATACTAATTGTGTGATGTTTATGGACCTAATTAACAAGTTACTTTCCGATAATAAAGTTTAACTTAAGTTCGTCTCCAAAGGAGGAACCTTTGGTGACCAAAAGTTTATCCTTCCATTTTCGCTTGGATTCTTCCCAAATTCCTACTATAGTTCATTCTATTTACGTAATACTCATTGTATGATGATTATTGACCTAATTAACAAGTTACTTTCCCAAAATAAAGTTTAACTTAAGTTCGTCTCCAAAGGAGGAACCTTTGGTGACCAAAAGTTTATCCTTCCTTTTTCGCTTGGATTCTTCCCAAATTCCTACTATAGTTCATTCTATTTAAGTAATACTAATTGTGTGATGTTTATGGACCAAATTAACAAGTTACTTTCCGATAATAAAGTTTAACTTAAGTTCGTCTCCAAAGGAGGAACCTTTGGTGACCAAAAGTTTATCCTTCCTTTTTCGCTTGGATTCTTCCCAAATTCCTACTATAGTTCATTCTATTTACGTAATACTCATTGTATGATGATTATTGACCTAATTAACAAGTTACTTTCCCATAATAAAGTTTAAGTTAAGTTCGTCTCGAAAGGAGGAACCTTTGGTGACCAAAATTTTATCCTTCCTTTTTCGCATGGTTGCTTGCCAAATTCCTACTATAGTTCATTCTATTTATGTAATACTCATTGTGTGATGATTATGGACCTAATTAACAAGTTACTTCCCCAAAATAAAGTTTAAGTTAAGTTCGTCTCCAAAGGAGGAACCTTTGGTGACCAAAAGTTTATCCTTTATTTTTCGCTTGGATTCTTGCCAAATTCCTACTATAGTTCATTCTATTTAAGTAATACTAATTTTGTGATGTTTATGGACCTAATTAACAAGTTACTTTCCGATAATAAAGTTTAACTTAAGTTCGTCTCCAAAGTAGGAACCTTTGGTGACCAAAAGTTTATCCTTCCTTTTTCGCTTGGATTCTTCCCAAATTCCTACTATAGTTCATTCTATTTACATAATACTCATTGTATGATAATCATTGACCTAATTACCAAGTTACTTCCCCAAAATAAAGTTTAAGTTAAGTTCGTCTCCAAAGGAGGAACCTTTGGTGACCAAAAGTTTATCCTTTATTTTTCGCTTGGATTCTTGCCAAATTCCTACTATAGTTCATTCTATTTAAGTAATACTAATTTTGTGATGTTTATGGACCTAATTAACAAGTTACTTTCCGATAATAAAGTTTAACTTAAGTTCGTCTCCAAAGTAGGAACCTTTGGTGACCAAAAGTTTATCCTTCCTTTTTCGCTTGGATTCTTCCCAAATTCCTACTATAGTTCATTCTATTTACATAATACTCATTGTATGATAATCATTGACCTAATTACCAAGTTACTTCCCCAAAATAAAGTTTAAGTTAAGTTCGTCTCCAAAGGAGGAACCTTTGGTGACCAAAATTATATCCTTCCTTTTTCGCTTGGTTTCTTGCCAAATTCCTACTATAGTTCATTCTATTTATGTAATACTCATTGTATGATGATTATGGACCTAATTAACAAGTTACTTTCCGATAATAAAGTTTAACTTAAGTTCGTCTCTTAAGGAGGAACCTTTGGTGACCAAAAGTTTATCCTTCCTTTTTCGCTTGGATTCTTCCCAAATTCCTACTATAGTTCATTCTATTTAAGTAATACTAATTGTGTGATGTTTATGGACCTAATTAACAAGTTACTTTCCGATAATAAAGTTTAACTTAAGTTCGTCTCCAAAGGAGGAACCTTTGGTGACCAAAATTTTATCCTACCTTTTTGGCTTGGTTTCTTCCCAAATTCCTACTATAGTTCATTCTATTTATGTAATACTCATTGTATGATGATTATGGACCTAATTAACAAGTTACTTTCCGATAATAAAGTTTAACTTAAGTTCGTCTCCAAAGGAGGAACCTTTGGTGACCAAAAGTTTATCCTTCCTTTTTCGCTTGGATTCTTCCCAAATTCCTACTATAGTTCATTCTATTTAAGTAATACTAATTGTGTGATGTTTATGGACCTAATTAACAAGTTACTTTCCGATAATAAAGTTTAACTTAAGTTCGTCTCCAAAGGAGGAACCTTTGGTGACCAAAAGTTTATCCTTCCATTTTCGCTTGGATTCTTCCCAAATTCCTACTATAGTTCATTCTATTTACGTAATACTCATTGTATGATGATTATTGACCTAATTAACAAGTTACTTTCCCAAAATAAAGTTTAACTTAAGTTCGTCTCCAAAGGAGGAACCTTTGGTGACCAAAAGTTTATCCTTCCTTTTTCGCTTGGATTCTTCCCAAATTCCTACTATAGTTCATTCTATTTAAGTAATACTAATTGTGTGATGTTTATGGACCTAATTAACAAGTTACTTTCCGATAATAAAGTTTAACTTAAGTTCGTCTCCAAAGGAGGAACCTTTGGTGACCAAAAGTTTATCCTTCCTTTTTCGCTTGGATTCTTCCCAAATTCCTACTATAGTTCATTCTATTTACGTAATACTCATTGTATGATGATTATTGACCTAATTAACAAGTTACTTTCCCAAAATAAAGTTTAAGTTAAGTTCGTCTCCAAAGGAGGAACCTTTGGTGACCAAAAGTTTATCCTTCCTTTTTCGCTTGGATTCTTCCCAAATTCCTACTATAGTTCATTCTATTTAAGTAATACTAATTGTGTGATGTTTATGGACCTAATTAACAAGTTACTTTCCGATAATAAAGTTTAACTTAAGTTCGTCTCCAAAGGAGGAACCTTTGGTGACCAAAAGTTTATCCTTCCATTTTCGCTTGGATTCTTCCCAAATTCCTACTATAGTTCATTCTATTTACGTAATACTCATTGTATGATGATTATTGACCTAATTAACAAGTTACTTTCCCAAAATAAAGTTTAACTTAAGTTCGTCTCCAAAGGAGGAACCTTTGGTGACCAAAAGTTTATCCTTCCTTTTTCGCTTGGATTCTTCCCAAATTCCTACTATAGTTCATTCTATTTAAGTAATACTAATTGTGTGATGTTTATGGACCTAATTAACAAGTTACTTTCCGATAATAAAGTTTAACTTAAGTTCGTCTCCAAAGGAGGAACCTTTGGTGACCAAAAGTTTATCCTTCCTTTTTCGCTTGGATTCTTCCCAAATTCCTACTATAGTTCATTCTATTTACGTAATACTCATTGTATGATGATTATTGACCTAATTAACAAGTTACTTTCCCAAAATAAAGTTTAAGTTAAGTTCGTCTCCAAAGGAGGAACCTTTGGTGACCAAAATTTTATCCATCCTTTTTCGCTTGGTTTCTTGCCAAATTCCTACTATAGTTCATTCTATTTATGTAATACTAATTGTATGATGATTATTGACCTAATTAACAAGTTAGTTCCCGATAATAAAGTTTAACTTAAGTTCGTCTCCAAAGTAGGAACCTTTGGTGACCAAAATTTTATCCTACCTTTTTGGCTTGGTTTCTTCCCAAATTCCTACTATAGTTCATTCTCTTTATGTAATACTCGTTGTATGATGATTATGGACCTAATTAACAAGTTACTTCCCCATAATAAAGTTTAACGTAAGTTCGTCTCCAAAGGAGGAACCTTTGGTGACCAAAATTTTATCCTACCTTTTTGGCTTGGTTTCTTCCCAAATTCCTACTATAGTTCATTCTATTTATGTAATACTCATTGTATGATGATTGTGGACCTAATTAACAAGTTACTTCCCCATAATAAAGTTTAAGTTAAGTTCGTCTCCAAAGGAGGAACCTTTGGTGACCAAAATTTTATCCTTCCTTTTTCGCATGGTTGCTTGCCAAATTCCTACTATAGTTCATTCTATTTATGTAATACTCATTGTGTGATGATTATGGACCTAATTAACAAGTTACTTCCCCAAAATAAAGTTTAAGTTAAGTTCGTCTCCAAAGGAGGAACCTTTGGTGACCAAAAGTTTATCCTTTATTTTTCGCTTGGATTCTTGCCAAATTCCTACTATAGTTCATTCTATTTAAGTAATACTAATTTTGTGATGTTTATGGACCTAATTAACAAGTTACTTTCCGATAATAAAGTTTAACTTAAGTTCGTCTCCAAAGTAGGAACCTTTGGTGACCAAAAGTTTATCCTTCCTTTTTCGCTTGGATTCTTCCCAAATTCCTACTATAGTTCATTCTATTTACATAATACTCATTGTATGATAATCATTGACCTAATTACCAAGTTACTTCCCCAAAATAAAGTTTAAGTTAAGTTCGTCTCCAAAGGAGGAACCTTTGGTGACCAAAATTATATCCTTCCTTTTTCGCTTGGTTTCTTGCCAAATTCCTACTATAGTTCATTCTATTTATGTAATACTCATTGTATGATGATTATGGACCTAATTAACAAGTTACTTTCCGATAATAAAGTTTAACTTAAGTTCGTCTCCAAAGGAGGAACCTTTGGTGACCAAAAGTTTATCCTTCCTTTTTCGCTTGGATTCTTCCCAAATTCCTACTATAGTTCATTCTATTTAAGTAATACTAATTGTGTGATGTTTATGGACCTAATTAACAAGTTACTTTCCGATAATAAAGTTTAACTTAAGTTCGTCTCCAAAGGAGGAACCTTTGGTGACCAAAATTTTATCCTACCTTTTTGGCTTGGTTTCTTCCCAAATTCCTACTATAGTTCATTCTATTTATGTAATACTCATTGTATGATGATTATGGACCTAATTAACAAGTTACTTTCCGATAATAAAGTTTAACTTAAGTTCGTCTCCAAAGGAGGAACCTTTGGTGACCAAAAGTTTATCCTTCCTTTTTCGCTTGGATTCTTCCCAAATTCCTACTATAGTTCATTCTATTTAAGTAATACTAATTGTGTGATGTTTATGGACCTAATTAACAAGTTACTTTCCGATAATAAAGTTTAACTTAAGTTCGTCTCCAAAGGAGGAACCTTTGGTGACCAAAAGTTTATCCTTCCATTTTCGCTTGGATTCTTCCCAAATTCCTACTATAGTTCATTCTATTTACGTAATACTCATTGTATGATGATTATTGACCTAATTAACAAGTTACTTTCCCAAAATAAAGTTTAACTTAAGTTCGTCTCCAAAGGAGGAACCTTTGGTGACCAAAAGTTTATCCTTCCTTTTTCGCTTGGATTCTTCCCAAATTCCTACTATAGTTCATTCTATTTAAGTAATACTAATTGTGTGATGTTTATGGACCTAATTAACAAGTTACTTTCCGATAATAAAGTTTAACTTAAGTTCGTCTCCAAAGGAGGAACCTTTGGTGACCAAAAGTTTATCCTTCCTTTTTCGCTTGGATTCTTCCCAAATTCCTACTATAGTTCATTCTATTTACGTAATACTCATTGTATGATGATTATTGACCTAATTAACAAGTTACTTTCCCAAAATAAAGTTTAAGTTAAGTTCGTCTCCAAAGGAGGAACCTTTGGTGACCAAAAGTTTATCCTTCCTTTTTCGCTTGGATTCTTCCCAAATTCCTACTATAGTTCATTCTATTTAAGTAATACTAATTGTGTGATGTTTATGGACCTAATTAACAAGTTACTTTCCGATAATAAAGTTTAACTTAAGTTCGTCTCCAAAGGAGGAACCTTTGGTGACCAAAAGTTTATCCTTCCATTTTCGCTTGGATTCTTCCCAAATTCCTACTATAGTTCATTCTATTTACGTAATACTCATTGTATGATGATTATTGACCTAATTAACAAGTTACTTTCCCAAAATAAAGTTTAACTTAAGTTCGTCTCCAAAGGAGGAACCTTTGGTGACCAAAAGTTTATCCTTCCTTTTTCGCTTGGATTCTTCCCAAATTCCTACTATAGTTCATTCTATTTAAGTAATACTAATTGTGTGATGTTTATGGACCTAATTAACAAGTTACTTTCCGATAATAAAGTTTAACTTAAGTTCGTCTCCAAAGGAGGAACCTTTGGTGACCAAAAGTTTATCCTTCCTTTTTCGCTTGGATTCTTCCCAAATTCCTACTATAGTTCATTCTATTTACGTAATACTCATTGTATGATGATTATTGACCTAATTAACAAGTTACTTTCCCAAAATAAAGTTTAAGTTAAGTTCGTCTCCAAAGGAGGAACCTTTGGTGACCAAAATTTTATCCATCCTTTTTCGCTTGGTTTCTTGCCAAATTCCTACTATAGTTCATTCTATTTATGTAATACTAATTGTATGATGATTATTGACCTAATTAACAAGTTAGTTCCCGATAATAAAGTTTAACTTAAGTTCGTCTCCAAAGTAGGAACCTTTGGTGACCAAAATTTTATCCTACCTTTTTGGCTTGGTTTCTTCCCAAATTCCTACTATAGTTCATTCTCTTTATGTAATACTCGTTGTATGATGATTATGGACCTAATTAACAAGTTACTTCCCCATAATAAAGTTTAACGTAAGTTCGTCTCCAAAGGAGGAACCTTTGGTGACCAAAATTTTATCCTACCTTTTTGGCTTGGTTTCTTCCCAAATTCCTACTATAGTTCATTCTATTTATGTAATACTCATTGTATGATGATTGTGGACCTAATTAACAAGTTACTTCCCCATAATAAAGTTTAAGTTAAGTTCGTCTCCAAAGGAGGAACCTTTGGTGACCAAAATTTTATCCTTCCTTTTTCGCATGGTTGCTTGCCAAATTCCTACTATAGTTCATTCTATTTATGTAATACTCATTGTGTGATGATTATGGACCTAATTAACAAGTTACTTCCATAAAATAAAGTTTAAGTTAAGTTCGTCTCCAAAGGAGGAACCTTTGGTGACCAAAAGTTTATCCTTTATTTTTCGCTTGGATTCTTGCCAAATTCCTACTATAGTTCATTCTATTTAAGTAATACTAATTTTGTGATGTTTATGGACCTAATTAACAAGTTACTTTCCGATAATAAAGTTTAACTTAAGTTCGTCTCCAAAGTAGGAACCTTTGGTGACCAAAAGTTTATCCTTCCTTTTTCGCTTGGATTCTTCCCAAATTCCTACTATAGTTCATTCTATTTACATAATACTCATTGTATGATAATCATTGACCTAATTACCAAGTTACTTCCCCAAAATAAAGTTTAAGTTAAGTTCGTCTCCAAAGGAGGAACCTTTGGTGACCAAAATTATATCCTTCCTTTTTCGCTTGGTTTCTTGCCAAATTCCTACTATAGTTCATTCTATTTATGTAATACTCATTGTATGATGATTATGGACCTAATTAACAAGTTACTTTCCGATAATAAAGTTTAACTTAAGTTCGTCTCCAAAGGAGGAACCTTTGGTGACCAAAAGTTTATCCTTCCTTTTTCGCTTGGATTCTTCCCAAATTCCTACTATAGTTCATTCTATTTAAGTAATACTAATTGTGTGATGTTTATGGACCTAATTAACAAGTTACTTTCCGATAATAAAGTTTAACTTAAGTTCGTCTCCAAAGGAGGAACCTTTGGTGACCAAAATTTTATCCTACCTTTTTGGCTTGGTTTCTTCCCAAATTCCTACTATAGTTCATTCTATTTATGTAATACTCATTGTATGATGATTATGGACCTAATTAACAAGTTACTTTCCGATAATAAAGTTTAACTTAAGGTCGTCTCCAAAGGAGGAACCTTTGGTGACCAAAAGTTTATCCTTCCTTTTTCGCTTGGATTCTTCCCAAATTCCTACTATAGTTCATTCTATTTAAGTAATACTAATTGTGTGATGTTAATGGACCTAATTAACAAGTTACTTTCCGATAATAAAGTTTAACTTAAGTTCGTCTCCAAAGGAGGAACCTTTGGTGACCAAAAGTTTATCCTTCCATTTTCGCTTGGATTCTTCCCAAATTCCTACTATAGTTCATTCTATTTACGTAATACTCATTGTATGATGATTATTGACCTAATTAACAAGTTACTTTCCCAAAATAAAGTTTAACTTAAGTTCGTCTCCAAAGGAGGAACCTTTGGTGACCAAAAGTTTATCCTTCCTTTTTCGCTTGGATTCTTCCCAAATTCCTACTATAGTTCATTCTATTTAAGTAATACTAATTGTGTGATGTTTATGGACCTAATTAACGAGTTACTTTCCGATAATAAAGTTTAACTTAAGTTCGTCTCCAAAGGAGGAACCTTTGGTGACCAAAAGTTTATCCTTCCTTTTTCGCTTGGATTCTTCCCAAATTCCTACTATAGTTCATTCTATTTACGTAATACTCATTGTATGATGATTATTGACCTAATTAACAAGTTACTTTCCCAAAATAAAGTTTAAGTTAAGTTCGTCTCCAAAGGAGGAACCTTTGGCGACCAAAATTTTATCCATCCTTTTTCGCTTGGTTTCTTGCCAAATTCCTACTATAGTTCATTCTATTTATGTAATACTAATTGTATGATGATTATTGACCTAATTAACAAGTTAGTTCCCGATAATAAAGTTTAACTTAAGTTCGTCTCCAAAGTAGGAACCTTTGGTGACCAAAATTTTATCCTACCTTTTTGGCTTGGTTTCTTCCCAAATTCCTACTATAGTTCGTTCTCTTTATGTAATACTCGTTGTATGATGATTATGGACCTAATTAACAAGTTACTTCCCCATAATAAAGTTTAACGTAAGTTCGTCTCCAAAGGAGGAACCTTTGGTGACCAAAATTTTATCCTACCTTTTTGGCTTGGTTTCTTCCCAAATTCCTACTATAGTTCATTCTATTTATGTAATACTCATTGTATGATGATTGTGGACCTAATTAACAAGTTACTTCCCCATAATAAAGTTTAACGTAAGTTCGTCTCCAAAGGAGGAACCTTTGGTGACCAAAATTTTATCCTTCCTTTTTCGCATGGTTGCTTGCCAAATTCCTACTATAGTTCATTCTATTTATGTAATACTCATTGTGTGATGATTATGGACCTAATTAACAAGTTACTTCCCCAAAATAAAGTTTAAGTTAAGTTCGTCTCCAAAGGAGGAACCTTTGGTGACCAAAAGTTTATCCTTTATTTTTCGCTTGGATTCTTGCCAAATTCCTACAATAGTTCATTCTATTTAAGTAATACTAATTTTGTGATGTTTATGGACCTAATTAACAAGTTACTTTCCGATAATAAAGTTTAACTTAAGTTCGTCTCCAAAGTAGGAACCTTTGGTGACCAAAAGTTTATCCTTCCTTTTTCGCTTGGATTCTTCCCAAATTCCTACTATAGTTCATTCTATTTACATAATACTCATTGTATGATAATCATTGACCTAATTACCAAGTTACTTCCCCAAAATAAAGTTTAAGTTAAGTTCGTCTCCAAAGGAGGAACCTTTGGTGACCAAAATTATATCCTTCCTTTTTCGCTTGGTTTCTTGCCAAATTCCTACTATAGTTCATTCTATTTATGTAATACTCATTGTATGATGATTATGGACCTAATTAACAAGTTACTTTCCGATAATAAAGTTTAACTTAAGTTCGTCTCCAAAGGAGGAACCTTTGGTGACCAAAAGTTTATCCTTCCTTTTTCGCTTGGATTCTTCCCAAATTCCTACTATAGTTCATTCTATTTAAGTAATACTAATTGTGTGATGTTTATGGACCTAATTAACAAGTTACTTTCCGATAATAAAGTTTAACTTAAGTTCGTCTCCAAAGGAGGAACCTTTGGTGACCAAAATTTTATCCTACCTTTTTGGCTTGGTTTCTTCCCAAATTCCTACTATAGTTCATTCTATTTATGTAATACTCATTGTATGATGATTATGGACCTAATTAACAAGTTACTTTCCGATAATAAAGTTTAACTTAAGTTCGTCTCCAAAGGAGGAACCTTTGATGACCAAAAGTTTATCCTTCCTTTTTCGCTTGGATTCTTCCCAAATTCCTACTATAGTTCATTCTATTTAAGTAATACTAATTGTGTGATGTTTATGGACCTAATTAACAAGTTACTTTCCGATAATAAAGTTTAACTTAAGTTCGTCTCCAAAGGAGGAACCTTTGGTGACCAAAAGTTTATCCTTCCATTTTCGCTTGGATTCTTCCCAAATTCCTACTATAGTTCATTCTATTTACGTAATACTCATTGTATGATGATTATTGACCTAATTAACAAGTTACTTTCCCAAAATAAAGTTTAAGTTAAGTTCGTCTCCAAAGGAGGAACCTTTGGTGACCAAAATTTTATCCATCCTTTTTCGCTTGGTTTCTTGCCAAATTCTTACTATAGTTCATTCTATTTATGTAATACTAATTGTATGATGATTATTGACCTAATTAACAAGTTAGTTCCCGATAATAAAGTTTAACTTAAGTTCGTCTCCAAAGTAGGAACCTTTGGTGACCAAAATTTTATCCTACCTTTTTGGCTTGGTTTCTTCCCAAATTCCTACTATAGTTCATTCTCTTTATGTAATACTCGTTGTACGATGATTATGGACCTAATTAACAAGTTACTTCCCCATAATAAAGTTTAACGTAAGTTCGTCTCCAAAGGAGGAACCTTTGGTGACCAAAATTTTATCCTACCTTTTTGGCTTGTTTCTTCCCAAATTCCAACTATAGTTCATTCTATTTATGTAATACTCATTGTATGATGATTATGGACCTAATTAACAAGTTACTTTCCGATAATAAAGTTTAACTTAAGTTCGTCTCCAAAGGAGGAACCTTTGGTGACCAAAAGTTTATCCTTCCTTTTTCGCTTGGATTCTTCCCAAATTCCTACTATAGTTCATTCTATTTAAGTAATACTAATTGTGTGATGTTTATGGACCTAATTAACAAGTTACTTTCCGATAATAAAGTTTAACTTAAGTTCGTCTCCAAAGGAGGAACCTTTGGTGACCAAAAGTTTATCCTTCCTTTTTCGCTTGGATTCTTCCCAAATTCCTACTATAGTTCATTCTATTTACGTAATACTCATTGTATGATGATTATTGACCTAATTAACAAGTTACTTTCCCAAAATAAAGTTTAAGTTAAGTTCGTCTCCAAAGGAGGAACCTTTGGTGACCAAAATTTTATCCATCCTTTTTCGCTTGGTTTCTTGCCAAATTCCTACTATAGTTCATTCTATTTATGTAATACTAATTGTATGATGATTATTGACCTACTTAACAAGTTAGTTCCCGATAATTAAGTTTAACTTAAGTTCGTCTCCAAAGTAGGAACCTTTGGTGACCAAAATTTTATCCTACCTTTTTGGCTTCGTTTCTTCCCAAATTCCTACTATAGTTCATTCTCTTTATGTAATACTCGTTGTATGATGATTATGGACCTAATTAACAAGTTACTTCCCCATAATAAAGTTTAACGTAAGTTCGTCTCCAAAGGAGGAACCTTTGGTGACCAAAATTTTATCCTACCTTTTTGGCTTGGTTTCTTCCCAAATTCCTACTATAGTTCATTCTATTTATGTAATACTCATTGTATGATGATTATGGACCTAATTAACAAGTTACTTCCCCATAATAAAGTTTAAGTTAAGTTCGTCTCCAAAGGAGGAACCTTTGGTGACCAAAAGTTTATCCTTTATTTTTCGCTTGGATTCTTGCCAAATTCCTACTATAGTTCATTCTATTTAAGTAATACTAATTTTGTGATGTTTATGGACCTAATTAACAAGTTACTTTCCGATAATAAAGTTTAACTTAAGTTCGTCTCCAAAGTAGGAACCTTTGGTGACCAAAAGTTTATCCTTCCTTTTTCGCTTGGATTCTTCCCAAATTCCTACTATAGTTCATTCTATTTACATAATACTCATTGTATGATAATCATTGACCTAATTACCAAGTTACTTCCCCAAAATAAAGTTTAAGTTAAGTTCGTCTCCAAAGGAGGAACCTTTGGTGACCAAAATTATATCCTTCCTTTTTCGCTTGGTTTCTTGCCAAATTCCTACTATAGTTCATTCTATTTATGTAATACTCATTGTATGATGATTATGGACCTAATTAACAAGTTACTTTCCGATAATAAAGTTTAACTTAAGTTCGTCTCCAAAGGAGGAACCTTTGGTGACCAAAAGTTTATCCTTCCTTTTTCGCTTGGATTCTTCCCAAATTCCTACTATAGTTCATTCTATTTAAGTAATACTAATTGTGTGATGTTTATGGACCTAATTAACAAGTTACTTTCCGATAATAAAGTTTAACTTAAGTTCGTCTCCAAAGGAGGAACCTTTGGTGACCAAAATTTTATCCTACCTTTTTGGCTTGGTTTCTTCCCAAATTCCTACTATAGTTCATTCTATTTATGTAATACTCATTGTATGATGATTATGGACCTAATTAACAAGTTACTTTCCGATAATAAAGTTTAACTTAAGTTCGTCTCCAAAGGAGGAACCTTTGGTGACCAAAAGTTTATCCTTCCTTTTTCGCTTGGATTCTTCCCAAATTCCTACTATAGTTCATTCTATTTAAGTAATACTAATTGTGTGATGTTTATGGACCTAATTAACAAGTTACTTTCCGATAATAAAGTTTAACTTAAGTTCGTCTCCAAAGGAGGAACCTTTGGTGACCAAAAGTTTATCCTTCCATTTTCGCTTGGATTCTTCCCAAATTCCTACTATAGTTCATTCTATTTACGTAATACTCATTGTATGATGATTATTGACCTAATTAACAAGTTACTTTCCCAAAATAAAGTTTAACTTAAGTTCGTCTCCAAAGGAGGAACCTTTGGTGACCAAAAGTTTATCCTTCCTTTTTCGCTTGGATTCTTCCCAAATTCCTACTATAGTTCATTCTATTTAAGTAATACTAATTGTGTGATGTTTATGGACCTAATTAACAAGTTACTTTCCGATAATAAAGTTTAACTTAAGTTCGTCTCCAAAGGAGGAACCTTTGGTGACCAAAAGTTTATCCTTCCTTTTTCGCTTGGATTCTTCCCAAATTCCTACTATAGTTCATTCTATTTACGTAATACTCATTGTATGATGATTATTGACCTAATTAACAAGTTACTTTCCCAAAATAAAGTTTAAGTTAAGTTCGTCTCCAAAGGAGGAACCTTTGGTGACCAAAAGTTTATCCTTCCTTTTTCGCTTGGATTCTTCCCAAATTCCTACTATAGTTCATTATATTTAAGTAATACTAATTGTGTGATGTTTATGGACCTAATTAACAAGTTACTTTCCGATAATAAAGTTTAACTTAAGTTCGTCTCCAAAGGAGGAACCTTTGGTGACCAAAAGTTTATCCTTCCATTTTCGCTTGGATTCTTCCCAAATTCCTACTATAGTTCATTCTATTTACGTAATACTCATTGTATGATGATTATTGACCTAATTAACAAGTTACTTTCCCAAAATAAAGTTTAACTTAAGTTCGTCTCCAAAGGAGGAACCTTTGGTGACCAAAAGTTTATCCTTCCTTTTTCGCTTGGATTCTTCCCAAATTCCTACTATAGTTCATTCTATTTAAGTAATACTAATTGTGTGATGTTTATGGACCTAATTAACAAGTTACTTTCCGATAATAAAGTTTAACTTAAGTTCGTCTCCAAAGGAGGAACCTTTGGTGACCAAAAGTTTATCCTTCCTTTTTCGCTTGGATTCTTCCCAAATTCCTACTATAGTTCATTCTATTTACGTAATACTCATTGTATGATGATTATTGACCTAATTAACAAGTTACTTTCCCAAAATAAAGTTTAAGTTAAGTTCGTCTCCAAAGGAGGAACCTTTGGTGACCAAAATTTTATCCATCCTTTTTCGCTTGGTTTCTTGCCAAATTCCTACTATAGTTCATTCTATTTATGTAATACTAATTGTATGATGATTATTGACCTAATTAACAAGTTAGTTCCCGATAATAAAGTTTAACTTAAGTTCGTCTCCAAAGTAGGAACCTTTGGTGACCAAAATTTTATCCTACCTTTTTGGCTTGGTTTCTTCCCAAATTCCTACTATAGTTCATTCTCTTTATGTAATACTCGTTGTATGATGATTATGGACCTAATTAACAAGTTACTTCCCCATAATAAAGTTTAACGTAAGTTCGTCTCCAAAGGAGGAACCTTTGGTGACCAAAATTTTATCCTACCTTTTTGGCTTGGTTTCTTCCCAAATTCCTACTATAGTTCATTCTATTTATGTAATACTCATTGTATGATGATTGTGGACCTAATTAACAAGTTACTTCCCCATAATAAAGTTTAAGTTAAGTTCGTCTCCAAAGGAGGAACCTTTGGTGACCAAAATTTTATCCTTCCTTTTTCGCATGGTTGCTTGCCAAATTCCTACTATAGTTCATTCTATTTATGTAATACTCATTGTGTGATGATTATGGACCTAATTAACAAGTTACTTCCCCAAAATAAAGTTTAAGTTAAGTTCGTCTCCAAAGGAGGAACCTTTGGTGACCAAAAGTTTATCCTTTATTTTTCGCTTGGATTCTTGCCAAATTCCTACTATAGTTCATTCTATTTAAGTAATACTAATTTTGTGATGTTTATGGACCTAATTAACAAGTTACTTTCCGATAATAAAGTTTAACTTAAGTTCGTCTCCAAAGTAGGAACCTTTGGTGACCAAAAGTTTATCCTTCCTTTTTCGCTTGGATTCTTCCCAAATTCCTACTATAGTTCATTCTATTTACATAATACTCATTGTATGATAATCATTGACCTAATTACCAAGTTACTTCCCCAAAATAAAGTTTAAGTTAAGTTCGTCTCCAAAGGAGGAACCTTTGGTGACCAAAATTATATCCTTCCTTTTTCGCTTGGTTTCTTGCCAAATTCCTACTATAGTTCATTCTATTTATGTAATACTCATTGTATGATGATTATGGACCTAATTAACAAGTTACTTTCCGATAATAAAGTTTAACTTAAGTTCGTCTCCAAAGGAGGAACCTTTGGTGACCAAAAGTTTATCCTTCCTTTTTCGCTTGGATTCTTCCCAAATTCCTACTATAGTTCATTCTATTTAAGTAATACTAATTGTGTGATGTTTATGGACCTAATTAACAAGTTACTTTCCGATAATAAAGTTTAACTTAAGTTCGTCTCCAAAGGAGGAACCTTTGGTGACCAAAATTTTATCCTACCTTTTTGGCTTGGTTTCTTCCCAAATTCCTACTATAGTTCATTCTATTTATGTAATACTCATTGTATGATGATTATGGACCTAATTAACAAGTTACTTTCTGATAATAAAGTTTAACTTAAGTTCGTCTCCAAAGGAGGAACCTTTGGTGACCAAAAGTTTATCCTTCCTTTTTCGCTTGGATTCTTCCCAAATTCCTACTATAGTTCATTCTATTTAAGTAATACTAATTGTGTGATGTTAATGGACCTAATTAACAAGTTACTTTCCGATAATAAAGTTTAACTTAAGTTCGTCTCCAAAGGAGGAACCTTTGGTGACCAAAAGTTTATCCTTCCATTTTCGCTTGGATTCTTCCCAAATTCCTACTATAGTTCATTCTATTTACGTAATACTCATTGTATGATGATTATTGACCTAATTAACAAGTTACTTTCCCAAAATAAAGTTTAACTTAAGTTCGTCTCCAAAGGAGGAACCTTTGGTGACCAAAAGTTTATCCTTCCTTTTTCGCTTGGATTCTTCCCAAATTCCTACTATAGTTCATTCTATTTAAGTAATACTAATTGTGTGATGTTTATGGACCTAATTAACAAGTTACTTTCCGATAATAAAGTTTAACTTAAGTTCGTCTCCAAAGGAGGAACCTTTGGTGACCAAAAGTTTATCCTTCCTTTTTCGCTTGGATTCTTCCCAAATTCCTACTATAGTTCATTCTATTTACGTAATACTCATTGTATGATGATTATTGACCTAATTAACAAGTTACTTTCCCAAAATAAAGTTTAAGTTAAGTTCGTCTCCAAAGGAGGAACCTTTGGCGACCAAAATTTTATCCATCCTTTTTCGCTTGGTTTCTTGCCAAATTCCTACTATAGTTCATTCTATTTATGTAATACTAATTGTATGATGATTATTGACCTAATTAACAAGTTAGTTCCCGATAATAAAGTTTAACTTAAGTTCGTCTCCAAAGTAGGAACCTTTGGTGACCAAAATTTTATCCTACCTTTTTGGCTTGGTTTCTTCCCAAATTCCTACTATAGTTCGTTCTCTTTATGTAATACTCGTTGTATGATGATTATGGACCTAATTAACAAGTTACTTCCCCATAATAAAGTTTAACGTAAGTTCGTCTCCAAAGGAGGAACCTTTGGTGACCAAAATTTTATCCTACCTTTTTGGCTTGGTTTCTTCCCAAATTCCTACTATAGTTCATTCTATTTATGTAATACTCATTGTATGATGATTGTGGACCTAATTAACAAGTTACTTCCCCATAATAAAGTTTAACGTAAGTTCGTCTCCAAAGGAGGAACCTTTGGTGACCAAAATTTTATCCTTCCTTTTTCGCATGGTTGCTTGCCAAATTCCTACTATAGTTCATTCTATTTATGTAATACTCATTGTGTGATGATTATGGACCTAATTAACAAGTTACTTCCCCAAAATAAAGTTTAAGTTAAGTTCGTCTCCAAAGGAGGAACCTTTGGTGACCAAAAGTTTATCCTTTATTTTTCGCTTGGATTCTTGCCAAATTCCTACAATAGTTCATTCTATTTAAGTAATACTAATTTTGTGATGTTTATGGACCTAATTAACAAGTTACTTTCCGATAATAAAGTTTAACTTAAGTTCGTCTCCAAAGTAGGAACCTTTGGTGACCAAAAGTTTATCCTTCCTTTTTCGCTTGGATTCTTCCCAAATTCCTACTATAGTTCATTCTATTTACATAATACTCATTGTATGATAATCATTGACCTAATTACCAAGTTACTTCCCCAAAATAAAGTTTAAGTTAAGTTCGTCTCCAAAGGAGGAACCTTTGGTGACCAAAATTATATCCTTCCTTTTTCGCTTGGTTTCTTGCCAAATTCCTACTATAGTTCATTCTATTTATGTAATACTCATTGTATGATGATTATGGACCTAATTAACAAGTTACTTTCCGATAATAAAGTTTAACTTAAGTTCGTCTCCAAAGGAGGAACCTTTGGTGACCAAAAGTTTATCCTTCCTTTTTCGCTTGGATTCTTCCCAAATTCCTACTATAGTTCATTCTATTTAAGTAATACTAATTGTGTGATGTTTATGGACCTAATTAACAAGTTACTTTCCGATAATAAAGTTTAACTTAAGTTCGTCTCCAAAGGAGGAACCTTTGGTGACCAAAATTTTATCCTACCTTTTTGGCTTGGTTTCTTCCCAAATTCCTACTATAGTTCATTCTATTTATGTAATACTCATTGTATGATGATTATGGACCTAATTAACAAGTTACTTTCCGATAATAAAGTTTAACTTAAGTTCGTCTCCAAAGGAGGAACCTTTGATGACCAAAAGTTTATCCTTCCTTTTTCGCTTGGATTCTTCCCAAATTCCTACTATAGTTCATTCTATTTAAGTAATACTAATTGTGTGATGTTTATGGACCTAATTAACAAGTTACTTTCCGATAATAAAGTTTAACTTAAGTTCGTCTCCAAAGGAGGAACCTTTGGTGACCAAAAGTTTATCCTTCCATTTTCGCTTGGATTCTTCCCAAATTCCTACTATAGTTCATTCTATTTACGTAATACTCATTGTATGATGATTATTGACCTAATTAACAAGTTACTTTCCCAAAATAAAGTTTAAGTTAAGTTCGTCTCCAAAGGAGGAACCTTTGGTGACCAAAATTTTATCCATCCTTTTTCGCTTGGTTTCTTGCCAAATTCTTACTATAGTTCATTCTATTTATGTAATACTAATTGTATGATGATTATTGACCTAATTAACAAGTTAGTTCCCGATAATAAAGTTTAACTTAAGTTCGTCTCCAAAGTAGGAACCTTTGGTGACCAAAATTTTATCCTACCTTTTTGGCTTGGTTTCTTCCCAAATTCCTACTATAGTTCATTCTCTTTATGTAATACTCGTTGTACGATGATTATGGACCTAATTAACAAGTTACTTCCCCATAATAAAGTTTAACGTAAGTTCGTCTCCAAAGGAGGAACCTTTGGTGACCAAAATTTTATCCTACCTTTTTGGCTTGTTTCTTCCCAAATTCCAACTATAGTTCATTCTATTTATGTAATACTCATTGTATGATGATTATGGACCTAATTAACAAGTTACTTTCCGATAATAAAGTTTAACTTAAGTTCGTCTCCAAAGGAGGAACCTTTGGTGACCAAAAGTTTATCCTTCCTTTTTCGCTTGGATTCTTCCCAAATTCCTACTATAGTTCATTCTATTTAAGTAATACTAATTGTGTGATGTTTATGGACCTAATTAACAAGTTACTTTCCGATAATAAAGTTTAACTTAAGTTCGTCTCCAAAGGAGGAACCTTTGGTGACCAAAAGTTTATCCTTCCTTTTTCGCTTGGATTCTTCCCAAATTCCTACTATAGTTCATTCTATTTACGTAATACTCATTGTATGATGATTATTGACCTAATTAACAAGTTACTTTCCCAAAATAAAGTTTAAGTTAAGTTCGTCTCCAAAGGAGGAACCTTTGGTGACCAAAATTTTATCCATCCTTTTTCGCTTGGTTTCTTGCCAAATTCCTACTATAGTTCATTCTATTTATGTAATACTAATTGTATGATGATTATTGACCTACTTAACAAGTTAGTTCCCGATAATTAAGTTTAACTTAAGTTCGTCTCCAAAGTAGGAACCTTTGGTGACCAAAATTTTATCCTACCTTTTTGGCTTCGTTTCTTCCCAAATTCCTACTATAGTTCATTCTCTTTATGTAATACTCGTTGTATGATGATTATGGACCTAATTAACAAGTTACTTTCCCATAATAAAGTTTAACGTAAGTTCGTCTCCAAAGGAGGAACCTTTGGTGACCAAAATTTTATCCTACCTTTTTGGCTTGGTTTCTTCCCAAATTCCTACTATAGTTCATTCTATTTATGTAATACTCATTGTATGATGATTATGGACCTAATTAACAAGTTACTTCCCCATAATAAAGTTTAAGTTAAGTTCGTCTCCAAAGGAGGAACCTTTGGTGACCAAAAGTTTATCCTTTATTTTTCGCTTGGATTCTTGCCAAATTCCTACTATAGTTCATTCTATTTAAGTAATACTAATTTTGTGATGTTTATGGACCTAATTAACAAGTTACTTTCCGATAATAAAGTTTAACTTAAGTTCGTCTCCAAAGTAGGAACCTTTGGTGACCAAAAGTTTATCCTTCCTTTTTCGCTTGGATTCTTCCCAAATTCCTACTATAGTTCATTCTATTTACATAATACTCATTGTATGATAATCATTGACCTAATTACCAAGTTACTTCCCCAAAATAAAGTTTAAGTTAAGTTCGTCTCCAAAGGAGGAACCTTTGGTGACCAAAATTATATCCTTCCTTTTTCGCTTGGTTTCTTGCCAAATTCCTACTATAGTTCATTCTATTTATGTAATACTCATTGTATGATGATTATGGACCTAATTAACAAGTTACTTTCCGATAATAAAGTTTAACTTAAGTTCGTCTCCAAAGGAGGAACCATTGGTGACCAAAAGTTTATCCTTCCTTTTTCGCTTGGATTCTTCCCAAATTCCTACTATAGTTCATTCTATTTAAGTAATACTAATTGTGTGATGTTTATGGACCTAATTAACAAGTTACTTTCCGATAATAAAGTTTAACTTAAGTTCGTCTCCAAAGGAGGAACCTTTGGTGACCAAAATTTTATCCTACCTTTTTGGCTTGGTTTCTTCCCAAATTCCTACTATAGTTCATTCTATTTATGTAATACTCATTGTATGATGATTATGGACCTAATTAACAAGTTACTTTCCGATAATAAAGTTTAACTTAAGTTCGTCTCCAAAGGAGGAACCTTTGGTGACCAAAAGTTTATCCTTCCTTTTTCGCTTGGATTCTTCCCAAATTCCAACTATAGTTCATTCTATTTAAGTAATACTAATTGTGTGATGTTTATGGACCTAATTAACAAGTTACTTTCCGATAATAAAGTTTAACTTAAGTTCGTCTCCAAAGGAGGAACCTTTGGTGACCAAAAGTTTATCCTTCCATTTTCGCTTGGATTCTTCCCAAATTCCTACTATAGTTCATTCTATTTACGTAATACTCATTGTATGATGATTATTGACCTAATTAACAAGTTACTTTCCCAAAATAAAGTTTAAGTTAAGTTCGTCTCCAAAGGAGGAACCTTTGGTGACCAAAATTTTATCCATCCTTTTTCGCTTGGTTTCTTGCCAAATTCTTACTATAGTTCATTCTATTTATGTAATACTAATTGTATGATGATTATGGACCTAATTAACAAGTTACTTCTCCATAATAAAGTTTAACGTAAGTTCGTCTCCAAAGGAGGAACCTTTGGTGACCAAAATTTTATCCTACCTTTTTGGCTTGGTTTCTTCCCAAATTCCAACTATAGTTCATTCTATTTATGTAATACTCATTGTATGATGATTATGGACCTAATTAACAAGTTACTTTTCGATAATAAAGTTTAACTTAAGTTCGTCTCCAAAGGAGGAACCTTTGGTGACCAAAAGTTTATCCTTCCTTTTTCGCTTGGATTCTTCCCAAATTCCTACTATAGTTCATTCTATTTAAGTAATACTAATTGTGTGATGTTTATGGACCTAATTAACAAGTTACTTTCCGATAATAAAGTTTAACTTAAGTTCGTCTCCAAAGGAGGAACCTTTGGTGACCAAAAGTTTATCCTTCCTTTTTCGCTTGGATTCTTCCCAAATTCCTACTATAGTTCATTCTATTTACGTAATACTCATTGTATGATGATTATTGACCTAATTAACAAGTTACTTTCCCAAAATAAAGTTTAAGTTAAGTTCGTCTCCAAAGGAGGAACCTTTGGTGACCAAAATTTTATCCATCCTTTTTCGCTTGGTTTCTTGCCAAATTCCTACTATAGTTCATTCTATTTATGTAATACTAATTGTATGATGATTATTGACCTAATTAACAAGTTAGTTCCCGATAATAAAGTTTAACTTAAGTTCGTCTCCAAAGTAGGAACCTTTGGTGACCAAAATTTTATCCTACCTTTTTGGCTTGGTTTCTTCCCAAATTCCTACTATAGTTCATTCTCTTTATGTAATACTCGTTGTATGATGATTATGGACCTAATTAACAAGTTACTTCCCCATAATAAAGTTTAACGTAAGTTCGTCTCCAAAGGAGGAACCTTTGGTGACCAAAATTTTATCCTACCTTTTTGGCTTGGTTTCTTCCCAAATTCCTACTATAGTTCATTCTATTTATGTAATACTCATTGTATGATGATTATGGACCTAATTAACAAGTTACTTCCCCATAATAAAGTTTAAGTTAAGTTCGTCTCCAAAGGAGGAACCTTTGGTGACCAAAATTTTATCCTTCCTTTTTCGCATGGTTGCTTGCCAAATTCCTACTATAGTTCATTCTATTTATGTAATACTCATTGTGTGATGATTATGGACCTAATTAACAAGTTACTTCCCCAAAATAAAGTTTAAGTTAAGTTCGTCTCCAAAGGAGGAACCTTTGGTGACCAAAAGTTTATCCTTTATTTTTCGCTTGGATTCTTGCCAAATTCCTACTATAGTTCATTCTATTTAAGTAATACTAATTTTGTGATGTTTATGGACCTAATTAACAAGTTACTTTCCGATAATAAAGTTTAACTTAAGTTCGTCTCCAAAGTAGGAACCTTTGGTGACCAAAAGTTTATCCTTCCTTTTTCGCTTGGATTCTTCCCAAATTCCTACTATAGTTCATTCTATTTACATAATACTCATTGTATGATAATCATTGACCTAATTACCAAGTTACTTCCCCAAAATAAAGTTTAAGTTAAGTTCGTCTCCAAAGGAGGAACCTTTGGTGACCAAAATTATATCCTTCCTTTTTCGCTTGGTTTCTTGCCAAATTCCTACTATAGTTCATTCTATTTATGTAATACTCATTGTATGATGATTATGGACCTAATTAACAAGTTACTTTCCGATAATAAAGTTTAACTTAAGTTCGTCTCCAAAGGAGGAACCTTTGGTGACCAAAAGTTTATCCTTCCTTTTTCGCTTGGATTCTTCCCAAATTCCTACTATAGTTCATTCTATTTAAGTAATACTAATTGTGTGATGTTTATGGATGTAATTAACAAGTTACTTTCCGATAATAAAGTTTAACTTAAGTTCGTCTCCAAAGGAGGAACCTTTGGTGACCAAAAGTTTATCCTTCCATTTTCGCTTGGATTCTTCCCAAATTCCTACTATAGTTCATTCTATTTACGTAATACTCATTGTATGATGATTATTGACCTAATTAACAAGTTACTTTCCCAAAATAAAGTTTAAGTTAAGTTCGTCTCCAAAGGAGGAACCTTTGGTGACCAAAATTTTATCCATCCTTTTTCGCTTGGTTTCTTGCCAAATTCCTACTATAGTTCATTCTATTTAGGTAATACTAATTGTATGATGATTATTGACCATATAACAAGTTAGTTCCCGATAATAAAGTTTAACTTAAGTTCGTCTCCAAAGTAGGAACCTTTGGTGACCAAAATTTTATCCTACCTTTTTGGCTTGGTTTCTTCCCAAATTCCTACTATAGTTCATTCTCTTTATGTAATACTAATTGTATGATGATTATTGACCTAATTAACAAGTTAGTTCCCGATAATAAAGTTTAACTTAAGTTCGTCTCCAAAGGAGGAACCTTTGGTGACCAAAATTTTATCCATCCTTTTTCGCTTGGTTTCTTGCCAAATTCCTACTATAGTTCATTCTATTTATGTAATACTAATTCTATGATGATTATTGACCTAATTAACAAGTTAGTTCAGGATAATAAAGTTTAACTTAAGTTCGTCTCCAAAGTAGGAACCTTTGGTGACCAAAATTTTATCCTACCTTTTTGGCTTGGTTTCTTCCCAAATTCCTACTATAGTTCATTCTCTTTATGTAATACTCGTTGTGTGATGATTATGGACCTAATTAACAAGTTACTTCCCCATAATAAAGTTTAACGTAAGTTCGTCTCCAAAGGAGGAACCTTTGGTGACCAAAATTTTATCCTACCTTTTTGGCTTGGTTTCTTACCAAATTCCTACTATAGTTCATTCTGTTTATGTAATACTCATTGTATGATGATTATGGACCTAATTAACAAGTTACTTCCCCATAAAAAAGTTTAAGTTAAGTTCGTCTCCAAAGGAGGAACCTTTGGTGACCAAAATTTTATCCTTCCTTTTTCGCTTGGTTTCTTCCCAAATTCCTACTATAGTTCATTCTATTTATGTAATACTCATTGTATGATGATTATGGACCTAATTAACAAGTTACTTCCCCATAATAAATTTTAAGTTAAGTTCGTCTCCAAAGGAGGAACCTTTGGTGACCAAAATTTTATCCTTCCTTTTTCGCTTGGTTGCTTGCCAAATTCCTACTATAGTTCATTCTATATATGTAATACTCATTGTGTGATGATTATGGACCTAATTAACAAGTTACTTCCCCAAAATAAAGTTTAAGTTAAGTTCGTCTCCAAAGGAGGAACCTTTGGTGACCAAAAGTTTATCCTTTATTTTTCGCTTGGATTCTTGCCAAATTCCTACTATAGTTCATTCTATTTATGTAATACTAATTTTGTGATGTTTATGGACCTAATTAACAAGTTACTTTCCGATAATAAAGTTTAACTTAAGTTCGTCTCCAAAGTAGGAACCTTTGGTGACCAAAAGTTTATCCTTCCTTTTTCGCTTGGATTCTTCCCAAATTCCTACTATAGTTCATTCTATTTACATAATACTCATTGTATGATAATCATTGACCTAATTACCAAGTTACTTCCCCAAAATAAAGTTTAAGTTAAGTTCGTCTCCAAAGGAGGAACCTTTGGTGACCAAAATTATATCCTTCCTTTTTCGCTTGGTTTCTTGCCAAATTCCTACTATAGTTCATTCTATTTATGTAATACTCATTGTATTATGATTATGGACCTAATTAACAAGTTACTTTCCGATAATAAAGTTTAACTTAAGTTCGTCTCCAAAGGAGGAACCTTTGGTGACCAAAAGTTTATCCTTCCTTTTTCGCTTGGATTCTTCCCAAATTCCTACTATAGTTCATTCTATTTAAGTAATACTAATTGTGTGATGTTTATGGACCTAATTAACAAGTTACTTTCCGATAATAAAGTTTAACTTAAGTTCGTCTCCAAAGGAGGAACCTTTGGTGACCAAAAGTTTATCCTTCCTTTTTCGCTTGGATTCTTCCCAAATTCCTACTATAGTTCATTCTATTTACGTAATACTCATTGTATGATGATTATTGACCTAATTAACAAGTTACTTTCCCAAAATAAAGTTTAAGTTAAGTTCGTCTTCAAAGGAGGAACCTTTGGTGACCAAAATTTTATCCATCCTTTTTCGCTTGGGTTCTTGCCAAATTCCTACTATAGTTCATTCTATTTATGTAATACTAATTGTATGATGATTATTGACCTAATTAACAAGTTAGTTCCCGATAATAAAGTTTAACTTAAGTTCGTCTCCAAAGTAGGAACCTTTGGTGACCAAAATTTTATCCTACCTTTTTGGCTTGGTTTCTTCCCAAATTCCTACTATAGTTCATTCTCTTTATGTAATACTCGTTGTATGATGATTATGGACCTAATTAACAAGTTACTTCCCCATAATAAAGTTTAACGTAAGTTCGTCTCCAAAGGAGGAACCTTTGGTGACCAAAATTTTATCCTACCTTTTTGGCTTGGTTTCTTCCCAAATTCCTACTATAGTTCATTCTATTTATGTAATACTCATTGTATGATGATTATGGACCTAATTAACAAGTTACTTCCCCATAATAAAGTTTAAGTTAAGTTCGTCTCCAAAGGAGGAACCTTTGGTGACCAAAATTTTATCCTTCCTTTTTCGCATGGTTGCTTGCCAAATTCCTACTATAGTTCATTCTATTTATGTAATACTCATTGTGTGATGATTATGGACCTAATTAACAAGTTACTTCCCCAAAATAAAGTTTAAGTTAAGTTCGTCTCCAAAGGAGGAACCTTTGGTGACCAAAAGTTTATCCTTTATTTTTCGCTTGGATTCTTGCCAAATTCCTACTATAGTTCATTCTATTTAAGTAATACTAATTTTGTGATGTTTATGGACCTAATTAACAAGTTACTTTCCGATAATAAAGTTTAACTTAAGTTCGTCTCCAAAGTAGGAACCTTTGGTGACCAAAAGTTTATCCTTCCTTTTTCGCTTGGATTCTTCCCAAATTCCTACTATAGTTCATTCTATTTACATAATACTCATTGTATGATAATCATTGACCTAATTACCAAGTTACTTCCCCAAAATAAAGTTTAAGTTAAGTTCGTCTCCAAAGCAGGAACCTTTGGTGACCAAAATTATATCCTTCCTTTTTCGCTTGGTTTCTTGCCAAATTCCTACTATAGTTCATTCTATTTATGTAATACTAATTGTATGATGATTATGGACCTAATTAACAAGTTACTTCTCCATAATAAAGTTTAACGTAAGTTCGTCTCCAAAGGAGGAACCTTTGGTGACCAAAATTTTATCCTACCTTTTTGGCTTGGTTTCTTCCCAAATTCCAACTATAGTTCATTCTATTTATGTAATACTCATTGTATGATGATTATGGACCTAATTAACAAGTTACTTTTCGATAATAAAGTTTAACTTAAGTTCGTCTCCAAAGGAGGAACCTTTGGTGACCAAAAGTTTATCCTTCCTTTTTCGCTTGGATTCTTCCCAAATTCCTACTATAGTTCATTCTATTTAAGTAATACTAATTGTGTGATGTTTATGGACCTAATTAACAAGTTACTTTCCGATAATAAAGTTTAACTTAAGTTCGTCTCCAAAGGAGGAACCTTTGGTGACCAAAAGTTTATCCTTCCTTTTTCGCTTGGATTCTTCCCAAATTCCTACTATAGTTCATTCTATTTACGTAATACTCATTGTATGATGATTATTGACCTAATTAACAAGTTACTTTCCCAAAATAAAGTTTAAGTTAAGTTCGTCTCCAAAGGAGGAACCTTTGGTGACCAAAATTTTATCCATCCTTTTTCGCTTGGTTTCTTGCCAAATTCCTACTATAGTTCATTCTATTTATGTAATACTAATTGTATGATGATTATTGACCTAATTAACAAGTTAGTTCCCGATAATAAAGTTTAACTTAAGTTCGTCTCCAAAGTAGGAACCTTTGGTGACCAAAATTTTATCCTACCTTTTTGGCTTGGTTTCTTCCCAAATTCCTACTATAGTTCATTCTCTTTATGTAATACTCGTTGTATGATGATTATGGACCTAATTAACAAGTTACTTCCCCATAATAAAGTTTAACGTAAGTTCGTCTCCAAAGGAGGAACCTTTGGTGACCAAAATTTTATCCTACCTTTTTGGCTTGGTTTCTTCCCAAATTCCTACTATAGTTCATTCTATTTATGTAATACTCATTGTATGATGATTATGGACCTAATTAACAAGTTACTTCCCCATAATAAAGTTTAAGTTAAGTTCGTCTCCAAAGGAGGAACCTTTGGTGACCAAAATTTTATCCTTCCTTTTTCGCATGGTTGCTTGCCAAATTCCTACTATAGTTCATTCTATTTATGTAATACTCATTGTGTGATGATTATGGACCTAATTAACAAGTTACTTCCCCAAAATAAAGTTTAAGTTAAGTTCGTCTCCAAAGGAGGAACCTTTGGTGACCAAAAGTTTATCCTTTATTTTTCGCTTGGATTCTTGCCAAATTCCTACTATAGTTCATTCTATTTAAGTAATACTAATTTTGTGATGTTTATGGACCTAATTAACAAGTTACTTTCCGATAATAAAGTTTAACTTAAGTTCGTCTCCAAAGTAGGAACCTTTGGTGACCAAAAGTTTATCCTTCCTTTTTCGCTTGGATTCTTCCCAAATTCCTACTATAGTTCATTCTATTTACATAATACTCATTGTATGATAATCATTGACCTAATTACCAAGTTACTTCCCCAAAATAAAGTTTAACTTAAGTTCGTCTCCAAAGGAGGAACCTTTGGTGACCAAAAGTTTATCCTTCCTTTTTCGCTTGGATTCTTCCCAAATTCCTACTATAGTTCATTCTATTTAAGTAATACTAATTGTGTGATGTTTATGGATGTAATTAACAAGTTACTTTCCGATAATAAAGTTTAACTTAAGTTCGTCTCCAAAGGAGGAACCTTTGGTGACCAAAAGTTTATCCTTCCATTTTCGCTTGGATTCTTCCCAAATTCCTACTATAGTTCATTCTATTTACGTAATACTCATTGTATGATGATTATTGACCTAATTAACAAGTTACTTTCCCAAAATAAAGTTTAAGTTAAGTTCGTCTCCAAAGGAGGAACCTTTGGTGACCAAAATTTTATCCATCCTTTTTCGCTTGGTTTCTTGCCAAATTCCTACTATAGTTCATTCTATTTAGGTAATACTAATTGTATGATGATTATTGACCATATAACAAGTTAGTTCCCGATAATAAAGTTTAACTTAAGTTCGTCTCCAAAGTAGGAACCTTTGGTGACCAAAATTTTATCCTACCTTTTTGGCTTGGTTTCTTCCCAAATTCCTACTATAGTTCATTCTCTTTATGTAATACTAATTGTATGATGATTATTGACCTAATTAACAAGTTAGTTCCCGATAATAAAGTTTAACTTAAGTTCGTCTCCAAAGGAGGAACCTTTGGTGACCAAAATTTTATCCATCCTTTTTCGCTTGGTTTCTTGCCAAATTCCTACTATAGTTCATTCTATTTATGTAATACTAATTGTATGATGATTATTGACCTAATTAACAAGTTAGTTCAGGATAATAAAGTTTAACTTAAGTTCGTCTCCAAAGTAGGAACCTTTGGTGACCAAAATTTTATCCTACCTTTTTGGCTTGGTTTCTTCCCAAATTCCTACTATAGTTCATTCTCTTTATGTAATACTCGTTGTGTGATGATTATGGACCTAATTAACAAGTTACTTCCCCATAATAAAGTTTAACGTAAGTTCGTCTCCAAAGGAGGAACCTTTGGTGACCAAAATTTTATCCTACCTTTTTGGCTTGGTTTCTTACCAAATTCCTACTATAGTTCATTCTATTTATGTAATACTCATTGTATGATGATTATGGACCTAATTAACAAGTTACTTCCCCATAAAAAAGTTTAAGTTAAGTTCGTCTCCAAAGGAGGAACCTTTGGTGACCAAAATTTTATCCTTCCTTTTTCGCTTGGTTTCTTCCCAAATTCCTACTATAGTTCATTCTATTTATGTAATACTCATTGTATGATGATTATGGACCTAATTAACAAGTTACTTCCCCATAATAAATTTTAAGTTAAGTTCGTCTCCAAAGGAGGAACCTTTGGTGACCAAAATTTTATCCTTCCTTTTTCGCTTGGTTGCTTGCCAAATTCCTACTATAGTTCATTCTATATATGTAATACTCATTGTGTGATGATTATGGACCTAATTAACAAGTTACTTCCCCAAAATAAAGTTTAAGTTAAGTTCGTCTCCAAAGGAGGAACCTTTGGTGACCAAAAGTTTATCCTTTATTTTTCGCTTGGATTCTTGCCAAATTCCTACTATAGTTCATTCTATTTAAGTAATACTAATTTTGTGATGTTTATGGACCTAATTAACAAGTTACTTTCCGATAATAAAGTTTAACTTAAGTTCGTCTCCAAAGTAGGAACCTTTGGTGACCAAAAGTTTATCCTTCCTTTTTCGCTTGGATTCTTCCCAAATTCCTACTATAGTTCATTCTATTTACATAATACTCATTGTATGATAATCATTGACCTAATTACCAAGTTACTTCCCCAAAATAAAGTTTAAGTTAAGTTCGTCTCCAAAGGAGGAACCTTTGGTGACCAAAATTATATCCTTCCTTTTTCGCTTGGTTTCTTGCCAAATTCCTACTATAGTTCATTCTATTTATGTAATACTCATTGTATTATGATTATGGACCTAATTAACAAGTTACTTTCCGATAATAAAGTTTAACTTAAGTTCGTCTCCAAAGGAGGAACCTTTGGTGACCAAAAGTTTATCCTTCCTTTTTCGCTTGGATTCTTCCCAAATTCCTACTATAGTTCATTCTATTTAAGTAATACTAATTGTGTGATGTTTATGGACCTAATTAACAAGTTACTTTCCGATAATAAAGTTTAACTTAAGTTCGTCTCCAAAGGAGGAACCTTTGGTGACCAAAAGTTTATCCTTCCTTTTTCGCTTGGATTCTTCCCAAATTCCTACTATAGTTCATTCTATTTACGTAATACTCATTGTATGATGATTATTGACCTAATTAACAAGTTACTTTCCCAAAATAAAGTTTAAGTTAAGTTCGTCTCCAAAGGAGGAACCTTTGGTGACCAAAATTTTATCCATCCTTTTTCGCTTGGGTTCTTGCCAAATTCCTACTATAGTTCATTCTATTTATGTAATACTAATTGTATGATGATTATTGACCTAATTAACAAGTTAGTTCCCGATAATAAAGTTTAACTTAAGTTCGTCTCCAAAGTAGGAACCTTTGGTGACCAAAATTTTATCCTACCTTTTTGGCTTGGTTTCTTCCCAAATTCCTACTATAGTTCATTCTCTTTATGTAATACTCGTTGTATGATGATTATGGACCTAATTAACAAGTTACTTCCCCATAATAAAGTTTAACGTAAGTTCGTCTCCAAAGGAGGAACCTTTGGTGACCAAAATTTTATCCTACCTTTTTGGCTTGGTTTCTTCCCAA
Organism: Medicago sativa; assembly: GCF_051527215.1. Lineage (NCBI taxonomy): Eukaryota > Viridiplantae > Streptophyta > Magnoliopsida > Fabales > Fabaceae > Medicago > Medicago sativa. Next base: position 44,671,723 of record NC_140752.1, on the reverse strand, counting down.
ATTCCTACTATAGTTCATTCTATTTATGTAATACTCATTGTATGATGATTATGGACCTAATTAACAAGTTACTTCCCCATAATAAAGTTTAAGTTAAGTTCGTCTCCAAAGGAGGAACCTTTGGTGACCAAAATTTTATCCTTCCTTTTTCGCATGGTTGCTTGCCAAATTCCTACTATAGTTCATTCTTTTTATGTAATACTCATTGTGTGATGATTATGGACCTAATTAACAAGTTACTTCCCCAAAATAAAGTTTAAGTTAAGTTCGTCTCCAAAGGAGGAACCTTTGGTGACCAAAAGTTTATCCTTTATTTTTCGCTTGGATTCTTGCCAAATTCCTACTATAGTTCATTCTATTTAAGTAATACTAATTTTGTGATGTTTATGGACCTAATTAACAAGTTACTTTCCGATAATAAAGTTTAACTTAAGTTCGTCTCCAAAGTAGGAACCTTTGGTGACCAAAAGTTTATCCTTCCTTTTTCGCTTGGATTCTTCCCAAATTCCTACTATAGTTCATTCTATTTACATAATACTCATTGTATGATAATCATTGACCTAATTACCAAGTTACTTCCCCAAAATAAAGTTTAAGTTAAGTTCGTCTCCAAAGCAGGAACCTTTGGTGACCAAAATTATATCCTTCCTTTTTCGCTTGGTTTCTTGCCAAATTCCTACTATAGTTCATTCTATTTATGTAATACTCATTGTATGATGATTATGGACCTAATTAACAAGTTACTTTCCGATAATAAAGTTTAACTTAAGTTCGTCTCCAAAGGAGGAACCTTTGGTGACCAAAAGTTTATCCTTCCTTTTTCGCTTGGATTCTTCCCAAATTCCTACTATAGTTCATTCTATTTAAGTAATACTAATTGTGTGATGTTTATGGACCTAATTAACAAGTTACTTTTCGATAATAAAGTTTAACTTAAGTTCGTCTCCAAAGGAGGAACCTTTGGTGACCAAAAGTTTATCCTTCCATTTTCGCTTGGATTCTTCCCAAATTCCTACTATAGTTCATTCTATTTACGTAATACTCATTGTATGATGATTATTGACCTAAGTAACAAGTTACTTTCAAAAAATAAAGTTTAAGTTAAGTTCGTCTCCAAAGGAGGAACCTTTGGTGACCAAAATTTTATCCATCCTTTTTCGCTTGGTTTCTTGCCAAATTCCTACTATAGTTCATTCTATTTAGGTAATACTAATTGTATGATGATTATTGACCTAATTAACAAGTTAGTTCCCGATAATAAAGTTTAACTTAAGTTCGTCTCCAAAGTAGGAACCTTTGGTGACCAAAATTTTATCCTACCTTTTTGGCTTGGTTTCTTCCCAAATTCCTACTATAGTTCATTCTCTTTATGTAATACTAATTGTATGATGATTATTGACCTAATTAACAAGTTAGTTCCCGATAATAAAGTTTAACTTAAGTTCGTCTCCAAAGGAGGAACCTTTGGTGACCAAAATTTTATCCATCCTTTTTCGCTTGGTTTCTTGCCAAATTCCTACTATAGTTCATTCTATTTATGTAATACTAATTGTATGATGATTATTGACCTAATTAACAAGTTAGTTCAGGATAATAAAGTTTAACTTAAGTTCGTCTCCAAAGTAGGAACCTTTGGTGACCAAAATTTTATCCTACCTTTTTGGCTTGGTTTCTTCCCAAATTCCTACTATAGTTCATTCTCTTTATGTAATACTCGTTGTGTGATGATTATGGACCTAATTAACAAGTTACTTCCCCATAATAAAGTTTAACGTAAGTTCGTCTCCAAAGGAGGAACCTTTGGTGACCAAAATTTTATCCTACCTTTTTGGCTTGGTTTCTTACCAAATTCCTACTATAGTTCATTCTATTTATGTAATACTCATTGTATGATGATTATGGACCTAATTAACAAGTTACTTCCCCATAATAAATTTTAAGTTAAGTTCGTCTCCAAAGGAGGAACCTTTGGTGACCAAAATTTTATAATTCCTTTTTCGCTTGGTTGCTTGCCAAATTCCTACTATAGTTCATTCTATATATGTAATACTCATTGTGTGATGATTATGGACCTAATTAACAAGTTACTTCCCCAAAATAAAGTTTAAGTTAAGTTCGTCTCCAAAGGAGGAACCTTTGGTGACCAAAAGTTTATCCTTTATTTTTCGCTTGGATTCTTGCCAAATTCCTACTATAGTTCATTCTATTTAAGTAATACTAATTTTGTGATGTTTATGGACCTAATTAACAAGTTACTTTCCGATAATAAAGTTTAACTTAAGTTCGTCTCCAAAGTAGGAACCTTTGGTGACCAAAAGTTTATCCTTCCTTTTTCGCTTGGATTCTTCCCAAATTCCTACTATAGTTCATTCTATTTACATAATACTCATTGTATGATAATCATTGACCTAATTACCAAGTTACTTCCCCAAAATAAAGTTTAAGTTAAGTTCGTCTCCAAAGGAGGAACCTTTGGTGACCAAAATTATATCCTTCCTTTTTCGCTTGGTTTCTTGCCAAATTCCTACTATAGTTCATTCTATTTATGTAATACTCATTGTATGATGATTATGGACCTAATTAACAAGTTACTTTCCGATAATAAAGTTTAACTTAAGTTCGTCTCCAAAGGAGGAACCTTTGGTGACCAAAAGTTTATCCTTCCTTTTTCGCTTGGATTCTTCCCAAATTCCTACTATAGTTCATTCTATTTAAGTAATACTAATTGTGTGATGTTTATGGACCTAATTAACAAGTTACTTTCCGATAATAAAGTTTAACTTAAGTTCGTCTCCAAAGGAGGAACCTTTGGTGACCAAAAGTTTATCCTTCCATTTTCGCTTGGATTCTTCCCAAATTCCTACTATAGTTCATTCTATTTAGGTAATACTAATTGTATGATGATTATTGACCTAATTAACAAGTTAGTTCCCGATAATAAAGTTTAACTTAAGTTCGTCTCCAAAGTAGGAACCTTTGGTGACCAAAATTTTATCCTACCTTTTTGGCTTGGTTTCTTCCCAAATTCCTACTATAGTTCATTCTCTTTATGTAATACTAATTGTATGATGATTATTGACCTAATTAACAAGTTAGTTCCCGATAATAAAGTTTAACTTAAGTTCGTCTCCAAAGGAGGAACCTTTGGTGACCAAAATTTTATCCATCCTTTTTCGCTTGGTTTCTTGCCAAATTCCTACTATAGTTCATTCTATTTATGTAATACTAATTGTATGATGATTATTGACCTAATTAACAAGTTAGTTCAGGATAATAAAGTTTAACTTAAGTTCGTCTCCAAAGTAGGAACCTTTGGTGACCAAAATTTTATCCTACCTTTTTGGCTTGGTTTCTTCCCAAATTCCTACTATAGTTCATTCTCTTTATGTAATACTCGTTGTGTGATGATTATGGACCTAATTAACAAGTTACTTCCCCATAATAAAGTTTAACGTAAGTTCGTCTCCAAAGGAGGAACCTTTGGTGACCAAAATTTTATCCTACCTTTTTGGCTTGGTTTCTTACCAAATTCCTACTATAGTTCATTCTATTTATGTAATACTCATTGTATGATGATTATGGACCTAATTAACAAGTTACTTCCCCATAAAAAAGTTTAAGTTAAGTTCGTCTCCAAAGGAGGAACCTTTGGTGACCAAAATTTTATCCTTCCTTTTTCGCTTGGTTTCTTCCCAAATTCCTACTATAGTTCATTCTATTTATGTAATACTCATTGTATGATGATTATGGACCTAATTAACAAGTTACTTTCCGATAATAAAGTTTAACTTAAGTTCGTCTCCAAAGGAGGAACCTTTGGTGACCAAAAGTTTATCCTTCCTTTTTCGCTTGGATTCTTCCCAAATTCCTACTATAGTTCATTCTATTTAAGTAATACTAATTGTGTGATGTTTATGGACCTAATTAACAAGTTACTTTCCGATAATAAAGTTTAACTTAAGTTCGTCTCCAAAGGAGGAACCTTTGGTTACCAAAAGTTTATCCTTCCATTTTCGCTTGGATTCTTCCCAAATTCCTACTATAGTTCATTCTATTTACGTAATACTCATTGTATGATGATTATTGACCTAATTAACAAGTTACTTTCAAAAAATAAAGTTTAAGTTAAGTTCGTCTCCAAAGGAGGAACCTTTGGTGACCAAAATTTTATCCATCCTTTTTCGCTTGGTTTCTTGCCAAATTCCTACTATAGTTCATTCTATTTAGGTAATACTAATTGTATGATGATTATTGACCTAATTAACAAGTTAGTTCCCGATAATAAAGTTTAACTTAAGTTCGTCTCCAAAGTAGGAACCTTTGGTGACCAAAATTTTATCCTACCTTTTTGGCTTGGTTTCTTCCCAAATTCCTACTATAGTTCATTCTCTTTATGTAATACTAATTGTATGATGATTATTGACCTAATTAACAAGTTAGTTCCCGATAATAAAGATTAACTTAAGTTCGTCTCCAAAGGAGGAACCTTTGGTGACCAAAATTTTATCCATCCTTTTTCGCTTGGTTTCTTGCCAAATTCCTACTATAGTTCATTCTATTTATGTAATACTAATTGTATGATGATTATTGACCTAATTAACAAGTTAGTTCAGGATAATAAAGTTTAACTTAAGTTCGTCTCCAAAGTAGGAACCTTTGGTGACCAAAATTTTATCCTACCTTTTTGGCTTGGTTTCTTCCCAAATTCCTACTATAGTTCATTCTCTTTATGTAATACTCGTTGTGTGATGATTATGGACCTAATTAACAAGTTACTTCCCCATAATAAAGTTTAACGTAAGTTCGTCTCCAAAGGAGGAACCTTTGGTGATCAAAATTTTATCCTACCTTTTTGGCTTGGTTTCTTACCAAATTCCTACTATAGTTCATTCTATTTATCTAATACTCATTGTATGATGATTATGGACCTAATTAACAAGTTACTTCCCCATAAAAAAGTTTAAGTTAAGTTCGTCTCCAAAGGAGGAACCTTTGGTGACCAAAATTTTATCCTTCCTTTTTCGCTTGGTTTCTTCCCAAATTCCTACTATAGTTCATTCTATTTATGTAATACTCATTGTATGATGATTATGGACCTAATTAACAAGTTACTTTCCGATAATAAAGTTTAACTTAAGTTCGTCTCCAAAGGAGGAACCTTTGGTGACCAAAAGTTTATCCTTCCTTTTTCGCTTGGATTCTTCCCAAATTCCTACTATAGTTCATTCTATTTAAGTAATACTAATTGTGTGATGTTTATGGACCTAATTAACAAGTTACTTTCCGATAATAAAGTTTAACTTAAGTTCGTCTCCAAAGGAGGAACCTTTGGTTACCAAAAGTTTATCCTTCCATTTTCGCTTGGATTCTTCCCAAATTCCTACTATAGTTCATTCTATTTACGTAATACTCATTGTATGATGATTATTGACCTAATTAACAAGTTACTTTCAAAAAATAAAGTTTAAGTTAAGTTCGTCTCCAAAGGAGGAACCTTTGGTGACCAAAATTTTATCCATCCTTTTTCGCTTGGTTTCTTGCCAAATTCCTACTATAGTTCATTCTATTTAGGTAATACTAATTGTATGATGATTATTGACCTAATTAACAAGTTAGTTCCCGATAATAAAGTTTAACTTAAGTTCGTCTCCAAAGTAGGAACCTTTGGTGACCAAAATTTTATCCTACCTTTTTGGCTTGGTTTCTTCCCAAATTCCTACTATAGTTCATTCTCTTTATGTAATACTAATTGTATGATGATTATTGACCTAATTAACAAGTTAGTTCCCGATAATAAAGTTTAACTTAAGTTCGTCTCCAAAGGAGGAACCTTTGGTGACCAAAATTTTATCCATCCTTTTTCGCTTGGTTTCTTGCCAAATTCCTACTATAGTTCATTCTATTTATGTAATACTAATTGTATGATGATTATTGACCTAATTAACAAGTTAGTTCAGGATAATAAAGTTTAACTTAAGTTCGTCTCCAAAGTAGGAACCTTTGGTGACCAAAATTTTATCCTACCTTTTTGGCTTGGTTTCTTCCCAAATTCCTACTATAGTTCATTCTCTTTATGTAATACTCGTTGTGTGATGATTATGGACCTAATTAACAAGTTACTTCCCCATAATAAAGTTTAACGTAAGTTCGTCTCCAAAGGAGGAACCTTTGGTGACCAAAATTTTATAATTCCTTTTTCGCTTGGTTGCTTGCCAAATTCCTACTATAGTTCATTCTATATATGTAATACTCATTGTGTGATGATTATGGACCTAATTAACAAGTTACTTCCCCAAAATAAAGTTTAAGTTAAGTTCGTCTCCAATGGAGGAACCTTTGGTGACCAAAAGTTTATCCTTTATTTTTCGCTTGGATTCTTGCCAAATTCCTACTATAGTTCATTCTATTTAAGTAATACTAATTTTGTGATGTTTATGGACCTAATTAACAAGTTACTTTCCGATAATAAAGTTTAACTTAAGTTCGTCTCCAAAGTAGGAACCTTTGGTGACCAAAAGTTTATCCTTCCTTTTTCGCTTGGATTCTTCCCAAATTCCTACTATAGTTCATTCTATTTACATAATACTCATTGTATGATAATCATTGACCTAATTACCAAGTTACTTCCCCAAAATAAAGTTTAAGTTAAGTTCGTCTCCAAAGGAGGAACCTTTGGTGACCAAAATTATATCCTTCCTTTTTCGCTTGGTTTCTTGCCAAATTCCTACTATAGTTCATTCTATTTATGTAATACTAATTGTATGATGATTATTGACCTAATTAACAAGTTAGTTCAGGATAATAAAGTTTAACTTAAGTTCGTCTCCAAAGTAGGAACCTTTGCTGACCAAAATTTTATCCTACCTTTTTGGCTTGGTTTCTTCCCAAATTCCTACTATAGTTCATTCTCTTTATGTAATACTCGTTGTGTGATGATTATGGACCTAATTAACAAGTTACTTCCCCATAATAAAGTTTAACGTAAGTTCGTCTCCAAAGGAGGAACCTTTGGTGACCAAAATTTTATCCTACCTTTTTGGCTTGGTTTATTACCAAATTCCTACTATAGTTCATTCTATTTATGTAATACTCATTGTATGATGATTATGGACCTAATTAACGAGTTACTTCCCCATAAAAAAGTTTAAGTTAAGTTCGTCTCCAAAGGAGGAACCTTTGGTGACCAAAATTTTATCCTTCCTTTTTCGCTTGGTTTCTTCCCAAATTCCTACTATAGTTCATTCTATTTATGTAATACTCATTGTATGATGATTATGGACCTAATTAACAAGTTACTTCCCCATAATAAATTTTAAGTTAAGTTCGTCTCCAAAGGAGGAACCTTTGGTGACCAAAATTTTATCCTTCCTTTTTCGCTTGGTTGCTTGCCAAATTCCTACTATAGTTCATTCTATATATGTAATACTCATTGTGTGATGATTATGGACCTAATTAACAAGTTACTTCCCCAAAATAAAGTTTAAGTTAAGTTCGTCTCCAAAGGAGGAACCTTTGGTGACCAAAAGTTTATCCTTTATTTTTCGCTTGGATTCTTGCCAAATTCCTACTATAGTTCATTCTATTTAAGTAATACTAATTTTGTGATGTTTATGGACCTAATTAACAAGTTACTTTCCGATAATAAAGTTTAACTTAAGTTCGTCTCCAAAGTAGGAACCTTTGGTGACCAAAAGTTTATCCTTCCTTTTTCGCTTGGATTCTTCCCAAATTCCTACTATAGTTCATTCTATTTACATAATACTCATTGTATGATAATCATTGACCTAATTACCAAGTTACTTCCCCAAAATAAAGTTTAAGTTAAGTTCGTCTCCAAAGGAGGAACCTTTGGTGACCAAAATTATATCCTTCCTTTTTCGCTTGGTTTCTTGCCAAATTCCTACTATAGTTCATTCTATTTATGTAATACTCATTGTATGATGATTATGGACCTAATTAACAAGTTACTTTCCGATAATAAAGTTTAACTTAAGTTCGTCTCCAAAGGAGGAACCTTTGGTGACCAAAAGTTTATCCTTCCTTTTTCGCTTGGATTCTTCCCAAATTCCTACTATAGTTCATTCTATTTAAGTAATACTAATTGTGTGATGTTTATGGACCTAATTAACAAGTTACTTTCCGATAATAAAGTTTAACTTAAGTTCGTCTCCAAAGGAGGAACCTTTGGTGACCAAAAGTTTATCCTTCCATTTTCGCTTGGATTCTTCCCAAATTCCTACTATAGTTCATTCTATTTACGTAATACTCATTGTATGATGATTATTGACCTAATTAACAAGTTACTTTCAAAAAATAAAGTTTAAGTTAAGTTCGTCTCCAAAGGAGGAACCTTTGGTGACCAAAATTTTATCCATCCTTTTTCGCTTGGTTTCTTGCCAAATTCCTACTATAGTTCATTCTATTTAGGTAATACTAATTGTATGATGATTATTGACCTAATTAACAAGTTAGTTCCCGATAATAAAGTTTAACTTAAGTTCGTCTCCAAAGTAGGAACCTTTGGTGACCAAAATTTTATCCTACCTTTTTGGCTTGGTTTCTTCCCAAATTCCTACTATAGTTCATTCTCTTTATGTAATACTAATTGTATGATGATTATTGACCTAATTAACAAGTTAGTTCCCGATAATAAAGTTTAACTTAAGTTCGTCTCCAAAGGAGGAACCTTTGGTGACCAAAATTTTATCCATCCTTTTTCGCTTGGTTTCTTGCCAAATTCCTACTATAGTTCATTCTATTTATGTAATACTAATTGTATGATGATTATTGACCTAATTAACAAGTTAGTTCAGGATAATAAAGTTTAACTTAAGTTCGTCTCCAAAGTAGGAACCTTTGGTGACCAAAATTTTATCCTACCTTTTTGGCTTGGTTTCTTCCCAAATTCCTACTATAGTTCATTCTCTTTATGTAATACTCGTTGTGTGATGATTATGGACCTAATTAACAAGTTACTTCCCCATAATAAAGTTTAACGTAAGTTCGTCTCCAAAGGAGGAACCTTTGGTGACCAAAATTTTATCCTACCTTTTTGGCTTGGTTTCTTACCAAATTCCTACTATAGTTCATTCTATTTATGTAATACTCTTTGTATGATGATTATGGACCTAATTAACAAGTTACTTCCCCATAATAAATTTTAAGTTAAGTTCGTCTCCAAAGGAGGAACCTTTGGTGACCAAAATTTTATAATTCCTTTTTCGCTTGGTTGCTTGCCAAATTCCTACTATAGTTCATTCTATATATGTAATACTCATTGTGTGATGATTATGGACCTAATTAACAAGTTACTTCCCCAAAATAAAGTTTAAGTTAAGTTCGTCTCCAAAGGAGGAACCTTTGGTGACCAAAAGTTTATCCTTTATTTTTCGCTTGGATTCTTGCCAAATTCCTACTATAGTTCATTCTATTTAAGTAATACTAATTTTGTGATGTTTATGGACCTAATTAACAAGTTACTTTCCGATAATAAAGTTTAACTTAAGTTCGTCTCCAAAGTAGGAACCTTTGGTGACCAAAAGTTTATCCTTCCTTTTTCGCTTGGATTCTTCCCAAATTCCTACTATAGTTCATTCTATTTACATAATACTCATTGTATGATAATCATTGACCTAATTACCAAGTTACTTCCCCAAAATAAAGTTTAAGTTAAGTTCGTCTCCAAAGGAGGAACCTTTGGTGACCAAAATTATATCCTTCCTTTTTCGCTTGGTTTCTTGCCAAATTCCTACTATAGTTCATTCTATTTATGTAATACTCATTGTATTTGGTGACCAAAAGTTTATCCTTCCTTTTTCGCTTGGATTCTTCCCAAATTCCTACTATAGTTCATTCTATTTAAGTAATACTAATTGTGTGATGTTTATGGACCTAATTAACAAGTTACTTTCCGATAATAAAGTTTAACTTAAGTTCGTCTCCAAAGGAGGAACCTTTGGTGACCAAAAGTTTATCCTTCCATTTTCGCTTGGATTCTTCCCAAATTCCTACTATAGTTCATTCTATTTACGTAATACTCATTGTATGATGATTATTGACCTAATTAACAAGTTACTTTCAAAAAATAAAGTTTAAGTTAAGTTCGTCTCCAAAGGAGGAACCTTTGGTGACCAAAATTTTATCCATCCTTTTTCGCTTGGTTTCTTCCCAAATTCCTACTATAGTTCATTCTATTTATGTAATACTCATTGTATGATGATTATGGACCTAATTAACAAGTTACTTTCCGATAATAAAGTTTAACTTAAGTTCGTCTCCAAAGGAGGAACCTTTGGTGACCAAAAGTTTATCCTTCCTTTTTCGCTTGGATTCTTCCCAAATTCCTACTATAGTTCATTCTATTTAAGTAATACTAATTGTGTGATGTTTATGGACCTAATTAACAAGTTACTTTCCGATAATAAAGTTTAACTTAAGTTCGTCTCCAAAGGAGGAACCTTTGGTGACCAAAAGTTTATCCTTCCATTTTCGCTTGGATTCTTCCCAAATTCCTACTATAGTTCATTCTATTTACGTAATACTCATTGTATGATGATTATTGACCTAATTAACAAGTTACTTTCAAAAAATAAAGTTTAAGTTAAGTTCGTCTCCAAAGGAGGAACCTTTGGTGACCAAAATTTTATCCATCCTTTTTCGCTTGGTTTCTTGCCAAATTCCTACTATAGTTCATTCTATTTAGGTAATACTAATTGTATGATGATTATTGACCTAATTAACAAGTTAGTTCCCGATAATAAAGTTTAACTTAAGTTCGTCTCCAAAGTAGGAACCTTTGGTGACCAAAATTTTATCCTACCTTTTTGGCTTGGTTTCTTCCCAAATTCCTACTATAGTTCATTCTCTTTATGTAATACTAATTGTATGATGATTATTGACCTAATTAACAAGTTAGTTCCCGATAATAAAGTTTAACTTAAGTTCGTCTCCAAAGGAGGAACCTTTGGTGACCAAAATTTTATCCATCCTTTTTCGCTTGGTTTCTTGCCAAATTCCTACTATAGTTCATTCTATTTATGTAATACTAATTGTATGATGATTATTGACCTAATTAACAAGTTAGTTCAGGATAATAAAGTTTAACTTAAGTTCGTCTCCAAAGTAGGAACCTTTGGTGACCAAAATTTTATCCTACCTTTTTGGCTTGGTTTCTTCCCAAATTCCTACTATAGTTCATTCTCTTTATGTAATACTCGTTGTGTGATGATTATGGACCTAATTAACAAGTTACTTCCCCATAATAAAGTTTAACGTAAGTTCGTCTCCAAAGGAGGAACCTTTGGTGACCAAAATTTTATCCTACCTTTTTGGCTTGGTTTCTTACCAAATTCCTACTATAGTTCATTCTATTTATGTAATACTCATTGTATGATGATTATGGACCTAATTAACAAGTTACTTCCCCATAAAAAAGTTTAAGTTAAGTTCGTCTCCAAAGGAGGAACCTTTGGTGACCAAAATTTTATCCTTCCTTTTTCGCTTGGTTTCTTCCCAAATTCCTACTATAGTTCATTCTATTTATGTAATACTCATTGTATGATGATTATGGACCTAATTAACAAGTTACTTTCCGATAATAAAGTTTAACTTAAGTTCGTCTCCAAAGGAGGAACCTTTGGTGACCAAAAGTTTATCCTTCCTTTTTCGCTTGGATTCTTCCCAAATTCCTACTATAGTTCATTCTATTTAAGTAATACTAATTGTGTGATGTTTATGGACCTAATTAACAAGTTACTTTCCGATAATAAAGTTTAACTTAAGTTCGTCTCCAAAGGAGGAACCTTTGGTTACCAAAAGTTTATCCTTCCATTTTCGCTTGGATTCTTCCCAAATTCCTACTATAGTTCATTCTATTTACGTAATACTCATTGTATGATGATTATTGACCTAATTAACAAGTTACTTTCAAAAAATAAAGTTTAAGTTAAGTTCGTCTCCAAAGGAGGAACCTTTGGTGACCAAAATTTTATCCATCCTTTTTCGCTTGGTTTCTTGCCAAATTCCTACTATAGTTCATTCTATTTAGGTAATACTAATTGTATGATGATTATTGACCTAATTAACAAGTTAGTTCCCGATAATAAAGTTTAACTTAAGTTCGTCTCCAAAGTAGGAACCTTTGGTGACCAAAATTTTATCCTACCTTTTTGGCTTGGTTTCTTCCCAAATTCCTACTATAGTTCATTCTCTTTATGTAATACTAATTGTATGATGATTATTGACCTAATTAACAAGTTAGTTCCCGATAATAAAGTTTAACTTAAGTTCGTCTCCAAAGGAGGAACCTTTGGTGACCAAAATTTTATCCATCCTTTTTCGCTTGGTTTCTTGCCAAATTCCTACTATAGTTCATTCTATTTATGTAATACTAATTGTATGATGATTATTGACCTAATTAACAAGTTAGTTCAGGATAATAAAGTTTAACTTAAGTTCGTCTCCAAAGTAGGAACCTTTGGTGACCAAAATTTTATCCTACCTTTTTGGCTTGGTTTCTTCCCAAATTCCTACTATAGTTCATTCTCTTTATGTAATACTCGTTGTGTGATGATTATGGACCTAATTAACAAGTTACTTCCCCATAATAAAGTTTAACGTAAGTTCGTCTCCAAAGGAGGAACCTTTGGTGACCAAAATTTTATAATTCCTTTTTCGCTTGGTTGCTTGCCAAATTCCTACTATAGTTCATTCTATATATGTAATACTCATTGTGTGATGATTATGGACCTAATTAACAAGTTACTTCCCCAAAATAAAGTTTAAGTTAAGTTCGTCTCCAATGGAGGAACCTTTGGTGACCAAAAGTTTATCCTTTATTTTTCGCTTGGATTCTTGCCAAATTCCTACTATAGTTCATTCTATTTAAGTAATACTAATTTTGTGATGTTTATGGACCTAATTAACAAGTTACTTTCCGATAATAAAGTTTAACTTAAGTTCGTCTCCAAAGTAGGAACCTTTGGTGACCAAAAGTTTATCCTTCCTTTTTCGCTTGGATTCTTCCCAAATTCCTACTATAGTTCATTCTATTTACATAATACTCATTGTATGATAATCATTGACCTAATTACCAAGTTACTTCCCCAAAATAAAGTTTAAGTTAAGTTCGTCTCCAAAGGAGGAACCTTTGGTGACCAAAATTATATCCTTCCTTTTTCGCTTGGTTTCTTGCCAAATTCCTACTATAGTTCATTCTATTTATGTAATACTAATTGTATGATGATTATTGACCTAATTAACAAGTTAGTTCAGGATAATAAAGTTTAACTTAAGTTCGTCTCCAAAGTAGGAACCTTTGGTGACCAAAATTTTATCCTACCTTTTTGGCTTGGTTTCTTCCCAAATTCCTACTATAGTTCATTCTCTTTATGTAATACTCGTTGTGTGATGATTATGGACCTAATTAACAAGTTACTTCCCCATAATAAAGTTTAACGTAAGTTCGTCTCCAAAGGAGGAACCTTTGGTGACCAAAATTTTATCCTACCTTTTTGGCTTGGTTTCTTACCAAATTCCTACTATAGTTCATTCTATTTATGTAATACTCATTGTATGATGATTATGGACCTAATTAACAAGTTACTTCCCCATAAAAAAGTTTAAGTTAAGTTCGTCTCCAAAGGAGGATTCTTTGGTGACCAAAATTTTATCCTTCCTTTTTCGCTTGGTTTCTTCCCAAATTCCTACTATAGTTCATTCTATTTATGTAATACTCATTGTATGATGATTATGGACCTAATTAACAAGTTACTTCCCCATAATAAATTTTAAGTTAAGTTCGTCTCCAAAGGAGGAACCTTTGGTGACCAAAATTTTATCCTTCCTTTTTCGCTTGGTTGCTTGCCAAATTCCTACTATAGTTCATTCTATATATGTAATACTCATTGTGTGATGATTATGGACCTAATTAACAAGTTACTTCCCCAAAATAAAGTTTAAGTTAAGTTCGTCTCCAAAGGAGGAACCTTTGGTGACCAAAAGTTTATCCTTTATTTTTCGCTTGGATTCTTGCCAAATTCCTACTATAGTTCATTCTATTTAAGTAATACTAATTTTGTGATGTTTATGGACCTAATTAACAAGTTACTTTCCGATAATAAAGTTTAACTTAAGTTCGTCTCCAAAGTAGGAACCTTTGGTGACCAAAAGTTTATCCTTCCTTTTTCGCTTGGATTCTTCCCAAATTCCTACTATAGTTCATTCTATTTACATAATACTCATTGTATGATAATCATTGACCTAATTACCAAGTTACTTCCCCAAAATAAAGTTTAAGTTAAGTTCGTCTCCAAAGGAGGAACCTTTGGTGACCAAAATTATATCCTTCCTTTTTCGCTTGGTTTCTTGCCAAATTCCTACTATAGTTCATTCTATTTATGTAATACTCATTGTATGATGATTATGGACCTAATTAACAAGTTACTTTCCGATAATAAAGTTTAACTTAAGTTCGTCTCCAAAGGAGGAACCTTTGGTGACCAAAAGTTTATCCTTCCTTTTTCGCTTGGATTCTTCCCAAATTCCTACTATAGTTCATTCTATTTAAGTAATACTAATTGTGTGATGTTTATGGACCTAATTAACAAGTTACTTTCCGATAATAAAGTTTAACTTAAGTTCGTCTCCAAAGGAGGAACCTTTGGTGACCAAAAGTTTATCCTTCCATTTTCGCTTGGATTCTTCCCAAATTCCTACTATAGTTCATTCTATTTACGTAATACTCATTGTATGATGATTATTGACCTAATTAACAAGTTACTTTCAAAAAATAAAGTTTAAGTTAAGTTCGTCTCCAAAGGAGGAACCTTTGGTGACCAAAATTTTATCCATCCTTTTTCGCTTGGTTTCTTGCCAAATTCCTACTATAGTTCATTCTATTTAGGTAATACTAATTGTATGATGATTATTGACCTAATTAACAAGTTAGTTCCCGATAATAAAGTTTAACTTAAGTTCGTCTCCAAAGTAGGAACCTTTGGTGACCAAAATTTTATCCTACCTTTTTGGCTTGGTTTCTTCCCAAATTCCTACTATAGTTCATTCTCTTTATGTAATACTAATTGTATGATGATTATTGACCTAATTAACAAGTTAGTTCCCGATAATAAAGTTTAACTTAAGTTCGTCTCCAAAGGAGGAACCTTTGGTGACCAAAATTTTATCCATCCTTTTTCGCTTGGTTTCTTGCCAAATTCCTACTATAGTTCATTCTATTTATGTAATACTAATTGTATGATGATTATTGACCTAATTAACAAGTTAGTTCAGGATAATAAAGTTTAACTTAAGTTCGTCTCCAAAGTAGGAACCTTTGGTGACCAAAATTTTATCCTACCTTTTTGGCTTGGTTTCTTCCCAAATTCCTACTATAGTTCATTCTCTTTATGTAATACTCGTTGTGTGATGATTATGGACCTAATTAACAAGTTACTTCCCCATAATAAAGTTTAACGTAAGTTCGTCTCCAAAGGAGGAACCTTTGGTGACCAAAATTTTATCCTACCTTTTTGGCTTGGTTTCTTACCAAATTCCTACTATAGTTCATTCTATTTATGTAATACTCATTGTATGATGATTATGGACCTAATTAACAAGTTACTTCCCCATAAAAAAGTTTAAGTTAAGTTCGTCTCCAAAGGAGGAACCTTTGGTGACCAAAATTTTATCCTTCCTTTTTCGCTTGGTTTCTTCCCAAATTCCTACTATAGTTCATTCTATTTATGTAATACTCATTGTATGATGATTATGGACCTAATTAACAAGTTACTTTCCGATAATAAAGTTTAACTTAAGTTCGTCTCCAAAGGAGGAACCTTTGGTGACCAAAAGTTTATCCTTCCTTTTTCGCTTGGATTCTTCCCAAATTCCTACTATAGTTCATTCTATTTAAGTAATACTAATTGTGTGATGTTTATGGACCTAATTAACAAGTTACTTTCCGATAATAAAGTTTAACTTAAGTTCGTCTCCAAAGGAGGAACCTTTGGTTACCAAAAGTTTATCCTTCCATTTTCGCTTGGATTCTTCCCAAATTCCTACTATAGTTCATTCTATTTACGTAATACTCATTGTATGATGATTATTGACCTAATTAACAAGTTACTTTCAAAAAATAAAGTTTAAGTTAAGTTCGTCTCCAAAGGAGGAACCTTTGGTGACCAAAATTTTATCCATCCTTTTTCGCTTGGTTTCTTGCCAAATTCCTACTATAGTTCATTCTATTTAGGTAATACTAATTGTATGATGATTATTGACCTAATTAACAAGTTAGTTCCCGATAATAAAGTTTAACTTAAGTTCGTCTCCAAAGTAGGAACCTTTGGTGACCAAAATTTTATCCTACCTTTTTGGCTTGGTTTCTTCCCAAATTCCTACTATAGTTCATTCTCTTTATGTAATACTAATTGTATGATGATTATTGACCTAATTAACAAGTTAGTTCCCGATAATAAAGTTTAACTTAAGTTCGTCTCCAAAGGAGGAACCTTTGGTGACCAAAATTTTATCCATCCTTTTTCGCTTGGTTTCTTGCCAAATTCCTACTATAGTTCATTCTATTTATGTAATACTAATTGTATGATGATTATTGACCTAATTAACAAGTTAGTTCAGGATAATAAAGTTTAACTTAAGTTCGTCTCCAAAGTAGGAACCTTTGGTGACCAAAATTTTATCCTACCTTTTTGGCTTGGTTTCTTCCCAAATTCCTACTATAGTTCATTCTCTTTATGTAATACTCGTTGTGTGATGATTATGGACCTAATTAACAAGTTACTTCCCCATAATAAAGTTTAACGTAAGTTCGTCTCCAAAGGAGGAACCTTTGGTGACCAAAATTTTATAATTCCTTTTTCGCTTGGTTGCTTGCCAAATTCCTACTATAGTTCATTCTATATATGTAATACTCATTGTGTGATGATTATGGACCTAATTAACAAGTTACTTCCCCAAAATAAAGTTTAAGTTAAGTTCGTCTCCAATGGAGGAACCTTTGGTGACCAAAAGTTTATCCTTTATTTTTCGCTTGGATTCTTGCCAAATTCCTACTATAGTTCATTCTATTTAAGTAATACTAATTTTGTGATGTTTATGGACCTAATTAACAAGTTACTTTCCGATAATAAAGTTTAACTTAAGTTCGTCTCCAAAGTAGGAACCTTTGGTGACCAAAAGTTTATCCTTCCTTTTTCGCTTGGATTCTTCCCAAATTCCTACTATAGTTCATTCTATTTACATAATACTCATTGTATGATAATCATTGACCTAATTACCAAGTTACTTCCCCAAAATAAAGTTTAAGTTAAGTTCGTCTCCAAAGGAGGAACCTTTGGTGACCAAAATTATATCCTTCCTTTTTCGCTTGGTTTCTTGCCAAATTCCTACTATAGTTCATTCTATTTATGTAATACTAATTGTATGATGATTATTGACCTAATTAACAAGTTAGTTCAGGATAATAAAGTTTAACTTAAGTTCGTCTCCAAAGTAGGAACCTTTGGTGACCAAAATTTTATCCTACCTTTTTGGCTTGGTTTCTTCCCAAATTCCTACTATAGTTCATTCTCTTTATGTAATACTCGTTGTGTGATGATTATGGACCTAATTAACAAGTTACTTCCCCATAATAAAGTTTAACGTAAGTTCGTCTCCAAAGGAGGAACCTTTGGTGACCAAAATTTTATCCTACCTTTTTGGCTTGGTTTCTTACCAAATTCCTACTATAGTTCATTCTATTTATGTAATACTCATTGTATGATGATTATGGACCTAATTAACAAGTTACTTCCCCATAAAAAAGTTTAAGTTAAGTTCGTCTCCAAAGGAGGATTCTTTGGTGACCAAAATTTTATCCTTCCTTTTTCGCTTGGTTTCTTCCCAAATTCCTACTATAGTTCATTCTATTTATGTAATACTCATTGTATGATGATTATGGACCTAATTAACAAGTTACTTCCCCATAATAAATTTTAAGTTAAGTTCGTCTCCAAAGGAGGAACCTTTGGTGACCAAAATTTTATCCTTCCTTTTTCGCTTGGTTGCTTGCCAAATTCCTACTATAGTTCATTCTATATATGTAATACTCATTGTGTGATGATTATGGACCTAATTAACAAGTTACTTCCCCAAAATAAAGTTTAAGTTAAGTTCGTCTCCAAAGGAGGAACCTTTGGTGACCAAAAGTTTATCCTTTATTTTTCGCTTGGATTCTTGCCAAATTCCTACTATAGTTCATTCTATTTAAGTAATACTAATTTTGTGATGTTTATGGACCTAATTAACAAGTTACTTTCCGATAATAAAGTTTAACTTAAGTTCGTCTCCAAAGTAGGAACCTTTGGTGACCAAAAGTTTATCCTTCCTTTTTCGCTTGGATTCTTCCCAAATTCCTACTATAGTTCATTCTATTTACATAATACTCATTGTATGATAATCATTGACCTAATTACCAAGTTACTTCCCCAAAATAAAGTTTAAGTTAAGTTCGTCTCCAAAGGAGGAACCTTTGGTGACCAAAATTATATCCTTCCTTTTTCGCTTGGTTTCTTGCCAAATTCCTACTATAGTTCATTCTATTTATGTAATACTCATTGTATGATGATTATGGACCTAATTAACAAGTTACTTTCCGATAATAAAGTTTAACTTAAGTTCGTCTCCAAAGGAGGAACCTTTGGTGACCAAAAGTTTATCCTTCCTTTTTCGCTTGGATTCTTCCCAAATTCCTACTATAGTTCATTCTATTTAAGTAATACTAATTGTGTGATGTTTATGGACCTAATTAACAAGTTACTTTCCGATAATAAAGTTTAACTTAAGTTCGTCTCCAAAGGAGGAACCTTTGGTGACCAAAAGTTTATCCTTCCATTTTCGCTTGGATTCTTCCCAAATTCCTACTATAGTTCATTCTATTTACGTAATACTCATTGTATGATGATTATTGACCTAATTAACAAGTTACTTTCAAAAAATAAAGTTTAAGTTAAGTTCGTCTCCAAAGGAGGAACCTTTGGTGACCAAAATTTTATCCATCCTTTTTCGCTTGGTTTCTTGCCAAATTCCTACTATAGTTCATTCTATTTAGGTAATACTAATTGTATGATGATTATTGACCTAATTAACAAGTTAGTTCCCGATAATAAAGTTTAACTTAAGTTCGTCTCCAAAGTAGGAACCTTTGGTGACCAAAATTTTATCCTACCTTTTTGGCTTGGTTTCTTCCCAAATTCCTACTATAGTTCATTCTCTTTATGTAATACTAATTGTATGATGATTATTGACCTAATTAACAAGTTAGTTCCCGATAATAAAGTTTAACTTAAGTTCGTCTCCAAAGGAGGAACCTTTGGTGACCAAAATTTTATCCATCCTTTTTCGCTTGGTTTCTTGCCAAATTCCTACTATAGTTCATTCTATTTATGTAATACTAATTGTATGATGATTATTGACCTAATTAACAAGTTAGTTCAGGATAATAAAGTTTAACTTAAGTTCGTCTCCAAAGTAGGAACCTTTGGTGACCAAAATTTTATCCTACCTTTTTGGCTTGGTTTCTTCCCAAATTCCTACTATAGTTCATTCTCTTTATGTAATACTCGTTGTGTGATGATTATGGACCTAATTAACAAGTTACTTCCCCATAATAAAGTTTAACGTAAGTTCGTCTCCAAAGGAGGAACCTTTGGTGACCAAAATTTTATCCTACCTTTTTGGCTTGGTTTCTTACCAAATTCCTACTATAGTTCATTCTATTTATGTAATACTCATTGTATGATGATTATGGACCTAATTAACAAGTTACTTCCCCATAAAAAAGTTTAAGTTAAGTTCGTCTCCAAAGGAGGAACCTTTGGTGACCAAAATTTTATCCTTCCTTTTTCGCTTGGTTTCTTCCCAAATTCCTACTATAGTTCATTCTATTTATGTAATACTCATTGTATGATGATTATGGACCTAATTAACAAGTTACTTTCCGATAATAAAGTTTAACTTAAGTTCGTCTCCAAAGGAGGAACCTTTGGTGACCAAAAGTTTATCCTTCCTTTTTCGCTTGGATTCTTCCCAAATTCCTACTATAGTTCATTCTATTTAAGTAATACTAATTGTGTGATGTTTATGGACCTAATTAACAAGTTACTTTCCGATAATAAAGTTTAACTTAAGTTCGTCTCCAAAGGAGGAACCTTTGGTGACCAAAAGTTTATCCTTCCATTTTCGCTTGGATTCTTCCCAAATTCCTACTATAGTTCATTCTATTTACGTAATACTCATTGTATGATGATTATTGACCTAATTAACAAGTTACTTTCAAAAAATAAAGTTTAAGTTAAGTTCGTCTCCAAAGGAGGAACCTTTGGTGACCAAAATTTTATCCATCCTTTTTCGCTTGGTTTCTTGCCAAATTCCTACTATAGTTCATTCTATTTAGGTAATACTAATTGTATGATGATTATTGACCTAATTAACAAGTTAGTTCCCGATAATAAAGTTTAACTTAAGTTCGTCTCCAAAGTAGGAACCTTTGGTGACCAAAATTTTATCCTACCTTTTTGGCTTGGTTTCTTCCCAAATTCCTACTATAGTTCATTCTCTTTATGTAATACTAATTGTATGATGATTATTGACCTAATTAAAAAGTTAGTTCCCGATAATAAAGTTTAACTTAAGTTCGTCTCCAAAGGAGGAACCTTTGGTGACCAAAATTTTATCCATCCTTTTTCGCTTGGTTTCTTGCCAAATTCCTACTATAGTTCATTCTATTTATGTAATACTAATTGTATGATGATTATTGACCTAATTAACAAGTTAGTTCAGGATAATAAAGTTTAACTTAAGTTCGTCTCCAAAGTAGGAACCTTTGGTGACCAAAATTTTATCCTACCTTTTTGGCTTGGTTTCTTCCCAAATTCCTACTATAGTTCATTCTCTTTATGTAATACTCGTTGTGTGATGATTATGGACCTAATTAACAAGTTACTTCCCCATAATAAAGTTTAACGTAAGTTCGTCTCCAAAGGAGGAACCTTTGGTGACCAAAATTTTATAATTCCTTTTTCGCTTGGTTGCTTGCCAAATTCCTACTATAGTTCATTCTATATATGTAATACTCATTGTGTGATGATTATGGACCTAATTAACAAGTTACTTCCCCAAAATAAAGTTTAAGTTAAGTTCGTCTCCAAAGGAGGAACCTTTGGTGACCAAAAGTTTATCCTTTATTTTTCGCTTGGATTCTTGCCAAATTCCTACTATAGTTCATTCTATTTAAGTAATACTAATTTTGTGATGTTTATGGACCTAATTAACAAGTTACTTTCCGATAATAAAGTTTAACTTAAGTTCGTCTCCAAAGTAGGAACCTTTGGTGACCAAAAGTTTATCCTTCCTTTTTCGCTTGGATTCTTCCCAAATTCCTACTATAGTTCATTCTATTTACATAATACTCATTGTATGATAATCATTGACCTAATTACCAAGTTACTTCCCCAAAATAAAGTTTAAGTTAAGTTCGTCTCCAAAGGAGGAACCTTTGGTGACCAAAATTATATCCTTCCTTTTTCGCTTGGTTTCTTGCCAAATTCCTACTATAGTTCATTCTATTTATGTAATACTCATTGTATGATGATTATGGACCTAATTAACAAGTTACTTTCCGATAATAAAGTTTAACTTCAGTTCGTCTCCAAAGGAGGAACCTTTGGTGACCAAAAGTTTATCCTTCCTTTTTCGCTTGGATTCTTCCCAAATTCCTACTATAGTTCATTCTATTTAAGTAATACTAATTGTGTGATGTTTATGGACCTAATTAACAAGTTACTTTCCGATAATAAAGTTTAACTTAAGTTCGTCTCCAAAGGAGGAACCTTTGGTGACCAAAAGTTTATCCTTCCATTTTCGCTTGGATTCTTCCCAAATTCCTACTATAGTTCATTCTATTTACGTAATACTCATTGTATGATGATTATTGACCTAATTAACAAGTTACTTTCCCAAAATAAAGTTTAAGTTAAGTTCGTCTCCAAAGGAGGAACCTTTGGTGACCAAAATTTTATCCATCCTTTTTCGCTTGGTTTCTTGCCAAGTTCCTACTATAGTTCATTCTATTTATGTAATACTAATTGTATGATGATTATTGACCTAATTAACAAGTTAGTTCCCGATAATAAAGTTTAACTTAAGTTCGTCTCCAAAGTAGGAACCTTTGGTGACCAAAATTTTATCCTACCTTTTTGGCTTGGTTTCTTCCCAAATTCTTACTATAGTTCATTCTCTTTATGTAATACTAATTGTATGATGATTATTGACCTAATTAACAAGTTAGTTCCCGATAATAAAGTTTAACTTAAGTTCGTCTCCAAAGGAGGAACCTTTGGTGACCAAAATTTTATCCATCCTTTTTCGCTTGGTTTCTTGCCAAATTCCTACTATAGTTCATTCTATTTATGTAATACTAATTGTATGATGATTATTGACCTAATTAACAAGTTAGTTCAGGATAATAAAGTTTAACTTAAGTTCGTCTCCAAAGTAGGAACCTTTGGTGACCAAAATTTTATCCTACCTTTTTGGCTTGGTTTCTTCCCAAATTCCTACTATAGTTCATTCTCTTTATGTAATACTCGTTGTGTGATGATTATGGACCTAATTAACAAGTTACTTCCCCATAATAAAGTTTAACGTAAGTTCGTCTCCAAAGGAGGAACCTTTGGTGACCAAAATTTTATCCTACCTTTTTGGCTTGGTTTCTTACCAAATTCCTACTATACTTCATTCTATTTATGTAATACTCATTGTATGATGATTATGGACCTAATTAACAAGTTACTTCCCCATAAAAAAGTTTAAGTTAAGTTCGTCTCCAAAGGAGGAACCTTTGGTGACCAAAATTTTATCCTTCCTTTTTCGCTTGGTTTCTTCCCAAATTCCTACTATAGTTCATTCTATTTATGTAATACTCATTGTATGATGATTATGGACCTAATTAACAAGTTACTTTCCGATAATAAAGTTTAACTTAAGTTCGTCTCCAAAGGAGGAACCTTTGGTGACCAAAAGTTTATCCTTCCTTTTTCGCTTGGATTCTTCCCAAATTCCTACTATAGTTCATTCTATTTAAGTAATACTAATTGTGTGATGTTTATGGACCTAATTAACAAGTTACTTTCCGATAATAAAGTTTAACTTAAGTTCGTCTCCAAAGGAGGAACCTTTGGTGACCAAAAGTTTATCCTTCCATTTTCGCTTGGATTCTTCCCAAATTCCTACTATAGTTCATTCTATTTACGTAATACTCATTGTATGATGATTATTGACCTAATTAACAAGTTACTTTCAAAAAATAAAGTTTAAGTTAAGTTCGTCTCCAAAGGAGGAACCTATGGTGACCAAAATTTTATCCATCCTTTTTCGCTTGGTTTCTTGCCAAATTCCTACTATAGTTCATTCTATTTAGGTAATACTAATTGTATGATGATTATTGACCTAATTAACAAGTTAGTTCCCGATAATAAAGTTTAACTTAAGTTCGTCTCCAAAGTAGGAACCTTTGGTGACCAAAATTTTATCCTACCTTTTTGGCTTGGTTTCTTCCCAAATTCCTACTATAGTTCATTCTCTTTATGTAATACTAATTGTATGATGATTATTGACCTAATTAACAAGTTAGTTCCCGATAATAAAGTTTAACTTAAGTTCGTCTCCAAAGGAGGAACCTTTGGTGACCAAAATTTTATCCATCCTTTTTCGCTTGGTTTCTTGCCAAATTCCTACTATAGTTCATTCTATTTATGTAATACTAATTGTATGATGATTATTGACCTAATTAACAAGTTAGTTCAGGATAATAAAGTTTAACTTAAGTTCGTCTCCAAAGTAGGAACCTTTGGTGACCAAAATTTTATCCTACCTTTTTGGCTTGGTTTCTTCCCAAATTCCTACTATAGTTCATTCTCTTTATGTAATACTCGTTGTGTGATGATTATGGACCTAATTAACAAGTTACTTCCCCATAATAAAGTTTAACGTAAGTTCGTCTCCAAAGGAGGAACCTTTGGTGACCAAAATTTTATAATTCCTTTTTCGCTTGGTTGCTTGCCAAATTCCTACTATAGTTCATTCTATATATGTAATACTCATTGTGTGATGATTATGGACCTAATTAACAAGTTACTTCCCCAAAATAAAGTTTAAGTTAAGTTCGTCTCCAAAGGAGGAACCTTTGGTGACCAAAAGTTTATCCTTTATTTTTCGCTTGGATTCTTGCCAAATTCCTACTATAGTTCATTCTATTTAAGTAATACTAATTTTGTGATGTTTATGGACCTAATTAACAAGTTACTTTCCGATAATAAAGTTTAACTTAAGTTCGTCTCCAAAGTAGGAACCTTTGGTGACCAAAAGTTTATCCTTCCTTTTTCGCTTGGATTCTTCCCAAATTCCTACTATAGTTCATTCTATTTACATAATACTCATTGTATGATAATCATTGACCTAATTACCAAGTTACTTCCCCAAAATAAAGTTTAAGTTAAGTTCGTCTCCAAAGGAGGAACCTTTGGTGACCAAAATTATATCCTTCCTTTTTCGCTTGGTTTCTTGCCAAATTCCTACTATAGTTCATTCTATTTATGTAATACTCATTGTATGATGATTATGGACCTAATTAACAAGTTACTTTCCGATAATAAAGTTTAACTTCAGTTCGTCTCCAAAGGAGGAACCTTTGGTGACCAAAAGTTTATCCTTCCTTTTTCGCTTGGATTCTTCCCAAATTCCTACTATAGTTCATTCTATTTAAGTAATACTAATTGTGTGATGTTTATGGACCTAATTAACAAGTTACTTTCCGATAATAAAGTTTAACTTAAGTTCGTCTCCAAAGGAGGAACCTTTGGTGACCAAAAGTTTATCCTTCCATTTTCGCTTGGATTCTTCCCAAATTCCTACTATAGTTCATTCTATTTACGTAATACTCATTGTATGATGATTATTGACCTAATTAACAAGTTACTTTCCCAAAATAAAGTTTAAGTTAAGTTCGTCTCCAAAGGAGGAACCTTTGGTGACCAAAATTTTATCCATCCTTTTTCGCTTGGTTTCTTGCCAAGTTCCTACTATAGTTCATTCTATTTATGTAATACTAATTGTATGATGATTATTGACCTAATTAACAAGTTAGTTCCCGATAATAAAGTTTAACTTAAGTTCGTCTCCAAAGTAGGAACCTTTGGTGACCAAAATTTTATCCTACCTTTTTGGCTTGGTTTCTTCCCAAATTCTTACTATAGTTCATTCTCTTTATGTAATACTAATTGTATGATGATTATTGACCTAATTAACAAGTTAGTTCCCGATAATAAAGTTTAACTTAAGTTCGTCTCCAAAGGAGGAACCTTTGGTGACCAAAATTTTATCCATCCTTTTTCGCTTGGTTTCTTGCCAAATTCCTACTATAGTTCATTCTATTTATGTAATACTAATTGTATGATGATTATTGACCTAATTAACAAGTTAGTTCAGGATAATAAAGTTTAACTTAAGTTCGTCTCCAAAGTAGGAACCTTTGGTGACCAAAATTTTATCCTACCTTTTTGGCTTGGTTTCTTCCCAAATTCCTACTATAGTTCATTCTCTTTATGTAATACTCGTTGTGTGATGATTATGGACCTAATTAACAAGTTACTTCCCCATAATAAAGTTTAACGTAAGTTCGTCTCCAAAGGAGGAACCTTTGGTGACCAAAATTTTATCCTACCTTTTTGGCTTGGTTTCTTACCAAATTCCTACTATAGTTCATTCTATTTATGTAATACTCATTGTATGATGATTATGGACCTAATTAACAAGTTACTTCCCCATAAAAAAGTTTAAGTTAAGTTCGTCTCCAAAGGAGGAACCTTTGGTGACCAAAATTTTATCCTTCCTTTTTCGCTTGGTTTCTTCCCAAATTCCTACTATAGTTCATTCTATTTATGTAATACTCATTGTATGATGATTATGGACCTAATTAACAAGTTACTTTCCGATAATAAAGTTTAACTTAAGTTCGTCTCCAAAGGAGGAACCTTTGGTGACCAAAAGTTTATCCTTCCTTTTTCGCTTGGATTCTTCCCAAATTCCTACTATAGTTCATTCTATTTAAGTAATACTAATTGTGTGATGTTTATGGACCTAATTAACAAGTTACTTTCCGATAATAAAGTTTAACTTAAGTTCGTCTCCAAAGGAGGAACCTTTGGTGACCAAAAGTTTATCCTTCCATTTTCGCTTGGATTCTTCCCAAATTCCTACTATAGTTCATTCTATTTACGTAATACTCATTGTATGATGATTATTGACCTAATTAACAAGTTACTTTCAAAAAATAAAGTTTAAGTTAAGTTCGTCTCCAAAGGAGGAACCTTTGGTGACCAAAATTTTATCCATCCTTTTTCGCTTGGTTTCTTGCCAAATTCCTACTATAGTTCATTCTATTTAGGTAATACTAATTGTATGATGATTATTGACCTAATTAACAAGTTAGTTCCCGATAATAAAGTTTAACTTAAGTTCGTCTCCAAAGTAGGAACCTTTGGTGACCAAAATTTTATCCTACCTTTTTGGCTTGGTTTCTTCCCAAATTCCTACTATAGTTCATTCTCTTTATGTAATACTAATTGTATGATGATTATTGACCTAATTAACAAGTTAGTTCCCGATAATAAAGTTTAACTTAAGTTCGTCTCCAAAGGAGGAACCTTTGGTGACCAAAATTTTATCCATCCTTTTTCGCTTGGTTTCTTGCCAAATTCCTACTATAGTTCATTCTATTTATGTAATACTAATTGTATGATGATTATTGACCTAATTAACAAGTTAGTTCAGGATAATAAAGTTTAACTTAAGTTCGTCTCCAAAGTAGGAACCTTTGGTGACCAAAATTTTATCCTACCTTTTTGGCTTGGTTTCTTCCCAAATTCCTACTATAGTTCATTCTCTTTATGTAATACTCGTTGTATGATGATTATGGACCTAATTAACAAGTTACTTCCCCATAATAAAGTTTAACGTAAGTTCGTCTCCAAAGGAGGAACCTTTGGTGACCAAAATTTTATCCTACCTTTTTGGCTTGGTTTCTTCCCAAATTCCTACTATAGTTCATTCTATTTATGTAATACTCATTGTATGATGATTATGGACCTAATTAACAAGTTACTTCCCCATAATAAAGTTTAAGTTAAGTTCGTCTCCAAAGGAGGAACCTTTGGTGACCAAAATTTTATCCTTCCTTTTTCGCTTGGTTGCTTGCCAAATTCCTACTATAGTTCATTCTATTTATGTAATACTCATTGTGTGATGATTATGGACCTAATTAACAAGTTACTTCCCCAAAATAAAGTTTAAGTTAAGTTCGTCTCCAAAGGAGGAACCTTTGGTGACCAAAAGTTTATCCTTTATTTTTCGCTTGGATTCTTGCCAAATTCCTACTATAGTTCATTCTATTTAAGTAATACTAATTTTGTGATGTTTATGGACCTAATTAACAAGTTACTTTCCGATAATAAAGTTTAACTTAAGTTCGTCTCCAAAGTAGGAACCTTTGGTGACCAAAAGTTTATCCTTCCTTTTTCGCTTGGATTCTTCCCAAATTCCTACTATAGTTCATTCTATTTACATAATACTCATTGTATGATAATCATTGACCTAATTACCAAGTTACTTCCCCAAAATAAAGTTTAAGTTAAGTTCGTCTCCAAAGGAGGAACCTTTGGTGCCAAAATTATATCCTTCCTTTTTCGCTTGGTTTCTTGCCAAATTCCTACTATAGTTCATTCTATTTATGTAATACTCATTGTATGATGATTATGGACCTAATTAACAAGTTACTTTCTGATAATAAAGTTTAACTTAAGTTCGTCTCCAAAGGAGGAACCTTTGGTGACCAAAAGTTTATCCTTCCTTTTTCGCTTGGATTCTTCCCAAATTCCTACTATAGTTCATTTTATTTAAGTAATACTAATTGTGTGATGTTTATGGACCTAATTAACAAGTTACTTTCCGATAATAAAGTTTAACTTAAGTTCGTCTCCAAAGGAGGAACCTTTGGTGACCAAAAGTTTATCCTTCCTTTTTCGCTTGGATTCTTCCCACATTCCTACTATAGTTCATTCTATTTACGTAATACTCATTGTATGATGATTATTGACCTAATTAACAAGTTACTTTCCCAAAATAAAGTTTAAGTTAAGTTCGTCTCCAAAGGAGGAACCTTTGGTGACCAAAATTTTATCCTTCCTTTTTCGCTTGGTTGCTTGCCAAATTCCTACTATAGTTCATTCTATTTATGTAATACCCATTGTGTGATGATTATGGACCTAATTAACAAGTTACTTCCCCAAAATAAAGTTTAAGTTAAGTTCGTCTCCAAAGGAGGAACCTTTGGTGACCAAAAGTTTATCCTTTATTTTTCGCTTGGATTCTTGCCAAATTCCTACTTTAGTTCATTCTATTTAAGTAATACTAATTGTGTGATGTTTATGGACCTAATTAACAAGTTACTTTCCGATAATAAAGTTTAACTTAAGTTCGTCTCCAAAGGAGGAACCTTTGGTGACCAAAAGTTTATCCTTCCTTTTTTGCTTGGATTCTTCCCAAATTCCTACTATAGTTCATTCTATTTACGTAATACTCATTGTATGATGATTATTGACCTAATTAACAAGTTACTTTCCCAAAATAAAGTTTAAGTTAAGTTCGTCTCCAAAGGAGGAACCTTTGGTGACCAAAATTTTATCCATCCTTTTTCGCTTGGTTTCTTGCCAAATTCCTACTATAGTTCATTCTATTTATGTAATACTAATTGTATGATGATTATTGACCTAATTAACAAGTTAGTTCCCGATAATAAAGTTTAACTTAAGTTCGTCTCCAAAGGAGGAACCTTTGGTGACCAAAATTTTAACCATCCTTTTTCGCTTGGTTTCTTGCCAAATTCCTACTATAGTTCATTCTATTTATGTAATACTAATTGTATGATGATTATTGACCTAATTAACAAGTTAGTTCAGGATAATAAAGTTTAACTTAAGTTCGTCTCCAAAGTAGGAACCTTTGGTGACCAAAATTTTATCCTACCTTTTTGGCTTGGTTTCTTCCCAAATTCCTACTATAGTTCATTCTCTTTATGTAATACTCGTTGTATGATGATTATGGACCTAATTAACAAGTTAATTCCCCATAATAAAGTTTAACGTAAGTTCGTCTCCAAAGGAGGAACCTTTGGTGACCAAAATTTTATCCTTCCTTTTTCGCTTGGTTTCTTGCCAAATTCCTACTATAGTTCCTTCTATTTATGTAATACTCATTGTGTGATGATTATGGACCTAATTAACAAGTTACTTCCCCATAATAAAGTTTAAGTTAAGTTCGTCTCCAAAGGAGGAACCTTTGGTGACCAAAATTTTATCCTACCTTTTTGGCTTGGTTTCTTCCCAAATTCCTACTATAGTTCATTCTATTTATGTAATACCCATTGTGTGATGATTATGGACCTAATTAACAAGTTACTTCCCCATAATAAAGTTTAAGTTAAGTTCGTCTCCAAAGGAGGAACCTTTGGTGACCAAAATTTTATCCATCCTTTTTCGCTTGGTTTCTTGCCAAATTCCTACTATAGTTCATTCTATTTACGTAATACTCATTGTATGATAATCATTGACCTAATTACCAAGTTACTTTCCCAAAATAAAGTTTAACTTAAGTTCGTCTCCAAAGGAGGAACCTTTGGTGACCAAAATTTTAACCTTCCTTTTTCGCTTGGTTTCTAGCCAAATTCCTACTATAGTTCATTCTATTTATGTAATACTAATTGTGTGATGATTATTGACCTAATTAACAAGTTAGTTCAGGATAATAAAGTTTAACTTAAGTTCGTCTCCAAAGTAGGAACCTTTGGTGACCAAAATTTTATCCTACCTTTTTGGCTTGGTTTCTTCCCAAATTCCTACTATAGTTCATTCTCTTTATGTAATACTCGTTGTATGATGATTATGGACCTAATTAACAAGTTACTTCCCCATAATAAAGTTTAACGTAAGTTCGTCTCAAAAGGAGGAACCTTTGGTGACCAAAATTTTATCCTACCTTTTTGGCTTGGTTTCTTCCCAAATTCCTACTATAGTTCATTCTATTTATGTAATACTCATTGTACGATGATTATGGACCTAATTAACAAGTTACTTCCCCATAATAAAGTTTAATTTAAGTTCGTCTCCAAAGGAGGAACCTTTGGTGACCAAAATTTTATCCTTCCTTTTTCGCTTGGTTTCTTGCCAAATTCCTACTATAGTCATTCTATTTATGTAATACTCATTGTGTGATGATTATGGACCTAATTAACAAGTTACTTCCCCATAATAAAGTTTAAGTTAAGTTCGTCTCCAAAGGAGGAACCTTTGGTGACCAAAATTTTATCCTTCCTTTTTCGCTTGGTTTCTTGCCAAATTCCTACTATAGTTCATTCTATTTACGTAATACTAATTGTATGATGATCATTGACCTAATTAACAAGTTACTTCCCCATAATAAAGTTTAAGTTAAGTTCGTCTCCAAAGTAGGAACCTTTGGTGACCAAAAGTTTATCCTTCCTTTTTCGCTTGGATTCTTGCCAAATTCCTACTATAGTTCATTCTATTTATGTAATACTCGTTGTATGATGATTATTGACCTAATTAACAAGTTACTTCCCGATAATAAAGTTTAACTTAAGTTCGTCTCCAAAGTACGAACCTGTGGTGACCAAAATTTTATCCTACCTTTTTGGCTTGGTTTCTTCCCAAATTCCTACTATAGTTCATTCTATTTATGTAATACTCATTGTATGATGATTATGGACCTAATTAACAAGTTACTTCCCCAAAATAAAGTTTAAGTTAAGTTCGTCTCCAAAGGAGGAACCTTTGGTGACCAAAAGTTTATCCTTTATTTTTCGCTTGGATTCTTGCCACATTCCTACTTTAGTTCATTCTATTTAAGTAATACTAATTGTGTGATGTTTATGGACCTAATTAACAAGTTACTTTCCGATAATAAAGTTTAACTTAAGTTCGTCTCCAAAGGAGGAACCTTTGGTGACCAAAAGTTTATCCTTCCTTTTTTGCTTGGATTCTTCCCAAATTCCTACTATAGTTCATTCTATTTACGTAATACTCATTGTATGATGATTATTGACCTAATTAACAAGTTACTTTCCCAAAATAAAGTTTAAGTTAAGTTCGTCTCCAAAGGAGGAACCTTTGGTGACCAAAATTTTATCCATCCTTTTTCGCTTGGTTTCTTGCCAAATTCCTACTATAGTTCATTCTATTTATGTAATACTAATTGTATGATGATTATTGACCTAATTAACAAGTTAGTTCCCGATAATAAAGTTTAACTTAAGTTCGTCTCCAAAGGAGGAACCTTTGGTGACCAAAATTTTAACCATCCTTTTTCGCTTGGTTTCTTGCCAAATTCCTACTATAGTTCATTCTATTTATGTAATACTAATTGTATGATGATTATTGACCTAATTAACAAGTTAGTTCAGGATAATAAAGTTTAACTTAAGTTCGTCTCCAAAGTAGGAACCTTTGGTGACCAAAATTTTATCCTACCTTTTTGGCTTGGTTTCTTCCCAAATTCCTACTATAGTTCATTCTCTTTATGTAATACTCGTTGTATGATGATTATGGACCTAATTAACAAGTTACTTCCCCATAATAAAGTTTAACGTAAGTTCGTCTCCAAAGGAGGAACCTTTGGTGACCAAAATTTTATCCTTCCTTTTTCGCTTGGTTTCTTGCCAAATTCCTACTATAGTTCCTTCTATTTATGTAATACTCATTGTGTGATGATTATGGACCTAATTAACAAGTTACTTCCCCATAATAAAGTTTAAGTTAAGTTCGTCTCCAAAGGAGGAACCTTTGGTGACCAAAATTTTATCCTACCTTTTTGGCTTGGTTTCTTCCCAAATTCCTACTATAGTTCATTCTATTTATGTAATACCCATTGTGTGATGATTATGGACCTAATTAACAAGTTACTTCCCCATAATAAAGTTTAAGTTAAGTTCGTCTCCAAAGGAGGAACCTTTGGTGACCAAAATTTTATCCATCCTTTTTCGCTTGGTTTCTTGCCAAATTCCTACTATAGTTCATTCTATTTACGTAATACTCATTGTATGATAATCATTGACCTAATTACCAAGTTACTTCCCCAAAATAAAGTTTAACTTAAGTTCGTCTCCAAAGGAGGAACCTTTGGTGACCAAAATTTTAACCTTCCTTTTTCGCTTGGTTTCTAGCCAAATTCCTACTATAGTTCATTCTATTTATGTAATACTAATTGTGTGATGATTATTGACCTAATTAACAAGTTAGTTCAGGATAATAAAGTTTAACTTAAGTTCGTCTCCAAAGTAGGAACCTTTGGTGACCAAAATTTTATCCTACCTTTTTGGCTTGGTTTCTTCCCAAATTCCTACTATAGTTCATTCTCTTTATGTAATACTCGTTGTATGATGATTATGGACCTAATTAACAAGTTACTTCCCCATAATAAAGTTTAACGTAAGTTCGTCTCAAAAGGAGGAACCTTTGGTGACCAAAATTTTATCCTACCTTTTTGGCTTGGTTTCTTCCCAAATTCCTACTATAGTTCATTCTATTTATGTAATACTCATTGTACGATGATTATGGACCTAATTAACAAGTTACTTCCCCATAATAAAGTTTAATTTAAGTTCGTCTCCAAAGGAGGAACCTTTGGTGACCAAAATTTTATCCTTCCTTTTTCGCTTGGTTTCTTGCCAAATTCCTACTATAGTCATTCTATTTATGTAATACTCATTGTGTGATGATTATGGACCTAATTAACAAGTTACTTCCCCATAATAAAGTTTAAGTTAAGTTCGTCTCCAAAGGAGGAACCTTTGGTGACCAAAATTTTATCCTTCCTTTTTCGCTTGGTTTCTTGCCAAATTCCTACTATAGTTCATTCTATTTACGTAATACTAATTGTATGATGATCATTGACCTAATTAACAAGTTACTTCCCCATAATAAAGTTTAAGTTAAGTTCGTCTCCAAAGTAGGAACCTTTGGTGACCAAAAGTTTATCCTTCCTTTTTCGCTTGGATTCTTGCCAAATTCCTACTATAGTTCATTCTATTTATGTAATACTCGTTGTATGATGATTATTGACCTAATTAACAAGTTACTTCCCGATAATAAAGTTTAACTTAAGTTCGTCTCCAAAGTACGAACCTGTGGTGACCAAAATTTTATCCTACCTTTTTGGCTTGGTTTCTTCCCAAATTCCTACTATAGTTCATTCTATTTATGTAATACTCATTGTATGATGATTATGGACCTAATTAACAAGTTACTTCCCCAAAATAAAGTTTAAGTTAAGTTCGTCTCCAAAGGAGGAACCTTTGGTGACCAAAAGTTTATCCTTTATTTTTCGCTTGGATTCTTGCCACATTCCTACTTTAGTTCATTCTATTTAAGTAATACTAATTGTGTGATGTTTATGGACCTAATTAACAAGTTACTTTCCGATAATAAAGTTTAACTTAAGTTCGTCTCCAAAGGAGGAACCTTTGGTGACCAAAAGTTTATCCTTCCTTTTTTGCTTGGATTCTTCCCAAATTCCTACTATAGTTCATTCTATTTACGTAATACTCATTGTATGATGATTATTGACCTAATTAACAAGTTACTTTCCCAAAATAAAGTTTAAGTTAAGTTCGTCTCCAAAGGAGGAACCTTTGGTGACCAAAATTTTATCCATCCTTTTTCGCTTGGTTTCTTGCCAAATTCCTACTATAGTTCATTCTATTTATGTAATACTAATTGTATGATGATTATTGACCTAATTAACAAGTTAGTTCCCGATAATAAAGTTTAACTTAAGTTCGTCTCCAAAGGAGGAACCTTTGGTGACCAAAATTTTAACCATCCTTTTTCGCTTGGTTTCTTGCCAAATTCCTACTATAGTTCATTCTATTTATGTAATACTAATTGTATGATGATTATTGACCTAATTAACAAGTTAGTTCAGGATAATAAAGTTTAACTTAAGTTCGTCTCCAAAGTAGGAACCTTTGGTGACCAAAATTTTATCCTACCTTTTTGGCTTGGTTTCTTCCCAAATTCCTACTATAGTTCATTCTCTTTATGTAATACTCGTTGTATGATGATTATGGACCTAATTAACAAGTTACTTCCCCATAATAAAGTTTAACGTAAGTTCGTCTCCAAAGGAGGAACCTTTGGTGACCAAAATTTTATCCTTCCTTTTTCGCTTGGTTTCTTGCCAAATTCCTACTATAGTTCCTTCTATTTATGTAATACTCATTGTGTGATGATTATGGACCTAATTAACAAGTTACTTCCCCATAATAAAGTTTAAGTTAAGTTCGTCTCCAAAGGAGGAACCTTTGGTGACCAAAATTTTATCCTACCTTTTTGGCTTGGTTTCTTCCCAAATTCCTACTATAGTTCATTCTATT
This sequence comes from Medicago sativa, assembly GCF_051527215.1. NCBI lineage: Eukaryota > Viridiplantae > Streptophyta > Magnoliopsida > Fabales > Fabaceae > Medicago > Medicago sativa. The sequence goes on along the minus strand of NC_140752.1, from coordinate 44,637,171 downwards.
TATGTAATACCCATTGTGTGATGATTATGGACCTAATTAACAAGTTACTTCCCCATAATAAAGTTTAAGTTAAGTTCGTCTCCAAAGGAGGAACCTTTGGTGACCAAAATTTTATCCATCCTTTTTCGCTTGGTTTCTTGCCAAATTCCTACTATAGTTCATTCTATTTACGTAATACTCATTGTATGATAATCATTGACCTAATTACCAAGTTACTTCCCCAAAATAAAGTTTAACTTAAGTTCGTCTCCAAAGGAGGAACCTTTGGTGACCAAAATTTTAACCTTCCTTTTTCGCTTGGTTTCTAGCCAAATTCCTACTATAGTTCATTCTATTTATGTAATACTAATTGTGTGATGATTATTGACCTAATTAACAAGTTAGTTCAGGATAATAAAGTTTAACTTAAGTTCGTCTCCAAAGTAGGAACCTTTGGTGACCAAAATTTTATCCTACCTTTTTGGCTTGGTTTCTTCCCAAATTCCTACTATAGTTCATTCTCTTTATGTAATACTCGTTGTATGATGATTATGGACCTAATTAACAAGTTACTTCCCCATAATAAAGTTTAACGTAAGTTCGTCTCAAAAGGAGGAACCTTTGGTGACCAAAATTTTATCCTACCTTTTTGGCTTGGTTTCTTCCCAAATTCCTACTATAGTTCATTCTATTTATGTAATACTCATTGTACGATGATTATGGACCTAATTAACAAGTTACTTCCCCATAATAAAGTTTAATTTAAGTTCGTCTCCAAAGGAGGAACCTTTGGTGACCAAAATTTTATCCTTCCTTTTTCGCTTGGTTTCTTGCCAAATTCCTACTATAGTCATTCTATTTATGTAATACTCATTGTGTGATGATTATGGACCTAATTAACAAGTTACTTCCCCATAATAAAGTTTAAGTTAAGTTCGTCTCCAAAGGAGGAACCTTTGGTGACCAAAATTTTATCCTTCCTTTTTCGCTTGGTTTCTTGCCAAATTCCTACTATAGTTCATTCTATTTACGTAATACTAATTGTATGATGATCATTGACCTAATTAACAAGTTACTTCCCCATAATAAAGTTTAAGTTAAGTTCGTCTCCAAAGTAGGAACCTTTGGTGACCAAAAGTTTATCCTTCCTTTTTCGCTTGGATTCTTGCCAAATTCCTACTATAGTTCATTCTATTTATGTAATACTCGTTGTATGATGATTATTGACCTAATTAACAAGTTACTTCCCGATAATAAAGTTTAACTTAAGTTCGTCTCCAAAGTACGAACCTGTGGTGACCAAAATTTTATCCTACCTTTTTGGCTTGGTTTCTTCCCAAATTCCTACTATAGTTCATTCTATTTATGTAATACTCATTGTATGATGATTATGGACCTAATTAACAAGTTACTTCCCCAAAATAAAGTTTAAGTTAAGTTCGTCTCCAAAGGAGGAACCTTTGGTGACCAAAAGTTTATCCTTTATTTTTCGCTTGGATTCTTGCCACATTCCTACTTTAGTTCATTCTATTTAAGTAATACTAATTGTGTGATGTTTATGGACCTAATTAACAAGTTACTTTCCGATAATAAAGTTTAACTTAAGTTCGTCTCCAAAGGAGGAACCTTTGGTGACCAAAAGTTTATCCTTCCTTTTTTGCTTGGATTCTTCCCAAATTCCTACTATAGTTCATTCTATTTACGTAATACTCATTGTATGATGATTATTGACCTAATTAACAAGTTACTTTCCCAAAATAAAGTTTAAGTTAAGTTCGTCTCCAAAGGAGGAACCTTTGGTGACCAAAATTTTATCCATCCTTTTTCGCTTGGTTTCTTGCCAAATTCCTACTATAGTTCATTCTATTTATGTAATACTAATTGTATGATGATTATTGACCTAATTAACAAGTTAGTTCCCGATAATAAAGTTTAACTTAAGTTCGTCTCCAAAGGAGGAACCTTTGGTGACCAAAATTTTAACCATCCTTTTTCGCTTGGTTTCTTGCCAAATTCCTACTATAGTTCATTCTATTTATGTAATACTAATTGTATGATGATTATTGACCTAATTAACAAGTTAGTTCAGGATAATAAAGTTTAACTTAAGTTCGTCTCCAAAGTAGGAACCTTTGGTGACCAAAATTTTATCCTACCTTTTTGGCTTGGTTTCTTCCCAAATTCCTACTATAGTTCATTCTCTTTATGTAATACTCGTTGTATGATGATTATGGACCTAATTAACAAGTTACTTCCCCATAATAAAGTTTAACGTAAGTTCGTCTCCAAAGGAGGAACCTTTGGTGACCAAAATTTTATCCTTCCTTTTTCGCTTGGTTTCTTGCCAAATTCCTACTATAGTTCCTTCTATTTATGTAATACTCATTGTGTGATGATTATGGACCTAATTAACAAGTTACTTCCCCATAATAAAGTTTAAGTTAAGTTCGTCTCCAAAGGAGGAACCTTTGGTGACCAAAATTTTATCCTACCTTTTTGGCTTGGTTTCTTCCCAAATTCCTACTATAGTTCATTCTATTTATGTAATACCCATTGTGTGATGATTATGGACCTAATTAACAAGTTACTTCCCCATAATAAAGTTTAAGTTAAGTTCGTCTCCAAAGGAGGAACCTTTGGTGACCAAAATTTTATCCATCCTTTTTCGCTTGGTTTCTTGCCAAATTCCTACTATAGTTCATTCTATTTACGTAATACTCATTGTATGATAATCATTGACCTAATTACCAAGTTACTTCCCCAAAATAAAGTTTAACTTAAGTTCGTCTCCAAAGGAGGAACCTTTGGTGACCAAAATTTTAACCTTCCTTTTTCGCTTGGTTTCTAGCCAAATTCCTACTATAGTTCATTCTATTTATGTAATACTAATTGTGTGATGATTATTGACCTAATTAACAAGTTAGTTCAGGATAATAAAGTTTAACTTAAGTTCGTCTCCAAAGTAGGAACCTTTGGTGACCAAAATTTTATCCTACCTTTTTGGCTTGGTTTCTTCCCAAATTCCTACTATAGTTCATTCTCTTTATGTAATACTCGTTGTATGATGATTATGGACCTAATTAACAAGTTACTTCCCCATAATAAAGTTTAACGTAAGTTCGTCTCAAAAGGAGGAACCTTTGGTGACCAAAATTTTATCCTACCTTTTTGGCTTGGTTTCTTCCCAAATTCCTACTATAGTTCATTCTATTTATGTAATACTCATTGTACGATGATTATGGACCTAATTAACAAGTTACTTCCCCATAATAAAGTTTAATTTAAGTTCGTCTCCAAAGGAGGAACCTTTGGTGACCAAAATTTTATCCTTCCTTTTTCGCTTGGTTTCTTGCCAAATTCCTACTATAGTCATTCTATTTATGTAATACTCATTGTGTGATGATTATGGACCTAATTAACAAGTTACTTCCCCATAATAAAGTTTAAGTTAAGTTCGTCTCCAAAGGAGGAACCTTTGGTGACCAAAATTTTATCCTTCCTTTTTCGCTTGGTTTCTTGCCAAATTCCTACTATAGTTCATTCTATTTACGTAATACTAATTGTATGATGATCATTGACCTAATTAACAAGTTACTTCCCCATAATAAAGTTTAAGTTAAGTTCGTCTCCAAAGTAGGAACCTTTGGTGACCAAAAGTTTATCCTTCCTTTTTCGCTTGGATTCTTGCCAAATTCCTACTATAGTTCATTCTATTTATGTAATACTCGTTGTATGATGATTATTGACCTAATTAACAAGTTACTTCCCGATAATAAAGTTTAACTTAAGTTCGTCTCCAAAGTACGAACCTGTGGTGACCAAAATTTTATCCTACCTTTTTGGCTTGGTTTCTTCCCAAATTCCTACTATAGTTCATTCTATTTATGTAATACTCATTGTATGATGATTATGGACCTAATTAACAAGTTACTTCCCCAAAATAAAGTTTAAGTTAAGTTCGTCTCCAAAGGAGGAACCTTTGGTGACCAAAAGTTTATCCTTTATTTTTCGCTTGGATTCTTGCCACATTCCTACTACAGTTCATTCTATTTAAGTAATACTAATTTTGTGATGTTTATGGACCTAATTAACAAGTTACTTTCCGATAATAAAGTTTAACTTAAGTTCGTCTCCAAAGTAGGAACCTTTGGTGACCAAAAGTTTATCCTTCCTTTTTCGCTTGGATTCTTCCCAAATTCCTACTATAGTTCATTCGATTTATGTAATACTCATTGTATGATGATTATTGACCTAATTAACAAGTTACTTTCCCAAAATAAAGTTTAAGTTAAGTTCGTCTCCAAAGGAGGAACCTTTGGTGACCAAAATTTTATCCATCCTTTTTCGCTTGGTTTCTTGCCAAATTCCTACTATAGTTCATTCTATTTATGTAATACTAATTGTATGATGATTATTGACCTAATTAACAAGTTAGTTCCCGATAATAAAGTTTAACTTAAGTTCGTCTCCAAAGTAGGAACCTTTGGTGACCAAAATTTTATCCTACCTTTTTGGCTTGGTTTCTTCCCAAATTCCTACTATAGTTCATTCTCTTTATGTAATACTCGTTGTATGATGATTATGGACCTAATTAACAAGTTACTTCCCCATAATAAAGTTTAACGTAAGTTCGTCTCCAAAGGAGGAACCTTTGGTGACCAAAATTTTATCCTACCTTTTTGGCTTGGTTTCTTCCCAAATTCCTACTATAGTTCATTCTATTTATGTAATACTCATTGTATGATGATTATGGACCTAATTAACAAGTTACTTCCCCATAATAAAGTTTAAGTTAAGTTCGTCTCCAAAGGAGGAACCTTTGGTGACCAAAATTTTATCCTTCCTTTTTCGCTTGGTTGCTTGCCAAATTCCTACTATAGTTCATTCTATTTATGTAATACTCATTGTGTGATGATTATGGACCTAATTAACAAGTTACTTCCCCAAAATAAAGTTTAAGTTAAGTTCGTCTCCAAAGGAGGAACCTTTGGTGACCAAAAGTTTATCCTTTATTTTTCGCTTGGATTCTTGCCAAATTCCTACTATAGTTCATTCTATTTAAGCAATACTAATTTTGTGATGTTTATGGACCTAATTAACAAGTTACTTTCCGATAATAAAGTTTAACTTAAGTTCGTCTCCAAAGTAGGAACCTTTGGTGACCAAAAGTTTATCCTTCCTTTTTCGCTTGGATTCTTCCCAAATTCCTACTATAGTTCATTCTATTTACATAATACTCATTGTATGATAATCATTGACCTAATTACCAAGTTACTTCCCCAAAATAAAGTTTAAGTTAAGTTCGTCTCCAAAGGAGGAACCTTTGGTGACCAAAATTAAATCCTTCCTTTTTCGCTTGGTTTCTTGCCAAATTCCTACTATAGTTCATTCTATTTATGTAATACTCATTGTATGATGATTATGGACCTTATTAACAAGTTACTTTCCGATAATAAAGTTTAACTTAAGTTCGTCTCCAAAGGAGGAACCTTTGGTGACCAAAAGTTTATCCTTCCTTTTTCGCTTGGATTCTTCCCAAATTCCTACTATAGTTCATTCTATTTAAGTAATACTAATTGTGTGATGTTTATGGACCTAATTAACAAGTTACTTTCCGATAATAAAGTTTAACTTAAGTTCGTCTCCAAAGGAGGAACCTTTGGTGACCAAAAGTTTATCCTTCCTTTTTCGCTTGGATTCTTCCCAAATTCCTACTATAGTTCATTCTATTTACGTAATACTCATTGTATGATGATTATTGACCTAATTAACAAGTTACTTTCCCAAAATAAAGTTTAAGTTAAGTTCGTCTCCAAAGGAGGAACCTTTGGTGACCAAAATTTTATCCATCCTTTTTCGCTTGGTTTCTTGCCAAATTCCTACTATAGTTCATTCTATTTACGTAATACTCATTGTATGATAATCATTGACCTAATTACCAAGTTACTTCCCCAAAATAAAGTTTAACTTAAGTTCGTCTCCAAAGGAGGAACCTTTGGTGACCAAAATTTTAACCTTCCTTTTTCGCTTGGTTTCTTGCCAAATTCCTACTATAGTTCATTCTATTTATGTAATACTAATTGTATGATGATTATTGACCTAATTAACAAGTTACTTCCCCAAAATAAAGTTTAAGTTAAGTTCGTCTCCAAAGGAGGAACCTTTGGTGACCAAAAGTTTATCCTTTATTTTTCGCTTGGATTCTTGCCAAATTCCTACTATAGTTCATTCTATTTAAGTAATACTAATTGTGTGATGTTTATGGACCTAATTAACAAGTTACTTTCCGATAATAAAGTTTAACTTAAGTTCGTCTCCAAAGTAGGAACCTTTGGTGACCAAAAGTTTATCCTTCCATTTTCGCTTGGATTCTTCCCAAATTCCTACTATAGTTCATTCTATTTACGTAATACTCATTGTATGATAATCATTGACCTAACTAACAAGTTACTTCCCCAAAATAAAGTTTAAGTTAAGTTCGTCTCCAAAGGAGGAACCTTTGGTGACCAAAAGTTTATCCTTTATTTTTCGCTTGGATTCTTGCCAAATTCCTACTATAGTTCATTCTATTTAAGTAATACTAATTGTGTGATGTTTATGGACCTAATTAACAAGTTACTTTCCGATAATAAAGTTTAACTTAAGTTCGTCTCCAAAGTAGGAACCTTTGGTGACCAAAAGTTTATCCTTCCATTTTCGCTTGGATTCTTCCCAAATTCCTACTATAGTTCATTCTATTTACGTAATACTCATTGTATGATAATCATTGACCTAATTACCAAGTTACTTCCCCAAAATAAAGTTTAAGTTAAGTTCGTCTCCAAAGGAGGAACCTTTGGTGACCAAAATTTTATCCTTCCTTTTTCGCTTGGTTTCTTGCCAAATTCCTACTATAGTCATTCTATTTATGTAATACTCATTGTGTGATGATTATGGACCTATTTAACAAGTTACTTCCCCATAATAAAGTTTAAGTTAAGTTCGTCTCCAAAGGAGGAACCTTTGGTGACCAAAATTTTATCCTTCCTTTTTCGCTTGGTTTCTTGCCAAATTCCTACTATAGTCATTCTATTTACGTAATACTTATTGTGTGATGATCATTGACCTAATTAACAAGTTACTTCCCCATAATAAAGTTTAAGTTAAGTTCGTCTCCAAAGGAGGAACCTTTGGTGACCAAAAGTTTATCCTTCCTTTTTCGCTTGGATTCTTGCCAAATTCCTACTATAGTTCATTCTATTTATGTAATACTAATTGTATGATGATTATTGACCTAATTAACAAGTTACTTCCCGATAATAAAGTTTAACTTAAGTTCGTCTCCAAAGTAGGAACCTTTGGTGACCAAAATTTTATCCTACCTTTTTGGCTTGGTTTCTTCCCAAATTCCTACTATAGTTCATTCTATTTATGTAATACTCATTGTATGATGTTTATGGACCTAATTAACAAGTTACTTTCCGATAATAAAGTTTAACTTAAGTTCGTCTCCAAAGTAGGAACCTTTGGTGACCAAAACTTTATCCTTCCTTTTTCGCTTGGATTCTTCCCAAATTCCTACTATAGTTCATTCTATTTACATAATACTCATTGTATGATAATCATTGACCTAATTACCAAGTTACTTCCCCAAAATAAAGTTTAAGTTAAGTTCGTCTCCAAAGGAGGAACCTTTGGTGACCAAAATTTTATCCTTCCTTTTTCGCTTGGTTTCTTGCCAAATTCCTACTATAGTTCATTCTATTTATGTAATACTCATTGTGTGATGATTATGGACCTAATTAACAAGTTACTTCCCCATAATAAAGTTTAAGTTAAGTTCGTCTCCAAAGGAGGAACCTTTGGTGACCAAAAGTTTATCCTTCCTTTTTCGCTTGGATTCTTGCCAAATTCCTACTATAGTTCATTCTATTTATGTAATACTAATTGTATGATGATTATTGACCTAATTAACAAGTTACTTCCCGATAATAAAGTTTAACTTAAGTTCGTCTCCAAAGTAGGAACCTTTGGTGACCAAAATTTTATCCTACCTTTTTGGCTTGGTTTCTCCCCAAATTCCTACTATAGTTCATTCTATTTATGTAATACTCATTGTATGATGATTATGGACCGAATTAACAAGTTACTTTCCGATAATAAAGTTTAACTTAAGTTCGTCTCCAAAGGAGGAAACTTTGGTGACCAAAAGTTTATCCTTCCTTTTTCGCTTGGATTCTTCCCAAATTCCTACTATAGTTCATTCTATTTAAGTAATACTAATTGTGTGATGTTTATGGACCTAATTAACAAGTTACTTTCCGATAATAAAGTTTAACTTAAGTTCGTCTCCAAAGGAGGAACCTTTGGTGACCAAAAGTTTATCCTTCCTTTTTCGCTTGGATTCTTCCCAAATTCCTACTATAGTCATTCTATTTACGTAATACTTATTGTGTGATGATCATTGACCTAATTAACAAGTTACTTCCCCATAATAAAGTTTAAGTTAAGTTCGTCTCCAAAGGAGGAACCTTTGGTGACCAAAAATTTATCCTTCCTTTTTCGCTTGGTTTCTTGCCAAATTCCTACTATAGTTCATTCTATTTACGTAATACTCATTGTATGATAATCATTGACCTAATTACCAAGTTACTTCCCCAAAATAAAGTTTAACTTAAGTTCGTCTCCAAAGGAGGAACCTTTGGTGACCAAAATTTCAACCTTCCTTTTTCGCTTGGTTTCTTGCCAAATTCCTACTATAGTTCATTCTATATATGTAATACTAATTGTATGATGATTATTGACCTAATTAACAAGTTAGTTCAGGATAATAAAGTTTAACTTAAGTTCGTCTCCAAAGTAGGAACCTTTGGTGACCAAAATTTTATCCTACCTTTTTGGATTGGTTTCTTCCCAAATTCCTACTATAGTTCATTCTCTTTATGTAATACTCGTTGTATGATGATTATGGACCTAATTCACAAGTTACTTCCCCATAATAAAGTTTAACGTAAGTTCGTCTCAAAAGGAGGAACCTTTGGTGACCAAAATTTTATCCTACCTTTTTGGCTTGGTTTCTTCCCAAATTCCTACTATAGTTCATTCTATTTATGTAATACTCATTGTACGATGATTATGGACCTAATTAACAAGTTACTTCCCCATAATAAAGTTTAAGTTAAGTTCGTCTCCAAAGGAGGAACCTTTGGTGACCAAAATTTTATCCTTCCTTTTTCGCTTGGTTGCTTGCCAAATTCCTACTATAGTTCATTCTATTTATGTAATACTCATTGTGTGATGATTATGGACCTAATTAACAAGTTACTTCCCCAAAATAAAGTTTAAGTTAAGTTCGTCTCCAAAGGAGGAACCTTTGGTGACCAAAAGTTCATCCTTTATTTTTCGCTTGGATTCTTGCCAAATTCCTACTATAGTTCATTCTATTTAAGTAATACTAATTGTGTGATGTTTATGGACCTAATTAACAAGTTACTTTCCGATAATAAAGTTTAACTTAAGTTCGTCTCCAAAGTAGGAACCTTTGGTGACCAAAAGTTTATCCTTCCATTTTCGCTTGGATTCTTCCCAAATTCCTACTATAGTTCATTCTATTTACGTAATACTCATTGTATGATAATCATTGACCTAATTACCAAGTTACTTCCCCAAAATAAAGTTTAAGTTAAGTTCGTCTCCAAAGGAGGAACCTTTGGTGACCAAAATTTTATCCTTCCTTTTTCGCTTGGTTTCTTGCCAAATTCCTACTATAGTCATTCTATTTATGTAATACTCATTGTGTGATGATTATGGACCTAATTAACAAGTTACTTCCCCATAATAAAGTTTAAGTTATGTTCGTCTCCAAAGGAGGAACCTTTGGTGACCAAAATTTTATCCTTCCTTTTTCGCTTGGTTTCTTGCCAAATTCCTACTATAGTCATTCTATTTACGTAATACTTATTGTGTGATGATCATTGACCTAATTAACAAGTTACTTCCCCATAATAAAGTTTAAGTTAAGTTCGTCTCCAAAGGAGGAACCTTTGGTGACCAAAAATTTATCCTTCCTTTTTCGCTTGGATTCTTCCCAAATTCCTACTATAGTTCATTCTATTTACATAATACTCATTGTATGATAATCATTGACCTAATTACCGAGTTACTTCCCCAAAATAAAGTTTAAGTTAAGTTCGTCTCCAAAGGAGGAACCTTTGGTGACCAAAATTTTATCCTTCCTTTTTCGCTTGGTTTCTTGCCAAATTCCTACTATAGTTCATTCTATTTATGTAATACTCATTGTGTGATGATTATGGACCTAATTAACAAGTTACTTCCCCATAATAAAGTTTAAGTTAAGTTCGTCTCCAAAGGAGGAACCTTTGGTGACCAAAAGTTTATCCTTCCTTTTTCGCTTGGATTCTTGCCAAATTCCTACTATAGTTCATTCTATTTATGTAATACTAATTGTATGATGATTATTGACCTAATTAACAAGTTACTTCCCGATAATAAAGTTTAACTTAAGTTCGTCTCCAAAGTAGGAACCTTTGGTGACCAAAATTTTATCCTACCTTTTTGGCTTGGTTTCTTCCCAAATTCCTACTATAGTTCATTCTATCTATGTAATACTCATTGTATGATGATTATGGACCTAATTAACAAGTTACTTCCCCATAATAAAGTTTAAGTTAAGTTCGTCTCCAAAGGAGGAACCTTTGGTGACCAAAAGTTTATCCTTCCTTTTTCGCTTGGATTCTTCCCAAATTCCTACTATAGTTCATTCTATTTATGTAATACTAATTGTATGATGATTATGGACCTAATTAACAAGTTACTTCCCGATAATAAAGTTTAACTTAAGTTCGTCTCCAAAGTAGGAACCTTTGGTGACCAAAATTTTATCCTACCTTTTTGGCTTGGTTTCTTCCCAAATTCCTACTATAGTTCATTCTATTCATGTAATACTCATTGTATGATGATTATGGACCTAATTAACAAGTTACTTCCCCATAAAAAAGTTTAAGTTCAGTTCGTCTCCAAAGGAGGAACATTTGGTGACCAAAATTTTATCCTTCCTTTTTCGCTTGGTTTCTTGCCAAATTCCTACTACAGTTCCTTCTATTTATGTAATACTCATTGTGTGATGATTATGGACCTAATTAACAAGTTACTTCCCCATAATAAAGTTTAAGTTATGTTCGTCTCCAAAGGAGGAACCTTTGGTGACCAAAATTTTATCCTTCCTTTTTCGCTTGGTTTCTTGCCAAATTCCTACTATAGTCATTCTATTTACGTAATACTTATTGTGTGATGATCATTGACCTAATTAACAAGTTACTTCCCCATAATAAAGTTTAAGTTAAGTTCGTCTCCAAAGGAGGAACCTTTGGTGACCAAAAGTTTATCCTTCCTTTTTCGCTTGGATTCTTGCCAAATTCCTACTATAGTTCATTCTATTTATGTAATACAAATTGTATGATGATTATTGACCTAATTAACAAGTTACTTCCCGATAATAAAGTTTAACTTAAGTTCGTCTCCAAAGTAGGAACCTTTGGTGACCAAAATTTTATCCTACCTTTTTGGCTTGGTTTCTTCCCAAATTCCTACTATAGTTCATTCTATTTATGTAATACTCATTGTATGATGTTTATTGACCTAATTAACAAGTTACTTTCCGATAATAAAGTTTAACTTAAGTTCTTCTCCAAAGTAGGAACCTTTGGTGACCAAAAATTTATCCTTCCTTTTTCGCTTGGATTCTTCCCAAATTCCTACTATAGTTCATTCTATTTACATAATACTCATTGTATGATAATCATTGACCTAATTACCAAGTTACTTCCCCAAAATAAAGTTTAAGTTAAGTTCGTCTCCAAAGGAGGAACCTTTGGTGACCAAAATTTTATCCTTCCTTTTTCGCTTGGTTTCTTGCCAAATTCCTACTATAGTTCATTCTATTTATGTAATACTCATTGTGTGATGATTATGGACCTAATTAACAAGTTACTTCCCCATAATAAAGTTTAAGTTAAGTTCGTCTCCAAAGGAGGAACCTTTGGTGACCAAAAGTTTATCCTTCCTTTTTCGCTTGGATTCTTGCCAAATTCCTACTATAGTTCATTCTATTTATGTAATACTAATTGTATGATGATTATTGACCTAATTAACAAGTTACTTCCCGATAATAAAGTTTAACTTAAGTTCGTCTCCAAAGTAGGAACCTTTGGTGACCAAAATTTTATCCTACCTTTTTGGCTTGGTTTCTTCCCAAATTCCTACTATAGTTCATTCTATCTATGTAATACTCATTGTATGATGATTATGGACCTAATTAACAAGTTACTTCCCCATAATAAAGTTTAAGTTAAGTTCGTCTCCAAAGGAGGAACCTTTGGTGACCAAAAGTTTATCCTTCCTTTTTCGCTTGGATTCTTCCCAAATTCCTACTATAGTTCATTCTATTTATGTAATACTAATTGTATGATGATTATGGACCTAATTAACAAGTTACTTCCCGATAATAAAGTTTAACTTAAGTTCGTCTCCAAAGTAGGAACCTTTGGTGACCAAAATTTTATCCTACCTTTTTGGCTTGGTTTCTTCCCAAATTCCTACTATAGTTCATTCTATTCATGTAATACTCATTGTATGATGATTATGGACCTAATTAACAAGTTACTTCCCCATAATAAAGTTTAAGTTAAGTTCGTCTCCAAAGGAGGAACCTTTGGTGACCAAAAGTTTATCCTTTATTTTTCGATTGGATTCTTGCCAAATTCCTACTATAGTTCATTCTATTTAAGTAATACTAATTGTGTGATGTTTATGGACCTAATTAACAAGTTACTTCCCCATAATAAAGTTTAACGTAAGTTCGTCTCCAAAGGAGGAACCTTTGGTGACCAAAAGTTTATCCTTCCTTTTTCGCTTGGATTCTTGCCAAATTCCTACTATAGTTCATTCTATTTATGTAATACTCATTGTGTGACGATTATGGACCTAATTAACAAGTTACTTCCCCAAAATAAAGTTTAAGTTAAGTTCGTCTCCAAAGGAGGAACCTTTGGTGACCAAAAGTTTGTCCTTTATTTTTCGCTTGGATTCTTGCCAAATTCCTACTATAGTTCATTCTATTTAAGTAATACTAATTGTGTGATGTTTATGGACCTAATTAACAAGTTACTTTCCGATAATAAAGTTTAACTTAAGTTCGTCTCCCAAGGAGGAACCTTTGGTGACCAAAAATTTATCCTTCCTTTTTCGCTTGGATTCTTCCCAAATTCCTACTATAGTTCATTCTATTTACATAATACTCATTGTATGATAATCATTGACCTAATTACCGAGTTACTTCCCCAAAATAAAGTTTAAGTTAAGTTCGTCTCCAAAGGAGGAACCTTTGGTGACCAAAATTTTATCCTTCCTTTTTCGCTTGGTTTCTTGCCAAATTCCTACTATAGTTCATTCTATTTATGTAATACTCATTGTGTGATGATTATGGACCTAATTAACAAGTTACTTCCCCATAATAAAGTTTAAGTTAAGTTCGTCTCCAAAGGAGGAACCTTTGGTGACCAAAAGTTTATCCTTCCTTTTTCGCTTGGATTCTTGCCAAATTCCTACTATAGTTCATTCTATTTATGTAATACTAATTGTATGATGATTATTGACCTAATTAACAAGTTACTTCCCGATAATAAAGTTTAACTTAAGTTCGTCTCCAAAGTAGGAACCTTTGGTGACCAAAATTTTATCCTACCTTTTTGGCTTGGTTTCTTCCCAAATTCCTACTATAGTTCATTCTATCTATGTAATACTCATTGTATGATGATTATGGACCTAATTAACAAGTTACTTCCCCATAAAAAAGTTTAAGTTCAGTTCGTCTCCAAAGGAGGAACATTTGGTGACCAAAATTTTATCCTTCCTTTTTCGCTTGGTTTCTTGCCAAATTCCTACTACAGTTCCTTCTATTTATGTAATACTCATTGTGTGATGATTATGGACCTAATTAACAAGTTACTTCCCCATAATAAAGTTTAAGTTATGTTCGTCTCCAAAGGAGGAACCTTTGGTGACCAAAATTTTATCCTTCCTTTTTCGCTTGGTTTCTTGCCAAATTCCTACTATAGTCATTCTATTTACGTAATACTTATTGTGTGATGATCATTGACCTAATTAACAAGTTACTTCCCCATAATAAAGTTTAAGTTAAGTTCGTCTCCAAAGGAGGAACCTTTGGTGACCAAAAGTTTATCCTTCCTTTTTCGCTTGGATTCTTGCCAAATTCCTACTATAGTTCATTCTATTTATGTAATACAAATTGTATGATGATTATTGACCTAATTAACAAGTTACTTCCCGATAATAAAGTTTAACTTAAGTTCGTCTCCAAAGTAGGAACCTTTGGTGACCAAAATTTTATCCTACTTTTTTGGCTTGGTTTCTTCCCAAATTCCTACTATAGTTCATTCTATTTATGTAATACTCATTGTATGATGTTTATTGACCTAATTAACAAGTTACTTTCCGATAATAAAGTTTAACTTAAGTTCTTCTCCAAAGTAGGAACCTTTGGTGACCAAAAATTTATCCTTCCTTTTTCGCTTGGATTCTTCCCAAATTCCTACTATAGTTCATTCTATTTACATAATACTCATTGTATGATAATCATTGACCTAATTACCAAGTTACTTCCCCAAAATAAAGTTTAAGTTAAGTTCGTCTCCAAAGGAGGAACCTTTGGTGACCAAAATTTTATCCTTCCTTTTTCGCTTGGTTTCTTGCCAAATTCCTACTATAGTTCATTCTATTTATGTAATACTCATTGTGTGATGATTATGGACCTAATTAACAAGTTACTTCCCCATAATAAAGTTTAAGTTAAGTTCGTCTCCAAAGGAGGAACCTTTGGTGACCAAAAGTTTATCCTTCCTTTTTCGCTTGGATTCTTGCCAAATTCCTACTATAGTTCATTCTATTTATGTAATACTAATTGTATGATGATTATTGACCTAATTAACAAGTTACTTCCCGATAATAAAGTTTAACTTAAGTTCGTCTCCAAAGTAGGAACCTTTGGTGACCAAAATTTTATCCTACCTTTTTGGCTTGGTTTCTTCCCAAATTCCTACTATAGTTCATTCTATCTATGTAATACTCATTGTATGATGATTATGGACCTAATTAACAAGTTACTTCCCCATAATAAAGTTTAAGTTAAGTTCGTCTCCAAAGGAGGAACCTTTGGTGACCAAAAGTTTATCCTTCCTTTTTCGCTTGGATTCTTCCCAAATTCCTACTATAGTTCATTCTATTTATGTAATACTAATTGTATGATGATTATGGACCTAATTAACAAGTTACTTCCCGATAATAAAGTTTAACTTAAGTTCGTCTCCAAAGTAGGAACCTTTGGTGACCAAAATTTTATCCTACCTTTTTGGCTTGGTTTCTTCCCAAATTCCTACTATAGTTCATGCTATTCATGTAATACTCATTGTATGATGATTATGGACCTAATTAACAAGTTACTTCCCCATAATAAAGTTTAAGTTAAGTTCGTCTCCAAAGGAGGAACCTTTGGTGACCAAAAGTTTATCCTTTATTTTTCGATTGGATTCTTGCCAAATTCCTACTATAGTTCATTCTATTTAAGTAATACTAATTGTGTGATGTTTATGGACCTAATTAACAAGTTACTTCCCCATAATAAAGTTTAACGTAAGTTCGTCTCCAAAGGAGGAACCTTTGGTGACCAAAAGTTTATCCTTCCTTTTTCGCTTGGATTCTTGCCAAATTCCTACTATAGTTCATTCTATTTATGTAATACTCATTGTGTGACGATTATGGACCTAATTAACAAGTTACTTCCCCAAAATAAAGTTTAAGTTAAGTTCGTCTCCAAAGGAGGAACCTTTGGTGACCAAAAGTTTGTCCTTTATTTTTCGCTTGGATTCTTGCCAAATTCCTACTATAGTTCATTCTATTTAAGTAATACTAATTGTGTGATGTTTATGGACCTAATTAACAAGTTACTTTCCGATAATAAAGTTTAACTTAAGTTCGTCTCCCAAGGAGGAACCTTTGGTGACCAAAAATTTATCCTTCCTTTTTCGCTTGGATTCTTCCCAAATTCCTACTATAGTTCATTCTATTTACATAATACTCATTGTATGATAATCATTGACCTAATTACCGAGTTACTTCCCCAAAATAAAGTTTAAGTTAAGTTCGTCTCCAAAGGAGGAACCTTTGGTGACCAAAATTTTATCCTTCCTTTTTCGCTTGGTTTCTTGCCAAATTCCTACTATAGTTCATTCTATTTATGTAATACTCATTGTGTGATGATTATGGACCTAATTAACAAGTTACTTCCCCATAATAAAGTTTAAGTTAAGTTCGTCTCCAAAGGAGGAACCTTTGGTGACCAAAAGTTTATCCTTCCTTTTTCGCTTGGATTCTTGCCAAATTCCTACTATAGTTCATTCTATTTATGTAATACTAATTGTATGATGATTATTGACCTAATTAACAAGTTACTTCCCGATAATAAAGTTTAACTTAAGTTCGTCTCCAAAGTAGGAACCTTTGGTGACCAAAATTTTATCCTACCTTTTTGGCTTGGTTTCTTCCCAAATTCCTACTATAGTTCATTCTATCTATGTAATACTCATTGTATGATGATTATGGACCTAATTAACAAGTTACTTCCCCATAATAAAGTTTAAGTTAAGTTCGTCTCCAAAGGAGGAACCTTTGGTGACCAAAAGTTTATCCTTCCTTTTTCGCTTGGATTCTTCCCAAATTCCTACTATAGTTCATTCTATTTATGTAATACTAATTGTATGATGATTATGGACCTAATTAACAAGTTACTTCCCGATAATAAAGTTTAACTTAAGTTCGTCTCCAAAGTAGGAACCTTTGGTGACCAAAATTTTATCCTACCTTTTTGGCTTGGTTTCTTCCCAAATTCCTACTATAGTTCATTCTATTCATGTAATACTCATTGTATGATGATTATGGACCTAATTAACAAGTTACTTCCCCATAAAAAAGTTTAAGTTCAGTTCGTCTCCAAAGGAGGAACATTTGGTGACCAAAATTTTATCCTTCCTTTTTCGCTTGGTTTCTTGCCAAATTCCTACTACAGTTCCTTCTATTTATGTAATACTCATTGTGTGATGATTATGGACCTAATTAACAAGTTACTTCCCCATAATAAAGTTTAAGTTATGTTCGTCTCCAAAGGAGGAACCTTTGGTGACCAAAATTTTATCCTTCCTTTTTCGCTTGGTTTCTTGCCAAATTCCTACTATAGTCATTCTATTTACGTAATACTTATTGTGTGATGATCATTGACCTAATTAACAAGTTACTTCCCCATAATGAAGTTTAAGTTAAGTTCGTCTCCAAAGGAGGAACCTTTGGTGACCAAAAGTTTATCCTTCCTTTTTCGCTTGGATTCTTGCCAAATTCCTACTATAGTTCATTCTATTTATGTAATACAAATTGTATGATGATTATTGACCTAATTAACAAGTTACTTCCCGATAATAAAGTTTAACTTAAGTTCGTCTCCAAAGTAGGAACCTTTGGTGACCAAAATTTTATCCTACCTTTTTGGCTTGGTTTCTTCCCAAATTCCTACTATAGTTCATTCTATTTATGTAATACTCATTGTATGATGTTTATTGACCTAATTAACAAGTTACTTTCCGATAATAAAGTTTAACTTAAGTTCTTCTCCAAAGTAGGAACCTTTGGTGACCAAAAATTTATCCTTCCTTTTTCGCTTGGATTCTTCCCAAATTCCTACTATAGTTCATTCTATTTACATAATACTCATTGTATGATAATCATTGACCTAATTACCAAGTTACTTCCCCAAAATAAAGTTTAAGTTAAGTTCGTCTCCAAAGGAGGAACCTTTGGTGACCAAAATTTTATCCTTCCTTTTTCGCTTGGTTTCTTGCCAAATTCCTACTATAGTTCATTCTATTTATGTAATACTCATTGTGTGATGATTATGGACCTAATTAACAAGTTACTTCCCCATAATAAAGTTTAAGTTAAGTTCGTCTCCAAAGGAGGAACCTTTGGTGACCAAAAGTTTATCCTTCCTTTTTCGCTTGGATTCTTGCCAAATTCCTACTATAGTTCATTCTATTTATGTAATACTAATTGTATGATGATTATTGACCTAATTAACAAGTTACTTCCCGATAATAAAGTTTAACTTAAGTTCGTCTCCAAAGTAGGAACCTTTGGTGACCAAAATTTTATCCTACCTTTTTGGCTTGGTTTCTTCCCAAATTCCTACTATAGTTCATTCTATCTATGTAATACTCATTGTATGATGATTATGGACCTAATTAACAAGTTACTTCCCCATAATAAAGTTTAAGTTAAGTTCGTCTCCAAAGGAGGAACCTTTGGTGACCAAAAGTTTATCCTTCCTTTTTCGCTTGGATTCTTCCCAAATTCCTACTATAGTTCATTCTATTTATGTAATACTAATTGTATGATGATTATGGACCTAATTAACAAGTTACTTCCCGATAATAAAGTTTAACTTAAGTTCGTCTCCAAAGTAGGAACCTTTGGTGACCAAAATTTTATCCTACCTTTTTGGCTTGGTTTCTTCCCAAATTCCTACTATAGTTCATTCTATTCATGTAATACTCATTGTATGATGATTATGGACCTAATTAACAAGTTACTTCCCCATAAAAAAGTTTAAGTTCAGTTCGTCTCCAAAGGAGGAACATTTGGTGACCAAAATTTTATCCTTCCTTTTTCGCTTGGTTTCTTGCCAAATTCCTACTACAGTTCCTTCTATTTATGTAATACTCATTGTGTGATGATTATGGACATAATTAACAAGTTACTTCCCCATAATAAAGTTTAAGTTAAGTTCGTCTCCAAAGGAGGAACCTTTGGTGACCAAAAGTTTATCCTTTATTTTTCGATTGGATTCTTGCCAAATTCCTACTATAGTTCATTCTATTTAAGTAATACTAATTGTGTGATGTTTATGGACCTAATTAACAAGTTACTTCCCCATAATAAAGTTTAACGTAAGTTCGTCTCCAAAGGAGGAACCTTTGGTGACCAAAAGTTTATCCTTCCTTTTTCGCTTGGATTCTTGCCAAATTCCTACTATAGTTCATTCTATTTATGTAGTACTCATTGTGTGACGATTATGGACCTAATTAACAAGTTACTTCCCCAAAATAAAGTTTAAGTTAAGTTCGTCTCCAAAGGAGGAACCTTTGGTGACCAAAAGTTTGTCCTTTATTTTTCGCTTGGATTCTTGCCAAATTCCTACTATAGTTCATTCTATTTAAGTAATACTAATTGTGTGATGTTTATGGACCTAATTAACAAGTTACTTTCCGATAATAAAGTTTAACTTAAGTTCGTCTCCCAAGGAGGAACCTTTGGTGACCAAAAATTTATCCTTCCTTTTTCGCTTGGATTCTTCCCAAATTCCTACTATAGTTCAGTCTATTTAAGTAATACTAATTGTGTGATGTTTATGGACCTAATTAACAAGTTACTTTCCGATAATAAAGTTTAACTTAAGTTCGTCTCCAAAGGAGGAACCTTTGGTGACCAAAAGTTTATCCTTCCTTCTTCGCTTGGATTCTTCCCAAATTCCTACTATAGTTCATTCTATTTACGTAATACTCATTGTATGATGATTATTGACCTAATTAACAAGTTACTTTCCCAAAATAAAGTTTAAGTTAAGTTCGTCTCCAAAGGAGGAAACTTTGGTGACCAAAATTTTATCCATCCTTTTTCGCTTGGTTTCTTGCCAAATTCCTACTATAGTTCATTCTATTTATGTAATACTAATTGTATGATGATTATTGACCTAATTAACAAGTTAGTTCCCGATAATAAAGTTTAACTTAAGTTCGTCTCCAAAGGAGGAACCTTTGGTGACCAAAATTTTATCCATCCTTTTTCGCTTGGTTTCTTGCCAAATTACTACTATAGTTCATTCTATTTATGTAATACTAATTCTATGATGATTATTGACCTAATTAACAAGTTAGTTCCCGATAATAAAGTTTAACTTAAGTTCGTCTCCAAAGTAGGAACCTTTGGTGACCAAAATTTTATCCTACCTTTTTGGCTTGGTTTCTTCCCAAATTCCTACTATAGTTCATTCTCTTTATGTAATACTCGTTGTATGATGATTATGGACCTAATTAACAAGTTACTTCCCCATAATAAAGTTTAACGTAAGTTCGTCTCCAAAGGAGGAACCTTTGGTGACCAAAATTTTATTCTACCTTTTTGGCTTGGTTTCTTCCCAAATTCCTACTATAGTTCATTCTATTTATGTAATACTCATTGTATGATGATTATGGACCTAATTAACAAGTTACTTCCCCATAATAAAGTTTAAGTTATGTTCGTCTCCAAAGGAGGAACCTTTGGTGACCAAAATTTTATCCTTCCTTTTTCGCTTGGTTTCTTGCCAAATTCCTACTATAGTTCATTCTTTTTAGGTAATACTCATTGTATGATGATTATGGACCTAATTAACAAGTTACTTTCCGATAATAAAGTTTAACTTAAGTTCGTCTCCAAAGGAGGAACCTTTGGTGACCAAAAGTTTATCCTTCCTTTTTCGCTTGGATTCTTCCCAAATTCCTACTATAGTTCATTCTATTTAAGTAATACTAATTGTGTGATGTTTATGGACCTAATTAACAAGTTACTTTCCGATAATAAAGTTTAACTTAAGTTCGTCTCCAAAGGAGGAACCTTTGGTGACCAAAAGTTTATCCTTCCTTTTTCGCTTGGATTCTTCCCAAATTCCTACTATAGTTCATTCTATTTACGTAATACTCATTGTATGATGATTATTGACCTAATTAACAAGTTACTTTCCCAAAATAAAGTTTAAGTTAAGTTCGTCTCCAAAGGAGGAACCTTTGGTGACCAAAATTTTATCCATCCTTTTTCGCTTGGTTTCTTGCCAAATTCCTACTATAGTTCATTCTATTTATGTAATACTAATTGTATGATGATTATTGACCTAATTAACAAGTTAGTTCCCGATAATAAAGTTTAACTTAAGTTCGTCTCCAAAGGAGGAACCTTTGGTGACCAAAATTTTATCCATCCTTTTTCGCTTGGTTTCTTGCCAAATTCCTACTATAGTTCATTCTATTTATGTAATACTAATTGTATGATGATTATTGACCTAATTAACAAGTTAGTTCAGGATAATAAAGTTTAACTTAAGTTCGTCTCCAAAGTAGGAACCTTTGGTGACCAAAATTTTATCCTACCTTTTTGGCTTGGTTTCTTCCCAAATTCCTACTATAGTTCATTCTATCTATGTAATACTCATTGTATGATGATTATGGACCTAATTAACAAGTTACTTCCCCATAATAAAGTTTAAGTTAAGTTCGTCTCCAAAGGAGGAACCTTTGGTGACCAAAAGTTTATCCTTCCTTTTTCGCTTGGATTCTTCCCAAATTCCTACTATAGTTCATTCTATTTATGTAATACTAATTGTATGATGATTATGGACCTAATTAACAAGTTACTTCCCGATAATAAAGTTTAACTTAAGTTCGTCTCCAAAGTAGGAACCTTTGGTGACCAAAATTTTATCCTACCTTTTTGGCTTGGTTTCTTCCCAAATTCCTACTATAGTTCATTCTATTCATGTAATACTCATTGTATGATGATTATGGACCTAATTAACAAGTTACTTCCCCATAAAAAAGTTTAAGTTCAGTTCGTCTCCAAAGGAGGAACATTTGGTGACCAAAATTTTATCCTTCCTTTTTCGCTTGGTTTCTTGCCAAATTCCTACTACAGTTCCTTCTATTTATGTAATACTCATTGTGTGATGATTATGGACCTAATTAACAAGTTACTTCCCCATAATAAAGTTTAAGTTATGTTCGTCTCCAAAGGAGGAACCTTTGGTGACCAAAATTTTATCCTTCCTTTTTCGCTTGGTTTCTTGCCAAATTCCTACTATAGTCATTCTATTTACGTAATACTTATTGTGTGATGATCATTGACCTAATTAACAAGTTACTTCCCCATAATGAAGTTTAAGTTAAGTTCGTCTCCAAAGGAGGAACCTTTGGTGACCAAAAGTTTATCCTTCCTTTTTCGCTTGGATTCTTGCCAAATTCCTACTATAGTTCATTCTATTTATGTAATACAAATTGTATGATGATTATTGACCTAATTAACAAGTTACTTCCCGATAATAAAGTTTAACTTAAGTTCGTCTCCAAAGTAGGAACCTTTGGTGACCAAAATTTTATCCTACCTTTTTGGCTTGGTTTCTTCCCAAATTCCTACTATAGTTCATTCTATTTATGTAATACTCATTGTATGATGTTTATTGACCTAATTAACAAGTTACTTTCCGATAATAAAGTTTAACTTAAGTTCTTCTCCAAAGTAGGAACCTTTGGTGACCAAAAATTTATCCTTCCTTTTTCGCTTGGATTCTTCCCAAATTCCTACTATAGTTCATTCTATTTACATAATACTCATTGTATGATAATCATTGACCTAATTACCAAGTTACTTCCCCAAAATAAAGTTTAAGTTAAGTTCGTCTCCAAAGGAGGAACCTTTGGTGACCAAAATTTTATCCTTCCTTTTTCGCTTGGTTTCTTGCCAAATTCCTACTATAGTTCATTCTATTTATGTAATACTCATTGTGTGATGATTATGGACCTAATTAACAAGTTACTTCCCCATAATAAAGTTTAAGTTAAGTTCGTCTCCAAAGGAGGAACCTTTGGTGACCAAAAGTTTATCCTTCCTTTTTCGCTTGGATTCTTGCCAAATTCCTACTATAGTTCATTCTATTTATGTAATACTAATTGTATGATGATTATTGACCTAATTAACAAGTTACTTCCCGATAATAAAGTTTAACTTAAGTTCGTCTCCAAAGTAGGAACCTTTGGTGACCAAAATTTTATCCTACCTTTTTGGCTTGGTTTCTTCCCAAATTCCTACTATAGTTCATTCTATCTATGTAA
Source organism: Medicago sativa (assembly GCF_051527215.1). Classification (NCBI taxonomy): domain Eukaryota; kingdom Viridiplantae; phylum Streptophyta; class Magnoliopsida; order Fabales; family Fabaceae; genus Medicago; species Medicago sativa. Next base: position 44,614,159 of record NC_140752.1, on the reverse strand, counting down.
TACTCATTGTATGATGATTATGGACCTAATTAACAAGTTACTTCCCCATAATAAAGTTTAAGTTAAGTTCGTCTCCAAAGGAGGAACCTTTGGTGACCAAAAGTTTATCCTTCCTTTTTCGCTTGGATTCTTCCCAAATTCCTACTATAGTTCATTCTATTTATGTAATACTAATTGTATGATGATTATGGACCTAATTAACAAGTTACTTCCCGATAATAAAGTTTAACTTAAGTTCGTCTCCAAAGTAGGAACCTTTGGTGACCAAAATTTTATCCTACCTTTTTGGCTTGGTTTCTTCCCAAATTCCTACTATAGTTCATTCTATTCATGTAATACTCATTGTATGATGATTATGGACCTAATTAACAAGTTACTTCCCCATAAAAAAGTTTAAGTTCAGTTCGTCTCCAAAGGAGGAACATTTGGTGACCAAAATTTTATCCTTCCTTTTTCGCTTGGTTTCTTGCCAAATTCCTACTACAGTTCCTTCTATTTATGTAATACTCATTGTGTGATGATTATGGACCTAATTAACAAGTTACTTCCCCATAATAAAGTTTAAGTTATGTTCGTCTCCAAAGGAGGAACCTTTGGTGACCAAAATTTTATCCTTCCTTTTTCGCTTGGTTTCTTGCCAAATTCCTACTATAGTCATTCTATTTACGTAATACTTATTGTGTGATGATCATTGACCTAATTAACAAGTTACTTCCCCATAATGAAGTTTAAGTTAAGTTCGTCTCCAAAGGAGGAACCTTTGGTGACCAAAAGTTTATCCTTCCTTTTTCGCTTGGATTCTTGCCAAATTCCTACTATAGTTCATTCTATTTATGTAATACAAATTGTATGATGATTATTGACCTAATTAACAAGTTACTTCCCGATAATAAAGTTTAACTTAAGTTCGTCTCCAAAGTAGGAACCTTTGGTGACCAAAATTTTATCCTACCTTTTTGGCTTGGTTTCTTCCCAAATTCCTACTATAGTTCATTCTATTTATGTAATACTCATTGTATGATGTTTATTGACCTAATTAACAAGTTACTTTCCGATAATAAAGTTTAATTTAAGTTCTTCTCCAAAGTAGGAACCTTTGGTGACCAAAAATTTATCCTTCCTTTTTCGCTTGGATTCTTCCCAAATTCCTACTATAGTTCATTCTATTTACATAATACTCATTGTATGATAATCATTGACCTAATTACCAAGTTACTTCCCCAAAATAAAGTTTAAGTTAAGTTCGTCTCCAAAGGAGGAACCTTTGGTGACCAAAATTTTATCCTTCCTTTTTCGCTTGGTTTCTTGCCAAATTCCTACTATAGTTCATTCTATTTATGTAATACTCATTGTGTGATGATTATGGACCTAATTAACAAGTTACTTCCCCATAATAAAGTTTAAGTTAAGTTCGTCTCCAAAGGAGGAACCTTTGGTGACCAAAAGTTTATCCTTCCTTTTTCGCTTGGATTCTTGCCAAATTCCTACTATAGTTCATTCTATTTATGTAATACTAATTGTATGATGATTATTGACCTAATTAACAAGTTACTTCCCGATAATAAAGTTTAACTTAAGTTCGTCTCCAAAGTAGGAACCTTTGGTGACCAAAATTTTATCCTACCTTTTTGGCTTGGTTTCTTCCCAAATTCCTACTATAGTTCATTCTATCTATGTAATACTCATTGTATGATGATTATGGACCTAATTAACAAGTTACTTCCCCATAATAAAGTTTAAGTTAAGTTCGTCTCCAAAGGAGGAACCTTTGGTGACCAAAAGTTTATCCTTCCTTTTTCGCTTGGATTCTTCCCAAATTCCTACTATAGTTCATTCTATTTATGTAATACTAATTGTATGATGATTATGGACCTAATTAACAAGTTACTTCCCGATAATAAAGTTTAACTTAAGTTCGTCTCCAAAGTAGGAACCTTTGGTGACCAAAATTTTATCCTACCTTTTTGGCTTGGTTTCTTCCCAAATTCCTACTATAGTTCATTCTATTCATGTAATACTCATTGTATGATGATTATGGACCTAATTAACAAGTTACTTCCCCATAAAAAAGTTTAAGTTCAGTTCGTCTCCAAAGGAGGAACATTTGGTGACCAAAATTTTATCCTTCCTTTTTCGCTTGGTTTCTTGCCAAATTCCTACTACAGTTCCTTCTATTTATGTAATACTCATTGTGTGATGATTATGGACATAATTAACAAGTTACTTCCCCATAATAAAGTTTAAGTTAAGTTCGTCTCCAAAGGAGGAACCTTTGGTGACCAAAAGTTTGTCCTTTATTTTTCGCTTGGATTCTTGCCAAATTCCTACTATAGTTCATTCTATTTAAGTAATACTAATTGTGTGATGTTTATGGACCTAATTAACAAGTTACTTTCCGATAATAAAGTTTAACTTAAGTTCGTCTCCCAAGGAGGAACCTTTGGTGACCAAAAATTTATCCTTCCTTTTTCGCTTGGATTCTTCCCAAATTCCTACTATAGTTCAGTCTATTTAAGTAATACTAATTGTGTGATGTTTATGGACCTAATTAACAAGTTACTTTCCGATAATAAAGTTTAACTTAAGTTCGTCTCCAAAGGAGGAACCTTTGGTGACCAAAAGTTTATCCATCCTTCTTCGCTTGGATTCTTCCCAAATTCCTACTATAGTTCATTCTATTTACGTAATACTCATTGTATGATGATTATTGACCTAATTAACAAGTTACTTTCCCAAAATAAAGTTTAAGTTAAGTTCGTCTCCAAAGGAGGAAACTTTGGTGACCAAAATTTTATCCATCCTTTTTCGCTTGGTTTCTTGCCAAATTCCTACTATAGTTCATTCTATTTATGTAATACTAATTGTATGATGATTATTGACCTAATTAACAAGTTAGTTCCCGATAATAAAGTTTAACTTAAGTTCGTCTCCAAAGGAGGAACCTTTGGTGACCAAAATTTTATCCATCCTTTTTCGCTTGGTTTCTTGCCAAATTCCTACTATAGTTCATTCTATTTATGTAATACTAATTCTATGATGATTATTGACCTAATTAACAAGTTAGTTCCCGATAATAAAGTTTAACTTAAGTTCGTCTCCAAAGTAGGAACCTTTGGTGACCAAAATTTTATCCTACCTTTTTGGCTTGGTTTCTTCCCAAATTCCTACTATAGTTCATTCTCTTTATGTAATACTCGTTGTATGATGATTATGGACCTAATTAACAAGTTACTTCCCCATAATAAAGTTTAACGTAAGTTCGTCTCCAAAGGAGGAACCTTTGGTGACCAAAATTTTATTCTACCTTTTTGGCTTGGTTTCTTCCCAAATTCCTACTATAGTTCATTCTATTTATGTAATACTCATTGTATGATGATTATGGACCTAATTAACAAGTTACTTCCCCATAATAAAGTTTAAGTTATGTTCGTCTCCAAAGGAGGAACCTTTGGTGACCAAAATTTTATCCTTCCTTTTTCGCTTGGTTTCTTGCCAAATTCCTACTATAGTTCATTCTTTTTAGGTAATACTCATTGTATGATGATTATGGACCTAATTAACAAGTTACTTTCCGATAATAAAGTTTAACTTAAGTTCGTCTCCAAAGGAGGAACCTTTGGTGACCAAAAGTTTATCCTTCCTTTTTCGCTTGGATTCTTCCCAAATTCCTACTATAGTTCATTCTATTTACGTAATACTCATTGTATGATGATTATTGACCTAATTAACAAGTTACTTTCCCAAAATAAAGTTTAAGTTAAGTTCGTCTCCAAAGGAGGAACCTTTGGTGACCAAAATTTTATCCATCCTTTTTCGCTTGGTTTCTTGCCAAATTCCTACTATAGTTCATTCTATTTATGTAATACTAATTGATGATGATTATTGACCTAATTAACAAGTTAGTTCCCGATAATAAAGTTTAACTTAAGTTCGTCTCCAAAGGAGGAACCTTTGGTGACCAAAATTTTATCCATCCTTTTTCGCTTGGTTTCTTGCCAAATTCCTACTATAGTTCATTCTATTTATGTAATACTAATTGTATGATGATTATTGACCTAATTAACAAGTTAGTTCAGGATAATAAAGTTTAACTTAAGTTCGTCTCCAAAGTAGGAACCTTTGGTGACCAAAATTTTATCCTACCTTTTTGGCTTGGTTTCTTCCCAAATTCCTACTATAGTTCATTCTATCTATGTAATACTCATTGTATGATGATTATGGACCTAATTAACAAGTTACTTCCCCATAATAAAGTTTAAGTTAAGTTCGTCTCCAAAGGAGGAACCTTTGGTGACCAAAAGTTTATCCTTCCTTTTTCGCTTGGATTCTTCCCAAATTCCTACTATAGTTCATTCTATTTATGTAATACTAATTGTATGATGATTATGGACCTAATTAACAAGTTACTTCCCGATAATAAAGTTTAACTTAAGTTCGTCTCCAAAGTAGGAACCTTTGGTGACCAAAATTTTATCCTACCTTTTTGGCTTGGTTTCTTCCCAAATTCCTACTATAGTTCATTCTATTTATGTAATACTCATTGTATGATGATTATGGACCTAATTAACAAGTTACTTCCCCATAAAAAAGTTTAAGTTCAGTTCGTCTCCAAAGGAGGAACATTTGGTGACCAAAATTTTATCCTTCCTTTTTCGCTTGGTTTCTTGCCAAATTCCTACTACAGTTCCTTCTATTTATGTAATACTCATTGTGTGATGATTATGGACCTAATTAACAAGTTACTTCCCCATAATAAAGTTTAAGTTATGTTCGTCTCCAAAGGAGGAACCTTTGGTGACCAAAATTTTATCCTTCCTTTTTCGCTTGGTTTCTTGCCAAATTCCTACTATAGTCATTCTATTTACGTAATACTTATTGTGTGATGATCATTGACCTAATTAACAAGTTACTTCCCCATAATGAAGTTTAAGTTAAGTTCGTCTCCAAAGGAGGAACCTTTGGTGACCAAAAGTTTATCCTTCCTTTTTCGCTTGGATTCTTGCCAAATTCCTACTATAGTTCATTCTATTTATGTAATACAAATTGTATGATGATTATTGACCTAATTAACAAGTTACTTCCCGATAATAAAGTTTAACTTAAGTTCGTCTCCAAAGTAGGAACCTTTGGTGACCAAAATTTTATCCTACCTTTTTGGCTTGGTTTCTTCCCAAATTCCTACTATAGTTCATTCTATTTATGTAATACTCATTGTATGATGTTTATTGACCTAATTAACAAGTTACTTTCCGATAATAAAGTTTAACTTAAGTTCTTCTCCAAAGTAGGAACCTTTGGTGACCAAAAATTTATCCTTCCTTTTTCGCTTGGATTCTTCCCAAATTCCTACTATAGTTCATTCTATTTACATAATACTCATTGTATGATAATCATTGACCTAATTACCAAGTTACTTCCCCAAAATAAAGTTTAAGTTAAGTTCGTCTCCAAAGGAGGAACCTTTGGTGACCAAAATTTTATCCTTCCTTTTTCGCTTGGTTTCTTGCCAAATTCCTACTATAGTTCATTCTATTTATGTAATACTCATTGTGTGATGATTATGGACCTAATTAACAAGTTACTTCCCCATAATAAAGTTTAAGTTAAGTTCGTCTCCAAAGGAGGAACCTTTGGTGACCAAAAGTTTATCCTTCCTTTTTCGCTTGGATTCTTGCCAAATTCCTACTATAGTTCATTCTATTTATGTAATACTAATTGTATGATGATTATTGACCTAATTAACAAGTTACTTCCCGATAATAAAGTTTAACTTAAGTTCGTCTCCAAAGTAGGAACCTTTGGTGACCAAAATTTTATCCTACCTTTTTGGCTTGGTTTCTTCCCAAATTCCTACTATAGTTCATTCTATCTATGTAATACTCATTGTATGATGATTATGGACCTAATTAACAAGTTACTTCCCCATAATAAAGTTTAAGTTAAGTTCGTCTCCAAAGGAGGAACCTTTGGTGACCAAAAGTTTATCCTTCCTTTTTCGCTTGGATTCTTCCCAAATTCCTACTATAGTTCATTCTATTTATGTAATACTAATTGTATGATGATTATGGACCTAATTAACAAGTTACTTCCCGATAATAAAGTTTAACTTAAGTTCGTCTCCAAAGTAGGAACCTTTGGTGACCAAAATTTTATCCTACCTTTTTGGCTTGGTTTCTTCCCAAATTCCTACTATAGTTCATTCTATTCATGTAATACTCATTGTATGATGATTATGGACCTAATTAACAAGTTACTTCCCCATAAAAAAGTTTAAGTTCAGTTCGTCTCCAAAGGAGGAACATTTGGTGACCAAAATTTTATCCTTCCTTTTTCGCTTGGTTTCTTGCCAAATTCCTACTACAGTTCCTTCTATTTATGTAATACTCATTGTGTGATGATTATGGACATAATTAACAAGTTACTTCCCCATAATAAAGTTTAAGTTAAGTTCGTCTCCAAAGGAGGAACCTTTGGTGACCAAAAGTTTATCCTTTATTTTTCGATTGGATTCTTGCCAAATTCCTACTATAGTTCATTCTATTTAAGTAATACTAATTGTGTGATGTTTATGGACCTAATTAACAAGTTACTTCCCCATAATAAAGTTTAACGTAAGTTCGTCTCCAAAGGAGGAACCTTTGGTGACCAAAAGTTTATCCTTCCTTTTTCGCTTGGATTCTTGCCAAATTCCTACTATAGTTCATTCTATTTATGTAATACTCATTGTGTGACGATTATGGACCTAATTAACAAGTTACTTCCCCAAAATAAAGTTTAAGTTAAGTTCGTCTCCAAAGGAGGAACCTTTGGTGACCAAAAGTTTGTCCTTTATTTTTCGCTTGGATTCTTGCCAAATTCCTACTATAGTTCATTCTATTTAAGTAATACTAATTGTGTGATGTTTATGGACCTAATTAACAAGTTACTTTCCGATAATAAAGTTTAACTTAAGTTCGTCTCCAAAGGAGGAACCTTTGGTGACCAAAAGTTTATCCTTCCTTTTTCGCTTGGATTCTTCCCAAATTCCTACTATAGTTCATTCTATTTAAGTAATACTAATTGTGTGATGTTTATGGACCTAATTAACAAGTTACTTTCCGATAATAAAGTTTAACTTAAGTTCGTCTCCAAAGGAGGAACCTTTGGTGACCAAAAGTTTATCCTTCCTTTTTCGCTTGGATTCTTCCCAAATTCCTACTATAGTTCATTCTATTTACGTAATACTCATTGTATGATGATTATTGACCTAATTAACAAGTTACTTTCCCAAAATAAAGTTTAAGTTAAGTTCGTCTCCAAAGGAGGAACCTTTGGTGACCAAAATTTTATCCATCCTTTTTCGCTTGGTTTCTTGCCAAATTCCTACTATAGTTCATTCTATTTATGTAATACTAATTGTATGATGATTATTGACCTAATTAACAAGTTAGTTCCCGATAATAAAGTTTAACTTAAGTTCGTCTCCAAAGGAGGAACCTTTGGTGACCAAAATTTTATCCATCCTTTTTCGCTTGGTTTCTTGCCAAATTCCTACTATAGTTCATTCTATTTATGTAATACTAATTGTATGATGATTATTGACCTAATTAACAAGTTAGTTCAGGATAATAAAGTTTAACTTAAGTTCGTCTCCAAAGTAGGAACCTTTGGTGACCAAAATTTTATCCTACCTTTTTGGCTTGGTTTCTTCCCAAATTCCAACTATAGTTCATTCTCTTTATGTAATACTCGTTGTATGATGATTATGGACCTAATTAACAAGTTACTTCCCCATAATAAAGTTTAACGTAAGTTCGTCTCCAAAGGAGGAACCTTTGGTGACCAAAATTTTATCCTACCATTTTGGCTTGGTTTCTTCCCAAATTCCTACTATAGTTCATTCGATTTATGTAATACTCATTGTATGATGATTATGGACCTAATTAAGAAGTTACTTCCCAATAATAAAGTTTAAGTTAAGTTCGTCTCCAAAGGAGGAACCTTTGGTGACCAAAATTTTATCCTTCCTTTTTCGCTTGGATTCTTCCCAAATTCCTACTATAGTTCATTCTATTTACGTAATACTCATTGTATGATAATCATTGACCTAATTACCCAGTTACTTCCCCAAAATAAAGTTTAAGTTAAGTTCGTCTCCAAAGGAGGAACCTTTGGTGACCAAAATTTTATCCTTCCTTTTTCGCTTGGTTTCTTGCCAAATTCCTACTATAGTCATTCTATTTATGTAATACTCATTGTGTGATGATTATGGACCTAATTAACAAGTTACTTCCCCATAATAAAGTTTAAGTTAAGTTCGTCTCCAAAGGAGGAACCTTTGGTGACCAAAATTTTATCCTTCCTTTTTCGCTTGGTTTCTTGCCAAATTCCTACTATAGTCATTCTATTTACGTAGTACTCGTTGTGTGATGATCATTGACCTAATTAACAAGTTACTTCCCCATAATAAAGTTTAAGTTAAGTGCGTCTCCAAAGGAGGAACCTTTGGTGACCAAAAGTTTATCCTTCCTTTTTCGCTTGGATTCTTGCCAAATTCCTACTATAGTTCATTCTATTTATGTAATACTAATTGTATGATGATTATTGACCTAATTAACAAGTTACTTCCCGATAATAAAGTTTAACTTAAGTTCGTCTCCAAAGTAGGAACCTTTGGTGACCAAAATTTTATCCTACCTTTTTGGCTTGGTTTCTTCCCAAATTCCTACTATAGTTCATTCTATTTATGTAATACTCATTGTATGATGTTTATGGACCTAATTAACAAGTTACTTTCCGATAATAAAGTTTAACTTAAGTTCGTCTCCAAAGTAGGAACCTTTGGTGACCAAAAGTTTATCCTTCCTTTTTCGCTTGGATTCTTCCCAAATTCCTACTATAGTTCATTCTATTTAAGTAATACTAATTGTGTGATGTTTATGGACCTAATTAACAAGTTACTTTCCGATAATAAAGTTTAACTTAAGTTCGTCTCCAAAGGAGGAACCTTTGGTGACCAAAAGTTTATCCTTCCTTTTTCGCTTGGATTCTTCCCAAATTCCTACTATAGTTCAGTCTATTTAAGTAATACTAATTGTGTGATGTTTATGGACCTAATTAACAAGTTACTTTCCGATAATAAAGTTTAACTTAAGTTCGTCTCCCAAGGAGGAACCTTTGGTGACCAAAAATTTATCCTTCCTTTTTCGCTTGGATTCTTCCCAAATTCCTACTATAGTTCAGTCTATTTAAGTAATACTAATTGTGTGATGTTTATGGACCTAATTAACAAGTTACTTTCCGATAATAAAGTTTAACTTAAGTTCGTCTCCAAAGGAGGAACCTTTGGTGACCAAAAGTTTATCCTTCCTTCTTCGCTTGGATTCTTCCCAAATTCCTACTATAGTTCATTCTATTTACGTAATACTCATTGTATGATGATTATTGACCTAATTAACAAGTTACTTTCCCAAAATAAAGTTTAAGTTAAGTTCGTCTCCAAAGGAGGAAACTTTGGTGACCAAAATTTTATCCATCCTTTTTCGCTTGGTTTCTTGCCAAATTCCTACTATAGTTCATTCTATTTATGTAATACTAATTGTATGATGATTATTGACCTAATTAACAAGTTAGTTCCCGATAATAAAGTTTAACTTAAGTTCGTCTCCAAAGGAGGAACCTTTGGTGACCAAAATTTTATCCATCCTTTTTCGCTTGGTTTCTTGCCAAATTCCTACTATAGTTCATTCTATTTATGTAATACTAATTCTATGATGATTATTGACCTAATTAACAAGTTAGTTCCCGATAATAAAGTTTAACTTAAGTTCGTCTCCAAAGTAGGAACCTTTGGTGACCAAAATTTTATCCTACCTTTTTGGCTTGGTTTCTTCCCAAATTCCTACTATAGTTCATTCTCTTTATGTAATACTCGTTGTATGATGATTATGGACCTAATTAACAAGTTACTTCCCCATAATAAAGTTTAACGTAAGTTCGTCTCCAAAGGAGGAACCTTTGGTGACCAAAATTTTATTCTACCTTTTTGGCTTGGTTTCTTCCCAAATTCCTACTATAGTTCATTCTATTTATGTAATACTCATTGTATGATGATTATGGACCTAATTAACAAGTTACTTCCCCATAATAAAGTTTAAGTTATGTTCGTCTCCAAAGGAGGAACCTTTGGTGACCAAAATTTTATCCTTCCTTTTTCGCTTGGTTTCTTGCCAAATTCCTACTATAGTTCATTCTTTTTAGGTAATACTCATTGTATGATGATTATGGACCTAATTAACAAGTTACTTTCCGATAATAAAGTTTAACTTAAGTTCGTCTCCAAAGGAGGAACCTTTGGTGACCAAAAGTTTATCCTTCCTTTTTCGCTTGGATTCTTCCCAAATTCCTACTATAGTTCATTCTATTTAAGTAATACTAATTGTGTGATGTTTATGGACCTAATTAACAAGTTACTTTCCGATAATAAAGTTTAAGTTAAGTTCGTCTCCAAAGGAGGAACCTTTGGTGACCAAAAGTTTATCCTTCCTTTTTCGCTTGGATTCTTCCCAAATTCCTACTATAGTTCATTCTATTTACGTAATACTCATTGTATGATGATTATTGACCTAATTAACAAGTTACTTTCCCAAAATAAAGTTTAAGTTAAGTTCGTCTCCAAAGGAGGAACCTTTGGTGACCAAAATTTTATCCATCCTTTTTCGCTTGGTTTCTTGCCAAATTCCTACTATAGTTCATTCTATTTATGTAATACTAATTGTATGATGATTATTGACCTAATTAACAAGTTAGTTCCCGATAATAAAGTTTAACTTAAGTTCGTCTCCAAAGGAGGAACCTTTGGTGACCAAAATTTTATCCATCCTTTTTCGCTTGGTTTCTTGCCAAATTCCTACTATAGTTCATTCTATTTATGTAATACTAATTGTATGATGATTATTGACCTAATTAACAAGTTAGTTCAGGATAATAAAGTTTAACTTAAGTTCGTCTCCAAAGTAGGAACCTTTGGTGACCAAAATTTTATCCTACCTTTTTGGCTTGGTTTCTTCCCAAATTCCTACTATAGTTCATTCTATCTATGTAATACTCATTGTATGATGATTATGGACCTAATTAACAAGTTACTTCCCCATAATAAAGTTTAAGTTAAGTTCGTCTCCAAAGGAGGAACCTTTGGTGACCAAAAGTTTATCCTTCCTTTTTCGCTTGGATTCTTCCCAAATTCCTACTATAGTTCATTCTATTTATGTAATACTAATTGTATGATGATTATGGACCTAATTAACAAGTTACTTCCCGATAATAAAGTTTAACTTAAGTTCGTCTCCAAAGTAGGAACCTTTGGTGACCAAAATTTTATCCTACCTTTTTGGCTTGGTTTCTTCCCAAATTCCTACTATAGTTCATTCTATTTATGTAATACTCATTGTATGATGATTATGGACCTAATTAACAAGTTACTTCCCCATAAAAAAGTTTAAGTTCAGTTCGTCTCCAAAGGAGGAACATTTGGTGACCAAAATTTTATCCTTCCTTTTTCGCTTGGTTTCTTGCCAAATTCCTACTACAGTTCCTTCTATTTATGTAATACTCATTGTGTGATGATTATGGACCTAATTAACAAGTTACTTCCCCATAATAAAGTTTAAGTTATGTTCGTCTCCAAAGGAGGAACCTTTGGTGACCAAAATTTTATCCTTCCTTTTTCGCTTGGTTTCTTGCCAAATTCCTACTATAGTCATTCTATTTACGTAATACTTATTGTGTGATGATCATTGACCTAATTAACAAGTTACTTCCCCATAATGAAGTTTAAGTTAAGTTCGTCTCCAAAGTAGGAACCTTTGGTGACCAAAATTTTATCCTACCTTTTTGGCTTGGTTTCTTCCCAAATTCCTACTATAGTTCATTCTATTTATGTAATACTCATTGTATGATGTTTATTGACCTAATTAACAAGTTACTTTCCGATAATAAAGTTTAACTTAAGTTCTTCTCCAAAGTAGGAACCTTTGGTGACCAAAAATTTATCCTTCCTTTTTCGCTTGGATTCTTCCCAAATTCCTACTATAGTTCATTCTATTTACATAATACTCATTGTATGATAATCATTGACCTAATTACCAAGTTACTTCCCCAAAATAAAGTTTAAGTTAAGTTCGTCTCCAAAGGAGGAACCTTTGGTGACCAAAATTTTATCCTTCCTTTTTCGCTTGGTTTCTTGCCAAATTCCTACTATAGTTCATTCTATTTATGTAATACTCATTGTGTGATGATTATGGACCTAATTAACAAGTTACTTCCCCATAATAAAGTTTAAGTTAAGTTCGTCTCCAAAGGAGGAACCTTTGGTGACCAAAAGTTTATCCTTCCTTTTTCGCTTGGATTCTTGCCAAATTCCTACTATAGTTCATTCTATTTATGTAATACTAATTGTATGATGATTATTGACCTAATTAACAAGTTACTTCCCGATAATAAAGTTTAACTTAAGTTCGTCTCCAAAGTAGGAACCTTTGGTGACCAAAATTTTATCCTACCTTTTTGGCTTGGTTTCTTCCCAAATTCCTACTATAGTTCATTCTATCTATGTAATACTCATTGTATGATGATTATGGACCTAATTAACAAGTTACTTCCCCATAATAAAGTTTAAGTTAAGTTCGTCTCCAAAGGAGGAACCTTTGGTGACCAAAAGTTTATCCTTCCTTTTTCGCTTGGATTCTTTCCAAATTCCTACTATAGTTCATTCTATTTATGTAATACTAATTGTATGATGATTATGGACCTAATTAACAAGTTACTTCCCGATAATAAAGTTTAACTTAAGTTCGTCTCCAAAGTAGGAACCTTTGGTGACCAAAATTTTATCCTACCTTTTTGGCTTGGTTTCTTCCCAAATTCCTACTATAGTTCATTCTATTCATGTAATACTCATTGTATGATGATTATGGACCTAATTAACAAGTTACTTCCCCATAAAAAAGTTTAAGTTCAGTTCGTCTCCAAAGGAGGAACATTTGGTGACCAAAATTTTATCCTTCCTTTTTCGCTTGGTTTCTTGCCAAATTCCTACTACAGTTCCTTCTATTTATGTAATACTCATTGTGTGATGATTATGGACATAATTAACAAGTTACTTCCCCATAATAAAGTTTAAGTTAAGTTCGTCTCCAAAGGAGGAACCTTTGGTGACCAAAAGTTTATCCTTTATTTTTCGATTGGATTCTTGCCAAATTCCTACTATAGTTCATTCTATTTAAGTAATACTAATTGTGTGATGTTTATGGACCTAATTAACAAGTTACTTCCCCATAATAAAGTTTAACGTAAGTTCGTCTCCAAAGGAGGAACCTTTGGTGACCAAAAGTTTATCCTTCCTTTTTCGCTTGGATTCTTGCCAAATTCCTACTATAGTTCATTCTATTTATGTAATACTCATTGTGTGACGATTATGGACCTAATTAACAAGTTACTTCCCCAAAATAAAGTTTAAGTTAAGTTCGTCTCCAAAGGAGGAACCTTTGGTGACCAAAAGTTTGTCCTTTATTTTTCGCTTGGATTCTTGCCAAATTCCTACTATAGTTCATTCTATTTAAGTAATACTAATTGTGTGATGTTTATGGACCTAATTAACAAGTTACTTTCCGATAATAAAGTTTAACTTAAGTTCGTCTCCAAAGGAGGAACCTTTGGTGACCAAAAGTTTATCCTTCCTTTTTCGCTTGGATTCTTCCCAAATTCCTACTATAGTTCATTCTATTTAAGTAATACTAATTGTGTGATGTTTATGGACCTAATTAACAAGTTACTTTCCGATAATAAAGTTTAACATAAGTTCGTCTCCAAAGGAGGAACCTTTGGTGACCAAAAGTTTATCCTTCCTTTTTCGCTTGGATTCTTCCCAAATTCCTACTATAGTTCATTCTATTTACGTAATACTCATTGTATGATGATTATTGACCTAATTAACAAGTTACTTTCCCAAAATAAAGTTTAAGTTAAGTTCGTCTCCAAAGGAGGAACCTTTGGTGACCAAAATTTTATCCATCCTTTTTCGCTTGGTTTCTTGCCAAATTCCTACTATAGTTCATTCTATTTATGTAATACTAATTGTATGATGATTATTGACCTAATTAACAAGTTAGTTCCCGATAATAAAGTTTAACTTAAGTTCGTCTCCAAAGGAGGAACCTTTGGTGACCAAAATTTTATCCATCCTTTTTCGCTTGGTTTCTTGCCAAATTCCTACTATAGTTCATTCTATTTATGTAATACTAATTGTATGATGATTATTGACCTAATTAACAAGTTAGTTCAGGATAATAAAGTTTAACTTAAGTTCATCTCCAAAGTAGGAACCTTTGGTGACCAAAATTTTATCCTACCTTTTTGGCTTGGTTTCTTCCCAAATTCCAACTATAGTTCATTCTCTTTATGTAATACTCGTTGTATGATGATTATGGACCTAATTAACAAGTTACTTCCCCATAATAAAGTTTAACGTAAGTTCGTCTCCAAAGGAGGAACCTTTGGTGACCAAAATTTTATCCTACCATTTTGGCTTGGTTTCTTCCCAAATTCCTACTATAGTTCATTCGATTTATGTAATACTCATTGTATGATGATTATGGACCTAATTAAGAAGTTACTTCCCAATAATAAAGTTTAAGTTAAGTTCGTCTCCAAAGGAGGAACCTTTGGTGACCAAAATTTTATCCTTCCTTTTTCGCTTGGATTCTTCCCAAATTCCTACTATAGTTCATTCTATTTACGTAATACTCATTGTATGATAATCATTGACCTAATTACCCAGTTACTTCCCCAAAATAAAGTTTAAGTTAAGTTCGTCTCCAAAGGAGGAACCTTTGGTGACCAAAATTTTATCCTTCCTTTTTCGCTTGGTTTCTTGCCAAATTCCTACTATAGTCATTCTATTTATGTAATACTCATTGTGTGATGATTATGGACCTAATTAACAAGTTACTTCCCCATAATAAAGTTCAAGTTAAGTTCGTCTCCAAAGGAGGAACCTTTGGTGACCAAAATTTTATCCTTCCTTTTTCGCTTGGTTTCTTGCCAAATTCCTACTATAGTCATTCTATTTACGTAGTACTCGTTGTGTGATGATCATTGACCTAATTAACAAGTTACTTCCCCATAATAAAGTTTAAGTTAAGTGCGTCTCCAAAGGAGGAACCTTTGGTGACCAAAAGTTTATCCTTCCTTTTTCGCTTGGATTCTTGCCAAATTCCTACTATAGTTCATTCTATTTATGTAATACTAATTGTATGATGATTATTGACCTAATTAACAAGTTACTTCCCGATAATAAAGTTTAACTTAAGTTCGTCTCCAAAGTAGGAACCTTTGGTGACCAAAATTTTATCCTACCTTTTTGGCTTGGTTTCTTCCCAAATTCCTACTATAGTTCATTCTATTTATGTAATACTCATTGTATGATGTTTATGGACCTAATTAACAAGTTACTTTCCGATAATAAAGTTTAACTTAAGTTCGTCTCCAAAGTAGGAACCTTTGGTGACCAAAAGTTTATCCTTCCTTTTTCGCTTGGATTCTTCCCAAATTCCTACTATAGTTCATTCTATTTAAGTAATACTAATTGTGTGATGTTTATGGACCTAATTAACAAGTTACTTTCCGATAATAAAGTTTAACTTAAGTTCGTCTCCAAAGGAGGAACCTTTGGTGACCAAAAGTTTATCCTTCCTTTTTCGCTTGGATTCTTCCCAAATTCCTACTATAGTTCAGTCTATTTAAGTAATACTAATTGTGTGATGTTTATGGACCTAATTAACAAGTTACTTTCCGATAATAAAGTTTAACTTAAGTTCGTCTCCAAAGGAGGATCCTTTGGTGACCAAAAGTTTATCCTTCCTTTTTCGCTTGGATTCTTCCCAAATTCCTACTATAGTTCATTCTATTTACGTAATACTCATTGTATGATTATTATTGACCTAATTAACAAGTTACTTTCCCAAAATAAAGTTTAAGTTAAGTTCGTCTCCAAAGGAGGAAACTTTGGTGACCAAAATTTTATCCATCCTTTTTCGCTTGGTTTCTTGCCAAATTCCTACTATAGTTCATTCTATTTATGTAATACTAATTGTATGATGATTATTGACCTAATTAACAAGTTAGTTCCCGATAATAAAGTTTAACTTAAGTTCGTCTCCAAAGGAGGAACCTTTGGTGACCAAAATTTTATCCATCCTTTTTCGCTTGGTTTCTTGACAAATTCCTACTATAGTTCATTCTATTTATGTAATACTAATTGTATGATGATTATTGACCTAATTAACAAGTTAGTTCCCGATAATAAAGTTTAACTTAAGTTCGTCTCCAAAGTAGGAACCTTTGGTGACCAAAATTTTATCCTACCTTTTTGGCTTGGTTTCTTCCCAAATTCCTACTATAGTTCATTCTATTTATGTAATACTCATTGTATGATGTTTATGGACCTAATTAACAAGTTACTTTCCGATAATAAAGTTTAACTTAAGTTCGGTTCCAAAGTAGGAACCTTTGGTGACCAAAAGTTTATCCTTCCTTTTTCGCTTGGATTCTTCCCAAATTCCTACTATAGTTCATTCTATTTAAGTAATACTAATTGTGTGATGTTTATGGACCTAATTAACAAGTTACTTTCCGATAATAAAGTTTAACTTAAGTTCGTCTCCAAAGGAGGAACCTTTGGTGACCAAAAGTTTATCCTTCCTTTTTCGCTTGGATTCTTCCCAAATTCCTACTATAGTTCAGTCTATTTAAGTAATACTAATTGTGTGATGTTTATGGACCTAATTAACAAGTTACTTTCCGATAATAAAGTTTAACTTAAGTTCGTCTCCAAAGGAGGATCCTTTGGTGACCAAAAGTTTATCCTTCCTTTTTCGCTTGGATTCTTCCCAAATTCCTACTATAGTTCATTCTATTTACGTAATACTCATTGTATGATGATTATTGACCTAATTAACAAGTTACTTTCCCAAAATAAAGTTTAAGTTAAGTTCGTCTCCAAAGGAGGAACCTTTGGTGACCAAAATTTTATCCATCCTTTTTCGCTTGGTTTCTTGCCAAATTCCTACTATAGTTCATTCTATTTATGTAATACTAATTGTATGATGATTATTGACCTAATTAACAAGTTAGTTCCCGATAATAAAGTTTAACTTAAGTTCGTCTCCAAAGGAGGAACCTTTGGTGACCAAAATTTTATCCATCCTTTTTCGCTTGGTTTCTTGCCAAATTCCTACTATAGTTCATTCTATTTATGTAATACTAATTGTATGATGATTATTGACCTAATTAACAAGTTAGTTCAGGATAATAAAGTTTAACTTAAGTTCGTCTCCAAAGTAGGAACCTTTGGTGACCAAAATTTTATCCTACCTTTTTGGCTTGGTTTCTTCCCAAATTCCAACTATAGTTCATTCTCTTTATGTAATACTCGTTGTATGATGATTATGGACCTAATTAACAAGTTACTTCCCCATAATAAAGTTTAACGTAAGTTCGTCTCCAAAGGAGGAACCTTTGGTGACCAAAATTTTATCCTACCATTTTGGCTTGGTTTCTTCCCAAATTCCTACTATAGTTCATTCGATTTATGTAATACTCATTGTATGATGATTATGGACCTAATTAAGAAGTTACTTCCCAATAATAAAGTTTAAGTTAAGTTCGTCTCCAAAGGAGGAACCTTTGGTGACCAAAATTTTATCCTTCCTTTTTCGCTTGGATTCTTCCCAAATTCCTACTATAGTTCATTCTATTTACGTAATACTCATTGTATGATAATCATTGACCTAATTACCCAGTTACTTCCCCAAAATAAAGTTTAAGTTAAGTTCGTCTCCAAAGGAGGAACCTTTGGTGACCAAAATTTTATCCTTCCTTTTTCGCTTGGTTTCTTGCCAAATTCCTACTATAGTCATTCTATTTATGTAATACTCATTGTGTGATGATTATGGACCTAATTAACAAGTTACTTCCCCATAATAAAGTTTAAGTTAAGTTCGTCTCCAAAGGAGGAACCTTTGGTGACCAAAATTTTATCCTTCCTTTTTCGCTTGGTTTCTTGCCAAATTCCTACTATAGTCATTCTATTTACGTAGTACTCGTTGTGTGATGATCATTGACCTAATTAACAAGTTACTTCCCCATAATAAAGTTTAAGTTAAGTGCGTCTCCAAAGGAGGAACCTTTGGTGACCAAAAGTTTATCCTTCCTTTTTCGCTTGGATTCTTGCCAAATTCCTACTATAGTTCATTCTATTTATGTAATACTAATTGTATGATGATTATTGACCTAATTAACAAGTTACTTCCCGATAATAAAGTTTAACTTAAGTTCGTCTCCAAAGTAGGAACCTTTGGTGACCAAAATTTTATCCTACCTTTTTGGCTTGGTTTCTTCCCAAATTCCTACTATAGTTCATTCTATTTATGTAATACTCATTGTATGATGTTTATGGACCTAATTAACAAGTTACTTTCCGATAATAAAGTTTAACTTAAGTTCGTCTCCAAAGTAGGAACCTTTGGTGACCAAAAGTTTATCCTTCCTTTTTCGCTTGGATTCTTCCCAAATTCCTACTATAGTTCATTCTATTTAAGTAATACTAATTGTGTGATGTTTATGGACCTAATTAACAAGTTACTTTCCGATAATAAAGTTTAACTTAAGTTCGTCTCCAAAGGAGGAACCTTTGGTGACCAAAAGTTTATCCTTCCTTTTTCGCTTGGATTCTTCCCAAATTCCTACTATAGTTCAGTCTATTTAAGTAATACTAATTGTGTGATGTTTATGGACCTAATTAACAAGTTACTTTCCGATAATAAAGTTTAACTTAAGTTCGTCTCCAAAGGAGGATCCTTTGGTGACCAAAATTTTATCCTTCCTTTTTCGCTTGGTTTCTTGCCAAATTCCTACTATAGTCATTCTATTTACGTAGTACTCGTTGTGTGATGATCATTGACCTAATTAACAAGTTACTTCCCCATAATAAAGTTTAAGTTAAGTGCGTCTCCAAAGGAGGAACCTTTGGTGACCAAAAGTTTATCCTTCCTTTTTCGCTTGGATTCTTGCCAAATTCCTACTATAGTTCATTCTATTTATGTAATACTAATTGTATGATGATTATTGACCTAATTAACAAGTTACTTCCCGATAATAAAGTTTAACTTAAGTTCGTCTCCAAAGTAGGAACCTTTGGTGACCAAAATTTTATCCTACCTTTTTGGCTTGGTTTCTTCCCAAATTCCTACTATAGTTCATTCTATTTATGTAATACTCATTGTATGATGTTTATGGACCTAATTAACAAGTTACTTTCCGATAATAAAGTTTAACTTAAGTTCGTCTCCAAAGTAGGAACCTTTGGTGACCAAAAGTTTATCCTTCCTTTTTCGCTTGGATTCTTCCCAAATTCCTACTATAGTTCATTCTATTTAAGTAATACTAATTGTGTGATGTTTATGGACCTAATTAACAAGTTACTTTCCGATAATAAAGTTTAACTTAAGTTCGTCTCCAAAGGAGGAACCTTTGGTGACCAAAAGTTTATCCTTCCTTTTTCGCTTGGATTCTTCCCAAATTCCTACTATAGTTCAGTCTATTTAAGTAATACTAATTGTGTGATGTTTATGGACCTAATTAACAAGTTACTTTCCGATAATAAAGTTTAACTTAAGTTCGTCTCCAAAGGAGGATCCTTTGGTGACCAAAAGTTTATCCTTCCTTTTTCGCTTGGATTCTTCCCAAATTCCTACTATAGTTCATTCTATTTACGTAATACTCATTGTATGATGATTATTGACCTAATTAACAAGTTACTTTCCCAAAATAAAGTTTAAGTTAAGTTCGTCTCCAAAGGAGGAAACTTTGGTGACCAAAATTTTATCCATCCTTTTTCGCTTGGTTTCTTGCCAAATTCCTACTATAGTTCATTCTATTTATGTAATACTAATTGTATGATGATTATTGACCTAATTAACAAGTTAGTTCCCGATAATAAAGTTTAACTTAAGTTCGTCTCCAAAGGAGGAACCTTTGGTGACCAAAATTTTATCCATCCTTTTTCGCTTGGTTTCTTGACAAATTCCTACTATAGTTCATTCTATTTATGTAATACTAATTGTATGATGATTATTGACCTAATTAACAAGTTAGTTCCCGATAATAAAGTTTAACTTAAGTTCGTCTCCAAAGTAGGAACCTTTGGTGACCAAAATTTTATCCTACCTTTTTGGCTTGGTTTCTTCCCAAATTCCTACTATAGTTCATTCTATTTATGTAATACTCATTGTATGATGTTTATGGACCTAATTAACAAGTTACTTTCCGATAATAAAGTTTAACTTAAGTTCGGTTCCAAAGTAGGAACCTTTGGTGACCAAAAGTTTATCCTTCCTTTTTCGCTTGGATTCTTCCCAAATTCCTACTATAGTTCATTCTATTTAAGTAATACTAATTGTGTGATGTTTATGGACCTAATTAACAAGTTACTTTCCGATAATAAAGTTTAACTTAAGTTCGTCTCCAAAGGAGGAACCTTTGGTGACCAAAAGTTTATCCTTCCTTTTTCGCTTGGATTCTTCCCAAATTCCTACTATAGTTCAGTCTATTTAAGTAATACTAATTGTGTGATGTTTATGGACCTAATTAACAAGTTACTTTCCGATAATAAAGTTTAACTTAAGTTCGTCTCCAAAGGAGGATCCTTTGGTGACCAAAAGTTTATCCTTCCTTTTTCGCTTGGATTCTTCCCAAATTCCTACTATAGTTCATTCTATTTACGTAATACTCATTGTATGATGATTATTGACCTAATTAACAAGTTACTTTCCCAAAATAAAGTTTAAGTTAAGTTCGTCTCCAAAGGAGGAAACTTTGGTGACCAAAATTTTATCCATCCTTTTTCGCTTGGTTTCTTGCCAAATTCCTACTATAGTTCATTCTATTTATGTAATACTAATTGTATGATGATTATTGACCTAATTAACAAGTTAGTTCCCGATAATAAAGTTTAACTTAAGTTCGTCTCCAAAGGAGGAACATTTGGTGACCAAAATTTTATCCATCCTTTTTCGCTTGGTTTCTTGACAAATTCCTACTATAGTTCATTCTATTTATGTAATACTAATTGTATGATGATTATTGACCTAATTAACAAGTTAGTTCCCGATAATAAAGTTTAACTTAAGTTCGTCTCCAAAGTAGGAACCTTTGGTGACCAAAATTTTATCCTACCTTTTTGGCTTGGTTTCTTCCCAAATTCCTACTATAGTTCATTCTCTTTATGTAATACTCGTTGTATGATGATTATGGACCTAATTAACAAGTTACTTCCCCATAATAAAGTTTAACGTAAGTTCGTCTCCAAAGGAGGAACCTTTGGTGACCAAAATTTTATCCTACCTTTTTGGCTTGGTTTCTTCCCAAATTCCTACTATAGTTCATTCTATTTATGTAATACTCATTGTATGATGATTATGGACCTAATTAACAAGTTACTTCCCCATAATAAAGTTTAAGTTATGTTCGTCTCCAAAGGAGGAACCTTTGGTGACCAAAATTTTATCCTTCCTTTTTCGCTTGGTTTCTTGCCAAATTCCTACTATAGTTCATTCTATTTATGTAATACTTATTGTATGATGATTATGGACCTAATTAACAAGTTACTTTTCGATAATAAATTTTAACTTAAGTTCGTCTCCAAAGGAGGAACCTTTGGTGACCAAAAGTTTATCCTTCCTTTTTCGCTTGGATTCTTCCCAAATTCCTACTATAGTTCATTCTATTTAAGTAATACTAATTGTGTGATGTTTATGGACCTAATTAACAAGTTACTTTCCGATAATAAAGTTTAACTTAAGTTCGTCTCCACAGGAGGAACCTTTGGTGACCAAAAGTTTATCCTTCCTTTTTCGCTTGGATTCTTCCCAAATTCCTACTATAGTTCATTCTATTTACGTAATACTCATTGTATGATGATAATTGACCTAATTAACAAGTTACTTCCCAATAATAAAGTTTAAGTTAAGTTCGTCTCCAAAGTAGGAACCTTTGGTGACCAAAATTTTATCCTACCTTTTTGGCTTGGTTTCTTCCCAAATTCCAACTATAGTTCATTCTCTTTATGTAATACTCGTTGTATGATGATTATGGACCTAATTAACAAGTTACTTCCCCATAATAAAGTTTAACGTAAGTTCGTCTCCAAAGGAGGAACCTTTGGTGACCAAAATTTTATCCTACCTTTTTGGCTTGGTTTCTTCCCAAATTCCTACTATAGTTCATTCTATTTATGTAATACTCATTGTGTGATGATTATGGACCTAATTAACAAGTTACTTCCCAATAATAAAGTTTAAGTTAAGTTCGTCTCCAAAGGAGGAACCTTTGGTGACCAAAATTTTATCCTTCCTTTTTCGCTTGGATTCTTCCCAAATTCCTACTATAGTTCATTCTATTTACGTAATACTCATTGTATGATAATCATTGACCTAATTACCAAGTTACTTCCCCAAAATAAAGTTTAAGTTAAGTTCGTCTCCAAAGGAGGAACCTTTGGTGACCATAATTTTATCCTTCCTTTTTCGCTTGGTTTCTTGCCAAATTCCTACTATAGTCATTCTATTTACGTAATACTCATTGTGTGATGATCATTGACCTAATTAACAAGTTACTTCCCCATAATAAAGTTTAAGTTAAATTCGTCGCCAAAGGAGGAACCTTTGGTGACCAAAAGTTTATCCTTCCTTTTTCGCTTGGATTCTTGCCAAATTCCTACTATAGTTCATTCTATTTATGTAATACTAATTGTATGATGATTATTGACCTAATTAACAAGTTACTTCCCGATAATAAAGTTTAACTTAAGTTCGTCTCCAAAGTAGGAACCTTTGGTGACCAAAATTTTATCCTACCTTTTTGGCTTGGTTTCTTCCCAAATTCCTACTATAGTTCATTCTATTTATGTAATACTCATTGTATGATGTTTATGGACCTAATTAACAAGTTACTTTCCGATAATAAAGTTTAACTTAAGTTCGTCTCCAAAGTAGGAACCTTTGGTGACCAAAAGTTTATCCTTCCTTTTTCGCTTGGATTCTTCCCAAATTCCTACTATAGTTCATTCTATTTAAGTAATACTAATTGTGTGATGTTTATGGACCTAATTAACAAGTTACTTTCCGATAATAAAGTTTAACTTAAGTTCGTCTCCAAAGGATGAACCTTTGGTGACCAAAAGTTTATCCTTCCTTTTTCGCTTGGATTCTTCCCAAATTCCTACTATAGTTCAGTCTATTTAAGTAATACTAATTGTGTGATGTTTATGGACCTAATTAACAAGTTACTTTCCGATAATAAAGTTTAACTTAAGTTCGTCTCCAAAGGAGGATCCTTTGGTGACCAAAAGTTTATCCTTCCTTTTTCGCTTGGATTCTTCCCAAATTCCTACTATAGTTCATTCTATTTACGTAATACTCATTGTATGATGATTATTGACCTAATTAACAAGTTACTTTCCCAAAATAAAGTTTAAGTTAAGTTCGTCTCCAAAGGAGGAAACTTTGGTGACCAAAATTTTATCCATCCTTTTTCGCTTGGTTTCTTGCCAAATTCCTACTATAGTTCATTCTATTTATGTAATACTAATTGTATGATGATTATTGACCTAATTAACAAGTTAGTTCCCGATAATAAAGTTTAACTTAAGTTCGTCTCCAAAGGAGGAACCTTTGGTGACCAAAATTTTATCCATCCTTTTTCGCTTGGTTTCTTGACAAATTCCTACTATAGTTCATTCTATTTATGTAATACTAATTGTATGATGATTATTGACCTAATTAACAAGTTAGTTCCCGATAATAAAGTTTAACTTAAGTTCGTCTCCAAAGTAGGAACCTTTGGTGACCAAAATTTTATCCTATCTTTTTGGCTTGGTTTCTTCCCAAATTCCTACTATAGTTCATTCTCTTTATGTAATACTCGTTGTATGATGATTATGGACCTAATTAACAAGTTACTTCCCCATAATAAAGTTTAACGTAAGTTCGTCTCCAAAGGAGGAACCTTTGGTGACCAAAATTTTATCCTACCTTTTTGGCTTGGTTTCTTCCCAAATTCCTACTATAGTTTATTCTATTTATGTAATACTCATTGTATGATGATTATGGACCTAATTAACAAGTTACTTCCCCATAATAAAGTTTAAGTTATGTTCGTCTCCAAAGGAGGAACCTTTGGTGACCAAAATTTTATCCTTCCTTTTTCGCTTGGTTTCTTGCCAAATTCCTACTATAGTTCATTCTATTTATGTAATACTTATTGTATGATGATTATGGACCTAATTAACAAGTTACTTTTCGATAATAAATTTTAACTTAAGTTCGTCTCCAAAGGAGGAACCTTTGGTGACCAAAAGTTTATCCTTCCTTTTTCGCTTGGGTTCTTCCCAAATTCCTACTATAGTTCATTCTATTTAAGTAATACTAATTGTGTGATGTTTATGGACCTAATTAACAAGTTACTTTCCGATAATAAAGTTTAACTTAAGTTCGTCTCCACAGGAGGAACCTTTGGTGACCAAAAGTTTATCCTTCCTTTTTCGCTTGGATTCTTCCCAAATTCCTACTATAGTTCATTCTATTTACGTAATACTCATTGTATGATGATAATTGACCTAATTAACAAGTTACTTCCCAATAATAAAGTTTAAGTTAAGTTCGTCTCCAAAGGAGGAACCTTTGGTGACCAAAATTTTATCCTTCCTTTTTCGCTTGGATTCTTCCCAAATTCCTACTATAGTTCATTCTATTTACGTAATACTCATTGTATGATAATCATTGACCTAATTACCAAGTTACTTCCCCAAAATAAAGTTTAAGTTAAGTTCGTCTCCAAAGGAGGAACCTTTAGTGACCATAATTTTATCCTTCCTTTTTCGCTTGGTTTCTTGCCAAATTCCTACTATAGTCATTCTATTTACGTAATACTCATTGTGTGATGATCATTGACCTAATTAACAAGTTACTTCCCCATAATAAAGTTTAAGTTAAGTTCGTCTCCAAAGGAGGAACCTTTGGTGACCAAAAGTTTATCCTTCCTTTTTCGCTTGGATTCTTGCCAAATTCCTACTATAGTTCATTCTATTTATGTAATACTAATTGTATGATGATTATTGACCTAATTAACAAGTTACTTCCCGATAATAAAGTTTAACTTAAGTTCGTCTCCAAAGTAGGAACCTTTGGTGACCAAAATTTTATCCTACCTTTTTGGCTTGGTTTCTTCCCAAATTCCTACTATAGTTCATTCTATTTATGTAATACTCATTGTATGATGTTTATGGACCTAATTAACAAGTTACTTCCCCATAAAAAAGTTTAAGTTAAGTTCGTCTCCAAAGTAGGAACCTTTGGTGACCAAAAGTTTATCCTTCCTTTTTCGCATGGATTCTTCCCAAATTCCTACTATAGTTCATTCTATTTAAGTAATACTAATTGTGTGATGTTTATGGACCTAATTAACAAGTTACTTTCCGATAATAAAGTTTAACTTAAGTTCGTCTCCAAAGGAGGAACCTTTGGTGACCAAAAGTTTATCCTTCCTTTTTCGCTTGGATTCTTCCCAAATTCCTACTATAGTTCAGTCTATTTAAGTAATACTAATTGTGTGATGTTTATGGACCTAATTAACAAGTTACTTTCCGATAATAAAGTTTAACTTAAGTTCGTCTCCAAAGGAGGATCCTTTGGTGACCAAAAGTTTATCCTTCCTTTTTCGCTTGGAGTCTTCCCAAATTCCTACTATTGTTCATTCTATTTACGTAATACTCATTGTATGATGATTATTGACCTAATTAACAAGTTACTTTCCCAAAATAAAGTTTAAGTTAAGTTCGTCTCCAAAGGAGGAAACTTTGGTGACCAAAATTTTATCCATCCTTTTTCGCTTGGTTTCTTGCCAAATTCCTACTATAGTTCATTCTATTTATGTAATACTAATTGTATGATGATTATTGACCTAATTAACAAGTTAGTTCCCGATAATAAAGTTTAACTTAAGTTCGTCTCCAAAGGAGGAACCTTTGGTGACCAAAATTTTATCCATCCTTTTTCGCTTGGTTTCTTGACAAATTCCTACTATAGTTCATTCTATTTATGTAATACTAATTGTATGATGATTATTGACCTAATTAACAAGTTAGTTCCCGATAATAAAGTTTAACTTAAGTTCGTCTCCAAAGTAGGAACCTTTGGTGACCAAAATTTTATCCTACCTTTTTGGCTTGGTTTCTTCCCAAATTCCTACTATAGTTCATTCTCTTTATGTAATACTCGTTGTATGATGATTATGGACCTAATTAACAAGTTACTTCCCCAAAATAAAGTTTAAGTTAAGTTCGTCTCCAAAGGAGGAACCTTTGGTGACCAAAATTTTATCCTTCCTTTTTCGCTAGGTTTCTTGCCAAATTCCTACTATAGTCATTCTATTTATGTAATACTCATTGTGTGATGATTATGGACCTAATTAACAAGTTACTTCCCCATAATAAAGTTTAAGTTAAGTTCGTCTCCAAAGAAGGAACCTTTGGTGACCAAAATTTTATCCTTCCTTTTTCGCTTGGTTTCTTGCCAAATTCCTACTATAGTCATTCTATTTACGTAATACTCATTGTGTGATGATCATTGACCTAATTAACAAGTTACTTCCCCATAATAAAGTTTAAGTTAAATTCGTCTCCAAAGGAGGAACCTTTGGTGACCAAAAGTTTATCCTTCCTTTTTCGCTTGGATTCTTGCCAAATTCCTACTATAGTTCATTCTATTTATGTAATACTAATTGTATGATGATTATTGACCTAATTAACAAGTTACTTCCCGATAATAAAGTTTAACTTAAGTTCGTCTCCAAAGTAGGAACCTTTGGTGACCAAAATTTTATCCTACCTTTTTGGCTTGGTTTCTTCCCAAATTCCTACTATAGTTCATTCTATTTATGTAATACTCATTGTATGATGTTTATGGACCTAATTAACAAGTTACTTTCCGATAATAAAGTTTAACTTAAGTTCGTCTCCAAAGTAGGAACCTTTGGTGACCAAAAGTTTATCCTTCCTTTTTCGCTTGGATTCTTCCCAAATTCCTACTATAGTTCATTCTATTTACATAATACTCATTGTATGATAATCATTGACCTAATTACCAAGTTACTTCCCCAAAATAAAGTTTAAGTTAAGTTCGTCTCCAAAGGAGGAACCTTTGGTGACCAAAATTTTATCCTTCCTTTTTCGCTTGGTTTCTTGCCAAATTCCTACTATAGTTCATTCTATTTATGTAATACTCATTGTGTGATGATTATGGACCTAATTTACAAGTTACTTCCCCATAATAAAGTTTAAGTTAAGTTCGTCTCCAAAGGAGGAACCTTTGGTGACCAAAAGTTTATCCTTCCTTTTTCGCTTGGATTCTTGCCAAATTCCTACTATAGTTCATTCTATTTATGTAATACTAATTGTATGATGATTATTGACCTAATTAACAAGTTACTTCCCGATAATAAAGTTTAACTTAAGTTCGTCTCCAAAGTAGGAACCTTTGGTGACCAAAATTTTATCCTACCTTTTTGGCTTGGTTTCTTCCCAAATTCCTACTATAGTTCATTCTATTTATGTAATACTCATTGTATGATGATTATGGACCTAATTAACAAGTTACTTCCCCATAATAAAGTTTAACGTAAGTTCGTCCCCAAAGGAGGAACCTTTGGTGACCAAAATTTTATCCTACCTTTTTGGCTTGGTTTCTTCCCAAATTCCTACTATAGTTCATTCTATCTATGTAATACTCATTGTATGATGATTATGGACCTAATTAACAAGTCACTTCCCCATAATAAAGTTTAAGTTAAGTTCGTCTCCAAAGGAGAAACCTTTGGTGACCAAAAGTTTATCCTTCCTTTTTCACTTGGATTCTTGCCAAATTCCTACTATAGTTCATTCTATTTATGTAATACTAATTGTATGATGATTATGGACCTAATTAACAAGTTACTTCCCGATAATAAAGTTTAACTTAAGTTCGTCTCCAAAGTAGGAACCTTTGGTGACCAAAATTTTATCCTACCTTTTTGGCTTGGTTTCTTCCCAAATTCCTACTATAGTTCATTCTATTTATGTAATACTCATTGTATGATGATTATGGACCTAATTAACAAGTTACTTCCCCATAATAAAGTTTAACGTAAGTTCGTCCCCAAAGGAGGAACCTTTGGTGACCAAAATTTTATCCTACCTTTTTGGCTTGGTTTCTTCCCAAATTCCTACTATAGTTCATTCTATCTATGTAATACTCATTGTATGATGATTATGGACCTAATTAACAAGTCACTTCCCCATAATAAAGTTTAAGTTAAGTTCGTCTCCAAAGGAGAAACCTTTGGTGACCAAAAGTTTATCCTTCCTTTTTCACTTGGATTCTTGCCAAATTCCTACTATAGTTCATTCTATTTATGTAATACTAATTGTATGATGATTATTGACCTAATTAACAAGTTACTTCCCGATAATAAAGTTTAACTTAAGTTCGTCTCCAAAGTAGGAACCTTTGGTGACCAAAATTTTATCCTACCTTTTTGGCTTGGTTTCTTCCCAAATTCCTACTATAGTTCATTCTATTTATGTAATACTCATTGTATGATGTTTATGGACCTAATTAACAAGTTACTTTCCGATAATAAAGTTTAACTTAAGTTCGTCTCCAAAGTAGGAACCTTTGGTGACCAAAAGTTTATCCTTCCTTTTTCGCTTGGATTCTTCCCAAATTCCTACTATAGTTCATTCTATTTACATAATACTCATTGTATGATAATCATTGACCTAATTACCAAGTTACTTCCCCAAAATAAAGTTTAAGTTAAGTTCGTCTCCAAAGGAGGAACCTTTGGTGACCAAAATTTTATCCTTCCTTTTTCGCTTGGTTTCTTGCCAAATTCCTACTATAGTTCATTCTATTTATGTAATACTCATTGTGTGATGATTATGGACCTAATTTACAAGTTACTTCCCCATAATAAAGTTTAAGTTAAGTTCGTCTCCAAAGGAGGAACCTTTGGTGACCAAAAGTTTATCCTTCCTTTTTCGCTTGGATTCTTGCCAAATTCCTACTATAGTTCATTCTATTTATGTAATACTAATTGTATGATGATTATTGACCTAATTAACAAGTTACTTCCCGATAATAAAGTTTAACTTAAGTTCGTCTCCAAAGTAGGAACCTTTGGTGACCAAAATTTTATCCTACCTTTTTGGCTTGGTTTCTTCCCAAATTCCTACTATAGTTCATTCTATTTATGTAATACTCATTGTATGATGATTATGGACCTAATTAACAAGTTACTTCCCCATAATAAAGTTTAACGTAAGTTCGTCCCCAAAGGAGGAACCTTTGGTGACCAAAATTTTATCCTACCTTTTTGGCTTGGTTTCTTCCCAAATTCCTACTATAGTTCATTCTATCTATGTAATACTCATTGTATGATGATTATGGACCTAATTAACAAGTCACTTCCCCATAATAAAGTTTAAGTTAAGTTCGTCTCCAAAGGAGAAACCTTTGGTGACCAAAAGTTTATCCTTCCTTTTTCACTTGGATTCTTGCCAAATTCCTACTATAGTTCATTCTATTTATGTAATACTAATTGTATGATGATTATGGACCTAATTAACAAGTTACTTCCCGATAATAAAGTTTAACTTAAGTTCGTCTCCAAAGTAGGAACCTTTGGTGACCAAAATTTTATCCTACCTTTTTGGCTTGGTTTCTTCCCAAATTCCTACTATAGTTCATTCTATTTATGTAATACTCATTGTATGATGATTATGGACCTAATTAACAAGTTACTTCCCCATAATAAAGTTTAACGTAAGTTCGTCCCCAAAGGAGGAACCTTTGGTGACCAAAATTTTATCCTACCTTTTTGGCTTGGTTTCTTCCCAAATTCCTACTATAGTTCATTCTATCTATGTAATACTCATTGTATGATGATTATGGACCTAATTAACAAGTCACTTCCCCATAATAAAGTTTAAGTTAAGTTCGTCTCCAAAGGAGAAACCTTTGGTGACCAAAAGTTTATCCTTCCTTTTTCACTTGGATTCTTGCCAAATTCCTACTATAGTTCATTCTATTTATGTAATACTAATTGTATGATGATTATGGACCTAATTAACAAGTTACTTCCCGATAATAAAGTTTAACTTAAGTTCGTCTCCAAAGTAGGAACCTTTGGTGACCAAAATTTTATCCTACCTTTTTGGGTTGGTTTCTTCCCAAATTCCTACTATAGTTCATTCTATTCATGTAATACTCATTGTATGATGATTATGGACCTAATTAACAAGTTACTTCCCCATAAAAAAGTTTAAGTTAAGTTCGTCTCCAAAGGAGGAACATTTGGGGACCAAAATTTTATCCTTCCTTTTTCGCTTGGTTTCTTGCCAAATTCCTACTATAGTTCCTTCTATTTGTGTAATACTCATTGTGTGATGATTATGGACCTAATTAACAAGTTACTTCCCCAAAATAAAGTTTAAGTTAAGTTCGTCTCCAAAGGAGGAACCTTTGGTGACCAAAAGTTTATCCTTCCTTTTTCGCTTGGATTCTTGCCAAATTCCTACTATAGTTCATTCTATTTATGTAATACTCATTGTGTGATGATTATGGACCTAATTAACAAGTTACTTCCCCAAAATAAAGTTTAAGTTAAGTTCGTCTCCAAAGGAGGAACCTTTGGTGACCAAAATTTTATCCTACCTTTTTGGCTTGGTTTCTTCCCAAATTCCTACTATAGTTCATTCTCTTTATGTAATACTCGTTGTATGATGATTATGGACCTAATTAACAAGTTACTTCCCCAAAATAAAGTTTAAGTTAAGTTCGTCTCCAAAGGAGGAACCTTTGGTGACCAAAATTTTATCCTTCCTTTTTCGCTAGGTTTCTTGCCAAATTCCTACTATAGTCATTCTATTTATGTAATACTCATTGTGTGATGATTATGGACCTAATTAACAAGTTACTTCCCCATAATAAAGTTTAAGTTAAGTTCGTCTCCAAAGAAGGAACCTTTGGTGACCAAAATTTTATCCTTCCTTTTTCGCTTGGTTTCTTGCCAAATTCCTACTATAGTCATTCTATTTACGTAATACTCATTGTGTGATGATCATTGACCTAATTAACAAGTTACTTCCCCATAATAAAGTTTAAGTTAAATTCGTCTCCAAAGGAGGAACCTTTGGTGACCAAAAGTTTATCCTTCCTTTTTCGCTTGGATTCTTGCCAAATTCCTACTATAGTTCATTCTATTTATGTAATACTAATTGTATGATGATTATTGACCTAATTAACAAGTTACTTCCCGATAATAAAGTTTAACTTAAGTTCGTCTCCAAAGTAGGAACCTTTGGTGACCAAAATTTTATCCTACCTTTTTGGCTTGGTTTCTTCCCAAATTCCTACTATAGTTCATTCTATTTATGTAATACTCATTGTATGATGTTTATGGACCTAATTAACAAGTTACTTTCCGATAATAAAGTTTAACTTAAGTTCGTCTCCAAAGTAGGAACCTTTGGTGACCAAAAGTTTATCCTTCCTTTTTCGCTTGGATTCTTCCCAAATTCCTACTATAGTTCATTCTATTTACATAATACTCATTGTATGATAATCATTGACCTAATTACCAAGTTACTTCCCCAAAATAAAGTTTAAGTTAAGTTCGTCTCCAAAGGAGGAACCTTTGGTGACCAAAATTTTATCCTTCCTTTTTCGCTTGGTTTCTTGCCAAATTCCTACTATAGTTCATTCTATTTATGTAATACTCATTGTGTGATGATTATGGACCTAATTTACAAGTTACTTCCCCATAATAAAGTTTAAGTTAAGTTCGTCTCCAAAGGAGGAACCTTTGGTGACCAAAAGTTTATCCTTCCTTTTTCGCTTGGATTCTTGCCAAATTCCTACTATAGTTCATTCTATTTATGTAATACTAATTGTATGATGATTATTGACCTAATTAACAAGTTACTTCCCGATAATAAAGTTTAACTTAAGTTCGTCTCCAAAGTAGGAACCTTTGGTGACCAAAATTTTATCCTACCTTTTTGGCTTGGTTTCTTCCCAAATTCCTACTATAGTTCATTCTATTTATGTAATACTCATTGTATGATGATTATGGACCTAATTAACAAGTTACTTCCCCATAATAAAGTTTAACGTAAGTTCGTCCCCAAAGGAGGAACCTTTGGTGACCAAAATTTTATCCTACCTTTTTGGCTTGGTTTCTTCCCAAATTCCTACTATAGTTCATTCTATCTATGTAATACTCATTGTATGATGATTATGGACCTAATTAACAAGTCACTTCCCCATAATAAAGTTTAAGTTAAGTTCGTCTCCAAAGGAGAAACCTTTGGTGACCAAAAGTTTATCCTTCCTTTTTCACTTGGATTCTTGCCAAATTCCTACTATAGTTCATTCTATTTATGTAATACTAATTGTATGATGATTATGGACCTAATTAACAAGTTACTTCCCGATAATAAAGTTTAACTTAAGTTCGTCTCCAAAGTAGGAACCTTTGGTGACCAAAATTTTATCCTACCTTTTTGGCTTGGTTTCTTCCCAAATTCCTACTATAGTTCATTCTATTTATGTAATACTCATTGTATGATGATTATGGACCTAATTAACAAGTTACTTCCCCATAATAAAGTTTAACGTAAGTTCGTCCCCAAAGGAGGAACCTTTGGTGACCAAAATTTTATCCTACCTTTTTGGCTTGGTTTCTTCCCAAATTCCTACTATAGTTCATTCTATCTATGTAATACTCATTGTATGATGATTATGGACCTAATTAACAAGTCACTTCCCCATAATAAAGTTTAAGTTAAGTTCGTCTCCAAAGGAGAAACCTTTGGTGACCAAAAGTTTATCCTTCCTTTTTCACTTGGATTCTTGCCAAATTCCTACTATAGTTCATTCTATTTATGTAATACTAATTGTATGATGATTATGGACCTAATTAACAAGTTACTTCCCGATAATAAAGTTTAACTTAAGTTCGTCTCCAAAGTAGGAACCTTTGGTGACCAAAATTTTATCCTACCTTTTTGGGTTGGTTTCTTCCCAAATTCCTACTATAGTTCATTCTATTCATGTAATACTCATTGTATGATGATTATGGACCTAATTAACAAGTTACTTCCCCATAAAAAAGTTTAAGTTAAGTTCGTCTCCAAAGGAGGAACATTTGGGGACCAAAATTTTATCCTTCCTTTTTCGCTTGGTTTCTTGCCAAATTCCTACTATAGTTCCTTCTATTTGTGTAATACTCATTGTGTGATGATTATGGACCTAATTAACAAGTTACTTCCCCAAAATAAAGTTTAAGTTAAGTTTGTCTCCAAAGGAGGAACCTTTGGTGACCAAAAGTTTATCCTTCCTTTTTCGCTTGGATTCTTGCCAAATTCCTACTATAGTTCATTCTATTTATGTAATACTCATTGTGTGATGATTATGGACCTAATTAACAAGTTACTTCCCCAAAATAAAGTTTAAGTTAAGTTCGTCTCCAAAGGAGGAACCTTTGGTGACCAAAATTTTATCCTACCTTTTTGGCTTGGTTTCTTCCCAAATTCCTACTATAGTTCATTCTATTTATGTAATACTCATTGTATGATGATTATGGACCTAATTAACAAGTTACTTCCCCATAATAAAGTTTAAGTTATGTTCGTCTCCAAAGGAGGAACCTTTGGTGACCAAAAGTTTATCCTTCCTTTTTCGCTTGGATTCTTGCCAAATTCCTACTATAGTTCATTCTATTTATGTAATACTCATTGTGTGATGATTATGGACCTAATTAACAAGTTACTTCCCCAAAATAAAGTTTAAGTTAAGTTCGTCTCCAAAGGAGGAACCTTTGGTGACCAAAATTTTATCCTTCCTTTTTCGCTTGGTTTCTTGCCAAATTCCTACTATAGTTCATTCTATTTATGTAATACTCATTGTGTGATGATTATGGACCTAATTTACAAGTTACTTCCCCATAATAAAGTTTAAGTTAAGTTCGTCTCCAAAGGAGGAACCTTTGGTGACCAAAAGTTTATCCTTCCTTTTTCGCTTGGATTCTTGCCAAATTCCTACTATAGTTCATTCTATTTATGTAATACTAATTGTATGATGATTATTGACCTAATTAACAAGTTACTTCCCGATAATAAAGTTTAACTTAAGTTCGTCTCCAAAGTAGGAACCTTTGGTGACCAAAATTTTATCCTACCTTTTTGGCTTGGTTTCTTCCCAAATTCCTACTATAGTTCATTCTATTTATGTAATACTCATTGTATGATGATTATGGACCTAATTAACAAGTTACTTCCCCATAATAAAGTTTAACGTAAGTTCGTCCCCAAAGGAGGAACCTTTGGTGACCAAAATTTTATCCTACCTTTTTGGCTTGGTTTCTTCCCAAATTCCTACTATAGTTCATTCTATCTATGTAATACTCATTGTATGATGATTATGGACCTAATTAACAAGTCACTTCCCCATAATAAAGTTTAAGTTAAGTTCGTCTCCAAAGGAGAAACCTTTGGTGACCAAAAGTTTATCCTTCCTTTTTCACTTGGATTCTTGCCAAATTCCTACTATAGTTCATTCTATTTATGTAATACTAATTGTATGATGATTATGGACCTAATTAACAAGTTACTTCCCGATAATAAAGTTTAACTTAAGTTCGTCTCCAAAGTAGGAACCTTTGGTGACCAAAATTTTATCCTACCTTTTTGGCTTGGTTTCTTCCCAAATTCCTACTATAGTTCATTCTATTTATGTAATACTCATTGTATGATGATTATGGACCTAATTAACAAGTTACTTCCCCATAATAAAGTTTAACGTAAGTTCGTCCCCAAAGGAGGAACCTTTGGTGACCAAAATTTTATCCTACCTTTTTGGCTTGGTTTCTTCCCAAATTCCTACTATAGTTCATTCTATCTATGTAATACTCATTGTATGATGATTATGGACCTAATTAACAAGTCACTTCCCCATAATAAAGTTTAAGTTAAGTTCGTCTCCAAAGGAGAAACCTTTGGTGACCAAAAGTTTATCCTTCCTTTTACACTTGGATTCTTGCCAAATTCCTAC
The DNA here is from genome assembly GCF_051527215.1 of Medicago sativa. Taxonomy (NCBI): domain Eukaryota; kingdom Viridiplantae; phylum Streptophyta; class Magnoliopsida; order Fabales; family Fabaceae; genus Medicago; species Medicago sativa. The sequence goes on along the minus strand of NC_140752.1, from coordinate 44,578,919 downwards.
TATAGTTCATTCTATTTATGTAATACTAATTGTATGATGATTATGGACCTAATTAACAAGTTACTTCCCGATAATAAAGTTTAACTTAAGTTCGTCTCCAAAGTAGGAACCTTTGGTGACCAAAATTTTATCCTACCTTTTTGGGTTGGTTTCTTCCCAAATTCCTACTATAGTTCATTCTATTCATGTAATACTCATTGTATGATGATTATGGACCTAATTAACAAGTTACTTCCCCATAAAAAAGTTTAAGTTAAGTTCGTCTCCAAAGGAGGAACATTTGGGGACCAAAATTTTATCCTTCCTTTTTCGCTTGGTTTCTTGCCAAATTCCTACTATAGTTCCTTCTATTTGTGTAATACTCATTGTGTGATGATTATGGACCTAATTAACAAGTTACTTCCCCAAAATAAAGTTTAAGTTAAGTTCGTCTCCAAAGGAGGAACCTTTGGTGACCAAAAGTTTATCCTTCCTTTTTCGCTTGGATTCTTGCCAAATTCCTACTATAGTTCATTCTATTTATGTAATACTCATTGTGTGATGATTATGGACCTAATTAACAAGTTACTTCCCCAAAATAAAGTTTAAGTTAAGTTCGTCTCCAAAGGAGGAACCTTTGGTGACCAAAATTTTATCCTACCTTTTTGGCTTGGTTTCTTCCCAAATTCCTACTATAGTTCATTCTATTTATGTAATACTCATTGTATGATGATTATGGACCTAATTAACAAGTCACTTCCCCATAATAAAGTTTAAGTTAAGTTCGTCTCCAAAGGAGAAACCTTTGGTGACCAAAAGTTTATCCTTCCTTTTTCACTTGGATTCTTGCCAAATTCCTACTATAGTTCATTCTATTTATGTAATACTAATTGTATGATGATTATGGACCTAATTAACAAGTTACTTCCCGATAATAAAGTTTAACTTAAGTTCGTCTCCAAAGTAGGAACCTTTGGTGACCAAAATTTTATCCTACCTTTTTGGGTTGGTTTCTTCCCAAATTCCTACTATAGTTCATTCTATTCATGTAATACTCATTGTATGATGATTATGGACCTAATTAACAAGTTACTTCCCCATAAAAAAGTTTAAGTTAAGTTCGTCTCCAAAGGAGGAACATTTGGGGACCAAAATTTTATCCTTCCTTTTTCGCTTGGTTTCTTGCCAAATTCCTACTATAGTTCCTTCTATTTGTGTAATACTCATTGTGTGATGATTATGGACCTAATTAACAAGTTACTTCCCCAAAATAAAGTTTAAGTTAAGTTCGTCTCCAAAGGAGGAACCTTTGGTGACCAAAAGTTTATCCTTCCTTTTTCGCTTGGATTCTTGCCAAATTCCTACTATAGTTCATTCTATTTATGTAATACTCATTGTGTGATGATTATGGACCTAATTAACAAGTTACTTCCCCAAAATAAAGTTTAAGTTAAGTTCGTCTCCAAAGGAGGAACCTTTGGTGACCAAAATTTTATCCTACCTTTTTGGCTTGGTTTCTTCCCAAATTCCTACTATAGTTCATTCTATTTATGTAATACTCATTGTATGATGATTATGGACCTAATTAACAAGTTACTTCCCCATAATAAAGTTTAAGTTATGTTCGTCTCCAAAGGAGGAACCTTTGGTGACCAAAATTTTATCCTTCCTTTTTCGCTTGGTTTCTTGCCAAATTATTACTATAGTTCATTCTATTTATGTAATACTCATTGTATGATGATTATGGACCTAATTAACAAGTTACTTTCCGATAATAAAGTTTAACTTAAGTTCGTCTCCAAAGGAGGAACCTTTGGTGACCAAAAGTTTATCCTTCCTTTTTCGCTTGGATTCTTCCCAAATTCCTACTATAGTTCATTCTATTTAAGTAATACTAATTGTGTGATGTTTATGGACCTAATTAACAAGTTACTTTCCGATAATAAAGTTTAACTTAAGTTCGTCTCCAAAGGAGGAACCTTTGGTGACCAAAAGTTTATCCTTCCTTTTTCGCTTGGATTCTTCCCAAATTCCTACTATAGTTCATTCTATTTACGTAATACTCATTGTATGATGATTATTGACCTAATTAACAAGTTACTTCCCAATAATAAAGTTTAAGTTAAGTTCGTCTCCAAAGTAGGAACCTTTGGTGACCAAAATTTTATCCTACCTTTTTGGCTTGGTTTCTTCCCAAATTCCAACTATAGTTCATTCTCTTTATGTAATACTCGTTGTATGATGATTATGGACCTAATTAACAAGTTACTTCCCCATAATAAAGTTTAACGTAAGTTCGTCTCCAAAGGAGGAACCTTTGGTGACCAAAATTTTATCCTACCTTTTTGGCTTGGTTTCTTCCCAAATTCCTACTATAGTTCATTCTATTTATGTAATACTTATTGTATGATGATTATGGACCTAATTAACAAGTTACTTCCCAATAATAAAGTTTAAGTTAAGTTCGTCTCCAAAGGAGGAACCTTTGGTGACCAAAATTTTATCCTTCCTTTTTCGCTTGGATTCTTCCCAAATTCCTACTATAGTTCATTCTATTTACGTAATACTCATTGTATGATAATCATTGACCTAATTACCAAGTTACTTCCCCAAAATAAAGTTTAAGTTAAGTTCGTCTCCAAAGGAGGAACCTTTGGTGACCAAAATTTTATCCTTCCTTTTTCGCTTGGTTTCTTGCCAAATTCCTACTATAGTTCCTTCTATTTGTGTAATACTCATTGTGTGATGATTATGGACCTAATTAACAAGTTACTTCCCCATAATAAAGTTTAAGTTAAGTTCGTCTCCAAAGGAGGAACCTTTGGTGACCAAAAGTTTATCCTTTATTTTTCGATTGGATTCTTGCCGAATTCCTACTATAGTTCATTCTATTTAAGTAATACTAATTGTGTGATGTATATGGACCTAATTAACAAGTTACTTCCCCATAATAAAGTTTAACGTAAGTTCGTCTCCAAAGGAGGAACCTTTGGTGACCAAAAGTTTATCCTTCCTTTTTCGCTTGGATTCTTGCCAAATTCCTACTATAGTTCATTCTATTTATGTAATACTCATTGTGTGATGATTATGGACCTAATTAACAAGTTACTTCCCCAAAATAAAGTTTAAGTTAAGTTCGTCTCCAAAGGAGGAACCTTTGGTGACCAAAATTTTATCCTACCTTTTTGGCTTGGTTTCTTCCCAAATTCCTACTATAGTTCATTCTATTTATGTAATACTCATTGTATGATGATTATGGACCTAATTAACAAGTTACTTCCCAATAATAAAGTTTAAGTTAAGTTCGTCTCCAAAGGAGGAACCTTTGGTGACCAAAATTTTATCCTTCCTTTTTCGCTTGGATTCTTCCCAAATTCCTACTATAGTTCCTCTATTTACGTAATACTCATTGTATGATAATCATTGACCTAATTACCAAGTTACTTCCCCAAAATAAAGTTTAAGTTAAGTTCGTCTCCAAAGGAGGAACCTTTGGTGACCAAAATTTTATCCTTCCTTTTTCGCTTGGTTTCTTGCCAAATTCCTACTATAGTCATTCTATTTATGTAATACTCATTGTGTGATGATTATGGACCTAATTAACAAGTTACTTCCCCAAAATAAAGTTTAAGTTAAGTTCGTCTCCAAAGGAGGAACCTTTGGTGACCAAAATTTTATCCTTCCTTTTTCGCTTGGTTTCTTGCCAAATTCCTACTATAGTCATTCTATTTATGTAATACTCATTGTGTGATGATTATGGACCTAATTAACAAGTTACTTCCCCATAATAAAGTTTAAGTTAAGTTCGTCTCCAAAGGAGGAACCTTTGGTGACCAAAATTTTATCCTTCCTTTTTCGCTTGGTTTCTTGCCAAATTCCTACTATAGTCATTCTATTTACGTAATACTCATTGTGTGATGATCATTGACCTAATTAACAAGTTACTTCCCCATAATAAAGTTTAAGTTAAATTCGTCTCCAAAGGAGGAACCTTTGGTGACCAAAAGTTTATCCTTCCTTTTTCGCTTGGATTCTTGCCAAATTCCTACTATAGTTCATTCTATTTATGTAATACTAATTGTATGATGATTATTGACCTAATTAACAAGTTACTTCCCGATAATAAAGTTTAACTTAAGTTCGTATCCAAAGTAGGAACCTTTGGTGACCAAAATTTTATCCTACCTTTTTGGCTTGGTTTCTTCCCAAATTCCTACTATAGTTCATTCTATTTATGTAATACTCATTGTATGATGTTTATGGACCTAATTAACAAGTTACTTTCCGATAATAAAGTTTAACTTAAGTTCGTCTCCAAAGTAGGAACCTTTGGTGACCAAAAGTTTATCCTTCCTTTTTCGCTTGGATTCTTCCCAAATTCCTACTATAGTTCATTCTATTTACATAATACTCATTGTATGATAATCATTGACCTAATTACCAAGTTACTTCCCCAAAATAAAGTTTAAGTTAAGTTCGTCTCCAAAGGAGGAACCTTTGGTGACCAAAATTTTATCCTTCCTTTTTCGCTTGGTTTCTTGCCAAATTCCTACTATAGTCATTCTATTTATGTAATACTCATTGTGTGATGATTATGGACCTAATTAACAAGTTACTTCCCCAAAATAAAGTTTAAGTTAAGTTCGTCTCCAAAGGAGGAACCTTTGGTGACCAAAATTTTATCCTACCTTTTTGGCTTGGTTTCTTCCCAAATTCCTACTATAGTTCATTCTATTTATGTAATACTCATTGTATGATGATTATGGACCTAATTAACAAGTTACTTCCCAATAATAAAGTTTAAGTTAAGTTCGTCTCCAAAGGAGGAACCTTTGGTGACCAAAATTTTATCCTTCCTTTTTCGCTTGGATTCTTCCCAAATTCCTACTATAGTTCCTCTATTTACGTAATACTCATTGTATGATAATCATTGACCTAATTACCAAGTTACTTCCCCAAAATAAAGTTTAAGTTAAGTTCGTCTCCAAAGGAGGAACCTTTGGTGACCAAAATTTTATCCTTCCTTTTTCGCTTGGATTCTTCCCAAATTCCTACTATAGTTCCTCTATTTACGTAATACTCATTGTATGATAATCATTGACCTAATTACCAAGTTACTTCCCCAAAATAAAGTTTAAGTTAAGTTCGTCTCCAAAGGAGGAACCTTTGGTGACCAAAATTTTATCCTTCCTTTTTCGCTTGGTTTCTTGCCAAATTCCTACTATAGTCATTCTATTTATGTAATACTCATTGTGTGATGATTATGGACCTAATTAACAAGTTACTTCCCCAAAATAAAGTTTAAGTTAAGTTCGTCTCCAAAGGAGGAACCTTTGGTGACCAAAATTTTATCCTACCTTTTTGGCTTGGTTTCTTCCCAAATTCCTACTATAGTTCATTCTATTTATGTAATACTCATTGTATGATGATTATGGACCTAATTAACAAGTTACTTCCCAATAATAAAGTTTAAGTTAAGTTCGTCTCCAAAGGAGGAACCTTTGGTGACCAAAATTTTATCCTTCCTTTTTCGCTTGGATTCTTCCCAAATTCCTACTATAGTTCCTCTATTTACGTAATACTCATTGTATGATAATCATTGACCTAATTACCAAGTTACTTCCCCAAAATAAAGTTTAAGTTAAGTTCGTCTCCAAAGGAGGAACCTTTGGTGACCAAAATTTTATCCTTCCTTTTTCGCTTGGTTTCTTGCCAAATTCCTACTATAGTCATTCTATTTATGTAATACTCATTGTGTGATGATTATGGACCTAATTAACAAGTTACTTCCCCAAAATAAAGTTTAAGTTAAGTTCGTCTCCAAAGGAGGAACCTTTGGTGACCAAAATTTTATCCTTCCTTTTTCGCTTGGTTTCTTGCCAAATTCCTACTATAGTCATTCTATTTATGTAATACTCATTGTGTGATGATTATGGACCTAATTAACAAGTTACTTCCCCATAATAAAGTTTAAGTTAAGTTCGTCTCCAAAGGAGGAACCTTTGGTGACCAAAATTTTATCCTTCCTTTTTCGCTTGGTTTCTTGCCAAATTCCTACTATAGTCATTCTATTTACGTAATACTCATTGTGTGATGATCATTGACCTAATTAACAAGTTACTTCCCCATAATAAAGTTTAAGTTAAATTCGTCTCCAAAGGAGGAACCTTTGGTGACCAAAAGTTTATCCTTCCTTTTTCGCTTGGATTCTTGCCAAATTCCTACTATAGTTCATTCTATTTATGTAATACTAATTGTATGATGATTATTGACCTAATTAACAAGTTACTTCCCGATAATAAAGTTTAACTTAAGTTCGTATCCAAAGTAGGAACCTTTGGTGACCAAAATTTTATCCTACCTTTTTGGCTTGGTTTCTTCCCAAATTCCTACTATAGTTCATTCTATTTATGTAATACTCATTGTATGATGTTTATGGACCTAATTAACAAGTTACTTTCCGATAATAAAGTTTAACTTAAGTTCGTCTCCAAAGTAGGAACCTTTGGTGACCAAAAGTTTATCCTTCCTTTTTCGCTTGGATTCTTCCCAAATTCCTACTATAGTTCATTCTATTTACATAATACTCATTGTATGATAATCATTGACCTAATTACCAAGTTACTTCCCCAAAATAAAGTTTAAGTTAAGTTCGTCTCCAAAGGAGGAACCTTTGGTGACCAAAATTTTATCCTTCCTTTTTCGCTTGGTTTCTTGCCAAATTCCTACTATAGTCATTCTATTTATGTAATACTCATTGTGTGATGATTATGGACCTAATTAACAAGTTACTTCCCCAAAATAAAGTTTAAGTTAAGTTCGTCTCCAAAGGAGGAACCTTTGGTGACCAAAATTTTATCCTACCTTTTTGGCTTGGTTTCTTCCCAAATTCCTACTATAGTTCATTCTATTTATGTAATACTCATTGTATGATGATTATGGACCTAATTAACAAGTTACTTCCCAATAATAAAGTTTAAGTTAAGTTCGTCTCCAAAGGAGGAACCTTTGGTGACCAAAATTTTATCCTTCCTTTTTCGCTTGGATTCTTCCCAAATTCCTACTATAGTTCCTCTATTTACGTAATACTCATTGTATGATAATCATTGACCTAATTACCAAGTTACTTCCCCAAAATAAAGTTTAAGTTAAGTTCGTCTCCAAAGGAGGAACCTTTGGTGACCAAAATTTTATCCTTCCTTTTTCGCTTGGATTCTTCCCAAATTCCTACTATAGTTCCTCTATTTACGTAATACTCATTGTATGATAATCATTTACCTAATTACCAAGTTACTTCCCCAAAATAAAGTTTAAGTTAAGTTCGTCTCCAAAGGAGGAACCTTTGGTGACCAAAATTTTATCCTTCCTTTTTCGCTTGGTTTCTTGCCAAATTCCTACTATAGTCATTCTATTTATGTAATACTCATTGTGTGATGATTATGGACCTAATTAACAAGTTACTTCCCCAAAATAAAGTTTAAGTTAAGTTCGTCTCCAAAGGAGGAACCTTTGGTGACCAAAATTTTATCCTACCTTTTTGGCTTGGTTTCTTCCCAAATTCCTACTATAGTTCATTCTATTTATGTAATACTCATTGTATGATGATTATGGACCTAATTAACAAGTTACTTCCCAATAATAAAGTTTAAGTTAAGTTCGTCTCCAAAGGAGGAACCTTTGGTGACCAAAATTTTATCCTTCCTTTTTCGCTTGGATTCTTCCCAAATTCCTACTATAGTTCCTCTATTTACGTAATACTCATTGTATGATAATCATTGACCTAATTACCAAGTTACTTCCCCAAAATAAAGTTTAAGTTAAGTTCGTCTCCAAAGGAGGAACCTTTGGTGACCAAAATTTTATCCTTCCTTTTTCGCTTGGTTTCTTGCCAAATTCCTACTATAGTCATTCTATTTATGTAATACTCATTGTGTGATGATTATGGACCTAATTAACAAGTTACTTCCCCAAAATAAAGTTTAAGTTAAGTTCGTCTCCAAAGGAGGAACCTTTGGTGACCAAAATTTTATCCTTCCTTTTTCGCTTGGTTTCTTGCCAAATTCCTACTATAGTCATTCTATTTATGTAATACTCATTGTGTGATGATTATGGACCTAATTAACAAGTTACTTCCCCATAATAAAGTTTAAGTTAAGTTCGTCTCCAAAGGAGGAACCTTTGGTGACCAAAATTTTATCCTTCCTTTTTCGCTTGGTTTCTTGCCAAATTCCTACTATAGTCATTCTATTTACGTAATACTCATTGTGTGATGATCATTGACCTAATTAACAAGTTACTTCCCCATAATAAAGTTTAAGTTAAATTCGTCTCCAAAGGAGGAACCTTTGGTGACCAAAAGTTTATCCTTCCTTTTTCGCTTGGATTCTTGCCAAATTCCTACTATAGTTCATTCTATTTATGTAATACTAATTGTATGATGATTATTGACCTAATTAACAAGTTACTTCCCGATAATAAAGTTTAACTTAAGTTCGTATCCAAAGTAGGAACCTTTGGTGACCAAAATTTTATCCTACCTTTTTGGCTTGGTTTCTTCCCAAATTCCTACTATAGTTCATTCTATTTATGTAATACTCATTGTATGATGTTTATGGACCTAATTAACAAGTTACTTTCCGATAATAAAGTTTAACTTAAGTTCGTCTCCAAAGTAGGAACCTTTGGTGACCAAAAGTTTATCCTTCCTTTTTCGCTTGGATTCTTCCCAAATTCCTACTATAGTTCATTCTATTTACATAATACTCATTGTATGATAATCATTGACCTAATTACCAAGTTACTTCCCCAAAATAAAGTTTAAGTTAAGTTCGTCTCCAAAGGAGGAACCTTTGGTGACCAAAATTTTATCCTTCCTTTTTCGCTTGGTTTCTTGCCAAATTCCTACTATAGTTCATTCTATTTATGTAATACTCATTGTGTGATGATTATGGACCTAATTTACAAGTTACTTCCCCATAATAAAGTTTAAGTTAAGTTCGTCTCCAAAGGAGGAACCTTTGGTGACCAAAAGTTTATCCTTCCTTTTTCGCTTGGATTCTTGCCAAATTCCTACTATAGTTCATTCTATTTATGTAATACTAATTGTATGATGATTATTGACCTAATTAACAAGTTACTTCCCGATAATAAAGTTTAACTTAAGTTCGTCTCCAAAGTAGGAACCTTTGGTGACCAAAATTTTATCCTACCTTTTTGGCTTGGTTTCTTCCCAAATTCCTACTATAGTTCATTCTATTTATGTAATACTCATTGTATGATGATTATGGACCTAATTAACAAGTTACTTCCCCATAATAAAGTTTAACGTAAGTTCGTCCCCAAAGGAGGAACCTTTGGTGACCAAAATTTTATCCTACCTTTTTGGCTTGGTTTCTTCCCAAATTCCTACTATAGTTCATTCTATCTATGTAATACTCATTGTATGATGATTATGGACCTAATTAACAAGTTACTTCCCCATAATAAAGTTTAAGTTAAGTTCGTCTCCAAAGGAGAAACCTTTGGTGACCAAAAGTTTATCCTTCCTTTTTCACTTGGATTCTTGCCAAATTCCTACTATAGTTCATTCTATTTATGTAATACTAATTGTATGATGATTATGGACCTAATTAACAAGTTACTTCCCGATAATAAAGATTAACTTAAGTTCGTCTCCAAAGTAGGAACCTTTGGTGACCAAAATTTTATCCTACCTTTGTGGCTTGGTTTCTTCCCAAATTCCTACTATAGTTCATTCTATTCATGTAATACTCATTGTATGATGATTATGGACCTAATTAACAAGTTACTTCCCCATAAAAAAGTTTAAGTTAAGTTCGTCTCCAAAGGAGGAACATTTGGGGACCAAAATTTTATCCTTCCTTTTTCGCTTGGTTTCTTGCCAAATTCCTACTATAGTTCCTTCTATTTGTGTAATACTCATTGTGTGATGATTATGGACCTAATTAACAAGTTACTTCCCCAAAATAAAGTTTAAGTTAAGTTCGTCTCCAAAGGAGGAACCTTTGGTGACCAAAAGTTTATCCTTCCTTTTTCGCTTGGATTCTTGCCAAATTCCTACTATAGTTCATTCTATTTATGTAATACTCATTGTGTGATGATTATGGACCTAATTAACAAGTTACTTCCCCAAAATAAAGTTTAAGTTAAGTTCGTCTCCAAAGGAGGAACCTTTGGTGACCAAAATTTTATCCTTCCTTTTTCGCTTGGTTTCTTGCCAAATTCCTACTATAGTTCCTTCTATTTGTGTAATACTCATTGTGTGATGATTATGGACCTAATTAACAAGTTACTTCCCCATAATAAAGTTTAAGTTAAGTTCGTCTCCAAAGGAGGAACCTTTGGTGACCAAAAGTTTATCCTTCCTTTTTCGCTTGGATTCTTCCCAAATTCCTACTATAGTTCATTCTATTTAAGTAATACTAATTGTGTGATGTTTATGGACCTAATTAACAAGTTACTTTCCGATAATAAAGTTTAACTTAAGTTCGTCTCCAAAGGAGGAACCTTTGGTGACCAAAAGTTTATCCTTCCTTTTTCGCTTGGATTCTTCCCAAATTCCTACTATAGTTCATTCTATTTAAGTAATACTAATTGTGTGATGTTTATGGACCTAATTAACAAGTTACTTTCCGATAATAAAGTTTAACTTAAGTTCGTCTCCAAAGGAGGAACCTTTGGTGACCAAAAGTTTATCCTTCCTTTTTCGCTTGGATTCTTCCCAAATTCCAACTATAGTTCATTCTATTTACGTAATACTCATTGTATGATGATTATTGACCTGATTAACAAGTTACTTCCCAATAATAAAGTTTAAGTTAAGTTCGTCTCCAAAGTAGGAACCTTTGGTGACCAAAATTTTATCCTACCTTTTTGGCTTGGTTTCTTCCCAAATTCCTACTATAGTTCATTCTATTTATGTAATACTCATTGTATGATGATTATGGACCTAATTAACAAGTTACTTCCCCATAATAAAGTTTAAGTTATGTTCGTCTCCAAAGGAGGAACCTTTGGTGACCAAAATTTTATCCTTCCTTTTTCGCTTGGTTTCTTGCCAAATTCCTACTATAGTTCATTCTATTTATGTAATACTCATTGTATGATGATTATGGACCTAATTAACAAGTTACTTTCCGATAATAAAGTTTAACTTAAGTTCGTCTCCAAAGGAGGAACCTTTGGTGACCAAAAGTTTATCCTTCCTTTTTCGCTTGGATTCTTCCCAAATTCCTACTATAGTTCATTCTATTTAAGTAATACTAATTGTGTGATGTTTATGGACCTAATTAACAAGTTACTTTCCGATAATAAAGTTTAACTTAAGTTCGTCTCCAAAGGAGGAACCTTTGGTGACCAAAAGTTTATCCTTCCTTTTTCGCTTGGATTCTTCCCAAATTCCTACTATAGTTCATTCTATTTACGTAATACTCATTGTATGATGATTATTGACCTAATTAACAAGTTACTTCCCAATAATAAAGTTTAAGTTAAGTTCGTCTCCAAAGTAGGAACCTTTGGTGACCAAAATTTTATCCTACCTTTTTGGCTTGGTTTCTTCCCAAATTCCAACTATAGTTCATTCTCTTTATGTAATACTCGTTGTATGATGATTATGGACCTAATTAACAAGTTACTTCCCCATAATAAAGTTTAACGTAAGTTCGTCTCTAAAGGAGGAACCTTTGGTGACCAAAATTTTATCCTACCTTTTTGGCTTGGTTTCTTCCCAAATTCCTACTATAGTTCATTCTATTTATGTAATACTTATTGTATGATGATTATGGACCTAATTAACAAGTTACTTCCCAATAATAAAGTTTAAGTTAAGTTCGTCTCCAAAGGAGGAACCTTTGGTGACCAAAATTTTATCCTTCCTTTTTCGCTTGGATTCTTCCCAAATTCCTACTATAGTTCATTCTATTTACGTAATACTCATTGTATGATAATCATTGACCTAATTACCAAGTTACTTCCCCAAAATAAAGTTTAAGTTAAGTTCGTCTCCAAAGGAGGAACCTTTGGTGACCAAAATTTTATCCTTCCTTTTTCGCTTGGTTTCTTGCCAAATTCCTACTATAGTTCCTTCTATTTGTGTAATACTCATTGTGTGATGATTATGGACCTAATTAACAAGTTTCTTCCCCATAATAAAGTTTAAGTTAAGTTCGTCTCCAAAGGAGGAACCTTTGGTGACCAAAAGTTTATCCTTTATTTTTCGATTGGATTCTTGCCGAATTCCTACTATAGTTCATTCTATTTAATTAATACTAATTGTGTGATGTATATGGACCTAATTAACAAGTTACTTCCCCATAATAAAGTTTAACGTAAGTTCGTCTCCAAAGGAGGAACCTTTGGTGACCAAAAGTTTATCCTTCCTTTTTCGCTTGGATTCTTGCCAAATTCCTACTATAGTTCATTCTATTTATGTAATACTCATTGTGTGATGATTATGGACCTAATTAACAAGTTACTTCCCCAAAATAAAGTTTAAGTTAAGTTCGTCTCCAAAGGAGGAACCTTTGGTGACCAAAATTTTATCCTACCTTTTTGGCTTGGTTTCTTCCCAAATTCCTACTATAGTTCATTCTATTTATGTAATACTCATTGTATGATGATTATGGACCTAATTAACAAGTTACTTCCCAATAATAAAGTTTAAGTTAAGTTCGTCTCCAAAGGAGGAACCTTTGGTGACCAAAATTTTATCCTTCCTTTTTCGCTTGGATTCTTCCCAAATTCCTACTATAGTTCATTCTATTTACGTAATACTCATTGTATGATAATCATTGACCTAATTACCAAGTTACTTCCCCAAAATAAAGTTTAAGTTAAGTTCGTCTCCAAAGGAGGAACCTTTGGTGACCAAAATTTTATCCTTCCTTTTTCGCTTGGTTTCTTGCCAAATTCCTACTATAGTCATTCTATTTATGTAATACTCATTGTGTGATGATTATGGACCTAATTAACAAGTTACTTCCCCAAAATAAAGTTTAAGTTAAGTTCGTCTCCAAAGGAGGAACCTTTGGTGACCAAAATTTTATCCTTCCTTTTTCGCTTGGTTTCTTGCCAAATTCCTACTATAGTCATTCTATTTATGTAATACTCATTGTGTGATGATTATGGACCTAATTAACAAGTTACTTCCCCATAATAAAGTTTAAGTTAAGTTCGTCTCCAAAGGAGGAACCTTTGGTGACCAAAATTTTATCCTTCCTTTTTCGCTTGGTTTCTTGCCAAATTCCTACTATAGTCATTCTATTTACGTAATACTCATTGTGTGATGATCATTGACCTAATTAACAAGTTACTTCCCCATAATAAAGTTTAAGTTAAATTCGTCTCCAAAGGAGGAACCTTTGGTGACCAAAAGTTTATCCTTCCTTTTTCGCTTGGATTCTTGCCAAATTCCTACTATAGTTCATTCTATTTATGTAATACTAATTGTATGATGATTATTGACCTAATTAACAAGTTACTTCCCGATAATAAAGTTTAACTTAAGTTCGTCTCCAAAGTAGGAACCTTTGGTGACCAAAATTTTATCCTACCTTTTTGGCTTGGTTTCTTCCCAAATTCCTACTATAGTTCATTCTGTTTATGTAATACTCATTGTATGATGTTTATGGACCTAATTAACAAGTTACTTTCCGATAATAAAGTTTAACTTAAGTTCGTCTCCAAAGTAGGAACCTTTGGTGACCAAAAGTTTATCCTTCCTTTTTCGCTTGGATTCTTCCCAAATTCCTACTATAGTTCATTCTATTTACATAATACTCATTGTATGATAATCATTGACCTAATTACCAAGTTACTTCCCCAAAATAAAGTTTAAGTTAAGTTCGTCTCCAAAGGAGGAACCTTTGGTGACCAAAATTTTATCCTTCCTTTTTCGCTTGGATTCTTGCCAAATTCCTACTATAGTTCATTCTATTTATGTAATACTCATTGTATGATGATTATGGACCTAATTAACAAGTTACTTCCCCATAATAAAGTTTAACGTAAGTTCGTCCCCAAAGGAGGAACCTTTGGTGACCAAAATTTTATCCTACCTTTTTGGCTTGGTTTCTTCCCAAATTCCTACTATAGTTCATTCTATTTATGTAATACTCATTGTATGATGATTATGGACCTAATTAACAAGTTACTTCCCCATAATAAAGTTTAACGTAAGTTCGTCCCCAAAGGAGGAACCTTTGGTGACCGAAATTTTATCCTACCTTTTTGGCTTGGTTTCTTCCCAAATTCCTACTATAGTTCATTCTATCTATGTAATACTCATTGTATGATGATTATGGACCTAATTAACAAGTTACTTCCCCATAATAAAGTTTAAGTTAAGTTCGTCTCCAAAGGAGAAACCTTTGGTGACCAAAAGTTTATCCTTCCTTTTTCACTTGGATTCTTGCCAAATTCCTACTATAGTTCATTCTATTTATGTAATACTAATTGTATGATGATTATGGACCTAATTAACAAGTTACTTCCCGATAATAAAGTTTAACTTAAGTTCGTCTCCAAAGTAGGAACCTTTGGTGACCAAAATTTTATCCTACCTTTTTGGCTTGGTTTCTTCCCAAATTCCTACTATAGTTCATTCTATTCATGTAATACTCATTGTATGATGATTATGGACCTAATTAACAAGTTACTTCCCCATAAAAAAGTTTAAGTTAAGTTCGTCTCCAAAGGAGGAACATTTGGGGACCAAAATTTTATCCTTCCTTTTTCGCTTGGTTTCTTGCCAAATTCCTACTATAGTTCCTTCTATTTGTGTAATACTCATTGTGTGATGATTATGGACCTAATTAACAAGTTACTTCCCCAAAATAAAGTTTAAGTTAAGTTCGTCTCCAAAGGAGGAACCTTTGGTGACCAAAAGTTTATCCTTCCTTTTCGCTTGGATTCTTGCCAAATTCCTACTATAGTTCATTCTATTTATGTAATACTCATTGTGTGATGATTATGGACCTAATTAACAAGTTACTTCCCCAAAATAAAGTTTAAGTTAAGTTCGTCTCCAAAGGAGGAACCTTTGGTGACCAAAATTTTATCCTACCTTTTTGGCTTGGTTTCTTCCCAAATTCCTACTATAGTTCATTCTATTTATGTAATACTCATTGTATGATGATTATGGACCTAATTAACAAGTTACTTCCCCATAATAAAGTTTAAGTTATGTTCGTCTCCAAAGGAGGAACCTTTGGTGACCAAAATTTTATCCTTCCTTTTTCGCTTGGTTTCTAGCCAAATTCCTACTATAGTTCCTTCTATTTGTGTAATACTCATTGTGTGATGATTATGGACCTACTTAACAAGTTACTTCTCCATAATAAAGTTTAAGTTAAGTTCGTCTCCAAAGGAGGAACCTTTGGTGACCAAAAGTTTATCCTTCCTTTTTCGCTTGGATTCTTCCCAAATTCCTACTATAGTTCATTCTATTTAAGTAATACTAATTGTGTGATGTTTATGGACCTAATTAACAAGTTACTTTCCGATAATAAAGTTTAACTTAAGTTCGTCTCCAAAGGAGGAACCTTTGGTGACCAAAAGTTTATCCTTCCTTTTTCGCTTGGATTCTTCCCAAATTCCTACTATAGTTCATTCTATTTAAGTAATACTAATTGTGTGATGTTTATGGACCTAATTAACAAGTTACTTTCCGATAATAAAGTTTAACTTAAGTTCGTCTCCAAAGGAGGAACCTTTGGTGACCAAAAGTTTATCCTTCCTTTTTCGCTTGGATTCTTCCCAAATTCCTACTATAGTTCATTCTATTTACGTAATACTCATTGTATGATGATTATTGACCTAATTAACAAGTTACTTCCCAATAATAAAGTTTAAGTTAAGTTCGTCTCCAAAGTAGGAACCTTTGGTGACCAAAATTTTATCCTACCTTTTTGGCTTGGTTTCTTCCCAAATTCCAACTATAGTTCATTCTCTTTATGTAATACTCGTTGTATGATGATTATGGACCTAATTAACAAGTTACTTCCCCATAATAAAGTTTAACGTAAGTTCGTCTCCAAAGGAGGAACCTTTGGTGACCAAAATTTTATCCTACCTTTTTGGCTTGGTTTCTTCCCAAATTCCTACTATAGTTCATTCTATTTATGTAATACTTATTGTATGATGATTATGGACCTAATTAACAAGTTACTTCCCAATAATAAAGTTTAAGTTAAGTTCGTCTCCAAAGGAGGAACCTTTGGTGACCAAAATTTTATCCTTCCTTTTTCGCTTGGATTCTTCCCAAATTCCTACTATAGTTCATTCTATTTACGTAATACTCATTGTATGATAATCATTGACCTAATTACCAAGTTACTTCCCCAAAATAAAGTTTAAGTTAAGTTCGTCTCCAAAGGAGGAACCTTTGGTGACCAAAATTTTATCCTTCCTTTTTCGCTTGGTTTCTTGCCAAATTCCTACTATAGTCATTCTATTTATGTAATACTCATTGTGTGATGATTATGGACCTAATTAACAAGTTACTTCCCCATAATAAAGTTTAAGTTAAGTTCGTCTCCAAAGGAGGAACCTTTGGTGACCAAAATTTTATCCTTCCTTTTTCGCTTGGTTTCTTGCCAAATTCCTACTATAGTCATTCTATTTACGTAATACTCATTGTGTGATGATCATTGACCTAATTAACAAGTTACTTCCCCATAATAAAGTTTAAGTTAAATTCGTCTCCAAAGGAGGAACCTTTGGTGACCAAAAGTTTATCCTTCCTTTTTCGCTTGGATTCTTGCCAAATTCCTACTATAGTTCATTCTATTTATGTAATACTAATTGTATGATGATTATTGACCTAATTAACAAGTTACTTCCCGATAATAAAGGTTAACTTAAGTTCGTCTCCAAAGTAGGAACCTTTGGTGACCAAAATTTTATCCTACCTTTTTGGCTTGGTTTCTTCCCAAATTCCTACTATAGTTCATTCTATTTATGTAATACTCATTGTATGATGTTTATGGACCTAATTAACAAGTTACTTTCCGATAATAAAGTTTAACTTAAGTTCGTCTCCAAAGTAGGAACCTTTGGTGACCAAAAGTTTATCCTTCCTTTTTCGCTTGGATTCTTCCCAAATTCCTACTATAGTTCATTCTATTTACATAATACTCATTGTATGATAATCATTGACCTAATTACCAAGTTACTTCCCCAAAATAAAGTTTAAGTTAAGTTCGTCTCCAAAGGAGGAACCTTTGGTGACCAAAATTTTATCCTACCTTTTTGGCTTGGTTTCTTCCCAAATTCCTACTATAGTTCATTCTATTTATGTAATACTCATTGTATGATGATTATGGACCTAATTAACAAGTTACTTCCCCATAATAAAGTTTAAGTTATGTTCGTCTCCAAAGGAGGAACCTTTGGTGACCAAAATTTTATCCTTCCTTTTTCGCTTGGTTTCTAGCCAAATTCCTACTATAGTTCCTTCTATTTGTGTAATACTCATTGTGTGATGATTATGGACCTACTTAACAAGTTACTTCTCCATAATAAAGTTTAAGTTAAGTTCGTCTCCAAAGGAGGAACCTTTGGTGACCAAAAGTTTATCCTTCCTTTTTCGCTTGGATTCTTCCCAAATTCCTACTATAGTTCATTCTATTTAAGTAATACTAATTGTGTGATGTTTATGGACCTAATTAACAAGTTACTTTCCGATAATAAAGTTTAACTTAAGTTCGTCTCCAAAGGAGGAACCTTTGGTGACCAAAAGTTTATCCTTCCTTTTTCGCTTGGATTCTTCCCAAATTCCTACTATAGTTCATTCTATTTAAGTAATACTAATTGTGTGATGTTTATGGACCTAATTAACAAGTTACTTTCCGATAATAAAGTTTAACTTAAGTTCGTCTCCAAAGGAGGAACCTTTGGTGACCAAAAGTTTATCCTTCCTTTTTCGCTTGGATTCTTCCCAAATTCCTACTATAGTTCATTCTATTTACGTAATACTCATTGTATGATGATTATTGACCTAATTAACAAGTTACTTCCCAATAATAAAGTTTAAGTTAAGTTCGTCTCCAAAGTAGGAACCTTTGGTGACCAAAATTTTATCCTACCTTTTTGGCTTGGTTTCTTCCCAAATTCCAACTATAGTTCATTCTCTTTATGTAATACTCGTTGTATGATGATTATGGACCTAATTAACAAGTTACTTCCCCATAATAAAGTTTAACGTAAGTTCGTCTCCAAAGGAGGAACCTTTGGTGACCAAAATTTTATCCTACCTTTTTGGCTTGGTTTCTTCCCAAATTCCTACTATAGTTCATTCTATTTATGTAATACTTATTGTATGATGATTATGGACCTAATTAACAAGTTACTTCCCAATAATAAAGTTTAAGTTAAGTTCGTCTCCAAAGGAGGAACCTTTGGTGACCAAAATTTTATCCTTCCTTTTTCGCTTGGATTCTTCCCAAATTCCTACTATAGTTCATTCTATTTACGTAATACTCATTGTATGATAATCATTGACCTAATTACCAAGTTACTTCCCCAAAATAAAGTTTAAGTTAAGTTCGTCTCCAAAGGAGGAACCTTTGGTGACCAAAATTTTATCCTTCCTTTTTCGCTTGGTTTCTTGCCAAATTCCTACTATAGTCATTCTATTTATGTAATACTCATTGTGTGATGATTATGGACCTAATTAACAAGTTACTTCCCCATAATAAAGTTTAAGTTAAGTTCGTCTCCAAAGGAGGAACCTTTGGTGACCAAAATTTTATCCTTCCTTTTTCGCTTGGTTTCTTGCCAAATTCCTACTATAGTCATTCTATTTACGTAATACTCATTGTGTGATGATCATTGACCTAATTAACAAGTTACTTCCCCATAATAAAGTTTAAGTTAAATTCGTCTCCAAAGGAGGAACCTTTGGTGACCAAAAGTTTATCCTTCCTTTTTCGCTTGGATTCTTGCCAAATTCCTACTATAGTTCATTCTATTTATGTAATACTAATTGTATGATGATTATTGACCTAATTAACAAGTTACTTCCCGATAATAAAGTTTAACTTAAGTTCGTCTCCAAAGTAGGAACCTTTGGTGACCAAAATTTTATCCTACCTTTTTGGCTTGGTTTCTTCCCAAATTCCTACTATAGTTCATTCTATTTATGTAATACTCATTGTATGATGTTTATGGACCTAATTAACAAGTTACTTTCCGATAATAAAGTTTAACTTAAGTTCGTCTCCAAAGTAGGAACCTTTGGTGACCAAAAGTTTATCCTTCCTTTTTCGCTTGGATTCTTCCCAAATTCCTACTATAGTTCATTCTATTTACATAATACTCATTGTATGATAATCATTGACCTAATTACCAAGTTACTTCCCCAAAATAAAGTTTAAGTTAAGTTCGTCTCCAAAGGAGGAACCTTTGGTGACCAAAATTTTATCCTACCTTTTTGGCTTGGTTTCTTCCCAAATTCCTACTATAGTTCATTCTATTTATGTAATACTCATTGTATGATGATTATGGACCTAATTAACAAGTTACTTCCCCATAATAAAGTTTAAGTTATGTTCGTCTCCAAAGGAGGAACCTTTGGTGACCAAAATTTTATCCTTCCTTTTTCGCTTGGTTTCTAGCCAAATTCCTACTATAGTTCCTTCTATTTGTGTAATACTCATTGTGTGATGATTATGGACCTACTTAACAAGTTACTTCTCCATAATAAAGTTTAAGTTAAGTTCGTCTCCAAAGGAGGAACCTTTGGTGACCAAAAGTTTATCCTTCCTTTTTCGCTTGGATTCTTCCCAAATTCCTACTATAGTTCATTCTATTTAAGTAATACTAATTGTGTGATGTTTATGGACCTAATTAACAAGTTACTTTCCGATAATAAAGTTTAACTTAAGTTCGTCTCCAAAGGAGGAACCTTTGGTGACCAAAAGTTTATCCTTCCTTTTTCGCTTGGATTCTTCCCAAATTCCTACTATAGTTCATTCTATTTAAGTAATACTAATTGTGTGATGTTTATGGACCTAATTAACAAGTTACTTTCCGATAATAAAGTTTAACTTAAGTTCGTCTCCAAAGGAGGAACCTTTGGTGACCAAAAGTTTATCCTTCCTTTTTCGCTTGGATTCTTCCCAAATTCCTACTATAGTTCATTCTATTTACGTAATACTCATTGTATGATGATTATTGACCTAATTAACAAGTTACTTCCCAATAATAAAGTTTAAGTTAAGTTCGTCTCCAAAGTAGGAACCTTTGGTGACCAAAATTTTATCCTACCTTTTTGGCTTGGTTTCTTCCCAAATTCCAACTATAGTTCATTCTCTTTATGTAATACTCGTTGTATGATGATTATGGACCTAATTAACAAGTTACTTCCCCATAATAAAGTTTAACGTAAGTTCGTCTCCAAAGGAGGAACCTTTGGTGACCAAAATTTTATCCTACCTTTTTGGCTTGGTTTCTTCCCAAATTCCTACTATAGTTCATTCTATTTATGTAATACTTATTGTATGATGATTATGGACCTAATTAACAAGTTACTTCCCAATAATAAAGTTTAAGTTAAGTTCGTCTCCAAAGGAGGAACCTTTGGTGACCAAAATTTTATCCTTCCTTTTTCGCTTGGATTCTTCCCAAATTCCTACTATAGTTCATTCTATTTATGTAATACTAATTGTATGATGATTATTGACCTAATTAACAAGTTACTTCCCGATAATAAAGTTTAAGTTAAGTTCGTCTCCAAAGTAGGAACCTTTGGTGACCAAAATTTTATCCTACCTTTTTGGCTTGGTTTCTTCCCAAATTCCTACTATAGTTCATTCTATTTATGTAATACTCATTGTATGATGTTTATTGACCTAATTAACAAGTTACTTTCCGATAATAAAGTTTAACTTAAGTTCGTCTCCAAAGTAGGAACCTTTGGTGACCAAAAGTTTATCCTTCCTTTTTCGCTTGGATTCTTCCCAAATTCCTACTATAGTTCATTCTATTTACATAATACTCATTGTATGATAATCATTGACCTAATTACCAAGTTACTTCCCCAAAATAAAGTTTAAGTTAAGTTCGTCTCCAAAGGAGGAACCTTTGGTGACCAAAATTTTATCCTACCTTTTTGGCTTGGTTTCTTCCCAAATTCCTACTATAGTTCATTCTATTTATGTAATACTCATTGTATGATGATTATGGACCTAATTAACAAGTTACTTCCCCATAATAAAGTTTAAGTTATGTTCGTCTCCAAAGGAGGAACCTTTGGTGACCAAAATTTTATCCTTCCTTTTTCGCTTGGTTTCTTGCCAAATTCCTACTATAGTTCCTTCTATTTGTGTAATACTCATTGTGTGATGATTATGGACCTAATTAACAAGTGACTTCCCCATAATAAAGTTTAAGTTAAGTTCGTCTCCAAAGGAGGAACCTTTGGTGACCAAAAGTTTATCCTTCCTTTTTCGCTTGGATTCTTCCCAAATTCCTACTATAGTTCATTCTATTTGTGTAATACTAATTGTGTGATGTTTATGGACCTAATTAACAAGTTACTTTCCGATAATAAAGTTTAACTTAAGTTCGTCTCCAAAGGAGGAACCTTTGGTGACCAAAAGTTTATCCTTCCTTTTTCGCTTGGATTCTTCCCAAATTCCTACTATAGTTCATTCTATTTAAGTAATACTAATTGTGTGATGTTTATGGACCTAATTAACAAGTTACTTTCCGATAATAAAGTTTAACTTAAGTTCGTCTCCAAAGGAGGAACCTTTGGTGACCAAAAGTTTATCCTTCCTTTTTCGCTTGGATTCTTCCCAAATTCCTACTATAGTTCATTCTATTTAAGTAATACTAATTGTGTGATGTTTATGGACCTAATTAACAAGTTACTTTCCGATAATAAAGTTTAACTTAAGTTCGTCTCCAAAGGAGGAACCTTTGGTGACCAAAAGTTTATCCTTCCTTTTTCGCTTGGATTCTTCCCAAATTCCTACTATAGTTCATTCTATTTAAGTAATACTAATTGTGTGATGTTTATGGACCTAATTAACAAGTTACTTTCCGATAATAAAGTTTAACTTAAGTTCGTCTCCAAAGGAGGAACCTTTGGTGACCAAAAGTTTATCCTTCCTTTTTCGCTTGGATTCTTCCCAAATTCCTACTATAGTTCATTCTATTTGTGTAATACTAATTGTGTGATGTTTATGGACCTAATTAACAAGTTACTTTCCGATAATAAAGTTTAACTTAAGTTCGTCTCCAAAGGAGGAACCTTTGGTGACCAAAAGTTTATCCTTCCTTTTTCGCTTGGATTCTTCCCAAATTCCTACTATAGTTCATTCTATTTAAGTAATACTAATTGTGTGATGTTTATGGACCTAATTAACAAGTTACTTTCCGATAATAAAGTTTAACTTAAGTTCGTCTCCAAAGGAGGAACCTTTGGTGACCAAAAGTTTATCCTTCCTTTTTCGCTTGGATTCTTCCCAAATTCCTACTATAGTTCATTCTATTTACGTAATACTCATTGTATGATGATTATTGACCTAATTAACAAGTTACTTCCCAATAATAAAGTTTAAGTTAAGTTCGTCTCCAAAGTAGGAACCTTTGGTGACCAAAATTTTATCCTACCTTTTTGGCTTGGTTTCTTCCCAAATTCCAACTATAGTTCATTCTCTTTATGTAATACTCGTTGTATGATGATTATGGACCTAATTAACAAGTTACTTCCCCATAATAAAGTTTAACGTAAGTTCGTCTCCAAAGGAGGAACCTTTGGTGACCAAAATTTTATCCTACCTTTTTGGCTTGGTTTCTTCCCAAATTCCTACTATAGTTCATTCTATTTATGTAATACTTATTGTATGATGATTATGGACCTAATTAACAAGTTACTTCCCAATAATAAAGTTTAAGTTAAGTTCGTCTCCAAAGGAGGAACCTTTGGTGACCAAAATTTTATCCTTCCTTTTTCGCTTGGATTCTTCCCAAATTCCTACTATAGTTCATTCTATTTACGTAATACTCATTGTATGATAATCATTGACCTAATTACCAAGTTACTTCCCCAAAATAAAGTTTAAGTTAAGTTCGTCTCCAAAGGAGGAACCTTTGGTGACCAAAATTTTATCCTTCCTTTTTCGCTTGGTTTCTTGCCAAATTCCTACTATAGTCATTCTATTTATGTAATACTCATTGTGTGATGATTATGGACCTAATTAACAAGTTACTTCCCCATAATAAAGTTTAAGTTAAGTTCGTCTCCAAAGGAGGAACCTTTGGTGACCAAAATTTTATCCTTCCATTTTCGCTTGGTTTCTTGCCAAATTCCTACTATAGTCATTCTATTTACGTAATACTCATTGTGTGATGATCATTGACCTAATTAACAAGTTACTTCCCCATAATAAAGTTTAAGTTAAATTCGTCTCCAAAGGAGGAACCTTTGGTGACCAAAAGTTTATCCTTCCTTTTTCGCTTGGATTCTTGCCAAATTCCTACTATAGTTCATTCTATTTATGTAATACTAATTGTATGATGATTATTGACCTAATTAACAAGTTACTTCCCGATAATAAAGTTTAACTTAAGTTCGTCTCCAAAGTAGGAACCTTTGGTGACCAAAATTTTATCCTACCTTTTTGGCTTGGTTTCTTCCCAAATTCCTACTATAGTTCATTCTATTTATGTAATACTCATTGTATGATGTTTATGGACCTAATTAACAAGTTACTTTCCGATAATAAAGTTTAACTTAAGTTCGTCTCCAAAGTAGGAACCTTTGGTGACCAAAAGTTTATCCTTCCTTTTTCGCTTGGATTCTTCCCAAATTCCTGCTATAGTTCATTCTATTTACATAATACTCATTGTATGATAATCATTGACCTAATTACCAAGTTACTTCCCCAAAATAAAGTTTAAGTTAAGTTCGTCTCCAAAGGAGGAACCTTTGGTGACCAAAATTTTATCCTTCCTTTTTCGCTTGGTTTCTTGCCAAATTCCTACTATAGTTCATTCTATTTATGTAATACTCATTGTGTGATGATTATGGACCTAATTTACAAGTTACTTCCCCATAATAAAGTTTAAGTTAAGTTCGTCTCCAAAGGAGGAACCTTTGGTGACCAAAAGTTTATCCTTCCTTTTTCGCTTGGATTCTTGCCAAATTCCTACTATAGTTCATTCTATTTATGTAATACTAATTGTATGATGATTATTGACCTAATTAACAAGTTACTTCCCGATAATAAAGTTTAACTTAAGTTCGTCTCCAATGTAGGAACCTTTGGTGACCAAAATTTTATCCTACCTTTTTGGCTTGGTTTCTTCCCAAATTCCTACTATAGTTCATTCTATTTATGTAATACTCATTGTATGATGATTATGGACCTAATTAACAAGTTACTTCCCCATAATAAAGTTTAACGTAAGTTCGTCCCCAAAGGAGGAACCTTTGGTGACCAAAATTTTATCCTACCTTTTTGGCTTGGTTTCTTCCCAAATTCCTACTATAGTTCATTCTATCTATGTAATACTCATTGTATGATGATTATGGACCTAATTAACAAGTTACTTCCCCATAATAAAGTTTAAGTTAAGTTCGTCTCCAAAGGAGAAACCTTTGGTGACCAAAAGTTTATCCTTCCTTTTTCACTTGGATTCTTGCCAAATTCCTACTATAGTTCATTCTATTTATGTAATACTAATTGTATGATGATTATGGACCTAATTAACAAGTTACTTCCCGATAATAAAGTTTAACTTAAGTTCGTCTCCAAAGTAGGAACCTTTGGTGACCAAAATTTTATCCTACCTTTTTGGCTTGGTTTCTTCCCAAATTCCTACTATAGTTCATTCTATTCATGTAATACTCATTGTATGATGATTATGGACCTGATTAACAAGTCACTTCCCCATAAAAAAGTTTAAGTTAAGTTCGTCTCCAAAGGAGGAACATTTGGGGACCAAAATTTTATCCTTCCTTTTTCGCTTGGTTTCTTGCCAAATTCCTACTATAGTTCCTTCTATTTGTGTAATACTCATTGTGTGATGATTATGGACCTAATTAACAAGTTACTTCCCCATAATAAAGTTTAAGTTAAGTTCGTCTCCAAAGGAGGAACCTTTGGTGACCAAAAGTTTATCCTTTATTTTTCGATTGGATTCTTGCCGAATTCCTACTATAGTTCATTCTATTTAAGTAATACTAATTGTGTGATGTTTATGGACCTAATTAACAAGTTACTTTCCGATAATAAAGTTTAACTTAAGTTCGTCTCCAAAGGAGGAACCTTTGGTGACCAAAAGTTTATCCTTCCTTTTTCGCTTGGATTCTTCCCAAATTCCTACTATAGTTCATTCTATTTACGTAATACTCATTGTATGATGATTATTGACCTAATTAACAAGTTACTTCCCAATAATAAAGTTTAAGTTAAGTTCGTCTCCAAAGTAGGAACCTTTGGTGACCAAAATTTTATCCTACCTTTTTGGCTTGGTTTCTTCCCAAATTCCAACTATAGTTCATTCTCTTTATGTAATACTCGTTGTATGATGATTATGGACCTAATTAACAAGTTACTTCCCCATAATAAAGTTTAACGTAAGTTCGTCTCCAAAGGAGGAACCTTTGGTGACCAAAATTTTATCCTACCTTTTTGGCTTGGTTTCTTCCCAAATTCCTACTATAGTTCATTCTATTTATGTAATACTTATTGTATGATGATTATGGACCTAATTAACAAGTTACTTCCCAATAATAAAGTTTAAGTTAAGTTCGTCTCCAAAGGAGGAACCTTTGGTGACCAAAATTTTATCCTTCCTTTTTCGCTTGGATTCTTCCCAAATTCCTACTATAGTTCATTCTATTTACGTAATACTCATTGTATGATAATCATTGACCTAATTACCAAGTTACTTCCCCAAAATAAAGTTTAAGTTAAGTTCGTCTCCAAAGGAGGAACCTTTGGTGACCAAAATTTTATCCTTCCTTTTTCGCTTGGTTTCTTGCCAAATTCCTACTATAGTCATTCTATTTATGTAATACTCATTGTGTGATGATTATGGACCTAATTAACAAGTTACTTCCCCATAATAAAGTTTAAGTTAAGTTCGTCTCCAAAGGAGGAACCTTTGGTGACCAAAATTTTATCCTTCCTTTTTCGCTTGGTTTCTTGCCAAATTCCTACTATAGTCATTCTATTTACGTAATACTCATTGTGTGATGATCATTGACCTAATTAACAAGTTACTTCCCCATAATAAAGTTTAAGTTAAATTCGTCTCCAAAGGAGGAACCTTTGGTGACCAAAAGTTTATCCTTCCTTTTTCGCTTGGATTCTTGCCAAATTCCTACTATAGTTCATTCTATTTATGTAATACTAATTGTATGATGATTATTGACCTAATTAACAAGTTACTTCCCGATAATAAAGTTTAACTTAAGTTCGTCTCCAAAGTAGGAACCTTTGGTGACCAAAATTTTATCCTACCTTTTTGGCTTGGTTTCTTCCCAAATTCCTACTATAGTTCATTCTATTTATGTAATACTCATTGTATGATGTTTATGGACCTAATTAACAAGTTACTTTCCGATAATAAAGTTTAACTTAAGTTCGTCTCCAAAGTAGGAACCTTTGGTGACCAAAAGTTTATCCTTCCTTTTTCGCTTGGATTCTTCCCAAATTCCTACTATAGTTCATTCTATTTACATAATACTCATTGTATGATAATCATTGACCTAATTACCAAGTTACTTCCCCAAAATAAAGTTTAAGTTAAGTTCGTCTCCAAAGGAGGAACCTTTGGTGACCAAAATTTTATCCTTCCTTTTTCGCTTGGTTTCTTGCCAAATTCCTACTATAGTTCATTCTATTTATGTAATACTCATTGTGTGATGATTATGGACCTAATTTACAAGTTACTTCCCCATAATAAAGTTTAAGTTAAGTTCGTCTCCAAAGGAGGAACCTTTGGTGACCAAAAGTTTATCCTTCCTTTTTCGCTTGGATTCTTGCCAAATTCCTACTATAGTTCATTCTATTTATGTAATACTAATTGTATGATGATTATTGACCTAATTAACAAGTTACTTCCCGATAATAAAGTTTAACTTAAGTTCGTCTCCAATGTAGGAACCTTTGGTGACCAAAATTTTATCCTACCTTTTTGGCTTGGTTTCTTCCCAAATTCCTACTATAGTTCATTCTATTTATGTAATACTCATTGTATGATGATTATGGACCTAATTAACAAGTTACTTCCCCATAATAAAGTTTAACGTAAGTTCGTCCCCAAAGGAGGAACCTTTGGTGACCAAAATTTTATCCTACCTTTTTGGCTTGGTTTCTTCCCAAATTCCTACTATAGTTCATTCTATCTATGTAATACTCATTGTATGATGATTATGGACCTAATTAACAAGTTACTTCCCCATAATAAAGTTTAAGTTAAGTTCGTCTCCAAAGGAGAAACCTTTGGTGACCAAAAGTTTATCCTTCCTTTTTCACTTGGATTCTTGCCAAATTCCTACTATAGTTCATTCTATTTATGTAATACTAATTGTATGATGATTATGGACCTAATTAACAAGTTACTTCCCGATAATAAAGTTTAACTTAAGTTCGTCTCCAAAGTAGGAACCTTTGGTGACCAAAATTTTATCCTACCTTTTTGGCTTGGTTTCTTCCCAAATTCCTACTATAGTTCATTCTATTCATGTAATACTCATTGTATGATGATTATGGACCTAATTAACAAGTCACTTCCCCATAAAAAAGTTTAAGTTAAGTTCGTCTCCAAAGGAGGAACATTTGGGGACCAAAATTTTATCCTTCCTTTTTCGCTTGGTTTCTTGCCAAATTCCTACTATAGTTCCTTCTATTTGTGTAATACTCATTGTGTGATGATTATGGACCTAATTAACAAGTTACTTCCCCATAATAAAGTTTAAGTTAAGTTCGTCTCCAAAGGAGGAACCTTTGGTGACCAAAAGTTTATCCTTTATTTTTCGATTGGATTCTTGCCGAATTCCTACTATAGTTCATTCTATTTAAGTAATACTAATTGTGTGATGTTTATGGACCTAATTAACAAGTTACTTCCCCATAATAAAGTTTAACGTAAGTTCGTCTCCAAAGGAGGAACCTTTGGTGACCAAAAGTTTATCCTTCCTTTTTCGCTTGGATTCTTGCCAAATTCCTACTATAGTTCATTCTATTTATGTAATACTCATTGTGTGATGATTATGGACCTAATTAACAAGTTACTTCCCCAAAATAAAGTTTAAGTTAAGTTCGTCTCCAAAGGAGGAACCTTTGGTGACCAAAAGTTTGTCCTTTATTTTTCGCTTGGATTCTTGCAAAATTCCTACTATAGTTCATTCTATTTAAGTAATACTAATTGTGTGATGTTTATGGACCTAATTAACAAGTTACTTTCCGATAATAAAGTTTAACTTAAGTTCGTCTCCAAAGGAGGAACCTTTGGTGACCAAAAGTTTATCCTTCCTTTTTCGCTTGGATTCTTCCCAAATTCCTACTATAGTCATTCTATTTACGTAATACTCATTGTGTGATGATCATTGACCTAATTAACAAGTTACTTCCCCATAATAAAGTTTAAGTTAAATTCGTCTCCAAAGGAGGAACCTTTGGTGACCAAAAGTTTATCCTTCCTTTTTCGCTTGGATTCTTGCCAAATTCCTACTATAGTTCATTCTATTTATGTAATACTAATTGTATGATGATTATTGACCTAATTAACAAGTTACTTCCCGATAATAAAGTTTAACTTAAGTTCGTCTCCAAAGTAGGAACCTTTGGTGACCAAAATTTTATCCTACCTTTTTGGCTTGGTTTCTTCCCAAATTCCTACTATAGTTCATTCTCTTTATGTAATACTCGTTGTATGATGATTATGGACCTAATTAACAAGTTACTTCCCCATAATAAAGTTTAACGTAAGTTCGTCTCCAAAGGAGGAACCTTTGGTGACCAAAATTTTATCCTACCTTTTTGGCTTGGTTTCTTCCCAAATTCCTACTATAGTTCATTCTATTTATGTAATACTTATTGTATGATGATTATGGACCTAATTAACAAGTTACTTCCCAATAATAAAGTTTAAGTTAAGTTCGTCTCCAAAGGAGGAACCTTTGGTGACCAAAATTTTATCCTTCCTTTTTCGCTTGGATTCTTCCCAAATTCCTACTATAGTTCATTCTATTTACGTAATACTCATTGTATGATAATCATTGACCTAATTACCAAGTTACTTCCCCAAAATAAAGTTTAAGTTAAGTTCGTCTCCAAAGGAGGAACCTTTGGTGACCAAAATTTTATCCTTCCTTTTTCGCTTGGTTTCTTGCCAAATTCCTACTATAGTCATTCTATTTATGTAATACTCATTGTGTGATGATTATGGACCTAATTAACAAGTTACTTCCCCATAATAAAGTTTAAGTTAAGTTCGTCTCCAAAGGAGGAACCTTTGGTGACCAAAATTTTATCCTTCCTTTTTCGCTTGGTTTCTTGCCAAATTCCTACTATAGTCATTCTATTTACGTAATACTCATTGTGTGATGATCATTGACCTAATTAACAAGTTACTTCCCCATAATAAAGTTTAAGTTAAATTCGTCTCCAAAGGAGGAACCTTTGGTGACCAAAAGTTTGTCCTTTATTTTTCGCTTGGATTCTTGCAAAATTCCTACTATAGTTCATTCTATTTAAGTAATACTAATTGTGTGATGTTTATGGACCTAATTAACAAGTTACTTTCCGATAATAAAGTTTAACTTAAGTTCGTCTCCAAAGGAGGAACCTTTGGTGACCAAAAGTTTATCCTTCCTTTTTTCGCTTGGATTCTTCCCAAATTCCTACTATAGTCATTCTATTTACGTAATACTCATTGTGTGATGATCATTGACCTAATTAACAAGTTACTTCCCCATAATAAAGTTTAAGTTAAATTCGTCTCCAAAGGAGGAACCTTTGGTGACCAAAAGTTTATCCTTCCTTTTTCGCTTGGATTCTTGCCAAATTCCTACTATAGTTCATTCTATTTATGTAATACTAATTGTATGATGATTATTGACCTAATTAACAAGTTACTTCCCGATAATAAAGTTTAACTTAAGTTCGTCTCCAAAGTAGGAACCTTTGGTGACCAAAATTTTATCCTACCTTTTTGGCTTGGTTTCTTCCCAAATTCCTACTATAGTTCATTCTCTTTATGTAATACTCGTTGTATGATGATTATGGACCTAATTAACAAGTTACTTCCCCATAATAAAGTTTAACGTAAGTTCGTCTCCAAAGGAGGAACCTTTGGTGACCAAAATTTTATCCTACCTTTTTGGCTTGGTTTCTTCCCAAATTCCTACTATAGTTCATTCTATTTATGTAATACTTATTGTATGATGATTATGGACCTAATTAACAAGTTACTTCCCAATAATAAAGTTTAAGTTAAGTTCGTCTCCAAAGGAGGAACCTTTGGTGACCAAAATTTTATCCTTCCTTTTTCGCTTGGATTCTTCCCAAATTCCTACTATAGTTCATTCTATTTACGTAATACTCATTGTATGATAATCATTGACCTAATTACCAAGTTACTTCCCCAAAATAAAGTTTAAGTTAAGTTCGTCTCCAAAGGAGGAACCTTTGGTGACCAAAATTTTATCCTTCCTTTTTCGCTTGGTTTCTTGCCAAATTCCTACTATAGTCATTCTATTTATGTAATACTCATTGTGTGATGATTATGGACCTAATTAACAAGTTACTTCCCCATAATAAAGTTTAAGTTAAGTTCGTCTCCAAAGGAGGAACCTTTGGTGACCAAAATTTTATCCTTCCTTTTTCGCTTGGTTTCTTGCCAAATTCCTACTATAGTCATTCTATTTACGTAATACTCATTGTGTGATGATCATTGACCTAATTAACAAGTTACTTCCCCATAATAAAGTTTAAGTTAAATTCGTCTCCAAAGGAGGAACCTTTGGTGACCAAAAGTTTATCCTTCCTTTTTCGCTTGGATTCTTGCCAAATTCCTACTATAGTTCATTCTATTTATGTAATACTAATTGTATGATGATTATTGACCTAATTAACAAGTTACTTCCCGATAATAAAGTTTAACTTAAGTTCGTCTCCAAAGTAGGAACCTTTGGTGACCAAAATTTTATCCTACCTTTTTGGCTTGGTTTCTTCCCAAATTCCTACTATAGTTCATTCTATTTATGTAATACTCATTGTATGATGTTTATGGACCTAATTAACAAGTTACTTTCCGATAATAAAGTTTAACTTAAGTTCGTCTCCAAAGTAGGAACCTTTGGTGACCAAAAGTTTATCCTTCCTTTTTCGCTTGGATTCTTCCCAAATTCCTACTATAGTTCATTCTATTTACATAATACTCATTGTATGATAATCATTGACCTAATTACCAAGTTACTTCCCCAAAATAAAGTTTAAGTTAAGTTCGTCTCCAAAGGAGGAACCTTTGGTGACCAAAATTTTATCCTTCCTTTTTCGCTTGGTTTCTTGCCAAATTCCAACTATAGTTCATTCTATTTATGTAATACTCATTGTGTGATGATTATGGACCTAATTTACAAGTTACTTCCCCATAATAAAGTTTAAGTTAAGTTCGTCTCCAAAGGAGGAACCTTTGGTGACCAAAAGTTTATCCTTCCTTTTTCGCTTGGATTCTTGCCAAATTCCTACTATAGTTCATTCTATTTATGTAATACTAATTGTATGATGATTATTGACCTAATTAACAAGTTACTTCCCGATAATAAAGTTTAACTTAAGTTCGTCTCCAAAGTAGGAACCTTTGGTGACCTAAATTTTATCCTACCTTTTTGGCTTGGTTTCTTCCCAAATTCCTACTATAGTTCATTCTATCTATGTAATACTCATTGTATGATGATTATGGACCTAATTAACAAGTTACTTCCCCATAATAAAGTTTAACGTAAGTTCGTCCCCAAAGGAGGAACCTTTGGTGACCAAAATTCTATCCTACCTTTTTGGCTTGGTTTCTTCCCAAATTCCTACTATAGTTCATTCTATCTATGTAATACTCATTGTATGATGATTATGGACCTAATTAACAAGTTACTTCCCCATAATAAAGTTTAAGTTAAGTTCGTCTCCAAAGGAGAAACCTTTGGTGACCAAAAGTTTATCCTTCCTTTTTCACTTGGATTCTTGCCAAATTCCTACTATAGTTCATTCTATTTATGTAATACTAATTGTATGATGATTATGGACCTAACTAACAAGTTACTTCCCGATAATAAAGTTTAACTTAAGTTCGTCTCCAAAGTAGGAACCTTTGGTGACCAAAATTTTATCCTACCTTTTTGGCTTGGTTTCTTCCCAAATTCCTACTATAGTTCATTCTATTCATGTAATACTCATTGTATGATGATTATGGACCTAATTAACAAGTCACTTCCCCATAAAAAAGTTTAAGTTAAGTTCGTCTCCAAAGGAGGAACATTTGGGGACCAAAATTTTATCCTTCCTTTTTCGCTTGGTTTCTTGCCAAATTCCTACTATAGTTCCTTCTATTTGTGTAATACTCATTGTGTGATGATTATGGACCTAATTAACAAGTTACTTCCCCATAATAAAGTTTAAGTTAAGTTCGTCTCCAAAGGAGGAACCTTTGGTGACCAAAAGTTTATCCTTTATTTTTCGATTGGATTCTTGCCGAATTCCTACTATAGTTCATTCTATTTAAGTAATACTAATTGTGTGATGTTTATGGACCTAATTAACAAGTTACTTCCCCATAATAAAGTTTAACGTAAGTTCGTCTCCAAAGGAGGAACCTTTGGTGACCAAAAGTTTATCCTTCCTTTTTCGCTTGGATTCTTGCCAAATTCCTACTATAGTTCATTCTATTTATGTAATACTCATTGTGTGATGATTATGGACCTAATTAACAAGTTACTTCCCCAAAATAAAGTTTAAGTTAAGTTCGTCTCCAAAGGAGGAACCTTTGGTGACCAAAAGTTTGTCCTTTATTTTTCGCTTGGATTCTTGCCAAATTCCTACTATAGTTCATTCTATTTAAGTAATACTAATTGTGTGATGTTTATGGACCTAATTAACAAGTTACTTTCCGATAATAAAGTTTAACTTAAGTTCGTCTCCAAAGGAGGAACCTTTGGTGACCAAAAGTTTATCCTTCCTTTTTCGCTTGGATTCTTCCCAAATTCCTACTATAGTCATTCTATTTACGTAATACTCATTGTGTGATGATCATTGACCTAATTAACAAGTTACTTCCCCATAATAAAGTTAAAGTTAAATTCGTCTCCAAAGGAGGAACCTTTGGTGACCAAAAGTTTATCCTTCCTTTTTCGCTTGGATTCTTGCCAAATTCCTACTATAGTTCATTCTATTTATGTAATACTAATTGTATGATGATTATTGACCTAATTAACAAGTTACTTCCCGATAATAAAGTTTAACTTAAGTTCGTCTCCAAAGTAGGAACCTTTGGTGACCAAAATTTTATCCTACCTTTTTGGCTTGGTTTCTTCCCAAATTCCTACTATAGTTCATTCTATTTATGTAATACTCATTGTATGATGTTTATGGACCTAATTAACAAGTTACTTTCCGATAATAAAGTTTAACTTAAGTTCGTCTCCAAAGTAGGAACCTTTGGTGACCAAAAGTTTATCCTTCCTTTTTCGCTTGGATTCTTCCCAAATTCCTACTATAGTTCATTCTATTTACATAATACTCATTGTATGATAATCATTGACCTAATTACCAAGTTACTTCCCCAAAATAAAGTTTAAGTTAAGTTCGTCTCCAAAGGAGGAACCTTTGGTGACCAAAATTTTATCCTTCCTTTTTCGCTTGGTTTCTTGCCAAATTCCTACTATAGTTCATTCTATTTATGTAATACTCATTGTGTGATGATTATGGACCTAATTTACAAGTTACTTCCCCATAATAAAGTTTAAGTTAAGTTCGTCTCCAAAGGAGGAACCTTTGGTGACCAAAAGTTTATCCTTCCTTTTTCGCTTGGATTCTTGCCAAATTCCTACTATAGTTCATTCTATTTATGTAATACTAATTGTATGATGATTATTGACCTAATTAACAAGTTACTTCCCGATAATAAAGTTTAACTTAAGTTCGTCTCCAAAGTAGGAACCTTTGGTGACCAAAATTTTATCCTACCTTTTTGGCTTGGTTTCTTCCCAAATTCCTACTATAGTTCATTCTATTTATGTAATACTCATTGTATGATGATTATGGACCTAATTAACAAGTTACTTCCCCATAATAAAGTTTAACGTAAGTTCGTCCCCAAAGGAGGAACCTTTGGTGACCAAAATTTTATCCTACCTTTTTGGCTTGGTTTCTTCCCAAATTCCTACTATAGTTCATTCTATCTATGTAATACTCATTGTATGATGATTATGGACCTAACTAACAAGTTACTTCCCCATAATAAAGTTTAAGTTAAGTTCGTCTCCAAAGGAGAAACCTTTGGTGACCAAAAGTTTATCCTTCCTTTTTCACTTGGATTCTTGCCAAATTCCTACTATAGTTCATTCTATTTATGTAATACTAATTGTATGATGATTATGGACCTAATTAACAAGTTACTTCCCGATAATAAAGTTTAACTTAAGTTCGTCTCCAAAGTAGGAACCTTTGGTGACCAAAATTTTATCCTACCTTTTTGGCTTGGTTTCTTCCCAAATTCCTACTATAGTTCATTCTATTCATGTAATACTCATTGTATGATGATTATGGACCTAATTAACAAGTCACTTCCCCATAAAAAAGTTTAAGTTAAGTTCGTCTCCAAAGGAGGAACATTTGGGGACCAAAATTTTATCCTTCCTTTTTCGCTTGGTTTCTTGCCAAATTCCTACTATAGTTCCTTCTATTTGTGTAATACTCATTGTGTGATGATTATGGACCTAATTAACAAGTTACTTCCCCATAATAAAGTTTAAGTTAAGTTCGTCTCCAAAGGAGGAACCTTTGGTGACCAAAAGTTTATCCTTTATTTTTCGATTGGATTCTTGCCGAATTCCTACTATAGTTCATTCTATTTAAGTAATACTAATTGTGTGATGTTTATGGACCTAATTAACAAGTTACTTCCCCATAATAAAGTTTAATGTAAGTTCGTCTCCAAAGGAGGAACCTTTGGTGACCAAAAGTTTATCCTTCCTTTTTCGCTTGGATTCTTGCCAAATTCCTACTATAGTTCATTCTATTTATGTAATACTCATTGTGTGATGATTATGGACCTAATTAACAAGTTACTTCCCCAAAATAAAGTTTAAGTTAAGTTCGTCTCCAAAGGAGGAACCTTTGGTGACCAAAAGTTTGTCCTTTATTTTTCGCTTGGATTCTTGCCAAATTCCTACTATAGTTCATTCTATTTAAGTAATACTAATTGTGTGATGTTTATGGACCTAATTAACAAGTTACTTTCCGATAATAAAGTTTAACTTAAGTTCGTCTCCAAAGGAGGAACCTTTGGTGACCAAAAGTTTATCCTTCCTTTTTCGCTTGGATTCTTCCCAAATTCCTACTATAGTTCAGTCTATTTAAGTAATACTAATTGTGTGATGTTTATGGACCTAATTAACAAGTTACTTTCCGATAATAAAGTTTAACTTAAGTTCGTCTCCAAAGGAGGAACCTTTGGTGACCAAAAGTTTATCCTTCCTTTTTCGCTTGGATTCTTCCCAAATTCCTACTATAGTTCATTCTATTTACGTAATACTCATTGTATGATGATTATTGACCTAATTAACAAGTTACTTTCCCAAAATAAAGTTTAAGTTAAGTTCGTCTCCAAAGGAGGAAACTTTGGTGACCAAAATTTTATCCATCCTTTTTCGCTTGGATTCTTGCCAAATTCCTACTATAGTTCATTCTATTTAAGTAATACTAATTGTGTGATGTTTATGGACCTAATTAACAAGTTACTTTCCGATAATAAAGTTTAACTTAAGTTCGTCTCCAAAGGAGGAACCTTTGGTGACCAAAAGTTTATCCTTCCTTTTTCGCTTGGATTCTTCCCAAATTCCTACTATAGTTCAGTCTATTTAAGTAATACTAATTGTGTGATGTTTATGGACCTAATTAACAAGTTACTTTCCGATAATAAAGTTTAACTTAAGTTCGTCTCCAAAGGAGGAACCTTTGGTGACCAAAAGTTTATCCTTCCTTTTTCGCTTGGATTCTTCCCAAATTCCTACTATAGTTCATTCTATTTACGTAATACTCATTGTATGATGATTATTGACCTAATTAACAAGTTACTTTCCCAAAATAAAGTTTAAGTTAAGTTCGTCTCCAAAGGAGGAAACCTTGGTGACCAAAATTTTATCCATCCTTTTTCGCTTGGTTTCTTGCCAAATTCCTACTATAGTTCATTCTATCTATGTAATACTCATTGTATGATGATTATGGACCTAATTAACAAGTTACTTCCCCATAATAAAGTTTAAGTTAAGTTCGTCTCCAAAGGAGAAACCTTTGGTGACCAAAAGTTTATCCTTCCTTTTTCACTTGGATTCTTGCCAAATTCCTACTATAGTTCATTCTATTTATGTAATACTAATTGTATGATGATTATGGACCTAACTAACAAGTTACTTCCCGATAATAAAGTTTAACTTAAGTTCGTCTCCAAAGTAGGAACCTTTGGTGACCAAAATTTTATCCTACCTTTTTGGCTTGGTTTCTTCCCAAATTCCTACTATAGTTCATTCTATTCATGTAATACTCATTGTATGATGATTATGGACCTAATTAACAAGTCACTTCCCCATAAAAAAGTTTAAGTTAAGTTCGTCTCCAAAGGAGGAACATTTGGGGACCAAAATTTTATCCTTCCTTTTTCGCTTGGTTTCTTGCCAAATTCCTACTATAGTTCCTTCTATTTGTGTAATACTCATTGTGTGATGATTATGGACCTAATTAACAAGTTACTTCCCCATAATAAAGTTTAAGTTAAGTTCGTCTCCAAAGGAGGAACCTTTGGTGACCAAAAGTTTATCCTTTATTTTTCGATTGGATTCTTGCCGAATTCCTACTATAGTTCATTCTATTTAAGTAATACTAATTGTGTGATGTTTATGGACCTAATTAACAAGTTACTTCCCCATAATAAAGTTTAACGTAAGTTCGTCTCCAAAGGAGGAACCTTTGGTGACCAAAAGTTTATCCTTCCTTTTTCGTTTGGATTCTTGCCAAATTCCTACTATAGTTCATTCTATTTATGTAATACTCATTGTGTGATGATTATGGACCTAATTAACAAGTTACTTCCCCAAAATAAAGTTTAAGTTAAGTTCGTCTCCAAAGGAGGAACCTTTGGTGACCAAAAGTTTGTCCTTTATTTTTCGCTTGGATTCTTGCCAAATTCCTACTATAGTTCATTCTATTTAAGTAATACTAATTGTGTGATGTTTATGGACCTAATTAACAAGTTACTTTCCGATAATAAAGTTTAACTTAAGTTCGTCTCCAAAGGAGGAACCTTTGGTGACCAAAAGTTTATCCTTCCTTTTTCGCTTGGATTCTTCCCAAATTCCTACTATAGTCATTCTATTTACGTAATACTCATTGTGTGATGATCATTGACCTAATTAACAAGTTACTTCCCCATAATAAAGTTTAAGTTAAATTCGTCTCCAAAGGAGGAACCTTTGGTGACCAAAAGTTTATCCTTCCTTTTTCGCTTGGATTCTTGCCAAATTCCTACAATAGTTCATTCTATTTATGTAATACTAATTGTATGATGATTATTGACCTAATTAACAAATTACTTCCCGATAATAAAGTTTAACTTAAGTTCGTCTCCAAAGTAGGAACCTTTGGTGACCAAAATTTTATCCTACCTTTTTGGCTTGGTTTCTTCCCAAATTCCTACTATAGTTCATTCTATTTATGTAATACTCATTGTATGATGTTTATGGACCTAATTAACAAGTTACTTTCCGATAATAAAGTTTAACTTAAGTTCGTCTCCAAAGTAGGAACCTTTGGTGACCAAAAGTTTATCCTTCCTTTTTCGCTTGGATTCTTCCCAAATTCCTACTATAGTTCATTCTATTTACATAATACTCATTGTATGATAATCATTGACCTAATTACCAAGTTACTTCCCCAAAATAAAGTTTAAGTTAAGTTCGTCTCCAAAGGAGGAACCTTTGGTGACCAAAATTTTATCCTTCCTTTTTCGCTTGGTTTCTTGCCAAATTCCTACTATAGTTCATTCTATTTATGTAATACTCATTGTGTGATGATTATGGACCTAATTTACAAGTTACTTCCCCATAATAAAGTTTAAGTTAAGTTCGTCTCCAAAGGAGGAACCTTTGGTGACCAAAAGTTTATCCTTCCTTTTTCGCTTGGATTCTTGCCAAATTCCTACTATAGTTCATTCTATTTATGTAATACTAATTGTATGATGATTATTGACCTAATTAACAAGTTACTTCCCGATAATAAAGTTTAACTTAAGTTCGTCTCCAAAGTAGGAACCTTTGGTGACCAAAATTTTATCCTACCTTTTTGGCTTGGTTTCTTCCCAAATTCCTACTATAGTTCATTCTATTTATGTAATACTCATTGTATGATGATTATGGACCTAATTAACAAGTTACTTCCCCATAATAAAGTTTAACGTAAGTTCGTCCCCAAAGGAGGAACCTTTGGTGACCAAAATTTTATCCTACCTTTTTGGCTTGGTTTCTTCCCAAATTCCTACTATAGTTCATTCTATCTATGTAATACTCATTGTATGATGATTATGGACCTAATTAACAAGTTACTTCCCCATAATAAAGTTTAAGTTAAGTTCGTCTCCAAAGGAGAAACCTTTGGTGACCAAAAGTTTATCCTTCCTTTTTCACTTGGATTCTTGCCAAATTCCTACTATAGTTCATTCTATTTATGTAATACTAATTGTATGATGATTATGGACCTAATTAACAAGTTACTTCCCGATAATAAAGTTTAACTTAAGTTCGT
Source organism: Medicago sativa (assembly GCF_051527215.1). NCBI lineage: Eukaryota > Viridiplantae > Streptophyta > Magnoliopsida > Fabales > Fabaceae > Medicago > Medicago sativa. The sequence continues at coordinate 44,539,887 of NC_140752.1, read as the reverse complement.
CTCCAAAGGAGGAACCTTTGGTGACCAAAAGTTTATCCTTCCTTTTTCGCTTGGATTCTTCCCAAATTCCTACTATAGTTCAGTCTATTTAAGTAATACTAATTGTGTGATGTTTATGGACCTAATTAACAAGTTACTTTCCGATAATAAAGTTTAACTTAAGTTCGTCTCCAAAGGAGGAACCTTTGGTGACCAAAAGTTTATCCTTCCTTTTTCGCTTGGATTCTTCCCAAATTCCTACTATAGTTCATTCTATTTACGTAATACTCATTGTATGATGATTATTGACCTAATTAACAAGTTACTTTCCCAAAATAAAGTTTAAGTTAAGTTCGTCTCCAAAGGAGGAAACTTTGGTGACCAAAATTTTATCCATCCTTTTTCGCTTGGATTCTTGCCAAATTCCTACTATAGTTCATTCTATTTAAGTAATACTAATTGTGTGATGTTTATGGACCTAATTAACAAGTTACTTTCCGATAATAAAGTTTAACTTAAGTTCGTCTCCAAAGGAGGAACCTTTGGTGACCAAAAGTTTATCCTTCCTTTTTCGCTTGGATTCTTCCCAAATTCCTACTATAGTTCAGTCTATTTAAGTAATACTAATTGTGTGATGTTTATGGACCTAATTAACAAGTTACTTTCCGATAATAAAGTTTAACTTAAGTTCGTCTCCAAAGGAGGAACCTTTGGTGACCAAAAGTTTATCCTTCCTTTTTCGCTTGGATTCTTCCCAAATTCCTACTATAGTTCATTCTATTTACGTAATACTCATTGTATGATGATTATTGACCTAATTAACAAGTTACTTTCCCAAAATAAAGTTTAAGTTAAGTTCGTCTCCAAAGGAGGAAACTTTGGTGACCAAAATTTTATCCATCCTTTTTCGCTTGGATTCTTGCCAAATTCCTACTATAGTTCATTCTATTTAAGTAATACTAATTGTGTGATGTTTATGGACCTAATTAACAAGTTACTTTCCGATAATAAAGTTTAACTTAAGTTCGTCTCCAAAGGAGGAACCTTTGGTGACCAAAAGTTTATCCTTCCTTTTTCGCTTGGATTCTTCCCAAATTCCTACTATAGTTCAGTCTATTTAAGTAATACTAATTGTGTGATGTTTATGGACCTAATTAACAAGTTACTTTCCGATAATAAAGTTTAACTTAAGTTCGTCTCCAAAGGAGGAACCTTTGGTGACCAAAAGTTTATCCTTCCTTTTTCGCTTGGATTCTTCCCAAATTCCTACTATAGTTCATTCTATTTACGTAATACTCATTGTATGATGATTATTGACCTAATTAACAAGTTACTTTCCCAAAATAAAGTTTAAGTTAAGTTCGTCTCCAAAGGAGGAAACCTTGGTGACCAAAATTTTATCCATCCTTTTTCGCTTGGTTTCTTGCCAAATTCCTACTATAGTTCATTCTATCTATGTAATACTCATTGTATGATGATTATGGACCTAATTAACAAGTTACTTCCCCATAATAAAGTTTAAGTTAAGTTCGTCTCCAAAGGAGAAACCTTTGGTGACCAAAAGTTTATCCTTCCTTTTTCACTTGGATTCTTGCCAAATTCCTACTATAGTTCATTCTATTTATGTAATACTAATTGTATGATGATTATGGACCTAACTAACAAGTTACTTCCCGATAATAAAGTTTAACTTAAGTTCGTCTCCAAAGTAGGAACCTTTGGTGACCAAAATTTTATCCTACCTTTTTGGCTTGGTTTCTTCCCAAATTCCTACTATAGTTCATTCTATTCATGTAATACTCATTGTATGATGATTATGGACCTAATTAACAAGTCACTTCCCCATAAAAAAGTTTAAGTTAAGTTCGTCTCCAAAGGAGGAACATTTGGGGACCAAAATTTTATCCTTCCTTTTTCGCTTGGTTTCTTGCCAAATTCCTACTATAGTTCCTTCTATTTGTGTAATACTCATTGTGTGATGATTATGGACCTAATTAACAAGTTACTTCCCCATAATAAAGTTTAAGTTAAGTTCGTCTCCAAAGGAGGAACCTTTGGTGACCAAAAGTTTATCCTTTATTTTTCGATTGGATTCTTGCCGAATTCCTACTATAGTTCATTCTATTTAAGTAATACTAATTGTGTGATGTTTATGGACCTAATTAACAAGTTACTTCCCCATAATAAAGTTTAACGTAAGTTCGTCTCCAAAGGAGGAACCTTTGGTGACCAAAAGTTTATCCTTCCTTTTTCGTTTGGATTCTTGCCAAATTCCTACTATAGTTCATTCTATTTATGTAATACTCATTGTGTGATGATTATGGACCTAATTAACAAGTTACTTCCCCAAAATAAAGTTTAAGTTAAGTTCGTCTCCAAAGGAGGAACCTTTGGTGACCAAAAGTTTGTCCTTTATTTTTCGCTTGGATTCTTGCCAAATTCCTACTATAGTTCATTCTATTTAAGTAATACTAATTGTGTGATGTTTATGGACCTAATTAACAAGTTACTTTCCGATAATAAAGTTTAACTTAAGTTCGTCTCCAAAGGAGGAACCTTTGGTGACCAAAAGTTTATCCTTCCTTTTTCGCTTGGATTCTTCCCAAATTCCTACTATAGTCATTCTATTTACGTAATACTCATTGTGTGATGATCATTGACCTAATTAACAAGTTACTTCCCCATAATAAAGTTTAAGTTAAATTCGTCTCCAAAGGAGGAACCTTTGGTGACCAAAAGTTTATCCTTCCTTTTTCGCTTGGATTCTTGCCAAATTCCTACAATAGTTCATTCTATTTATGTAATACTAATTGTATGATGATTATTGACCTAATTAACAAATTACTTCCCGATAATAAAGTTTAACTTAAGTTCGTCTCCAAAGTAGGAACCTTTGGTGACCAAAATTTTATCCTACCTTTTTGGCTTGGTTTCTTCCCAAATTCCTACTATAGTTCATTCTATTTATGTAATACTCATTGTATGATGTTTATGGACCTAATTAACAAGTTACTTTCCGATAATAAAGTTTAACTTAAGTTCGTCTCCAAAGTAGGAACCTTTGGTGACCAAAAGTTTATCCTTCCTTTTTCGCTTGGATTCTTCCCAAATTCCTACTATAGTTCATTCTATTTACATAATACTCATTGTATGATAATCATTGACCTAATTACCAAGTTACTTCCCCAAAATAAAGTTTAAGTTAAGTTCGTCTCCAAAGGAGGAACCTTTGGTGACCAAAATTTTATCCTTCCTTTTTCGCTTGGTTTCTTGCCAAATTCCTACTATAGTTCATTCTATTTATGTAATACTCATTGTGTGATGATTATGGACCTAATTTACAAGTTACTTCCCCATAATAAAGTTTAAGTTAAGTTCGTCTCCAAAGGAGGAACCTTTGGTGACCAAAAGTTTATCCTTCCTTTTTCGCTTGGATTCTTGCCAAATTCCTACTATAGTTCATTCTATTTATGTAATACTAATTGTATGATGATTATTGACCTAATTAACAAGTTACTTCCCGATAATAAAGTTTAACTTAAGTTCGTCTCCAAAGTAGGAACCTTTGGTGACCAAAATTTTATCCTACCTTTTTGGCTTGGTTTCTTCCCAAATTCCTACTATAGTTCATTCTATTTATGTAATACTCATTGTATGATGATTATGGACCTAATTAACAAGTTACTTCCCCATAATAAAGTTTAACGTAAGTTCGTCCCCAAAGGAGGAACCTTTGGTGACCAAAATTTTATCCTACCTTTTTGGCTTGGTTTCTTCCCAAATTCCTACTATAGTTCATTCTATCTATGTAATACTCATTGTATGATGATTATGGACCTAATTAACAAGTTACTTCCCCATAATAAAGTTTAAGTTAAGTTCGTCTCCAAAGGAGAAACCTTTGGTGACCAAAAGTTTATCCTTCCTTTTTCACTTGGATTCTTGCCAAATTCCTACTATAGTTCATTCTATTTATGTAATACTAATTGTATGATGATTATGGACCTAATTAACAAGTTACTTCCCGATAATAAAGTTTAACTTAAGTTCGTCTCCAAAGGAGGAACCTTTGGTGACCAAAAGTTTATCCTTCCTTTTTCGCTTGGATTCTTCCCAAATTCCTACTATAGTTCAGTCTATTTAAGTAATACTAATTGTGTGATGTTTATGGACCTAATTAACAAGTTACTTTCCGATAATAAAGTTTAACTTAAGTTCGTCTCCAAAGGAGGAACCTTTGGTGACCAAAAGTTTATCCTTCCTTTTTCGCTTGGATTCTTCCCAAATTCCTACTATAGTTCATTCTATTTACGTAATACTCATTGTATGATGATTATTGACCTAATTAACAAGTTACTTTCCCAAAATAAAGTTTAAGTTAAGTTCGTCTCCAAAGGAGGAAACTTTGGTGACCAAAATTTTATCCATCCTTTTTCGCTTGGATTCTTGCCAAATTCCTACTATAGTTCATTCTATTTAAGTAATACTAATTGTGTGATGTTTATGGACCTAATTAACAAGTTACTTTCCGATAATAAAGTTTAACTTAAGTTCGTCTCCAAAGGAGGAACCTTTGGTGACCAAAAGTTTATCCTTCCTTTTTCGCTTGGATTCTTCCCAAATTCCTACTATAGTTCAGTCTATTTAAGTAATACTAATTGTGTGATGTTTATGGACCTAATTAACAAGTTACTTTCCGATAATAAAGTTTAACTTAAGTTCGTCTCCAAAGGAGGAACCTTTGGTGACCAAAAGTTTATCCTTCCTTTTTCGCTTGGATTCTTCCCAAATTCCTACTATAGTTCATTCTATTTACGTAATACTCATTGTATGATGATTATTGACCTAATTAACAAGTTACTTTCCCAAAATAAAGTTTAAGTTAAGTTCGTCTCCAAAGGAGGAAACCTTGGTGACCAAAATTTTATCCATCCTTTTTCGCTTGGTTTCTTGCCAAATTCCTACTATAGTTCATTCTATCTATGTAATACTCATTGTATGATGATTATGGACCTAATTAACAAGTTACTTCCCCATAATAAAGTTTAAGTTAAGTTCGTCTCCAAAGGAGAAACCTTTGGTGACCAAAAGTTTATCCTTCCTTTTTCACTTGGATTCTTGCCAAATTCCTACTATAGTTCATTCTATTTATGTAATACTAATTGTATGATGATTATGGACCTAACTAACAAGTTACTTCCCGATAATAAAGTTTAACTTAAGTTCGTCTCCAAAGTAGGAACCTTTGGTGACCAAAATTTTATCCTACCTTTTTGGCTTGGTTTCTTCCCAAATTCCTACTATAGTTCATTCTATTCATGTAATACTCATTGTATGATGATTATGGACCTAATTAACAAGTCACTTCCCCATAAAAAAGTTTAAGTTAAGTTCGTCTCCAAAGGAGGAACATTTGGGGACCAAAATTTTATCCTTCCTTTTTCGCTTGGTTTCTTGCCAAATTCCTACTATAGTTCCTTCTATTTGTGTAATACTCATTGTGTGATGATTATGGACCTAATTAACAAGTTACTTCCCCATAATAAAGTTTAAGTTAAGTTCGTCTCCAAAGGAGGAACCTTTGGTGACCAAAAGTTTATCCTTTATTTTTCGATTGGATTCTTGCCGAATTCCTACTATAGTTCATTCTATTTAAGTAATACTAATTGTGTGATGTTTATGGACCTAATTAACAAGTTACTTCCCCATAATAAAGTTTAACGTAAGTTCGTCTCCAAAGGAGGAACCTTTGGTGACCAAAAGTTTATCCTTCCTTTTTCGTTTGGATTCTTGCCAAATTCCTACTATAGTTCATTCTATTTATGTAATACTCATTGTGTGATGATTATGGACCTAATTAACAAGTTACTTCCCCAAAATAAAGTTTAAGTTAAGTTCGTCTCCAAAGGAGGAACCTTTGGTGACCAAAAGTTTGTCCTTTATTTTTCGCTTGGATTCTTGCCAAATTCCTACTATAGTTCATTCTATTTAAGTAATACTAATTGTGTGATGTTTATGGACCTAATTAACAAGTTACTTTCCGATAATAAAGTTTAACTTAAGTTCGTCTCCAAAGGAGGAACCTTTGGTGACCAAAAGTTTATCCTTCCTTTTTCGCTTGGATTCTTCCCAAATTCCTACTATAGTCATTCTATTTACGTAATACTCATTGTGTGATGATCATTGACCTAATTAACAAGTTACTTCCCCATAATAAAGTTTAAGTTAAATTCGTCTCCAAAGGAGGAACCTTTGGTGACCAAAAGTTTATCCTTCCTTTTTCGCTTGGATTCTTGCCAAATTCCTACAATAGTTCATTCTATTTATGTAATACTAATTGTATGATGATTATTGACCTAATTAACAAATTACTTCCCGATAATAAAGTTTAACTTAAGTTCGTCTCCAAAGTAGGAACCTTTGGTGACCAAAATTTTATCCTACCTTTTTGGCTTGGTTTCTTCCCAAATTCCTACTATAGTTCATTCTATTTATGTAATACTCATTGTATGATGTTTATGGACCTAATTAACAAGTTACTTTCCGATAATAAAGTTTAACTTAAGTTCGTCTCCAAAGTAGGAACCTTTGGTGACCAAAAGTTTATCCTTCCTTTTTCGCTTGGATTCTTCCCAAATTCCTACTATAGTTCATTCTATTTACATAATACTCATTGTATGATAATCATTGACCTAATTACCAAGTTACTTCCCCAAAATAAAGTTTAAGTTAAGTTCGTCTCCAAAGGAGGAACCTTTGGTGACCAAAATTTTATCCTTCCTTTTTCGCTTGGTTTCTTGCCAAATTCCTACTATAGTTCATTCTATTTATGTAATACTCATTGTGTGATGATTATGGACCTAATTTACAAGTTACTTCCCCATAATAAAGTTTAAGTTAAGTTCGTCTCCAAAGGAGGAACCTTTGGTGACCAAAAGTTTATCCTTCCTTTTTCGCTTGGATTCTTGCCAAATTCCTACTATAGTTCATTCTATTTATGTAATACTAATTGTATGATGATTATTGACCTAATTAACAAGTTACTTCCCGATAATAAAGTTTAACTTAAGTTCGTCTCCAAAGTAGGAACCTTTGGTGACCAAAATTTTATCCTACCTTTTTGGCTTGGTTTCTTCCCAAATTCCTACTATAGTTCATTCTATTTATGTAATACTCATTGTATGATGATTATGGACCTAATTAACAAGTTACTTCCCCATAATAAAGTTTAACGTAAGTTCGTCCCCAAAGGAGGAACCTTTGGTGACCAAAATTTTATCCTACCTTTTTGGCTTGGTTTCTTCCCAAATTCCTACTATAGTTCATTCTATCTATGTAATACTCATTGTATGATGATTATGGACCTAATTAACAAGTTACTTCCCCATAATAAAGTTTAAGTTAAGTTCGTCTCCAAAGGAGAAACCTTTGGTGACCAAAAGTTTATCCTTCCTTTTTCACTTGGATTCTTGCCAAATTCCTACTATAGTTCATTCTATTTATGTAATACTAATTGTATGATGATTATGGACCTAATTAACAAGTTACTTCCCGATAATAAAGTTTAACTTAAGTTCGTCTCCAAAGTAGGAACCTTTGGTGACCAAAATTTTATCCTACCTTTTTGGCTTGGTTTCTTCCCAAATTCCTACTATAGTTCATTCTATTCATGTAATACTCATTGTATGATGATTATGGACCTAATTAACAAGTCACTTCCCCATAAAAAAGTTTAAGTTAAGTTCGTCTCCAAAGGAGGAACATTTGGGGACCAAAATTTTATCCTTCCTTTTTCGCTTGGTTTCTTGCCAAATTCCTACTATAGTTCCTTCTATTTGTGTAATACTCATTGTGTGATGATTATGGACCTAATTAACAAGTTACTTCCCCATAATAAAGTTTAAGTTAAGTTCGTCTCCAAAGGAGAAACCTTTGGTGACCAAAAGTTTATCCTTCCTTTTTCACTTGGATTCTTGCCAAATTCCTACTATAGTTCATTCTATTTATGTAATACTAATTGTATGATGATTATGGACCTAATTAACAAGTTACTTCCCGATAATAAAGTTTAACTTAAGTTCGTCTCCAAAGTAGGAACCTTTGGTGACCAAAATTTTATCCTTCCTTTTTCGCTTGGATTCTTCCCAAATTCCTACTATAGTTCAGTCTATTTAAGTAATACTAATTGTGTGATGTTTATGGACCTAATTAACAAGTTACTTTCCGATAATAAAGTTTAACTTAAGTTCGTCTCCAAAGGAGGAACCTTTGGTGACCAAAAGTTTATCCTTCCTTTTTCGCTTGGATTCTTCCCAAATTCCTACTATAGTTCATTCTATTTACGTAATACTCATTGTATGATGATTATTGACCTAATTAACAAGTTACTTTCCCAAAATAAAGTTTAAGTTAAGTTCGTCTCCAAAGGAGGAAACTTTGGTGACCAAAATTTTATCCATCCTTTTTCGCTTGGTTTCTTGCCAAATTCCTACTATAGTTCATTCTATCTATGTAATACTAATTGTATGATGATTATGGACCTAATTAACAAGTTACTTTCCGATAATAAAGTTTAACTTAAGTTCGTCTCCAAAGGAGGAACCTTTGGTGACCAAAAGTTTATCCTTCCTTTTTCGCTTGGATTCTTCCCAAATTCCTACTATAGTTCAGTCTATTTAAGTAATACTAATTGTGTGATGTTTATGGACCTAATTAACAAGTTACTTTCCGATAATAAAGTTTAACTTAAGTTCGTCTCCAAAGGAGGAACCTTTGGTGACCAAAAGTTTATCCTTCCTTTTTCGCTTGGATTCTTCCCAAATTCCTACTATAGTTCATTCTATTTACGTAATACTCATTGTATGATGATTATTGACCTAATTAACAAGTTACTTTCCCAAAATAAAGTTTAAGTTAAGTTCGTCTCCAAAGGAGGAAACTTTGGTGACCAAAATTTTATCCATCCTTTTTCGCTTGGTTTCTTGCCAAATTCCTACTATAGTTCATTCTATCTATGTAATACTAATTGTATGATGATTATGGACCTAATTAACAAGTTACTTTCCGATAATAAAGTTTAACTTAAGTTCGTCTCCAAAGGAGGAACCTTTGGTGACCAAAAGTTTATCCTTCCTTTTTCGCTTGGATTCTTCCCAAATTCCTACTATAGTTCAGTCTATTTAAGTAATACTAATTGTGTGATGTTTATGGACCTAATTAACAAGTTACTTTCCGATAATAAAGTTTAACTTAAGTTCGTCTCCAAAGGAGGAACCTTTGGTGACCAAAAGTTTATCCTTCCTTTTTCGCTTGGATTCTTCCCAAATTCCTACTATAGTTCATTCTATTTACGTAATACTCATTGTATGATGATTATTGACCTAATTAACAAGTTACTTTCCCAAAATAAAGTTTAAGTTAAGTTCGTCTCCAAAGTAGGAACCTTTGGTGACCAAAATTTTATCCTACCTTTTTGGCTTGGTTTCTTCCCAAATTCCTACTATAGTTCATTCTATTCATGTAATACTCATTGTATGATGATTATGGACCTAATTAACAAGTCACTTCCCCATAAAAAAGTTTAAGTTAAGTTCGTCTCCAAAGGAGGAACATTTGGGGACCAAAATTTTATCCTTCCTTTTTCGCTTGGTTTCTTGCCAAATTCCTACTATAGTTCCTTCTATTTGTGTAATACTCATTGTGTGATGATTATGGACCTAATTAACAAGTTACTTCCCCATAATAAAGTTTAAGTTAAGTTCGTCTCCAAAGGAGGAACCTTTGGTGACCAAAAGTTTATCCTTTATTTTTCGATTGGATTCTTGCCGAATTCCTACTATAGTTCATTCTATTTAAGTAATACTAATTGTGTGATGTTTATGGACCTAATTAACAAGTTACTTCCCCATAATAAAGTTTAACGTAAGTTCGTCTCCAAAGGAGGAACCTTTGGTGACCAAAAGTTTATCCTTCCTTTTTCGCTTGGATTCTTGCCAAATTCCTACTATAGTTCATTCTATTTATGTAATACTCATTGTGTGATGATTATGGACCTAATTAACAAGTTACTTCCCCAAAATAAAGTTTAAGTTAAGTTCGTCTCCAAAGGAGGAACCTTTGGTGACCAAAAGTTTGTCCTTTATTTTTCGCTTGGATTCTTGCCAAATTCCTACTATAGTTCATTCTATTTAAGTAATACTAATTGTGTGATGTTTATGGACCTAATTAACAAGTTACTTTCCGATAATAAAGTTTAACTTAAGTTCGTCTCCAAAGGAGGAACCTTTGGTGACCAAAAGTTTATCCTTCCTTTTTCGCTTGGATTCTTCCCAAATTCCTACTATAGTCATTCTATTTACGTAATACTCATTGTGTGATGATCATTGACCTAATTAACAAGTTACTTCCCCATAATAAAGTTTAAGTTAAATTCGTCTCCAAAGGAGGAACCTTTGGTGACCAAAAGTTTATCCTTCCTTTTTCGCTTGGATTCTTGCCAAATTCCTACTATAGTTCATTCTATTTATGTAATACTAATTGTATGATGATTATTGACCTAATTAACAAATTACTTCCCGATAATAAAGTTTAACTTAAGTTCGTCTCCAAAGTAGGAACCTTTGGTGACCAAAATTTTATCCTACCTTTTTGGCTTGGTTTCTTCCCAAATTCCTACTATAGTTCATTCTATTTATGTAATACTCATTGTATGATGTTTATGGACCTAATTAACAAGTTACTTTCCGATAATAAAGTTTAACTTAAGTTCGTCTCCAAAGTAGGAACCTTTGGTGACCAAAAGTTTATCCTTCCTTTTTCGCTTGGATTCTTCCCAAATTCCTACTATAGTTCATTCTATTTACATAATACTCATTGTATGATAATCATTGACCTAATTACCAAGTTACTTCCCCAAAATAAAGTTTAAGTTAAGTTCGTCTCCAAAGGAGGAACCTTTGGTGACCAAAATTTTATCCTTCCTTTTTCGCTTGGTTTCTTGCCAAATTCCTACTATAGTTCATTCTATTTATGTAATACTCATTGTGTGATGATTATGGACCTAATTTACAAGTTACTTCCCCATAATAAAGTTTAAGTTAAGTTCGTCTCCAAAGGAGGAACCTTTGGTGACCAAAAGTTTATCCTTCCTTTTTCGCTTGGATTCTTGCCAAATTCCTACTATAGTTCATTCTATTTATGTAATACTAATTGTATGATGATTATTGACCTAATTAACAAGTTACTTCCCGATAATAAAGTTTAACTTAAGTTCGTCTCCAAAGTAGGAACCTTTGGTGACCAAAATTTTATCCTACCTTTTTGGCTTGGTTTCTTCCCAAATTCCTACTATAGTTCATTCTATTTATGTAATACTCATTGTATGATGATTATGGACCTAATTAACAAGTTACTTCCCCATAATAAAGTTTAACGTAAGTTCGTCCCCAAAGGAGGAACCTTTGGTGACCAAAATTTTATCCTACCTTTTTGGCTTGGTTTCTTCCCAAATTCCTACTATAGTTCATTCTATCTATGTAATACTCATTGTATGATGATTATGGACCTAATTAACAAGTTACTTCCCCATAATAAAGTTTAACTTAAGTTCGTCTCCAAAGGAGGAACCTTTGGTGACCAAAAGTTTATCCTTCCTTTTTCGCTTGGATTCTTCCCAAATTCCTACTATAGTTCAGTCTATTTAAGTAATACTAATTGTGTGATGTTTATGGACCTAATTAACAAGTTACTTTCCGATAATAAAGTTTAACTTAAGTTCGTCTCCAAAGGAGGAACCTTTGGTGACCAAAAGTTTATCCTTCCTTTTTCGCTTGGATTCTTCCCAAATTCCTACTATAGTTCATTCTATTTACGTAATACTCATTGTATGATGATTATTGACCTAATTAACAAGTTACTTTCCCAAAATAAAGTTTAAGTTAAGTTCGTCTCCAAAGTAGGAACCTTTGGTGACCAAAATTTTATCCTACCTTTTTGGCTTGGTTTCTTCCCAAATTCCTACTATAGTTCATTCTATTCATGTAATACTCATTGTATGATGATTATGGACCTAATTAACAAGTCACTTCCCCATAAAAAAGTTTAAGTTAAGTTCGTCTCCAAAGGAGGAACATTTGGGGACCAAAATTTTATCCTTCCTTTTTCGCTTGGTTTCTTGCCAAATTCCTACTATAGTTCCTTCTATTTGTGTAATACTCATTGTGTGATGATTATGGACCTAATTAACAAGTTACTTCCCCATAATAAAGTTTAAGTTAAGTTCGTCTCCAAAGGAGGAACCTTTGGTGACCAAAAGTTTATCCTTTATTTTTCGATTGGATTCTTGCCGAATTCCTACTATAGTTCATTCTATTTAAGTAATACTAATTGTGTGATGTTTATGGACCTAATTAACAAGTTACTTCCCCATAATAAAGTTTAACGTAAGTTCGTCTCCAAAGGAGGAACCTTTGGTGACCAAAAGTTTATCCTTCCTTTTTCGCTTGGATTCTTGCCAAATTCCTACTATAGTTCATTCTATTTATGTAATACTCATTGTGTGATGATTATGGACCTAATTAACAAGTTACTTCCCCAAAATAAAGTTTAAGTTAAGTTCGTCTCCAAAGGAGGAACCTTTGGTGACCAAAAGTTTGTCCTTTATTTTTCGCTTGGATTCTTGCCAAATTCCTACTATAGTTCATTCTATTTAAGTAATACTAATTGTGTGATGTTTATGGACCTAATTAACAAGTTACTTTCCGATAATAAAGTTTAACTTAAGTTCGTCTCCAAAGGAGGAACCTTTGGTGACCAAAAGTTTATCCTTCCTTTTTCGCTTGGATTCTTCCCAAATTCCTACTATAGTCATTCTATTTACGTAATACTCATTGTGTGATGATCATTGACCTAATTAACAAGTTACTTCCCCATAATAAAGTTTAAGTTAAATTCGTCTCCAAAGGAGGAACCTTTGGTGACCAAAAGTTTATCCTTCCTTTTTCGCTTGGATTCTTGCCAAATTCCTACTATAGTTCATTCTATTTATGTAATACTAATTGTATGATGATTATTGACCTAATTAACAAATTACTTCCCGATAATAAAGTTTAACTTAAGTTCGTCTCCAAAGTAGGAACCTTTGGTGACCAAAATTTTATCCTACCTTTTTGGCTTGGTTTCTTCCCAAATTCCTACTATAGTTCATTCTATTTATGTAATACTCATTGTATGATGTTTATGGACCTAATTAACAAGTTACTTTCCGATAATAAAGTTTAACTTAAGTTCGTCTCCAAAGTAGGAACCTTTGGTGACCAAAAGTTTATCCTTCCTTTTTCGCTTGGATTCTTCCCAAATTCCTACTATAGTTCATTCTATTTACATAATACTCATTGTATGATAATCATTGACCTAATTACCAAGTTACTTCCCCAAAATAAAGTTTAAGTTAAGTTCGTCTCCAAAGGAGGAACCTTTGGTGACCAAAATTTTATCCTTCCTTTTTCGCTTGGTTTCTTGCCAAATTCCTACTATAGTTCATTCTATTTATGTAATACTCATTGTGTGATGATTATGGACCTAATTTACAAGTTACTTCCCCATAATAAAGTTTAAGTTAAGTTCGTCTCCAAAGGAGGAACCTTTGGTGACCAAAAGTTTATCCTTCCTTTTTCGCTTGGATTCTTGCCAAATTCCTACTATAGTTCATTCTATTTATGTAATACTAATTGTATGATGATTATTGACCTAATTAACAAGTTACTTCCCGATAATAAAGTTTAACTTAAGTTCGTCTCCAAAGTAGGAACCTTTGGTGACCAAAATTTTATCCTACCTTTTTGGCTTGGTTTCTTCCCAAATTCCTACTATAGTTCATTCTATTTATGTAATACTCATTGTATGATGATTATGGACCTAATTAACAAGTTACTTCCCCATAATAAAGTTTAACGTAAGTTCGTCCCCAAAGGAGGAACCTTTGGTGACCAAAATTTTATCCTACCTTTTTGGCTTGGTTTCTTCCCAAATTCCTACTATAGTTCATTCTATCTATGTAATACTCATTGTATGATGATTATGGACCTAATTAACAAGTTACTTCCCCATAATAAAGTTTAAGTTAAGTTCGTCTCCAAAGGAGAAACCTTTGGTGACCAAAAGTTTATCCTTCCTTTTTCACTTGGATTCTTGCCAAATTCCTACTATAGTTCATTCTATTTATGTAATACTAATTGTATGATGATTATGGACCTAATTAACAAGTTACTTCCCGATAATAAAGTTTAACTTAAGTTCGTCTCCAAAGTAGGAACCTTTGGTGACCAAAATTTTATCCTACCTTTTTGGCTTGGTTTCTTCCCAAATTCCTACTATAGTTCATTCTATTCATGTAATACTCATTGTATGATGATTATGGACCTAATTAACAAGTCACTTCCCCATAAAAAAGTTTAAGTTAAGTTCGTCTCCAAAGGAGGAACATTTGGGGACCAAAATTTTATCCTTCCTTTTTCGCTTGGTTTCTTGCCAAATTCCTACTATAGTTCCTTCTATTTGTGTAATACTCATTGTGTGATGATTATGGACCTAATTAACAAGTTACTTCCCCATAATAAAGTTTAAGTTAAGTTCGTCTCCAAAGGAGGAACCTTTGGTGACCAAAAGTTTATCCTTTATTTTTCGATTGGATTCTTGCCGAATTCCTACTATAGTTCATTCTATTTAAGTAATACTAATTGTGTGATGTTTATGGACCTAATTAACAAGTTACTTCCCCATAATAAAGTTTAACGTAAGTTCGTCTCCAAAGGAGGAACCTTTGGTGACCAAAAGTTTATCCTTCCTTTTTCGCTTGGATTCTTGCCAAATTCCTACTATAGTTCATTCTATTTATGTAATACTCATTGTGTGATGATTATGGACCTAATTAACAAGTTACTTCCCCAAAATAAAGTTTAAGTTAAGTTCGTCTCCAAAGGAGGAACCTTTGGTGACCAAAAGTTTGTCCTTTATTTTTCGCTTGGATTCTTGCCAAATTCCTACTATAGTTCATTCTATTTAAGTAATACTAATTGTGTGATGTTTATGGACCTAATTAACAAGTTACTTTCCGATAATAAAGTTTAACTTAAGTTCGTCTCCAAAGGAGGAACCTTTGGTGACCAAAAGTTTATCCTTCCTTTTTCGCTTGGATTCTTCCCAAATTCCTACTATAGTTCAGTCTATTTAAGTAATACTAATTGTGTGATGTTTATGGACCTAATTAACAAGTTACTTTCCGATAATAAAGTTTAACTTAAGTTCGTCTCCAAAGGAGGAACCTTTGGTGACCAAAAGTTTATCCTTCCTTTTTCGCTTGGATTCTTCCCAAATTCCTACTATAGTTCATTCTATTTACGTAATACTCATTGTATGATGATTATTGACCTAATTAACAAGTTACTTTCCCAAAATAAAGTTTAAGTTAAGTTCGTCTCCAAAGGAGGAAACTTTGGTGACCAAAATTTTATCCATCCTTTTTCGCTTGGTTTCTTGCCAAATTCCTACTATAGTTCATTCTATTTATGTAATACTAATTGTATGATGATTATTGACCTAATTAACAACTTAGTTCCCGATAATAAAGTTTAACTTAAGTTCGTCTCCAAAGGAGGAACCTTTGGTGACCAAAATTTTATCCATCCTTTTTCGCTTGGTTTCTTGCCAAATTCCTACTATAGTTCATTCTATTTATGTAATACTAATTGTATGATGATTATTGACCTAATTAACAAGTTAGTTCCCGATAATAAAGTTTAACTTAAGTTCGTCTCCAAGGTAGGAACCTTTGGTGACCAAAATTTTATCCTACCTTTTTGGCTTGGTTTCTTCCCAAATTCCTACTATAGTTCATTCTCTTTATGTAATACTCGTTGTATGATGATTATGGACCTAATTAACAAGTTACTTCCCCATAATAAAGTTTAACGTAAGTTCGTCTCCAAAGGAGGAACCTTTGGTGACCAAAATTTTATCCTACCTTTTTGGCTTGGTTTCTTCCCAAATTCCTACTATAGTTCATTCTATTTATGTAATACTCATTGTATGATGATTATGGACCTAATTAACAAGTTACTTCCCCATAATAAAGTTTAAGTTAAGTTCGTCTCCAAAGGAGGAACCTTTGGTGACCAAAAGTTTATCCTTTATTTTTCGATTGGATTCTTGCCGAATTCCTACTATAGTTCATTCTATTTAAGTAATACTAATTGTGTGATGTTTATGGACCTAATTAACAAGTTACTTCCCCATAATAAAGTTTAACGTAAGTTCGTCTCCAAAGGAGGAACCTTTGGTGACCAAAAGTTTATCCTTCCTTTTTCGCTTGGATTCTTGCCAAATTCCTACTATAGTTCATTCTATTTATGTAATACTCATTGTGTGATGATTATGGACCTAATTAACAAGTTACTTCCCCAAAATAAAGTTTAAGTTAAGTTCGTCTCCAAAGGAGGAACCTTTGGTGACCAAAAGTTTGTCCTTTATTTTTCGCTTGGATTCTTGCCAAATTCCTACTATAGTTCATTCTATTTAAGTAATACTAATTGTGTGATGTTTATGGACCTAATTAACAAGTTACTTTCCGATAATAAAGTTTAACTTAAGTTCGTCTCCAAAGGAGGAACCTTTGGTGACCAAAAGTTTATCCTTCCTTTTTCGCTTGGATTCTTCCCAAATTCCTACTATAGTTCAGTCTATTTAAGTAATACTAATTGTGTGATGTTTATGGACCTAATTAACAAGTTACTTTCCGATAATAAAGTTTAACTTAAGTTCGTCTCCAAAGGAGGAACCTTTGGTGACCAAAAGTTTATCCTTCCTTTTTCGCTTGGATTCTTCCCAAATTCCTACTATAGTTCATTCTATTTACGTAATACTCATTGTATGATGATTATTGACCTAATTAACAAGTTACTTTCCCAAAATAAAGTTTAAGTTAAGTTCGTCTCCAAAGGAGGAAACTTTGGTGACCAAAATTTTATCCATCCTTTTTCGCTTGGTTTCTTGCCAAATTCCTACTATAGTTCATTCTATTTATGTAATACTAATTGTATGATGATTATTGACCTAATTAACAACTTAGTTCCCGATAATAAAGTTTAACTTAAGTTCGTCTCCAAAGGAGGAACCTTTGGTGACCAAAATTTTATCCATCCTTTTTCGCTTGGTTTCTTGCCAAATTCCTACTATAGTTCATTCTATTTATGTAATACTAATTGTATGATGATTATTGACCTAATTAACAAGTTAGTTCCCGATAATAAAGTTTAACTTAAGTTCGTCTCCAAGGTAGGAACCTTTGGTGACCAAAATTTTATCCTACCTTTTTGGCTTGGTTTCTTCCCAAATTCCTACTATAGTTCATTCTCTTTATGTAATACTCGTTGTATGATGATTATGGACCTAATTAACAAGTTACTTCCCCATAATAAAGTTTAACGTAAGTTCGTCTCCAAAGGAGGAACCTTTGGTGACCAAAATTTTATCCTACCTTTTTGGCTTGGTTTCTTCCCAAATTCCTACTATAGTTCATTCTATTTATGTAATACTCATTGTATGATGATTATGGACCTAATTAACAAGTTACTTCCCCATAATAAAGTTTAAGTTAAGTTCGTCTCCAAAGGAGGAACCTTTGGTGACCAAAAGTTTATCCTTTATTTTTCGATTGGATTCTTGCCGAATTCCTACTATAGTTCATTCTATTTAAGTAATACTAATTGTGTGATGTTTATGGACCTAATTAACAAGTTACTTCCCCATAATAAAGTTTAACGTAAGTTCGTCTCCAAAGGAGGAACCTTTGGTGACCAAAAGTTTATCCTTCCTTTTTCGCTTGGATTCTTGCCAAATTCCTACTATAGTTCATTCTATTTATGTAATACTCATTGTGTGATGATTATGGACCTAATTAACAAGTTACTTCCCCAAAATAAAGTTTAAGTTAAGTTCGTCTCCAAAGGAGGAACCTTTGGTGACCAAAAGTTTGTCCTTTATTTTTCGCTTGGATTCTTGCCAAATTCCTACTATAGTTCATTCTATTTAAGTAATACTAATTGTGTGATGTTTATGGACCTAATTAACAAGTTACTTTCCGATAATAAAGTTTAACTTAAGTTCGTCTCCAAAGGAGGAACCTTTGGTGACCAAAAGTTTATCCTTCCTTTTTCGCTTGGATTCTTCCCAAATTCCTACTATAGTTCAGTCTATTTAAGTAATACTAATTGTGTGATGTTTATGGACCTAATTAACAAGTTACTTTCCGATAATAAAGTTTAACTTAAGTTCGTCTCCAAAGGAGGAACCTTTGGTGACCAAAAGTTTATCCTTCCTTTTTCGCTTGGATTCTTCCCAAATTCCTACTATAGTTCATTCTATTTACGTAATACTCATTGTATGATGATTATTGACCTAATTAACAAGTTACTTTCCCAAAATAAAGTTTAAGTTAAGTTCGTCTCCAAAGGAGGAAACTTTGGTGACCAAAATTTTATCCATCCTTTTTCGCTTGGTTTCTTGCCAAATTCCTACTATAGTTCATTCTATTTATGTAATACTAATTGTATGATGATTATTGACCTAATTAACAACTTAGTTCCCGATAATAAAGTTTAACTTAAGTTCGTCTCCAAAGGAGGAACCTTTGGTGACCAAAATTTTATCCATCCTTTTTCGCTTGGTTTCTTGCCAAATTCCTACTATAGTTCATTCTATTTATGTAATACTAATTGTATGATGATTATTGACCTAATTAACAAGTTAGTTCCCGATAATAAAGTTTAACTTAAGTTCGTCTCCAAGGTAGGAACCTTTGGTGACCAAAATTTTATCCTACCTTTTTGGCTTGGTTTCTTCCCAAATTCCTACTATAGTTCATTCTCTTTATGTAATACTCGTTGTATGATGATTATGGACCTAATTAACAAGTTACTTCCCCATAATAAAGTTTAACGTAAGTTCGTCTCCAAAGGAGGAACCTTTGGTGACCAAAATTTTATCCTACCTTTTTGGCTTGGTTTCTTCCCAAATTCCTACTATAGTTCATTCTATTTATGTAATACTCATTGTATGATGATTATGGACCTAATTAACAAGTTACTTCCCCATAATAAAGTTTAAGTTATGTTCGTCTCCAAAGGAGGAACCTTTGGTGACCAAAATTTTATCCTTCCTTTTTCGCTTGGTTTCTTGCCAAATTCCTACTATAGTTCATTCTATTTATGTAATACTCATTGTATGATGATTATGGACCTAATTAAAAAGTTACTTTCCGATAATAAAGTTTAACTTAAGTTCGTCTCCAAAGGAGGAACCTTTGGTGACCAAAAGTTTATCCTTCCTTTTTCGCTTGGATTCTTCCCAAATTCCTACTATAGTTCATTCTATTTAAGTAATACTAATTGTGTGATGTTTATGGACCTAATTAACAAGTTACTTTCCGATAATAAAGTTTAACTTAAGTTCGTCTCCAAAGTAGGAACCTTTGGTGACCAAAATTTTATCCTACCTTTTTGGCTTGGTTTCTTCCCAAATTCCTACTATAGTTCATTCTATTTATGTAATACTCATTGTATGATGATTATGGACCTAATTAACAAGTTACTTCCCCATAATAAAGTTTAACGTAAGTTCGTCCCCAAAGGAGGAACCTTTGGTGACCAAAATTTTATCCTACCTTTTTGGCTTGGTTTCTTCCCAAATTCCTACTATAGTTCATTCTATCTATGTAATACTCATTGTATGATGATTATGGACCTAATTAACAAGTTACTTCCCCATAATAAAGTTTAAGTTAAGTTCGTCTCCAAAGGAGAAACCTTTGGTGACCAAAAGTTTATCCTTCCTTTTTCCCTTGGATTCTTGCCAAATTCCTACTATAGTTCATTCTATTTATGTAATACTAATTGTATGATGATTATGGACCTAATTAACAAGTTACTTCCCGATAATAAAGTTTAACTTAAGTTCGTCTCCAAAGTAGGAACCTTTGGTGACCAAAATTTTATCCTACCTTTTTGGCTTGGTTTCTTCCCAAATTCCTACTATAGTTCATTCTATTCATGTAATACTCATTGTATGATGATTATGGACCTAATTAACAAGTTACTTCCCCATAAAAAAGTTTAAGTTAAGTTCGTCTCCAAAGGAGGAACATTTGGGGACCAAAATTTTATCCTTCCTTTTTCGCTTGGTTTCTTGCCAAATTCCTACTATAGTTCCTTCTATTTGTGTAATACTCATTGTGTGATGATTATGGACCTAATTAACAAGTTACTTCCCCATAATAAAGTTTAAGTTAAGTTCGTCTCCAAAGGAGGAACCTTTGGTGACCAAAAGTTTATCCTTTATTTTTCGATTGGATTCTTGCCGAATTCCTACTATAGTTCATTCTATTTAAGTAATACTAATTGTGTGATGTTTATGGACCTAATTAACAAGTTACTTCCCCATAATAAAGTTTAACGTAAGTTCGTCTCCAAAGGAGGAACCTTTGGTGACCAAAAGTTTATCCTTCCTTTTTCGCTTGGATTATTGCCAAATTCCTACTATAGTTCATTCTATTTATGTAATACTCATTGTGTGATGATTATGGACCTAATTAACAAGTTACTTCCCCAAAATAAAGTTTAAGTTAAGTTCGTCTCCAAAGGAGGAACCTTTGGTGACCAAAAGTTTGTCCTTTATTTTTCGCTTGGATTCTTGCCAAATTCCTACTATAGTTCATTCTATTTAAGTAATACTAATTGTGTGATGTTTATGGACCTAATTAACAAGTTACTTTCCGATAATAAAGTTTAACTTAAGTTCGTCTCCAAAGGAGGAACCTTTGGTGACCAAAAGTTTATCCTTCCTTTTTCGCTTGGATTCTTCCCAAATTCCTACTATAGTTCAGTCTATTTAAGTAATACTAATTGTGTGATGTTTATGGACCTAATTAACAAGTTACTTTCCGATAATAAAGTTTAACTTAAGTTCGTCTCCAAAGGAGGAACCTTTGGTGACCAAAAGTTTATCCTTCCTTTTTCGCTTGGATTCTTCCCAAATTCCTACTATAGTTCATTCTATTTACGTAATACTCATTGTATGATGATTATTGACCTAATTAACAAGTTACTTTCCCAAAATAAAGTTTAAGTTAAGTTCGTCTCCAAAGGAGGAAACTTTGGTGACCAAAATTTTATCCATCCTTTTTCGCTTGGTTTCTTGCCAAATTCCTACTATAGTTCATTCTATTTATGTAATACTAATTGTATGATGATTATTGACCTAATTAACAACTTAGTTCCCGATAATAAAGTTTAACTTAAGTTCGTCTCCAAAGGAGGAACCTTTGGTGACCAAAATTTTATCCATCCTTTTTCGCTTGGTTTCTTGCCAAATTCCTACTATAGTTCATTCTATTTATGTAATACTAATTGTATGATGATTATTGACCTAATTAACAAGTTAGTTCCCGATAATAAAGTTTAACTTAAGTTCGTCTCCAAAGTAGGAACCTTTGGTGACCAAAATTTTATCCTACCTTTTTGGCTTGGTTTCTTCCCAAATTCCTACTATAGTTCATTCTATTTATGTAATACTCATTGTATGATGTTTATGGACCTAATTAACAAGTTACTTTCCGATAATAAAGTTTAACTTAAGTTCGTCTCCAAAGTAGGAACCTTTGGTGACCAAAAGTTTATCCTTCCTTTTTCGCTTGGATTCTTCCCAAATTCCTACTATAGTTCATTCTATTTACATAATACTCATTGTATGATAATCATTGACCTAATTACCAAGTTACTTCCCCAAAATAAAGTTTAAGTTAAGTTCGTCTCCAAAGGAGGAACCTTTGGTGACCAAAATTTTATCCTTCCTTTTTCGCTTGGTTTCTTGCCAAATTCCTACTATAGTTCATTCTATTTATGTAATACTCATTGTGTGATGATTATGGACCTAATTTACAAGTTACTTCCCCATAATAAAGTTTAAGTTAAGTTCGTCTCCAAAGGAGGAACCTTTGGTGACCAAAAGTTTATCCTTCCTTTTTCGCTTGGATTCTTGCCAAATTCCTACTATAGTTCATTCTATTTATGTAATACTAATTGTATGATGATTATTGACCTAATTAACAAGTTACTTCCCGATAATAAAGTTTAACTTAAGTTCGTCTCCAAAGTAGGAACCTTTGGTGACCAAAATTTTATCCTACCTTTTTGGCTTGGTTTCTTCCCAAATTCCTACTATAGTTCATTCTATTTATGTAATACTCATTGTATGATGATTATGGACCTAATTAACAAGTTACTTCCCCATAATAAAGTTTAACGTAAGTTCGTCCCCAAAGGAGGAACCTTTGGTGACCAAAATTTTATCCTACCTTTTTGGCTTGGTTTCTTCCCAAATTCCTACTATAGTTCATTCTATCTATGTAATACTCATTGTATGATGATTATGGACCTAATTAACAAGTTACTTCCCCATAGTAAAGTTTAAGTTAAGTTCGTCTCCAAAGGAGGAACCTTTGGTGACCAAAAGTTTATCCTTTATTTTTCGATTGGATTCTTGCCGAATTCCTACTATAGTTCATTCTATTTAAGTAATACTAATTGTGTGATGTTTATGGACCTAATTAACAAGTTACTTCCCCATAATAAAGTTTAACGTAAGTTCGTCTCCAAAGGAGGAACCTTTGGTGACCAAAAGTTTATCCTTCCTTTTTCGCTTGGATTCTTGCCAAATTCCTACTATAGTTCATTCTATTTATGTAATACTCATTGTGTGATGATTATGGACCTAATTAACAAGTTACTTCCCCAAAATAAAGTTTAAGTTAAGTTCGTCTCCAAAGGAGGAACCTTTGGTGACCAAAAGTTTGTCCTTTATTTTTCGCTTGGATTCTTGCCAAATTCCTACTATAGTTCATTCTATTTAAGTAATACTAATTGTGTGATGTTTATGGACCTAATTAACAAGTTACTTTCCGATAATAAAGTTTAACTTAAGTTCGTCTCCAAAGGAGGAACCTTTGGTGACCAAAAGTTTATCCTTCCTTTTTCGCTTGGATTCTTCCCAAATTCCTACTATAGTTCAGTCTATTTAAGTAATACTAATTGTGTGATGTTTATGGACCTAATTAACAAGTTACTTTCCGATAATAAAGTTTAACTTAAGTTCGTCTCCAAAGGAGGAACCTTTGGTGACCAAAAGTTTATCCTTCCTTTTTCGCTTGGATTCTTCCCAAATTCCTACTATAGTTCATTCTATTTACGTAATACTCATTGTATGATGATTATTGACCTAATTAACAAGTTACTTTCCCAAAATAAAGTTTAAGTTAAGTTCGTCTCCAAAGGAGGAAACTTTGGTGACCAAAATTTTATCCATCCTTTTTCGCTTGGTTTCTTGCCAAATTCCTACTATAGTTCATTCTATTTATGTAATACTAATTGTATGATGATTATTGACCTAATTAACAACTTAGTTCCCGATAATAAAGTTTAACTTAAGTTCGTCTCCAAAGGAGGAACCTTTGGTGACCAAAATTTTATCCATCCTTTTTCGCTTGGTTTCTTGCCAAATTCCTACTATAGTTCATTCTATTTATGTAATACTAATTGTATGATGATTATTGACCTAATTAACAAGTTAGTTCCCGATAATAAAGTTTAACTTAAGTTCGTCTCCAAGGTAGGAACCTTTGGTGACCAAAATTTTATCCTACCTTTTTGGCTTGGTTTCTTCCCAAATTCCTACTATAGTTCATTCTCTTTATGTAATACTCGTTGTATGATGATTATGGACCTAATTAACAAGTTACTTCCCCATAATAAAGTTTAACGTAAGTTCGTCTCCAAAGGAGGAACCTTTGGTGACCAAAATTTTATCCTACCTTTTTGGCTTGGTTTCTTCCCAAATTCCTACTATAGTTCATTCTATTTATGTAATACTCATTGTATGATGATTATGGACCTAATTAACAAGTTACTTCCCCATAATAAAGTTTAAGTTATGTTCGTCTCCAAAGGAGGAACCTTTGGTGACCAAAATTTTATCCTTCCTTTTTCGCTTGGTTTCTTGCCAAATTCCTACTATAGTTCATTCTATTTATGTAATACTCATTGTATGATGATTATGGACCTAATTAAAAAGTTACTTTCCGATAATAAAGTTTAACTTAAGTTCGTCTCCAAAGGAGGAACCTTTGGTGACCAAAAGTTTATCCTTCCTTTTTCGCTTGGATTCTTCCCAAATTCCTACTATAGTTCATTCTATTTAAGTAATACTAATTGTGTGATGTTTATGGACCTAATTAACAAGTTACTTTCCGATAATAAAGTTTAACTTAAGTTCGTCTCCAAAGTAGGAACCTTTGGTGACCAAAATTTTATCCTACCTTTTTGGCTTGGTTTCTTCCCAAATTCCTACTATAGTTCATTCTATTTATGTAATACTCATTGTATGATGATTATGGACCTAATTAACAAGTTACTTCCCCATAATAAAGTTTAACGTAAGTTCGTCCCCAAAGGAGGAACCTTTGGTGACCAAAATTTTATCCTACCTTTTTGGCTTGGTTTCTTCCCAAATTCCTACTATAGTTCATTCTATCTATGTAATACTCATTGTATGATGATTATGGACCTAATTAACAAGTTACTTCCCCATAATAAAGTTTAAGTTAAGTTCGTCTCCAAAGGAGAAACCTTTGGTGACCAAAAGTTTATCCTTCCTTTTTCCCTTGGATTCTTGCCAAATTCCTACTATAGTTCATTCTATTTATGTAATACTAATTGTATGATGATTATGGACCTAATTAACAAGTTACTTCCCGATAATAAAGTTTAACTTAAGTTCGTCTCCAAAGTAGGAACCTTTGGTGACCAAAATTTTATCCTACCTTTTTGGCTTGGTTTCTTCCCAAATTCCTACTATAGTTCATTCTATTCATGTAATACTCATTGTATGATGATTATGGACCTAATTAACAAGTTACTTCCCCATAAAAAAGTTTAAGTTAAGTTCGTCTCCAAAGGAGGAACATTTGGGGACCAAAATTTTATCCTTCCTTTTTCGCTTGGTTTCTTGCCAAATTCCTACTATAGTTCCTTCTATTTGTGTAATACTCATTGTGTGATGATTATGGACCTAATTAACAAGTTACTTCCCCATAATAAAGTTTAAGTTAAGTTCGTCTCCAAAGGAGGAACCTTTGGTGACCAAAAGTTTATCCTTTATTTTTCGATTGGATTCTTGCCGAATTCCTACTATAGTTCATTCTATTTAAGTAATACTAATTGTGTGATGTTTATGGACCTAATTAACAAGTTACTTCCCCATAATAAAGTTTAACGTAAGTTCGTCTCCAAAGGAGGAACCTTTGGTGACCAAAAGTTTATCCTTCCTTTTTCGCTTGGATTATTGCCAAATTCCTACTATAGTTCATTCTATTTATGTAATACTCATTGTGTGATGATTATGGACCTAATTAACAAGTTACTTCCCCAAAATAAAGTTTAAGTTAAGTTCGTCTCCAAAGGAGGAACCTTTGGTGACCAAAAGTTTGTCCTTTATTTTTCGCTTGGATTCTTGCCAAATTCCTACTATAGTTCATTCTATTTAAGTAATACTAATTGTGTGATGTTTATGGACCTAATTAACAAGTTACTTTCCGATAATAAAGTTTAACTTAAGTTCGTCTCCAAAGGAGGAACCTTTGGTGACCAAAAGTTTATCCTTCCTTTTTCGCTTGGATTCTTCCCAAATTCCTACTATAGTTCAGTCTATTTAAGTAATACTAATTGTGTGATGTTTATGGACCTAATTAACAAGTTACTTTCCGATAATAAAGTTTAACTTAAGTTCGTCTCCAAAGGAGGAACCTTTGGTGACCAAAAGTTTATCCTTCCTTTTTCGCTTGGATTCTTCCCAAATTCCTACTATAGTTCATTCTATTTACGTAATACTCATTGTATGATGATTATTGACCTAATTAACAAGTTACTTTCCCAAAATAAAGTTTAAGTTAAGTTCGTCTCCAAAGGAGGAAACTTTGGTGACCAAAATTTTATCCATCCTTTTTCGCTTGGTTTCTTGCCAAATTCCTACTATAGTTCATTCTATTTATGTAATACTAATTGTATGATGATTATTGACCTAATTAACAACTTAGTTCCCGATAATAAAGTTTAACTTAAGTTCGTCTCCAAAGGAGGAACCTTTGGTGACCAAAATTTTATCCATCCTTTTTCGCTTGGTTTCTTGCCAAATTCCTACTATAGTTCATTCTATTTATGTAATACTAATTGTATGATGATTATTGACCTAATTAACAAGTTAGTTCCCGATAATAAAGTTTAACTTAAGTTCGTCTCCAAAGTAGGAACCTTTGGTGACCAAAATTTTATCCTACCTTTTTGGCTTGGTTTCTTCCCAAATTCCTACTATAGTTCATTCTATTTATGTAATACTCATTGTATGATGTTTATGGACCTAATTAACAAGTTACTTTCCGATAATAAAGTTTAACTTAAGTTCGTCTCCAAAGTAGGAACCTTTGGTGACCAAAAGTTTATCCTTCCTTTTTCGCTTGGATTCTTCCCAAATTCCTACTATAGTTCATTCTATTTACATAATACTCATTGTATGATAATCATTGACCTAATTACCAAGTTACTTCCCCAAAATAAAGTTTAAGTTAAGTTCGTCTCCAAAGGAGGAACCTTTGGTGACCAAAATTTTATCCTTCCTTTTTCGCTTGGTTTCTTGCCAAATTCCTACTATAGTTCATTCTATTTATGTAATACTCATTGTGTGATGATTATGGACCTAATTTACAAGTTACTTCCCCATAATAAAGTTTAAGTTAAGTTCGTCTCCAAAGGAGGAACCTTTGGTGACCAAAAGTTTATCCTTCCTTTTTCGCTTGGATTCTTGCCAAATTCCTACTATAGTTCATTCTATTTATGTAATACTAATTGTATGATGATTATTGACCTAATTAACAAGTTACTTCCCGATAATAAAGTTTAACTTAAGTTCGTCTCCAAAGTAGGAACCTTTGGTGACCAAAATTTTATCCTACCTTTTTGGCTTGGTTTCTTCCCAAATTCCTACTATAGTTCATTCTATTTATGTAATACTCATTGTATGATGATTATGGACCTAATTAACAAGTTACTTCCCCATAATAAAGTTTAACGTAAGTTCGTCCCCAAAGGAGGAACCTTTGGTGACCAAAATTTTATCCTACCTTTTTGGCTTGGTTTCTTCCCAAATTCCTACTATAGTTCATTCTATCTATGTAATACTCATTGTATGATGATTATGGACCTAATTAACAAGTTACTTCCCCATAGTAAAGTTTAAGTTAAGTTCGTCTCCAAAGGAGAAACCTTTGGTGACCAAAAGTTTATCCTTCCTTTTTCACTTGGATTCTTGCCAAATTCCTACTATAGTTCATTCTATTTATGTAATACTAATTGTATGATGATTATGGACCTAATTAACAAGTTACTTCCCGATAATAAAGTTTAACTTAAGTTCGTCTCCAAAGTAGGAACCTTTGGTGACCAAAATTTTATACTACCTTTTTGGCTTGGTTTCTTCCCAAATTCCTACTATAGTTCATTCTATTCATGTAATACTCATTGTATGATGATTATGGACCTAATTAACAAGTCACTTCCCCATAAAAAAGTTTAAGTTAAGTTCGTCTCCAAAGGAGGAACATTTGGGGACCAAAATTTTATCCTTCCTTTTTCGCTTGGTTTCTTGCCAAATTCCTACTATAGTTCCTTCTATTTGTGTAATACTCATTGTGTGATGATTATGGACCTAATTAACAAGTTACTTCCCCATAATAAAGTTTAAGTTAAGTTCGTCTCCAAAGGAGGAACCTTTGGTGACCAAAAGTTTATCCTTTATTTTTCGATTGGATTCTTGCCGAATTCCTACTATAGTTCATTCTATTTAAGTAATACTAATTGTGTGATGTTTATGGACCTAATTAACAAGTTACTTCCCCATAATAAAGTTTAACGTAAGTTCGTCTCCAAAGGAGGAACCTTTGGTGACCAAAAGTTTATCCTTCCTTTTTCGCTTGGATTCTTGCCAAATTCCTACTATAGTTCATTCTATTTATGTAATACTCATTGTGTGATGATTATGGACCTAATTAACAAGTTACTTCCCCAAAATAAAGTTTAAGTTAAGTTCGTCTCCAAAGGAGGAACCTTTGGTGACCAAAAGTTTGTCCTTTATTTTTCGCTTGGATTCTTGCCAAATTCCTACTATAGTTCATTCTATTTATGTAATACTAATTGTATGATGATTATTGACCTAATTAACAACTTAGTTCCCGATAATAAAGTTTAACTTAAGTTCGTCTCCAAAGGAGGAACCTTTGGTGACCAAAATTTTATCCATCCTTTTTCGCTTGGTTTCTTGCCAAATTCCTACTATAGTTCATTCTATTTATGTAATACTAATTGTATAATGATTATTGACCTAATTAACAAGTTAGTTCCCGATAATAAAGTTTAACTTAAGTTCGTCTCCAAGGTAGGAACCTTTGGTGACCAAAATTTTATCCTACCTTTTTGGCTTGGTTTCTTCCCAAATTCCTACTATAGTTCATTCTCTTTATGTAATACTCGTTGTATGATGATTATGGACCTAATTAACAAGTTACTTCCCCATAATAAAGTTTAACGTAAGTTCGTCTCCAAAGGAGGAACCTTTGGTGACCAAAATTTTATCCTACCTTTTTGGCTTGGTTTCTTCCCAAATTCCTACTATAGTTCATTCTATTTATGTAATACTCATTGTATGATGATTATGGACCTAATTAACAAGTTACTTCCCCATAATAAAGTTTAAGTTAAGTTCGTCTCCAAAGGAGGAACCTTTGGTGACCAAAAGTTTATCCTTTATTTTTCGATTGGATTCTTGCCGAATTCCTACTATAGTTCATTCTATTTAAGTAATACTAATTGTGTGATGTTTATGGACCTAATTAACAAGTTACTTCCCCATAATAAAGTTTAACGTAAGTTCGTCTCCAAAGGAGGAACCTTTGGTGACCAAAAGTTTATCCTTCCTTTTTCGCTTGGATTCTTGCCAAATTCCTACTATAGTTCATTCTATTTATGTAATACTCATTGTGTGATGATTATGGACCTAATTAACAAGTTACTTCCCCAAAATAAAGTTTAAGTTAAGTTCGTCTCCAAAGGAGGAACCTTTGGTGACCAAAATTTTATCCATCCTTTTTCGCTTGGTTTCTTGCCAAATTCCTACTATAGTTCATTCTATTTATGTAATACTAATTGTATGATGATTATTGACCTAATTAACAAGTTAGTTCCCGATAATAAAGTTTAACTTAAGTTCGTCTCCAAAGTAGGAACCTTTGGTGACCAAAATTTTATCCTACCTTTTTGGCTTGGTTTCTTCCCAAATTCCTACTATAGTTCATTCTATTTATGTAATACTCATTGTATGATGTTTATGGACCTAATTAACAAGTTACTTTCCGATAATAAAGTTTAACTTAAGTTCGTCTCCAAAGTAGGAACCTTTGGTGACCAAAAGTTTATCCTTCCTTTTTCGCTTGGATTCTTCCCAAATTCCTACTATAGTTCATTCTATTTACATAATACTCATTGTATGATAATCATTGACCTAATTACCAAGTTACTTCCCCAAAATAAAGTTTAAGTTAAGTTCGTCTCCAAAGGAGGAACCTTTGGTGACCAAAATTTTATCCTTCCTTTTTCGCTTGGTTTCTTGCCAAATTCCTACTATAGTTCATTCTATTTATGTAATACTCATTGTGTGATGATTATGGACCTAATTTACAAGTTACTTCCCCATAATAAAGTTTAAGTTAAGTTCGTCTCCAAAGGAGGAACCTTTGGTGACCAAAAGTTTATCCTTCCTTTTTCGCTTGGATTCTTGCCAAATTCCTACTATAGTTCATTCTATTTATGTAATACTAATTGTATGATGATTATTGACCTAATTAACAAGTTACTTCCCGATAATAAAGTTTAACTTAAGTTCGTCTCCAAAGTAGGAACCTTTGGTGACCAAAATTTTATCCTACCTTTTTGGCTTGGTTTCTTCCCAAATTCCTACTATAGTTCATTCTATTTATGTAATACTCATTGTATGATGATTATGGACCTAATTAACAAGTTACTTCCCCATAATAAAGTTTAACGTAAGTTCGTCCCCAAAGGAGGAACCTTTGGTGACCAAAATTTTATCCTACCTTTTTGGCTTGGTTTCTTCCCAAATTCCTACTATAGTTCATTCTATCTATGTAATACTCATTGTATGATGATTATGGACCTAATTAACAAGTTACTTCCCCATAGTAAAGTTTAAGTTAAGTTCGTCTCCAAAGGAGAAACCTTTGGTGACCAAAAGTTTATCCTTCCTTTTTCACTTGGATTCTTGCCAAATTCCTACTATAGTTCATTCTATTTATGTAATACTAATTGTATGATGATTATGGACCTAATTAACAAGTTACTTCCCGATAATAAAGTTTAACTTAAGTTCGTCTCCAAAGTAGGAACCTTTGGTGACCAAAATTTTATACTACCTTTTTGGCTTGGTTTCTTCCCAAATTCCTACTATAGTTCATTCTATTCATGTAATACTCATTGTATGATGATTATGGACCTAATTAACAAGTCACTTCCCCATAAAAAAGTTTAAGTTAAGTTCGTCTCCAAAGGAGGAACATTTGGGGACCAAAATTTTATCCTTCCTTTTTCGCTTGGTTTCTTGCCAAATTCCTACTATAGTTCCTTCTATTTGTGTAATACTCATTGTGTGATGATTATGGACCTAATTAACAAGTTACTTCCCCATAATAAAGTTTAAGTTAAGTTCGTCTCCAAAGGAGGAACCTTTGGTGACCAAAAGTTTATCCTTTATTTTTCGATTGGATTCTTGCCGAATTCCTACTATAGTTCATTCTATTTAAGTAATACTAATTGTGTGATGTTTATGGACCTAATTAACAAGTTACTTCCCCATAATAAAGTTTAACGTAAGTTCGTCTCCAAAGGAGGAACCTTTGGTGACCAAAAGTTTATCCTTCCTTTTTCGCTTGGATTCTTGCCAAATTCCTACTATAGTTCATTCTATTTATGTAATACTCATTGTGTGATGATTATGGACCTAATTAACAAGTTACTTCCCCAAAATAAAGTTTAAGTTAAGTTCGTCTCCAAAGGAGGAACCTTTGGTGACCAAAAGTTTGTCCTTTATTTTTCGCTTGGATTCTTGCCAAATTCCTACTATAGTTCATTCTATTTAAGTAATACTAATTGTGTGATGTTTATGGACCTAATTAACAAGTTACTTTCCGATAATAAAGTTTAACTTAAGTTCGTCTCCAAAGGAGGAACCTTTGGTGACCAAAAGTTTATCCTTCTTTTTTCGCTTGGATTCTTCCCAAATTCCTACTATAGTTCAGTCTATTTAAGTAATACTAATTGTGTGATGTTTATGGACCTAATTAACAAGTTACTTTCCGATAATAAAGTTTAACTTAAGTTCGTCTCCAAAGGAGGAACCTTTGGTGACCAAAAGTTTATCCTTCCTTTTTCGCTTGGATTCTTCCCAAATTCCTACTATAGTTCATTCTATTTACGTAATACTCATTGTATGATGATTATTGACCTAATTAACAAGTTACTTTCCCAAAATAAAGTTTAAGTTAAGTTCGTCTCCAAAGGAGGAAACTTTGGTGACCAAAATTTTATCCATCCTTTTTCGCTTGGTTTCTTGCCAAATTCCTACTATAGTTCATTCTATTTATGTAATACTAATTGTATGATGATTATTGACCTAATTAACAACTTAGTTCCCGATAATAAAGTTTAACTTAAGTTCGTCTCCAAAGGAGGAACCTTTGGTGACCAAAATTTTATCCATCCTTTTTCGCTTGGTTTCTTGCCAAATTCCTACTATAGTTCATTCTATTTATGTAATACTAATTGTATAATGATTATTGACCTAATTAACAAGTTAGTTCCCGATAATAAAGTTTAACTTAAGTTCGTCTCCAAGGTAGGAACCTTTGGTGACCAAAATTTTATCCTACCTTTTTGGCTTGGTTTCTTCCCAAATTCCTACTATAGTTCATTCTCTTTATGTAATACTCGTTGTATGATGATTATGGACCTAATTAACAAGTTACTTCCCCATAATAAAGTTTAACGTAAGTTCGTCTCCAAAGGAGGAACCTTTGGTGACCAAAATTTTATCCTACCTTTTTGGCTTGGTTTCTTCCCAAATTCCTACTATAGTTCATTCTATTTATGTAATACTCATTGTATGATGATTATGGACCTAATTAACAAGTTACTTCCCCATAATAAAGTTTAAGTTAAGTTCGTCTCCAAAGGAGGAACCTTTGGTGACCAAAAGTTTATCCTTTATTTTTCGATTGGATTCTTGCCGAATTCCTACTATAGTTCATTCTATTTAAGTAATACTAATTGTGTGATGTTTATGGACCTAATTAACAAGTTACTTCCCCATAATAAAGTTTAACGTAAGTTCGTCTCCAAAGGAGGAACCTTTGGTGACCAAAAGTTTATCCTTCCTTTTTCGCTTGGATTCTTGCCAAATTCCTACTATAGTTCATTCTATTTATGTAATACTCATTGTGTGATGATTATGGACCTAATTAACAAGTTACTTCCCCAAAATAAAGTTTAAGTTAAGTTCGTCTCCAAAGGAGGAACCTTTGGTGACCAAAAGTTTGTCCTTTATTTTTCGCTTGGATTCTTGCCAAATTCCTACTATAGTTCATTCTATTTAAGTAATACTAATTGTGTGCTGTTTATGGACCTAATTAACAAGTTACTTTCCGATAATAAAGTTTAACTTAAGTTCGTCTCCAAAGGAGGAACCTTTGGTGACCAAAAGTTTATCCTTCCTTTTTCGCTTGGATTCTTCCCAAATTCCTACTATAGTTCAGTCTATTTAAGTAATACTAATTGTGTGATGTTTATGGACCTAATTAACAAGTTACTTTCCGATAATAAAGTTTAACTTAAGTTCGTCTCCAAAGGAGGAACCTTTGGTGACCAAAAGTTTATCCTTCCTTTTTCGCTTGGATTCTTCCCAAATTCCTACTATAGTTCATTCTATTTACGTAATACTCATTGTATGATGATTATTGACCTAATTAACAAGTTACTTTCCCAAAATAAAGTTTAAGTTAAGTTCGTCTCCAAAGGAGGAAACTTTGGTGACCAAAATTTTATCCATCCTTTTTCGCTTGGTTTCTTGCCAAATTCCTACTATAGTTCATTCTATTTATGTAATACTAATTGTATGATGATTATTGACCTAATTAACAACTTAGTTCCCGATAATAAAGTTTAACTTAAGTTCGTCTCCAAGGGAGGAACCTTTGGTGACCAAAATTTTATCCATCCTTTTTCGCTTGGTTTCTTGCCAAATTCCTACTATAGTTCATTCTATTTATGTAATACTAATTGTATGATGATTATTGACCTAATTATCAAGTTAGTTCCCGATAATAAAGTTTAACTTAAGTTCGTCTCCAAGGTAGGAACCTTTGGTGACCAAAATTTTATCCTACCTTTTTGGCTTGGTTTCTTCCCAAATTCCTACTATAGTTCATTCTCTTTATGTAATACTCGTTGTATGATGATTATGGACCTAATTAACAAGTTACTTCCCCATAATAAAGTTTAACGTAAGTTCGTCTCCAAAGGAGGAACCTTTGGTGACCAAAATTTTATCCTACCTTTTTGGCTTGGTTTCTTCCCAAATTCCTACTATAGTTCATTCTATTTATGTAATACTCATTGTATGATGATTATGGACCTAATTAACAAGTTACTTCCCCATAATAAAGTTTAAGTTATGTTCGTCTCCAAAGGAGGAACCTTTGGTGACCAAAATTTTATCCTTCCTTTTTCGCTTGGTTTCTTGCCAAATTCCTACTATAGTTCATTCTATTTATGTAATACTCATTGTATGATGATTATGGACCTAATTAAAAAGTTACTTTCCGATAATAAAGTTTAACTTAAGTTCGTCTCCAAAGGAGGAACCTTTGGTGACCAAAAGTTTATCCTTCCTTTTTCGCTTGGATTCTTCCCAAATTCCTACTATAGTTCATTCTATTTAAGTAATACTAATTGTGTGATGTTTATGGACCTAATTAACAAGTTACTTTCCGATAATAAAGTTTAACTTAAGTTCGTCTCCAAAGTAGGAACCTTTGGTGACCAAAATTTTATCCTACCTTTTTGGCTTGGTTTCTTCCCAAATTCCTACTATAGTTCATTCTATTTATGTAATACTCATTGTATGATGATTATGGACCTAATTAACAAGTTACTTCCCCATAATAAAGTTTAACGTAAGTTCGTCCCCAAAGGAGGAACCTTTGGTGACCAAAATTTTATCCTACCTTTTTGGCTTGGTTTCTTCCCAAATTCCTACTATAGTTCATTCTATCTATGTAATACTCATTGTATGATGATTATGGACCTAATTAACAAGTTACTTCCCCATAATAAAGTTTAAGTTAAGTTCGTCTCCAAAGGAGAAACCTTTGGTGACCAAAAGTTTATCCTTCCTTTTTCCCTTGGATTCTTGCCAAATTCCTACTATAGTTCATTCTATTTATGTAATACTAATTGTATGATGATTATGGACCTAATTAACAAGTTACTTCCCGATAATAAAGTTTAACTTAAGTTCGTCTCCAAAGTAGGAACCTTTGGTGACCAAAATTTTATCCTACCTTTTTGGCTTGGTTTCTTCCCAAATTCCTACTATAGTTCATTCTATTCATGTAATACTCATTGTATGATGATTATGGACCTAATTAACAAGTTACTTCCCCATAAAAAAGTTTAAGTTAAGTTCGTCTCCAAAGGAGGAACATTTGGGGACCAAAATTTTATCCTTCCTTTTTCGCTTGGTTTCTTGCCAAATTCCTACTATAGTTCCTTCTATTTGTGTAATACTCATTGTGTGATGATTATGGACCTAATTAACAAGTTACTTCCCCATAATAAAGTTTAAGTTAAGTTCGTCTCCAAAGGAGGAACCTTTGGTGACCAAAAGTTTATCCTTTATTTTTCGATTGGATTCTTGCCGAATTCCTACTATAGTTCATTCTATTTAAGTAATACTAATTGTGTGATGTTTATGGACCTAATTAACAAGTTACTTCCCCATAATAAAGTTTAACGTAAGTTCGTCTCCAAAGGAGGAACCTTTGGTGACCAAAAGTTTATCCTTCCTTTTTCGCTTGGATTATTGCCAAATTCCTACTATAGTTCATTCTATTTATGTAATACTCATTGTGTGATGATTATGGACCTAATTAACAAGTTACTTCCCCAAAATAAAGTTTAAGTTAAGTTCGTCTCCAAAGGAGGAACCTTTGGTGACCAAAAGTTTGTCCTTTATTTTTCGCTTGGATTCTTGCCAAATTCCTACTATAGTTCATTCTATTTAAGTAATACTAATTGTGTGATGTTTATGGACCTAATTAACAAGTTACTTTCCGATAATAAAGTTTAACTTAAGTTCGTCTCCAAAGGAGGAACCTTTGGTGACCAAAAGTTTATCCTTCCTTTTTCGCTTGGATTCTTCCCAAATTCCTACTATAGTTCAGTCTATTTAAGTAATACTAATTGTGTGATGTTTATGGACCTAATTAACAAGTTACTTTCCGATAATAAAGTTTAACTTAAGTTCGTCTCCAAAGGAGGAACCTTTGGTGACCAAAAGTTTATCCTTCCTTTTTCGCTTGGATTCTTCCCAAATTCCTACTATAGTTCATTCTATTTACGTAATACTCATTGTATGATGATTATTGACCTAATTAACAAGTTACTTTCCCAAAATAAAGTTTAAGTTAAGTTCGTCTCCAAAGGAGGAAACTTTGGTGACCAAAATTTTATCCATCCTTTTTCGCTTGGTTTCTTGCCAAATTCCTACTATAGTTCATTCTATTTATGTAATACTAATTGTATGATGATTATTGACCTAATTAACAACTTAGTTCCCGATAATAAAGTTTAACTTAAGTTCGTCTCCAAAGGAGGAACCTTTGGTGACCAAAATTTTATCCATCCTTTTTCGCTTGGTTTCTTGCCAAATTCCTACTATAGTTCATTCTATTTATGTAATACTAATTGTATGATGATTATTGACCTAATTAACAAGTTAGTTCCCAATAATAAAGTTTAACTTAAGTTCGTCTCCAAAGTAGGAACCTTTGGTGACCAAAATTTTATCCTACCTTTTTGGCTTGGTTTCTTCCCAAATTCCTACTATAGTTCATTCTCTTTATGTAATACTCGTTGTATGATGATTATGGACCTAATTAACAAGTTACTTCCCCATAATAAAGTTTAACGTAAGTTCGTCTCCAAAGGAGGAACCTTTGGTGACCAAAATTTTATCCTACCTTTTTGGCTTGGTTTCTTCCCAAATTCCTACTATAGTTCATTCTATTTATGTAATACTCATTGTATGATGATTATGGACCTAATTAACAAGTTACTTCCCCATAATAAAGTTTAAGTTATGTTCGTCTCCAAAGGAGGAACCTTTGGTGACCAAAATTTTATCCTTCCTTTTTCGCTTGGTTTCTTGCCAAATTCCTACTATAGTTCATTCTATTTATGTAATACTCATTGTATGATGATTATGGACCTAATTAAAAAGTTACTTTCCGATAATAAAGTTTAACTTAAGTTCGTCTCCAAAGGAGGAACCTTTGGTGACCAAAAGTTTATCCTTCCTTTTTCGCTTGGATTCTTCCCAAATTCCTACTATAGTTGATTCTATTTAAGTAATACTAATTGTGTGATGTTTATCGACCTAATTAACAAGTTACTTTCCGATAATAAAGTTTAACTTAAGTTCGTCTCCAAAGTAGGAACCTTTGGTGACCAAAATTTTATCCTACCTTTTTGGCTTGGTTTCTTCCCAAATTCCTACTATAGTTCATTCTATTTATGTAATACTCATTGTATGATGATTATGGACCTAATTAACAAGTTACTTCCCCATAATAAAGTTTAACGTAAGTTCGTCCCCAAAGGAGGAACCTTTGGTGACCAAAATTTTATCCTACCTTTTTGGCTTGGTTTCTTCCCAAATTCCTACTATAGTTCATTCTATCTATGTAATACTCATTGTATGATGATTATGGACCTAATTAACAAGTTACTTCCCCATAATAAAGTTTAAGTTAAGTTCGTCTCCAAAGGAGAAACCTTTGGTGACCAAAAGTTTATCCTTCCTTTTTCACTTGGATTCTTGCCAAATTCCTACTATAGTTCATTCTATTTATGTAATACTAATTGTATGATGATTATGGACCTAATTAACAAGTTACTTCCCGATAATAAAGTTTAACTTAAGTTCGTCTCCAAAGTAGGAACCTTTGGTGACCAAAATTTTATCCTACCTTTTTGGCTTGGTTTCTTCCCAAATTCCTACTATAGTTCATTCTATTCATGTAATACTCATTGTATGATGATTATGGACCTAATTAACAAGTTACTTCCCCATAAAAAAGTTCAAGTTAAGTTCGTCTCCAAAGGAGGAACATTTGGGGACCAAAATTTTATCCTTCCTTTTTCGCTTGGTTTCTTGCCAAATTCCTACTATAGTTCCTTCTATTTGTGTAATACTCATTGTGTGATGATTATGGACCTAATTAACAAGTTACTTCCCCATAATAAAGTTTAAGTTAAGTTCGTCTCCAAAGGAGGAACCTTTGGTGACCAAAAGTTTATCCTTTATTTTTCGATTGGATTCTTGCCGAATTCCTACTATAGTTCATTCTATTTAAGTAATACTAATTGTGTGATGTTTATGGACCTAATTAACAAGTTACTTCCCCATAATAAAGTTTAACGTAAGTTCGTCTCCAAAGGAGGAACCTTTGGTGACCAAAAGTTTATCCTTCCTTTTTCGCTTGGATGCTTGCCAAATTCCTACTATAGTTCATTCTATTTATGTAATACTCATTGTGTGATGATTATGGACCTAATTAACAAGTTACTTCCCCAAAATAAAGTTTAAGTTAAGTTCGTCTCCAAAGGAGGAACCTTTGGTGACCAAAAGTTTGTCCTTTATTTTTCGCTTGGATTCTTGCCAAATTCCTACTATAGTTCATTCTATTTAAGTAATACTAATTGTGTGATGTTTATGGACCTAATTAACAAGTTACTTTCCGATAATAAAGTTTAACTTAAGTTCGTCTCCAAAGGAGGAACCTTTGGTGACCAAAAGTTTATCCTTCCTTTTTCGCTTGGATTCTTCCCAAATTCCTACTATAGTTCAGTCTATTTAAGTAATACTAATTGTGTGATGTTTATGGACCTAATTAACAAGTTACTTTCCGATAATAAAGTTTAACTTAAGTTCGTCTCCAAAGGAGGAACCTTTGGTGACCAAAAGTTTATCCTTCCTTTTTCGCTTGGATTCTTCCCAAATTCCTACTATAGTTCATTCTATTTACGTAATACTCATTGTATGATGATTATTGACCTAATTAACAAGTTACTTTCCCAAAATAAAGTTTAAGTTAAGTTCGTCTCCAAAGGAGGAAACTTTGGTGACCAAAATTTTATCCATCCTTTTTCGCTTGGTTTCTTGCCAAATTCCTACTATAGTTCATTCTATTTATGTAATACTAATTGTATGATGATTATTGACCTAATTAACAACTTAGTTCCCGATAATAAAGTTTAACTTAAGTTCGTCTCCAAAGGAGGAACCTTTGGTGACCAAAATTTTATCCATCCTTTTTCGCTTGGTTTCTTGCCAAATTCCTACTATAGTTCATTCTATTTATGTAATACTAATTGTATGATGATTATTGACCTAATTAACAAGTTAGTTCCCGATAATAAAGTTTAACTTAAGTTCGTCTCCAAAGTAGGAACCTTTGGTGACCAAAATTTTATCCTACCTTTTTGGCTTGGTTTCTTCCCAAATTCCTACTATAGTTCATTCTCTTTATGTAATACTCGTTGTATGATGATTATGGACCTAATTAACAAGTTACTTCCCCATAATAAAGTTTAACGTAAGTTCGTCTCCAAAGGAGGAACCTTTGGTGACCAAAATTTTATCCTACCTTTTTGGCTTGGTTTCTTCCCAAATTCCTACTATAGTTCATTCTATTTATGTAATACTCATTGTATGATGATTATGGACCTAATTAACAAGTTACTTCCCCATAATAAAGTTTAAGTTATGTTCGTCTCCAAAGGAGGAACCTTTGGTGACCAAAATTTTATCCTTCCTTTTTCGCTTGGTTTCTTGCCAAATTCCTACTATAGTTCATTCTATTTATGTAATACTCATTGTATGATGATTATGGACCTAATTAAAAAGTTACTTTCCGATAATAAAGTTTAACTTAAGTTCGTCTCCAAAGGAGGAACCTTTGGTGACCAAAAGTTTATCCTTCCTTTTTCGCTTGGATTCTTCCCAAATTCCTACTATAGTTCATTCTATTTAAGTAATACTAATTGTGTGATGTTTATCGACCTAATTAACAAGTTACTTTCCGATAATAAAGTTTAACTTAAGTTCGTCTCCAAAGTAGGAACCTTTGGTGACCAAAATTTTATCCTACCTTTTTGGCTTGGTTTCTTCCCAAATTCCTACTATAGTTCATTCTATTTATGTAATACTCATTGTATGATGATTATGGACCTAATTAACAAGTTACTTCCCCATAATAAAGTTTAACGTAAGTTCGTCCCCAAAGGAGGAACCTTTGGTGACCAAAATTTTATCCTACCTTTTTGGCTTGGTTTCTTCCCAAATTCCTACTATAGTTCATTCTATCTATGTAATACTCATTGTATGATGATTATGGACCTAATTAACAAGTTACTTCCCCATAATAAAGTTTAAGTTAAGTTCGTCTCCAAAGGAGAAACCTTTGGTGACCAAAAGTTTATCCTTCCTTTTTCACTTGGATTCTTGCCAAATTCCTACTATAGTTCATTCTATTTATGTAATACTAATTGTATGATGATTATGGACCTAATTAACAAGTTACTTCCCGATAATAAAGTTTAACTTAAGTTCGTCTCCAAAGTAGGAACCTTTGGAGACCAAAATTTTATCCTACCTTTTTGGCTTGGTTTCTTCCCAAATTCCTACTATAGTTCATTCTATTCATGTAATACTCATTGTATGATGATTATGGACCTAATTAACAAGTTACTTCCCCATAAAAAAGTTTAAGTTAAGTTCGTCTCCAAAGGAGGAACATTTGGGGACCAAAATTTTATCCTTCCTTTTTCGCTTGGTTTCTTGCCAAATTCCTACTATAGTTCCTTCTATTTGTGTAATACTCATTGTGTGATGATTATGGACCTAATTAACAAGTTACTTCCCCATAATAAAGTTTAAGTTAAGTTCGTCTCCAAAGGAGGAACCTTTGGTGACCAAAAGTTTATCCTTTATTTTTCGATTGGATTCTTGCCGAATTCCTACTATAGTTCATTCTATTTAAGTAATACTAATTGTGTGATGTTTATGGACCTAATTAACAAGTTACTTCCCCATAATAAAGTTTAACGTAAGTTCGTCTCCAAAGGAGGAACCTTTGGTGACCAAAAGTTTATCCTTCCTTTTTCGCTTGGATGCTTGCCAAATTCCTACTATAGTTCATTCTATTTATGTAATACTCATTGTGTGATGATTATGGACCTAATTAACAAGTTACTTCCCCAAAATAAAGTTTAAGTTAAGTTCGTCTCCAAAGGAGGAACCTTTGGTGACCAAAAGTTTGTCCTTTATTTTTCGCTTGGATTCTTGCCAAATTCCTACTATAGTTCATTCTATTTAAGTAATACTAATTGTGTGATGTTTATGGACCTAATTAACAAGTTACTTTCCGATAATAAAGTTTAACTTAAGTTCGTCTCCAAAGGAGGAACCTTTGGTGACCAAAAGTTTATCCTTCCTTTTTCGCTTGGATTCTTCCCAAATTCCTACTATAGTTCAGTCTATTTAAGTAATACTAATTGTGTGATGTTTATGGACCTAATTAACAAGTTACTTTCCGATAATAAAGTTTAACTTAAGTTCGTCTCCAAAGGAGGAACCTTTGGTGACCAAAAGTTTATCCTTCCTTTTTCGCTTGGATTCTTCCCAAATTCCTACTATAGTTCATTCTATTTACGTAATACTCATTGTATGATGATTATTGACCTAATTAACAAGTTACTTTCCCAAAATAAAGTTTAAGTTAAGTTCGTCTCCAAAGGAGGAAACTTTGGTGACCAAAATTTTATCCATCCTTTTTCGCTTGGTTTCTTGCCAAATTCCTACTATAGTTCATTCTATTTATGTAATACTAATTGTATGATGATTATTGACCTAATTAACAACTTAGTTCCCGATAATAAAGTTTAACTTAAGTTCGTCTCCAAAGGAGGAACCTTTGGTGACCAAAATTTTATCCATCCTTTTTCGCTTGGTTTCTTGCCAAATTCCTACTATAGTTCATTCTATTTATGTAATACTAATTGTATGATGATTATTGACCTAATTAACAAGTTAGTTCCCGATAATAAAGTTTAACTTAAGTTCGTCTCCAAAGTAGGAACCTTTGGTGACCAAAATTTTATCCTACCTTTTTGGCTTGGTTTCTTCCCAAATTCCTACTATAGTTCATTCTCTTTATGTAATACTCGTTGTATGATGATTATGGACCTAATTAACAAGTTACTTCCCCATAATAAAGTTTAACGTAAGTTCGTCTCCAAAGGAGGAACCTTTGGTGACCAAAATTTTATCCTACCTTTTTGGCTTGGTTTCTTCCCAAATTCCTACTATAGTTCATTCTATTTATGTAATACTCATTGTATGATGATTATGGACCTAATTAACAAGTTACTTCCCCATAATAAAGTTTAAGTTATGTTCGTCTCCAAAGGAGGAACCTTTGGTGACCAAAATTTTATCCTTCCTTTTTCGCTTGGTTTCTTGCCAAATTCCTACTATAGTTCATTCTATTTATGTAATACTCATTGTATGATGATTATGGACCTAATTAAAAAGTTACTTTCCGATAATAAAGTTTAACTTAAGTTCGTCTCCAAAGGAGGAACCTTTGGTGACCAAAAGTTTATCCTTCCTTTTTCGCTTGGATTCTTCCCAAATTCCTACTATAGTTCATTCTATTTAAGTAATACTAATTGTGTGATGTTTATCGACCTAATTAACAAGTTACTTTCCGATAATAAAGTTTAACTTAAGTTCGTCTCC
The DNA here is from genome assembly GCF_051527215.1 of Medicago sativa. Lineage (NCBI taxonomy): Eukaryota > Viridiplantae > Streptophyta > Magnoliopsida > Fabales > Fabaceae > Medicago > Medicago sativa. The sequence goes on along the minus strand of NC_140752.1, from coordinate 44,497,551 downwards.
AAAGTAGGAACCTTTGGTGACCAAAATTTTATCCTACCTTTTTGGCTTGGTTTCTTCCCAAATTCCTACTATAGTTCATTCTATTTATGTAATACTCATTGTATGATGATTATGGACCTAATTAAAAAGTTACTTTCCGATAATAAAGTTTAACTTAAGTTCGTCTCCAAAGGAGGAACCTTTGGTGACCAAAAGTTTATCCTTCCTTTTTCGCTTGGATTCTTCCCAAATTCCTACTATAGTTCATTCTATTTAAGTAATACTAATTGTGTGATGTTTATCGACCTAATTAACAAGTTACTTTCCGATAATAAAGTTTAACTTAAGTTCGTCTCCAAAGTAGGAACCTTTGGTGACCAAAATTTTATCCTACCTTTTTGGCTTGGTTTCTTCCCAAATTCCTACTATAGTTCATTCTATTTATGTAATACTCATTGTATGATGATTATGGACCTAATTAACAAGTTACTTCCCCATAATAAAGTTTAACGTAAGTTCGTCCCCAAAGGAGGAACCTTTGGTGACCAAAATTTTATCCTACCTTTTTGGCTTGGTTTCTTCCCAAATTCCTACTATAGTTCATTCTATCTATGTAATACTCATTGTATGATGATTATGGACCTAATTAACAAGTTACTTCCCCATAATAAAGTTTAAGTTAAGTTCGTCTCCAAAGGAGAAACCTTTGGTGACCAAAAGTTTATCCTTCCTTTTTCACTTGGATTCTTGCCAAATTCCTACTATAGTTCATTCTATTTATGTAATACTAATTGTATGATGATTATGGACCTAATTAACAAGTTACTTCCCGATAATAAAGTTTAACTTAAGTTCGTCTCCAAAGTAGGAACCTTTGGTGACCAAAATTTTATCCTACCTTTTTGGCTTGGTTTCTTCCCAAATTCCTACTATAGTTCATTCTATTCATGTAATACTCATTGTATGATGATTATGGACCTAATTAACAAGTTACTTCCCCATAAAAAAGTTTAAGTTAAGTTCGTCTCCAAAGGAGGAACATTTGGGGACCAAAATTTTATCCTTCCTTTTTCGCTTGGTTTCTTGCCAAATTCCTACTATAGTTCCTTCTATTTGTGTAATACTCATTGTGTGATGATTATGGACCTAATTAACAAGTTACTTCCCCATAATAAAGTTTAAGTTAAGTTCGTCTCCAAAGGAGGAACCTTTGGTGACCAAAAGTTTATCCTTTATTTTTCGATTGGATTCTTGCCGAATTCCTACTATAGTTCATTCTATTTAAGTAATACTAATTGTGTGATGTTTATGGACCTAATTAACAAGTTACTTCCCCATAATAAAGTTTAACGTAAGTTCGTCTCCAAAGGAGGAACCTTTGGTGACCAAAAGTTTATCCTTCCTTTTTCGCTTGGATGCTTGCCAAATTCCTACTATAGTTCATTCTATTTATGTAATACTCATTGTGTGATGATTATGGACCTAATTAACAAGTTACTTCCCCAAAATAAAGTTTAAGTTAAGTTCGTCTCCAAAGGAGGAACCTTTGGTGACCAAAAGTTTGTCCTTTATATTTCGCTTGGATTCTTGCCAAATTCCTACTATAGTTCATTCTATTTAAGTAATACTAATTGTGTGATGTTTATGGACCTAATTAACAAGTTACTTTCCGATAATAAAGTTTAACTTAAGTTCGTCTCCAAAGGAGGAACCTTTGGTGACCAAAAGTTTATCCTTCCTTTTTCGCTTGGATTCTTCCCAAATTCCTACTATAGTTCAGTCTATTTAAGTAATACTAATTGTGTGATGTTTATGGACCTAATTAACAAGTTACTTTCCGATAATAAAGTTTAACTTAAGTTCGTCTCCAAAGGAGGAACCTTTGGTGACCAAAAGTTTATCCTTCCTTTTTCGCTTGGATTCTTCCCAAATTCCTACTATAGTTCATTCTATTTACGTAATACTCATTGTATGATGATTATTGACCTAATTAACAAGTTACTTTCCCAAAATATAGTTTAAGTTAAGTTCGTCTCCAAAGGAGGAAACTTTGGTGACCAAAATTTTATCCATCCTTTTTCGCTTGGTTTCTTGCCAAATTCCTACTATAGTTCATTCTATTTATGTAATACTAATTGTATGATGATTATTGACCTAATTAACAACTTAGTTCCCGATAATAAAGTTTAACTTAAGTTCGTCTCCAAAGGAGGAACCTTTGGTGACCAAAATTTTATCCATCCTTTTTCGCTTGGTTTCTTGCCAAATTCCTACTATAGTTCATTCTATTTATGTAATACTAATTGTATGATGATTATTGACCTAATTAACAAGTTAGTTCCCGATAATAAAGTTTAACTTAAGTTCGTCTCCAAAGTAGGAACCTTTGGTGACCAAAATTTTATCCTACCTTTTTGGCTTGGTTTCTTCCCAAATTCCTACTATAGTTCATTCTCTTTATGTAATACTCGTTGTATGATGATTATGGACCTAATTAACAAGTTACTTCCCCATAATAAAGTTTAACGTAAGTTCGTCTCCAAAGGAGGAACCTTTGGTGACCAAAATTTTATCCTACCTTTTTGGCTTGGTTTCTTCCCAAATTCCTACTATAGTTCATTCTATTTATGTAATACTCATTGTATGATGATTATGGACCTAATTAACAAGTTACTTCCCCATAATAAAGTTTAAGTTATGTTCGTCTCCAAAGGAGGAACCTTTGGTGACCAAAATTTTATCCTTCCTTTTTCGCTTGGTTTCTTGCCAAATTCCTACTATAGTTCATTCTATTTATGTAATACTCATTGTATGATGATTATGGACCTAATTAAAAAGTTACTTTCCGATAATAAAGTTTAACTTAAGTTCGTCTCCAAAGGAGGAACCTTTGGTGACCAAAAGTTTATCCTTCCTTTTTCGCTTGGATTCTTCCCAAATTCCTACTATAGTTCATTATATTTAAGTAATACTAATTGTGTGATGTTTATCGACCTAATTAACAAGTTACTTTCCGATAATAAAGTTTAACTTAAGTTCGTCTCCAAAGTAGGAACCTTTGGTGACCAAAATTTTATCCTACCTTTTTGGCTTGGTTTCTTCCCAAATTCCTACTATAGTTCATTCTATTTATGTAATACTCATTGTATGATGATTATGGACCTAATTAACAAGTTACTTCCCCATAATAAAGTTTAACGTAAGTTCGTCCCTAAAGGAGGAACCTTTGGTGACCAAAATTTTATCCTACCTTTTTGGCTTGGTTTCTTCCCAAATTCCTACTATAGTTCATTCTATCTATGTAATACTCATTGTATGATGATTATGGACCTAATTAACAAGTTACTTCCCCATAATAAAGTTTAAGTTAAGTTCGTCTCCAAAGGAGAAACCTTTGGTGACCAAAAGTTTATCCTTCCTTTTTCACTTGGATTCTTGCCAAATTCCTACTATAGTTCATTCTATTTATGTAATACTAATTGTATGATGATTATGGACCTAATTAACAAGTTACTTCCCGATAATAAAGTTTAACTTAAGTTCGTCTCCAAAGTAGGAACCTTTGGTGACCAAAATTTTATCCTACCTTTTTGGCTTGGTTTCTTCCCAAATTCCTACTATAGTTCATTCTATTCATGTAATACTCATTGTATGATGATTATGGACCTAATTAACAAGTTACTTCCCCATAAAAAAGTTTAAGTTAAGTTCGTCTCCAAAGGAGGAACATTTGGGGACCAAAATTTTATCCTTCCTTTTTCGCTTGGTTTCTTGCCAAATTCCTACTATAGTTCCTTCTATTTGTGTAATACTCATTGTGTGATGATTATGGACCTAATTAACAAGTTACTTCCCCATAATAAAGTTTAAGTTAAGTTCGTCTCCAAAGGAGGAACCTTTGGTGACCAAAAGTTTATCCTTTATTTTTCGATTGGATTCTTGCCGAATTCCTACTATAGTTCATTCTATTTAAGTAATACTAATTGTGTGATGTTTATGGACCTAATTAACAAGTTACTTCCCCATAATAAAGTTTAACGTAAGTTCGTCTCCAAAGGAGGAACCTTTGGTGACCAAAAGTTTATCCTTCCTTTTTCGCTTGGATGCTTGCCAAATTCCTACTATAGTTCATTCTATTTATGTAATACTCATTGTGTGATGATTATGGACCTAATTAACAAGTTACTTCCCCAAAATAAAGTTTAAGTTAAGTTCGTCTCCAAAGGAGGAACCTTTGGTGACCAAAAGTTTGTCCTTTATTTTTCGCTTGGATTCTTGCCAAATTCCTACTATAGTTCATTCTATTTAAGTAATACTAATTGTGTGATGTTTATGGACCTAATTAACAAGTTACTTTCCGATAATAAAGTTTAACTTAAGTTCGTCTCCAAAGGAGGAACCTTTGGTGACCAAAAGTTTATCCTTCCTTTTTCGCTTGGATTCTTCCCAAATTCCTACTATAGTTCAGTCTATTTAAGTAATACTAATTGTGTGATGTTTATGGACCTAATTAACAAGTTACTTTCCGATAATAAAGTTTAACTTAAGTTCGTCTCCAAAGGAGGAACCTTTGGTGACCAAAAGTTTATCCTTCCTTTTTCGCTTGGATTCTTCCCAAATTCCTACTATAGTTCATTCTATTTACGTAATACTCATTGTATGATGATTATTGACCTAATTAACAAGTTACTTTCCGATAATAAAGTTTAACTTAAGTTCGTCTCCAAAGGAGGAACCTTTGGTGACCAAAAGTTTATCCTTCCTTTTTCGCTTGGATTCTTCCCAAATTCCTACTATAGTTCAGTCTATTTAAGTAATACTAATTGTGTGATGTTTATGGACCTAATTAACAAGTTACTTTCCGATAATAAAGTTTAACTTAAGTTCGTCTCCAAAGGAGGAACCTTTGGTGACCAAAAGTTTATCCTTCCTTTTTCACTTGGATTCTTGCCAAATTCCTACTATAGTTCATTCTATTTATGTAATACTAATTGTATGATGATTATGGACCTAATTAACAAGTTACTTCCCGATAATAAAGTTTAACTTAAGTTCGTCTCCAAAGTAGGAACCTTTGGTGACCAAAATTTTATCCTACCTTTTTGGCTTGGTTTCTTCCCAAATTCCTACTATAGTTCATTCTATTCATGTAATACTCATTGTATGATGATTATGGACCTAATTAACAAGTTACTTCCCCATAAAAAAGTTTAAGTTAAGTTCGTCTCCAAAGGAGGAACATTTGGGGACCAAAATTTTATCCTTCCTTTTTCGCTTGGTTTCTTGCCAAATTCCTACTATAGTTCCTTCTATTTGTGTAATACTCATTGTGTGATGATTATGGACCTAATTAACAAGTTACTTCCCCATAATAAAGTTTAAGTTAAGTTCGTCTCCAAAGGAGGAACCTTTGGTGACCAAAAGTTTATCCTTTATTTTTCGATTGGATTCTTGCCGAATTCCTACTATAGTTCATTCTATTTAAGTAATACTAATTGTGTGATGTTTATGGACCTAATTAACAAGTTACTTCCCCATAATAAAGTTTAACGTAAGTTCGTCTCCAAAGGAGGAACCTTTGGTGACCAAAAGTTTATCCTTCCTTTTTCGCTTGGATGCTTGCCAAATTCCTACTATAGTTCATTCTATTTATGTAATACTCATTGTGTGATGATTATGGACCTAATTAACAAGTTACTTCCCCAAAATAAAGTTTAAGTTAAGTTCGTCTCCAAAGGAGGAACCTTTGGTGACCAAAAGTTTGTCCTTTATTTTTCGCTTGGATTCTTGCCAAATTCCTACTATAGTTCATTCTATTTAAGTAATACTAATTGTGTGATGTTTATGGACCTAATTAACAAGTTACTTTCCGATAATAAAGTTTAACTTAAGTTCGTCTCCAAAGGAGGAACCTTTGGTGACCAAAAGTTTATCCTTCCTTTTTCGCTTGGATTCTTCCCAAATTCCTACTATAGTTCAGTCTATTTAAGTAATACTAATTGTGTGATGTTTATGGACCTAATTAACAAGTTACTTTCCGATAATAAAGTTTAACTTAAGTTCGTCTCCAAAGGAGGAACCTTTGGTGACCAAAAGTTTATCCTTCCTTTTTCGCTTGGATTCTTCCCAAATTCCTACTATAGTTCATTCTATTTACGTAATACTCATTGTATGATGATTATTGACCTAATTAACAAGTTACTTTCCCAAAATAAAGTTTAAGTTAAGTTCGTCTCCAAAGGAGGAAACTTTGGTGACCAAAATTTTATCCATCCTTTTTCGCTTGGTTTCTTGCCAAATTCCTACTATAGTTCATTCTATTTATGTAATACTAATTGTATGATGATTATTGACCTAATTAACAACTTAGTTCCCGATAATAAAGTTTAACTTAAGTTCGTCTCCAAAGTAGGAACCTTTGGTGACCAAAATTTTATCCTACCTTTTTGGCTTGGTTTCTTCCCAAATTCCTACTATAGTTCATTCTCTTTATGTAATACTCGTTGTATGATGATTATGGACCTAATTAACAAGTTACTTCCCCATAATAAAGTTTAACGTAAGTTCGTCTCCAAAGGAGGAACCTTTGGTGACCAAAATTTTATCCTACCTTTTTGGCTTGGTTTCTTCCCAAATTCCTACTATAGTTCATTCTATTTATGTAATACTCATTGTATGATGATTATGGACCTAATTAACAAGTTACTTCCCCATAATAAAGTTTAAGTTATGTTCGTCTCCAAAGGAGGAACCTTTGGTGACCAAAATTTTATCCTTCCTTTTTCGCTTGGTTTCTTGCCAAATTCCTACTATAGTTCATTCTATTTATGTAATACTCATTGTATGATGATTATGGACCTAATTAAAAAGTTACTTTCCGATAATAAAGTTTAACTTAAGTTCGTCTCCAAAGGAGGAACCTTTGGTGACCAAAAGTTTATCCTTCCTTTTTCGCTTGGATTCTTCCCAAATTCCTACTATAGTTCATTATATTTAAGTAATACTAATTGTGTGATGTTTATCGACCTAATTAACAAGTTACTTTCCGATAATAAAGTTTAACTTAAGTTCGTCTCCAAAGTAGGAACCTTTGGTGACCAAAATTTTATCCTACCTTTTTGGCTTGGTTTCTTCCCAAATTCCTACTATAGTTCATTCTATTTATGTAATACTCATTGTATGATGATTATGGACCTAATTAACAAGTTACTTCCCCATAATAAAGTTTAACGTAAGTTCGTCCCCAAAGGAGGAACCTTTGGTGACCAAAATTTTATCCTACCTTTTTGGCTTGGTTTCTTCCCAAATTCCTACTATAGTTCATTCTATCTATGTAATACTCATTGTATGATGATTATGGACCTAATTAACAAGTTACTTCCCCATAATAAAGTTTAAGTTAAGTTCGTCTCCAAAGGAGAAACCTTTGGTGACCAAAAGTTTATCCTTCCTTTTTCACTTGGATTCTTGCCAAATTCCTACTATAGTTCATTCTATTTATGTAATACTAATTGTATGATGATTATGGACCTAATTAACAAGTTACTTCCCGATAATAAAGTTTAACTTAAGTTCGTCTCCAAAGTAGGAACCTTTGGTGACCAAAATTTTATCCTACCTTTTTGGCTTGGTTTCTTCCCAAATTCCTACTATAGTTCATTCTATTCATGTAATACTCATTGTATGATGATTATGGACCTAATTAACAAGTTACTTCCCCATAAAAAAGTTTAAGTTAAGTTCGTCTCCAAAGGAGGAACATTTGGGGACCAAAATTTTATCCTTCCTTTTTCGCTTGGTTTCTTGCCAAATTCCTACTATAGTTCCTTCTATTTGTGTAATACTCATTGTGTGATGATTATGGACCTAATTAACAAGTTACTTCCCCATAATAAAGTTTAAGTTAAGTTCGTCTCCAAAGGAGGAACCTTTGGTGACCAAAAGTTTATCCTTTATTTTTCGATTGGATTCTTGCCGAATTCCTACTATAGTTCATTCTATTTAAGTAATACTAATTGTGTGATGTTTATGGACCTAATTAACAAGTTACTTCCCCATAATAAAGTTTAACGTAAGTTCGTCTCCAAAGGAGGAACCTTTGGTGACCAAAAGTTTATCCTTCCTTTTTCGCTTGGATGCTTGCCAAATTCCTACTATAGTTCATTCTATTTATGTAATACTCATTGTGTGATGATTATGGACCTAATTAACAAGTTACTTCCCCAAAATAAAGTTTAAGTTAAGTTCGTCTCCAAAGGAGGAACCTTTGGTGACCAAAAGTTTGTCCTTTATTTTTCGCTTGGATTCTTGCCAAATTCCTACTATAGTTCATTCTATTTAAGTAATACTAATTGTGTGATGTTTATGGACCTAATTAACAAGTTACTTTCCGATAATAAAGTTTAACTTAAGTTCGTCTCCAAAGGAGGAACCTTTGGTGACCAAAAGTTTATCCTTCCTTTTTCGCTTGGATTCTTCCCAAATTCCTACTATAGTTCAGTCTATTTAAGTAATACTAATTGTGTGATGTTTATGGACCTAATTAACAAGTTACTTTCCGATAATAAAGTTTAACTTAAGTTCGTCTCCAAAGGAGGAACCTTTGGTGACCAAAAGTTTATCCTTCCTTTTTCGCTTGGATTCTTCCCAAATTCCTACTATAGTTCATTCTATTTACGTAATACTCATTGTATGATGATTATTGACCTAATTAACAAGTTACTTTCCCAAAATAAAGTTTAAGTTAAGTTCGTCTCCAAAGGAGGAAACTTTGGTGACCAAAATTTTATCCATCCTTTTTCGCTTGGTTTCTTGCCAAATTCCTACTATAGTTCATTCTATTTATGTAATACTAATTGTATGATGATTATTGACCTAATTAACAACTTAGTTCCCGATAATAAAGTTTAACTTAAGTTCGTCTCCAAAGTAGGAACCTTTGGTGACCAAAATTTTATCCTACCTTTTTGGCTTGGTTTCTTCCCAAATTCCTACTATAGTTCATTCTCTTTATGTAATACTCGTTGTATGATGATTATGGACCTAATTAACAAGTTACTTCCCCATAATAAAGTTTAACGTAAGTTCGTCTCCAAAGGAGGAACCTTTGGTGACCAAAATTTTATCCTACCTTTTTGGCTTGGTTTCTTCCCAAATTCCTACTATAGTTCATTCTATTTATGTAATACTCATTGTATGATGATTATGGACCTAATTAACAAGTTACTTCCCCATAATAAAGTTTAAGTTATGTTCGTCTCCAAAGGAGGAACCTTTGGTGACCAAAATTTTATCCTTCCTTTTTCGCTTGGTTTCTTGCCAAATTCCTACTATAGTTCATTCTATTTATGTAATACTCATTGTATGATGATTATGGACCTAATTAAAAAGTTACTTTCCGATAATAAAGTTTAACTTAAGTTCGTCTCCAAAGGAGGAACCTTTGGTGACCAAAAGTTTATCCTTCCTTTTTCGCTTGGATTCTTCCCAAATTCCTACTATAGTTCATTATATTTAAGTAATACTAATTGTGTGATGTTTATCGACCTAATTAACAAGTTACTTTCCGATAATAAAGTTTAACTTAAGTTCGTCTCCAAAGTAGGAACCTTTGGTGACCAAAATTTTATCCTACCTTTTTGGCTTGGTTTCTTCCCAAATTCCTACTATAGTTCATTCTATTTATGTAATACTCATTGTATGATGATTATGGACCTAATTAACAAGTTACTTCCCCATAATAAAGTTTAACATAAGTTCGTCCCCAAAGGAGGAACCTTTGGTGACCAAAATTTTATCCTACCTTTTTGGCTTGGTTTCTTCCCAAATTCCTACTATAGTTCATTCTATCTATGTAATACTCATTGTATGATGATTATGGACCTAATTAACAAGTTACTTCCCCATAATAAAGTTTAAGTTAAGTTCGTCTCCAAAGGAGAAACCTTTGGTGACCAAAAGTTTATCCTTCCTTTTTCACTTGGATTCTTGCCAAATTCCTACTATAGTTCATTCTATTTATGTAATACTAATTGTATGATGATTATGGACCTAATTAACAAGTTACTTCCCGATAATAAAGTTTAACTTAAGTTCGTCTCCAAAGTAGGAACCTTTGGTGACCAAAATTTTATCCTACCTTTTTGGCTTGGTTTCTTCCCAAATTCCTACTATAGTTCATTCTATTCATGTAATACTCATTGTATGATGATTATGGACCTAATTAACAAGTTACTTCCCCATAAAAAAGTTTAAGTTAAGTTCGTCTCCAAAGGAGGAACATTTGGGGACCAAAATTTTATCCTTCCTTTTTCGCTTGGTTTCTTGCCAAATTCCTACTATAGTTCCTTCTATTTGTGTAATACTCATTGTGTGATGATTATGGACCTAATTAACAAGTTACTTCCCCATAATAAAGTTTAAGTTAAGTTCGTCTCCAAAGGAGGAACCTTTGGTGACCAAAAGTTTATCCTTTATTTTTCGATTGGATTCTTGCCGAATTCCTACTATAGTTCATTCTATTTAAGTAATACTAATTGTGTGATGTTTATGGACCTAATTAACAAGTTACTTCCCCATAATAAAGTTTAACGTAAGTTCGTCTCCAAAGGAGGAACCTTTGGTGACCAAAAGTTTATCCTTCCTTTTTCGCTTGGATGCTTGCCAAATTCCTACTATAGTTCATTCTATTTATGTAATACTCATTGTGTGATGATTATGGACCTAATTAACAAGTTACTTCCCCAAAATAAAGTTTAAGTTAAGTTCGTCTCCAAAGGAGGAACCTTTGGTGACCAAAAGTTTGTCCTTTATTTTTCGCTTGGATTCTTGCCAAATTCCTACTATAGTTCATTCTATTTAAGTAATACTAATTGTGTGATGTTTATGGACCTAATTAACAAGTTACTTTCCGATAATAAAGTTTAACTTAAGTTCGTCTCCAAAGGAGGAACCTTTGGTGACCAAAAGTTTATCCTTCCTTTTTCGCTTGGATTCTTCCCAAATTCCTACTATAGTTCAGTCTATTTAAGTAATACTAATTGTGTGATGTTTATGGACCTAATTAACAAGTTACTTTCCGATAATAAAGTTTAACTTAAGTTCGTCTCCAAAGGAGGAACCTTTGGTGACCAAAAGTTTATCCTTCCTTTTTCGCTTGGATTCTTCCCAAATTCCTACTATAGTTCATTCTATTTACGTAATACTCATTGTATGATGATTATTGACCTAATTAACAAGTTACTTTCCGATAATAAAGTTTAACTTAAGTTCGTCTCCAAAGGAGGAACCTTTGGTGACCAAAAGTTTATCCTTCCTTTTTCGCTTGGATTCTTCCCAAATTCCTACTATAGTTCAGTCTATTTAAGTAATACTAATTGTGTGATGTTTATGGACCTAATTAACAAGTTACTTTCCGATAATAAAGTTTAACTTAAGTTCGTCTCCAAAGGAGGAACCTTTGGTGACCAAAAGTTTATCCTTCCTTTTTCACTTGGATTCTTGCCAAATTCCTACTATAGTTCATTCTATTTATGTAATACTAATTGTATGATGATTATGGACCTAATTAACAAGTTACTTCCCGATAATAAAGTTTAACTTAAGTTCGTCTCCAAAGTAGGAACCTTTGGTGACCAAAATTTTATCCTACCTTTTTGGCTTGGTTTCTTCCCAAATTCCTACTATAGTTCATTCTATTCATGTAATACTCATTGTATGATGATTATGGACCTAATTAACAAGTTACTTCCCCATAAAAAAGTTTAAGTTAAGTTCGTCTCCAAAGGAGGAACATTTGGGGACCAAAATTTTATCCTTCCTTTTTCGCTTGGTTTCTTGCCAAATTCCTACTATAGTTCCTTCTATTTGTGTAATACTCATTGTGTGATGATTATGGACCTAATTAACAAGTTACTTCCCCATAATAAAGTTTAAGTTAAGTTCGTCTCCAAAGGAGGAACCTTTGGTGACCAAAAGTTTATCCTTTATTTTTCGATTGGATTCTTGCCGAATTCCTACTATAGTTCATTCTATTTAAGTAATACTAATTGTGTGATGTTTATGGACCTAATTAACAAGTTACTTCCCCATAATAAAGTTTAACGTAAGTTCGTCTCCAAAGGAGGAACCTTTGGTGACCAAAAGTTTATCCTTCCTTTTTCGCTTGGATGCTTGCCAAATTCCTACTATAGTTCATTCTATTTATGTAATACTCATTGTGTGATGATTATGGACCTAATTAACAAGTTACTTCCCCAAAATAAAGTTTAAGTTAAGTTCGTCTCCAAAGGAGGAACCTTTGGTGACCAAAAGTTTGTCCTTTATTTTTCGCTTGGATTCTTGCCAAATTCCTACTATAGTTCATTCTATTTAAGTAATACTAATTGTGTGATGTTTATGGACCTAATTAACAAGTTACTTTCCGATAATAAAGTTTAACTTAAGTTCGTCTCCAAAGGAGGAACCTTTGGTGACCAAAAGTTTATCCTTCCTTTTTCGCTTGGATTCTTCCCAAATTCCTACTATAGTTCAGTCTATTTAAGTAATACTAATTGTGTGATGTTTATGGACCTAATTAACAAGTTACTTTCCGATAATAAAGTTTAACTTAAGTTCGTCTCCAAAGGAGGAACCTTTGGTGACCAAAAGTTTATCCTTCCTTTTTCGCTTGGATTCTTCCCAAATTCCTACTATAGTTCATTCTATTTACGTAATACTCATTGTATGATGATTATTGACCTAATTAACAAGTTACTTTCCGATAATAAAGTTTAACTTAAGTTCGTCTCCAAAGGAGGAACCTTTGGTGACCAAAAGTTTATCCTTCCTTTTTCGCTTGGATTCTTCCCAAATTCCTACTATAGTTCAGTCTATTTAAGTAATACTAATTGTGTGATGTTTATGGACCTAATTAACAAGTTACTTTCCGATAATAAAGTTTAACTTAAGTTCGTCTCCAAAGGAGGAACCTTTGGTGACCAAAAGTTTATCCTTCCTTTTTCACTTGGATTCTTGCCAAATTCCTACTATAGTTCATTCTATTTATGTAATACTAATTGTATGATGATTATGGACCTAATTAACAAGTTACTTCCCGATAATAAAGTTTAACTTAAGTTCGTCTCCAAAGTAGGAACCTTTGGTGACCAAAATTTTATCCTACCTTTTTGGCTTGGTTTCTTCCCAAATTCCTACTATAGTTCATTCTATTCATGTAATACTCATTGTATGATGATTATGGACCTAATTAACAAGTTACTTCCCCATAAAAAAGTTTAAGTTAAGTTCGTCTCCAAAGGAGGAACATTTGGGGACCAAAATTTTATCCTTCCTTTTTCGCTTGGTTTCTTGCCAAATTCCTACTATAGTTCCTTCTATTTGTGTAATACTCATTGTGTGATGATTATGGACCTAATTAACAAGTTACTTCCCCATAATAAAGTTTAAGTTAAGTTCGTCTCCAAAGGAGGAACCTTTGGTGACCAAAAGTTTATCCTTTATTTTTCGATTGGATTCTTGCCGAATTCCTACTATAGTTCATTCTATTTAAGTAATACTAATTGTGTGATGTTTATGGACCTAATTAACAAGTTACTTCCCCATAATAAAGTTTAACGTAAGTTCGTCTCCAAAGGAGGAACCTTTGGTGACCAAAAGTTTATCCTTCCTTTTTCGCTTGGATGCTTGCCAAATTCCTACTATAGTTCATTCTATTTATGTAATACTCATTGTGTGATGATTATGGACCTAATTAACAAGTTACTTCCCCAAAATAAAGTTTAAGTTAAGTTCGTCTCCAAAGGAGGAACCTTTGGTGACCAAAAGTTTGTCCTTTATTTTTCGCTTGGATTCTTGCCAAATTCCTACTATAGTTCATTCTATTTAAGTAATACTAATTGTGTGATGTTTATGGACCTAATTAACAAGTTACTTTCCGATAATAAAGTTTAACTTAAGTTCGTCTCCAAAGGAGGAACCTTTGGTGACCAAAAGTTTATCCTTCCTTTTTCGCTTGGATTCTTCCCAAATTCCTACTATAGTTCAGTCTATTTAAGTAATACTAATTGTGTGATGTTTATGGACCTAATTAACAAGTTACTTTCCGATAATAAAGTTTAACTTAAGTTCGTCTCCAAAGGAGGAACCTTTGGTGACCAAAAGTTTATCCTTCCTTTTTCGCTTGGATTCTTCCCAAATTCCTACTATAGTTCATTCTATTTACGTAATACTCATTGTATGATGATTATTGACCTAATTAACAAGTTACTTTCCGATAATAAAGTTTAACTTAAGTTCGTCTCCAAAGGAGGAACCTTTGGTGACCAAAAGTTTATCCTTCCTTTTTCGCTTGGATTCTTCCCAAATTCCTACTATAGTTCAGTCTATTTAAGTAATACTAATTGTGTGATGTTTATGGACCTAATTAACAAGTTACTTTCCGATAATAAAGTTTAACTTAAGTTCGTCTCCAAAGGAGGAACCTTTGGTGACCAAAAGTTTATCCTTCCTTTTTCACTTGGATTCTTGCCAAATTCCTACTATAGTTCATTCTATTTATGTAATACTAATTGTATGATGATTATGGACCTAATTAACAAGTTACTTCCCGATAATAAAGTTTAACTTAAGTTCGTCTCCAAAGTAGGAACCTTTGGTGACCAAAATTTTATCCTACCTTTTTGGCTTGGTTTCTTCCCAAATTCCTACTATAGTTCATTCTATTCATGTAATACTCATTGTATGATGATTATGGACCTAATTAACAAGTTACTTCCCCATAAAAAAGTTTAAGTTAAGTTCGTCTCCAAAGGAGGAACATTTGGGGACCAAAATTTTATCCTTCCTTTTTCGCTTGGTTTCTTGCCAAATTCCTACTATAGTTCCTTCTATTTGTGTAATACTCATTGTGTGATGATTATGGACCTAATTAACAAGTTACTTCCCCATAATAAAGTTTAAGTTAAGTTCGTCTCCAAAGGAGGAACCTTTGGTGACCAAAAGTTTATCCTTTATTTTTCGATTGGATTCTTGCCGAATTCCTACTATAGTTCATTCTATTTAAGTAATACTAATTGTGTGATGTTTATGGACCTAATTAACAAGTTACTTCCCCATAATAAAGTTTAACGTAAGTTCGTCTCCAAAGGAGGAACCTTTGGTGACCAAAAGTTTATCCTTCCTTTTTCGCTTGGATGCTTGCCAAATTCCTACTATAGTTCATTCTATTTATGTAATACTCATTGTGTGATGATTATGGACCTAATTAACAAGTTACTTCCCCAAAATAAAGTTTAAGTTAAGTTCGTCTCCAAAGGAGGAACCTTTGGTGACCAAAAGTTTGTCCTTTATTTTTCGCTTGGATTCTTGCCAAATTCCTACTATAGTTCATTCTATTTAAGTAATACTAATTGTGTGATGTTTATGGACCTAATTAACAAGTTACTTTCCGATAATAAAGTTTAACTTAAGTTCGTCTCCAAAGGAGGAACCTTTGGTGACCAAAAGTTTATCCTTCCTTTTTCGCTTGGATTCTTCCCAAATTCCTACTATAGTTCAGTCTATTTAAGTAATACTAATTGTGTGATGTTTATGGACCTAATTAACAAGTTACTTTCCGATAATAAAGTTTAACTTAAGTTCGTCTCCAAAGGAGGAACCTTTGGTGACCAAAAGTTTATCCTTCCTTTTTCGCTTGGATTCTTCCCAAATTCCTACTATAGTTCATTCTATTTACGTAATACTCATTGTATGATGATTATTGACCTAATTAACAAGTTACTTTCCGATAATAAAGTTTAACTTAAGTTCGTCTCCAAAGGAGGAACCTTTGGTGACCAAAAGTTTATCCTTCCTTTTTCGCTTGGATTCTTCCCAAATTCCTACTATAGTTCAGTCTATTTAAGTAATACTAATTGTGTGATGTTTATGGACCTAATTAACAAGTTACTTTCCGATAATAAAGTTTAACTTAAGTTCGTCTCCAAAGGAGGAACCTTTGGTGACCAAAAGTTTATCCTTCCTTTTTCACTTGGATTCTTGCCAAATTCCTACTATAGTTCATTCTATTTATGTAATACTAATTGTATGATGATTATGGACCTAATTAACAAGTTACTTCCCGATAATAAAGTTTAACTTAAGTTCGTCTCCAAAGTAGGAACCTTTGGTGACCAAAATTTTATCCTACCTTTTTGGCTTGGTTTCTTCCCAAATTCCTACTATAGTTCATTCTATTCATGTAATACTCATTGTATGATGATTATGGACCTAATTAACAAGTTACTTCCCCATAAAAAAGTTTAAGTTAAGTTCGTCTCCAAAGGAGGAACATTTGGGGACCAAAATTTTATCCTTCCTTTTTCGCTTGGTTTCTTGCCAAATTCCTACTATAGTTCCTTCTATTTGTGTAATACTCATTGTGTGATGATTATGGACCTAATTAACAAGTTACTTCCCCATAATAAAGTTTAAGTTAAGTTCGTCTCCAAAGGAGGAACCTTTGGTGACCAAAAGTTTATCCTTTATTTTTCGATTGGATTCTTGCCGAATTCCTACTATAGTTCATTCTATTTAAGTAATACTAATTGTGTGATGTTTATGGACCTAATTAACAAGTTACTTCCCCATAATAAAGTTTAACGTAAGTTCGTCTCCAAAGGAGGAACCTTTGGTGACCAAAAGTTTATCCTTCCTTTTTCGCTTGGATGCTTGCCAAATTCCTACTATAGTTCATTCTATTTATGTAATACTCATTGTGTGATGATTATGGACCTAATTAACAAGTTACTTCCCCAAAATAAAGTTTAAGTTAAGTTCGTCTCCAAAGGAGGAACCTTTGGTGACCAAAAGTTTGTCCTTTATTTTTCGCTTGGATTCTTGCCAAATTCCTACTATAGTTCATTCTATTTAAGTAATACTAATTGTGTGATGTTTATGGACCTAATTAACAAGTTACTTTCCGATAATAAAGTTTAACTTAAGTTCGTCTCCAAAGGAGGAACCTTTGGTGACCAAAAGTTTATCCTTCCTTTTTCGCTTGGATTCTTCCCAAATTCCTACTATAGTTCAGTCTATTTAAGTAATACTAATTGTGTGATGTTTATGGACCTAATTAACAAGTTACTTTCCGATAATAAAGTTTAACTTAAGTTCGTCTCCAAAGGAGGAACCTTTGGTGACCAAAAGTTTATCCTTCCTTTTTCGCTTGGATTCTTCCCAAATTCCTACTATAGTTCATTCTATTTACGTAATACTCATTGTATGATGATTATTGACCTAATTAACAAGTTACTTTCCCAAAATAAAGTTTAAGTTAAGTTCGTCTCCAAAGGAGGAAACTTTGGTGACCAAAATTTTATCCATCCTTTTTCGCTTGGTTTCTTGCCAAATTCCTACTATAGTTCATTCTATTTATGTAATACTAATTGTATGATGATTATTGACCTAATTAACAACTTAGTTCCCGATAATAAAGTTTAACTTAAGTTCGTCTCCAAAGTAGGAACCTTTGGTGACCAAAATTTTATCCTACCTTTTTGGCTTGGTTTCTTCCCAAATTCCTACTATAGTTCATTCTCTTTATGTAATACTCGTTGTATGATGATTATGGACCTAATTAACAAGTTACTTCCCCATAATAAAGTTTAACGTAAGTTCGTCTCCAAAGGAGGAACCTTTGGTGACCAAAATTTTATCCTACCTTTTTGGCTTGGTTTCTTCCCAAATTCCTACTATAGTTCATTCTATTTATGTAATACTCATTGTATGATGATTATGGACCTAATTAACAAGTTACTTCCCCATAATAAAGTTTAAGTTATGTTCGTCTCCAAAGGAGGAACCTTTGGTGACCAAAATTTTATCCTTCCTTTTTCGCTTGGTTTCTTGCCAAATTCCTACTATAGTTCATTCTATTTATGTAATACTCATTGTATGATGATTATGGACCTAATTAAAAAGTTACTTTCCGATAATAAAGTTTAACTTAAGTTCGTCTCCAAAGGAGGAACCTTTGGTGACCAAAAGTTTATCCTTCCTTTTTCGCTTGGATTCTTCCCAAATTCCTACTATAGTTCATTCTATTTAAGTAATACTAATTGTGTGATGTTTATCGACCTAATTAACAAGTTACTTTCCGATAATAAAGTTTAACTTAAGTTCGTCTCCAAAGTAGGAACCTTTGGTGACCAAAATTTTATCCTACCTTTTTGGCTTGGTTTCTTCCCAAATTCCTACTATAGTTCATTCTATTTATGTAATACTCATTGTATGATGATTATGGACCTAATTAACAAGTTACTTCCCCATAATAAAGTTTAACGTAAGTTCGTCCCCAAAGGAGGAACCTTTGGTGACCAAAATTTTATCCTACCTTTTTGGCTTGGTTTCTTCCCAAATTCCTACTATAGTTCATTCTATCTATGTAATACTCATTGTATGATGATTATGGACCTAATTAACAAGTTACTTCCCCATAATAAAGTTTAAGTTAAGTTCGTCTCCAAAGGAGAAACCTTTGGTGACCAAAAGTTTATCCTTCCTTTTTCACTTGGATTCTTGCCAAATTCCTACTATAGTTCATTCTATTTATGTAATACTAATTGTATGATGATTATGGACCTAATTAACAAGTTACTTCCCGATAATAAAGTTTAACTTAAGTTCGTCTCCAAAGTAGGAACCTTTGGTGACCAAAATTTTATCCTAACTTTTTGGCTTGGTTTCTTCCCAAATTCCTACTATAGTTCATTCTATTCATGTAATACTCATTGTATGATGATTATGGACCTAATTAACAAGTTACTTCCCCATAAAAAAGTTTAAGTTAAGTTCGTCTCCAAAGGAGGAACATTTGGGGACCAAAATTTTATCCTTCCTTTTTCGCTTGGTTTCTTGCCAAATTCCTACTATAGTTCCTTCTATTTGTGTAATACTCATTGTGTGATGATTATGGACCTAATTAACAAGTTACTTCCCCATAATAAAGTTTAAGTTAAGTTCGTCTCCAAAGGAGGAACCTTTGGTGACCAAAAGTTTATCCTTTATTTTTCGATTGGATTCTTGCCGAATTCCTACTATAGTTCATTCTATTTAAGTAATACTAATTGTGTGATGTTTATGGACCTAATTAACAAGTTACTTCCCCATAATAAAGTTTAACGTAAGTTCGTCTCCAAAGGAGGAACCTTTGGTGACCAAAAGTTTATCCTTCCTTTTTCGCTTGGATGCTTGCCAAATTCCTACTATAGTTCATTCTATTTATGTAATACTCATTGTGTGATGATTATGGACCTAATTAACAAGTTACTTCCCCAAAATAAAGTTTAAGTTAAGTTCGTCTCCAAAGGAGGAACCTTTGGTGACCAAAAGTTTGTCCTTTATTTTTCGCTTGGATTCTTGCCAAATTCCTACTATAGTTCATTCTATTTAAGTAATACTAATTGTGTGATGTTTATGGACCTAATTAACAAGTTACTTTCCGATAATAAAGTTTAACTTAAGTTCGTCTCCAAAGGAGGAACCTTTGGTGACCAAAAGTTTATCCTTCCTTTTTCGCTTGGATTCTTCCCAAATTCCTACTATAGTTCAGTCTATTTAAGTAATACTAATTGTGTGATGTTTATGGACCTAATTAACAAGTTACTTTCCGATAATAAAGTTTAACTTAAGTTCGTCTCCAAAGGAGGAACCTTTGGTGACCAAAATTTTATCCATCCTTTTTCGCTTGGTTTCTTGCCAAATTCCTACTATAGTTCATTCTATTTATGTAATACTAATTGTATGATGATTATTGACCTAATTAACAAGTTAGTTCCTGATAATAAAGTTTAACTTAAGTTCATCTCCAAAGTAGGAACCTTTGGTGACCAAAATTTTATCCTACCTTTTTGGCTTGGTTTCTTCCCAAATTCCTACTATAGTTCATTCTCTTTATGTAATACTCGTTGTATGATGATTATGGACCTAATTAACAAGTTACTTTCCGATAATAAAGTTTAGCTTAAGTTCGTCTCCAAAGGAGGAACCTTTGGTGACCAAAAGTTTATCCTTCCTTTTTCGCTTGGATTCTTCCCAAATTCCTACTATAGTTCATTCTATTTACGTAATACTCATTGTATGATGATTATTGACCTAATTAACAAGTTACTTTCCCAAAATAAAGTTTAAGTTAAGTTCGTCTCCAAAGGAGGAAACTTTGGTGACCAAAATTTTATCCATCCTTTTTCGCTTGGTTTCTTGCCAAATTCCTACTATAGTTCATTCTATTTATGTAATACTAATTGTATGATGATTATTGACCTAATTAACAACTTAGTTCCCGATAATAAAGTTTAACTTAAGTTCGTCTCCAAAGTAGGAACCTTTGGTGACCAAAATTTTATCCTACCTTTTTGGCTTGGTTTCTTCCCAAATTCCTACTATAGTTCATTCTCTTTATGTAATACTCGTTGTATGATGATTATGGACCTAATTAACAAGTTACTTCCCCATAATAAAGTTTAACGTAAGTTCGTCTCCAAAGGAGGAACCTTTGGTGACCAAAATTTTATCCTACCTTTTTGGCTTGGTTTCTTCCCAAATTCCTACTATAGTTCATTCTATTTATGTAATACTCATTGTATGATGATTATGGACCTAATTAACAAGTTACTTCCCCATAATAAAGTTTAAGTTATGTTCGTCTCCAAAGGAGGAACCTTTGGTGACCAAAATTTTATCCTTCCTTTTTCGCTTGGTTTCTTGCCAAATTCCTACTATAGTTCATTCTATTTATGTAATACTCATTGTATGATGATTATGGACCTAATTAAAAAGTTACTTTCCGATAATAAAGTTTAACTTAAGTTCGTCTCCAAAGGAGGAACCTTTGGTGACCAAAAGTTTATCCTTCCTTTTTCGCTTGGATTCTTCCCAAATTCCTACTATAGTTCATTCTATTTAAGTAATACTAATTGTGTGATGTTTATCGACCTAATTAACAAGTTACTTTCCGATAATAAAGTTTAACTTAAGTTCGTCTCCAAAGTAGGAACCTTTGGTGACCAAAATTTTATCCTACCTTTTTGGCTTGGTTTCTTCCCAAATTCCTACTATAGTTCATTCTATTTATGTAATACTCATTGTATGATGATTATGGACCTAATTAACAAGTTACTTCCCCATAATAAAGTTTAACGTAAGTTCGTCCCCAAAGGAGGAACCTTTGGTGACCAAAATTTTATCCTACCTTTTTGGCTTGGTTTCTTCCCAAATTCCTACTATAGTTCATTCTATCTATGTAATACTCATTGTATGATGATTATGGACCTAATTAACAAGTTACTTCCCCATAATAAAGTTTAAGTTAAGTTCGTCTCCAAAGGAGAAACCTTTGGTGACCAAAAGTTTATCCTTCCTTTTTCACTTGGATTCTTGCCAAATTCCTACTATAGTTCATTCTATTTATGTAATACTAATTGTATGATGATTATGGACCTAATTAACAAGTTACTTCCCGATAATAAAGTTTAACTTAAGTTCGTCTCCAAAGTAGGAACCTTTGGTGACCAAAATTTTATCCTACCTTTTTGGCTTGGTTTCTTCCCAAATTCCTACTATAGTTCATTCTATTCATGTAATACTCATTGTATGATGATTATGGACCTAATTAACAAGTTACTTCCCCATAAAAAAGTTTAAGTTAAGTTCGTCTCCAAAGGAGGAACATTTGGGGACCAAAATTTTATCCTTCCTTTTTCGCTTGGTTTCTTGCCAAATTCCTACTATAGTTCCTTCTATTTGTGTAATACTCATTGTGTGATGATTATGGACCTAATTAACAAGTTACTTCCCCATAATAAAGTTTAAGTTAAGTTCGTCTCCAAAGGAGGAACCTTTGGTGACCAAAAGTTTATCCTTTATTTTTCGATTGGATTCTTGCCGAATTCCTACTATAGTTCATTCTATTTAAGTAATACTAATTGTGTGATGTTTATGGACCTAATTAACAAGTTACTTCCCCATAATAAAGTTTAACGTAAGTTCGTCTCCAAAGGAGGAACCTTTGGTGACCAAAAGTTTATCCTTCCTTTTTCGCTTGGATGCTTGCCAAATTCCTACTATAGTTCATTCTATTTATGTAATACTCATTGTGTGATGATTATGGACCTAATTAACAAGTTACTTCCCCAAAATAAAGTTTAAGTTAAGTTCGTCTCCAAAGGAGGAACCTTTGGTGACCAAAAGTTTGTCCTTTATTTTTCGCTTGGATTCTTGCCAAATTCCTACTATAGTTCATTCTATTTAAGTAATACTAATTGTGTGATGTTTATGGACCTAATTAACAAGTTACTTTCCGATAATAAAGTTTAACTTAAGTTCGTCTCCAAAGGAGGAACCTTTGGTGACCAAAAGTTTATCCTTCCTTTTTCGCTTGGATTCTTCCCAAATTCCTACTATAGTTCAGTCTATTTAAGTAATACTAATTGTGTGATGTTTATGGACCTAATTAACAAGTTACTTTCCGATAATAAAGTTTAACTTAAGTTCGTCTCCAAAGGAGGAACCTTTGGTGACCAAAATTTTATCCATCCTTTTTCGCTTGGTTTCTTGCCAAATTCCTACTATAGTTCATTCTATTTATGTAATACTAATTGTATGATGATTATTGACCTAATTAACAAGTTAGTTCCTGATAATAAAGTTTAACTTAAGTTCATCTCCAAAGTAGGAACCTTTGGTGACCAAAATTTTATCCTACCTTTTTGGCTTGGTTTCTTCCCAAATTCCTACTATAGTTCATTCTCTTTATGTAATACTCGTTGTATGATGATTATGGACCTAATTAACAAGTTACTTCCCCATAATAAAGTTTAACGTAAGTTCGTCTCCAAAGGAGGAACCTTTGGTGACCAAAATTTTATCCTACCTTTTTGGCTTGGTTTCTTCCCAAATTCCTACTATAGTTCATTCTATCTATGTAATACTCATTGTATGATGATTATGGACCTAATTAACAAGTTACTTCCCCATAATAAAGTTTAAGTTAAGTTCGTCTCCAAAGGAGAAACCTTTGGTGACCAAAAGTTTATCCTTCCTTTTTCACTTGGATTCTTGCCAAATTCCTACTATAGTTCATTCTATTTATGTAATACTAATTGTATGATGATTATGGACCTAATTAACAAGTTACTTCCCGATAATAAAGTTTAACTTAAGTTCGTCTCCAAAGTAGGAACCTTTGGTGACCAAAATTTTATCCTACCTTTTTGGCTTGGTTTCTTCCCAAATTCCTACTATAGTTCATTCTATTCATGTAATACTCATTGTATGATGATTATGGACCTAATTAACAAGTTACTTCCCCATAAAAAAGTTTAAGTTAAGTTCGTCTCCAAAGGAGGAACATTTGGGGACCAAAATTTTATCCTTCCTTTTTCGCTTGGTTTCTTGCCAAATTCCTACTATAGTTCCTTCTATTTGTGTAATACTCATTGTGTGATGATTATGGACCTAATTAACAAGTTACTTCCCCATAATAAAGTTTAAGTTAAGTTCGTCTCCAAAGGAGGAACCTTTGGTGACCAAAAGTTTATCCTTTATTTTTCGATTGGATTCTTGCCGAATTCCTACTATAGTTCATTCTATTTAAGTAATACTAATTGTGTGATGTTTATGGACCTAATTAACAAGTTACTTCCCCATAATAAAGTTTAACGTAAGTTCGTCTCCAAAGGAGGAACCTTTGGTGACCAAAAGTTTATCCTTCCTTTTTCGCTTGGATGCTTGCCAAATTCCTACTATAGTTCATTCTATTTATGTAATACTCATTGTGTGATGATTATGGACCTAATTAACAAGTTACTTCCCCAAAATAAAGTTTAAGTTAAGTTCGTCTCCAAAGGAGGAACCTTTGGTGACCAAAAGTTTGTCCTTTATTTTTCGCTTGGATTCTTGCCAAATTCCTACTATAGTTCATTCTATTTAAGTAATACTAATTGTGTGATGTTTATGGACCTAATTAACAAGTTACTTTCCGATAATAAAGTTTAACTTAAGTTCGTCTCCAAAGGAGGAACCTTTGGTGACCAAAAGTTTATCCTTCCTTTTTCGCTTGGATTCTTCCCAAATTCCTACTATAGTTCAGTCTATTTAAGTAATACTAATTGTGTGATGTTTATGGACCTAATTAACAAGTTACTTTCCGATAATAAAGTTTAACTTAAGTTCGTCTCCAAAGGAGGAACCTTTGGTGACCAAAATTTTATCCATCCTTTTTCGCTTGGTTTCTTGCCAAATTCCTACTATAGTTCATTCTATTTATGTAATACTAATTGTATGATGATTATTGACCTAATTAACAAGTTAGTTCCTGATAATAAAGTTTAACTTAAGTTCATCTCCAAAGTAGGAACCTTTGGTGACCAAAATTTTATCCTACCTTTTTGGCTTGGTTTCTTCCCAAATTCCTACTATAGTTCATTCTCTTTATGTAATACTCGTTGTATGATGATTATGGACCTAATTAACAAGTTACTTCCCCATAATAAAGTTTAACGTAAGTTCGTCTCCAAAGGAGGAACCTTTGGTGACCAAAATTTTATCCTACCTTTTTGGCTTGGTTTCTTCCCAAATTCCTACTATAGTTCATTCTATTTATGTAATACTCATTGTATGATGATTATGGACCTAATTAACAAGTTACTTCCCCATAATAAAGTTTAAGTTATGTTCGTCTCCAAAGGAGGAACCTTTGGTGACCAAAATTTTATCCTTCCTTTTTCGCTTGGTTTCTTGCCAAATTCCTACTATAGTTCATTCTATTTATGTAATACTCATTGTATGATGATTATGGACCTAATTAAAAAGTTACTTTCCGATAATAAAGTTTAACTTAAGTTCGTCTCCAAAGGAGGAACCTTTGGTGACCAAAAGTTTATCCTTCCTTTTTCGCTTGGATTCTTCCCAAATTCCTACTATAGTTCATTCTATTTAAGTAATACTAATTGTGTGATGTTTATGGACCTAATTAACAAGTTACTTTCCGATAATAAAGTTTAACTTAAGTTCGTCTCCAAAAGAGGAACCTTTGGTGACCAAAAGTTTATCCTTCCTTTTTCGCTTGGATTCTTCCCAAATTCCTACTATAGTTCATTCTATTTACGTAATACTCATTGTATGATGATTATTGGCCTAATTAACAAGTTACTTTCCCAAAATAAAGTTTAAGTTAAGTTCGTCTCCAAAGGAGGAACCTTTGGTGACCAAAAGTTTATCCTTTATTTTTCGCTTGGATTCTTGCCAAATTCCTACTATAGTTCATTCTATTTAAGTAATACTAATTGTGTGATGTTTATGGACCTAATTAACAAGTTACTTTCCGATAATAAAGTTTAACTTAAGTTCGTCTACAAAGTAGGAACCTTTGGTGACCAAAAGTTTATCCTTCCTTTTTCGCTTGGATTCTTCCCAAATTCCTACTATAGTTCATTCTATTTACGTAATACTCATTGTATGATAATCATTGACCTAATTACCAAGTTACTTCCCCAAAATAAAGTTTAAGTTATGTTCGTCTCCAAAGGAGGAACCTTTGGTGACCAAAATTTTATCCTTCCTTTTTCGCTTGGTTTCTTGCCAAATTCCTACTATAGTCATTCTATTTATGTAATACTCATTGTATGATGATTATGGACCTAATTAACAAGTAACTTCCCCATAATAAAGTTTAAGTTATGTTCGTCTCCAAAGGAGGAACCTTTGGTGACCAAAATTTTATCCTTCCTTTTTCGCTTGCTTTCTTGCCAAATTCCTACTATAGTTCATTCTATTTATGTAATACTCATTGTATGATGATTATGGACCTAATTAACAAGTTACTTTCCGATAATAAAGTTTAACTTAAGTTCGTCTCCAAAGGAGGAACCTTTGGTGACCAAAAGTTTATCCTTCCTTTTTCGCTTGGATTCTTCCCAAATTCCTACTATAGTTCATTCTATTTAAGTAATACTAATTGTGTGATGTTTATGGACCTAATTAAAGAGTATCTTTCCGATAATAAAGTTTAACTTAAGTTCGTCTCCAAAGGAGGAACCTTTGGTGACCAAAAGTTTATCCTTCCTTTTTCGCTTGGATTCTTCCCAAATTCCTACTATAGTTCATTCTATTTACGTAATACTCATTGTATGATGATTATTGACCTAATTAACAAGTTACTTTCCCAAAATAAAGTTTAAGTTAAGTTCGTCTCCAAAGGAGGAACCTTTGGTGACCAAAATTTTATCCATCCTTTTTCGCTTGGTTTCTTGCCAAATTCCTACTATAGTTCATTCTATTTATGTAATACTAATTGTATGATGATTATTGACCTAATTAACAAGTTACTTCCCGATAATAAAGTTTAACTTAAGTTCGTCTCCAAAGTAGGAACCTTTGATGACCAAAATTTTATCCTACCTTTTTGGCTTGGTTTCTTCCCAAATTCCTACTATAGTTCATTCTATTTATGTAATACTCATTGTATGATGTTTATGGACCTAATTAACAAGTTACTTTCCGATAATAAAGTTTAACTTAAGTTCGTCTCCAAAGGAGGAACCTTTGGTGACCAAAATTTTATCCTTCCTTTTTCGCTTGGTTTCTTGCCAAATTCCTACTATAGTTCATTCTATTTATGTAATACTCATTGTATGATGATTATGGACCTAATTAAAAAGTTACTTTCCGATAATAAAGTTTAACTTAAGTTCGTCTCCAAAGGAGGAACCTTTGGTGACCAAAAGTTTATCCTTCCTTTTTCGCTTGGATTCTTCCCAAATTCCTACTATAGTTCATTCTATTTAAGTAATACTAATTGTGTGATGTTTATCGACCTAATTAACAAGTTACTTTCCGATAATAAAGTTTAACTTAAGTTCGTCTCCAAAGTAGGAACCTTTGGTGACCAAAATTTTATCCTACCTTTTTGGCTTGGTTTCTTCCCAAATTCCTACTATAGTTCATTCTATTTATGTAATACTCATTGTATGATGATTATGGACCTAATTAACAAGTTACTTCCCCATAATAAAGTTTAACGTAAGTTCGTCCCCAAAGGAGGAACCTTTGGTGACCAAAATTTTATCCTACCTTTTTGGCTTGGTTTCTTCCCAAATTCCTACTATAGTTCATTCTATCTATGTAATACTCATTGTATGATGATTATGGACCTAATTAACAAGTTACTTCCCCATAATAAAGTTTAAGTTAAGTTCGTCTCCAAAGGAGAAACCTTTGGTGACCAAAAGTTTATCCTTCCTTTTTCACTTGGATTCTTGCCAAATTCCTACTATAGTTCATTCTATTTATGTAATACTAATTGTATGATTATTATGGACCTAATTAACAAGTTACTTCCCGATAATAAAGTTTAACTTAAGTTCGTCTCCAAAGTAGGAACCTTTGGTGACCAAAATTTTATCCTACCTTTTTGGCTTGGTTTCTTCCCAAATTCCTACTATAGTTCATTCTATTCATGTAATACTCATTGTATGATGATTATGGACCTAATTAACAAGTTACTTCCCCATAAAAAAGTTTAAGTTAAGTTCGTCTCCAAAGGAGGAACATTTGGGGACCAAAATTTTATCCTTCCTTTTTCGCTTGGTTTCTTGCCAAATTCCTACTATAGTTCCTTCTATTTGTGTAATACTCATTGTGTGATGATTATGGACCTAATTAACAAGTTACTTCCCCATAATAAAGTTTAAGTTAAGTTCGTCTCCAAAGGAGGAACCTTTGGTGACCAAAAGTTTATCCTTTATTTTTCGATTGGATTCTTGCCGAATTCCTACTATAGTTCATTCTATTTAAGTAATACTAATTGTGTGATGTTTATGGACCTAATTAACAAGTTACTTCCCCATAATAAAGTTTAACGTAAGTTCGTCTCCAAAGGAGGAACCTTTGGTGACCAAAAGTTTATCCTTCCTTTTTCGCTTGGATGCTTGCCAAATTCCTACTATAGTTCATTCTATTTATGTAATACTCATTGTGTGATGATTATGGACCTAATTAACAAGTTACTTCCCCAAAATAAAGTTTAAGTTAAGTTCGTCTCCAAAGGAGGAACCTTTGGTGACCAAAAGTTTGTCCTTTATTTTTCGCTTGGATTCTTGCCAAATTCCTACTATAGTTCATTCTATTTAAGTAATACTAATTGTGTGATGTTTATGGACCTAATTAACAAGTTACTTTCCGATAATAAAGTTTAACTTAAGTTCGTCTCCAAAGGAGGAACCTTTGGTGACCAAAAGTTTATCCTTCCTTTTTCGCTTGGATTCTTCCCAAATTCCTACTATAGTTCAGTCTATTTAAGTAATACTAATTGTGTGATGTTTATGGACCTAATTAACAAGTTACTTTCCGATAATAAAGTTTAACTTAAGTTCGTCTCCAAAGGAGGAACCTTTGGTGACCAAAATTTTATCCATCCTTTTTCGCTTGGTTTCTTGCCAAATTCCTACTATAGTTCATTCTATTTATGTAATACTAATTGTATGATGATTATTGACCTAATTAACAAGTTAGTTCCTGATAATAAAGTTTAACTTAAGTTCATCTCCAAAGTAGGAACCTTTGGTGACCAAAATTTTATCCTACCTTTTTGGCTTGGTTTCTTCCCAAATTCCTACTATAGTTCATTCTCTTTATGTAATACTCGTTGTATGATGATTATGGACCTAATTAACAAGTTACTTCCCCATAATAAAGTTTAACGTAAGTTCGTCTCCAAAGGAGGAACCTTTGGTGACCAAAATTTTATCCTACCTTTTTGGCTTGGTTTCTTCCCAAATTCCTACTATAGTTCATTCTATTTATGTAATACTGATTGTATGATGATTATGGACCTAATTAACAAGTTACTTCCCCATAATAAAGTTTAAGTTATGTTCGTCTCCAAAGGAGGAACCTTTGGTGACCAAAATTTTATCCTTCCTTTTTCGCTTGGTTTCTTGCCAAATTCCTACTATAGTTCATTCTATTTATGTAATACTCATTGTATGATGATTATGGACCTAATTAAAAAGTTACTTTCCGATAATAAAGTTTAACTTAAGTTCGTCTCCAAAGGAGGAACCTTTGGTGACCAAAAGTTTATCCTTCCTTTTTCGCTTGGATTCTTCCCAAATTCCTACTATAGTTCATTCTATTTAAGTAATACTAATTGTGTGATGTTTATGGACCTAATTAACAAGTTACTTTCCGATAATAAAGTTTAACTTAAGTTCGTCTCCAAAAGAGGAACCTTTGGTGACCAAAAGTTTATCCTTCCTTTTTCGCTTGGATTCTTCCCAAATTCCTACTATAGTTCATTCTATTTACGTAATACTCATTGTATGATGATTATTGGCCTAATTAACAAGTTACTTTCCCAAAATAAAGTTTAAGTTAAGTTCGTCTCCAAAGGAGGAACCTTTGGTGACCAAAAGTTTATCCTTTATTTTTCGCTTGGATTCTTGCCAAATTCCTACTATAGTTCATTCTATTTAAGTAATACTAATTGTGTGATGTTTATGGACCTAATTAACAAGTTACTTTCCGATAATAAAGTTTAACTTAAGTTCGTCTACAAAGTAGGAACCTTTGGTGACCAAAAGTTTATCCTTCCTTTTTCGCTTGGATTCTTCCCAAATTCCTACTATAGTTCATTCTATTTACGTAATACTCATTGTATGATAATCATTGACCTAATTACCAAGTTACTTCCCCAAAATAAAGTTTAAGTTATGTTCGTCTCCAAAGGAGGAACCTTTGGTGACCAAAATTTTATCCTTCCTTTTTCGCTTGGTTTCTTGCCAAATTCCTACTATAGTCATTCTATTTATGTAATACTCATTGTATGATGATTATGGACCTAATTAACAAGTAACTTCCCCATAATAAAGTTTAAGTTATGTTCGTCTCCAAAGGAGGAACCTTTAGTGACCAAAATTTTATCCTTCCTTTTTCGCTTGCTTTCTTGCCAAATTCCTACTATAGTTCATTCTATTTATGTAATACTCATTGTATGATGATTATGGACCTAATTAACAAGTTACTTTCCGATAATAAAGTTTAACTTAAGTTCGTCTCCAAAGGAGGAACCTTTGGTGACCAAAAGTTTATCCTTCCTTTTTCGCTTGGATTCTTCCCAAATTCCTACTATAGTTCATTCTATTTAAGTAATACTAATTGTGTGATGTTTATGGACCTAATTAACAAGTATCTTTCCGATAATAAAGTTTAACTTAAGTTCGTCTCCAAAGGAGGAACCTTTGGTGACCAAAAGTTTATCCTTCCTTTTTCGCTTGGATTCTTCCCAAATTCCTACTATAGTTCATTCTATTTACGTAATACTCATTGTATGATGATTATTGACCTAATTAACAAGTTACTTTCCCAAAATAAAGTTTAAGTTAAGTTCGTCTCCAAAGGAGGAACCTTTGGTGACCAAAATTTTATCCATCCTTTTTCGCTTGGTTTCTTGCCAAATTCCTACTATAGTTCATTCTATTTATGTAATACTAATTGTATGATGATTATTGACCTAATTAACAAGTTACTTCCCGATAATAAAGTTTAACTTAAGTTCGTCTCCAAAGTAGGAACCTTTGATGACCAAAATTTTATCCTACCTTTTTGGCTTGGTTTCTTCCCAAATTCCTACTATAGTTCATTCTATTTATGTAATACTCATTGTATGATGTTTATGGACCTAATTAACAAGTTACTTTCCGATAATAAAGTTTAACTTAAGTTCGTCTCCAAAGGAGGAACCTTTGGTGACCAAAAGTTTATCCTTCCTTTTTCGCTTGGATTCTTCCCAAATTCCTACTATAGTTCATTCTATTTACGTAATACTCATTGTATGATGATTATTGACCTAATTAACAAGTTACTTTCCCAAAATAAAGTTTAAGTTAAGTTCGTCTCCAAAGGAGGAAACTTTGGTGACCAAAATTTTATCCATCCTTTTTCGCTTGGTTTCTTGCCAAATTCCTACTATAGTTCATTCTATTTATGTAATACTAATTGTATGATGATTATTGACCTAATTAACAACTTAGTTCCCGATAATAAAGTTTAACTTAAGTTCGTCTCCAAAGGAGGAACCTTTGGTGACCAAAATTTTATCCATCCTTTTTCGCTTGGTTTCTTGCCAAATTCCTACTATAGTTCATTCTATTTATGTAATACTAATTGTATGATGATTATTGACCTAATTAACAAGTTAGTTCCCGATAATAAAGTTTAACTTAAGTTCGTCTCCAAAGTAGGAACCTTTGGTGACCAAAATTTTATCCTACCTTTTTGGCTTGGTTTCTTCCCAAATTCCTACTATAGTTCATTCTCTTTATGTAATACTCGTTGTATGATGATTATGGACCTAATTAACAAGTTACTTCCCCATAATAAAGTTTAACGTAAGTTCGTCTCCAAAGGAGGAACCTTTGGTGACCAAAATTTTATCCTACCTTTTTGGCTTGGTTTCTTCCCAAATTCCTACTATAGTTCATTCTATTTATGTAATACTCATTGTATGATGATTATGGACCTAATTAACAAGTTACTTCCCCATAATAAAGTTTAAGTTATGTTCGTCTCCAAAGGAGGAACCTTTGGTGACCAAAATTTTATCCTTCCTTTTTCGCTTGCTTTCTTGCCAAATTCCTACTATAGTTCATTCTATTTATGTAATACTCATTGTATGATGATTATGGACCTAATTAACAAGTTACTTTCCGATAATAAAGTTTAACTTAAGTTCGTCTCCAAAGGAGGAACCTTTGGTGACCAAAAGTTTATCCTTCCTTTTTCGCTTGGATTCTTCCCAAATTCCTACTATAGTTCATTCTATTTAAGTAATACTAATTGTGTGATGTTTATGGACCTAATTAACAAGTATCTTTCCGATAATAAAGTTTAACTTAAGTTCGTCTCCAAAGGAGGAACCTTTGGTGACCAAAAGTTTATCCTTCCTTTTTCGCTTGGATTCTTCCCAAATTCCTACTATAGTTCATTCTATTTACGTAATACTCATTGTATGATGATTATTGACCTAATTAACAAGTTACTTTCCCAAAATAAAGTTTAAGTTAAGTTCGTCTCCAAAGGAGGAACCTTTGGTGACCAAAATTTTATCCATCCTTTTTCGCTTGGTTTCTTGCCAAATTCCTACTATAGTTCATTCTATTTATGTAATACTAATTGTATGATGATTATTGACCTAATTAACAAGTTACTTCCCGATAATAAAGTTTAACTTAAGTTCGTCTCCAAAGTAGGAACCTTTGATGACCAAAATTTTATCCTACCTTTTTGGCTTGGTTTCTTCCCAAATTCCTACTATAGTTCATTCTATTTATGTAATACTCATTGTATGATGTTTATGGACCTAATTAACAAGTTACTTTCCGATAATAAAGTTTAACTTAAGTTCGTCTCCAAAGTAGGAACCTTTGGTGACCAAAAGTTTATCCTTCCTTTTTCGCTTGGATTCTTCCCAAATTCCTACTATAGTTCAGTCTATTTAAGTAATACTAATTGTGTGATGTTTATGGACCTAATTAACAAGTTACTTTCCGATAATAAAGTTTAACTTAAGTTCGTCTCCAAAGGAGGAACCTTTGGTGACCAAAAGTTTATCCTTCCTTTTTCGCTTGGATTCTTCCCAAATTCCTACTATAGTTCATTCTATTTACGTAATACTCATTGTATGATGATTATTGACCTAATTAACAAGTTACTTTCCCAAAATAAAGTTTAAGTTAAGTTCGTCTCCAAAGGAGGAAACTTTGGTGACCAAAATTTTATCCATCCTTTTTCGCTTGGTTTCTTGCCAAATTCCTACTATAGTTCATTCTATTTATGTAATACTAATTGTATGATGATTATTGACCTAATTAACAACTTAGTTCCCGATAATAAAGTTTAACTTAAGTTCGTCTCCAAAGGAGGAACCTTTGGTGACCAAAATTTTATCCATCCTTTTTCGCTTGGTTTCTTGCCAAATTCCTACTATAGTTCATTCTATTTATGTAATACTAATTGTATGATGATTATTGACCTAATTAACAAGTTACTTCCCCATAATAAAGTTTAAGTTATGTTCGTCTCCAAAGGAGGAACCTTTGGTGACCAAAATTTTATCCTTCCTTTTTCGCTTGCTTTCTTGCCAAATTCCTACTATAGTTCATTCTATTTATGTAATACTCATTGTATGATGATTATGGACCTAATTAACAAGTTACTTTCCGATAATAAAGTTTAACTTAAGTTCGTCTCCAAAGGAGGAACCTTTGGTGACCAAAAGTTTATCCTTCCTTTTTCGCTTGGATTCTTCCCAAATTCCTACTATAGTTCATTCTATTTAAGTAATACTAATTGTGTGATGTTTATGGACCTAATTAACAAGTATCTTTCCGATAATAAAGTTTAACTTAAGTTCGTCTCCAAAGGAGGAACCTTTGGTGACCAAAAGTTTATCCTTCCTTTTTCGCTTGGATTCTTCCCAAATTCCTACTATAGTTCATTCTATTTACGTAATACTCATTGTATGATGATTATTGACCTAATTAACAAGTTACTTTCCCAAAATAAAGTTTAAGTTAAGTTCGTCTCCAAAGGAGGAACCTTTGGTGACCAAAATTTTATCCATCCTTTTTCGCTTGGTTTCTTGCCAAATTCCTACTATAGTTCATTCTATTTATGTAATACTAATTGTATGATGATTATTGACCTAATTAACAAGTTAGTTCCCGATAATAAAGTTTAACTTAAGTTCGTCTCCAAAGGAGGAACCTTTGGTGACCAAAATTTTATCCATCCTTTTTCGCTTGGTTTCTTGCCAAATTCCTACTATAGTTCATTCTATTTTTGTAATACTAATTGTATGATGATTATTGACCTAATTAACAAGTTAGTTCAGGATAATAAATTTTAACTTAAGTTCGTCTCCAAAGTAGGAACCTTTGGTGACCAAAATTTTATCCTACCTTTTTGGCTTGGTTTCTTCCCAAATTCCAACTATAGTTCATT
Source organism: Medicago sativa (assembly GCF_051527215.1). Taxonomy (NCBI): domain Eukaryota; kingdom Viridiplantae; phylum Streptophyta; class Magnoliopsida; order Fabales; family Fabaceae; genus Medicago; species Medicago sativa. Next base: position 44,463,537 of record NC_140752.1, on the reverse strand, counting down.
CTCTTTATGTAATACTCGTTGTATGATGATTATGGACCTAATTAACAAGTTACTTCCCCATAATAAAGTTTAAGTTATGTTCGTCTCCAAAGGAGGAACCTTTGGTGACCAAAATTTTATCCTTCCTTTTTCGCTTGCTTTCTTGCCAAATTCCTACTATAGTTCATTCTATTTATGTAATACTCATTGTATGATGATTATGGACCTAATTAACAAGTTACTTTCCGATAATAAAGTTTAACTTAAGTTCGTCTCCAAAGTAGGAACCTTTGGTGACCAAAATTTTATCCTACCTTTTTGGCTTGGTTTCTTCCCAAATTCCTACTATAGTTCATTCTATTCATGTAATACTCATTGTATGATGATTATGGACCTAATTAACAAGTTACTTCCCCATAAAAAAGTTTAAGTTAAGTTCGTCTCCAAAGGAGGAACATTTGGGGACCAAAATTTTATCCTTCCTTTTTCGCTTGGTTTCTTGCCAAATTCCTACTATAGTTCCTTCTATTTGTGTAATACTCATTGTGTGATGATTATGGACCTAATTAACAAGTTACTTCCCCATAATAAAGTTTAAGTTAAGTTCGTCTCCAAAGGAGGAACCTTTGGTGACCAAAAGTTTATCCTTTATTTTTCGATTGGATTCTTGCCGAATTCCTACTATAGTTCATTCTATTTAAGTAATACTAATTGTGTGATGTTTATGGACCTAATTAACAAGTTACTTCCCCATAATAAAGTTTAACGTAAGTTCGTCTCCAAAGGAGGAACCTTTGGTGACCAAAAGTTTATCCTTCCTTTTTCGCTTGGATGCTTGCCAAATTCCTACTATAGTTCATTCTATTTATGTAATACTCATTGTGTGATGATTATGGACCTAATTAACAAGTTACTTCCCCAAAATAAAGTTTAAGTTAAGTTCGTCTCCAAAGGAGGAACCTTTGGTGACCAAAAGTTTGTCCTTTATTTTTCGCTTGGATTCTTGCCAAATTCCTACTATAGTTCATTCTATTTAAGTAATACTAATTGTGTGATGTTTATGGACCTAATTAACAAGTTACTTTCCGATAATAAAGTTTAACTTAAGTTCGTCTCCAAAGGAGGAACCTTTGGTGACCAAAAGTTTATCCTTCCTTTTTCGCTTGGATTCTTCCCAAATTCCTACTATAGTTCAGTCTATTTAAGTAATACTAATTGTGTGATGTTTATGGACCTAATTAACAAGTTACTTTCCGATAATAAAGTTTAACTTAAGTTCGTCTCCAAAGGAGGAACCTTTGGTGACCAAAATTTTATCCATCCTTTTTCGCTTGGTTTCTTGCCAAATTCCTACTATAGTTCATTCTATTTATGTAATACTAATTGTATGATGATTATTGACCTAATTAACAAGTTAGTTCCTGATAATAAAGTTTAACTTAAGTTCATCTCCAAAGTAGGAACCTTTGGTGACCAAAATTTTATCCTACCTTTTTGGCTTGGTTTCTTCCCAAATTCCTACTATAGTTCATTCTCTTTATGTAATACTCGTTGTATGATGATTATGGACCTAATTAACAAGTTACTTCCCCATAATAAAGTTTAACGTAAGTTCGTCTCCAAAGGAGGAACCTTTGGTGACCAAAATTTTATCCTACCTTTTTGGCTTGGTTTCTTCCCAAATTCCTACTATAGTTCATTCTATTTATGTAATACTCATTGTATGATGATTATGGACCTAATTAACAAGTTACTTCCCCATAATAAAGTTTAAGTTATGTTCGTCTCCAAAGGAGGAACCTTTGGTGACCAAAATTTTATCCTTCCTTTTTCGCTTGGTTTCTTGCCAAATTCCTACTATAGTTCATTCTATTTATGTAATACTCATTGTATGATGATTATGGACCTAATTAAAAAGTTACTTTCCGATAATAAAGTTTAACTTAAGTTCGTCTCCAAAGGAGGAACCTTTGGTGACCAAAAGTTTATCCTTCCTTTTTCGCTTGGATTCTTCCCAAATTCCTACTATAGTTCATTCTATTTAAGTAATACTAATTGTGTGATGTTTATGGACCTAATTAACAAGTTACTTTCCGATAATAAAGTTTAACTTAAGTTCGTCTCCAAAAGAGGAACCTTTGGTGACCAAAAGTTTATCCTTCCTTTTTCGCTTGGATTCTTCCCAAATTCCTACTATAGTTCATTCTATTTACGTAATACTCATTGTATGATGATTATTGGCCTAATTAACAAGTTACTTTCCCAAAATAAAGTTTAAGTTAAGTTCGTCTCCAAAGGAGGAACCTTTGGTGACCAAAAGTTTATCCTTTATTTTTCGCTTGGATTCTTGCCAAATTCCTACTATAGTTCATTCTATTTAAGTAATACTAATTGTGTGATGTTTATGGACCTAATTAACAAGTTACTTTCCGATAATAAAGTTTAACTTAAGTTCGTCTACAAAGTAGGAACCTTTGGTGACCAAAAGTTTATCCTTCCTTTTTCGCTTGGATTCTTCCCAAATTCCTACTATAGTTCATTCTATTTACGTAATACTCATTGTATGATAATCATTGACCTAATTACCAAGTTACTTCCCCAAAATAAAGTTTAAGTTATGTTCGTCTCCAAAGGAGGAACCTTTGGTGACCAAAATTTTATCCTTCCTTTTTCGCTTGGTTTCTTGCCAAATTCCTACTATAGTCATTCTATTTATGTAATACTCATTGTATGATGATTATGGACCTAATTAACAAGTAACTTCCCCATAATAAAGTTTAAGTTATGTTCGTCTCCAAAGGAGGAACCTTTGGTGACCAAAATTTTATCCTTCCTTTTTCGCTTGCTTTCTTGCCAAATTCCTACTATAGTTCATTCTATTTATGTAATACTCATTGTATGATGATTATGGACCTAATTAACAAGTTACTTTCCGATAATAAAGTTTAACTTAAGTTCGTCTCCAAAGGAGGAACCTTTGGTGACCAAAAGTTTATCCTTCCTTTTTCGCTTGGATTCTTCCCAAATTCCTACTATAGTTCATTCTATTTAAGTAATACTAATTGTGTGATGTTTATGGACCTAATTAACAAGTATCTTTCCGATAATAAAGTTTAACTTAAGTTCGTCTCCAAAGGAGGAACCTTTGGTGACCAAAAGTTTATCCTTCCTTTTTCGCTTGGATTCTTCCCAAATTCCTACTATAGTTCATTCTATTTACGTAATACTCATTGTATGATGATTATTGACCTAATTAACAAGTTACTTTCCCAAAATAAAGTTTAAGTTAAGTTCGTCTCCAAAGGAGGAACCTTTGGTGACCAAAATTTTATCCATCCTTTTTCGCTTGGTTTCTTGCCAAATTCCTACTATAGTTCATTCTATTTATGTAATACTAATTGTATGATGATTATTGACCTAATTAACAAGTTACTTCCCGATAATAAAGTTTAACTTAAGTTCGTCTCCAAAGTAGGAACCTTTGATGACCAAAATTTTATCCTACCTTTTTGGCTTGGTTTCTTCCCAAATTCCTACTATAGTTCATTCTATTTATGTAATACTCATTGTATGATGTTTATGGACCTAATTAACAAGTTACTTTCCGATAATAAAGTTTAACTTAAGTTCGTCTCCAAAGGAGGAACCTTTGGTGACCAAAAGTTTATCCTTCCTTTTTCGCTTGGATTCTTCCCAAATTCCTACTATAGTTCATTCTATTTACGTAATACTCATTGTATGATGATTATTGACCTAATTAACAAGTTACTTTCCCAAAATAAAGTTTAAGTTAAGTTCGTCTCCAAAGGAGGAAACTTTGGTGACCAAAATTTTATCCATCCTTTTTCGCTTGGTTTCTTGCCAAATTCCTACTATAGTTCATTCTATTTATGTAATACTAATTGTATGATGATTATTGACCTAATTAACAACTTAGTTCCCGATAATAAAGTTTAACTTAAGTTCGTCTCCAAAGGAGGAACCTTTGGTGACCAAAATTTTATCCATCCTTTTTCGCTTGGTTTCTTGCCAAATTCCTACTATAGTTCATTCTATTTATGTAATACTAATTGTATGATGATTATTGACCTAATTAACAAGTTAGTTCCCGATAATAAAGTTTAACTTAAGTTCGTCTCCAAAGTAGGAACCTTTGGTGACCAAAATTTTATCCTACCTTTTTGGCTTGGTTTCTTCCCAAATTCCTACTATAGTTCATTCTCTTTATGTAATACTCGTTGTATGATGATTATGGACCTAATTAACAAGTTACTTCCCCATAATAAAGTTTAACGTAAGTTCGTCTCCAAAGGAGGAACCTTTGGTGACCAAAATTTTATCCTACCTTTTTGGCTTGGTTTCTTCCCAAATTCCTACTATAGTTCATTCTATTTATGTAATACTCATTGTATGATGATTATGGACCTAATTAACAAGTTACTTCCCCATAATAAAGTTTAAGTTATGTTCGTCTCCAAAGGAGGAACCTTTGGTGACCAAAATTTTATCCTTCCTTTTTCGCTTGCTTTCTTGCCAAATTCCTACTATAGTTCATTCTATTTATGTAATACTCATTGTATGATGATTATGGACCTAATTAACAAGTTACTTTCCGATAATAAAGTTTAACTTAAGTTCGTCTCCAAAGGAGGAACCTTTGGTGACCAAAAGTTTATCCTTCCTTTTTCGCTTGGATTCTTCCCAAATTCCTACTATAGTTCATTCTATTTAAGTAATACTAATTGTGTGATGTTTATGGACCTAATTAACAAGTATCTTTCCGATAATAAAGTTTAACTTAAGTTCGTCTCCAAAGGAGGAACCTTTGGTGACCAAAAGTTTATCCTTCCTTTTTCGCTTGGATTCTTCCCAAATTCCTACTATAGTTCATTCTATTTACGTAATACTCATTGTATGATGATTATTGACCTAATTAACAAGTTACTTTCCCAAAATAAAGTTTAAGTTAAGTTCGTCTCCAAAGGAGGAACCTTTGGTGACCAAAATTTTATCCATCCTTTTTCGCTTGGTTTCTTGCCAAATTCCTACTATAGTTCATTCTATTTATGTAATACTAATTGTATGATGATTATTGACCTAATTAACAAGTTACTTCCCGATAATAAAGTTTAACTTAAGTTCGTCTCCAAAGTAGGAACCTTTGATGACCAAAATTTTATCCTACCTTTTTGGCTTGGTTTCTTCCCAAATTCCTACTATAGTTCATTCTATTTATGTAATACTCATTGTATGATGTTTATGGACCTAATTAACAAGTTACTTTCCGATAATAAAGTTTAACTTAAGTTCGTCTCCAAAGTAGGAACCTTTGGTGACCAAAAGTTTATCCTTCCTTTTTCGCTTGGATTCTTCCCAAATTCCTACTATAGTTCAGTCTATTTAAGTAATACTAATTGTGTGATGTTTATGGACCTAATTAACAAGTTACTTTCCGATAATAAAGTTTAACTTAAGTTCGTCTCCAAAGGAGGAACCTTTGGTGACCAAAAGTTTATCCTTCCTTTTTCGCTTGGATTCTTCCCAAATTCCTACTATAGTTCATTCTATTTACGTAATACTCATTGTATGATGATTATTGACCTAATTAACAAGTTACTTTCCCAAAATAAAGTTTAAGTTAAGTTCGTCTCCAAAGGAGGAAACTTTGGTGACCAAAATTTTATCCATCCTTTTTCGCTTGGTTTCTTGCCAAATTCCTACTATAGTTCATTCTATTTATGTAATACTAATTGTATGATGATTATTGACCTAATTAACAACTTAGTTCCCGATAATAAAGTTTAACTTAAGTTCGTCTCCAAAGGAGGAACCTTTGGTGACCAAAATTTTATCCATCCTTTTTCGCTTGGTTTCTTGCCAAATTCCTACTATAGTTCATTCTATTTATGTAATACTAATTGTATGATGATTATTGACCTAATTAACAAGTTACTTCCCCATAATAAAGTTTAAGTTATGTTCGTCTCCAAAGGAGGAACCTTTGGTGACCAAAATTTTATCCTTCCTTTTTCGCTTGCTTTCTTGCCAAATTCCTACTATAGTTCATTCTATTTATGTAATACTCATTGTATGATGATTATGGACCTAATTAACAAGTTACTTTCCGATAATAAAGTTTAACTTAAGTTCGTCTCCAAAGGAGGAACCTTTGGTGACCAAAAGTTTATCCTTCCTTTTTCGCTTGGATTCTTCCCAAATTCCTACTATAGTTCATTCTATTTAAGTAATACTAATTGTGTGATGTTTATGGACCTAATTAACAAGTATCTTTCCGATAATAAAGTTTAACTTAAGTTCGTCTCCAAAGGAGGAACCTTTGGTGACCAAAAGTTTATCCTTCCTTTTTCGCTTGGATTCTTCCCAAATTCCTACTATAGTTCATTCTATTTACGTAATACTCATTGTATGATGATTATTGACCTAATTAACAAGTTACTTTCCCAAAATAAAGTTTAAGTTAAGTTCGTCTCCAAAGGAGGAACCTTTGGTGACCAAAATTTTATCCATCCTTTTTCGCTTGGTTTCTTGCCAAATTCCTACTATAGTTCATTCTATTTATGTAATACTAATTGTATGATGATTATTGACCTAATTAACAAGTTAGTTCCCGATAATAAAGTTTAACTTAAGTTCGTCTCCAAAGGAGGAACCTTTGGTGACCAAAATTTTATCCATCCTTTTTCGCTTGGTTTCTTGCCAAATTCCTACTATAGTTCATTCTATTTTTGTAATACTAATTGTATGATGATTATTGACCTAATTAACAAGTTAGTTCAGGATAATAAATTTTAACTTAAGTTCGTCTCCAAAGTAGGAACCTTTGGTGACCAAAATTTTATCCTACCTTTTTGGCTTGGTTTCTTCCCAAATTCCAACTATAGTTCATTCTCTTTATGTAATACTCGTTGTATGATGATTATGGACCTAATTAACAAGTTACTTCCCCATAATAAAGTTTAAGTTATGTTCGTCTCCAAAGGAGGAACCTTTGGTGACCAAAATTTTATCCTTCCTTTTTCGCTTGCTTTCTTGCCAAATTCCTACTATAGTTCATTCTATTTATGTAATACTCATTGTATGATGATTATGGACCTAATTAACAAGTTACTTTCCGATAATAAAGTTTAACTTAAGTTCGTCTCCAAAGGAGGAACCTTTGGTGACCAAAAGTTTATCCTTCCTTTTTCGCTTGGATTCTTCCCAAATTCCTACTATAGTTCATTCTATTTAAGTAATACTAATTGTGTGATGTTTATGGACCTAATTAACAAGTATCTTTCCGATAATAAAGTTTAACTTAAGTTCGTCTCCAAAGGAGGAACCTTTGGTGACCAAAAGTTTATCCTTCCTTTTTCGCTTGGATTCTTCCCAAATTCCTACTATAGTTCATTCTATTTACGTAATACTCATTGTATGATGATTATTGACCTAATTAACAAGTTACTTTCCCAAAATAAAGTTTAAGTTAAGTTCGTCTCCAAAGGAGGAACCTTTGGTGACCAAAATTTTATCCATCCTTTTTCGCTTGGTTTCTTGCCAAATTCCTACTATAGTTCATTCTATTTATGTAATACTAATTGTATGATGATTATTGACCTAATTAACAAGTTAGTTCCCGATAATAAAGTTTAACTTAAGCTCGTCTCCAAAGGAGGAACCTTTGGTGACCAAAATTTTATCCATCCTTTTTCGCTTGGTTTCCTGCCAAATTCCTACTATAGTTCATTCTATTTATGTAATACTAATTGTATGATGATTATTGACCTAATTAACAAGTTAGTTCAGGATAATAAATTTTAACTTAAGTTCGTCTCCAAAGTAGGAACCTTTGGTGACCAAAATTTTATCCTACCTTTTTGGCTTGGTTTCTTCCCAAATTCCAACTATAGTTCATTCTCTTTATGTAATACTCGTTGTATGATGATTATGGACCTAATTAACAAGTTACTTCCCCATAATAAAGTTTAACGTAAGTTCTTCTCCAAAGGAGGAACCTTTGGTGACCAAAATTTTATCCTACCTTTTTGGCTTGGTTCTTCCCAAATTCCTACTATAGTTCATTCTATTTATGTAATACTCATTGTATGATGATTATGGACCTAATTAACAAGTTACTTCCCAATAATAAAGTTTAAGTTAAGTTCGTCTCCAAAGGAGGAACCTTTGGTGACCAAAATTTTATCCTTCCTTTTTCGCTTGGTTGCTTGCCAAATTCCTACTATAGTTCATTCTATTTATGTAATACTCATTGTGTGATGATTATGGACCTAATTAACAAGTTACTTCGCCAAAATAAAGTTTAAGTTAAGTTCGTCTCCAAAGGAGGAACCTTTGGTGACCAAAAGTTTATCCTTTATTTTTCGCTTGGATTCTTGCCAAATTCCTACTATAGTTCATTCTATTTACGTAATACTCATTGTATGATAATCATTGACCTAATTACCAAGTTACTTCCCCAAAATAAAGTTTAAGTTAAGTTCGTCTCCAAAGGAGGAACCTTTGGTGACCAAAATTTTATCCTTCCTTTTTCGCTTGGTTTCTTGCCAAATTCCTACTATAGTCATTCTATTTATGTAATACTCATTGTGTGATGATTATGGACCTAATTAACAAGTTACTTCCCCATAATAAAGTATAAGTTAAGTTCGTCTCCAAAGGAGGAACCTTTGGTGACCAAAAGTTTATCCTTCCTTTTTCGCTTGGATTCTTGACAAATTCCTACTATAGTTCATTCTATTTATGTAATACTAATTGTATGATGATTATTGACCTAATTAACAAGTTAGTTCAGGATAATAAATTTTAACTTAAGTTCGTCTCCAAAGTAGGAACCTTTGGTGACCAAAATTTTATCCTACCTTTTTGGCTTGGTTTCTTCCCAAATTCCAACTATAGTTCATTCTCTTTATCTAATACTCGTTGTATGATGATTATGGACCTAATTAACAAGTTACTTCCCCATAATAAAGTTTAACGTAAGTTCGTCTCCAAAGGAGGAACCTTTGGTGACCAAAATTTTGTCCTACCTTTTTGGCTTGGTTCTTCCCAAATTCCTACTATAGTTCATTCTATTTATGTAATACTCATTGTATGATGATTATGGACCTAATTAACAAGTTACTTCCCAATAATAAAGTTTAAGTTAAGTTCGTCTCCAAAGGAGGAACCTTTGGTGACCAAAATTTTATCCTTCCTTTTTCGCTTGGTTGCTTGCCAAATTCCTACTATAGTTCATTCTATTTATGTAATACTCATTGTGTGATGATTATGGACCTAATTAACAAGTTACTTCGCCAAAATAAAGTTTAAGTTAAGTTCGTCTCCAAAGGAGGAACCTTTGGTGACCAAAAGTTTATCCTTTATTTTTCGCTTGGATTCTTGCCAAATTCCTACTATAGTTCATTCTATTGACGTAATACTCATTGTATGATAATCATTGACCTAATTACCAAGTTACTTCCCCAAAATAAAGTTTAAGTTAAGTTCGTCTCCAAAGGAGGAACCTTTGGTGACCAAAATTTTATCCTTCCTTTTTCGCTTGGTTTCTTGCCAAATTCCTACTATAGTCATTCTATTTATGTAATACTCATTGTGTGATGATTATGGACCTAATTAACAAGTTACTTCCCCATAATAAAGTATAAGTTAAGTTCGTCTCCAAAGGAGGAACCTTTGGTGACCAAAAGTTTATCCTTCCTTTTTCGCTTGGATTCTTGCCAAATTCCTACTATAGTTCATTCTATTTACGTAATACTCATTGTATGATAATCATTGACCTAATTACCAAGTTACTTCCCCAAAATAAAGTTTAAGTTAAGTTCGTCTCCAAAGGAGGAACCTTTGGTGACCAAAATTTTATCCTTCCTTTTTCGCTTGGTTTCTTGCCAAATTCCTACTATAGTCATTCTATTTATGTAATACTCATTGTGTGATGATTATGGACCTAATTAACAAGTTACTTCCCCATAATAAAGTATAAGTTAAGTTCGTCTCCAAAGGAGGAACCTTTGGTGACCAAAAGTTTATCCTTCCTTTTTCGCTTGGATTCTTGACAAATTCCTACTATAGTTCATTCTATTTATGTAATACTAATTGTATGATGATTATTGACCTAATTAACAAGTTAGTTCAGGATAATAAATTTTAACTTAAGTTCGTCTCCAAAGTAGGAACCTTTGGTGACCAAAATTTTATCCTACCTTTTTGGCTTGGTTTCTTCCCAAATTCCAACTATAGTTCATTCTCTTTATGTAATACTCGTTGTATGATGATTATGGACCTAATTAACAAGTTACTTCCCCATAATAAAGTTTAAGTTATGTTCGTCTCCAAAGGAGGAACCTTTGGTGACCAAAATTTTATCCTTCCTTTTTCGCTTGCTTTCTTGCCAAATTCCTACTATAGTTCATTCTATTTATGTAATACTCATTGTATGATGATTATGGACCTAATTAACAAGTTACTTTCCGATAATAAAGTTTAACTTAAGTTCGTCTCCAAAGGAGGAACCTTTGGTGACCAAAAGTTTATCCTTCCTTTTTCGCTTGGATTCTTCCCAAATTCCTACTATAGTTCATTCTATTTAAGTAATACTAATTGTGTGATGTTTATGGACCTAATTAACAAGTATCTTTCCGATAATAAAGTTTAACTTAAGTTCGTCTCCAAAGGAGGAACCTTTGGTGACCAAAAGTTTATCCTTCCTTTTTCGCTTGGATTCTTCCCAAATTCCTACTATAGTTCATTCTATTTACGTAATACTCATTGTATGATGATTATTGACCTAATTAACAAGTTACTTTCCCAAAATAAAGTTTAAGTTAAGTTCGTCTCCAAAGGAGGAACCTTTGGTGACCAAAATTTTATCCATCCTTTTTCGCTTGGTTTCTTGCCAAATTCCTACTATAGTTCATTCTATTTATGTAATACTAATTGTATGATGATTATTGACCTAATTAACAAGTTAGTTCCCGATAATAAAGTTTAACTTAAGCTCGTCTCCAAAGGAGGAACCTTTGGTGACCAAAATTTTATCCATCCTTTTTCGCTTGGTTTCTTGCCAAATTCCTACTATAGTTCATTCTATTTATGTAATACTAATTGTATGATGATTATTGACCTAATTAACAAGTTAGTTCAGGATAATAAATTTTAACTTAAGTTCGTCTCCAAAGTAGGAACCTTTGGTGACCAAAATTTTATCCTACCTTTTTGGCTTGGTTTCTTCCCAAATTCCAACTATAGTTCATTCTCTTTATGTAATACTCGTTGTATGATGATTATGGACCTAATTAACAAGTTACTTCCCCATAATAAAGTTTAACGTAAGTTCGTCTCCAAAGGAGGAACCTTTGGTGACCAAAATTTTATCCTACCTTTTTGGCTTGGTTCTTCCCAAATTCCTACTATAGTTCATTCTATTTATGTAATACTCATTGTATGATGATTATGGACCTAATTAACAAGTTACTTCCCAATAATAAAGTTTAAGTTAAGTTCGTCTCCAAAGGAGGAACCTTTGGTGACCAAAATTTTATCCTTCCTTTTTCGCTTGGTTGCTTGCCAAATTCCTACTATAGTTCATTCTATTTATGTAATACTCATTGTGTGATGATTATGGACCTAATTAACAAGTTACTTCGCCAAAATAAAGTTTAAGTTAAGTTCGTCTCCAAAGGAGGAACCTTTGGTGACCAAAAGTTTATCCTTTATTTTTCGCTTGGATTCTTGCCAAATTCCTACTATAGTTCATTCTATTTACGTAATACTCATTGTATGATAATCATTGACCTAATTACCAAGTTACTTCCCCAAAATAAAGTTTAAGTTAAGTTCGTCTCCAAAGGAGGAACCTTTGGTGACCAAAATTTTATCCTTCCTTTTTCGCTTGGTTTCTTGCCAAATTCCTACTATAGTCATTCTATTTATGTAATACTCATTGTGTGATGATTATGGACCTAATTAACAAGTTACTTCCCCATAATAAAGTATAAGTTAAGTTCGTCTCCAAAGGAGGAACCTTTGGTGACCAAAAGTTTATCCTTCCTTTTTCGCTTGGATTCTTGACAAATTCCTACTATAGTTCATTCTATTTATGTAATACTAATTGTATGATGATTATTGACCTAATTAACAAGTTAGTTCAGGATAATAAATTTTAACTTAAGTTCGTCTCCAAAGTAGGAACCTTTGGTGACCAAAATTTTATCCTACCTTTTTGGCTTGGTTTCTTCCCAAATTCCAACTATAGTTCATTCTCTTTATGTAATACTCGTTGTATGATGATTATGGACCTAATTAACAAGTTACTTCCCCATAATAAAGTTTAACGTAAGTTCGTCTCCAAAGGAGGAACCTTTGGTGACCAAAATTTTATCCTACCTTTTTGGCTTGGTTCTTCCCAAATTCCTACTATAGTTCATTCTATTTATGTAATACTCATTGTATGATGATTATGGACCTAATTAACAAGTTACTTCCCAATAATAAAGTTTAAGTTAAGTTCGTCTCCAAAGGAGGAACCTTTGGTGACCAAAATTTTATCCTTCCTTTTTCGCTTGGTTGCTTGCCAAATTCCTACTATAGTTCATTCTATTTATGTAATACTCATTGTGTGATGATTATGGACCTAATTAACAAGTTACTTCGCCAAAATAAAGTTTAAGTTAAGTTCGTCTCCAAAGGAGGAACCTTTGGTGACCAAAAGTTTATCCTTTATTTTTCGCTTGGATTCTTGCCAAATTCCTACTATAGTTCATTCTATTGACGTAATACTCATTGTATGATAATCATTGACCTAATTACCAAGTTACTTCCCCAAAATAAAGTTTAAGTTAAGTTCGTCTCCAAAGGAGGAACCTTTGGTGACCAAAATTTTATCCTTCCTTTTTCGCTTGGTTTCTTGCCAAATTCCTACTATAGTCATTCTATTTATGTAATACTCATTGTGTGATGATTATGGACCTAATTAACAAGTTACTTCCCCATAATAAAGTATAAGTTAAGTTCGTCTCCAAAGGAGGAACCTTTGGTGACCAAAAGTTTATCCTTCCTTTTTCGCTTGGATTCTTGCCAAATTCCTACTATAGTTCATTCTATTTATGTAATACTAATTGTATGATGATTATTGACCTAATTAACAAGTTACTTCCCGATAATAAAGATTAACTTAAGTTCGTCTCCAAAGTAGGAACCTTTGGTGACCAAAATTTTATCCTACCTTTTTGGCTTGGTTTCTTCCCAAATTCCTACTATAGTTCATTCTATTTATGTAATACTCATTGTATGATGTTTATGGACCTAATTAACAAGTTACTTTCCGATAATAAAGTTTAACTTAAGTTCGTCTCCAAAGTAGGAACCTTTGGTGACCAAAAGTTTATCCTTCCTTTTTCGCTTGGATTCTTCCCAAATTCCTACTATAGTTCATTCTATTTACATAATACTCATTGTATGATAATCATTGACCTAATTACCAAGTTACTTAACCAAAATAAAGTTTAAGTTAAGTTCGTCTCCAAAGGAGGAACCTTTGGTGACCAAAATTTTATCCTTCCTTTTTCGCTTGGTTTCTTGCCAAATTCCTACTATAGTTCATTCTATTTATGTAATACTCATTGTGTGATGATTATGGACCTAATTTACAAGTTACTTCCCCATAATAAAGTTTAAGTTAAGTTCGTCTCCAAAGGAGGAACCTTTGGTGACCAAAAGTTTATCCTTCCTTTTTCGCTTGGATTCTTGCCAAATTCCTACTATAGTTCATTCTATTTATGTAATACTAATTGTATGATGATTATTGACCTAATTAACAAGTTACTTCCCGATAATAAAGTTTAACTTAAGTTCGTCTCCAAAGTAGGAACCTTTGGTGACCAAAATTTTATCCTACCTTTTTGGCTTGGTTTCTTCCCAAATTCCTACTATAGTTCATTCTATTTATGTAATACTCATTGTATGATGATTATGGACCTAATTAACAAGTTACTTCCCCATAATAAAGTTTAACGTAAGTTCGTCCCCAAAGGAGGAACCTTTGGTGACCAAAATTTTATCCTATCTTTTTGGCTTGGTTTCTTCCCAAATTCCTACTATAGTTCATTCTATCTATGTAATACTCATTGTATGATGATTATGGACCTAATTAACAAGTTACTTCCCCATAATAAAGTTTAAGTTAAGTTCGTCTCCAAAGGAGGAACCTTTGGTGACCAAAAGTTTATCCTTCCTTTTTCACTTGGATTCTTGCCAAATTCCTACTATAGTTCATTCTATTTATGTAATACTAATTGTATGATGATTATGGACCTAATTAACAAGTTACTTCGCCAAAATAAAGTTTAAGTTAAGTTCGTCTCCAAAGGAGGAACCTTTTGTGACCAAAAGTTTATCCTTTATTTTTCGCTTGGATTCTTGCCAAATTCCTACTATAGTTCATTCTATTTACGTAATACTCATTGTATGATAATCATTGACCTAATTACCAAGTTACTTCCCCAAAATAAAGTTTAAGTTAAGTTCGTCTCCAAAGGAGGAACCTTTGGTGACCAAAATTTTATCCTTCCTTTTTCGCTTGGTTTCTTGCCAAATTCCTACTATAGTCATTCTATTTATGTAATACTCATTGTGTGATGATTATGGACCTAATTAACAAGTTACTTCCCCATAATAAAGTATAAGTTAAGTTCGTCTCCAAAGGAGGAACCTTTGGTGACCAAAAGTTTATCCTTCCTTTTTCGCTTGGATTCTTGACAAATTCCTACTATAGTTCATTCTATTTATGTAATACTAATTGTATGATGATTATTGACCTAATTAACAAGTTAGTTCAGGATAATAAATTTTAACTTAAGTTCGTCTCCAAAGTAGGAACCTTTGGTGACCAAAATTTTATCCTACCTTTTTGGCTTGGTTTCTTCCCAAATTCCTACTATAGTTCATTCTATTTATGTAATACTCATTGTATGATGTTTATGGACCTAATTAACAAGTTACTTTCCGATAATAAAGTTTAACTTAAGTTCGTCTCCAAAGTAGGAACCTTTGGTGACCAAAAGTTTATCCTTCCTTTTTCGCTTGGATTCTTCCCAAATTCCTACTATAGTTCATTCTATTTACATAATACTCATTGTATGATAATCATTGACCTAATTACCAAGTTACTTAACCAAAATAAAGTTTAAGTTAAGTTCGTCTCCAAAGGAGGAACCTTTGGTGACCAAAATTTTATCCTTCCTTTTTCGCTTGGTTTCTTGCCAAATTCCTACTATAGTTCATTCTATTTATGTAATACTCATTGTGTGATGATTATGGACCTAATTTACAAGTTACTTCCCCATAATAAAGTTTAAGTTAAGTTCGTCTCCAAAGGAGGAACCTTTGGTGACCAAAAGTTTATCCTTCCTTTTTCGCTTGCTTTCTTGCCAAATTCCTACTATAGTTCATTCTATTTATGTAATACTCATTGTATGATGATTATGGACCTAATTAACAAGTTACTTTCCGATAATAAAGTTTAACTTAAGTTCGTCTCCAAAGGAGGAACCTTTGGTGACCAAAAGTTTATCCTTCCTTTTTCGCTTGGATTCTTCCCAAATTCCTACTATAGTTCATTCTATTTAAGTAATACTAATTGTGTGATGTTTATGGACCTAATTAACAAGTATCTTTCCGATAATAAAGTTTAACTTAAGTTCGTCTCCAAAGTAGGAACCTTTGGTGACCAAAAGTTTATCCTTCCTTTTTCGCTTGGATTCTTCCCAAATTCCTACTATAGTTCATTCTATTTACGTAATACTCATTGTATGATGATTATTGACCTAATTAACAAGTTACTTTCCCAAAATAAAGTTTAAGTTAAGTTCGTCTCCAAAGGAGGAACCTTTGGTGACCAAAATTTTATCCATCCTTTTTCGCTTGGTTTCTTGCCAAATTCCTACTATAGTTCATTCTATTTATGTAATACTAATTGTATGATGATTATTGACCTAATTAACAAGTTAGTTCCCGATAATAAAGTTTAACTTAAGTTCGTCTCCAAAGGAGGAACCTTTGGTGACCAAAATTTTATCCATCCTTTTTCGCTTGGTTTCTTGCCAAATTCCTACTATAGTTCATTCTATTTATGTAATACTAATTGTATGATGATTATTGACCTAATTAACAAGTTAGTTCAGGATAATAAATTTTAACTTAAGTTCGTCTCCAAAGTAGGAACCTTTGGTGACCAAAATTTTATCCTACCTTTTTGGCTTGGTTTCTTCCCAAATTCCAACTATAGTTCATTCTCTTTATGTAATACTCGTTGTATGATGATTATGGACCTAATTAACAAGTTACTTCCCCATAATAAAGTTTAACGTAAGTTCGTCTCCAAAGGAGGAACCTTTGGTGACCAAAATTTTATCCTACCTTTTTGGCTTGGTTCTTCCCAAATTCCTACTATAGTTCATTCTATTTATGTAATACTCATTGTATGATGATTATGGACCTAATTAACAAGTTACTTCCCAATAATAAAGTTTAAGTTAAGTTCGTCTCCAAAGGAGGAACCTTTGGTGACCAAAATTTTATCCTTCCTTTTTCGCTTGGTTGCTTGCCAAATTCCTACTATAGTTCATTCTATTTATGTAATACTCATTGTGTGATGATTATGGACCTAATTAACAAGTTACTTCGCCAAAATAAAGTTTAAGTTAAGTTCGTCTCCAAAGGAGGAACCTTTGGTGACCAAAAGTTTATCCTTTATTTTTCGCTTGGATTCTTGCCAAATTCCTACTATAGTTCATTCTATTTACGTAATACTCATTGTATGATAATCATTGACCTAATTACCAAGTTACTTCCCCAAAATAAAGTTTAAGTTAAGTTCGTCTCCAAAGGAGGAACCTTTGGTGACCAAAATTTTATCCTTCCTTTTTCGCTTGGTTTCTTGCCAAATTCCTACTATAGTCATTCTATTTATGTAATACTCATTGTGTGATGATTATGGACCTAATTAACAAGTTACTTCCCCATAATAAAGTATAAGTTAAGTTCGTCTCCAAAGGAGGAACCTTTGGTGACCAAAAGTTTATCCTTCCTTTTTCGCTTGGATTCTTGACAAATTCCTACTATAGTTCATTCTATTTATGTAATACTAATTGTATGATGATTATTGACCTAATTAACAAGTTAGTTCAGGATAATAAATTTTAACTTAAGTTCATCTCCAAAGTAGGAACCTTTGGTGACCAAAATTTTATCCTACCTTTTTGGCTTGGTTTCTTCCCAAATTCCAACTATAGTTCATTCTCTTTATGTAATACTCGTTGTATGATGATTATGGACCTAATTAACAAGTTACTTCCCCATAATAAAGTTTAACGTAAGTTCGTCTCCAAAGGAGGAACCTTTGGTGACCAAAATTTTATCCTACCTTTTTGGCTTGGTTCTTCCCAAATTCCTACTATAGTTCATTCTATTTATGTAATACTCATTGTATGATGATTATGGACCTAATTAACAAGTTACTTCCCAATAATAAAGTTTAAGTTAAGTTCGTCTCCAAAGGAGGAACCTTTGGTGACCAAAATTTTATCCTTCCTTTTTCGCTTGGTTGCTTGCCAAATTCCTACTATAGTTCATTCTATTTATGTAATAGTCATTGTGTGATGATTATGGACCTAATTAACAAGTTACTTCGCCAAAATAAAGTTTAAGTTAAGTTCGTCTCCAAAGGAGGAACCTTTGGTGACCAAAAGTTTATCCTTTATTTTTCGCTTGGATTCTTGCCAAATTCCTACTATAGTTCATTCTATTGACGTAATACTCATTGTATGATAATCATTGACCTAATTACCAAGTTACTTCCCCAAAATAAAGTTTAAGTTAAGTTCGTCTCCAAAGGAGGAACCTTTGGTGACCAAAATTTTATCCTTCCTTTTTCGCTTGGTTTCTTGCCAAATTCCTACTATAGTCATTCTATTTATGTAATACTCATTGTGTGATGATTATGGACCTAATTAACAAGTTACTTCCCCATAATAAAGTATAAGTTAAGTTCGTCTCCAAAGGAGGAACCTTTGGTGACCAAAAGTTTATCCTTCCTTTTTCGCTTGGATTCTTGCCAAATTCCTACTATAGTTCATTCTATTTATGTAATACTAATTGTATGATGATTATTGACCTAATTAACAAGTTACTTCCCGATAATAAAGATTAACTTAAGTTCGTCTCCAAAGTAGGAACCTTTGGTGACCAAAATTTTATCCTACCTTTTTGGCTTGGTTTCTTCCCAAATTCCTACTATAGTTCATTCTATTTATGTAATACTCATTGTATGATGTTTATGGACCTAATTAACAAGTTACTTTCCGATAATAAAGTTTAACTTAAGTTCGTCTCCAAAGTAGGAACCTTTGGTGACCAAAAGTTTATCCTTCCTTTTTCGCTTGGATTCTTCCCAAATTCCTACTATAGTTCATATACTCATTGTATGATAATCATTGACCTAATTACCAAGTTACTTAACCAAAATAAAGTTTAAGTTAAGTTCGTCTCCAAAGGAGGAACCTTTGGTGACCAAAATTTTATCCTTCCTTTTTCGCTTGGTTTCTTGCCAAATTCCTACTATAGTTCATTCTATTTATGTAATACTCATTGTGTGATGATTATGGACCTAATTTACAAGTTACTTCCCCATAATAAAGTTTAAGTTAAGTTCGTCTCCAAAGGAGGAACCTTTGGTGACCAAAAGTTTATCCTTCCTTTTCGCTTGGATTCTTGCCAAATTCCTACTATAGTTCATTCTATTTATGTAATACTAATTGTATGATGATTATTGACCTAATTAACAAGTTAGTTCCCGATAATAAAGTTTAACTTAAGTTCGTCTCCAAAGTAGGAACCTTTGGTGACCAAAATTTTATCCATCCTTTTTGGCTTGGTTTCTTCCCAAATTCCTACTATAGTTCATTCTATTTATGTAATACTCATTGTATGATGATTATGGACCTAATTAACAAGTTACTTCCCCATAATAAAGTTTAACGTAAGTTCGTCCCCAAAGGAGGAACCTTTGGTGACCAAAATTTTATCCTACCTTTTTGGCTTGGTTTCTTCCCAAATTCCTACTATAGTTCATTCTATCTATGTAATACTCGTTGTATGATGATTATGGACCTAATTAACAAGTTACTTCCCCATAATAAAGTTTAAGTTAAGTTCGTCTCCAAAGGAGGAACCTTTGGTGACCAAAAGTTTATCCTTCCTTTTTCACTTGGATTCTTGCCAAATTCCTACTATAGTTCATTCTATTTATGTAATACTAATTGTATGATGATTATGGACCTAATTAACAAGTTACTTCCCGATAATAAAGTTTAACTTAAGTTCGTCTCCAAAGTAGGAACCTTTGGTGACCAAAATTTTATCCTACCTTTTTGGCTTTGTTTCTTCCCAAATTCCAACTATAGTTCATTCTCTTTATGTAGTACTCGTTGTCTGATGATTATGGACCTAATTAACAAGTTACTTCCCCATAATAAAGCTTAACGTAAGTTCGTCTCCAAAGGAGGAACCTTTGGTGACCCAAATTTTATCCTACCTTTTTCGCTTGGTTTCTTCCCAAATTCCTACTATAGTTCATTCTATTTATGTAATACTCATTGTATGATGATTATGGACCTAATTAACAAGTTACTTCCCAATAATAAGGTTTAATTTAAGTTCGTCTCCAAAGGAGGAACCTTTGGTGACCAAAATTTTATCCTTCCTTTTTCGCTTGGTTGCTTGCCAAATTCCTACTATAGTTCATTCTATTTATGTAATACTCATTGTGTGATGATTATGGACCTAATTAACAAGTTACTTCCCCAAAATAAAGTTTAAGTTAAGTTCGTCTCCAAAGGAGGAACCTTTCGTGACCAAAAGTTTATCCTTTATTTTTCGCTTGGATTCTTGCCAAATTCCTACTATAGTTCATTCTATTTAAGTAATACTAATTGTGTGATGTTTATGGACCTAATTAACAAGTTACTTTCCGATAATAAAGTTTAACTTAAGTTCGTCTCCAAAGTAGGAACCTTTGGTGACCAAAAGTTTATCCTTCCTTTTTCGCTTGGATTCTTCCCAAATTCCTACTATAGTTCATTCTATTTACGTAATACTCATTGTATGATAATCATTGACCTAATTACCAAGTTACTTCCCCAAAATAAAGTTTAAGTTAAGTTCGTCTCCAAAGGAGGAACCTTTGGTGACCAAAATTTTATCCTTCCTTTTTCGCTTGGTTTCTTGCCAAATTCCTACTATAGTCATTCTATTTATGTAATACTCATTGTGTGATGATTATGGACCTAATTAACAAGTTACTTCCCCATAATAAAGTTTAAGTTAAGTTCGTCTCCAAAGGAGGAACCTTTGGTGACCAAAAGTTTATCCTTCCTTTTTCGCTTGGATTCTTGCCAAATTCCTACTATAGTTCATTCTATTTATGTAATACTAATTGTATGATGATTATTGACCTAATTAACAAGTTACTTCCCGATAATAAAGTTTAACTTAAGTTCGTCTCCAAAGTAGGAACCTTTGGTGACCAAAATTTTATCCTACCTTTTTGGCTTGGTTTCTTCCCAAATTCCTACTATAGTTCATTCTATTTATGTAATACTCATTGTATGATGTTTATGGACCTAATTAACAAGTTACTTTCCGATAATAAAGTTTAACTTAAGTTCGTCTCCAAAGTAGGAACCTTTGGTGACCAAAAGTTTATCCTTCCTTTTTCGCTTGGATGCTTGCCAAATTCCTACTATAGTTCATTCTATTTATGTAATACTCATTGTGTGATGATTATGGACCTAATTAACAAGTTACTTCCCCAAAATAAAGTTTAAGTTAAGTTCGTCTCCAAAGGAGGAACCTTTGGTGACCAAAAGTTTGTCCTTTATTTTTCGCTTGGATTCTTGCCAAATTCCTACTATAGTTCATTCTATTTAAGTAATACTAATTGTGTGATGTTTATGGACCTAATTAACAAGTTACTTTCCGATAATAAAGTTTAACTTAAGTTCGTCTCCAAAGGAGGAACCTTTGGTGACCAAAAGTTTATCCTTCCTTTTTCGCTTGGATTCTTCCCAAATTCCTACTATAGTTCATTCTATTTACGTAATACTCATTGTATGATGATTATTGACCTAATTAACAAGTTACTTTCCCAAAATAAAGTTTAAGTTAAGTTCGTCTCCAAAGGAGGAAACTTTGGTGACCAAAATTTTATCCATCCTTTTTCGCTTGGTTTCTTGCCAAATTCCTACTATAGTTCATTCTATTTATGTAATACTAATTGTATGATGATTATTGACCTAATTAACAACTTAGTTCCCGATAATAAAGTTTAACTTAAGTTCGTCTCCAAAGGAGGAACCTTTGGTGACCAAAATTTTATCCATCCTTTTTCGCTTGGTTTCTTGCCAAATTCCTACTATAGTTCATTCTATTTATGTAATACTAATTGTATGATGATTATTGACCTAATTAACAAGTTAGTTCCCGATAATAAAGTTTAACTTAAGTTCGTCTCCAAAGTAGGAACCTTTGGTGACCAAAATTTTATCCTACCTTTTTGGCTTGGTTTCTTCCCAAATTCCTACTATAGTTCATTCTCTTTATGTAATACTCGTTGTATGATGATTATGGACCTAATTAACAAGTTACTTCCCCATAATAAAGTTTAACGTAAGTTCGTCTCCAAAGGAGGAACCTTTGGTGACCAAAATTTTATCCTACCTTTTTGGCTTGGTTTCTTCCCAAATTCCTACTATAGTTCATTCTATTTATGTAATACTCATTGTATGATGATTATGGACCTAATTAACAAGTTACTTCCCCATAATAAAGTTTAAGTTAAGTTCGTCTCCAAAGGAGGAACCTTTGGTGACCAAAATTTTATCCTTCCTTTTTCGCTTGGTTGCTTGCCAAATTCCTACTATAGTTCATTCTATTTATGTAATACTCATTGTGTGATGATTATGGACCTAATTAACAAGTTACTTCGCCAAAATAAAGTTTTAGTTAAGTTCGTCTCCAAAGGAGGAACCTTTGGTGACCAAAAGTTTATCCTTTATTTTTCGCTTGGATTCTTGCCAAATTCCTACTATAGTTCATTCTATTTACGTAATACTCATTGTATGATAATCATTGACCTAATTACCAAGTTACTTCCCCAAAATAAAGTTTAAGTTAAGTTCGTCTCCAAAGGAGGAACCTTTGGTGACCAAAATTTTAACCTTCCTTTTTCGCTTGGTTTCTTGCCAAATTCCTACTATAGTCATTCTATTTATGTAATACTCATTGTGTGATGATTATGGACCTAATTAACAAGTTACTTCGCCAAAATAAAGTTTTAGTTAAGTTCGTCTCCAAAGGAGGAACCTTTGGTGACCAAAAGTTTATCCTTTATTTTTCGCTTGGATTCTTGCCAAATTCCTACTATAGTTCATTCTATTTACGTAATACTCATTGTATGATAATCATTGACCTAATTACCAAGTTACTTCCCCAAAATAAAGTTTAAGTTAAGTTCGTCTCCAAAGGAGGAACCTTTGGTGACCAAAATTTTAACCTTCCTTTTTCGCTTGGTTTCTTGCCAAATTCCTACTATAGTTCATTCTATTTATGTAATACTAATTGTATGATGATTATTGACCTAATTAACAACTTAGTTCCCGATAATAAAGTTTAACTTAAGTTCGTCTCCAAAGGAGGAACCTTTGGTGACCAAAATTTTATCCATCCTTTTTCGCTTGGTTTCTTGCCAAATTCCTACTATAGTTCATTCTATTTATGTAATACTAATTGTATGATGATTATTGACCTAATTAACAAGTTAGTTCCCGATAATAAAGTTTAACTTAAGTTCGTCTCCAAAGTAGGAACCTTTGGTGACCAAAATTTTATCCTACCTTTTTGGCTTGGTTTCTTCCCAAATTCCTACTATAGTTCATTCTCTTTATGTAATACTCGTTGTATGATGATTATGGACCTAATTAACAAGTTACTTCCCCATAATAAAGTTTAACGTAAGTTCGTCTCCAAAGGAGGAACCTTTGGTGACCAAAATTTTATCCTACCTTTTTGGCTTGGTTTCTTCCCAAATTCCTACTATAGTTCATTCTATTTATGTAATACTCATTGTATGATGATTATGGACCTAATTAACAAGTTACTTCCCCATAATAAAGTTTAAGTTATGTTCGTCTCCAAAGGAGGAACCTTTGGTGACCAAAATTTTATCCTTCCTTTTTCGCTTGCTTTCTTGCCAAATTCCTACTATAGTTCATTCTATTTATGTAATACTCATTCTATGATGATTATGGACCTAATTAACAAGTTACTTTCCGATAATAAAGTTTAACTTAAGTTCGTCTCCAAAGGAGGAACCTTTGGTGACCAAAAGTTTATCCTTCCTTTTTCGCTTGGATTCTTCCCAAATTCCTACTATAGTTCATTCTATTTACGTAATACTCATTGTATGATGATTATTGACCTAATTAACAAGTTACTTTCCCAAAATAAAGTTTAAGTTAAGTTCGTCTCCAAAGGAGGAACCTTTGGTGACCAAAATTTTATCCATCCTTTTTCGCTTGGTTTCTTGCCAAATTCCGACTATAGTTCATTCTATTTATGTAATACTAATTGTATGATGATTATTAACCTAATTAACAAGTTAGTTCCCGATAATAAAGTTTAACTTAAGTTCGTCTCCAAAGGAGGAACCTTTGGTGACCAAGATTTTATCCATCCTTTTTCGCTTGGTTTCTTGCCAAATTCCTACTATAGTTCATTCTATTTATGTAATACTAATTGTATGATGATTATTGACCTAATTAACAAGTTAGTTCAGGATAATAAATTTTAACTTAAGTTCGTCTCCAAAGTAGGAACCTTTGGTGACCAAAATTTTATCCTACCTTTTTGGCTTGGTTTCTTCCCAAATTCCAACTATAGTTCATTCTCTTTATGTAATACTCGTTGTATGATGATTATGGACCTAATTAACAAGTTACTTCCCCATAATAAAGTTTAACGTAAGTTCGTCTCCAAAGGAGGAACCTTTGGTGACCAAAATTTTATCCTACCTTTTTGGCTTGGTTCTTCCCAAATTCCTACTATAGTTCATTCTATTTATGTAATACTCATTGTATGATGATTATTGACCTAATTAACAACTTAGTTCCCGATAATAAAGTTTAACTTAAGTTCGTCTCCAAAGGAGGAACCTTTGGTGACCAAAATTTTATCCATCCTTTTTCGCTTGGTTTCTTGCCAAATTCCTACTATAGTTCATTCTATTTATGTAATACTAATTGTATGATGATTATTGACCTAATTAACAAGTTAGTTCCCGATAATAAAGTTTAACTTAAGTTCGTCTCCAAAGTAGGAACCTTTGGTGACCAAAATTTTATCCTACCTTTTTGGCTTGGTTTCTTCCCAAATTCCTACTATAGTTCATTCTCTTTATGTAATACTCGTTGTATGATGATTATGGACCTAATTAACAAGTTACTTCCCCATAATAAAGTTTAACGTAAGTTCGTCTCCAAAGGAGGAACCTTTGGTGACCAAAATTTTATCCTACCTTTTTGGCTTGGTTTCTTCCCAAATTCCTACTATAGTTCATTCTATTTATGTAATACTCATTGTATGATGATTATGGACCTAATTAACAAGTTACTTCCCCATAATAAAGTTTAAGTTATGTTCGTCTCCAAAGGAGGAACCTTTGGTGACCAAAATTTTATCCTTCCTTTTTCGCTTGCTTTCTTGCCAAATTCCTACTATAGTTCATTCTATTTATGTAATACTCATTCTATGATGATTATGGACCTAATTAACAAGTTACTTTCCGATAATAAAGTTTAACTTAAGTTCGTCTCCAAAGGAGGAACCTTTGGTGACCAAAAGTTTATCCTTCCTTTTTCGCTTGGATTCTTCCCAAATTCCTACTATAGTTCATTCTATTTACGTAATACTCATTGTATGATGATTATTGACCTAATTAACAAGTTACTTTCCCAAAATAAAGTTTAAGTTAAGTTCGTCTCCAAAGGAGGAACCTTTGGTGACCAAAATTTTATCCATCCTTTTTCGCTTGGTTTCTTGCCAAATTCCGACTATAGTTCATTCTATTTATGTAATACTAATTGTATGATGATTATTAACCTAATTAACAAGTTAGTTCCCAATAATAAAGTTTAACTTAAGTTCGTCTCCAAAGGAGGAACCTTTTGTGACCAAAATTTTATCCATCCTTTTTCGCTTGGTTTCTTGCCAAATTCCTACTATAGTTCATTCTATTTATGTAATACTAATTGTATGATGATTATTGACCTAATTAACAAGTTAGTTCAGGATAATAAATTTTAACTTAAGTTCGTCTCCAAAGTAGGAACCTTTGGTGACCAAAATTTTATCCTACCTTTTTGGCTTGGTTTCTTCCCAAATTCCAACTATAGTTCATTCTCTTTATGTAATACTCGTTGTATGATGATTATGGACCTAATTAACAAGTTACTTCCCCATAATAAAGTTTAACGTAAGTTCGTCTCCAAAGGAGGAACCTTTGGTGACCAAAATTTTATCCTACCTTTTTGGCTTGGTTCTTCCCAAATTCCTACTATAGTTCATTCTATTTATGTAATACTCATTGTATGATGATTATGGACCTAATTAACAAGTTACTTCCCAATAATAAAGTTTAAGTTAAGTTCGTCTCCAAAGGAGGAACCTTTGGTGACCAAAATTTTATCCTTCCTTTTTCGCTTGGTTGCTTGCCAAATTCCTACTATAGTTCATTCTATTTATGTAATACTCATTGTGTGATGATTATGGACCTAATTAACAAGTTACTTCGCCAAAATAAAGTTTTAGTTAAGTTCGTCTCCAAAGGAGGAACCTTTGGTGACCAAAAGTTTATCCTTTATTTTTCGCTTGGATTCTTGCCAAATTCCTACTATAGTTCATTCTATTTACGTAATACTCATTGTATGATAATCATTGACCTAATTACCAAGTTACTTCCCCAAAATAAAGTTTAAGTTAAGTTCGTCTCCAAAGGAGGAACCTTTGGTGACCAAAATTTTAACCTTCCTTTTTCGCTTGGTTTCTTGCCAAATTCCTACTATAGTCATTCTATTTATGTAATACTCATTGTGTGATGATTATGGACCTAATTAACAAGTTACTTCCCCATAATAAAGTATAAGTTAAGTTCGTCTCCAAAGGAGGAACCTTTGGTGACCAAAAGTTTATCCTTCCTTTTTCGCTTGGATTCTTGCCAAATTCCTACTATAGTTCATTCTATTTATGTAATACTAATTGTATGATGATTATTGACCTAATTAACAAGTTACTTCCCGATAATAAAGTTTAACATAAGTTCGTCTCCAAAGTAGGAACCTTTGGTGACCAAAATTTTATCCTACCTTTTTGGCTTGGTTTCTTCCCAAATTCCTGCTATAGTTCATTCTATTTATGTAATACTCATTGTATGATGATTATTGACCTAATTAACAAGTTACTTCCCGATAATAAAGTTTAACTTAAGTTCGTCTCCAAAGTAGGAACCTTTGGTGACCAAAATTTTATCCTACCTTTTTGGCTTGGTTTCTTCCCAAATTCCTGCTATAGTTCATTCTATTTATGTAATACTCATTGTATGATGATTATTGACCTAATTAACAAGTTAGTTCCCGATAATAAAGTTTAACTTAAGTTCGTCTCCAAAGTAGGAACCTTTGGTGACCAAAATTTTATCCTACCTTTTTGGCTTGGTTTCTTCCCAAATTCCTACTATAGTTCATTCTCTTTATGTAATACTCGTTGTATGATGATTATGGACCTAATTAACAAGTTACTTCCCCATAATAAAGTTTAACGTAAGTTCGTCTCCAAAGGAGGAACCTTTGGTGACCAAAATTTTATCCTACCTTTTTGGCTTGGTTTCTTCCCAAATTCCTACTATAGTTCATTCTATTTATGTAATACTCATTGTATGATGATTATGGACCTAATTAACAAGTTACTTCCCCATAATAAAGTTTAAGTTATGTTCGTCTCCAAAGGAGGAACCTTTGGTGACCAAAATTTTATCCTTCCTTTTTCGCTTGCTTTCTTGCCAAATTCCTACTATAGTTCATTCTATTTATGTAATACTCATTCTATGATGATTATGGACCTAATTAACAAGTTACTTTCCGATAATAAAGTTTAACTTAAGTTCGTCTCCAAAGGAGGAACCTTTGGTGACCAAAAGTTTATCCTTCCTTTTTCGCTTGGATTCTTCCCAAATTCCTACTATAGTTCATTCTATTTACGTAATACTCATTGTATGATGATTATTGACCTAATTAACAAGTTACTTTCCCAAAATAAAGTTTAAGTTAAGTTCGTCTCCAAAGGAGGAACCTTTGGTGACCAAAATTTTATCCGTCCTTTTTCGCTTGGTTTCTTGCCAAATTCCGACTATAGTTCATTCTATTTATGTAATACTAATTGTATGATGATTATTAACCTAATTAACAAGTTAGTTCCCGATAATAAAGTTTAACTTAAGTTCGTCTCCAAAGGAGGAACCTTTGGTGACCAAGATTTTATCCATCCTTTTTCGCTTGGTTTCTTGCCAAATTCCTACTATAGTTCATTCTATTTATGTAATACTAATTGTATGATGATTATTGACCTAATTAACAAGTTAGTTCAGGATAATAAATTTTAACTTAAGTTCGTCTCCAAAGTAGGAACCTTTGGTGACCAAAATTTTATCCTACCTTTTTGGCTTGGTTTCTTCCCAAATTCCAACTATAGTTCATTCTCTTTATGTAATACTCGTTGTATGATGATTATGGACCTAATTAACAAGTTACTTCCCCATAATAAAGTTTAACGTAAGTTCGTCTCCAAAGGAGGAACCTTTGGTGACCAAAATTTTATCCTACCTTTTTGGCTTGGTTCTTCCCAAATTCCTACTATAGTTCATTCTATTTATGTAATACTCATTGTATGATGATTATTGACCTAATTAACAACTTAGTTCCCGATAATAAAGTTTAACTTAAGTTCGTCTCCAAAGGAGGAACCTTTGGTGACCAAAATTTTATCCATCCTTTTTCGCTTGGTTTCTTGCCAAATTCCTACTATAGTTCATTCTATTTATGTAATACTAATTGTATGATGATTATTGACCTAATTAACAAGTTAGTTCCCGATAATAAAGTTTAACTTAAGTTCGTCTCCAAAGTAGGAACCTTTGGTGACCAAAATTTTATCCTACCTTTTTGGCTTGGTTTCTTCCCAAATTCCTACTATAGTTCATTCTCTTTATGTAATACTCGTTGTATGATGATTATGGACCTAATTAACAAGTTACTTCCCCATAATAAAGTTTAACGTAAGTTCGTCTCCAAAGGAGGAACCTTTGGTGACCAAAATTTTATCCTACCTTTTTGGCTTGGTTTCTTCCCAAATTCCTACTATAGTTCATTCTATTTATGTAATACTCATTGTATGATGATTATGGACCTAATTAACAAGTTACTTCCCCATAATAAAGTTTAAGTTATGTTCGTCTCCAAAGGAGGAACCTTTGGTGACCAAAATTTTATCCTTCCTTTTTCGCTTGCTTTCTTGCCAAATTCCTACTATAGTTCATTCTATTTATGTAATACTCATTCTATGATGATTATGGACCTAATTAACAAGTTACTTTCCGATAATAAAGTTTAACTTAAGTTCGTCTCCAAAGGAGGAACCTTTGGTGACCAAAAGTTTATCCTTCCTTTTTCGCTTGGATTCTTCCCAAATTCCTACTATAGTTCATTCTATTTACGTAATACTCATTGTATGATGATTATTGACCTAATTAACAAGTTACTTTCCCAAAATAAAGTTTAAGTTAAGTTCGTCTCCAAAGGAGGAACCTTTGGTGACCAAAATTTTATCCATCCTTTTTCGCTTGGTTTCTTGCCAAATTCCGACTATAGTTCATTCTATTTATGTAATACTAATTGTATGATGATTATTAACCTAATTAACAAGTTAGTTCCCGATAATAAAGTTTAACTTAAGTTCGTCTCCAAAGGAGGAACCTTTTGTGACCAAAATTTTATCCATCCTTTTTCGCTTGGTTTCTTGCCAAATTCCTACTATAGTTCATTCTATTTATGTAATACTAATTGTATGATGATTATTGACCTAATTAACAAGTTAGTTCAGGATAATAAATTTTAACTTAAGTTCGTCTCCAAAGTAGGAACCTTTGGTGACCAAAATTTTATCCTACCTTTTTGGCTTGGTTTCTTCCCAAATTCCAACTATAGTTCATTCTCTTTATGTAATACTCGTTGTATGATGATTATGGACCTAATTAACAAGTTACTTGCCCATAATAAAGTTTAACGTAAGTTCGTCTCCAAAGGAGGAACCTTTGGTGACCAAAATTTTATCCTACCTTTTTGGCTTGGTTCTTCCCAAATTCCTACTATAGTTCATTCTATTTATGTAATACTCATTGTATGATGATTATGGACCTAATTAACAAGTTACTTCCCAATAATAAAGTTTAAGTTAAGTTCGTCTCCAAAGGAGGAACCTTTGGTGACCAAAATTTTATCCTTCCTTTTTCGCTTGGTTGCTTGCCAAATTCCTACTATAGTTCATTCTATTTATGTAATACTCATTGTGTGATGATTATGGACCTAATTAACAAGTTACTTCGCCAAAATAAAGTTTTAGTTAAGTTCGTCTCCAAAGGAGGAACCTTTGGTGACCAAAAGTTTATCCTTTATTTTTCGCTTGGATTCTTGCCAAATTCCTACTATAGTTCATTCTATTTACGTAATACTCATTGTATGATAATCATTGACCTAATTACCAAGTTACTTCCCCAAAATAAAGTTTAAGTTAAGTTCGTCTCCAAAGGAGGAACCTTTGGTGACCAAAATTTTAACCTTCCTTTTTCGCTTGGTTTCTTGCCAAATTCCTACTATAGTCATTCTATTTATGTAATACTCATTGTGTGATGATTATGGACCTAATTAACAAGTTACTTCCCCATAATAAAGTATAAGTTAAGTTCGTCTCCAAAGGAGGAACCTTTGGTGACCAAAAGTTTATCCTTCCTTTTTCGCTTGGATTCTTGCCAAATTCCTACTATAGTTCATTCTATTTATGTAATACTAATTGTATGATGATTATTGACCTAATTAACAAGTTACTTCCCGATAATAAAGTTTAACATAAGTTCGTCTCCAAAGTAGGAACCTTTGGTGACCAAAATTTTATCCTACCTTTTTGGCTTGGTTTCTTCCCAAATTCCTGCTATAGTTCATTCTATTTATGTAATACTCATTGTATGATGATTATTGACCTAATTAACAAGTTACTTCCCGATAATAAAGTTTAACTTAAGTTCGTCTCGAAAGTAGGAACCTTTGGTGACCAAAATTTTATCCTACCTTTTTGGCTTGGTTTCTTCCCAAATTCCTACTATAGTTCATTCTCTTCATGTAATACTCGTTGTATGATGATTATGGACCTAATTAACAAGTTACTTCCCCATAATAAAGTTTAACGTAAGTTCGTCTCCAAAGGAGGAACCTTTGGTGACCAAAATTTTATCCTACCTTTTTGGCTTGGTTTCTTCCCAAATTCCTACTATAGTTCATTCTATTTATGTAATACTCATTGTATGATGATTATGGACCTAATTAACAAGTTACTTCCCCATAATAAAGTTTAAGTTATGTTCGTCTCCAAAGGAGGAACCTTTGGTGACCAAAATTTTATCCTTCCTTTTTCGCTTGCTTTCTTGCCAAATTCCTACTATAGTTCATTCTATTTATGTAATACTCATTCTATGATGATTATGGACCTAATTAACAAGTTACTTTCCGATAATAAAGTTTAACTTAAGTTCGTCTCCAAAGGAGGAACCTTTGGTGACCAAAAGTTTATCCTTCCTTTTTCGCTTGGATTCTTCCCAAATTCCTACTATAGTTCATTCTATTTACGTAATACTCATTGTATGATGATTATTGACCTAATTAACAAGTTACTTTCCCAAAATAAAGTTTAAGTTAAGTTCGTCTCCAAAGGAGGAACCTTTGGTGACCAAAATTTTATCCATCCTTTTTCGCTTGGTTTCTTGCCAAATTCCGACTATAGTTCATTCTATTTATGTAATACTAATTGTATGATGATTATTAACCTAATTAACAAGTTAGTTCCCGATAATAAAGTTTAACTTAAGTTCGTCTCCAAAGGAGGAACCTTTGGTGACCAAGATTTTATCCATCCTTTTTCGCTTGGTTTCTTGCCAAATTCCTACTATAGTTCATTCTATTTATGTAATACTAATTGTATGATGATTATTGACCTAATTAACAAGTTAGTTCAGGATAATAAATTTTAACTTAAGTTCGTCTCCAAAGTAGGAACCTTTGGTGACCAAAATTTTATCCTACCTTTTTGGCTTGGTTTCTTCCCAAATTCCAACTATAGTTCATTCTCTTTATGTAATACTCGTTGTATGATGATTATGGACCTAATTAACAAGTTACTTCCCCATAATAAAGTTTAACGTAAGTTCGTCTCCAAAGGAGGAACCTTTGGTGACCAAAATTTTATCCTACCTTTTTGGCTTGGTTCTTCCCAAATTCCTACTATAGTTCATTCTATTTATGTAATACTCATTGTATGATGATTATTGACCTAATTAACAACTTAGTTCCCGATAATAAAGTTTAACTTAAGTTCGTCTCCAAAGGAGGAACCTTTGGTGACCAAAATTTTATCCATCCTTTTTCGCTTGGTTTCTTGCCAAATTCCTACTATAGTTCATTCTATTTATGTAATACTAATTGTATGATGATTATTGACCTAATTAACAAGTTAGTTCCCGATAATAAAGTTTAACTTAAGTTCGTCTCCAAAGTAGGAACCTTTGGTGACCAAAATTTTATCCTACCTTTTTGGCTTGGTTTCTTCCCAAATTCCTACTATAGTTCATTCTCTTTATGTAATACTCGTTGTATGATGATTATGGACCTAATTAACAAGTTACTTCCCCATAATAAAGTTTAACGTAAGTTCGTCTCCAAAGGAGGAACCTTTGGTGACCAAAATTTTATCCTACCTTTTTGGCTTGGTTTCTTCCCAAATTCCTACTATAGTTCATTCTATTTATGTAATACTCATTGTATGATGATTATGGACCTAATTAACAAGTTACTTCCCCATAATAAAGTTTAAGTTATGTTCGTCTCCAAAGGAGGAACCTTTGGTGACCAAAATTTTATCCTTCCTTTTTCGCTTGCTTTCTTGCCAAATTCCTACTATAGTTCATTCTATTTATGTAATACTCATTCTATGATGATTATGGACCTAATTAACAAGTTACTTTCCGATAATAAAGTTTAACTTAAGTTCGTCTCCAAAGGAGGAACCTTTGGTGACCAAAAGTTTATCCTTCCTTTTTCGCTTGGATTCTTCCCAAATTCCTACTATAGTTCATTCTATTTACGTAATACTCATTGTATGATGATTATTGACCTAATTAACAAGTTACTTTCCCAAAATAAAGTTTAAGTTAAGTTCGTCTCCAAAGGAGGAACCTTTGGTGACCAAAATTTTATCCATCCTTTTTCGCTTGGTTTCTTGCCAAATTCCGACTATAGTTCATTCTATTTATGTAATACTAATTGTATGATGATTATTAACCTAATTAACAAGTTAGTTCCCGATAATAAAGTTTAACTTAAGTTCGTCTCCAAAGGAGGAACCTTTTGTGACCAAAATTTTATCCATCCTTTTTCGCTTGGTTTCTTGCCAAATTCCTACTATAGTTCATTCTATTTATGTAATACTAATTGTATGATGATTATTGACCTAATTAACAAGTTAGTTCAGGATAATAAATTTTAACTTAAGTTCGTCTCCAAAGTAGGAACCTTTGGTGACCAAAATTTTATCCTACCTTTTTGGCTTGGTTTCTTCCCAAATTCCAACTATAGTTCATTCTCTTTATGTAATACTCGTTGTATGATGATTATGGACCTAATTAACAAGTTACTTCCCCATAATAAAGTTTAACGTAAGTTCGTCTCCAAAGGAGGAACCTTTGGTGACCAAAATTTTATCCTACCTTTTTGGCTTGGTTCTTCCCAAATTCCTACTATAGTTCATTCTATTTATGTAATACTCATTGTATGATGATTATGGACCTAATTAACAAGTTACTTCCCAATAATAAAGTTTAAGTTAAGTTCGTCTCCAAAGGAGGAACCTTTGGTGACCAAAATTTTATCCTTCCTTTTTCGCTTGGTTGCTTGCCAAATTCCTACTATAGTTCATTCTATTTATGTAATACTCATTGTGTGATGATTATGGACCTAATTAACAAGTTACTTCGCCAAAATAAAGTTTTAGTTAAGTTCGTCTCCAAAGGAGGAACCTTTGGTGACCAAAAGTTTATCCTTTATTTTTCGCTTGGATTCTTGCCAAATTCCTACTATAGTTCATTCTATTTACGTAATACTCATTGTATGATAATCATTGACCTAATTACCAAGTTACTTCCCCAAAATAAAGTTTAAGTTAAGTTCGTCTCCAAAGGAGGAACCTTTGGTGACCAAAATTTTAACCTTCCTTTTTCGCTTGGTTTCTTGCCAAATTCCTACTATAGTCATTCTATTTATGTAATACTCATTGTGTGATGATTATGGACCTAATTAACAAGTTACTTCCCCATAATAAAGTATAAGTTAAGTTCGTCTCCAAAGGAGGAACCTTTGGTGACCAAAAGTTTATCCTTCCTTTTTCGCTTGGATTCTTGCCAAATTCCTACTATAGTTCATTCTATTTATGTAATACTAATTGTATGATGATTATTGACCTAATTAACAAGTTACTTCCCGATAATAAAGTTTAACATAAGTTCGTCTCCAAAGTAGGAACCTTTGGTGACCAAAATTTTATCCTACCTTTTTGGCTTGGTTTCTTCCCAAATTCCTGCTATAGTTCATTCTATTTATGTAATACTCATTGTATGATGATTATTGACCTAATTAACAAGTTACTTCCCGATAATAAAGTTTAACTTAAGTTCGTCTCCAAAGTAGGAACCTTTGGTGACCAAAATTTTATCCTACCTTTTTGGCTTGGTTTCTTCCCAAATTCCTACTATAGTTCATTCTCTTCATGTAATACTCGTTGTATGATGATTATGGACCTAATTAACAAGTTACTTCCCCATAATAAAGTTTAACGTAAGTTCGTCTCCAAAGGAGGAACCTTTGGTGACCAAAATTTTATCCTACCTTTTTGGCTTGGTTTCTTCCCAAATTCCTACTATAGTTCATTCTATTTATGTAATACTCATTGTATGATGATTATGGACCTAATTAACAAGTTACTTCCCCATAATAAAGTTTAAGTTATGTTCGTCTCCAAAGGAGGAACCTTTGGTGACCAAAATTTTATCCTTCCTTTTTCGCTTGCTTTCTTGCCAAATTCCTACTA
Source organism: Medicago sativa (assembly GCF_051527215.1). Taxonomy (NCBI): domain Eukaryota; kingdom Viridiplantae; phylum Streptophyta; class Magnoliopsida; order Fabales; family Fabaceae; genus Medicago; species Medicago sativa. The sequence goes on along the minus strand of NC_140752.1, from coordinate 44,428,977 downwards.
TAGTTCATTCTATTTATGTAATACTCATTCTATGATGATTATGGACCTAATTAACAAGTTACTTTCCGATAATAAAGTTTAACTTAAGTTCGTCTCCAAAGGAGGAACCTTTGGTGACCAAAAGTTTATCCTTCCTTTTTCGCTTGGATTCTTCCCAAATTCCTACTATAGTTCATTCTATTTACGTAATACTCATTGTATGATGATTATTGACCTAATTAACAAGTTACTTTCCCAAAATAAAGTTTAAGTTAAGTTCGTCTCCAAAGGAGGAACCTTTGGTGACCAAAATTTTATCCATCCTTTTTCGCTTGGTTTCTTGCCAAATTCCGACTATAGTTCATTCTATTTATGTAATACTAATTGTATGATGATTATTAACCTAATTAACAAGTTAGTTCCCGATAATAAAGTTTAACTTAAGTTCGTCTCCAAAGGAGGAACCTTTTGTGACCAAAATTTTATCCATCCTTTTTCGCTTGGTTTCTTGCCAAATTCCTACTATAGTTCATTCTATTTATGTAATACTAATTGTATGATGATTATTGACCTAATTAACAAGTTAGTTCAGGATAATAAATTTTAACTTAAGTTCGTCTCCAAAGTAGGAACCTTTGGTGACCAAAATTTTATCCTACCTTTTTGGCTTGGTTTCTTCCCAAATTCCAACTATAGTTCATTCTCTTTATGTAATACTCGTTGTATGATGATTATGGACCTAATTAACAAGTTACTTCCCCATAATAAAGTTTAACGTAAGTTCGTCTCCAAAGGAGGAACCTTTGGTGACCAAAATTTTATCCTACCTTTTTGGCTTGGTTCTTCCCAAATTCCTACTATAGTTCATTCTATTTATGTAATACTCATTGTATGATGATTATGGACCTAATTAACAAGTTACTTCCCAATAATAAAGTTTAAGTTAAGTTCGTCTCCAAAGGAGGAACCTTTGGTGACCAAAATTTTATCCTTCCTTTTTCGCTTGGATGCTTGCCAAATTCCTACTATAGTTCATTCTATTTATGTAATACTCATTGTGTGATGATTATGGACCTAATTAACAAGTTACTTCGCCAAAATAAAGTTTTAGTTAAGTTCGTCTCCAAAGGAGGAACCTTTGGTGACCAAAAGTTTATCCTTTATTTTTCGCTTGGATTCTTGCCAAATTCCTACTATAGTTCATTCTATTTACGTAATACTCATTGTATGATAATCATTGACCTAATTACCAAGTTACTTCCCCAAAATAAAGTTTAAGTTAAGTTCGTCTCCAAAGGAGGAACCTTTGGTGACCAAAATTTTAACCTTCCTTTTTCGCTTGGTTTCTTGCCAAATTCCTACTATAGTCATTCTATTTATGTAATACTCATTGTGTGATGATTATGGACCTAATTAACAAGTTACTTCCCCATAATAAAGTATAAGTTAAGTTCGTCTCCAAAGGAGGAACCTTTGGTGACCAAAAGTTTATCCTTCCTTTTTCGCTTGGATTCTTGCCAAATTCCTACTATAGTTCATTCTATTTATGTAATACTAATTGTATGATGATTATTGACCTAATTAACAAGTTACTTCCCGATAATAAAGTTTAACATAAGTTCGTCTCCAAAGTAGGAACCTTTGGTGACCAAAATTTTATCCTACCTTTTTGGCTTGGTTTCTTCCCAAATTCCTGCTATAGTTCATTCTATTTATGTAATACTCATTGTATGATGATTATTGACCTAATTAACAAGTTACTTCCCGATAATAAAGTTTAACTTAAGTTCGTCTCCAAAGTAGGAACCTTTGGTGACCAAAATTTTATCCTACCTTTTTGGCTTGGTTTCTTCCCAAATTCCTACTATAGTTCATTCTCTTCATGTAATACTCGTTGTATGATGATTATGGACCTAATTAACAAGTTACTTCCCCATAATAAAGTTTAACGTAAGTTCGTCTCCAAAGGAGGAACCTTTGGTGACCAAAATTTTATCCTACCTTTTTGGCTTGGTTTCTTCCCAAATTCCTACTATAGTTCATTCTATTTATGTAATACTCATTGTATGATGATTATGGACCTAATTAACAAGTTACTTCCCCATAATAAAGTTTAAGTTATGTTCGTCTCCAAAGGAGGAACCTTTGGTGACCAAAATTTTATCCTTCCTTTTTCGCTTGCTTTCTTGCCAAATTCCTACTATAGTTCATTCTATTTATGTAATACTCATTCTATGATGATTATGGACCTAATTAACAAGTTACTTTCCGATAATAAAGTTTAACTTAAGTTCGTCTCCAAAGGAGGAACCTTTGGTGACCAAAAGTTTATCCTTCCTTTTTCGCTTGGATTCTTCCCAAATTCCTACTATAGTTCATTCTATTTATGTAATACTCATTGTATGATGATTATTGACCTAATTAACAAGTTACTTTCCCAAAATAAAGTTTAAGTTAAGTTCGTCTCCAAAGGAGGAACCTTTGGTGACCAAAATTTTATCCATCCTTTTTCGCTTGGTTTCTTGCCAAATTCCGACTATAGTTCATTCTATTTATGTAATACTAATTGTATGATGATTATTAACCTAATTAACAAGTTAGTTCCCGATAATAAAGTTTAACTTAAGTTCGTCTCCAAAGGAGGAACCTTTGGTGACCAAAATTTTATCCATCCTTTTTCGCCTGGTTTCTTGCCAAATTCCTACTATAGTTCATTCTATTTATGTAATACTAATTGTATGATGATTATTGACCTAATTAACAAGTTAGTTCAGGATAATAAATTTTAACTTAAGTTCGTCTCCAAAGTAGGAACCTTTGGTGACCAAAATTTTATCCTACCTTTTTGGCTTGGTTTCTTCCCAAATTCCAACTATAGTTCATTCTCTTTATGTAATACTCGTTGTATGATGATTATGGACCTAATTAACAAGTTACTTCCCCATAATAAAGTTTAACGTAAGTTCGTCTCCAAAGGAGGAACCTTTGGTGACCAAAATTTTATCCTACCTTTTTGGCTTGGTTCTTCCCAAATTCCTACTATAGTTCATTCTATTTATGTAATACTCATTGTATGATGATTATGGACCTAATTAACAAGTTACTTCCCAATAATAAAGTTTAAGTTAAGTTCGTCTCCAAAGGAGGAACCTTTGGTGACCAAAATTTTATCCTTCCTTTTTCGCTTGGTTGCTTGCCAAATTCCTACTATAGTTCATTCTATTTATGTAATACTCATTGTGTGATGATTATGGACCTAATTAACAAGTTACTTCGCCAAAATAAAGTTTAAGTTAAGTTCGTCTCCAAAGGAGGAACCTTTTGTGACCAAAAGTTTATCCTTTATTTTTCGCTTGGATTCTTGCCAAATTCCTACTTCTATTTACGTAATACTCATTGTATGATAATCATTGACCTAATTACCAAGTTACTTCCCCAAAATAAAGTTTAAGTTAAGTTCGTCTCCAAAGGAGGAACCTTTGGTGACCAAAATTTTAACCTTCCTTTTTCGCTTGGTTTCTTGCCAAATTCCTACTATAGTCATTCTATTTATGTAATACTCATTGTGTGATGATTATGGACCTAATTAACAAGTTACTTCCCCATAATAAAGTATAAGTTAAGTTCGTCTCCAAAGGAGGAACCTTTGGTGACCAAAAGTTTATCCTTCCTTTTTCGCTTGGATTCTTGCCAAATTCCTACTATAGTTCATTCTATTTATGTAATACTAATTGTATCATGATTATTGACCTAATTAACAAGTTACTTCCCGATAATAAAGTTTAACTTAAGTTCGTCTCCAAAGTAGGAACCTTTGGTGACCAAAATTTTATCCTACCTTTTTGGCTTGGTTTCTTCCCAAATTCCTACTATAGTTCATTCTATTTATGTAATACTCATTGTATGATGTTTATGGACCTAATTAACAAGATACTTTCCGATAATAAAGTTTAACTTAAGTTCGTCTCCAAAGTAGGAACCTTTGGTGACCAAAAGTTTATCCTTCCTTTTTCGCTTGGATTCTTCCCAAATTCCTACTATAGTTCATTCTATTTACATAATACTCATTGTATGATAATCATTGACCTAATTACCAAGTTACTTAACCAAAATAAAGTTTAAGTTAAGTTCGTCTCCAAAGGAGGAACCTTTGGTGACCAAAATTTTATCCTTCCTTTTTCGCTTGGTTTCTTGCCAAATTCCTACTATAGTTCATTCTATTTATGTAATACTCATTGTATGATGATTATGGACCTAATTAACAAGTTACTTCCCAATAATAAGGTTTAATTTAAGTTCGTCTCCAAAGGAGGAACCTTTGGTGACCAAAATTTTATCCTTCCTTTTTCGCTTGGTTGCTTGCCAAATTCCTACTATAGTTCATTCTATTTATGTAATACTCATTGTGTGATGATTATGGACCTAATTAACAAGTTACTTCCCCAAAATAAAGTTTAAGTTAAGTTCGTCTCCAAAGGAGGAACCTTTGGTGACCAAAAGTTTATCCTTTATTTTTCGCTTGGATTCTTGCCAAATTCCTACTATAGTTCATTCTATTTAAGTAATACTAATTGTGTGATGTTTATGGACCTAATTAACAAGTTACTTTCCGATAATAAAGTTTAACTTAAGTTCGTCTCCAAAGTAGGAACCTTTGGTGACCAAAAGTTTATCCTTCCTTTTTCGCTTGGATTCTTCCCAAATTCCTACTATAGTTCATTCTATTTACGTAATACTCATTGTATGATAATCATTGACCTAATTACCAAGTTACTTCCCCAAAATAAAGTTTAAGTTAAGTTCGTCTCCAAAGGAGGAACCTTTGGTGACCAAAATTTTATCCTTCCTTTTTCGCTTGGTTTCTTGCCAAATTCCTACTATAGTCATTCTATTTATGTAATACTCATTGTGTGATGATTATGGACCTAATTAACAAGTTACTTCCCCATAATAAAGTTTAAGTTAAGTTCGTCTCCAAAGGAGGAACCTTTGGTGACCAAAAGTTTATCCTTCCTTTTTCGCTTGGATTCTTGCCAAATTCCTACTATAGTTCATTCTATTTATGTAATACTAATTGTATGATGATTATTGACCTAATTAACAAGTTACTTCCCGATAATAAAGTTTAACTTAAGTTCGTCTCCAAAGTAGGAACCTTTGGTGACCAAAATTTTATCCTACCTTTTTGGCTTGGTTTCTTCCCAAATTCCTACTATAGTTCATTCTATTTATGTAATACTCATTGTATGATGTTTATGGACCTAATTAACAAGATACTTTCCGATAATAAAGTTTAACTTAAGTTCGTCTCCAAAGGAGGAACCTTTTGTGACCAAAATTTTATCCATCCTTTTTCGCTTGGTTTCTTGCCAAATTCCTACTATAGTTCATTCTATTTATGTAATACTCATTGTATGATGATTATTGACCTAATTAACAACTTAGTTCCCGATAATAAAGTTTAACTTAAGTTCGTCTCCAAAGGAGGAACCTTTGGTGACCAAAATTTTATCCATCCTTTTTCGCTTGGTTTCTTGCCAAATTCCTACTATAGTTCATTCTATTTATGTAATACTAATTGTATGATGATTATTGACCTAATTAACAAGTTAGTTCCCGATAATAAAGTTTAACTTAAGTTCGTCTCCAAAGTAGGAACCTTTGGTGACCAAAATTTTATCCTACCTTTTTGGCTTGGTTTCTTCCCAAATTCCTACTATAGTTCATTCCCTTTATGTAATACTCGTTGTATGATGATTATGGACCTAATTAACAAGTTACTTCCCCATAATAAAGTTTAACGTAAGTTCGTCTCCAAAGGAGGAACCTTTGGTGACCAAAATTTTATCCTACCTTTTTGGCTTGGTTTCTTCCCAAATTCCTACTATAGTTCATTCTATTTATGTAATACTCATTGTATGATGATTATGGACCTAATTAACAAGTTACTTCCCCATAATAAAGTTTAAGTTATGTTCGTCTCCAAAGGAGGAACCTTTGGTGACCAAAATTTTATCCTTCCTTTTTCGCTTGCTTTCTTGCCAAATTCCTACTATAGTTCATTCTATTTATGTAATACTCATTCTATGATGATTATGGACCTAATTAACAAGTTACTTTCCGATAATAAAGTTTAACTTAAGTTCGTCTCCAAAGGAGGAACCTTTGGTGACCAAAAGTTTATCCTTCCTTTTTCGCTTGGATTCTTCCCAAATTCCTACTATAGTTCATTCTATTTACGTAATACTCATTGTATGATGATTATTGACCTAATTAACAAGTTACTTTCCCAAAATAAAGTTTAAGTTAAGTTCGTCTCCAAAGGAGGAACCTTTGGTGACCAAAATTTTATCCATCCTTTTTCGCTTGGTTTCTTGCCAAATTCCGACTATAGTTCATTCTATTTATGTAATACTAATTGTATGATGATTATTAACCTAATTAACAAGTTAGTTCCCGATAATAAAGTTTAACTTAAGTTCGTCTCCAAAGGAGGAACCTTTTGTGACCAAAATTTTATCCATCCTTTTTCGCTTGGTTTCTTGCCAAATTCCTACTATAGTTCATTCTATTTATGTAATACTAATTGTATGATGATTATTGACCTAATTAACAAGTTAGTTCAGGATAATAAATTTTAACTTAAGTTCGTCTCCAAAGTAGGAACCTTTGGTGACCAAAATTTTATCCTACCTTTTTGGCTTGGTTTCTTCCCAAACTCCAACTATAGTTCATTCTCTTTATGTAATACTCGTTGTATGATGATTATGGACCTAATTAACAAGTTACTTCCCCATAATAAAGTTTAACGTAAGTTCGTCTCCAAAGGAGGAACCTTTGGTGACCAAAATTTTATCCTACCTTTTTGGCTTGGTTCTTCCCAAATTCCTACTATAGTTCATTCTATTTATGTAATACTCATTGTATGATGATTATGGACCTAATTAACAAGTTACTTCCCAATAATAAAGTTTAAGTTAAGTTCGTCTCCAAAGGAGGAACCTTTGGTGACCAAAATTTTATCCTTCCTTTTTCGCTTGGTTGCTTGCCAAATTCCTACTATAGTTCATTCTATTTATGTAATACTCATTGTGTGATGATTATGGACCTAATTAACAAGTTACTTCGCCAAAATAAAGTTTTAGTTAAGTTCGTCTCCAAAGGAGGAACCTTTGGTGACCAAAAGTTTATCCTTTATTTTTCGCTTGGATTCTTGCCAAATTCCTACTATAGTTCATTCTATTTACGTAATACTCATTGTATGATAATCATTGACCTAATTACCAAGTTACTTCCCCAAAATAAAGTTTAAGTTAAGTTCGTCTCCAAAGGAGGAACCTTTGGTGACCAAAATTTTAACCTTCCTTTTTCGCTTGGTTTCTTGCCAAATTCCTACTATAGTCATTCTATTTATGTAATACTCATTGTGTGATGATTATGGACCTAATTAACAAGTTACTTCCCCATAATAAAGTATAAGTTAAGTTCGTCTCCAAAGGAGGAACCTTTGGTGACCAAAAGTTTATCCTTCCTTTTTCGCTTGGATTCTTGCCAAATTCCTACTATAGTTCATTCTATTTATGTAATACTAATTGTATGATGATTATTGACCTAATTAACAAGTTACTTCCCGATAATAAAGTTTAACATAAGTTCGTCTCCAAAGTAGGAACCTTTGGTGACCAAAATTTTATCCTACCTTTTTGGCTTGGTTTCTTCCCAAATTCCTGCTATAGTTCATTCTATTTATGTAATACTCATTGTATGATGATTATTGACCTAATTAACAAGTTACTTCCCGATAATAAAGTTTAACTTAAGTTCGTCTCCAAAGTAGGAACCTTTGGTGACCAAAATTTTATCCTACCTTTTTGGCTTGGTTTCTTCCCAAATTCCTACTATAGTTCATTCTCTTCATGTAATACTCGTTGTATGATGATTATGGACCTAATTAACAAGTTACTTCCCCATAATAAAGTTTAACGTAAGTTCGTCTCCAAAGGAGGAACCTTTGGTGACCAAAATTTTATCCTACCTTTTTGGCTTGGTTTCTTGCCAAATTCCTACTATAGTTCATTCTATTTATGTAATACTCATTCTATGATGATTATGGACCTAATTAACAAGTTACTTCCCAATAATAAGGTTTAATTTAAGTTCGTCTCCAAAGGAGGAACCTTTGGTGACCAAAATTTTATCCTTCCTTTTTCGCTTGGTTGCTTGCCAAATTCCTACTATAGTTCATTCTATTTATGTAATACTCATTGTGTGATGATTATGGACCTAATTAACAAGTTACTTCCCCAAAATAAAGTTTAAGTTAAGTTCGTCTCCAAAGGAGGAACCTTTGGTGACCAAAAGTTTATCCTTTATTTTTCGCTTGGATTCTTGCCAAATTCCTACTATAGTTCATTCTATTTAAGTAATACTAATTGTGTGATGTTTATGGACCTAATTAACAAGTTACTTTCCGATAATAAAGTTTAACTTAAGTTCGTCTCCAAAGTAGGAACCTTTGGTGACCAAAAGTTTATCCTTCCTTTTTCGCTTGGATTCTTCCCAAATTCCTACTATAGTTCATTCTATTTACGTAATACTCATTGTATGATAATCATTGACCTAATTACCAAGTTACTTCCCCAAAATAAAGTTTAAGTTAAGTTCGTCTCCAAAGGAGGAACCTTTGGTGACCAAAATTTTATCCTTCCTTTTTCGCTTGGTTTCTTGCCAAATTCCTACTATAGTCATTCTATTTATGTAATACTCATTGTGTGATGATTATGGACCTAATTAACAAGTTACTTCCCCATAATAAAGTTTAAGTTAAGTTCGTCTCCAAAGGAGGAACCTTTGGTGACCAAAAGTTTATCCTTCCTTTTTCGCTTGGATTCTTGCCAAATTCCTACTATAGTTCATTCTATTTATGTAATACTAATTGTATGATGATTATTGACCTAATTAACAAGTTACTTCCCGATAATAAAGTTTAACTTAAGTTCGTCTCCAAAGTAGGAACCTTTGGTGACCAAAATTTTATCCTACCTTTTTGGCTTGGTTTCTTCCCAAATTCCTACTATAGTTCATTCTATTTATGTAATACTCATTGTATGATGTTTATGGACCTAATTAACAAGATACTTTCCGATAATAAAGTTTAACTTAAGTTCGTCTCCAAAGGAGGAACCTTTTGTGACCAAAATTTTATCCATCCTTTTTCGCTTGGTTTCTTGCCAAATTCCTACTATAGTTCATTCTATTTATGTAATACTCATTGTATGATGATTATTGACCTAATTAACAACTTAGTTCCCGATAATAAAGTTTAACTTAAGTTCGTCTCCAAAGGAGGAACCTTTGGTGACCAAAATTTTATCCATCCTTTTTCGCTTGGTTTCTTGCCAAATTCCTACTATAGTTCATTCTATTTATGTAATACTAATTGTATGATGATTATTGACCTAATTAACAAGTTAGTTCCCGATAATAAAGTTTAACTTAAGTTCGTCTCCAAAGTAGGAACCTTTGGTGACCAAAATTTTATCCTACCTTTTTGGCTTGGTTTCTTCCCAAATTCCTACTATAGTTCATTCTCTTTATGTAATACTCGTTGTATGATGATTATGGACCTAATTAACAAGTTACTTCCCCATAATAAAGTTTAACGTAAGTTCGTCTCCAAAGGAGGAACCTTTGGTGACCAAAATTTTATCCTACCTTTTTGGCTTGGTTTCTTCCCAAATTCCTACTATAGTTCATTCTATTTATGTAATACTCATTGTATGATGATTATGGACCTAATTAACAAGTTACTTCCCCATAATAAAGTTTAAGTTATGTTCGTCTCCAAAGGAGGAACCTTTGGTGACCAAAATTTTATCCTTCCTTTTTCGCTTGCTTTCTTGCCAAATTCCTACTATAGTTCATTCTATTTATGTAATACTCATTCTATGATGATTATGGACCTAATTAACAAGTTACTTTCCGATAATAAAGTTTAACTTAAGTTCGTCTCCAAAGGAGGAACCTTTGGTGACCAAAAGTTTATCCTTCCTTTTTCGCTTGGATTCTTCCCAAATTCCTACTATAGTTCATTCTATTTACGTAATACTCATTGTATGATGATTATTGACCTAATTAACAAGTTACTTTCCCAAAATAAAGTTTAAGTTAAGTTCGTCTCCAAAGGAGGAACCTTTGGTGACCAAAATTTTATCCATCCTTTTTCGCTTGGTTTCTTGCCAAATTCCGACTATAGTTCATTCTATTTATGTAATACTAATTGTATGATGATTATTAACCTAATTAACAAGTTAGTTCCCGATAATAAAGTTTAACTTAAGTTCGTCTCCAAAGGAGGAACCTTTTGTGACCAAAATTTTATCCATCCTTTTTCGCTTGGTTTCTTGCCAAATTCCTACTATAGTTCATTCTATTTATGTAATACTAATTGTATGATGATTATTGACCTAATTAACAAGTTAGTTCAGGATAATAAATTTTAACTTAAGTTCGTCTCCAAAGTAGGAACCTTTGGTGACCAAAATTTTATCCTACCTTTTTGGCTTGGTTTCTTCCCAAATTCCAACTATAGTTCATTCTCTTTATGTAATACTCGTTGTATGATGATTATGGACCTAATTAACAAGTTACTTCCCCATAATAAAGTTTAACGTAAGTTCGTCTCCAAAGGAGGAACCTTTGGTGACCAAAATTTTATCCTACCTTTTTGGCTTGGTTCTTCCCAAATTCCTACTATAGTTCATTCTATTTATGTAATACTCATTGTATGATGATTATGGACCTAATTAACAAGTTACTTCCCAATAATAAAGTTTAAGTTAAGTTCGTCTCCAAAGGAGGAACCTTTGGTGACCAAAATTTTATCCTTCCTTTTTCGCTTGGTTGCTTGCCAAATTCCTACTATAGTTCATTCTTTTTATGTAATACTCATTGTGTGATGATTATGGACCTAATTAACAAGTTACTTCGCCAAAATAAAGTTTTAGTTAAGTTCGTCTCCAAAGGAGGAACCTTTGGTGACCAAAAGTTTATCCTTTATTTTTCGCTTGGATTCTTGCCAAATTCCTACTATAGTTCATTCTATTTACGTAATACTCATTGTATGATAATCATTGACCTAATTACCAAGTTACTTCCCCAAAATAAAGTTTAAGTTAAGTTCGTCTCCAAAGGAGGAACCTTTGGTGACCAAAATTTTAACCTTCCTTTTTCGCTTGGTTTCTTGCCAAATTCCTACTATAGTCATTCTATTTATGTAATACTCATTGTGTGATGATTATGGACCTAATTAACAAGTTACTTCCCCATAATAAAGTATAAGTTAAGTTCGTCTCCAAAGGAGGAACCTTTGGTGACCAAAAGTTTATCCTTCCTTTTTCGCTTGGATTCTTGCCAAATTCCTACTATAGTTCATTCTATTTATGTAATACTAATTGTATGATGATTATTGACCTAATTAACAAGTTACTTCCCGATAATAAAGTTTAACATAAGTTCGTCTCCAAAGTAGGAACCTTTGGTGACCAAAATTTTATCCTACCTTTTTGGCTTGGTTTCTTCCCAAATTCCTGCTATAGTTCATTCTATTTATGTAATACTCATTGTATGATGATTATTGACCTAATTAACAAGTTACTTCCCGATAATAAAGTTTAACTTAAGTTCGTCTCCAAAGTAGGAACCTTTGGTGACCAAAATTTTATCCTACCTTTTTGGCTTGGTTTCTTCCCAAATTCCTGCTATAGTTCATTCTATTTATGTAATACTCATTGTATGATGATTATTGACCTAATTAACAAGTTACTTCCCGATAATAAAGTTTAACTTAAGTTCGTCTCCAAAGTAGGAACCTTTGGTGACCAAAATTTTATCCTACCTTTTTGGCTTGGTTTCTTCCCAAATTCCTACTATAGTTCATTCTCTTCATGTAATACTCGTTGTATGATGATTATGGACCTAATTAACAAGTTACTTCCCCATAATAAAGTTTAACGTAAGTTCGTCTCCAAAGGAGGAACCTTTGGTGACCAAAATTTTATCCTACCTTTTTGGCTTGGTTTCTTCCCAAATTCCTACTATAGTTCATTCTATTTATGTAATACTCATTGTATGATGATTATGGACCTAATTAACAAGTTACTTCCCCATAATAAAGTTTAAGTTATGTTCGTCTCCAAAGGAGGAACCTTTGGTGACCAAAATTTTATCCTTCCTTTTTCGCTTGCTTTCTTGCCAAATTCCTACTATAGTTCATTCTATTTATGTAATACTCATTCTATGATGATTATGGACCTAATTAACAAGTTACTTTCCGATAATAAAGTTTAACTTAAGTTCGTCTCCAAAGGAGGAACCTTTGGTGACCAAAAGTTTATCCTTCCTTTTTCGCTTGGATTCTTCCCAAATTCCTACTATAGTTCATTCTATTTACGTAATACTCATTGTATGATGATTATTGACCTAATTAACAAGTTACTTTCCCAAAATAAAGTTTAAGTTAAGTTCGTCTCCAAAGGAGGAACCTTTGGTGACCAAAATTTTATCCATCCTTTTTCGCTTGGTTTCTTGCCAAATTCCGACTATAGTTCATTCTATTTATGTAATACTAATTGTATGATGATTATTAACCTAATTAACAAGTTAGTTCCCGATAATAAAGTTTAACTTAAGTTCGTCTCCAAAGGAGGAACCTTTGGTGACCAAGATTTTATCCATCCTTTTTCGCTTGGTTTCTTGCCAAATTCCTACTATAGTTCATTCTATTTATGTAATACTAATTGTATGATGATTATTGACCTAATTAACAAGTTAGTTCAGGATAATAAATTTTAACTTAAGTTCGTCTCCAAAGTAGGAACCTTTGGTGACCAAAATTTTATCCTACCTTTTTGGCTTGGTTTCTTCCCAAATTCCAACTATAGTTCATTCTCTTTATGTAATACTCGTTGTATGATGATTATGGACCTAATTAACAAGTTACTTCCCCATAATAAAGTTTAACGTAAGTTCGTCTCCAAAGGAGGAACCTTTGGTGACCAAAATTTTATCCTACCTTTTTGGCTTGGTTCTTCCCAAATTCCTACTATAGTTCATTCTATTTATGTAATACTCATTGTATGATGATTATTGACCTAATTAACAACTTAGTTCCCGATAATAAAGTTTAACTTAAGTTCGTCTCCAAAGGAGGAACCTTTGGTGACCAAAATTTTATCCATCCTTTTTCGCTTGGTTTCTTGCCAAATTCCTACTATAGTTCATTCTATTTATGTAATACTAATTGTATGATGATTATTGACCTAATTAACAAGTTAGTTCCCGATAATAAAGTTTAACTTAAGTTCGTCTCCAAAGTAGGAACCTTTGGTGACCAAAATTTTATCCTACCTTTTTGGCTTGGTTTCTTCCCAAATTCCTACTATAGTTCATTCTCTTTATGTAATACTCGTTGTATGATGATTATGGACCTAATTAACAAGTTACTTCCCCATAATAAAGTTTAACGTAAGTTCGTCTCCAAAGGAGGAACCTTTGGTGACCAAAATTTTATCCTACCTTTTTGGCTTGGTTTCTTCCCAAATTCCTACTATAGTTCATTCTATTTATGTAATACTCATTGTATGATGATTATGGACCTAATTAACAAGTTACTTCCCCATAATAAAGTTTAAGTTATGTTCGTCTCCAAAGGAGGAACCTTTGGTGACCAAAATTTTATCCTTCCTTTTTCGCTTGCTTTCTTGCCAAATTCCTACTATAGTTCATTCTATTTATGTAATACTCATTCTATGATGATTATGGACCTAATTAACAAGTTACTTTCCGATAATAAAGTTTAACTTAAGTTCGTCTCCAAAGGAGGAACCTTTGGTGACCAAAAGTTTATCCTTCCTTTTTCGCTTGGATTCTTCCCAAATTCCTACTATAGTTCATTCTATTTACGTAATACTCATTGTATGATGATTATTGACCTAATTAACAAGTTACTTTCCCAAAATAAAGTTTAAGTTAAGTTCGTCTCCAAAGGAGGAACCTTTGGTGACCAAAATTTTATCCATCCTTTTTCGCTTGGTTTCTTGCCAAATTCCGACTATAGTTCATTCTATTTATGTAATACTAATTGTATGATGATTATTAACCTAATTAACAAGTTAGTTCCCGATAATAAAGTTTAACTTAAGTTCGTCTCCAAAGGAGGAACCTTTTGCGACCAAAATTTTATCCATCCTTTTTCGCTTGGTTTCTTGCCAAATTCCTACTATAGTTCATTCTATTTATGTAATACTAATTGTATGATGATTATTGACCTAATTAACAAGTTAGTTCAGGATAATAAATTTTAACTTAAGTTCGTCTCCAAAGTAGGAACCTTTGGTGACCAAAATTTTATCCTACCTTTTTGGCTTGGTTTCTTCCCAAATTCCAACTATAGTTCATTCTCTTTATGTAATACTCGTTGTATGATGATTATGGACCTAATTAACAAGTTACTTCCCCATAATAAAGTTTAACGTAAGTTCGTCTCCAAAGGAGGAACCTTTGGTGACCAAAATTTTATCCTACCTTTTTGGCTTGGTTCTTCCCAAATTCCTACTATAGTTCATTCTATTTATGTAATACTCATTGTATGATGATTATGGACCTAATTAACAAGTTACTTCCCAATAATAAAGTTTAAGTTAAGTTCGTCTCCAAAGGAGGAACCTTTGGTGACCAAAATTTTATCCTTCCTTTTTCGCTTGGTTGCTTGCCAAATTCCTACTATAGTTCATTCTATTTATGTAATACTCATTGTGTGATGATTATGGACCTAATTAACAAGTTACTTCGCCAAAATAAAGTTTTAGTTAAGTTCGTCTCCAAAGGAGGAACCTTTGGTGACCAAAAGTTTATCCTTTATTTTTCGCTTGGATTCTTGCCAAATTCCTACTATAGTTCATTCTATTTACGTAATACTCATTGTATGATAATCATTGACCTAATTACCAAGTTACTTCCCCAAAATAAAGTTTAAGTTAAGTTCGTCTCCAAAGGAGGAACCTTTGGTGACCAAAATTTTAACCTTCCTTTTTCGCTTGGTTTCTTGCCAAATTCCTACTATAGTCATTCTATTTATGTAATACTCATTGTGTGATGATTATGGACCTAATTAACAAGTTACTTCCCCATAATAAAGTATAAGTTAAGTTCGTCTCCAAAGGAGGAACCTTTGGTGACCAAAAGTTTATCCTTCCTTTTTCGCTTGGATTCTTGCCAAATTCCTACTATAGTTCATTCTATTTATGTAATACTAATTGTATGATGATTATTGACCTAATTAACAAGTTACTTCCCGATAATAAAGTTTAACATAATTTCGTCTCCAAAGTAGGAACCTTTGGTGACCAAAATTTTATCCTACCTTTTTGGCTTGGTTTCTTCCCAAATTCCTGCTATAGTTCATTCTATTTATGTAATACTCATTGTATGATGATTATTGACCTAATTAACAAGTTACTTCCCGATAATAAAGTTTAACTTAAGTTCGTCTCCAAAGTAGGAACCTTTGGTGACCAAAATTTTATCCTACCTTTTTGGCTTGGTTTCTTCCCAAATTCCTACTATAGTTCATTCTCTTCATGTAATACTCGTTGTATGATGATTATGGACCTAATTAACAAGTTACTTCCCCATAATAAAGTTTAACGTAAGTTCGTCTCCAAAGGAGGAACCTTTGGTGACCAAAATTTTATCCTACCTTTTTGGCTTGGTTTCTTCCCAAATTCCTACTATAGTTCATTCTATTTATGTAATACTCATTGTATGATGATTATGGACCTAATTAACAAGTTACTTCCCCATAATAAAGTTTAAGTTATGTTCGTCTCCAAAGGAGGAACCTTTGGTGACCAAAATTTTATCCTTCCTTTTTCGCTTGCTTTCTTGCCAAATTCCTACTATAGTTCATTCTATTTATGTAATACTCATTCTATGATGATTATGGACCTAATTAACAAGTTACTTTCCGATAATAAAGTTTAACTTAAGTTCGTCTCCAAAGGAGGAACCTTTGGTGACCAAAAGTTTATCCTTCCTTTTTCGCTTGGATTCTTCCCAAATTCCTACTATAGTTCATTCTATTTACGTAATACTCATTGTATGATGATTATTGACCTAATTAACAAGTTACTTTCCCAAAATAAAGTTTAAGTTAAGTTCGTCTCCAAAGGAGGAACCTTTGGTGACCAAAATTTTATCCATCCTTTTTCGCTTGGTTTCTTGCCAAATTCCGACTATAGTTCATTCTATTTATGTAATACTAATTGTATGATGATTATTAACCTAATTAACAAGTTAGTTCCCGATAATAAAGTTTAACTTAAGTTCGTCTCCAAAGGAGGAACCTTTGGTGACCAAAATTTTATCCATCCTTTTTCGCCTGGTTTCTTGCCAAATTCCTACTATAGTTCATTCTATTTATGTAATACTAATTGTATGATGATTATTGACCTAATTAACAAGTTTGTTCAGGATAATAAATTTTAACTTAAGTTCGTCTCCAAAGTAGGAACCTTTGGTGACCAAAATTTTATCCTACCTTTTTGGCTTGGTTTCTTCCCAAATTCCAACTATAGTTCATTCTCTTTATGTAATACTCGTTGTATGATGATTATGGACCTAATTAACAAGTTACTTCCCCATAATAAAGTTTAACGTAAGTTCGTCTCCAAAGGAGGAACCTTTGGTGACCAAAATTTTATCCTACCTTTTTGGCTTGGTTCTTCCCAAATTCCTACTATAGTTCATTCTATTTATGTAATACTCATTGTATGATGATTATGGACCTATTTAACAAGTTACTTCCCAATAATAAAGTTTAAGTTAAGTTCGTCTCCAAAGGAGGAACCTTTGGTGACCAAAATTTTATCCTTCCTTTTTCGCTTGGTTGCTTGCCAAATTCCTACTATAGTTCATTCTATTTATGTAATACTCATTGTGTGATGATTATGGACCTAATTAACAAGTTACTTCGCCAAAATAAAGTTTAAGTTAAGTTCGTCTCCAAAGGAGGAACCTTTTGTGACCAAAAGTTTATCCTTTATTTTTCGCTTGGATTCTTGCCAAATTCCTACTTCTATTTACGTAATACTCATTGTATGATAATCATTGACCTAATTACCAAGTTACTTCCCCAAAATAAAGTTTAAGTTAAGTTCGTCTCCAAAGGAGGAACCTTTGGTGACCAAAATTTTAACCTTCCTTTTTCGCTTGGTTTCTTGCCAAATTCCTACTATAGTCATTCTATTTATGTAATACTCATTGTGTGATGATTATGGACCTAATTAACAAGTTACTTCCCCATAATAAAGTATAAGTTAAGTTCGTCTCCAAAGGAGGAACCTTTGGTGACCAAAAGTTTATCCTTCCTTTTTCGCTTGGATTCTTGCCAAATTCCTACTATAGTTCATTCTATTTATGTAATACTAATTGTATCATGATTATTGACCTAATTAACAAGTTACTTCCCGATAATAAAGTTTAACTTAAGTTCGTCTCCAAAGTAGGAACCTTTGGTGACCAAAATTTTATCCTACCTTTTTGGCTTGGTTTCTTCCCAAATTCCTACTATAGTTCATTCTATTTATGTAATACTCATTGTATGATGTTTATGGACCTAATTAACAAGATACTTTCCGATAATAAAGTTTAACTTAAGTTCGTCTCCAAAGTAGGAACCTTTGGTGACCAAAAGTTTATCCTTCCTTTTTCGCTTGGATTCTTCCCAAATTCCTACTATAGTTCATTCTATTTACATAATACTCATTGTATGATAATCATTGACTTAATTACCAAGTTACTTAACCAAAATAAAGTTTAAGTTAAGTTCGTCTCCAAAGGAGGAACCTTTGGTGACCAAAATTTTATCCTTCCTTTTTCGCTTGGTTTCTTGCCAAATTCCTACTATAGTTCATTCAATTTATGTAATACTCATTGTATGATGATTATGGACCTAATTAACAAGTTACTTCCCAATAATAAGGTTTAATTTAAGTTCGTCTCCAAAGGAGGAACCTTTGGTGACCAAAATTTTATCCTTCCTTTTTCGCTTGGTTGCTTGCCAAATTCCTACTATAGTTCATTCTATTTATGTAATACTCATTGTGTGATGATTATGGACCTAATTAACAAGTTACTTCCCCAAAATAAAGTTTAAGTTAAGTTCGTCTCCAAAGGAGGAACCTTTGGTGACCAAAAGTTTATCCTTTATTTTTCGCTTGGATTCTTGCCAAATTCCTACTATAGTTCATTCTATTTAAGTAATACTAATTGTGTGATGTTTATGGACCTAATTAACAAGTTACTTTCCGATAATAAAGTTTAACTTAAGTTCGTCTCCAAAGTAGGAACCTTTGGTGACCAAAAGTTTATCCTTCCTTTTTCGCTTGGATTCTTCCCAAATTCCTACTATAGTTCATTCTATTTACGTAATACTCATTGTATGATAATCATTGACCTAATTACCAAGTTACTTCCCCAAAATAAAGTTTAAGTTAAGTTCGTCTCCAAAGGAGGAACCTTTGGTGACCAAAATTTTATCCTTCCTTTTTCGCTTGGTTTCTTGCCAAATTCCTACTATAGTCATTCTATTTATGTAATACTCATTGTGTGATGATTATGGACCTAATTAACAAGTTACTTCCCCATAATAAAGTTTAAGTTAAGTTCGTCTCCAAAGGAGGAACCTTTGGTGACCAAAAGTTTATCCTTCCTTTTTCGCTTGGATTCTTGCCAAATTCCTACTATAGTTCATTCTATTTATGTAATACTAATTGTATGATGATTATTGACCTAATTAACAAGTTACTTCCCGATAATAAAGTTTAACTTAAGTTCGTCTCCAAAGTAGGAACCTTTGGTGACCAAAATTTTATCCTACCTTTTTGGCTTGGTTTCTTCCCAAATTCCTACTATAGTTCATTCTATTTATGTAATACTCATTGTATGATGTTTATGGACCTAATTAACAAGTTACTTTCCGATAATAAAGTTTAACTTAAGTTCGTCTCCAAAGTAGGAACCTTTGGTGACCAAAAGTTTATCCTTCCTTTTTCGCTTGGATTCTTCCCAAATTCCTACTATAGTTCAGTCTATTTAAGTAATACTAATTGTGTGATGTTTATGGACCTAATTAACAAGTTACTTTCCGATAATAAAGTTTAACTTAAGTTCGTCTCCAAAGGAGGAACCTTTGGTGACCAAAAGTTTATCCTTCCTTTTTCGCTTGGATTCTTCCCAAATTCCTACTATAGTTCATTCTATTTACGTAATACTCATTGTATGATGATTATTGACCTAATTAACAAGTTACTTTCCCAAAATAAAGTTTAAGTTAAGTTCGTCTCCAAAGGAGGAAACTTTGGTGACCAAAATTTTATCCATCCTTTTTCGCTTGGTTTCTTGCCAAATTCCTACTATAGTTCATTCTATTTATGTAATACTAATTGTATGATGATTATTGACCTAATTAACAACTTAGTTCCCGATAATAAAGTTTAACTTAAGTTCGTCTCCAAAGGAGGAACCTTTGGTGACCAAAATTTTATCCATCCTTTTTCGCTTGGTTTCTTGCCAAATTCCTACTATAGTTCATTCTATTTATGTAATACTAATTGTATGATGATTATTGACCTAATTAACAAGTTAGTTCCTGATAATAAAGTTTAACTTAAGTTCGTCTCCAAAGGAGGAAACTTTGGTGACCAAAATTTTATCCATCCTTTTTCGCTTGGTTTCTTGCCAAATTCCTACTATAGTTCATTCTATTTATGTAATACTAATTGTATGATGATTATTGACCTAATTAACAACTTAGTTCCCGATAATAAAGTTTAACTTAAGTTCGTCTCCAAAGGAGGAACCTTTGGTGACCAAAATTTTATCCATCCTTTTTCGCTTGGTTTCTTGCCAAATTCCTACTATAGTTCATTCTATTTATGTAATACTAATTGTATGATGATTATTGACCTAATTAACAAGTTACTTCCCGATAATAAAGTTTAACTTAAGTTCGTCTCCAAAGTAGGAACCTTTGGTGACCAAAATTTTATCCTACCTTTTTGGCTTGGTTTCTTCCCAAATTCCTACTATAGTTCATTCTATTTATGTAATACTCATTGTATGATGTTTATGGACCTAATTAACAAGTTACTTTCCGATAATAAAGTTTAACTTAAGTTCGTCTCCAAAGTAGGAACCTTTGGTGACCAAAAGTTTATCCTACCTTTTTCGCTTGGATTCTTCCCAAATTCCTACTATAGTTCAGTCTATTTAAGTAATACTAATTGTGTGATGTTTATGGACCTAATTAACAAGTTACTTTCCGATAATAAAGTTTAACTTAAGTTCGTCTCCAAAGGAGGAACCTTTGGTGACCAAAAGTTTATCCTTCCTTTTTCGCTTGGATTCTTCCCAAATTCCTACTATAGTTCATTCTATTTACGTAATACTCATTGTATGATGATTATTGACCTAATTAACAAGTTACTTTCCCAAAATAAAGTTTAAGTTAAGTTCGTCTCCAAAGGAGGAACCTTTGGTGACCAAAATTTTATCCATCCTTTTTCGCTTGGTTTCTTGCCAAATTCCGACTATAGTTCATTCTATTTATGTAATACTAATTGTATGATGATTATTAACCTAATTAACAAGTTAGTTCCCGATAATAAAGTTTAACTTAAGTTCGTCTCCAAAGGAGGAACCTTTGGTGACCAAAATTTTATCCATCCTTTTTCGCCTGGTTTCTTGCCAAATTCCTACTATAGTTCATTCTATTTATGTAATACTAATTGTATGATGATTATTGACCTAATTAACAAGTTAGTTCAGGATAATAAATTTTAACTTAAGTTCGTCTCCAAAGTAGGAACCTTTGGTGACCAAAATTTTATCCTACCTTTTTGGCTTGGTTTCTTCCCAAATTCCAACTATAGTTCATTCTCTTTATGTAATACTCGTTGTATGATGATTATGGACCTAATTAACAAGTTACTTCCCCATAATAAAGTTTAACGTAAGTTCGTCTCCAAAGGAGGAACCTTTGGTGACCAAAATTTTATCCTACCTTTTTGGCTTGGTTCTTCCCAAATTCCTACTATAGTTCATTCTATTTATGTAATACTCATTGTATGATGATTATGGACCTAATTAACAAGTTACTTCCCAATAATAAAGTTTAAGTTAAGTTCGTCTCCAAAGGAGGAACCTTTGGTGACCAAAATTTTATCCTTCCTTTTTCGCTTGGTTGCTTGCCAAATTCCTACTATAGTTCATTCTATTTATGTAATACTCATTGTGTGATGATTATGGACCTAATTAACAAGTTACTTCGCCAAAATAAAGTTTAAGTTAAGTTCGTCTCCAAAGGAGGAACCTTTTGTGACCAAAAGTTTATCCTTTATTTTTCGCTTGGATTCTTGCCAAATTCCTACTTCTATTTACGTAATACTCATTGTATGATAATCATTGACCTAATTACCAAGTTACTTCCCCAAAATAAAGTTTAAGTTAAGTTCGTCTCCAAAGGAGGAACCTTTGGTGACCAAAATTTTAACCTTCCTTTTTCGCTTGGTTTCTTGCCAAATTCCTACTATAGTCATTCTATTTATGTAATACTCATTGTGTGATGATTATGGACCTAATTAACAAGTTACTTCCCCATAATAAAGTATAAGTTAAGTTCGTCTCCAAAGGAGGAACCTTTGGTGACCAAAAGTTTATCCTTCCTTTTTCGCTTGGATTCTTGCCAAATTCCTACTATAGTTCATTCTATTTATGTAATACTAATTGTATCATGATTATTGACCTAATTAACAAGTTACTTCCCGATAATAAAGTTTAACTTAAGTTCGTCTCCAAAGTAGGAACCTTTGGTGACCAAAATTTTATCCTACCTTTTTGGCTTGGTTTCTTCCCAAATTCCTACTATAGTTCATTCTATTTATGTAATACTCATTGTATGATGTTTATGGACCTAATTAACAAGATACTTTCCGATAATAAAGTTTAACTTAAGTTCGTCTCCAAAGTAGGAACCTTTGGTGACCAAAAGTTTATCCTTCCTTTTTCGCTTGGATTCTTCCCAAATTCCTACTATAGTTCATTCTATTTACATAATACTCATTGTATGATAATCATTGACCTAATTACCAAGTTACTTAACCAAAATAAAGTTTAAGTTAAGTTCGTCTCCAAAGGAGGAACCTTTGGTGACCAAAATTTTATCCTTCCTTTTTCGCTTGGTTTCTTGCCAAATTCCTACTATAGTTCATTCTATTTATGTAATACTCATTGTATGATGATTATGGACCTAATTAACAAGTTACTTCCCAATAATAAGGTTTAATTTAAGTTCGTCTCCAAAGGAGGAACCTTTGGTGACCAAAATTTTATCCTTCCTTTTTCGCTTGGTTGCTTGCCAAATTCCTACTATAGTTCATTCTATTTATGTAATACTCATTGTGTGATGATTATGGACCTAATTAACAAGTTACTTCCCCATAATAAAGTATAAGTTAAGTTCGTCTCCAAAGGAGGAACCTTTGGTGACCAAAAGTTTATCCTTCCTTTTTCGCTTGGATTCTTGCCAAATTCCTACTATAGTTCATTCTATTTATGTAATACTAATTGTATCATGATTATTGACCTAATTAACAAGTTACTTCCCGATAATAAAGTTTAACTTAAGTTCGTCTCCAAAGTAGGAACCTTTGGTGACCAAAATTTTATCCTACCTTTTTGGCTTGGTTTCTTCCCAAATTCCTACTATAGTTCATTCTATTTATGTAATACTCATTGTATGATGTTTATGGACCTAATTAACAAGATACTTTCCGATAATAAAGTTTAACTTAAGTTCGTCTCCAAAGTAGGAACCTTTGGTGACCAAAAGTTTATCCTTCCTTTTTCGCTTGGATTCTTCCCAAATTCCTACTATAGTTCATTCTATTTACATAATACTCATTGTATGATAATCATTGACCTAATTACCAAGTTACTTAACCAAAATAAAGTTTAAGTTAAGTTCGTCTCCAAAGGAGGAACCTTTGGTGACCAAAATTTTATCCTTCCTTTTTCGCTTGGTTTCTTGCCAAATTCCTACTATAGTTCATTCTATTTATGTAATACTCATTGTATGATGATTATGGACCTAATTAACAAGTTACTTCCCAATAATAAGGTTTAATTTAAGTTCGTCTCCAAAGGAGGAACCTTTGGTGACCAAAATTTTATCCTTCCTTTTTCGCTTGGTTGCTTGCCAAATTCCTACTATAGTTCATTCTATTTATGTAATACTCATTGTGTGATGATTATGGACCTAATTAACAAGTTACTTCCCCAAAATAAAGTTTAAGTTAAGTTCGTCTCCAAAGGAGGAACCTTTGGTGACCAAAAGTTTATCCTTTATTTTTCGCTTGGATTCTTGCCAAATTCCTACTATAGTTCATTCTATTTAAGTAATACTAATTGTGTGATGTTTATGGACCTAATTAACAAGTTACTTTCCGATAATAAAGTTTAACTTAAGTTCGTCTCCAAAGTAGGAACCTTTGGTGACCAAAAGTTTATCCTTCCTTTTTCGCTTGGATTCTTCCCAAATTCCTACTATAGTTCATTCTATTTACGTAATACTCATTGTATGATAATCATTGACCTAATTACCAAGTTACTTCCCCAAAATAAAGTTTAAGTTAAGTTCGTCTCCAAAGGAGGAACCTTTGGTGACCAAAATTTTATCCTTCCTTTTTCGCTTGGTTTCTTGCCAAATTCCTACTATAGTCATTCTATTTATGTAATACTCATTGTGTGATGATTATGGACCTAATTAACAAGTTACTTCCCCATAATAAAGTTTAAGTTAAGTTCGTCTCCAAAGGAGGAACCTTTGGTGACCAAAAGTTTATCCTTCCTTTTTCGCTTGGATTCTTGCCAAATTCCTACTATAGTTCATTCTATTTATGTAATACTAATTGTATGATGATTATTGACCTAATTAACAAGTTACTTCCCGATAATAAAGTTTAACTTAAGTTCGTCTCCAAAGTAGGAACCTTTGGTGACCAAAATTTTATCCTACCTTTTTGGCTTGGTTTCTTCCCAAATTCCTACTATAGTTCATTCTATTTATGTAATACTCATTGTATGATGTTTATGGACCTAATTAACAAGTTACTTTCCGATAATAAAGTTTAACTTAAGTTCGTCTCCAAAGTAGGAACCTTTGGTGACCAAAAGTTTATCCTTCCTTTTTCGCTTGGATTCTTCCCAAATTCCTACTATAGTTCAGTCTATTTAAGTAATACTAATTGTGTGATGTTTATGGACCTAATTAACAAGTTACTTTCCGATAATAAAGTTTAACTTAAGTTCGTCTCCAAAGGAGGAACCTTTGGTGACCAAAAGTTTATCCTTCCTTTTTCGCTTGGATTCTTCCCAAATTCCTACTATAGTTCATTCTATTTACGTAATACTCATTGTATGATGATTATTGACCTAATTAACAAGTTACTTTCCCAAAATAAAGTGTAAGTTAAGTTCGTCTCCAAAGGAGGAAACTTTGGTGACCAAAATTTTATCCATCCTTTTTCGCTTGGTTTCTTGCCAAATTCCTACTATAGTTCATTCTATTTATGTAATACTAATTGTATGATGATTATTGACCTAATTAACAACTTAGTTCCCGATAATAAAGTTTAACTTAAGTTCGTCTCCAAAGGAGGAACCTTTGGTGACCAAAATTTTATCCATCCTTTTTCGCTTGGTTTCTTGCCAAATTCCTACTATAGTTCATTCTATTTATGTAATACTAATTGTATGATGATTATTGACCTAATTAACAAGTTAGTTCCTGATAATAAAGTTTAACTTAAGTTCGTCTCCAAAGGAGGAAACTTTGGTGACCAAAATTTTATCCATCCTTTTTCGCTTGGTTTCTTGCCAAATTCCTACTATAGTTCATTCTATTTATGTAATACTAATTGTATGATGATTATTGACCTAATTAACAACTTAGTTCCCGATAATAAAGTTTAACTTAAGTTCGTCTCCAAAGGAGGAACCTTTGGTGACCAAAATTTTATCCATCCTTTTTCGCTTGGTTTCTTGCCAAATTCCTACTATAGTTCATTCTATTTATGTAATACTAATTGTATGATGATTATTGACCTAATTAACAAGTTACTTCCCGATAATAAAGTTTAACTTAAGTTCGTCTCCAAAGTAGGAACCTTTGGTGACCAAAATTTTATCCTACCTTTTTGGCTTGGTTTCTTCCCAAATTCCTACTATAGTTCATTCTATTTATGTAATACTCATTGTATGATGTTTATGGACCTAATTAACAAGTTACTTTCCGATAATAAAGTTTAACTTAAGTTCGTCTCCAAAGTAGGAACCTTTGGTGACCAAAAGTTTATCCTACCTTTTTCGCTTGGATTCTTCCCAAATTCCTACTATAGTTCAGTCTATTTAAGTAATACTAATTGTGTGATGTTTATGGACCTAATTAACAAGTTACTTTCCGATAATAAAGTTTAACTTAAGTTCGTCTCCAAAGGAGGAACCTTTGGTGACCAAAAGTTTATCCTTCCTTTTTCGCTTGGATTCTTCCCAAATTCCTACTATAGTTCATTCTATTTACGTAATACTCATTGTATGATGATTATTGACCTAATTAACAAGTTACTTTCCCAAAATAAAGTTTAAGTTAAGTTCGTCTCCAAAGGAGGAACCTTTGGTGACCAAAATTTTATCCATCCTTTTTCGCTTGGTTTCTTGCCAAATTCCGACTATAGTTCATTCTATTTATGTAATACTAATTGTATGATGATTATTAACCTAATTAACAAGTTAGTTCCAGATAATAAAGTTTAACTTAAGTTCGTCTCCAAAGGAGGAACCTTTGGTGACCAAAATTTTATCCATCCTTTTTCGCCTGGTTTCTTGCCAAATTCCTACTATAGTTCATTCTATTTATGTAATACTAATTGTATGATGATTATTGACCTAATTAACAAGTTAGTTCAGGATAATAAATTTTAACTTAAGTTCGTCTCCAAAGTAGGAACCTTTGGTGACCAAAATTTTATCCTACCTTTTTGGCTTGGTTTCTTCCCAAATTCCAACTATAGTTCATTCTCTTTATGTAATACTCGTTGTATGATGATTATGGACCTAATTAACAAGTTACTTCCCCATAATAAAGTTTAACGTAAGTTCGTCTCCAAAGGAGGAACCTTTGGTGACCAAAATTTTATCCTACCTTTTTGGCTTGGTTCTTCCCAAATTCCTACTATAGTTCATTCTATTTATGTAATACTCATTGTATGATGATTATGGACCTAATTAACAAGTTACTTCCCAATAATAAAGTTTAAGTTAAGTTCGTCTCCAAAGGAGGAACCTTTGGTGACCAAAATTTTATCCTTCCTTTTTCGCTTGGTTGCTTGCCAAATTCCTACTATAGTTCATTCTATTTATGTAATACTCATTGTGTGATGATTATGGACCTAATTAACAAGTTACTTCGCCAAAATAAAGTTTAAGTTAAGTTCGTCTCCAAAGGAGGAACCTTTTGTGACCAAAAGTTTATCCTTTATTTTTCGCTTGGATTCTTGCCAAATTCCTACTTCTATTTACGTAATACTCATTGTATGATAATCATTGACCTAATTACCAAGTTACTTCCCCAAAATAAAGTTTAAGTTAAGTTCGTCTCCAAAGGAGGAACCTTTGGTGACCAAAATTTTAACCTTCCTTTTTCGCTTGGTTTCTTGCCAAATTCCTACTATAGTCATTCTATTTATGTAATACTCATTGTGTGATGATTATGGACCTAATTAACAAGTTACTTCCCCATAATAAAGTATAAGTTAAGTTCGTCTCCAAAGGAGGAACCTTTGGTGACCAAAAGTTTATCCTTCCTTTTTCGCTTGGATTCTTGCCAAATTCCTACTATAGTTCATTCTATTTATGTAATACTAATTGTATCATGATTATTGACCTAATTAACAAGTTACTTCCCGATAATAAAGTTTAACTTAAGTTCGTCTCCAAAGTAGGAACCTTTGGTGACCAAAATTTTATCCTACCTTTTTGGCTTGGTTTCTTCCCAAATTCCTACTATAGTTCATTCTATTTATGTAATACTCATTGTATGATGTTTATGGACCTAATTAACAAGATACTTTCCGATAATAAAGTTTAACTTAAGTTCGTCTCCAAAGTAGGAACCTTTGGTGACCAAAAGTTTATCCTTCCTTTTTCGCTTGGATTCTTCCCAAATTCCTACTATAGTTCATTCTATTTACATAATACTCATTGTATGATAATCATTGACCTAATTACCAAGTTACTTAACCAAAATAAAGTTTAAGTTAAGTTCGTCTCCAAAGGAGGAACCTTTGGTGACCAAAATTTTATCCTTCCTTTTTCGCTTGGTTTCTTGCCAAATTCCTACTATAGTTCATTCTATTTATGTAATACTCATTGTATGATGATTATGGACCTAATTAACAAGTTACTTCCCAATAATAAGGTTTAATTTAAGTTCGTCTCCAAAGGAGGAACCTTTGGTGACCAAAATTTTATCCTTCCTTTTTCGCTTGGTTGCTTGCCAAATTCCTACTATAGTTCATTCTATTTATGTAATACTCATTGTGTGATGATTATGGACCTAATTAACAAGTTACTTCCCCAAAATAAAGTTTAAGTTAAGTTCGTCTCCAAAGGAGGAACCTTTGGTGACCAAAAGTTTATCCTTTATTTTTCGCTTGGATTCTTGCCAAATTCCTACTATAGTTCATTCTATTTAAGTAATACTAATTGTGTGATGTTTATGGACCTAATTAACAAGTTACTTTCCGATAATAAAGTTTAACTTAAGTTCGTCTCCAAAGTAGGAACCTTTGGTGACCAAAAGTTTATCCTTCCTTTTTCGCTTGGATTCTTCCCAAATTCCTACTATAGTTCATTCTATTTACGTAATACTCATTGTATGATAATCATTGACCTAATTACCAAGTTACTTCCCCAAAATAAAGTTTAAGTTAAGTTCGTC
This sequence comes from Medicago sativa, assembly GCF_051527215.1. NCBI lineage: Eukaryota > Viridiplantae > Streptophyta > Magnoliopsida > Fabales > Fabaceae > Medicago > Medicago sativa. The sequence continues at coordinate 44,400,884 of NC_140752.1, read as the reverse complement.
TCCAAAGGAGGAACCTTTGGTGACCAAAATTTTATCCTTCCTTTTTCGCTTGGTTTCTTGCTAAATTCCTACTATAGTCATTCTATTTATGTAATACTCATTGTGTGATGATTATGGACCTAATTAACAAGTTACTTCCCCATAATAAAGTTTAAGTTAAGTTCGTCTCCAAAGGAGGAACCTTTGGTGACCAAAAGTTTATCCTTCCTTTTTCGCTTGGATTCTTGCCAAATTCCTACTATAGTTCATTCTATTTATGTAATACTAATTGTATGATGATTATTGACCTAATTAACAAGTTACTTCCCGATAATAAAGTTTAACTTAAGTTCGTCTCCAAAGTAGGAACCTTTGGTGACCAAAATTTTATCCTACCTTTTTGGCTTGGTTTCTTCCCAAATTCCTACTATAGTTCATTCTATTTATGTAATACTCATTGTATGATGTTTATGGACCTAATTAACAAGTTACTTTCCGATAATAAAGTTTAACTTAAGTTCGTCTCCAAAGTAGGAACCTTTGGTGACCAAAAGTTTATCCTTCCTTTTTCGCTTGGATTCTTCCCAAATTCCTACTATAGTTCAGTCTATTTAAGTAATACTAATTGTGTGATGTTTATGGACCTAATTAACAAGTTACTTTCCGATAATAAAGTTTAACTTAAGTTCGTCTCCAAAGGAGGAACCTTTGGTGACCAAAAGTTTATCCTTCCTTTTTCGCTTGGATTCTTCCCAAATTCCTACTATAGTTCATTCTATTTACGTAATACTCATTGTATGATGATTATTGACCTAATTAACAAGTTACTTTCCCAAAATAAAGTTTAAGTTAAGTTCGTCTCCAAAGGAGGAAACTTTGGTGACCAAAATTTTATCCATCCTTTTTCGCTTGGTTTCTTGCCAAATTCCTACTATAGTTCATTCTATTTATGTAATACTAATTGTATGATGATTATTGACCTAATTAACAACTTAGTTCCCGATAATAAAGTTTAACTTAAGTTCGTCTCCAAAGGAGGAACCTTTGGTGACCAAAATTTTATCCATCCTTTTTCGCTTGGTTTCTTGCCAAATTCCTACTATAGTTCATTCTATTTATGTAATACTAATTGTATGATGATTATTGACCTAATTAACAAGTTAGTTCCTGATAATAAAGTTTAACTTAAGTTCGTCTCCAAAGGAGGAAACTTTGGTGACCAAAATTTTATCCATCCTTTTTCGCTTGGTTTCTTGCCAAATTCCTACTATAGTTCATTCTATTTATGTAATACTAATTGTATGATGATTATTGACCTAATTAACAACTTAGTTCCCGATAATAAAGTTTAACTTAAGTTCGTCTCCAAAGGAGGAACCTTTGGTGACCAAAATTTTATCCATCCTTTTTTGCTTGGTTTCTTGCCAAATTCCTACTATAGTTCATTCTATTTATGTAATACTAATTGTATGATGATTATTGACCTAATTAACAAGTTACTTCCCGATAATAAAGTTTAACTTAAGTTCGTCTCCAAAGTAGGAACCTTTGGTGACCAAAATTTTATCCTACCTTTTTGGCTTGGTTTCTTCCCAAATTCCTACTATAGTTCATTCTATTTATGTAATACTCATTGTATGATGTTTATGGACCTAATTAACAAGATACTTTCCGATAATAAAGTTTAACTTAAGTTCGTCTCCAAAGTAGGAACCTTTGGTGACCAAAAGTTTATCCTTCCTTTTTCGCTTGGATTCTTCCCAAATTCCTACTATAGTTCATTCTATTTACATAATACTCATTGTATGATAATCATTGACCTAATTACCAAGTTACTTAACCAAAATAAAGTTTAAGTTAAGTTCGTCTCCAAAGGAGGAACCTTTGGTGACCAAAATTTTATCCTTCCTTTTTCGCTTGGTTTCTTGCCAAATTCCTACTATAGTTCATTCTATTTATGTAATACTCATTGTATGATGATTATGGACCTAATTAACAAGTTACTTCCCAATAATAAGGTTTAATTTAAGTTCGTCTCCAAAGGAGGAACCTTTGGTGACCAAAATTTTATCCTTCCTTTTTCGCTTGGTTGCTTGCCAAATTCCTACTATAGTTCATTCTATTTATGTAATACTCATTGTGTGATGATTATGGACCTAATTAACAAGTTACTTCCCCAAAATAAAGTTTAAGTTAAGTTCGTCTCCAAAGGAGGAACCTTTGGTGACCAAAAGTTTATCCTTTATTTTTCGCTTGGATTCTTGCCAAATTCCTACTATAGTTCATTCTATTTAAGTAATACTAATTGTGTGATTTTTATGGACCTAATTAACAAGTTACTTTCCGATAATAAAGTTTAACTTAAGTTCGTCTCCAAAGTAGGAACCTTTGGTGACCAAAAGTTTATCCTTCCTTTTTCGCTTGGATTCTTCCCAAATTCCTACTATAGTTCATTCTATTTACGTAATACTCATTGTATGATAATCATTGACCTAATTACCAAGTTACTTCCCCAAAATAAAGTTTAAGTTAAGTTCGTCTCCAAAGGAGGAACCTTTGGTGACCAAAATTTTATCCTTCCTTTTTCGCTTGGTTTCTTGCCAAATTCCTACTATAGTCATTCTATTTATGTAATACTCATTGTGTGATGATTATGGACCTAATTAACAAGTTACTTCCCCATAATAAAGTTTAAGTTAAGTTCGTCTCCAAAGGAGGAACCTTTGGTGACCAAAAGTTTATCCTTCCTTTTTCGCTTGGATTCTTGCCAAATTCCTACTATAGTTCATTCTATTTATGTAATACTAATTGTATGATGATTATTGACCTAATTAACAAGTTACTTCCCGATAATAAAGTTTAACTTAAGTTCGTCTCCAAAGTAGGAACCTTTGGTGACCAAAATTTTATCCTACCTTTTTGGCTTGGTTTCTTCCCAAATTCCTACTATAGTTCATTCTATTTATGTAATACTCATTGTATGATGTTTATGGACCTAATTAACAAGTTACTTTCCGATAATAAAGTTTAACTTAAGTTCGTCTCCAAAGTAGGAACCTTTGGTGACCAAAAGTTTATCCTTCCTTTTTCGCTTGGATTCTTCCCAAATTCCTACTATAGTTCAGTCTATTTAAGTAATACTAATTGTGTGATGTTTATGGACCTAATTAACAAGTTACTTTCCGATAATAAAGTTTAACTTAAGTTCGTCTCCAAAGGAGGAACCTTTGGTGACCAAAAGTTTATCCTTCCTTTTTCGCTTGGATTCTTCCCAAATTCCTACTATAGTTCATTCTATTTACGTAATACTCATTGTATGATGATTATTGACCTAATTAACAAGTTACTTTCCCAAAATAAAGTTTAAGTTAAGTTCGTCTCCAAAGGAGGAAACTTTGGTGACCAAAATTTTATCCATCCTTTTTCGCTTGGTTTCTTGCCAAATTCCTACTATAGTTCATTCTATTTATGTAATACTAATTGTATGATGATTATTGACCTAATTAACAACTTAGTTCCCGATAATAAAGTTTAACTTAAGTTCGTCTCCAAAGGAGGAACCTTTGGTGACCAAAATTTTATCCATCCTTTTTCGCTTGGTTTCTTGCCAAATTCCTACTATAGTTCATTCTATTTATGTAATACTAATTGTATGATGATTATTGACCTAATTAACAAGTTAGTTCCTGATAATAAAGTTTAACTTAAGTTCGTCTCCAAAGGAGGAAACTTTGGTGACCAAAATTTTATCCATCCTTTTTCGCTTGGTTTCTTGCCAAATTCCTACTATAGTTCATTCTATTTATGTAATACTAATTGTATGATGATTATTGACCTAATTAACAACTTAGTTCCCGATAATAAAGTTTAACTTAAGTTCGTCTCCAAAGGAGGAACCTTTGGTGACCAAAATTTTATCCATCCTTTTTCGCTTGGTTTCTTGCCAAATTCCTACTATAGTTCATTCTATTTATGTAATACTAATTGTATGATGATTATTGACCTAATTAACAAGTTACTTCCCGATAATAAAGTTTAACTTAAGTTCGTCTCCAAAGTAGGAACCTTTGGTGACCAAAATTTTATCCTACCTTTTTGGCTTGGTTTCTTCCCAAATTCCTACTATAGTTCATTCTATTTATGTAATACTCATTGTATGATGTTTATGGACCTAATTAACAAGTTACTTTCCGATAATAAAGTTTAACTTAAGTTCGTCTCCAAAGTAGGAACCTTTGGTGACCAAAAGTTTATCCTACCTTTTTCGCTTGGATTCTTCCCAAATTCCTACTATAGTTCAGTCTATTTAAGTAATACTAATTGTGTGATGTTTATGGACCTAATTAACAAGTTACTTTCCGATAATAAAGTTTAACTTAAGTTCGTCTCCAAAGGAGGAACCTTTGGTGACCAAAAGTTTATCCTTCCTTTTTCGCTTGGATTCTTCCCAAATTCCTACTATAGTTCATTCTATTTACGTAATACTCATTGTATGATGATTATTGACCTAATTAACAAGTTACTTTCCCAAAATAAAGTTTAAGTTAAGTTCGTCTCCAAAGGAGGAAACTTTGGTGACCAAAATTTTATCCATCCTTTTTCGCTTGGTTTCTTGCCAAATTCCTACTATAGTTCATTCTATTTATGTAATACTAATTGTATGATGATTATTGACCTAATTAACAACTTAGTTCCCGATAATAAAGTTTAACTTAAGTTCGTCTCCAAAGGAGGAACCTTTGGTGACCAAAATTTTATCCATCCTTTTTCGCTTGGTTTCTTGCCAAATTCCTACTATAGTTCATTCTATTTATGTAATACTAATTGTATGATGATTATTGACCTAATTAACAAGTTAGTTCCTGATAATAAAGTTTAACTTAAGTTCGTCTCCAAAGGAGGAAACTTTGGTGACCAAAATTTTATCCATCCTTTTTCGCTTGGTTTCTTGCCAAATTCCTACTATAGTTCATTCTATTTATGTAATACTAATTGTATGATGATTATTGACCTAATTAACAACTTAGTTCCCGATAATAAAGTTTAACTTAAGTTCGTCTCCAAAGGAGGAACCTTTGGTGACCAAAATTTTATCCATCCTTTTTTGCTTGGTTTCTTGCCAAATTCCTACTATAGTTCATTCTATTTATGTAATACTAATTGTATGATGATTATTGACCTAATTAACAAGTTACTTCCCGATAATAAAGTTTAACTTAAGTTCGTCTCCAAAGTAGGAACCTTTGGTGACCAAAATTTTATCCTACCTTTTTGGCTTGGTTTCTTCCCAAATTCCTACTATAGTTCATTCTATTTATGTAATACTCATTGTATGATGTTTATGGACCTAATTAACAAGATACTTTCCGATAATAAAGTTTAACTTAAGTTCGTCTCCAAAGTAGGAACCTTTGGTGACCAAAAGTTTATCCTTCCTTTTTCGCTTGGATTCTTCCCAAATTCCTACTATAGTTCATTCTATTTACATAATACTCATTGTATGATAATCATTGACCTAATTACCAAGTTACTTAACCAAAATAAAGTTTAAGTTAAGTTCGTCTCCAAAGGAGGAACCTTTGGTGACCAAAATTTTATCCTTCCTTTTTCGCTTGGTTTCTTGCCAAATTCCTACTATAGTTCATTCTATTTATGTAATACTCATTGTATGATGATTATGGACCTAATTAACAAGTTACTTCCCAATAATAAGGTTTAATTTAAGTTCGTCTCCAAAGGAGGAACCTTTGGTGACCAAAATTTTATCCTTCCTTTTTCGCTTGGTTGCTTGCCAAATTCCTACTATAGTTCATTCTATTTATGTAATACTCATTGTGTGATGATTATGGACCTAATTAACAAGTTACTTCCCCAAAATAAAGTTTAAGTTAAGTTCGTCTCCAAAGGAGGAACCTTTGGTGACCAAAAGTTTATCCTTTATTTTTCGCTTGGATTCTTGCCAAATTCCTACTATAGTTCATTCTATTTAAGTAATACTAATTGTGTGATGTTTATGGACCTAATTAACAAGTTACTTTCCGATAATAAAGTTTAACTTAAGTTCGTCTCCAAAGTAGGAACCTTTGGTGACCAAAAGTTTATCCTTCCTTTTTCGCTTGGATTCTTCCCAAATTCCTACTATAGTTCATTCTATTTACGTAATACTCATTGTATGATAATCATTGACCTAATTACCAAGTTACTTCCCCAAAATAAAGTTTAAGTTAAGTTCGTCTCCAAAGGAGGAACCTTTGGTGACCAAAATTTTATCCTTCCTTTTTCGCTTGGTTTCTTGCCAAATTCCTACTATAGTCATTCTATTTATGTAATACTCATTGTGTGATGATTATGGACCTAATTAACAAGTTACTTCCCCATAATAAAGTTTAAGTTAAGTTCGTCTCCAAAGGAGGAACCTTTGGTGACCAAAAGTTTATCCTTCCTTTTTCGCTTGGATTCTTGCCAAATTCCTACTATAGTTCATTCTATTTATGTAATACTAATTGTATGATGATTATTGACCTAATTAACAAGTTACTTCCCGATAATAAAGTTTAACTTAAGTTCGTCTCCAAAGTAGGAACCTTTGGTGACCAAAATTTTATCCTACCTTTTTGGCTTGGTTTCTTCCCAAATTCCTACTATAGTTCATTCTATTTATGTAATACTCATTGTATGATGTTTATGGACCTAATTAACAAGTTACTTTCCGATAATAAAGTTTAACTTAAGTTCGTCTCCAAAGTAGGAACCTTTGGTGACCAAAAGTTTATCCTTCCTTTTTCGCTTGGATTCTTCCCAAATTCCTACTATAGTTCAGTCTATTTAAGTAATACTAATTGTGTGATGTTTATGGACCTAATTAACAAGTTACTTTCCGATAATAAAGTTTAACTTAAGTTCGTCTCCAAAGGAGGAACCTTTGGTGACCAAAAGTTTATCCTTCCTTTTTCGCTTGGATTCTTCCCAAATTCCTACTATAGTTCATTCTATTTACGTAATACTCATTGTATGATGATTATTGACCTAATTAACAAGTTACTTTCCCAAAATAAAGTTTAAGTTAAGTTCGTCTCCAAAGGAGGAAACTTTGGTGACCAAAATTTTATCCATCCTTTTTCGCTTGGTTTCTTGCCAAATTCCTACTATAGTTCATTCTATTTATGTAATACTAATTGTATGATGATTATTGACCTAATTAACAACTTAGTTCCCGATAATAAAGTTTAACTTAAGTTCGTCTCAAAGGAGGAACCTTTGGTGACCAAAATTTTATCCATCCTTTTTCGCTTGGTTTCTTGCCAAATTCCTACTATAGTTCATTCTATTTATGTAATACTAATTGTATGATGATTATTGACCTAATTAACAAGTTAGTTCCTGATAATAAAGTTTAACTTAAGTTCGTCTCCAAAGGAGGAAACTTTGGTGACCAAAATTTTATCCATCCTTTTTCGCTTGGTTTCTTGCCAAATTCCTACTATAGTTCATTCTATTTATGTAATACTAATTGTATGATGATTATTGACCTAATTAACAACTTAGTTCCCGATAATAAAGTTTAACTTAAGTTCGTCTCCAAAGGAGGAACCTTTGGTGACCAAAATTTTATCCATCCTTTTTCGCTTGGTTTCTTGCCAAATTCCTACTATAGTTCATTCTATTTATGTAATACTAATTGTATGATGATTATTGACCTAATTAACAAGTTACTTCCCGATAATAAAGTTTAACTTAAGTTCGTCTCCAAAGTAGGAACCTTTGGTGACCAAAATTTTATCCTACCTTTTTGGCTTGGTTTCTTCCCAAATTCCTACTATAGTTCATTCTATTTATGTAATACTCATTGTATGATGTTTATGGACCTAATTAACAAGTTACTTTCCGATAATAAAGTTTAACTTAAGTTCGTCTCCAAAGTAGGAACCTTTGGTGACCAAAAGTTTATCCTACCTTTTTCGCTTGGATTCTTCCCAAATTCCTACTATAGTTCAGTCTATTTAAGTAATACTAATTGTGTGATGTTTATGGACCTAATTAACAAGTTACTTTCCGATAATAAAGTTTAACTTAAGTTCGTCTCCAAAGGAGGAACCTTTGGTGACCAAAAGTTTATCCTTCCTTTTTCGCTTGGATTCTTCCCAAATTCCTACTATAGTTCATTCTATTTACGTAATACTCATTGTATGATGATTATTGACCTAATTAACAAGTTACTTTCCCAAAATAAAGTTTAAGTTAAGTTCGTCTCCAAAGGAGGAAACTTTGGTGACCAAAATTTTATCCATCCTTTTTCGCTTGGTTTCTTGCCAAATTCCTACTATAGTTCATTCTATTTATGTAATACTAATTGTATGATGATTATTGACCTAATTAACAACTTAGTTCCCGATAATAAAGTTTAACTTAAGTTCGTCTCCAAAGGAGGAACCTTTGGTGACCAAAATTTTATCCATCCTTTTTCGCTTGATTTCTTGCCAAATTCCTACTATAGTTCATTCTATTTATGTAATACTAATTGTATGATGATTATTGACCTAATTAACAACTTAGTTCCCGATAATAAAGTTTAACTTAAGTTCGTCTCCAAAGGAGGAACCTTTGGTGACCAAAATTTTATCCATCCTTTTTCGCTTGGTTTCTTGCCAAATTCCTACTATAGTTCATTCTATTTATGTAATACTAATTGTATGATGATTATTGACCTAATTAACAAGTTAGTTCCTGATAATAAAGTTTAACTTAAGTTCGTCTCCAAAGGAGGAAACTTTGGTGACCAAAATTTTATCCATCCTTTTTCGCTTGGTTTCTTGCCAAATTCCTACTATAGTTCATTCTATTTATGTAATACTAATTGTATGATGATTATTGACCTAATTAACAACTTAGTTCCCGATAATAAAGTTTAACTTAAGTTCGTCTCCAAAGGAGGAACCTTTGGTGACCAAAATTTTATCCATCCTTTTTCGCTTGGTTTCTTGCCAAATTCCTACTATAGTTCATTCTATTTATGTAATACTAATTGTATGATGATTATTGACCTAATTAACAAGTTACTTCCCGATAATAAAGTTTAACTTAAGTTCGTCTCCAAAGTAGGAACCTTTGGTGACCAAAATTTTATCCTACCTTTTTGGCTTGGTTTCTTCCCAAATTCCTACTATAGTTCATTCTATTTATGTAATACTCATTGTATGATGTTTATGGACCTAATTAACAAGTTACTTTCCGATAATAAAGTTTAACTTAAGTTCGTCTCCAAAGTAGGAACCTTTGGTGACCAAAAGTTTATCCTACCTTTTTCGCTTGGATTCTTCCCAAATTCCTACTATAGTTCAGTCTATTTAAGTAATACTAATTGTGTGATGTTTATGGACCTAATTAACAAGTTACTTTCCGATAATAAAGTTTAACTTAAGTTCGTCTCCAAAGGAGGAACCTTTGGTGACCAAAAGTTTATCCTTCCTTTTTCGCTTGGATTCTTCCCAAATTCCTACTATAGTTCATTCTATTTACGTAATACTCATTGTATGATGATTATTGACCTAATTAACAAGTTACTTTCCCAAAATAAAGTTTAAGTTAAGTTCGTCTCCAAAGGAGGAAACTTTGGTGACCAAAATTTTATCCATCCTTTTTCGCTTGGTTTCTTGCCAAATTCCTACTATAGTTCATTCTATTTATGTAATACTAATTGTATGATGATTATTGACCTAATTAACAACTTAGTTCCCGATAATAAAGTTTAACTTAAGTTCGTCTCCAAAGGAGGAACCTTTGGTGACCAAAATTTTATCCATCCTTTTTCGCTTGATTTCTTGCCAAATTCCTACTATAGTTCATTCTATTTATGTAATACTAATTGTATGATGATTATTGACCTAATTAACAACTTAGTTCCCGATAATAAAGTTTAACTTAAGTTCGTCTCCAAAGGAGGAACCTTTGGTGACCAAAATTTTATCCATCCTTTTTCGCTTGGTTTCTTGCCAAATTCCTACTATAGTTCATTCTATTTATGTAATACTAATTGTATGATGATTATTGACCTAATTAACAAGTTAGTTCCTGATAATAAAGTTTAACTTAAGTTCGTCTCCAAAGGAGGAACCTTTGGTGACCAAAATTTTAACCTTCCTTTTTCGCTTGGTTTCTTGCCAAATTCCTACTATAGTCATTCTATTTATGTAATACTCATTGTGTGATGATTATGGACCTAATTAACAAGTTACTTCCCCATAATAAAGTATAAGTTAAGTTCGTCTCCAAAGGAGGAACCTTTGGTGACCAAAAGTTTATCCTTCCTTTTTCGCTTGGATTCTTGCCAAATTCCTACTATAGTTCATTCTATTTATGTAATACTAATTGTATCATGATTATTGACCTAATTAACAAGTTACTTCCCGATAATAAAGTTTAACTTAAGTTCGTCTCCAAAGTAGGAACCTTTGGTGACCAAAATTTTATCCTACCTTTTTGGCTTGGTTTCTTCCCAAATTCCTACTATAGTTCATTCTATTTATGTAATACTCATTGTATGATGTTTATGGACCTAATTAACAAGATACTTTCCGATAATAAAGTTTAACTTAAGTTCGTCTCCAAAGTAGGAACCTTTGGTGACCAAAAGTTTATCCTTCCTTTTTCGCTTGGATTCTTCCCAAATTCCTACTATAGTTCATTCTATTTACATAATACTCATTGTATGATAATCATTGACCTAATTACCAAGTTACTTAACCAAAATAAAGTTTAAGTTAAGTTCGTCTCCAAAGGAGGAACCTTTGGTGACCAAAATTTTATCCTTCCTTTTTCGCTTGGTTTCTTGCCAAATTCCTACTATAGTTCATTCTATTTATGTAATACTCATTGTATGATGATTATGGACCTAATTAACAAGTTACTTCCCAATAATAAGGTTTAATTTAAGTTCGTCTCCAAAGGAGGAACCTTTGGTGACCAAAATTTTATCCTTCCTTTTTCGCTTGGTTGCTTGCCAAATTCCTACTATAGTTCATTCTATTTATGTAATACTCATTGTGTGATGATTATGGACCTAATTAACAAGTTACTTCCCCAAAATAAAGTTTAAGTTAAGTTCGTCTCCAAAGGAGGAACCTTTGGTGACCAAAAGTTTATCCTTTATTTTTCGCTTGGATTCTTGCCAAATTCCTACTATAGTTCATTCTATTTAAGTAATACTAATTGTGTGATGTTTATGGACCTAATTAACAAGTTACTTTCCGATAATAAAGTTTAACTTAAGTTCGTCTCCAAAGTAGGAACCTTTGGTGACCAAAAGTTTATCCTTCCTTTTTCGCTTGGATTCTTCCCAAATTCCTACTATAGTTCATTCTATTTACGTAATACTCATTGTATGATAATCATTGACCTAATTACCAAGTTACTTCCCCAAAATAAAGTTTAAGTTAAGTTCGTCTCCAAAGGAGGAACCTTTGGTGACCAAAATTTTATCCTTCCTTTTTCGCTTGGTTTCTTGCCAAATTCCTACTATAGTCATTCTATTTATGTAATACTCATTGTGTGATGATTATGGACCTAATTAACAAGTTACTTCCCCATAATAAAGTTTAAGTTAAGTTCGTCTCCAAAGGAGGAACCTTTGGTGACCAAAAGTTTATCCTTCCTTTTTCGCTTGGATTCTTGCCAAATTCCTACTATAGTTCATTCTATTTATGTAATACTAATTGTATGATGATTATTGACCTAATTAACAAGTTACTTCCCGATAATAAAGTTTAACTTAAGTTCGTCTCCAAAGTAGGAACCTTTGGTGACCAAAATTTTATCCTACCTTTTTGGCTTGGTTTCTTCCCAAATTCCTACTATAGTTCATTCTATTTATGTAATACTCATTGTATGATGTTTATGGACCTAATTAACAAGTTACTTTCCGATAATAAAGTTTAACTTAAGTTCGTCTCCAAAGTAGGAACCTTTGGTGACCAAAAGTTTATCCTTCCTTTTTCGCTTGGATTCTTCCCAAATTCCTACTATAGTTCAGTCTATTTAAGTAATACTAATTGTGTGATGTTTATGGACCTAATTAACAAGTTACTTTCCGATAATAAAGTTTAACTTAAGTTCGTCTCCAAAGGAGGAACCTTTGGTGACCAAAAGTTTATCCTTCCTTTTTCGCTTGGATTCTTCCCAAATTCCTACTATAGTTCATTCTATTTACGTAATACTCATTGTATGATGATTATTGACCTAATTAACAAGTTACTTTCCCAAAATAAAGTTTAAGTTAAGTTCGTCTCCAAAGGAGGAAACTTTGGTGACCAAAATTTTATCCATCCTTTTTCGCTTGGTTTCTTGCCAAATTCCTACTATAGTTCATTCTATTTATGTAATACTAATTGTATGATGATTATTGACCTAATTAACAACTTAGTTCCCGATAATAAAGTTTAACTTAAGTTCGTCTCCAAAGGAGGAACCTTTGGTGACCAAAATTTTATCCATCCTTTTTCGCTTGGTTTCTTGCCAAATTCCTACTATAGTTCATTCTATTTATGTAATACTAATTGTATGATGATTATTGACCTAATTAACAAGTTAGTTCCTGATAATAAAGTTTAACTTAAGTTCGTCTCCAAAGGAGGAAACTTTGGTGACCAAAATTTTATCCATCCTTTTTCGCTTGGTTTCTTGCCAAATTCCTACTATAGTTCATTCTATTTATGTAATACTAATTGTATGATGATTATTGACCTAATTAACAACTTAGTTCCCGATAATAAAGTTTAACTTAAGTTCGTCTCCAAAGTAGGAACCTTTGGTGACCAAAAGTTTATCCTTCCTTTTTCGCTTGGATTCTTCCCAAATTCCTACTATAGTTCATTCTATTTACGTAATACTCATTGTATGATAATCATTGACCTAATTACCAAGTTACTTCCCCAAAATAAAGTTTAAGTTAAGTTCGTCTCCAAAGGAGGAACCTTTGGTGACCAAAATTTTATCCTTCCTTTTTCGCTTGGTTTCTTGCCAAATTCCTACTATAGTCATTCTATTTATGTAATACTCATTGTGTGATGATTATGGACCTAATTAACAAGTTACTTCCCCATAATAAAGTTTAAGTTAAGTTCGTCTCCAAAGGAGGAACCTTTGGTGACCAAAAGTTTATCCTTCCTTTTTCGCTTGGATTCTTGCCAAATTCCTACTATAGTTCATTCTATTTATGTAATACTAATTGTATGATGATTATTGACCTAATTAACAAGTTACTTCCCGATAATAAAGTTTAACTTAAGTTCGTCTCCAAAGTAGGAACCTTTGGTGACCAAAATTTTATCCTACCTTTTTGGCTTGGTTTCTTCCCAAATTCCTACTATAGTTCATTCTATTTATGTAATACTCATTGTATGATGTTTATGGACCTAATTAACAAGTTACTTTCCGATAATAAAGTTTAACTTAAGTTCGTCTCCAAAGTAGGAACCTTTGGTGACCAAAAGTTTATCCTTCCTTTTTCGCTTGGATTCTTCCCAAATTCCTACTATAGTTCAGTCTATTTAAGTAATACTAATTGTGTGATGTTTATGGACCTAATTAACAAGTTACTTTCCGATAATAAAGTTTAACTTAAGTTCGTCTCCAAAGGAGGAACCTTTGGTGACCAAAAGTTTATCCTTCCTTTTTCGCTTGGATTCTTCCCAAATTCCTACTATAGTTCATTCTATTTACGTAATACTCATTGTATGATGATTATTGACCTAATTAACAAGTTACTTTCCCAAAATAAAGTTTAAGTTAAGTTCGTCTCCAAAGGAGGAAACTTTGGTGACCAAAATTTTATCCATCCTTTTTCGCTTGGTTTCTTGCCAAATTCCTACTATAGTTCATTCTATTTATGTAATACTAATTGTATGATGATTATTGACCTAATTAACAACTTAGTTCCCGATAATAAAGTTTAACTTAAGTTCGTCTCCAAAGGAGGAACCTTTGGTGACCAAAATTTTATCCATCCTTTTTCGCTTGGTTTCTTGCCAAATTCCTACTATAGTTCATTCTATTTATGTAATACTAATTGTATGATGATTATTGACCTAATTAACAAGTTAGTTCCTGATAATAAAGTTTAACTTAAGTTCGTCTCCAAAGGAGGAAACTTTGGTGACCAAAATTTTATCCATCCTTTTTCGCTTGGTTTCTTGCCAAATTCCTACTATAGTTCATTCTATTTATGTAATACTAATTGTATGATGATTATTGACCTAATTAACAACTTAGTTCCCGATAATAAAGTTTAACTTAAGTTCGTCTCCAAAGGAGGAACCTTTGGTGACCAAAATTTTATCCATCCTTTTTCGCTTGGTTTCTTGCCAAATTCCTACTATAGTTCATTCTATTTATGTAATACTAATTGTATGATGATTATTGACCTAATTAACAAGTTACTTCCCGATAATAAAGTTTAACTTAAGTTCGTCTCCAAAGTAGGAACCTTTGGTGACCAAAATTTTATCCTACCTTTTTGGCTTGGTTTCTTCCCAAATTCCTACTATAGTTCATTCTATTTATGTAATACTCATTGTATGATGTTTATGGACCTAATTAACAAGATACTTTCCGATAATAAAGTTTAACTTAAGTTCGTCTCCAAAGTAGGAACCTTTGGTGACCAAAAGTTTATCCTTCCTTTTTCGCTTGGATTCTTCCCAAATTCCTACTATAGTTCATTCTATTTACATAATACTCATTGTATGATAATCATTGACCTAATTACCAAGTTACTTAACCAAAATAAAGTTTAAGTTAAGTTCGTCTCCAAAGGAGGAACCTTTGGTGACCAAAATTTTATCCTTCCTTTTTCGCTTGGTTTCTTGCCAAATTCCTACTATAGTTCATTCTATTTATGTAATACTCATTGTATGATGATTATGGACCTAATTAACAAGTTACTTCCCAATAATAAGGTTTAATTTAAGTTCGTCTCCAAAGGAGGAACCTTTGGTGACCAAAATTTTATCCTTCCTTTTTCGCTTGGTTGCTTGCCAAATTCCTACTATAGTTCATTCTATTTATGTAATACTCATTGTGTGATGATTATGGACCTAATTAACAAGTTACTTCCCCAAAATAAAGTTTAAGTTAAGTTCGTCTCCAAAGGAGGAACCTTTGGTGACCAAAAGTTTATCCTTTATTTTTCGCTTGGATTCTTGCCAAATTCCTACTATAGTTCATTCTATTTAAGTAATACTAATTGTGTGATGTTTATGGACCTAATTAACAAGTTACTTTCCGATAATAAAGTTTAACTTAAGTTCGTCTCCAAAGTAGGAACCTTTGGTGACCAAAAGTTTATCCTTCCTTTTTCGCTTGGATTCTTCCCAAATTCCTACTATAGTTCATTCTATTTACGTAATACTCATTGTATGATAATCATTGACCTAATTACCAAGTTACTTCCCCAAAATAAAGTTTAAGTTAAGTTCGTCTCCAAAGGAGGAACCTTTGGTGACCAAAATTTTATCCTTCCTTTTTCGCTTGGTTTCTTGCCAAATTCCTACTATAGTCATTCTATTTATGTAATACTCATTGTGTGATGATTATGGACCTAATTAACAAGTTACTTCCCCATAATAAAGTTTAAGTTAAGTTCGTCTCCAAAGGAGGAACCTTTGGTGACCAAAAGTTTATCCTTCCTTTTTCGCTTGGATTCTTGCCAAATTCCTACTATAGTTCATTCTATTTATGTAATACTAATTGTATGATGATTATTGACCTAATTAACAAGTTACTTCCCGATAATAAAGTTTAACTTAAGTTCGTCTCCAAAGTAGGAACCTTTGGTGACCAAAATTTTATCCTACCTTTTTGGCTTGGTTTCTTTCCAAATTCCTACTATAGTTCATTCTATTTATGTAATACTCATTGTATGATGTTTATGGACCTAATTAACAAGTTACTTTCCGATAATAAAGTTTAACTTAAGTTCGTCTCCAAAGTAGGAACCTTTGGTGACCAAAAGTTTATCCTTCCTTTTTCGCTTGGATTCTTCCCAAATTCCTACTATAGTTCAGTCTATTTAAGTAATACTAATTGTGTGATGTTTATGGACCTAATTAACAAGTTACTTTCCGATAATAAAGTTTAACTTAAGTTCGTCTCCAAAGGAGGAACCTTTGGTGACCAAAAGTTTATCCTTCCTTTTTCGCTTGGATTCTTCCCAAATTCCTACTATAGTTCATTCTATTTACGTAATACTCATTGTATGATGATTATTGACCTAATTAACAAGTTACTTTCCCAAAATAAAGTTTAAGTTAAGTTCGTCTCCAAAGGAGGAAACTTTGGTGACCAAAATTTTATCCATCCTTTTTCGCTTGGTTTCTTGCCAAATTCCTACTATAGTTCATTCTATTTATGTAATACTAATTGTATGATGATTATTGACCTAATTAACAACTTAGTTCCCGATAATAAAGTTTAACTTAAGTTCGTCTCCAAAGGAGGAACCTTTGGTGACCAAAATTTTATCCATCCTTTTTCGCTTGGTTTCTTGCCAAATTCCTACTATAGTTCATTCTATTTATGTAATACTAATTGTATGATGATTATTGACCTAATTAACAAGTTAGTTCCTGATAATAAAGTTTAACTTAAGTTCGTCTCCAAAGGAGGAAACTTTGGTGACCAAAATTTTATCCATCCTTTTTCGCTTGGTTTCTTGCCAAATTCCTACTATAGTTCATTCTATTTATGTAATACTAATTGTATGATGATTATTGACCTAATTAACAACTTAGTTCCCGATAATAAAGTTTAACTTAAGTTCGTCTCCAAAGGAGGAACCTTTGGTGACCAAAATTTTATCCATCCTTTTTCGCTTGGTTTCTTGCCAAATTCCTACTATAGTTCATTCTATTTATGTAATACTAATTGTATGATGATTATTGACCTAATTAACAAGTTACTTCCCGATAATAAAGTTTAACTTAAGTTCGTCTCCAAAGTAGGAACCTTTGGTGACCAAAATTTTATCCTACCTTTTTGGCTTGGTTTCTTCCCAAATTCCTACTATAGTTCATTCTATTTATGTAATACTCATTGTATGATGTTTATGGACCTAATTAACAAGATACTTTCCGATAATAAAGTTTAACTTAAGTTCGTCTCCAAAGTAGGAACCTTTGGTGACCAAAAGTTTATCCTTCCTTTTTCGCTTGGATTCTTCCCAAATTCCTACTATAGTTCATTCTATTTACATAATACTCATTGTATGATAATCATTGACCTAATTACCAAGTTACTTAACCAAAATAAAGTTTAAGTTAAGTTCGTCTCCAAAGGAGGAACCTTTGGTGACCAAAATTTTATCCTTCCTTTTTCGCTTGGTTTCTTGCCAAATTCCTACTATAGTTCATTCTATTTATGTAATACTCATTGTATGATGATTATGGACCTAATTAACAAGTTACTTCCCAATAATAAGGTTTAATTTAAGTTCGTCTCCAAAGGAGGAACCTTTGGTGACCAAAATTTTATCCTTCCTTTTTCGCTTGGTTGCTTGCCAAATTCCTACTATAGTTCATTCTATTTATGTAATACTCATTGTGTGATGATTATGGACCTAATTAACAAGTTACTTCCCCAAAATAAAGTTTAAGTTAAGTTCGTCTCCAAAGGAGGAACCTTTGGTGACCAAAAGTTTATCCTTTATTTTTCGCTTGGATTCTTGCCAAATTCCTACTATAGTTCATTCTATTTAAGTAATACTAATTGTGTGATGTTTATGGACCTAATTAACAAGTTACTTTCCGATAATAAAGTTTAACTTAAGTTCGTCTCCAAAGTAGGAACCTTTGGTGACCAAAAGTTTATCCTTCCTTTTTCGCTTGGATTCTTCCCAAATTCCTACTATAGTTCATTCTATTTACGTAATACTCATTGTATGATAATCATTGACCTAATTACCAAGTTACTTCCCCAAAATAAAGTTTAAGTTAAGTTCGTCTCCAAAGGAGGAACCTTTGGTGACCAAAATTTTATCCTTCCTTTTTCGCTTGGTTTCTTGCCAAATTCCTACTATAGTCATTCTATTTATGTAATACTCATTGTGTGATGATTATGGACCTAATTAACAAGTTACTTCCCCATAATAAAGTTTAAGTTAAGTTCGTCTCCAAAGGAGGAACCTTTGGTGACCAAAAGTTTATCCTTCCTTTTTCGCTTGGATTCTTGCCAAATTCCTACTATAGTTCATTCTATTTATGTAATACTAATTGTATGATGATTATTGACCTAATTAACAAGTTACTTCCCGATAATAAAGTTTAACTTAAGTTCGTCTCCAAAGTAGGAACCTTTGGTGACCAAAATTTTATCCTACCTTTTTGGCTTGGTTTCTTCCCAAATTCCTACTATAGTTCATTCTATTTATGTAATACTCATTGTATGATGTTTATGGACCTAATTAACAAGTTACTTTCCGATAATAAAGTTTAACTTAAGTTCGTCTCCAAAGTAGGAACCTTTGGTGACCAAAAGTTTATCCTTCCTTTTTCGCTTGGATTCTTCCCAAATTCCTACTATAGTTCAGTCTATTTAAGTAATACTAATTGTGTGATGTTTATGGACCTAATTAACAAGTTACTTTCCGATAATAAAGTTTAACTTAAGTTCGTCTCCAAAGGAGGAACCTTTGGTGACCAAAAGTTTATCCTTCCTTTTTCGCTTGGATTCTTCCCAAATTCCTACTATAGTTCATTCTATTTACGTAATACTCATTGTATGATGATTATTGACCTAATTAACAAGTTACTTTCCCAAAATAAAGTTTAAGTTAAGTTCGTCTCCAAAGGAGGAAACTTTGGTGACCAAAATTTTATCCATCCTTTTTCGCTTGGTTTCTTGCCAAATTCCTACTATAGTTCATTCTATTTATGTAATACTAATTGTATGATGATTATTGACCTAATTAACAACTTAGTTCCCGATAATAAAGTTTAACTTAAGTTCGTCTCCAAAGGAGGAACCTTTGGTGACCAAAATTTTATCCATCCTTTTTCGCTTGGTTTCTTGCCAAATTCCTACTATAGTTCATTCTATTTATGTAATACTAATTGTATGATGATTATTGACCTAATTAACAAGTTAGTTCCTGATAATAAAGTTTAACTTAAGTTCGTCTCCAAAGGAGGAAACTTTGGTGACCAAAATTTTATCCATCCTTTTTCGCTTGGTTTCTTGCCAAATTCCTACTATAGTTCATTCTATTTATGTAATACTAATTGTATGATGATTATTGACCTAATTAACAACTTAGTTCCCGATAATAAAGTTTAACTTAAGTTCGTCTCCAAAGGAGGAACCTTTGGTGACCAAAATTTTATCCATCCTTTTTCGCTTGGTTTCTTGCCAAATTCCTACTATAGTTCATTCTATTTATGTAATACTAATTGTATGATGATTATTGACCTAATTAACAAGTTACTTCCCGATAATAAAGTTTAACTTAAGTTCGTCTCCAAAGTAGGAACCTTTGGTGACCAAAATTTTATCCTACCTTTTTGGCTTGGTTTCTTCCCAAATTCCTACTATAGTTCATTCTATTTATGTAATACTCATTGTATGATGTTTATGGACCTAATTAACAAGTTACTTTCCGATAATAAAGTTTAACTTAAGTTCGTCTCCAAAGTAGGAACCTTTGGTGACCAAAAGTTTATCCTACCTTTTTCGCTTGGATTCTTCCCAAATTCCTACTATAGTTCAGTCTATTTAAGTAATACTAATTGTGTGATGTTTATGGACCTAATTAACAAGTTACTTTCCGATAATAAAGTTTAACTTAAGTTCGTCTCCAAAGGAGGAACCTTTGGTGACCAAAAGTTTATCCTTCCTTTTTCGCTTGGATTCTTCCCAAATTCCTACTATAGTTCATTCTATTTACGTAATACTCATTGTATGATGATTATTGACCTAATTAACAAGTTACTTTCCCAAAATAAAGTTTAAGTTAAGTTCGTCTCCAAAGGAGGAAACTTTGGTGACCAAAATTTTATCCATCCTTTTTCGCTTGGTTTCTTGCCAAATTCCTACTATAGTTCATTCTATTTATGTAATACTAATTGTATGATGATTATTGACCTAATTAACAACTTAGTTCCCGATAATAAAGTTTAACTTAAGTTCGTCTCCAAAGGAGGAACCTTTGGTGACCAAAATTTTATCCATCCTTTTTCGCTTGATTTCTTGCCAAATTCCTACTATAGTTCATTCTATTTATGTAATACTAATTGTATGATGATTATTGACCTAATTAACAACTTAGTTCCCGATAATAAAGTTTAACTTAAGTTCGTCTCCAAAGTAGGAACCTTTGGTGACCAAAATTTTATCCATCCTTTTTCGCTTGGTTTCTTGCCAAATTCCTACTATAGTTCATTCTATTTATGTAATACTAATTGTATGATGATTATTGACCTAATTAACAAGTTAGTTCCTGATAATAAAGTTTAACTTAAGTTCGTCTCCAAAGGAGGAAACTTTGGTGACCAAAATTTTATCCATCCTTTTTCGCTTGGTTTCTTGCCAAATTCCTACTATAGTTCATTCTATTTATGTAATACTAATTGTATGATGATTATTGACCTAATTAACAACTTAGTTCCCGATAATAAAGTTTAACTTAAGTTCGTCTCCAAAGGAGGAACCTTTGGTGACCAAAATTTTATCCATCCTTTTTCGCTTGGTTTCTTGCCAAATTCCTACTATAGTTCATTCTATTTATGTAATACTAATTGTATGATGATTATTGACCTAATTAACAAGTTACTTCCCGATAATAAAGTTTAACTTAAGTTCGTCTCCAAAGTAGGAACCTTTGGTGACCAAAATTTTATCCTACCTTTTTGGCTTGGTTTCTTCCCAAATTCCTACTATAGTTCATTCTATTTATGTAATACTCATTGTATGATGTTTATGGACCTAATTAACAAGTTACTTTCCGATAATAAAGTTTAACTTAAGTTCGTCTCCAAAGTAGGAACCTTTGGTGACCAAAAGTTTATCCTACCTTTTTCGCTTGGATTCTTCCCAAATTCCTACTATAGTTCAGTCTATTTAAGTAATACTAATTGTGTGATGTTTATGGACCTAATTAACAAGTTACTTTCCGATAATAAAGTTTAACTTAAGTTCGTCTCCAAAGGAGGAACCTTTGGTGACCAAAAGTTTATCCTTCCTTTTTCGCTTGGATTCTTCCCAAATTCCTACTATAGTTCATTCTATTTACGTAATACTCATTGTATGATGATTATTGACCTAATTAACAAGTTACTTTCCCAAAATAAAGTTTAAGTTAAGTTCGTCTCCAAAGGAGGAAACTTTGGTGACCAAAATTTTATCCATCCTTTTTCGCTTGGTTTCTTGCCAAATTCCTACTATAGTTCATTCTATTTATGTAATACTAATTGTATGATGATTATTGACCTAATTAACAACTTAGTTCCCGATAATAAAGTTTAACTTAAGTTCGTCTCCAAAGGAGGAACCTTTGGTGACCAAAATTTTATCCATCCTTTTTCGCTTGATTTCTTGCCAAATTCCTACTATAGTTCATTCTATTTATGTAATACTAATTGTATGATGATTATTGACCTAATTAACAACTTAGTTCCCGATAATAAAGTTTAACTTAAGTTCGTCTCCAAAGGAGGAACCTTTGGTGACCAAAATTTTATCCATCCTTTTTCGCTTGGTTTCTTGCCAAATTCCTACTATAGTTCATTCTATTTATGTAATACTAATTGTATGATGATTATTGACCTAATTAACAAGTTAGTTCCTGATAATAAAGTTTAACTTAAGTTCGTCTCCAAAGGAGGAAACTTTGGTGACCAAAATTTTATCCATCCTTTTTCGCTTGGTTTCTTGCCAAATTCCTACTATAGTTCATTCTATTTATGTAATACTAATTGTATGATGATTATTGACCTAATTAACAACTTAGTTCCCGATAATAAAGTTTAACTTAAGTTCGTCTCCAAAGGAGGAACCTTTGGTGACCAAAATTTTATCCATCCTTTTTCGCTTGGTTTCTTGCCAAATTCCTACTATAGTTCATTCTATTTATGTAATACTAATTGTATGATGATTATTGACCTAATTAACAAGTTACTTCCCGATAATAAAGTTTAACTTAAGTTCGTCTCCAAAGTAGGAACCTTTGGTGACCAAAATTTTATCCTACCTTTTTGGCTTGGTTTCTTCCCAAATTCCTACTATAGTTCATTCTATTTATGTAATACTCATTGTATGATGTTTATGGACCTAATTAACAAGTTACTTTCCGATAATAAAGTTTAACTTAAGTTCGTCTCCAAAGTAGGAACCTTTGGTGACCAAAAGTTTATCCTTCCTTTTTCGCTTGGATTCTTCCCAAATTCCTACTATAGTTCATTCTATTTACGTAATACTCATTGTATGATGATTATTGACCTAATTAACAAGTTACTTTCCCAAAATAAAGTTTAAGTTAAGTTCGTCTCCAAAGGAGGAAACTTTGGTGACCAAAATTTTATCCATCCTTTTTCGCTTGGTTTCTTGCCAAATTCCTGCTATAGTTCATTCTATTTATGTAATACTAATTGTATGATGATTATTGACCTAATTAACAACTTAGTTCCCGATAATAAAGTTTAACTTAAGTTCGTCTCCAAAGGAGGAACCTTTGGTGACCAAAATTTTATCCATCCTTTTTCGCTTGGTTTCTTGCCAAATTCCTACTATAGTTCATTCTATTTATGTAATACTAATTGTATGATGATTATTGACCTAATTAACAAGTTACTTCCCGATAATAAAGTTTAACTTAAGTTCGTCTCCAAAGTAGGAACCTTTGGTGACCAAAATTTTATCCTACCTTTTTGGCTTGGTTTCTTCCCAAATTCCTACTATAGTTCATTCTATTTATGTAATACTCATTGTATGATGTTTATGGACCTAATTAACAAGTTACTTTCCGATAATAAAGTTTAACTTAAGTTCGTCTCCAAAGTAGGAACCTTTGGTGACCAAAAGTTTATCCTTCCTTTTTCGCTTGGATTCTTCCCAAATTCCTACTATAGTTCATTCTATTTACGTAATACTCATTGTATGATGATTATTGACCTAATTAACAAGTTACTTTCCCAAAATAAAGTTTAAGTTAAGTTCGTCTCCAAAGGAGGAAACTTTGGTGACCAAAATTTTATCCATCCTTTTTCGCTTGGTTTCTTGCCAAATTCCTACTATAGTTCATTCTATTTATGTAATACTAATTGTATGATGATTATTGACCTAATTAACAACTTAGTTCCCGATAATAAAGTTTAACTTAAGTTCGTCTCCAAAGGAGGAACCTTTGGTGACCAAAATTTTATCCATCCTTTTTCGCTTGGTTTCTTGCCAAATTCCTACTATAGTTCATTCTATTTATGTAATACTAATTTTATGATGATTATTGACCTAATTAACAACTTAGTTCCCGATAATAAAGTTTAACTTAAGTTCGTCTCCAAAGGAGGAACCTTTGGTGACCAAAATTTTATCCATCCTTTTTCGCTTGGTTTCTTGCCAAATTCCTACTATAGTTCATTCTATTTATGTAATACTAATTGTATGATGATTATTGACCTAATTAACAAGTTAGTTCCTGATAATAAAGTTTAACTTAAGTTCGTCTCCAAAGGAGGAAACTTTGGTGACCAAAATTTTATCCATCCTTTTTCGCTTGGTTTCTTGCCAAATTCCTACTATAGTTCATTCTATTTATGTAATACTAATTGTATGATGATTATTGACCTAATTAACAAGTTACTTCCCGATAATAAAGTTTAACTTAAGTTCGTCTCCAAAGTAGGAACCTTTGGTGACCAAAATTTTATCCTACCTTTTTGGCTTGGTTTCTTCCCAAATTCCTACTATAGTTCATTCTATTTATGTAATACTCATTGTATGATGTTTATGGACCTAATTAACAAGTTACTTTCCGATAATAAAGTTTAACTTAAGTTCGTCTCCAAAGTAGGAACCTTTGGTGACCAAAAGTTTATCCTACCTTTTTCGCTTGGATTCTTCCCAAATTCCTACTATAGTTCAGTCTATTTAAGTAATACTAATTGTGTGATGTTTATGGACCTAATTAACAAGTTACTTTCCGATAATAAAGTTTAACTTAAGTTCGTCTCCAAAGGAGGAACCTTTGGTGACCAAAAGTTTATCCTTCCTTTTTCGCTTGGATTCTTCCCAAATTCCTACTATAGTTCATTCTATTTACGTAATACTCATTGTATGATGATTATTGACCTAATTAACAAGTTACTTTCCCAAAATAAAGTTTAAGTTAAGTTCGTCTCCAAAGGAGGAAACTTTGGTGACCAAAATTTTATCCATCCTTTTTCGCTTGGTTTCTTGCCAAATTCCTACTATAGTTCATTCTATTTATGTAATACTAATTGTATGATGATTATTGACCTAATTAACAACTTAGTTCCCGATAATAAAGTTTAACTTAAGTTCGTCTCCAAAGGAGGAACCTTTGGTGACCAAAATTTTATCCATCCTTTTTCGCTTGATTTCTTGCCAAATTCCTACTATAGTTCATTCTATTTATGTAATACTAATTGTATGATGATTATTGACCTAATTACAACTTAGTTCCCGATAATAAAGTTTAACTTAAGTTCGTCTCCAAAGGAGGAACCTTTGGTGACCAAAATTTTATCCATCCTTTTTCGCTTGGTTTCTTGCCAAATTCCTACTATAGTTCATTCTATTTATGTAATACTAATTGTATGATGATTATTGACCTAATTAACAAGTTAGTTCCTGATAATAAAGTTTAACTTAAGTTCGTCTCCAAAGGAGGAAACTTTGGTGACCAAAATTTTATCCATCCTTTTTCGCTTGGTTTCTTGCCAAATTCCTACTATAGTTCATTCTATTTATGTAATACTAATTGTATGATGATTATTGACCTAATTAACAACTTAGTTCCCGATAATAAAGTTTAACTTAAGTTCGTCTCCAAAGGAGGAACCTTTGGTGACCAAAATTTTATCCATCCTTTTTCGCTTGGTTTCTTGCCAAATTCCTACTATAGTTCATTCTATTTATGTAATACTAATTGTATGATGATTATTGACCTAATTAACAAGTTACTTCCCGATAATAAAGTTTAACTTAAGTTCGTCTCCAAAGTAGGAACCTTTGGTGACCAAAATTTTATCCTACCTTTTTGGCTTGGTTTCTTCCCAAATTCCTACTATAGTTCATTCTATTTATGTAATACTCATTGTATGATGTTTATGGACCTAATTAACAAGTTACTTTCCGATAATAAAGTTTAACTTAAGTTCGTCTCCAAAGTAGGAACCTTTGGTGACCAAAAGTTTATCCTTCCTTTTTCGCTTGGATTCTTCCCAAATTCCTACTATAGTTCATTCTATTTACGTAATACTCATTGTATGATGATTATTGACCTAATTAACAAGTTACTTTCCCAAAATAAAGTTTAAGTTAAGTTCGTCTCCAAAGGAGGAAACTTTGGTGACCAAAATTTTATCCATCCTTTTTCGCTTGGTTTCTTGCCAAATTCCTGCTATAGTTCATTCTATTTATGTAATACTAATTGTATGATGATTATTGACCTAATTAACAACTTAGTTCCCGATAATAAAGTTTAACTTAAGTTCGTCTCCAAAGGAGGAACCTTTGGTGACCAAAATTTTATCCATCCTTTTTCGCTTGGTTTCTTGCCAAATTCCTACTATAGTTCATTCTATTTATGTAATACTAATTGTATGATGATTATTGACCTAATTAACAAGTTACTTCCCGATAATAAAGTTTAACTTAAGTTCGTCTCCAAAGTAGGAACCTTTGGTGACCAAAATTTTATCCTACCTTTTTGGCTTGGTTTCTTCCCAAATTCCTACTATAGTTCATTCTATTTATGTAATACTCATTGTATGATGTTTATGGACCTAATTAACAAGTTACTTTCCGATAATAAAGTTTAACTTAAGTTCGTCTCCAAAGTAGGAACCTTTGGTGACCAAAAGTTTATCCTTCCTTTTTCGCTTGGATTCTTCCCAAATTCCTACTATAGTTCATTCTATTTACGTAATACTCATTGTATGATGATTATTGACCTAATTAACAAGTTACTTTCCCAAAATAAAGTTTAAGTTAAGTTCGTCTCCAAAGGAGGAAACTTTGGTGACCAAAATTTTATCCATCCTTTTTCGCTTGGTTTCTTGCCAAATTCCTACTATAGTTCATTCTATTTATGTAATACTAATTGTATGATGATTATTGACCTAATTAACAACTTAGTTCCCGATAATAAAGTTTAACTTAAGTTCGTCTCCAAAGGAGGAACCTTTGGTGACCAAAATTTTATCCATCCTTTTTCGCTTGGTTTCTTGCCAAATTCCTACTATAGTTCATTCTATTTATGTAATACTAATTTTATGATGATTATTGACCTAATTAACAACTTAGTTCCCGATAATAAAGTTTAACTTAAGTTCGTCTCCAAAGGAGGAACCTTTGGTGACCAAAATTTTATCCATCCTTTTTCGCTTGGTTTCTTGCCAAATTCCTACTATAGTTCATTCTATTTATGTAATACTAATTGTATGATGATTATTGACCTAATTAACAAGTTAGTTCCTGATAATAAAGTTTAACTTAAGTTCGTCTCCAAAGGAGGAAACTTTGGTGACCAAAATTTTATCCATCCTTTTTCGCTTGGTTTCTTGCCAAATTCCTACTATAGTTCATTCTATTTATGTAATACTAATTGTATGATGATTATTGACCTAATTAACAACTTAGTTCCCGATAATAAAGTTTAACTTAAGTTCGTCTCCAAAGGAGGAACCTTTGGTGACCAAAATTTTATCCATCCTTTTTCGCTTGGTTTCTTGCCAAATTCCTACTATAGTTCATTCTATTTATGTAATACTAATTGTATGATGATTATTGACCTAATTAACAAGTTACTTCCCGATAATAAAGTTTAACTTAAGTTCGTCTCCAAAGTAGGAACCTTTGGTGACCAAAATTTTATCCTACCTTTTTGGCTTGGTTTCTTCCCAAATTCCTACTATAGTTCATTCTATTTATGTAATACTCATTGTATGATGTTTATGGACCTAATTAACAAGTTACTTTCCGATAATAAAGTTTAACTTAAGTTCGTCTCCAAAGTAGGAACCTTTGGTGACCAAAAGTTTATCCTTCCTTTTTCGCTTGGATTCTTCCCAAATTCCTACTATAGTTCAGTCTATTTAAGTAATACTAATTGTGTGATGTTTATGGACCTAATTAACAAGTTACTTTCCGATAATAAAGTTTAACTTAAGTTCGTCTCCAAAGGAGGAACCTTTGGTGACCAAAAGTTTATCCTTCCTTTTTCGCTTGGATTCTTCCCAAATTCCTACTATAGTTCATTCTATTTACGTAATACTCATTGTATGATGATTATTGACCTAATTAACAAGTTACTTTCCCAAAATAAAGTTTAAGTTAAGTTCGTCTCCAAAGGAGGAAACTTTGGTGACCAAAATTTTATCCATCCTTTTTCGCTTGGTTTCTTGCCAAATTCCTACTATAGTTCATTCTATTTATGTAATACTAATTGTATGATGATTATTGACCTAATTAACAACTTAGTTCCCGATAATAAAGTTTAACTTAAGTTCGTCTCCAAAGGAGGAACCTTTGGTGACCAAAATTTTATCCATCCTTTTTCGCTTGGTTTCTTGCCAAATTCCTACTATAGTTCATTCTATTTATGTAATACTAATTGTATGATGATTATTGACCTAATTAACAAGTTACTTCCCGATAATAAAGTTTAACTTAAGTTCGTCTCCAAAGTAGGAACCTTTGGTGACCAAAATTTTATCCTACCTTTTTGGCTTGGTTTCTTCCCAAATTCCTACTATAGTTCATTCTATTTATGTAATACTCATTGTATGATGTTTATGGACCTAATTAACAAGTTACTTTCCGATAATAAAGTTTAACTTAAGTTCGTCTCCAAAGTAGGAACCTTTGGTGACCAAAAGTTTATCCTTCCTTTTTCGCTTGGATTCTTCCCAAATTCCTACTATAGTTCATTCTATTTACATAATACTCATTGTATGATAATCATTGACCTAATTACCAAGTTACTTAACCAAAATCAAGTTTAAGTTAAGTTCGTCTCCAAAGGAGGAACCTTTGGTGACCAAAATTTTATCCTTCCTTTTTCGCTTGGTTTCTTGCCAAATTCCTACTATAGTTCATTCTATTTATGTAATACTCATTGTATGATGATTATGGACCTAATTAACAAGTTACTTCCCAATAATAAGGTTTAATTTAAGTTCGTCTCCAAAGGAGGAACCTTTGGTGACCAAAATTTTATCCTTCCTTTTTCGCTTGGTTGCTTGCCAAATTCCTACTATAGTTCATTCTATTTATGTTATACTCATTGTGTGATGATTATGGACCTAATTAACAAGTTACTTCCCCAAAATAAAGTTTAAGTTAAGTTCGTCTCCAAAGGAGGAACCTTTGGTGACCAAAAGTTTATCCTTTATTTTTCGCTTGGATTCTTGCCAAATTCCTACTATAGCTCATTCTATTTAAGTAACACTAATTGTGTGATGTTTATGGACCTAATTAACAAGTTACTTTCCGATAATAAAGTTTAACTTAAGTTCGTCTCCAAAGTAGGAACCTTTGGTGACCAAAAGTTTATCCTTCCTTTTTCGCTTGGATTCTTCCCAAATTCCTACTATAGTTCATTCTATTTACGTAATACTCATTGTATGATAATCATTGACCTAATTACCAAGTTACTTCCCCAAAATAAAGTTTAAGTTAAGTTCGTCTCCAAAGGAGGAACCTTTGGTGACCAAAATTTTTTCCTACCTTTTTCGCTTGGTTTCTTGCCAAATTCCTACTATAGTCATTCTATTTATGTAATACTCATTGTGTGATGATTATGGACCTAATTAACAAGTTACTTCCCCATAATAAAGTTTAAGTTAAGTTCGTCTCCAAAGGAGGAACCTTTGGTGACCAAAAGTTTATCCTTCCTTTTTCGCTTGGATTCTTGCCAAATTCCTACTATAGTTCATTCTATTTATGTAATACTAATTGTATGATGATTATTGACCTAATTAACAAGTTACTTCCCGATAATAAAGTTTAACTTAAGTTCGTCTCCAAAGTAGGAACCTTTGGTGACCAAAATTTTATCCTACCTTTTTGGCTTGGTTTCTTCCCAAATTCCTACTATAGTTCATTCTATTTATGTAATACTCATTGTATGATGTTTATGGACCTAATTAACAAGTTACTTTCCGATAATAAAGTTTAACTTAAGTTCGTCTCCAAAGTAGGAACCTTTGGTGACCAAAAGTTTATCCTTCCTTTTTCGCTTGGATTCTTCCCAAATTCCTACTATAGTTCATTCTATTTACGTAATACTCATTGTATGATGATTATTGACCTAATTAACAAGTTACTTTCCCAAAATAAAGTTTAAGTTAAGTTCGTCTCCAAAGGAGGAAACTTTGGTGACCAAAATTTTATCCATCCTTTTTCGCTTGGTTTCTTGCCAAATTCCTGCTATAGTTCATTCTATTTATGTAATACTAATTGTATGATGATTATTGACCTAATTAACAACTTAGTTCCCGATAATAAAGTTTAACTTAAGTTCGTCTCCAAAGGAGGAACCTTTGGTGACCAAAATTTTATCCATCCTTTTTCGCTTGGTTTCTTGCCAAATTCCTACTATAGTTCATTCTATTTATGTAATACTAATTGTATGATGATTATTGACCTAATTAACAAGTTACTTCCCGATAATAAAGTTTAACTTAAGTTCGTCTCCAAAGTAGGAACCTTTGGTGACCAAAATTTTATCCTACCTTTTTGGCTTGGTTTCTTCCCAAATTCCTACTATAGTTCATTCTATTTATGTAATACTCATTGTATGATGTTTATGGACCTAATTAACAAGTTACTTTCCGATAATAAAGTTTAACTTAAGTTCGTCTCCAAAGTAGGAACCTTTGGTGACCAAAAGTTTATCCTTCCTTTTTCGCTTGGATTCTTCCCAAATTCCTACTATAGTTCATTCTATTTACGTAATACTCATTGTATGATGATTATTGACCTAATTAACAAGTTACTTTCCCAAAATAAAGTTTAAGTTAAGTTCGTCTCCAAAGGAGGAAACTTTGGTGACCAAAATTTTATCCATCCTTTTTCGCTTGGTTTCTTGCCAAATTCCTACTATAGTTCATTCTATTTATGTAATACTAATTGTATGATGATTATTGACCTAATTAACAACTTAGTTCCCGATAATAAAGTTTAACTTAAGTTCGTCTCCAAAGGAGGAACCTTTGGTGACCAAAATTTTATCCATCCTTTTTCGCTTGGTTTCTTGCCAAATTCCTACTATAGTTCATTCTATTTATGTAATACTAATTTTATGATGATTATTGACCTAATTAACAACTTAGTTCCCGATAATAAAGTTTAACTTAAGTTCGTCTCCAAAGGAGGAACCTTTGGTGACCAAAATTTTATCCATCCTTTTTCGCTTGGTTTCTTGCCAAATTCCTACTATAGTTCATTCTATTTATGTAATACTAATTGTATGATGATTATTGACCTAATTAACAAGTTAGTTCCTGATAATAAAGTTTAACTTAAGTTCGTCTCCAAAGGAGGAAACTTTGGTGACCAAAATTTTATCCATCCTTTTTCGCTTGGTTTCTTGCCAAATTCCTACTATAGTTCATTCTATTTATGTAATACTAATTGTATGATGATTATTGACCTAATTAACAACTTAGTTCCCGATAATAAAGTTTAACTTAAGTTCGTCTCCAAAGGAGGAACCTTTGGTGACCAAAATTTTATCCATCCTTTTTCGCTTGGTTTCTTGCCAAATTCCTACTATAGTTCATTCTATTTATGTAATACTAATTGTATGATGATTATTGACCTAATTAACAAGTTACTTCCCGATAATAAAGTTTAACTTAAGTTCGTCTCCAAAGTAGGAACCTTTGGTGACCAAAATTTTATCCTACCTTTTTGGCTTGGTTTCTTCCCAAATTCCTACTATAGTTCATTCTATTTATGTAATACTCATTGTATGATGTTTATGGACCTAATTAACAAGTTACTTTCCGATAATAAAGTTTAACTTAAGTTCGTCTCCAAAGTAGGAACCTTTGGTGACCAAAAGTTTATCCTTCCTTTTTCGCTTGGATTCTTCCCAAATTCCTACTATAGTTCAGTCTATTTAAGTAATACTAATTGTGTGATGTTTATGGACCTAATTAACAAGTTACTTTCCGATAATAAAGTTTAACTTAAGTTCGTCTCCAAAGGAGGAACCTTTGGTGACCAAAAGTTTATCCTTCCTTTTTCGCTTGGATTCTTCCCAAATTCCTACTATAGTTCATTCTATTTACGTAATACTCATTGTATGATGATTATTGACCTAATTAACAAGTTACTTTCCCAAAATAAAGTTTAAGTTAAGTTCGTCTCCAAAGGAGGAAACTTTGGTGACCAAAATTTTATCCATCCTTTTTCGCTTGGTTTCTTGCCAAATTCCTACTATAGTTCATTCTATTTATGTAATACTAATTGTATGATGATTATTGACCTAATTAACAACTTAGTTCCCGATAATAAAGTTTAACTTAAGTTCGTCTCCAAAGGAGGAACCTTTGGTGACCAAAATTTTATCCATCCTTTTTCGCTTGGTTTCTTGCCAAATTCCTACTATAGTTCATTCTATTTATGTAATACTAATTGTATGATGATTATTGACCTAATTAACAAGTTACTTCCCGATAATAAAGTTTAACTTAAGTTCGTCTCCAAAGTAGGAACCTTTGGTGACCAAAATTTTATCCTACCTTTTTGGCTTGGTTTCTTCCCAAATTCCTACTATAGTTCATTCTATTTATGTAATACTCATTGTATGATGTTTATGGACCTAATTAACAAGTTACTTTCCGATAATAAAGTTTAACTTAAGTTCGTCTCCAAAGTAGGAACCTTTGGTGACCAAAAGTTTATCCTTCCTTTTTCGCTTGGATTCTTCCCAAATTCCTACTATAGTTCATTCTATTTACATAATACTCATTGTATGATAATCATTGACCTAATTACCAAGTTACTTAACCAAAATCAAGTTTAAGTTAAGTTCGTCTCCAAAGGAGGAACCTTTGGTGACCAAAATTTTATCCTTCCTTTTTCGCTTGGTTTCTTGCCAAATTCCTACTATAGTTCATTCTATTTATGTAATACTCATTGTATGATGATTATGGACCTAATTAACAAGTTACTTCCCAATAATAAGGTTTAATTTAAGTTCGTCTCCAAAGGAGGAACCTTTGGTGACCAAAATTTTATCCTTCCTTTTTCGCTTGGTTGCTTGCCAAATTCCTACTATAGTTCATTCTATTTATGTTATACTCATTGTGTGATGATTATGGACCTAATTAACAAGTTACTTCCCCAAAATAAAGTTTAAGTTAAGTTCGTCTCCAAAGGAGGAACCTTTGGTGACCAAAAGTTTATCCTTTATTTTTCGCTTGGATTCTTGCCAAATTCCTACTATAGCTCATTCTATTTAAGTAACACTAATTGTGTGATGTTTATGGACCTAATTAACAAGTTACTTTCCGATAATAAAGTTTAACTTAAGTTCGTCTCCAAAGTAGGAACCTTTGGTGACCAAAAGTTTATCCTTCCTTTTTCGCTTGGATTCTTCCCAAATTCCTACTATAGTTCATTCTATTTACGTAATACTCATTGTATGATAATCATTGACCTAATTACCAAGTTACTTCCCCAAAATAAAGTTTAAGTTAAGTTCGTCTCCAAAGGAGGAACCTTTGGTGACCAAAATTTTATCCTTCCTTTTTCGCTTGGTTTCTTGCCAAATTCCTACTATAGTTCATTCTATTTATGTAATACTCATTGTATGATGATTATGGACCTAATTAACAAGTTACTTCCCAATAATAAGGTTTAATTTAAGTTCGTCTCCAAAGGAGGAACCTTTGGTGACCAAAATTTTATCCTTCCTTTTTCGCTTGGTTTCTTGCCAAATTCCTACTATAGTTCATTCTATTTATGTAATACTCATTGTATGATGATTATGGACCTAATTAACAAGTTACTTCCCAATAATAAGGTTTAATTTAAGTTCGTCTCCAAAGGAGGAACCTTTGGTGACCAAAATTTTATCCTTCCTTTTTCGCTTGGTTGCTTGCCAAATTCCTACTATAGTTCATTCTATTTATGTTATACTCATTGTGTGATGATTATGGACCTAATTAACAAGTTACTTCCCCAAAATAAAGTTTAAGTTAAGTTCGTCTCCAAAGGAGGAACCTTTGGTGACCAAAAGTTTATCCTTTATTTTTCGCTTGGATTCTTGCCAAATTCCTACTATAGCTCATTCTATTTAAGTAACACTAATTGTGTGATGTTTATGGACCTAATTAACAAGTTACTTTCCGATAATAAAGTTTAACTTAAGTTCGTCTCCAAAGTAGGAACCTTTGGTGACCAAAAGTTTATCCTTCCTTTTTCGCTTGGATTCTTCCCAAATTCCTACTATAGTTCATTCTATTTACGTAATACTCATTGTATGATAATCATTGACCTAATTACCAAGTTACTTCCCCAAAATAAAGTTTAAGTTAAGTTCGTCTCCAAAGGAGGAACCTTTGGTGACCAAAATTTTTTCCTACCTTTTTCGCTTGGTTTCTTGCCAAATTCCTACTATAGTTCATTCTATTTACGTAATACTCATTGTATGATGATTATTGACCTAATTAACAAGTTACTTTCCCAAAATAAAGTTTAAGTTAAGTTCGTCTCCAAAGGAGGAAACTTTGGTGACCAAAATTTTATCCATCCTTTTTCGCTTGGTTTCTTGCCAAATTCCTACTATAGTTCATTCTATTTATGTAATACTAATTGTATGATGATTATTGACCTAATTAACAACTTAGTTCCCGATAATAAAGTTTAACTTAAGTTCGTCTCCAAAGGAGGAACCTTTGGTGACCAAAATTTTATCCATCCTTTTTCGCTTGGTTTCTTGCCAAATTCCTACTATAGTTCATTCTATTTATGTAATACTAATTGTATGATGATTATTGACCTAATTAACAAGATACTTCCCGATAATAAAGTTTAACTTAAGTTCGTCTCCAAAGTAGGAACCTTTGGTGACCAAAATTTTATCCTACCTTTTTGGCTTGGTTTCTTCCCAAATTCCTACTATAGTTCATTCTATTTATGTAATACTCATTGTATGATGTTTATGGACCTAATTAACAAGTTACTTTCCGATAATAAAGTTTAACTTAAGTTCGTCTCCAAAGTAGGAACCTTTGGTGACCAAAAGTTTATCCTTCCTTTTTCGCTTGGATTCTTCCCAAATTCCTACTATAGTTCATTCTATTTACATAATACTCATTGTATGATAATCATTGACCTAATTACCAAGTTACTTAACCAAAATCAAGTTTAAGTTAAGTTCGTCTCCAAAGGAGGAACCTTTGGTGACCAAAATTTTATCCTTCCTTTTTCGCTTGGTTTCTTGCCAAATTCCTACTATAGTTCATTCTATTTATGTAATACTCATTGTATGATGATTATGGACCTAATTAACAAGTTACTTCCCAATAATAAGGTTTAATTTAAGTTCGTCTCCAAAGGAGGAACCTTTGGTGACCAAAATTTTATCCTTCCTTTTTCGCTTGGTTGCTTGCCAAATTCCTACTATAGTTCATTCTATTTATGTTATACTCATTGTGTGATGATTATGGACCTAATTAACAAGTTACTTCCCCAAAATAAAGTTTAAGTTAAGTTCGTCTCCAAAGGAGGAACCTTTGGTGACCAAAAGTTTATCCTTTATTTTTCGCTTGGATTCTTGCCAAATTCCTACTATAGCTCATTCTATTTAAGTAACACTAATTGTGTGATGTTTATGGACCTAATTAACAAGTTACTTTCCGATAATAAAGTTTAACTTAAGTTCGTCTCCAAAGTAGGAACCTTTGGTGACCAAAAGTTTATCCTTCCTTTTTCGCTTGGATTCTTCCCAAATTCCTACTATAGTTCATTCTATTTACGTAATACTCATTGTATGATAATCATTGACCTAATTACCAAGTTACTTCCCCAAAATAAAGTTTAAGTTAAGTTCGTCTCCAAAGGAGGAACCTTTGGTGACCAAAATTTTTTCCTACCTTTTTCGCTTGGTTTCTTGCCAAATTCCTACTATAGTCATTCTATTTATGTAATACTCATTGTGTGATGATTATGGACCTAATTAACAAGTTACTTCCCCATAATAAAGTTTAAGTTAAGTTCGTCTCCAAAGGAGGAACCTTTGGTGACCAAAAGTTTATCCTTCCTTTTTCGCTTGGATTCTTGCCAAATTCCTACTATAGTTCATTCTATTTATGTAATACTAATTGTATGATGATTATTGACCTAATTAACAAGTTACTTCCCGATAATAAAGTTTAACTTAAGTTCGTCTCCAAAGTAGGAACCTTTGGTGACCAAAATTTTATCCATACTTTTTCGCTTGGTTTCTTGCTAAATTCCTACTATAGTTCATTCTATTTATGTAATACTAATTGTATGATGATTATTGACCTAATTAACAAGTTACTTCCCGATAATAAAGTTTAACTTAAGTTCGTCTCCAAAGTAGGAACCTTTGGTGACCAAAATTTTATCCTACCTTTTTGGCTTGGTTTCTTCCCAAATTCCTACTATAGTTCATTCTATTTATGTAATACTCATTGTATGATGTTTATGGACCTAATTAACAAGTTACTTTCCGATAATAAAGTTTAACTTAAGTTCGTCTCCAAAGTAGGAACCTTTGGTGACCAAAAGTTTATCCTTCCTTTTTCGCTTGGATTCTTCCCAAATTCCTACTATAGTTCATTCTATTTACATAATACTCATTGTATGATAATCATTGACCTAATTACCAAGTTACTTAACCAAAATCAAGTTTAAGTTAAGTTCGTCTCCAAAGGAGGAACCTTTGGTGACCAAAATTTTATCCTTCCTTTTTCGCTTGGTTTCTTGCCAAATTCCTACTATAGTTCATTCTATTTATGTAATACTCATTGTATGATGATTATGGACCTAATTAACAAGTTACTTCCCAATAATAAGGTTTAATTTAAGTTCGTCTCCAAAGGAGGAACCTTTGGTGACCAAAATTTTATCCTTCCTTTTTCGCTTGGTTGCTTGCCAAATTCCTACTATAGTTCATTCTATTTATGTTATACTCATTGTGTGATGATTATGGACCTAATTAACAAGTTACTTCCCCAAAATAAAGTTTAAGTTAAGTTCGTCTCCAAAGGAGGAACCTTTGGTGACCAAAAGTTTATCCTTTATTTTTCGCTTGGATTCTTGCCAAATTCCTACTATAGCTCATTCTATTTAAGTAACACTAATTGTGTGATGTTTATGGACCTAATTAACAAGTTACTTTCCGATAATAAAGTTTAACTTAAGTTCGTCTCCAAAGTAGGAACCTTTGGTGACCAAAAGTTTATCCTTCCTTTTTCGCTTGGATTCTTCCCAAATTCCTACTATAGTTCATTCTATTTACGTAATACTCATTGTATGATAATCATTGACCTAATTACCAAGTTACTTCCCCAAAATAAAGTTTAAGTTAAGTTCGTCTCCAAAGGAGGAACCTTTGGTGACCAAAATTTTTTCCTACCTTTTTCGCTTGGTTTCTTGCCAAATTCCTACTATAGTCATTCTATTTATGTAATACTCATTGTGTGATGATTATGGACCTAATTAACAAGTTACTTCCCCATAATAAAGTTTAAGTTAAGTTCGTCTCCAAAGGAGGAACCTTTGGTGACCAAAAGTTTATCCTTCCTTTTTCGCTTGGATTCTTGCCAAATTCCTACTATAGTTCATTCTATTTATGTAATACTAATTGTATGATGATTATTGACCTAATTAACAAGTTACTTCCCGATAATAAAGTTTAACTTAAGTTCGTCTCCAAAGTAGGAACCTTTGGTGACCAAAATTTTATCCATACTTTTTCGCTTGGTTTCTTGCTAAATTCCTACTATAGTTCATTCTATTTATGTAATACTAATTGTATGATGATTATTGACCTAATTAACAAGTTACTTCCCGATAATAAAGTTTAACTTAAGTTCGTCTCCAAAGTAGGAACCTTTGGTGACCAAAATTTTATCCTACCTTTTTGGCTTGGTTTCTTCCCAAATTCCTACTATAGTTCATTCTATTTATGTAATACTCATTGTATGATGTTTATGGACCTAATTAACAAGTTACTTTCCGATAATAAAGTTTAACTTAAGTTCGTCTCCAAAGTAGGAACCTTTGGTGACCAAAAGTTTATCCTTCCTTTTTCGCTTGGATTCTTCCCAAATTCCTACTATAGTTCAGTCTATTTAAGTAATACTAATTGTGTGATGTTTATGGACCTAATTAACAAGTTACTTTCCGATAATAAAGTTTAACTTAAGTTCGTCTCCAAAGGAGGAACCTTTGGTGACCAAAAGTTTATCCTTCCTTTTTCGCTTGGATTCTTCCCAAATTCCTACTATAGTTCATTCTATTTACGTAATACTCATTGTATGATGATTATTGACCTAATTAACAAGTTACTTTCCCAAAATAAAGTTTAAGTTAAGTTCGTCTCCAAAGGAGGAAACTTTGGTGACCAAAATTTTATCCATCCTTTTTCGCTTGGTTTCTTGCCAAATTCCTACTATAGTTCATTCTATTTATGTAATACTAATTGTATGATGATTATTGACCTAATTAACAACTTAGTTCCCGATAATAAAGTTTAACTTAAGTTCGTCTCCAAAGGAGGAACCTTTGGTGACCAAAATTTTATCCATACTTTTTCGCTTGGTTTCTTGCCAAATTCCTACTATAGTTCATTCTATTTATGTAATACTAATTGTATGATGATTATTGACCTAATTAACAAGTTACTTCCCGATAATAAAGTTTAACTTAAGTTCGTCTCCAAAGTAGGAACCTTTGGTGACCAAAATTTTATCCTACCTTTTTGGCTTGGTTTCTTCCCAAATTCCTACTATAGTTCATTCTATTTATGTAATACTCATTGTATGATGTTTATGGACCTAATTAACAAGTTACTTTCCGATAATAAAGTTTAACTTAAGTTCGTCTCCAAAGTAGGAACCTTTGGTGACCAAAAGTTTATCCTTCCTTTTTCGCTTGGATTCTTCCCAAATTCCTACTATAGTTCATTCTATTTACATAATACTCATTGTATGATAATCATTGACCTAATTACCAAGTTACTTAACCAAAATCAAGTTTAAGTTAAGTTCGTCTCCAAAGGAGGAACCTTTGGTGACCAAAATTTTATCCTTCCTTTTTCGCTTGGTTTCTTGCCAAATTCCTACTATAGTTCATTCTATTTATGTAATACTCATTGTATGATGATTATGGACCTAATTAACAAGTTACTTCCCAATAATAAGGTTTAATTTAAGTTCGTCTCCAAAGGAGGAACCTTTGGTGACCAAAATTTTATCCTTCCTTTTTCGCTTGGTTGCTTGCCAAATTCCTACTATAGTTCATTCTATTTATGTTATACTCATTGTGTGATGATTATGGACCTAATTAACAAGTTACTTCCCCAAAATAAAGTTTAAGTTAAGTTCGTCTCCAAAGGAGGAACCTTTGGTGACCAAAAGTTTATCCTTTATTTTTCGCTTGGATTCTTGCCAAATTCCTACTATAGCTCATTCTATTTAAGTAACACTAATTGTGTGATGTTTATGGACCTAATTAACAAGTTACTTTCCGATAATAAAGTTTAACTTAAGTTCGTCTCCAAAGTAGGAACCTTTGGTGACCAAAAGTTTATCCTTCCTTTTTCGCTTGGATTCTTCCCAAATTCCTACTATAGTTCATTCTATTTACGTAATACTCATTGTATGATAATCATTGACCTAATTACCAAGTTACTTCCCCAAAATAAAGTTTAAGTTAAGTTCGTCTCCAAAGGAGGAACCTTTGGTGACCAAAATTTTTTCCTACCTTTTTCGCTTGGTTTCTTGCCAAATTCCTACTATAGTCATTCTATTTATGTAATACTCATTGTGTGATGATTATGGACCTAATTAACAAGTTACTTCCCCATAATAAAGTTTAAGTTAAGTTCGTCTCCAAAGGAGGAACCTTTGGTGACCAAAAGTTTATCCTTCCTTTTTCGCTTGGATTCTTGCCAAATTCCTACTATAGTTCATTCTATTTATGTAATACTAATTGTATGATGATTATTGACCTAATTAACAAGTTACTTCCCGATAATAAAGTTTAACTTAAGTTCGTCTCCAAAGTAGGAACCTTTGGTGACCAAAATTTTATCCATACTTTTTCGCTTGGTTTCTTGCCAAATTCCTACTATAGTTCATTCTATTTATGTAATACTAATTGTATGATGATTATTGACCTAATTAACAAGTTACTTCCCGATAATAAAGTTTAACTTAAGTTCGTCTCCAAAGTAGGAACCTTTGGTGACCAAAATTTTATCCTACCTTTTTGGCTTGGTTTCTTCCCAAATTCCTACTATAGTTCATTCTATTTATGTAATACTCATTGTATGATGTTTATGGACCTAATTAACAAGTTACTTTCCGATAATAAAGTTTAACTTAAGTTCGTCTCCAAAGTAGGAACCTTTGGTGACCAAAAGTTTATCCTTCCTTTTTCGCTTGGATTCTTCCCAAATTCCTACTATAGTTCAGTCTATTTAAGTAATACTAATTGTGTGATGTTTATGGACCTAATTAACAAGTTACTTTCCGATAATAAAGTTTAACTTAAGTTCGTCTCCAAAGGAGGAACCTTTGGTGACCAAAAGTTTATCCTTCCTTTTTCGCTTGGATTCTTCCCAAATTCCTACTATAGTTCATTCTATTTACGTAATACTCATTGTATGATGATTATTGACCTAATTAACAAGTTACTTTCCCAAAATAAAGTTTAAGTTAAGTTCGTCTCCAAAGAAGGAAACTTTGGTGACCAAAATTTTATCCATCCTTTTTCGCTTGGTTTCTTGCCAAATTCCTACTATAGTTCATTCTATTTATGTAATACTAATTGTATGATGATTATTGACCTAATTAACAACTTAGTTCCC
This sequence comes from Medicago sativa, assembly GCF_051527215.1. NCBI lineage: Eukaryota > Viridiplantae > Streptophyta > Magnoliopsida > Fabales > Fabaceae > Medicago > Medicago sativa. The sequence continues at coordinate 44,360,605 of NC_140752.1, read as the reverse complement.
GATAATAAAGTTTAACTTAAGTTCGTCTCCAAAGGAGGAACCTTTGGTGACCAAAATTTTATCCATACTTTTTCGCTTGGTTTCTTGCCAAATTCCTACTATAGTTCATTCTATTTATGTAATACTAATTGTATGATGATTATTGACCTAATTAACAAGTTACTTCCCGATAATAAAGTTTAACTTAAGTTCGTCTCCAAAGTAGGAACCTTTGGTGACCAAAATTTTATCCTACCTTTTTGGCTTGGTTTCTTCCCAAATTCCTACTATAGTTCATTCTATTTATGTAATACTCATTGTATGATGTTTATGGACCTAATTAACAAGTTACTTTCCGATAATAAAGTTTAACTTAAGTTCGTCTCCAAAGTAGGAACCTTTGGTGACCAAAAGTTTATCCTTCCTTTTTCGCTTGGATTCTTCCCAAATTCCTACTATAGTTCATTCTATTTACATAATACTCATTGTATGATAATCATTGACCTAATTACCAAGTTACTTAACCAAAATAAAGTTTAAGTTAAGTTCGTCTCCAAAGGAGGAACCTTTGGTGACCAAAATTTTATCCTTCCTTTTTCGCTTGGTTTCTTGCCAAATTCCTACTATAGTTCATTCTATTTATGTAATACTCATTGTATGATGATTATGGACCTAATTAACAAGTTACTTCCCAATAATAAGGTTTAATTTAAGTTCGTCTCCAAAGGAGGAACCTTTGGTGACCAAAATTTTATCCTTCCTTTTTCGCTTGGTTGCTTGCCAAATTCCTACTATAGTTCATTCTATTTATGTAATACTCATTGTGTGATGATTATGGACCTAATTAACAAGTTACTTCCCCAAAATAAAGTTTAAGTTAAGTTCGTCTCCAAAGGAGGAACCTTTGGTGACCAAAAGTTTATCCTTTATTTTTCGCTTGGATTCTTGCCAAATTCCTACTATAGTTCATTCTATTTAAGTAATACTAATTGTGTGATGTTTATGGACCTAATTAACAAGTTACTTTCCGATAATAAAGTTTAACTTAAGTTCGTCTCCAAAGTAGGAACCTTTGGTGACCAAAAGTTTATCCTTCCTTTTTCGCTTGGATTCTTCCCAAATTCCTACTATAGTTCATTCTATTTACGTAATACTCATTGTATGATAATCATTGACCTAATTACCAAGTTACTTCCCCAAAATAAAGTTTAAGTTAAGTTCGTCTCCAAAGGAGGAACCTTTGGTGACCAAAATTTTATCCTACCTTTTTCGCTTGGTTTCTTGCCAAATTCCTACTATAGTCATTCTATTTATGTAATACTCATTGTGTGATGATTATGGACCTAATTAACAAGTTACTTCCCCATAATAAAGTTTAAGTTAAGTTCGTCTCCAAAGGAGGAACCTTTGGTGACCAAAAGTTTATCCTTCCTTTTTCGCTTGGATTCTTGCCAAATTCCTACTATAGTTCATTCTATTTATGTAATACTAATTGTATGATGATTATTGACCTAATTAACAAGTTACTTCCCGATAATAAAGTTTAACTTAAGTTCGTCTCCAAAGTAGGAACCTTTGGTGACCAAAATTTTATCCTACCTTTTTGGCTTGGTTTCTTCCCAAATTCCTACTATAGTTCATTCTATTTATGTAATACTCATTGTATGATGTTTATGGACCTAATTAACAAGTTACTTTCCGATAATAAAGTTTAACTTAAGTTCGTCTCCAAAGTAGGAACCTTTGGTGACCAAAAGTTTATCCTTCCTTCTTCGCTTGGATTCTTCCCAAATTCCTACTATAGTTCAGTCTATTTAAGTAATACTAATTGTGTGATGTTTATGGACCTAATTAACAAGTTACTTTCCGATAATAAAGTTTAACTTAAGTTCGTCTCCAAAGGAGGAACCTTTGGTGACCAAAAGTTTATCCTTCCTTTTTCGCTTGGATTCTTCCCAAATTCCTACTATAGTTCATTCTATTTACGTAATACTCATTGTATGATGATTATTGACCTAATTAACAAGTTACTTTCCCAAAATAAAGTTTAAGTTAAGTTCGTCTCCAAAGGAGGAAACTTTGGTGACCAAAATTTTATCCATCCTTTTTCGCTTGGTTTCTTGCCAAATTCCTACTATAGTTCATTCTATTTATGTAATACTAATTGTATGATGATTATTGACCTAATTAACAACTTAGATCCCGATAATAAAGTTTAACTTAAGTTCGTCTCCAAAGGAGGAACCTTTGGTGACCAAAATTTTATCCATCCTTTTTCGCTTGGTTTCTTGCCAAATTCCTACTATAGTTCATTCTATTTATGTAATACTAATTGTATGATGATTATTGACCTAATTAACAAGTTAGTTCCTGATAATAAAGTTTAACTTAAGTTCGTCTCCAAAGGAGGAAACTTTGGTGACCAAAATTTTATCCATCCTTTTTCGCTTGGTTTCTTGCCAAATTCCTACTATAGTTCATTCTATTTATGTAATACTAATTGTATGATGATTATTGACCTAATTAACAACTTAGTTCCCGATAATAAAGTTTAACTTAAGTTCGTCTCCAAAGGAGGAACCTTTGGTGACCAAAATTTTATCCATCCTTTTTCGCTTGGTTTCTTGCCAAATTCCTACTATAGTTCATTCTATTTATGTAATACTAATTGTATGATGATTATTGACCTAATTAACAAGTTACTTCCCGATAATAAAGTTTAACTTAAGTTCGTCTCCAAAGTAGGAACCTTTGGTGACCAAAATTTTATCCTACCTTTTTGGCTTGGTTTCTTCCCAAATTCCTACTATAGTTCATTCTATTTATGTAATACTCATTGTATGATGTTTATGGACCTAATTAACAAGTTACTTTCCGATAATAAAGTTTAACTTAAGTTCGTCTCCAAAGTAGGAACCTTTGGTGACCAAAAGTTTATCCTTCCTTTTTCGCTTGGATTCTTCCCAAATTCCTACTATAGTTCATTCTATTTACATAATACTCATTGTATGATAATCATTGACCTAATTACCAAGTTACTTAACCAAAATCAAGTTTAAGTTAAGTTCGTCTCCAAAGGAGGAACCTTTGGTGACCAAAATTTTATCCTTCCTTTTTCGCTTGGTTTCTTGCCAAATTCCTACTATAGTTCATTCTATTTATGTAATACTCATTGTATGATGATTATGGACCTAATTAACAAGTTACTTCCCAATAATAAGGTTTAATTTAAGTTCGTCTCCAAAGGAGGAACCTTTGGTGACCAAAATTTTATCCTTCCTTTTTCGCTTGGTTGCTTGCCAAATTCCTACTATAGTTCATTCTATTTATGTTATACTCATTGTGTGATGATTATGGACCTAATTAACAAGTTACTTCCCCAAAATAAAGTTTAAGTTAAGTTCGTCTCCAAAGGAGGAACCTTTGGTGACCAAAAGTTTATCCTTTATTTTTCGCTTGGATTCTTGCCAAATTCCTACTATAGCTCATTCTATTTAAGTAACACTAATTGTGTGATGTTTATGGACCTAATTAACAAGTTACTTTCCGATAATAAAGTTTAACTTAAGTTCGTCTCCAAAGTAGGAACCTTTGGTGACCAAAAGTTTATCCTTCCTTTTTCGCTTGGATTCTTCCCAAATTCCTACTATAGTTCATTCTATTTACGTAATACTCATTGTATGATAATCATTGACCTAATTACCAAGTTACTTCCCCAAAATAAAGTTTAAGTTAAGTTCGTCTCCAAAGGAGGAACCTTTGGTGACCAAAATTTTTTCCTACCTTTTTCGCTTGGTTTCTTGCCAAATTCCTACTATAGTCATTCTATTTATGTAATACTCATTGTGTGATGATTATGGACCTAATTAACAAGTTACTTCCCCATAATAAAGTTTAAGTTAAGTTCGTCTCCAAAGGAGGAACCTTTGGTGACCAAAAGTTTATCCTTCCTTTTTCGCTTGGATTCTTGCCAAATTCCTACTATAGTTCATTCTATTTATGTAATACTAATTGTATGATGATTATTGACCTAATTAACAAGTTACTTCCCGATAATAAAGTTTAACTTAAGTTCGTCTCCAAAGTAGGAACCTTTGGTGACCAAAATTTTATCCATACTTTTTCGCTTGGTTTCTTGCCAAATTCCTACTATAGTTCATTCTATTTATGTAATACTAATTGTATGATGATTATTGACCTAATTAACAAGTTACTTCCCGATAATAAAGTTTAACTTAAGTTCGTCTCCAAAGTAGGAACCTTTGGTGACCAAAATTTTATCCTACCTTTTTGGCTTGGTTTCTTCCCAAATTCCTACTATAGTTCATTCTATTTATGTAATACTCATTGTATGATGTTTATGGACCTAATTAACAAGTTACTTTCCGATAATAAAGTTTAACTTAAGTTCGTCTCCAAAGTAGGAACCTTTGGTGACCAAAAGTTTATCCTTCCTTTTTCGCTTGGATTCTTCCCAAATTCCTACTATAGTTCAGTCTATTTAAGTAATACTAATTGTGTGATGTTTATGGACCTAATTAACAAGTTACTTTCCGATAATAAAGTTTAACTTAAGTTCGTCTCCAAAGGAGGAACCTTTGGTGACCAAAAGTTTATCCTTCCTTTTTCGCTTGGATTCTTCCCAAATTCCTACTATAGTTCATTCTATTTACGTAATACTCATTGTATGATGATTATTGACCTAATTAACAAGTTACTTTCCCAAAATAAAGTTTAAGTTAAGTTCGTCTCCAAAGGAGGAAACTTTGGTGACCAAAATTTTATCCATCCTTTTTCGCTTGGTTTCTTGCCAAATTCCTACTATAGTTCATTCTATTTATGTAATACTAATTGTATGATGATTATTGACCTAATTAACAACTTAGTTCCCGATAATAAAGTTTAACTTAAGTTCGTCTCCAAAGGAGGAACCTTTGGTGACCAAAATTTTATCCATACTTTTTCGCTTGGTTTCTTGCCAAATTCCTACTATAGTTCATTCTATTTATGTAATACTAATTGTATGATGATTATTGACCTAATTAACAAGTTACTTCCCGATAATAAAGTTTAACTTAAGTTCGTCTCCAAAGTAGGAACCTTTGGTGACCAAAATTTTATCCTACCTTTTTGGCTTGGTTTCTTCCCAAATTCCTACTATAGTTCATTCTATTTATGTAATACTCATTGTATGATGTTTATGGACCTAATTAACAAGTTACTTTCCGATAATAAAGTTTAACTTAAGTTCGTCTCCAAAGTAGGAACCTTTGGTGACCAAAAGTTTATCCTTCCTTTTTCGCTTGGATTCTTCCCAAATTCCTACTATAGTTCATTCTATTTACATAATACTCATTGTATGATAATCATTGACCTAATTACCAAGTTACTTAACCAAAATAAAGTTTAAGTTAAGTTCGTCTCCAAAGGAGGAACCTTTGGTGACCAAAATTTTATCCTTCCTTTTTCGCTTGGTTTCTTGCCAAATTCCTACTATAGTTCATTCTATTTATGTAATACTCATTGTATGATGATTATGGACCTAATTAACAAGTTACTTCCCAATAATAAGGTTTAATTTAAGTTCGTCTCCAAAGGAGGAACCTTTGGTGACCAAAATTTTATCCTTCCTTTTTCGCTTGGTTGCTTGCCAAATTCCTACTATAGTTCATTCTATTTATGTAATACTCATTGTGTGATGATTATGGACCTAATTAACAAGTTACTTCCCCAAAATAAAGTTTAAGTTAAGTTCGTCTCCAAAGGAGGAACCTTTGGTGACCAAAAGTTTATCCTTTATTTTTCGCTTGGATTCTTGCCAAATTCCTACTATAGTTCATTCTATTTAAGTAATACTAATTGTGTGATGTTTATGGACCTAATTAACAAGTTACTTTCCGATAATAAAGTTTAACTTAAGTTCGTCTCCAAAGTAGGAACCTTTGGTGACCAAAAGTTTATCCTTCCTTTTTCGCTTGGATTCTTCCCAAATTCCTACTATAGTTCATTCTATTTACGTAATACTCATTGTATGATAATCATTGACCTAATTACCAAGTTACTTCCCCAAAATAAAGTTTAAGTTAAGTTCGTCTCCAAAGGAGGAACCTTTGGTGACCAAAATTTTATCCTACCTTTTTGGCTTGGTTTCTTGCCAAATTCCTACTATAGTCATTCTATTTATGTAATACTCATTGTGTGATGATTATGGACCTAATTAACAAGTTACTTCCCCATAATAAAGTTTAAGTTAAGTTCGTCTCCAAAGGAGGAACCTTTGGTGACCAAAAGTTTATCCTTCCTTTTTCGCTTGGATTCTTGCCAAATTCCTACTATAGTTCATTCTATTTATGTAATACTAATTGTATGATGATTATTGACCTAATTAACAAGTTACTTCCCGATAATAAAGTTTAACTTAAGTTCGTCTCCAAAGTAGGAACCTTTGGTGACCAAAATTTTATCCTACCTTTTTGGCTTGGTTTCTTCCCAAATTCCTACTATAGTTCATTCTATTTATGTAATACTCATTGTATGATGTTTATGGACCTAATTAACAAGTTACTTTCCGATAATAAAGTTTAACTTAAGTTCGTCTCCAAAGTAGGAACCTTTGGTGACCAAAAGTTTATCCTTCCTTTTTCGCTTGGATTCTTCCCAAATTCCTACTATAGTTCAGTCTATTTAAGTAATACTAATTGTGTGATGTTTATGGACCTAATTAACAAGTTACTTTCCGATAATAAAGTTTAACTTAAGTTCGTCTCCAAAGGAGGAACCTTTGGTGACCAAAAGTTTATCCTTCCTTTTTCGCTTGGATTCTTCCCAAATTCCTACTATAGTTCATTCTATTTACGTAATACTCATTGTATGATGATTATTGACCTAATTAACAAGTTACTTTCCCAAAATAAAGTTTAAGTTAAGTTCGTCTCCAAAGGAGGAAACTTTGGTGACCAAAATTTTATCCATCCTTTTTCGCTTGGTTTCTTGCCAAATTCCTACTATAGTTCATTCTATTTATGTAATACTAATTGTATGATGATTATTGACCTAATTAACAACTTAGATCCCGATAATAAAGTTTAACTTAAGTTCGTCTCCAAAGGAGGAACCTTTGGTGACCAAAATTTTATCCATCCTTTTTCGCTTGGTTTCTTGCCAAATTCCTACTATAGTTCATTCTATTTATGTAATACTAATTGTATGATGATTATTGACCTAATTAACAAGTTAGTTCCTGATAATAAAGTTTAACTTAAGTTCGTCTCCAAAGGAGGAAACTTTGGTGACCAAAATTTTATCCATCCTTTTTCGCTTGGTTTCTTGCCAAATTCCTACTATAGTTCATTCTATTTATGTAATACTAATTGTATGATGATTATTGACCTAATTAACAACTTAGTTCCCGATAATAAAGTTTAACTTAAGTTCTTCTCCAAAGGAGGAACCTTTGGTGACCAAAATTTTATCCATCCTTTTTCGCTTGGTTTCTTGCCAAATTCCTACTATAGTTCATTCTATTTATGTAATACTAATTGTATGATGATTATTGACCTAATTAACAAGTTACTTCCCGATAATAAAGTTTAACTTAAGTTCGTCTCCAAAGTAGGAACCTTTGGTGACCAAAATTTTATCCTACCTTTTTGGCTTGGTTTCTTCCCAAATTCCTACTATAGTTCATTCTATTTATGTAATACTCATTGTATGATGTTTATGGACCTAATTAACAAGTTACTTTCCGATAATAAAGTTTAACTTAAGTTCGTCTCCAAAGTAGGAACCTTTGGTGACCAAAAGTTTATCCTTCCTTTTTCGCTTGGATTCTTCCCAAATTCCTACTATAGTTCAGTCTATTTAAGTAATACTAATTGTGTGATGTTTATGGACCTAATTAACAAGTTACTTTCCGATAATAAAGTTTAACTTAAGTTCGTCTCCAAAGGAGGAACCTTTGGTGACCAAAAGTTTATCCTTCCTTTTTCGCTTGGATTCTTCCCAAATTCCTACTATAGTTCATTCTATTTACGTAATACTCATTGTATGATGATTATTGACCTAATTAACAAGTTACTTTCCCAAAATAAAGTTTAAGTTAAGTTCGTCTCCAAAGGAGGAAACTTTGGTGACCAAAATTTTATCCATCCTTTTTCGCTTGGTTTCTTGCCAAATTCCTACTATAGTTCATTCTATTTATGTAATACTAATTGTATGATGATTATTGACCTAATTAACAACTTAGTTCCCGATAATAAAGTTTAACTTAAGTTCGTCTCCAAAGGAGGAACCTTTGGTGACCAAAATTTTATCCATCCTTTTTCGCTTGGTTTCTGGCCAAATTCCTACTATAGTTCATTCTATTTATGTAATACTAATTGTATGATGATTATTGACCTAATTAACAAGTTAGTTCCCGATAATAAAGTTTAACTTAAGTTCGTCTCCAAAGTAGGAACCTTTGGTGACCAAAATTTTATCCTACCTTTTTGGCTTGGTTTCTTCCCAAATTCCTACTATAGTTCATTCTCTTTATGTAATACTCGTTGTATGATTATTATGGACCTAATTAACAAGTTACTTCCCCATAATAAAGTTTAACGTAAGTTCGTCTCCAAAGGAGGAACCTTTGGTGACCAAAATTTTATCCTACCTTTTTGGCTTGGTTTCTTCCCAAATTCCTACTATAGTTCATTCTATTTATGTAATACTCATTGTATGATGTTTATGGACCTAATTAACAAGTTACTTTCCGATAATAAAGTTTAACTTAAGTTCGTCTCCAAAGTAGGAACCTTTGGTGACCAAAAGTTTATCCTTCCTTTTTCGCTTGGATTCTTCCCAAATTCCTACTATAGTTCATTCTATTTACATAATACTCATTGTATGATAATCATTGACCTAATTACCAAGTTACTTAACAAAAATAAAGTTTAAGTTAAGTTCGTCTCCAAAGGAGGAACCTTTGGTGACCAAAATTTTATCCTTCCTTTTTCGCTTGGTTTCTTGCCAAATTCCTACTATAGTTCATTCTATTTATGTAATACTCATTGTATGATGATTATGGACCTAATTAACAAGTTACTTCCCAATAATAAGGTTTAATTTAAGTTCGTCTCCAAAGGAGGAACCTTTGGTGACCAAAATTTTATCCTTCCTTTTTCGCTTGGTTGCTTGCCAAATTCCTACTATAGTTCATTCTATTTATGTAATACTCATTGTGTGATGATTATGGACCTAATTAACAAGTTACTTCCCCAAAATAAAGTTTAAGTTAAGTTCGTCTCCAAAGGAGGAACCTTTGGTGACCAAAAGTTTATCCTTTATTTTTCGCTTGGATTCTTGCCAAATTCCTACTATAGTTCATTCTATTTAAGTAATACTAATTGTGTGATGTTTATGGACCTAATTAACAAGTTACTTTCCGATAATAAAGTTTAACTTAAGTTCGTCTCCAAAGTAGGAACCTTTGGTGACCAAAAGTTTATCCTTCCTTTTTCGCTTGGATTCTTCCCAAATTCCTACTATAGTTCATTCTATTTACGTAATACTCATTGTATGATAATCATTGACCTAATTACCAAGTTACTTCCCCAAAATAAAGTTTAAGTTAAGTTCGTCTCCAAAGGAGGAACCTTTGGTGACCAAAATTTTATCCTTCCTTTTTCGCTTGGTTTCTTGCCAAATTCCTACTATAGTCATTCTATTTATGTAATACTCATTGTGTGATGATTATGGACCTAATTAACAAGTTACTTCCCCATAATAAAGTTTAAGTTAAGTTCGTCTCCAAAGGAGGAACCTTTGGTGACCAAAAGTTTATCCTTCCTTTTTCGCTTGGATTCTTCCCAAATTCCTACTATAGTTCAGTCTATTTAAGTAATACTAATTGTGTGATGTTTATGGACCTAATTAACAAGTTACTTTCCGATAATAAAGTTTAACTTAAGTTCGTCTCCAAAGGAGGAACCTTTGGTGACCAAAAGTTTATCCTTCCTTTTTCGCTTGGATTCTTCCCAAATTCCTACTATAGTTCATTCTATTTACGTAATACTCATTGTATGATGATTATTGACCTAATTAACAAGTTACTTTCCCAAAATAAAGTTTAAGTTAAGTTCGTCTCCAAAGGAGGAAACTTTGGTGACCAAAATTTTATCCATCCTTTTTCGCTTGGTTTCTTGCCAAATTCCTACTATAGTTCATTCTATTTATGTAATACTAATTGTATGATGATTATTGACCTAATTAACAAGTTAGTTCCTGATAATAAAGTTTAACTTAAGTTCGTCTCCAAAGGAGGAAACTTTGGTGACCAAAATTTTATCCATCCTTTTTCGCTTGGTTTCTTGCCAAATTCCTACTATAGTTCATTCTATTTATGTAATACTAATTGTATGATGATTATTGACCTAATTAACAACTTAGTTCCCGATAATAAAGTTTAACTTAAGTTCGTCTCCAAAGGAGGAACCTTTGGTGACCAAAATTTTATCCATCCTTTTTCGCTTGGTTTCTTGCCAAATTCCTACTATAGTTCATTCTATTTATGTAATACTAATTGTATGATGATTATTGACCTAATTAACAAGTTACTTCCCGATAATAAAGTTTAACTTAAGTTCGTCTCCAAAGTAGGAACCTTTGGTGACCAAAATTTTATCCTACCTTTTTGGCTTGGTTTCTTCCCAAATTCCTACTATAGTTCATTCTATTTATGTAATACTCATTGTATGATGTTTATGGACCTAATTAACAAGTTACTTTCCGATAATAAAGTTTAACTTAAGTTCGTCTCCAAAGTAGGAACCTTTGGTGACCAAAAGTTTATCCTTCCTTTTTCGCTTGGATTCTTCCCAAATTCCTACTATAGTTCAGTCTATTTAAGTAATACTAATTGTGTGATGTTTATGGACCTAATTAACAAGTTACTTTCCGATAATAAAGTTTAACTTAAGTTCGTCTCCAAAGGAGGAACCTTTGGTGACCAAAATTTTATCCATCCTTTTTCGCTTGGTTTCTTGCCAAATTCCTACTATAGTTCATTCTATTTATGTAATACTAATTGTATGATGATTATTGACCTAATTAACAACTTAGTTCCCGATAATAAAGTTTAACTTAAGTTCGTCTCCAAAGGAGGAACCTTTGGTGACCAAAATTTTATCCATCCTTTTTCGCTTGGTTTCTTGCCAAATTCCTACTATAGTTCATTCTATTTATGTAATACTAATTGTATGATGATTATTGACCTAATTAACAAGTTAGTTCCCGATAATAAAGTTTAACTTAAGTTCGTCTCCAAAGTAGGAACCTTTGGTGACCAAAATTTTATCCTACCTTTTTGGCTTGGTTTCTTCCCAAATTCCTACTATAGTTCATTCTCTTTATGTAATACTCGTTGTATGATAATTATGGACCTAATTAACAAGTTACTTCCCCATAATAAAGTTTAACGTAAGTTCGTCTCCAAAGGAGGAACCTTTGGTGACCAAAATTTTATCCTACCTTTTTGGCTTGGTTTCTTCCCAAATTCCTACTATAGTTCATTCTATTTATGTAATACTCATTGTATGATGTTTATGGACCTAATTAACAAGTTACTTTCCGATAATAAAGTTTAACTTAAGTTCGTCTCCAAAGTAGGAACCTTTGGTGACCAAAAGTTTATCCTTCCTTTTTCGCTTGGATTCTTCCCAAATTCCTACTATAGTTCATTCTATTTACATAATACTCATTGTATGATAATCATTGACCTAATTACCAAGTTACTTAACCAAAATAAAGTTTAAGTTAAGTTCGTCTCCAAAGGAGGAACCTTTGGTGACCAAAATTTTATCCTTCCTTTTTCGCTTGGTTTCTTGCCAAATTCCTACTATAGTTCATTCTATTTATGTAATACTCATTGTATGATGATTATGGACCTAATTAACAAGTTACTTCCCAATAATAAGGTTTAATTTAAGTTCGTCTCCAAAGGAGGAACCTTTGGTGACCAAAATTTTATCCTTCCTTTTTCGCTTGGTTGCTTGCCAAATTCCTACTATAGTTCATTCTATTTATGTAATACTCATTGTGTGATGATTATGGACCTAATTAACAAGTTACTTCCCCAAAATAAAGTTTAAGTTAAGTTCGTCTCCAAAGGAGGAACCTTTGGTGACCAAAAGTTTATCCTTTATTTTTCGCTTGGATTCTTGCCAAATTCCTACTATAGTTCATTCTATTTAAGTAATACTAATTGTGTGATGTTTATGGACCTAATTAACAAGTTACTTTCCGATAATAAAGTTTAACTTAAGTTCGTCTCCAAAGTAGGAACCTTTGGTGACCAAAAGTTTATCCTTCCTTTTTCGCTTGGATTCTTCCCAAATTCCTACTATAGTTCATTCTATTTACATAATACTCATTGTATGATAATCATTGACCTAATTACCAAGTTACTTAACCAAAATAAAGTTTAAGTTAAGTTCGTCTCCAAAGGAGGAACCTTTGGTGACCAAAATTTTATCCTTCCTTTTTCGCTTGGTTTCTTGCCAAATTCCTACTATAGTTCATTCTATTTATGTAATACTCATTGTATGATGATTATGGACCTAATTAACAAGTTACTTCCCAATAATAAGGTTTAATTTAAGTTCGTCTCCAAAGGAGGAACCTTTGGTGACCAAAATTTTATCCTTCCTTTTTCGCTTGGTTGCTTGCCAAATTCCTACTATAGTTCATTCTATTTATGTAATACTCATTGTGTGATGATTATGGACCTAATTAACAAGTTACTTCCCCAAAATAAAGTTTAAGTTAAGTTCGTCTCCAAAGGAGGAACCTTTGGTGACCAAAAGTTTATCCTTTATTTTTCGCTTGGATTCTTGCCAAATTCCTACTATAGTTCATTCTATTTAAGTAATACTAATTGTGTGATGTTTATGGACCTAATTAACAAGTTACTTTCCGATAATAAAGTTTAACTTAAGTTCGTCTCCAAAGTAGGAACCTTTGGTGACCAAAAGTTTATCCTTCCTTTTTCGCTTGGATTCTTCCCAAATTCCTACTATAGTTCATTCTATTTACGTAATACTCATTGTATGATAATCATTGACCTAATTACCAAGTTACTTCCCCAAAATAAAGTTTAAGTTAAGTTCGTCTCCAAAGGAGGAACCTTTGGTGACCAAAATTTTATCCTTCCTTTTTCGCTTGGTTTCTTGCCAAATTCCTACTATAGTCATTCTATTTATGTAATACTCATTGTGTGATGATTATGGACCTAATTAACAAGTTACTTCCCCATAATAAAGTTTAAGTTAAGTTCGTCTCCAAAGGAGGAACCTTTGGTGACCAAAAGTTTATCCTTCCTTTTTCGCTTGGATTCTTCCCAAATTCCTACTATAGTTCAGTCTATTTAAGTAATACTAATTGTGTGATGTTTATGGACCTAATTAACAAGTTACTTTCCGATAATAAAGTTTAACTTAAGTTCGTCTCCAAAGGAGGAACCTTTGGTGACCAAAAGTTTATCCTTCCTTTTTCGCTTGGATTCTTCCCAAATTCCTACTATAGTTCATTCTATTTACGTAATACTCATTGTATGATGATTATTGACCTAATTAACAAGTTACTTTCCCAAAATAAAGTTTAAGTTAAGTTCGTCTCCAAAGGAGGAAACTTTGGTGACCAAAATTTTATCCATCCTTTTTCGCTTGGTTTCTTGCCAAATTCCTACTATAGTTCATTCTATTTATGTAATACTAATTGTATGATGATTATTGACCTAATTAACAAGTTAGTTCCTGATAATAAAGTTTAACTTAAGTTCGTCTCCAAAGGAGGAAACTTTGGTGACCAAAATTTTATCCATCCTTTTTCGCTTGGTTTCTTGCCAAATTCCTACTATAGTTCATTCTATTTATGTAATACTAATTGTATGATGATTATTGACCTAATTAACAACTTAGTTCCCGATAATAAAGTTTAACTTAAGTTCGTCTCCAAAGGAGGAACCTTTGGTGACCAAAATTTTATCCATCCTTTTTCGCTTGGTTTCTTGCCAAATTCCTACTATAGTTCATTCTATTTATGTAATACTAATTGTATGATGATTATTGACCTAATTAACAAGTTACTTCCCGATAATAAAGTTTAACTTAAGTTCGTCTCCAAAGTAGGAACCTTTGGTGACCAAAATTTTATCCTACCTTTTTGGCTTGGTTTCTTCCCAAATTCCTACTATAGTTCATTCTATTTATGTAATACTCATTGTATGATGTTTATGGACCTAATTAACAAGTTACTTTCCGATAATAAAGTTTAACTTAAGTTCGTCTCCAAAGTAGGAACCTTTGGTGACCAAAAGTTTATCCTTCCTTTTTCGCTTGGATTCTTCCCAAATTCCTACTATAGTTCAGTCTATTTAAGTAATACTAATTGTGTGATGTTTATGGACCTAATTAACAAGTTACTTTCCGATAATAAAGTTTAACTTAAGTTCGTCTCCAAAGGAGGAACCTTTGGTGACCAAAATTTTATCCATCCTTTTTCGCTTGGTTTCTTGCCAAATTCCTACTATAGTTCATTCTATTTATGTAATACTAATTGTATGATGATTATTGACCTAATTAACAACTTAGTTCCCGATAATAAAGTTTAACTTAAGTTCGTCTCCAAAGGAGGAACCTTTGGTGACCAAAATTTTATCCATCCTTTTTCGCTTGGTTTCTTGCCAAATTCCTACTATAGTTCATTCTATATATGTAATACTAATTGTATGATGATTATTGACCTAATTAACAAGTTAGTTCCCGATAATAAAGTTTAACTTAAGTTCGTCTCCAAAGTAGGAACCTTTGGTGACCAAAATTTTATCCTACCTTTTTGGCTTGGTTTCTTCCCAAATTCCTACTATAGTTCATTCTCTTTATGTAATACTCGTTGTATGATAATTATGGACCTAATTAACAAGTTACTTCCCCATAATAAAGTTTAACGTAAGTTCGTCTCCAAAGGAGGAACCTTTGGTGACCAAAATTTTATCCTACCTTTTTGGCTTGGTTTCTTCCCAAATTCCTACTATAGTTCATTCTATTTATGTAATACTCATTGTATGATGTTTATGGACCTAATTAACAAGTTACTTTCCGATAATAAAGTTTAACTTAAGTTCGTCTCCAAAGTAGGAACCTTTGGTGACCAAAAGTTTATCCTTCCTTTTTCGCTTGGATTCTTCCCAAATTCCTACTATAGTTCATTCTATTTACGTAATACTCATTGTATGATAATCATTGACCTAATTACCAAGTTACTTCCCCAAAATAAAGTTTAAGTTAAGTTCGTCTCCAAAGGAGGAACCTTTGGTGACCAAAATTTTATCCTTCCTTTTTCGCTTGGTTTCTTGCCAAATTCCTACTATAGTCATTCTATTTATGTAATACTCATTGTGTGATGATTATGGACCTAATTAACAAGTTACTTCCCCATAATAAAGTTTAAGTTAAGTTCGTCTCCAAAGGAGGAACCTTTGGTGACCAAAAGTTTATCCTTCCTTTTTCGCTTGGATTCTTCCCAAATTCCTACTATAGTTCAGTCTATTTAAGTAATACTAATTGTGTGATGTTTATGGACCTAATTAACAAGTTACTTTCCGATAATAAAGTTTAACTTAAGTTCGTCTCCAAAGGAGGAACCTTTGGTGACCAAAATTTTATCCATCCTTTTTCGCTTGGTTTCTTGCCAAATTCCTACTATAGTTCATTCTATTTATGTAATACTAATTGTATGATGATTATTGACCTAATTAACAACTTAGTTCCCGATAATAAAGTTTAACTTAAGTTCGTCTCCAAAGGAGGAACCTTTGGTGACCAAAATTTTATCCATCCTTTTTCGCTTGGTTTCTTGCCAAATTCCTACTATAGTTCATTCTATTTATGTAATACTAATTGTATGATGATTATTGACCTAATTAACAAGTTACTTCCCGATAATAAAGTTTAACTTAAGTTCGTCTCCAAAGTAGGAACCTTTGGTGACCAAAATTTTATCCTACCTTTTTGGCTTGGTTTCTTCCCAAATTCCTACTATAGTTCATTCTATTTATGTAATACTCATTGTATGATGTTTATGGACCTAATTAACAAGTTACTTTCCGATAATAAAGTTTAACTTAAGTTCGTCTCCAAAGTAGGAACCTTTGGTGACCAAAAGTTTATCCTTCCTTTTTCGCTTGGATTCTTCCCAAATTCCTACTATAGTTCAGTCTATTTAAGTAATACTAATTGTGTGATGTTTATGGACCTAATTAACAAGTTACTTTCCGATAATAAAGTTTAACTTAAGTTCGTCTCCAAAGGAGGAACCTTTGGTGACCAAAATTTTATCCATCCTTTTTCGCTTGGTTTCTTGCCAAATTCCTACTATAGTTCATTCTATTTATGTAATACTAATTGTATGATGATTATTGACCTAATTAACAACTTAGTTCCCGATAATAAAGTTTAACTTAAGTTCGTCTCCAAAGGAGGAACCTTTGGTGACCAAAATTTTATCCATCCTTTTTCGCTTGGTTTCTTGCCAAATTCCTACTATAGTTCATTCTATATATGTAATACTAATTGTATGATGATTATTGACCTAATTAACAAGTTAGTTCCCGATAATAAAGTTTAACTTAAGTTCGTCTCCAAAGTAGGAACCTTTGGTGACCAAAATTTTATCCTACCTTTTTGGCTTGGTTTCTTCCCAAATTCCTACTATAGTTCATTCTCTTTATGTAATACTCGTTGTATGATAATTATGGACCTAATTAACAAGTTACTTCCCCATAATAAAGTTTAACGTAAGTTCGTCTCCAAAGGAGGAACCTTTGGTGACCAAAATTTTATCCTACCTTTTTGGCTTGGTTTCTTCCCAAATTCCTACTATAGTTCATTCTATTTATGTAATACTCATTGTATGATGTTTATGGACCTAATTAACAAGTTACTTTCCGATAATAAAGTTTAACTTAAGTTCGTCTCCAAAGTAGGAACCTTTGGTGACCAAAAGTTTATCCTTCCTTTTTCGCTTGGTTTCTTGCCAAATTCCTACTATAGTTCATTCTATTTATGTAATACTAATTGTATGATGATTATTGACCTAATTAACAAGTTACTTCCCGATAATAAAGTTTAACTTAAGTTCGTCTCCAAAGTAGGAACCTTTGGTGACCAAAATTTTATCCTACCTTTTTGGCTTGGTTTCTTCCCAAATTCCTACTATAGTTCATTCTATTTATGTAATACTCATTGTATGATGTTTATGGACCTAATTAACAAGTTACTTTCCGATAATAAAGTTTAACTTAAGTTCGTCTCCAAAGTAGGAACCTTTGGTGACCAAAAGTTTATCCTTCCTTTTTCGCTTGGATTCTTCCCAAATTCCTACTATAGTTCAGTCTATTTAAGTAATACTAATTGTGTGATGTTTATGGACCTAATTAACAAGTTACTTTCCGATAATAAAGTTTAACTTAAGTTCGTCTCCAAAGGAGGAACCTTTGGTGACCAAAATTTTATCCATCCTTTTTCGCTTGGTTTCTTGCCAAATTCCTACTATAGTTCATTCTATTTATGTAATACTAATTGTATGATGATTATTGACCTAATTAACAAGTTAGTTCCTGATAATAAAGTTTAACTTAAGTTCGTCTCCAAAGGAGGAAACTTTGGTGACCAAAATTTTATCCATCCTTTTTCGCTTGGTTTCTTGCCAAATTCCTACTATAGTTCATTCTATTTATGTAATACTAATTGTATGATGATTATTGACCTAATTAACAACTTAGTTCCCGATAATAAAGTTTAACTTAAGTTCGTCTCCAAAGGAGGAACCTTTGGTGACCAAAATTTTATCCATCCTTTTTCGCTTGGTTTCTTGCCAAATTCCTACTATAGTTCATTCTATTTATGTAATACTAATTGTATGATGATTATTGACCTAATTAACAAGTTACTTCCCGATAATAAAGTTTAACTTAAGTTCGTCTCCAAAGTAGGAACCTTTGGTGACCAAAATTTTATCCTACCTTTTTGGCTTGGTTTCTTCCCAAATTCCTACTATAGTTCATTCTATTTATGTAATACTCATTGTATGATGTTTATGGACCTAATTAACAAGTTACTTTCCGATAATAAAGTTTAACTTAAGTTCGTCTCCAAAGTAGGAACCTTTGGTGACCAAAAGTTTATCCTTCCTTTTTCGCTTGGATTCTTCCCAAATTCCTACTATAGTTCAGTCTATTTAAGTAATACTAATTGTGTGATGTTTATGGACCTAATTAACAAGTTACTTTCCGATAATAAAGTTTAACTTAAGTTCGTCTCCAAAGGAGGAACCTTTGGTGACCAAAATTTTATCCATCCTTTTTCGCTTGGTTTCTTGCCAAATTCCTACTATAGTTCATTCTATTTATGTAATACTAATTGTATGATGATTATTGACCTAATTAACAACTTAGTTCCCGATAATAAAGTTTAACTTAAGTTCGTCTCCAAAGGAGGAACCTTTGGTGACCAAAATTTTATCCATCCTTTTTCGCTTGGTTTCTTGCCAAATTCCTACTATAGTTCATTCTATATATGTAATACTAATTGTATGATGATTATTGACCTAATTAACAAGTTAGTTCCCGATAATAAAGTTTAACTTAAGTTCGTCTCCAAAGTAGGAACCTTTGGTGACCAAAATTTTATCCTACCTTTTTGGCTTGGTTTCTTCCCAAATTCCTACTATAGTTCATTCTCTTTATGTAATACTCGTTGTATGATAATTATGGACCTAATTAACAAGTTACTTCCCCATAATAAAGTTTAACGTAAGTTCGTCTCCAAAGGAGGAACCTTTGGTGACCAAAATTTTATCCTACCTTTTTGGCTTGGTTTCTTCCCAAATTCCTACTATAGTTCATTCTATTTATGTAATACTCATTGTATGATGTTTATGGACCTAATTAACAAGTTACTTTCCGATAATAAAGTTTAACTTAAGTTCGTCTCCAAAGTAGGAACCTTTGGTGACCAAAAGTTTATATTTCCTTTTTCGCTTGGATTCTTCCCAAATTCCTACTATAGTTCATTCTATTTACATAATACTCATTGTATGATAATCATTGACCTAATTACCAAGTTACTTAACCAAAATAAAGTTTAAGTTAAGTTCGTCTCCAAAGGAGGAACCTTTGGTGACCAAAATTTTATCCTTCCTTTTTCGCTTGGTTTCTTGCCAAATTCCTACTATAGTTCATTCTATTTATGTAATACTCATTGTATGATGATTATGGACCTAATTAACAAGTTACTTCCCAATAATAAGGTTTAATTTAAGTTCGTCTCCAAAGGAGGAACCTTTGGTGACCAAAATTTTATCCTTCCTTTTTCGCTTGGTTGCTTGCCAAATTCCTACTATAGTTCATTCTATTTATGTAATACTCATTGTGTGATGATTATGGACCTAATTAACAAGTTACTTCCCCAAAATAAAGTTTAAGTTAAGTTCGTCTCCAAAGGAGGAACCTTTGGTGACCAAAAGTTTATCCTTTATTTTTCGCTTGGATTCTTGCCAAATTCCTACTATAGTTCATTCTATTTAAGTAATACTAATTGTGTGATGTTTATGGACCTAATTAACAAGTTACTTTCCGATAATAAAGTTTAACTTAAGTTCGTCTCCAAAGTAGGAACCTTTGGTGACCAAAAGTTTATCCTTCCTTTTTCGCTTGGATTCTTCCCAAATTCCTACTATAGTTCATTCTATTTACGTAATACTCATTGTATGATAATCATTGACCTAATTACCAAGTTACTTCCCCAAAATAAAGTTTAAGTTAAGTTCGTCTCCAAAGGAGGAACCTTTGGTGACCAAAATTTTATCCTTCCTTTTTCGCTTGGTTTCTTGCCAAATTCCTACTATAGTCATTCTATTTATGTAATACTCATTGTGTGATGATTATGGACCTAATTAACAAGTTACTTCCCCATAATAAAGTTTAAGTTAAGTTCGTCTCCAAAGGAGGAACCTTTGGTGACCAAAAGTTTATCCTTCCTTTTTCGCTTGGATTCTTGCCAAATTCCTACTATAGTTCATTCTATTTATGTAATACTAATTGTATGATGATTATTGACCTAATTAACAAGTTACTTCCCGATAATAAAGTTTATCTTAAGTTCGTCTCCAAAGTAGGAACCTTTGGTGACCAAAATTTTATCCTACCTTTTTGGCTTGGTTTCTTCCCAAATTCCTACTATAGTTCATTCTATTTATGTAATACTCATTGTACGATGTTTATGGACCTAATTAACAAGTTACTTTCCGATAATAAAGTTTAACTTAAGTTCGTCTCCAAAGTAGGAACCTTTGGTGACCAAAAGTTTATCCTTCCTTTTTCGCTTGGATTCTTCCCAAATTCCTACTATAGTTCAGTCTATTTAAGTAATACTAATTGTGTGATGTTTATGGACCTAATTAACAAGTTACTTTCCGATAATAAAGTTTAACTTAAGTTCGTCTCCAAAGGAGGAACCTTTGGTGACCAAAATTTTATCCATCCTTTTTCGCTTGGTTTCTTGCCAAATTCCTACTATAGTTCATTCTATTTATGTAATACTAATTGTATGATGATTATTGACCTAATTAACAACTTAGTTCCCGATAATAAAGTTTAACTTAAGTTCGTCTCCAAAGGAGGAACCTTTGGTGACCAAAATTTTATCCATCCTTTTTCGCTTGGTTTCTTGCCAAATTCCTACTATAGTTCATTCTATTTATGTAATACTAATTGTATGATGATTATTGACCTAATTAACAAGTTACTTCCCGATAATAAAGTTTAACTTAAGTTCGTCTCCAAAGTAGGAACCTTTGGTGACCAAAATTTTATCCTACCTTTTTGGCTTGGTTTCTTCCCAAATTCCTACTATAGTTCATTCTATTTATGTAATACTCATTGTATGATGTTTATGGACCTAATTAACAAGTTACTTTCCGATAATAAAGTTTAACTTAAGTTCGTCTCCAAAGTAGGAACCTTTGGTGACCAAAAGTTTATCCTTCCTTTTTCGCTTGGATTCTTCCCAAATTCCTACTATAGTTCAGTCTATTTAAGTAATACTAATTGTGTGATGTTTATGGACCTAATTAACAAGTTACTTTCCGATAATAAAGTTTAACTTAAGTTCGTCTCCAAAGGAGGAACCTTTGGTGACCAAAATTTTATCCATCCTTTTTCGCTTGGTTTCTTGCCAAATTCCTACTATAGTTCATTCTATTTATGTAATACTAATTGTATGATGATTATTGACCTAATTAACAACTTAGTTCCCGATAATAAAGTTTAACTTAAGTTCGTCTCCAAAGGAGGAACCTTTGGTGACCAAAATTTTATCCATCCTTTTTCGCTTGGTTTCTTGCCAAATTCCTACTATAGTTCATTCTATTTATGTAATACTAATTGTATGATGATTATTGACCTAATTAACAAGTTAGTTCCTGATAATAAAGTTTAACTTAAGTTCGTCTCCAAAGGAGGAAACTTTGGTGACCAAAATTTTATCCATCCTTTTTCGCTTGGTTTCTTGCCAAATTCCTACTATAGTTCATTCTATTTATGTAATACTAATTGTATGATGATTATTGACCTAATTAACAACTTAGTTCCCGATAATAAAGTTTAACTTAAGTTCGTCTCCAAAGGAGGAACCTTTGGTGACCAAAATTTTATCCATCCTTTTTCGCTTGGTTTCTTGCCAAATTCCTACTATAGTTCATTCTATTTATGTAATACTAATTGTATGATGATTATTGACCTAATTAACAAGTTACTTCCCGATAATAAAGTTTAACTTAAGTTCGTCTCCAAAGTAGGAACCTTTGGTGACCAAAATTTTATCCTACCTTTTTGGCTTGGTTTCTTCCCAAATTCCTACTATAGTTCATTCTATTTATGTAATACTCATTGTATGATGTTTATGGACCTAATTAACAAGTTACTTTCCGATAATAAAGTTTAACTTAAGTTCGTCTCCAAAGTAGGAACCTTTGGTGACCAAAAGTTTATCCTTCCTTTTTCGCTTGGATTCTTCCCAAATTCCTACTATAGTTCAGTCTATTTAAGTAATACTAATTGTGTGATGTTTATGGACCTAATTAACAAGTTACTTTCCGATAATAAAGTTTAACTTAAGTTCGTCTCCAAAGGAGGAACCTTTGGTGACCAAAATTTTATCCATCCTTTTTCGCTTGGTTTCTTGCCAAATTCCTACTATAGTTCATTCTATTTATGTAATACTAATTGTATGATGATTATTGACCTAATTAACAACTTAGTTCCCGATAATAAAGTTTAACTTAAGTTCGTCTCCAAAGGAGGAACCTTTGGTGACCAAAATTTTATCCATCCTTTTTCGCTTGGTTTCTTGCCAAATTCCTACTATAGTTCATTCTATATATGTAATACTAATTGTATGATGATTATTGACCTAATTAACAAGTTAGTTCCCGATAATAAAGTTTAACTTAAGTTCGTCTCCAAAGTAGGAACCTTTGGTGACCAAAATTTTATCCTACCTTTTTGGCTTGGTTTCTTCCCAAATTCCTACTATAGTTCATTCTCTTTATGTAATACTCGTTGTATGATAATTATGGACCTAATTAACAAGTTACTTCCCCATAATAAAGTTTAACGTAAGTTCGTCTCCAAAGGAGGAACCTTTGGTGACCAAAATTTTATCCTACCTTTTTGGCTTGGTTTCTTCCCAAATTCCTACTATAGTTCATTCTATTTATGTAATACTCATTGTATGATGTTTATGGACCTAATTAACAAGTTACTTTCCGATAATAAAGTTTAACTTAAGTTCGTCTCCAAAGTAGGAACCTTTGGTGACCAAAAGTTTATCCTTCCTTTTTCGCTTGGATTCTTCCCAAATTCCTACTATAGTTCATTCTATTTACGTAATACTCATTGTATGATAATCATTGACCTAATTACCAAGTTACTTCCCCAAAATAAAGTTTAAGTTAAGTTCGTCTCCAAAGGAGGAACCTTTGGTGACCAAAATTTTATCCTTCCTTTTTCGCTTGGTTTCTTGCCAAATTCCTACTATAGTCATTCTATTTATGTAATACTCATTGTGTGATGATTATGGACCTAATTAACAAGTTACTTCCCCATAATAAAGTTTAAGTTAAGTTCGTCTCCAAAGGAGGAACCTTTGGTGACCAAAAGTTTATCCTTCCTTTTTCGCTTGGATTCTTCCCAAATTCCTACTATAGTTCAGTCTATTTAAGTAATACTAATTGTGTGATGTTTATGGACCTAATTAACAAGTTACTTTCCGATAATAAAGTTTAACTTAAGTTCGTCTCCAAAGGAGGAACCTTTGGTGACCAAAATTTTATCCATCCTTTTTCGCTTGGTTTCTTGCCAAATTCCTACTATAGTTCATTCTATTTATGTAATACTAATTGTATGATGATTATTGACCTAATTAACAACTTAGTTCCCGATAATAAAGTTTAACTTAAGTTCGTCTCCAAAGGAGGAACCTTTGGTGACCAAAATTTTATCCATCCTTTTTCGCTTGGTTTCTTGCCAAATTCCTACTATAGTTCATTCTATTTATGTAATACTAATTGTATGATGATTATTGACCTAATTAACAAGTTACTTCCCGATAATAAAGTTTAACTTAAGTTCGTCTCCAAAGTAGGAACCTTTGGTGACCAAAATTTTATCCTACCTTTTTGGCTTGGTTTCTTCCCAAATTCCTACTATAGTTCATTCTATTTATGTAATACTCATTGTATGATGTTTATGGACCTAATTAACAAGTTACTTTCCGATAATAAAGTTTAACTTAAGTTCGTCTCCAAAGTAGGAACCTTTGGTGACCAAAAGTTTATCCTTCCTTTTTCGCTTGGATTCTTCCCAAATTCCTACTATAGTTCAGTCTATTTAAGTAATACTAATTGTGTGATGTTTATGGACCTAATTAACAAGTTACTTTCCGATAATAAAGTTTAACTTAAGTTCGTCTCCAAAGGAGGAACCTTTGGTGACCAAAATTTTATCCATCCTTTTTCGCTTGGTTTCTTGCCAAATTCCTACTATAGTTCATTCTATTTATGTAATACTAATTGTATGATGATTATTGACCTAATTAACAACTTAGTTCCCGATAATAAAGTTTAACTTAAGTTCGTCTCCAAAGGAGGAACCTTTGGTGACCAAAATTTTATCCATCCTTTTTCGCTTGGTTTCTTGCCAAATTCCTACTATAGTTCATTCTATATATGTAATACTAATTGTATGATGATTATTGACCTAATTAACAAGTTAGTTCCCGATAATAAAGTTTAACTTAAGTTCGTCTCCAAAGTAGGAACCTTTGGTGACCAAAATTTTATCCTACCTTTTTGGCTTGGTTTCTTCCCAAATTCCTACTATAGTTCATTCTCTTTATGTAATACTCGTTGTATGATAATTATGGACCTAATTAACAAGTTACTTCCCCATAATAAAGTTTAACGTAAGTTCGTCTCCAAAGGAGGAACCTTTGGTGACCAAAATTTTATCCTACCTTTTTGGCTTGGTTTCTTCCCAAATTCCTACTATAGTTCATTCTATTTATGTAATACTCATTGTATGATGTTTATGGACCTAATTAACAAGTTACTTTCCGATAATAAAGTTTAACTTAAGTTCGTCTCCAAAGTAGGAACCTTTGGTGACCAAAAGTTTATCCTTCCTTTTTCGCTTGGTTTCTTGCCAAATTCCTACTATAGTTCATTCTATTTATGTAATACTAATTGTATGATGATTATTGACCTAATTAACAAGTTACTTCCCGATAATAAAGTTTAACTTAAGTTCGTCTCCAAAGTAGGAACCTTTGGTGACCAAAATTTTATCCTACCTTTTTGGCTTGGTTTCTTCCCAAATTCCTACTATAGTTCATTCTATTTATGTAATACTCATTGTATGATGTTTATGGACCTAATTAACAAGTTACTTTCCGATAATAAAGTTTAACTTAAGTTCGTCTCCAAAGTAGGAACCTTTGGTGACCAAAAGTTTATCCTTCCTTTTTCGCTTGGATTCTTCCCAAATTCCTACTATAGTTCAGTCTATTTAAGTAATACTAATTGTGTGATGTTTATGGACCTAATTAACAAGTTACTTTCCGATAATAAAGTTTAACTTAAGTTCGTCTCCAAAGGAGGAACCTTTGGTGACCAAAATTTTATCCATCCTTTTTCGCTTGGTTTCTTGCCAAATTCCTACTATAGTTCATTCTATTTATGTAATACTAATTGTATGATGATTATTGACCTAATTAACAAGTTAGTTCCTGATAATAAAGTTTAACTTAAGTTCGTCTCCAAAGGAGGAAACTTTGGTGACCAAAATTTTATCCATCCTTTTTCGCTTGGTTTCTTGCCAAATTCCTACTATAGTTCATTCTATTTATGTAATACTAATTGTATGATGATTATTGACCTAATTAACAACTTAGTTCCCGATAATAAAGTTTAACTTAAGTTCGTCTCCAAAGGAGGAACCTTTGGTGACCAAAATTTTATCCATCCTTTTTCGCTTGGTTTCTTGCCAAATTCCTACTATAGTTCATTCTATTTATGTAATACTAATTGTATGATGATTATTGACCTAATTAACAAGTTACTTCCCGATAATAAAGTTTAACTTAAGTTCGTCTCCAAAGTAGGAACCTTTGGTGACCAAAATTTTATCCTACCTTTTTGGCTTGGTTTCTTCCCAAATTCCTACTATAGTTCATTCTATTTATGTAATACTCATTGTATGATGTTTATGGACCTAATTAACAAGTTACTTTCCGATAATAAAGTTTAACTTAAGTTCGTCTCCAAAGTAGGAACCTTTGGTGACCAAAAGTTTATCCTTCCTTTTTCGCTTGGATTCTTCCCAAATTCCTACTATAGTTCAGTCTATTTAAGTAATACTAATTGTGTGATGTTTATGGACCTAATTAACAAGTTACTTTCCGATAATAAAGTTTAACTTAAGTTCGTCTCCAAAGGAGGAACCTTTGGTGACCAAAATTTTATCCATCCTTTTTCGCTTGGTTTCTTGCCAAATTCCTACTATAGTTCATTCTATTTATGTAATACTAATTGTATGATGATTATTGACCTAATTAACAACTTAGTTCCCGATAATAAAGTTTAACTTAAGTTCGTCTCCAAAGGAGGAACCTTTGGTGACCAAAATTTTATCCATCCTTTTTCGCTTGGTTTCTTGCCAAATTCCTACTATAGTTCATTCTATATATGTAATACTAATTGTATGATGATTATTGACCTAATTAACAAGTTAGTTCCCGATAATAAAGTTTAACTTAAGTTCGTCTCCAAAGTAGGAACCTTTGGTGACCAAAATTTTATCCTACCTTTTTGGCTTGGTTTCTTCCCAAATTCCTACTATAGTTCATTCTCTTTATGTAATACTCGTTGTATGATAATTATGGACCTAATTAACAAGTTACTTCCCCATAATAAAGTTTAACGTAAGTTCGTCTCCAAAGGAGGAACCTTTGGTGACCAAAATTTTATCCTACCTTTTTGGCTTGGTTTCTTCCCAAATTCCTACTATAGTTCATTCTATTTATGTAATACTCATTGTATGATGTTTATGGACCTAATTAACAAGTTACTTTCCGATAATAAAGTTTAACTTAAGTTCGTCTCCAAAGTAGGAACCTTTGGTGACCAAAAGTTTATATTTCCTTTTTCGCTTGGATTCTTCCCAAATTCCTACTATAGTTCATTCTATTTACATAATACTCATTGTATGATAATCATTGACCTAATTACCAAGTTACTTAACCAAAATAAAGTTTAAGTTAAGTTCGTCTCCAAAGGAGGAACCTTTGGTGACCAAAATTTTATCCTTCCTTTTTCGCTTGGTTTCTTGCCAAATTCCTACTATAGTTCATTCTATTTATGTAATACTCATTGTATGATGATTATGGACCTAATTAACAAGTTACTTCCCAATAATAAGGTTTAATTTAAGTTCGTCTCCAAAGGAGGAACCTTTGGTGACCAAAATTTTATCCTTCCTTTTTCGCTTGGTTGCTTGCCAAATTCCTACTATAGTTCATTCTATTTATGTAATACTCATTGTGTGATGATTATGGACCTAATTAACAAGTTACTTCCCCAAAATAAAGTTTAAGTTAAGTTCGTCTCCAAAGGAGGAACCTTTGGTGACCAAAAGTTTATCCTTTATTTTTCGCTTGGATTCTTGCCAAATTCCTACTATAGTTCATTCTATTTAAGTAATACTAATTGTGTGATGTTTATGGACCTAATTAACAAGTTACTTTCCGATAATAAAGTTTAACTTAAGTTCGTCTCCAAAGTAGGAACCTTTGGTGACCAAAAGTTTATCCTTCCTTTTTCGCTTGGATTCTTCCCAAATTCCTACTATAGTTCATTCTATTTACGTAATACTCATTGTATGATAATCATTGACCTAATTACCAAGTTACTTCCCCAAAATAAAGTTTAAGTTAAGTTCGTCTCCAAAGGAGGAACCTTTGGTGACCAAAATTTTATCCTTCCTTTTTCGCTTGGTTTCTTGCCAAATTCCTACTATAGTCATTCTATTTATGTAATACTCATTGTGTGATGATTATGGACCTAATTAACAAGTTACTTCCCCATAATAAAGTTTAAGTTAAGTTCGTCTCCAAAGGAGGAACCTTTGGTGACCAAAAGTTTATCCTTCCTTTTTCGCTTGGATTCTTGCCAAATTCCTACTATAGTTCATTCTATTTATGTAATACTAATTGTATGATGATTATTGACCTAATTAACAAGTTACTTCCCGATAATAAAGTTTATCTTAAGTTCGTCTCCAAAGTAGGAACCTTTGGTGACCAAAATTTTATCCTACCTTTTTGGCTTGGTTTCTTCCC
Source organism: Medicago sativa (assembly GCF_051527215.1). Taxonomy (NCBI): domain Eukaryota; kingdom Viridiplantae; phylum Streptophyta; class Magnoliopsida; order Fabales; family Fabaceae; genus Medicago; species Medicago sativa. The sequence goes on along the minus strand of NC_140752.1, from coordinate 44,332,637 downwards.
AAATTCCTACTATAGTTCATTCTATTTATGTAATACTCATTGTACGATGTTTATGGACCTAATTAACAAGTTACTTTCCGATAATAAAGTTTAACTTAAGTTCGTCTCCAAAGTAGGAACCTTTGGTGACCAAAAGTTTATCCTTCCTTTTTCGCTTGGATTCTTCCCAAATTCCTACTATAGTTCAGTCTATTTAAGTAATACTAATTGTGTGATGTTTATGGACCTAATTAACAAGTTACTTTCCGATAATAAAGTTTAACTTAAGTTCGTCTCCAAAGGAGGAACCTTTGGTGACCAAAATTTTATCCATCCTTTTTCGCTTGGTTTCTTGCCAAATTCCTACTATAGTTCATTCTATTTATGTAATACTAATTGTATGATGATTATTGACCTAATTAACAACTTAGTTCCCGATAATAAAGTTTAACTTAAGTTCGTCTCCAAAGGAGGAACCTTTGGTGACCAAAATTTTATCCATCCTTTTTCGCTTGGTTTCTTGCCAAATTCCTACTATAGTTCATTCTATTTATGTAATACTAATTGTATGATGATTATTGACCTAATTAACAAGTTACTTCCCGATAATAAAGTTTAACTTAAGTTCGTCTCCAAAGTAGGAACCTTTGGTGACCAAAATTTTATCCTACCTTTTTGGCTTGGTTTCTTCCCAAATTCCTACTATAGTTCATTCTATTTATGTAATACTCATTGTATGATGTTTATGGACCTAATTAACAAGTTACTTTCCGATAATAAAGTTTAACTTAAGTTCGTCTCCAAAGTAGGAACCTTTGGTGACCAAAAGTTTATCCTTCCTTTTTCGCTTGGATTCTTCCCAAATTCCTACTATAGTTCAGTCTATTTAAGTAATACTAATTGTGTGATGTTTATGGACCTAATTAACAAGTTACTTTCCGATAATAAAGTTTAACTTAAGTTCGTCTCCAAAGGAGGAACCTTTGGTGACCAAAATTTTATCCATCCTTTTTCGCTTGGTTTCTTGCCAAATTCCTACTATAGTTCATTCTATTTATGTAATACTAATTGTATGATGATTATTGACCTAATTAACAACTTAGTTCCCGATAATAAAGTTTAACTTAAGTTCGTCTCCAAAGGAGGAACCTTTGGTGACCAAAATTTTATCCATCCTTTTTCGCTTGGTTTCTTGCCAAATTCCTACTATAGTTCATTCTATTTATGTAATACTAATTGTATGATGATTATTGACCTAATTAACAAGTTACTTCCCGATAATAAAGTTTAACTTAAGTTCGTCTCCAAAGTAGGAACCTTTGGTGACCAAAATTTTATCCTACCTTTTTGGCTTGGTTTCTTCCCAAATTCCTACTATAGTTCATTCTATTTATGTAATACTCATTGTATGATGTTTATGGACCTAATTAACAAGTTACTTTCCGATAATAAAGTTTAACTTAAGTTCGTCTCCAAAGTAGGAACCTTTGGTGACCAAAAGTTTATCCTTCCTTTTTCGCTTGGATTCTTCCCAAATTCCTACTATAGTTCAGTCTATTTAAGTAATACTAATTGTGTGATGTTTATGGACCTAATTAACAAGTTACTTTCCGATAATAAAGTTTAACTTAAGTTCGTCTCCAAAGGAGGAACCTTTGGTGACCAAAATTTTATCCATCCTTTTTCGCTTGGTTTCTTGCCAAATTCCTACTATAGTTCATTCTATTTATGTAATACTAATTGTATGATGATTATTGACCTAATTAACAACTTAGTTCCCGATAATAAAGTTTAACTTAAGTTCGTCTCCAAAGGAGGAACCTTTGGTGACCAAAATTTTATCCATCCTTTTTCGCTTGGTTTCTTGCCAAATTCCTACTATAGTTCATTCTATATATGTAATACTAATTGTATGATGATTATTGACCTAATTAACAAGTTAGTTCCCGATAATAAAGTTTAACTTAAGTTCGTCTCCAAAGTAGGAACCTTTGGTGACCAAAATTTTATCCTACCTTTTTGGCTTGGTTTCTTCCCAAATTCCTACTATAGTTCATTCTCTTTATGTAATACTCGTTGTATGATAATTATGGACCTAATTAACAAGTTACTTCCCCATAATAAAGTTTAACGTAAGTTCGTCTCCAAAGGAGGAACCTTTGGTGACCAAAATTTTATCCTACCTTTTTGGCTTGGTTTCTTCCCAAATTCCTACTATAGTTCATTCTATTTATGTAATACTCATTGTATGATGTTTATGGACCTAATTAACAAGTTACTTTCCGATAATAAAGTTTAACTTAAGTTCGTCTCCAAAGTAGGAACCTTTGGTGACCAAAAGTTTATCCTTCCTTTTTCGCTTGGTTTCTTGCCAAATTCCTACTATAGTTCATTCTATTTATGTAATACTAATTGTATGATGATTATTGACCTAATTAACAAGTTACTTCCCGATAATAAAGTTTAACTTAAGTTCGTCTCCAAAGTAGGAACCTTTGGTGACCAAAATTTTATCCTACCTTTTTGGCTTGGTTTCTTCCCAAATTCCTACTATAGTTCATTCTATTTATGTAATACTCATTGTATGATGTTTATGGACCTAATTAACAAGTTACTTTCCGATAATAAAGTTTAACTTAAGTTCGTCTCCAAAGTAGGAACCTTTGGTGACCAAAAGTTTATCCTTCCTTTTTCGCTTGGATTCTTCCCAAATTCCTACTATAGTTCAGTCTATTTAAGTAATACTAATTGTGTGATGTTTATGGACCTAATTAACAAGTTACTTTCCGATAATAAAGTTTAACTTAAGTTCGTCTCCAAAGGAGGAACCTTTGGTGACCAAAATTTTATCCATCCTTTTTCGCTTGGTTTCTTGCCAAATTCCTACTATAGTTCATTCTATTTATGTAATACTAATTGTATGATGATTATTGACCTAATTAACAAGTTAGTTCCTGATAATAAAGTTTAACTTAAGTTCGTCTCCAAAGGAGGAAACTTTGGTGACCAAAATTTTATCCATCCTTTTTCGCTTGGTTTCTTGCCAAATTCCTACTATAGTTCATTCTATTTATGTAATACTAATTGTATGATGATTATTGACCTAATTAACAACTTAGTTCCCGATAATAAAGTTTAACTTAAGTTCGTCTCCAAAGGAGGAACCTTTGGTGACCAAAATTTTATCCATCCTTTTTCGCTTGGTTTCTTGCCAAATTCCTACTATAGTTCATTCTATTTATGTAATACTAATTGTATGATGATTATTGACCTAATTAACAAGTTACTTCCCGATAATAAAGTTTAACTTAAGTTCGTCTCCAAAGTAGGAACCTTTGGTGACCAAAATTTTATCCTACCTTTTTGGCTTGGTTTCTTCCCAAATTCCTACTATAGTTCATTCTATTTATGTAATACTCATTGTATGATGTTTATGGACCTAATTAACAAGTTACTTTCCGATAATAAAGTTTAACTTAAGTTCGTCTCCAAAGTAGGAACCTTTGGTGACCAAAAGTTTATCCTTCCTTTTTCGCTTGGATTCTTCCCAAATTCCTACTATAGTTCAGTCTATTTAAGTAATACTAATTGTGTGATGTTTATGGACCTAATTAACAAGTTACTTTCCGATAATAAAGTTTAACTTAAGTTCGTCTCCAAAGGAGGAACCTTTGGTGACCAAAATTTTATCCATCCTTTTTCGCTTGGTTTCTTGCCAAATTCCTACTATAGTTCATTCTATTTATGTAATACTAATTGTATGATGATTATTGACCTAATTAACAACTTAGTTCCCGATAATAAAGTTTAACTTAAGTTCGTCTCCAAAGGAGGAACCTTTGGTGACCAAAATTTTATCCATCCTTTTTCGCTTGGTTTCTTGCCAAATTCCTACTATAGTTCATTCTATATATGTAATACTAATTGTATGATGATTATTGACCTAATTAACAAGTTAGTTCCCGATAATAAAGTTTAACTTAAGTTCGTCTCCAAAGTAGGAACCTTTGGTGACCAAAATTTTATCCTACCTTTTTGGCTTGGTTTCTTCCCAAATTCCTACTATAGTTCATTCTCTTTATGTAATACTCGTTGTATGATAATTATGGACCTAATTAACAAGTTACTTCCCCATAATAAAGTTTAACGTAAGTTCGTCTCCAAAGGAGGAACCTTTGGTGACCAAAATTTTATCCTACCTTTTTGGCTTGGTTTCTTCCCAAATTCCTACTATAGTTCATTCTATTTATGTAATACTCATTGTATGATGTTTATGGACCTAATTAACAAGTTACTTTCCGATAATAAAGTTTAACTTAAGTTCGTCTCCAAAGTAGGAACCTTTGGTGACCAAAAGTTTATCCTTCCTTTTTCGCTTGGTTTCTTGCCAAATTCCTACTATAGTTCATTCTATTTATGTAATACTAATTGTATGATGATTATTGACCTAATTAACAAGTTACTTCCCGATAATAAAGTTTAACTTAAGTTCGTCTCCAAAGTAGGAACCTTTGGTGACCAAAATTTTATCCTACCTTTTTGGCTTGGTTTCTTCCCAAATTCCTACTATAGTTCATTCTATTTATGTAATACTCATTGTATGATGTTTATGGACCTAATTAACAAGTTACTTTCCGATAATAAAGTTTAACTTAAGTTCGTCTCCAAAGTAGGAACCTTTGGTGACCAAAAGTTTATCCTTCCTTTTTCGCTTGGATTCTTCCCAAATTCCTACTATAGTTCAGTCTATTTAAGTAATACTAATTGTGTGATGTTTATGGACCTAATTAACAAGTTACTTTCCGATAATAAAGTTTAACTTAAGTTCGTCTCCAAAGGAGGAACCTTTGGTGACCAAAATTTTATCCATCCTTTTTCGCTTGGTTTCTTGCCAAATTCCTACTATAGTTCATTCTATTTATGTAATACTAATTGTATGATGATTATTGACCTAATTAACAAGTTAGTTCCTGATAATAAAGTTTAACTTAAGTTCGTCTCCAAAGGAGGAAACTTTGGTGACCAAAATTTTATCCATCCTTTTTCGCTTGGTTTCTTGCCAAATTCCTACTATAGTTCATTCTATTTATGTAATACTAATTGTATGATGATTATTGACCTAATTAACAACTTAGTTCCCGATAATAAAGTTTAACTTAAGTTCGTCTCCAAAGGAGGAACCTTTGGTGACCAAAATTTTATCCATCCTTTTTCGCTTGGTTTCTTGCCAAATTCCTACTATAGTTCATTCTATTTATGTAATACTAATTGTATGATGATTATTGACCTAATTAACAAGTTACTTCCCGATAATAAAGTTTAACTTAAGTTCGTCTCCAAAGTAGGAACCTTTGGTGACCAAAATTTTATCCTACCTTTTTGGCTTGGTTTCTTCCCAAATTCCTACTATAGTTCATTCTATTTATGTAATACTCATTGTATGATGTTTATGGACCTAATTAACAAGTTACTTTCCGATAATAAAGTTTAACTTAAGTTCGTCTCCAAAGTAGGAACCTTTGGTGACCAAAAGTTTATCCTTCCTTTTTCGCTTGGATTCTTCCCAAATTCCTACTATAGTTCAGTCTATTTAAGTAATACTAATTGTGTGATGTTTATGGACCTAATTAACAAGTTACTTTCCGATAATAAAGTTTAACTTAAGTTCGTCTCCAAAGGAGGAACCTTTGGTGACCAAAATTTTATCCATCCTTTTTCGCTTGGTTTCTTGCCAAATTCCTACTATAGTTCATTCTATTTATGTAATACTAATTGTATGATGATTATTGACCTAATTAACAACTTAGTTCCCGATAATAAAGTTTAACTTAAGTTCGTCTCCAAAGGAGGAACCTTTGGTGACCAAAATTTTATCCATCCTTTTTCGCTTGGTTTCTTGCCAAATTCCTACTATAGTTCATTCTATTTATGTAATACTAATTGTATGATGATTATTGACCTAATTAACAAGTTACTTCCCGATAATAAAGTTTAACTTAAGTTCGTCTCCAAAGTAGGAACCTTTGGTGACCAAAATTTTATCCTACCTTTTTGGCTTGGTTTCTTCCCAAATTCCTACTATAGTTCATTCTATTTATGTAATACTCATTGTATGATGTTTATGGACCTAATTAACAAGTTACTTTCCGATAATAAAGTTTAACTTAAGTTCGTCTCCAAAGTAGGAACCTTTGGTGACCAAAAGTTTATCCTTCCTTTTTCGCTTGGATTCTTCCCAAATTCCTACTATAGTTCAGTCTATTTAAGTAATACTAATTGTGTGATGTTTATGGACCTAATTAACAAGTTACTTTCCGATAATAAAGTTTAACTTAAGTTCGTCTCCAAAGGAGGAACCTTTGGTGACCAAAATTTTATCCATCCTTTTTCGCTTGGTTTCTTGCCAAATTCCTACTATAGTTCATTCTATTTATGTAATACTAATTGTATGATGATTATTGACCTAATTAACAACTTAGTTCCCGATAATAAAGTTTAACTTAAGTTCGTCTCCAAAGGAGGAACCTTTGGTGACCAAAATTTTATCCATCCTTTTTCGCTTGGTTTCTTGCCAAATTCCTACTATAGTTCATTCTATATATGTAATACTAATTGTATGATGATTATTGACCTAATTAACAAGTTAGTTCCCGATAATAAAGTTTAACTTAAGTTCGTCTCCAAAGTAGGAACCTTTGGTGACCAAAATTTTATCCTACCTTTTTGGCTTGGTTTCTTCCCAAATTCCTACTATAGTTCATTCTCTTTATGTAATACTCGTTGTATGATAATTATGGACCTAATTAACAAGTTACTTCCCCATAATAAAGTTTAACGTAAGTTCGTCTCCAAAGGAGGAACCTTTGGTGACCAAAATTTTATCCTACCTTTTTGGCTTGGTTTCTTCCCAAATTCCTACTATAGTTCATTCTATTTATGTAATACTCATTGTATGATGTTTATGGACCTAATTAACAAGTTACTTTCCGATAATAAAGTTTAACTTAAGTTCGTCTCCAAAGTAGGAACCTTTGGTGACCAAAAGTTTATCCTTCCTTTTTCGCTTGGTTTCTTGCCAAATTCCTACTATAGTTCATTCTATTTATGTAATACTAATTGTATGATGATTATTGACCTAATTAACAAGTTACTTCCCGATAATAAAGTTTAACTTAAGTTCGTCTCCAAAGTAGGAACCTTTGGTGACCAAAATTTTATCCTACCTTTTTGGCTTGGTTTCTTCCCAAATTCCTACTATAGTTCATTCTATTTATGTAATACTCATTGTATGATGTTTATGGACCTAATTAACAAGTTACTTTCCGATAATAAAGTTTAACTTAAGTTCGTCTCCAAAGTAGGAACCTTTGGTGACCAAAAGTTTATCCTTCCTTTTTCGCTTGGATTCTTCCCAAATTCCTACTATAGTTCAGTCTATTTAAGTAATACTAATTGTGTGATGTTTATGGACCTAATTAACAAGTTACTTTCCGATAATAAAGTTTAACTTAAGTTCGTCTCCAAAGGAGGAACCTTTGGTGACCAAAATTTTATCCATCCTTTTTCGCTTGGTTTCTTGCCAAATTCCTACTATAGTTCATTCTATTTATGTAATACTAATTGTATGATGATTATTGACCTAATTAACAAGTTAGTTCCTGATAATAAAGTTTAACTTAAGTTCGTCTCCAAAGGAGGAAACTTTGGTGACCAAAATTTTATCCATCCTTTTTCGCTTGGTTTCTTGCCAAATTCCTACTATAGTTCATTCTATTTATGTAATACTAATTGTATGATGATTATTGACCTAATTAACAACTTAGTTCCCGATAATAAAGTTTAACTTAAGTTCGTCTCCAAAGGAGGAACCTTTGGTGACCAAAATTTTATCCATCCTTTTTCGCTTGGTTTCTTGCCAAATTCCTACTATAGTTCATTCTATTTATGTAATACTAATTGTATGATGATTATTGACCTAATTAACAAGTTACTTCCCGATAATAAAGTTTAACTTAAGTTCGTCTCCAAAGTAGGAACCTTTGGTGACCAAAATTTTATCCTACCTTTTTGGCTTGGTTTCTTCCCAAATTCCTACTATAGTTCATTCTATTTATGTAATACTCATTGTATGATGTTTATGGACCTAATTAACAAGTTACTTTCCGATAATAAAGTTTAACTTAAGTTCGTCTCCAAAGTAGGAACCTTTGGTGACCAAAAGTTTATCCTTCCTTTTTCGCTTGGATTCTTCCCAAATTCCTACTATAGTTCAGTCTATTTAAGTAATACTAATTGTGTGATGTTTATGGACCTAATTAACAAGTTACTTTCCGATAATAAAGTTTAACTTAAGTTCGTCTCCAAAGGAGGAACCTTTGGTGACCAAAATTTTATCCATCCTTTTTCGCTTGGTTTCTTGCCAAATTCCTACTATAGTTCATTCTATTTATGTAATACTAATTGTATGATGATTATTGACCTAATTAACAACTTAGTTCCCGATAATAAAGTTTAACTTAAGTTCGTCTCCAAAGGAGGAACCTTTGGTGACCAAAATTTTATCCATCCTTTTTCGCTTGGTTTCTTGCCAAATTCCTACTATAGTTCATTCTATATATGTAATACTAATTGTATGATGATTATTGACCTAATTAACAAGTTAGTTCCCGATAATAAAGTTTAACTTAAGTTCGTCTCCAAAGTAGGAACCTTTGGTGACCAAAATTTTATCCTACCTTTTTGGCTTGGTTTCTTCCCAAATTCCTACTATAGTTCATTCTCTTTATGTAATACTCGTTGTATGATAATTATGGACCTAATTAACAAGTTACTTCCCCATAATAAAGTTTAACGTAAGTTCGTCTCCAAAGGAGGAACCTTTGGTGACCAAAATTTTATCCTACCTTTTTGGCTTGGTTTCTTCCCAAATTCCTACTATAGTTCATTCTATTTATGTAATACTCATTGTATGATGTTTATGGACCTAATTAACAAGTTACTTTCCGATAATAAAGTTTAACTTAAGTTCGTCTCCAAAGTAGGAACCTTTGGTGACCAAAAGTTTATCCTTCCTTTTTCGCTTGGTTTCTTGCCAAATTCCTACTATAGTTCATTCTATTTATGTAATACTAATTGTATGATGATTATTGACCTAATTAACAAGTTACTTCCCGATAATAAAGTTTAACTTAAGTTCGTCTCCAAAGTAGGAACCTTTGGTGACCAAAATTTTATCCTACCTTTTTGGCTTGGTTTCTTCCCAAATTCCTACTATAGTTCATTCTATTTATGTAATACTCATTGTATGATGTTTATGGACCTAATTAACAAGTTACTTTCCGATAATAAAGTTTAACTTAAGTTCGTCTCCAAAGTAGGAACCTTTGGTGACCAAAAGTTTATCCTTCCTTTTTCGCTTGGATTCTTCCCAAATTCCTACTATAGTTCAGTCTATTTAAGTAATACTAATTGTGTGATGTTTATGGACCTAATTAACAAGTTACTTTCCGATAATAAAGTTTAACTTAAGTTCGTCTCCAAAGGAGGAACCTTTGGTGACCAAAATTTTATCCATCCTTTTTCGCTTGGTTTCTTGCCAAATTCCTACTATAGTTCATTCTATTTATGTAATACTAATTGTATGATGATTATTGACCTAATTAACAAGTTAGTTCCTGATAATAAAGTTTAACTTAAGTTCGTCTCCAAAGGAGGAAACTTTGGTGACCAAAATTTTATCCATCCTTTTTCGCTTGGTTTCTTGCCAAATTCCTACTATAGTTCATTCTATTTATGTAATACTAATTGTATGATGATTATTGACCTAATTAACAACTTAGTTCCCGATAATAAAGTTTAACTTAAGTTCGTCTCCAAAGGAGGAACCTTTGGTGACCAAAATTTTATCCATCCTTTTTCGCTTGGTTTCTTGCCAAATTCCTACTATAGTTCATTCTATTTATGTAATACTAATTGTATGATGATTATTGACCTAATTAACAAGTTACTTCCCGATAATAAAGTTTAACTTAAGTTCGTCTCCAAAGTAGGAACCTTTGGTGACCAAAATTTTATCCTACCTTTTTGGCTTGGTTTCTTCCCAAATTCCTACTATAGTTCATTCTATTTATGTAATACTCATTGTATGATGTTTATGGACCTAATTAACAAGTTACTTTCCGATAATAAAGTTTAACTTAAGTTCGTCTCCAAAGTAGGAACCTTTGGTGACCAAAAGTTTATCCTTCCTTTTTCGCTTGGATTCTTCCCAAATTCCTACTATAGTTCAGTCTATTTAAGTAATACTAATTGTGTGATGTTTATGGACCTAATTAACAAGTTACTTTCCGATAATAAAGTTTAACTTAAGTTCGTCTCCAAAGGAGGAACCTTTGGTGACCAAAATTTTATCCATCCTTTTTCGCTTGGTTTCTTGCCAAATTCCTACTATAGTTCATTCTATTTATGTAATACTAATTGTATGATGATTATTGACCTAATTAACAACTTAGTTCCCGATAATAAAGTTTAACTTAAGTTCGTCTCCAAAGGAGGAACCTTTGGTGACCAAAATTTTATCCATCCTTTTTCGCTTGGTTTCTTGCCAAATTCCTACTATAGTTCATTCTATATATGTAATACTAATTGTATGATGATTATTGACCTAATTAACAAGTTAGTTCCCGATAATAAAGTTTAACTTAAGTTCGTCTCCAAAGTAGGAACCTTTGGTGACCAAAATTTTATCCTACCTTTTTGGCTTGGTTTCTTCCCAAATTCCTACTATAGTTCATTCTCTTTATGTAATACTCGTTGTATGATAATTATGGACCTAATTAACAAGTTACTTCCCCATAATAAAGTTTAACGTAAGTTCGTCTCCAAAGGAGGAACCTTTGGTGACCAAAATTTTATCCTACCTTTTTGGCTTGGTTTCTTCCCAAATTCCTACTATAGTTCATTCTATTTATGTAATACTCATTGTATGATGTTTATGGACCTAATTAACAAGTTACTTTCCGATAATAAAGTTTAACTTAAGTTCGTCTCCAAAGTAGGAACCTTTGGTGACCAAAAGTTTATATTTCCTTTTTCGCTTGGATTCTTCCCAAATTCCTACTATAGTTCATTCTATTTACATAATACTCATTGTATGATAATCATTGACCTAATTACCAAGTTACTTAACCAAAATAAAGTTTAAGTTAAGTTCGTCTCCAAAGGAGGAACCTTTGGTGACCAAAATTTTATCCTTCCTTTTTCGCGTGGTTTCTTGCCAAATTCCTACTATAGTTCATTCTATTTATGTAATACTCATTGTATGATGATTATGGACCTAATTAACAAGTTACTTCCCAATAATAAGGTTTAATTTAAGTTCGTCTCCAAAGGAGGAACCTTTGGTGACCAAAATTTTATCCTTCCTTTTTCGCTTGGTTGCTTGCCAAATTCCTACTATAGTTCATTCTATTTATGTAATACTCATTGTGTGATGATTATGGACCTAATTAACAAGTTACTTCCCCAAAATAAAGTTTAAGTTAAGTTCGTCTCCAAAGGAGGAACCTTTGGTGACCAAAAGTTTATCCTTTATTTTTCGCTTGGATTCTTGCCAAATTCCTACTATAGTTCATTCTATTTAAGTAATACTAATTGTGTGATGTTTATGGACCTAATTAACAAGTTACTTTCCGATAATAAAGTTTAACTTAAGTTCGTCTCCAAAGTAGGAACCTTTGGTGACCAAAAGTTTATCCTTCCTTTTTCGCTTGGATTCTTCCCAAATTCCTACTATAGTTCATTCTATTTACGTAATACTCATTGTATGATAATCATTGACCTAATTACCAAGTTACTTCCCCAAAATAAAGTTTAAGTTAAGTTCGTCTCCAAAGGAGGAACCTTTGGTGACCAAAATTTTATCCTTCCTTTTTCGCTTGGTTTCTTGCCAAATTCCTACTATAGTCATTCTATTTATGTAATACTCATTGTGTGATGATTATGGACCTAATTAACAAGTTACTTCCCCATAATAAAGTTTAAGTTAAGTTCGTCTCCAAAGGAGGAACCTTTGGTGACCAAAAGTTTATCCTTCCTTTTTCGCTTGGATTCTTGCCAAATTCCTACTATAGTTCATTCTATTTATGTAATACTAATTGTATGATGATTATTGACCTAATTAACAAGTTACTTCCCGATAATAAAGTTTATCTTAAGTTCGTCTCCAAAGTAGGAACCTTTGGTGACCAAAATTTTATCCTACCTTTTTGGCTTGGTTTCTTCCCAAATTCCTACTATAGTTCATTCTATTTATGTAATACTCATTGTATGATGTTTATGGACCTAATTAACAAGTTACTTTCCGATAATAAAGTTTAACTTAAGTTCGTCTCCAAAGTAGGAACCTTTGGTGACCAAAAGTTTATCCTTCCTTTTTCGCTTGGATTCTTCCCAAATTCCTACTATAGTTCAGTCTATTTAAGTAATACTAATTGTGTGATGTTTATGGACCTAATTAACAAGTTACTTTCCGATAATAAAGTTTAACTTAAGTTCGTCTCCAAAGGAGGAACCTTTGGTGACCAAAAGTTTATCCTTCCTTTTTCGCTTGGATTCTTCCCAAATTCCTACTATAGTTCATTCTATTTACGTAATACTCATTGTATGATGATTATTGACCTAATTAACAAGTTACTTTCCCAAAATAAAGTTTAAGTTAAGTTCGTCTCCAAAGGAGGAAACTTTGGTGACCAAAATTTTATCCATCCTTTTTCGCTTGGTTTCTTGCCAAATTCCTACTATAGTTCATTCTATTTATGTAATACTAATTGTATGATGATTATTGACCTAATTAACAACTTAGTTCCCGATAATAAAGTTTAACTTAAGTTCGTCTCCAAAGGAGGAACCTTTGGTGACCAAAATTTTATCCATCCTTTTTCGCTTGGTTTCTTGCCAAATTCCTACTATAGTTCATTCTATTTATGTAATACTAATTGTATGATGATTATTGACCTAATTAACAAGTTAGTTCCTGATAATAAAGTTTAACTTAAGTTCGTCTCCAAAGGAGGAAACTTTGGTGACCAAAATTTTATCCATCCTTTTTCGCTTGGTTTCTTGCCAAATTCCTACTATAGTTCATTCTATTTATGTAATACTTATTGTATGATGATTATTGACCTAATTAACAACTTAGTTCCCGATAATAAAGTTTAACTTAAGTTCGTCTCCAAAGGAGGAACCTTTGGTGACCAAAATTTTATCCATCCTTTTTCGCTTGGTTTCTTGCCAAATTCCTACTATAGTTCATTCTATTTATGTAATACTAATTGTATGATGATTATTGACCTAATTAACAAGTTACTTCCCGATAATAAAGTTTAACTTAAGTTCGTCTCCAAAGTAGGAACCTTTGGTGACCAAAATTTTATCCTACCTTTTTGGCTTGGTTTCTTCCCAAATTCCTACTATAGTTCATTCTATTTATGTAATACTCATTGTATGATGTTTATGGACCTAATTAACAAGTTACTTTCCGATAATAAAGTTTAACTTAAGTTCGTCTCCAAAGTAGGAACCTTTGGTGACCAAAAGTTTATCCTTCCTTTTTCGCTTGGATTCTTCCCAAATTCCTACTATAGTTCCGTCTATTTAAGTAATACTAATTGTGTGATGTTTATGGACCTAATTAACAAGTTACTTTACGATAATAAAGTTTAACTTAAGTTCGTCTCCAAAGGAGGAACCTTTGGTGACCAAAAGTTTATCCTTCCTTTTTCGCTTGGATTCTTCCCAAATTCCTACTATAGTTCATTCTATTTACGTAATACTCATTGTATGATGATTATTGACCTAATTAACAAGTTACTTTCCCAAAATAAAGTTTAAGTTAAGTTCGTCTCCAAAGGAGGAAACTTTGGTGACCAAAATTTTATCCATCCTTTTTCGCTTGGTTTCTTGCCAAATTCCTACTATAGTTCATTCTATTTATGTAATACTAATTGTATGATGATTATTGACCTAATTAACAAGTTAGTTCCCGATAATAAAGTTTAACTTAAGTTCGTCTCCAAAGTAGGAACCTTTGGTGACCAAAATTTTATCCTACCTTTTTGGCTTGGTTTCTTCCCAAATTCCTACTATAGTTCATTCTCTTTATGTAATACTCGTTGTATGATGATTATGGACCTAATTAACAAGTTACTTCCCCATAATAAAGTTTAACGTAATTTCGTCTCCAAAGGAGGAACCTTTGGTGACCAAAATTTTATCCTACCTTTTTGGCTTGGTTTCTTCCCAAATTCCTACTATAGTTCATTCTATTTATGTAATACTCATTGTATGATGATTATGGACCTAATTAACAAGTTACTTCCCCATAATAAAGTTTAAGTTATGTTCGTCTCCAAAGGAGGAACCTTTGGTGACCAAAATTTTATCCTTCCTTTTTCGCTTGCTTTCTTGCCAAATTCCTACTATAGTTCATTCTATTTATGTAATACTCATTGTATGATGATTATGGACCTAATTAACAAGTTACTTTCCGATAATAAAGTTTAACTTAAGTTCGTCTCCAAAGGAGGAACCTTTGGTGACCAAAAGTTTATCCTTCCTTTTTCGCTTGGATTCTTCCCAAATTCCTACTATAGTTCATTCTATTTAAGTAATACTAATTGTGTGATGTTTATGGACCTAATTAACAAGTATCTTTCCGATAATAAAGTTTAACTTAAGTTCGTCTCCAAAGGAGGAACCTTTGGTGACCAAAAGTTTATCCTTCCTTTTTCGCTTGGATTCTTCCTAAATTCCTACTATAGTTCATTCTATTTACGTAATACTCATTGTATGATGATTATTGACCTAATTAACAAGTTACTTTCCCAAAATAAAGTTTAAGTTAAGTTCGTCTCCAAAGGAGGAACCTTTGGTGACCACAATTTTATCCATCCTTTTTCGCTTGGTTTCTTGCCAAATTCCTACTATAGTTCATTCTATTTATGTAATACTAATTGTATGGTGATTATTGACCTAATTAACAAGTTAGTTCCCGATAATAAAGTTTAACTTAAGTTCGTCTCCAAAGGAGGAACCTTTGGTGACCAAAAATTTATCCATCCTTTTTCGCTTGGTTTCTTGCCAAATTCCTACTATAGTTCATTCTATTTATGTAATACTAATTGTATGATGATTATTGACCTAATTAACAAGTTAGTTCAGGATAATAAATTTTAACTTAAGTTCGTCTCCAAAGTAGGAACCTTTGGTGACCAAAATTTTATCCTACCTTTTTGGCTTGGTTTCTTCCCAAATTCCAACTATAGTTCATTCTCTTTAAGTAATACTCGTTGTATGATGATTATGGACCTAATTAACAAGTTACTTCCCCATAATAAAGTTTAACGTAAGTTCGTCTCCAAAGGAGGAACCTTTGGTGACCAAAAGTTTATCCTTCCTTTTTCGCTTGGATTCTTCCTAAATTCCTACTATAGTTCATTCTATTTACGTAATACTCATTGTATGATGATTATTGACCTAATTAACAAGTTACTTTCCCAAAATAAAGTTTAAGTTAAGTTCGTCTCCAAAGGAGGAACCTTTGGTGACCAAAATTTTATCCATCCTTTTTCGCTTGGTTTCTTGCCAAATTCCTACTATAGTTCATTCTATTTATGTAATACTAATTGTATGATGATTATTGACCTAATTAACAAGTTACTTCCCGATAATAAAGTTTATCTTAAGTTCGTCTCCAAAGTAGGAACCTTTGGTGACCAAAATTTTATCCTACCTTTTTGGCTTGGTTTCTTCCCAAATTCCTACTATAGTTCATTCTATTTATGTAATACTCATTGTATGATGTTTATGGACCTAATTAACAAGTTACTTTCCGATAATAAAGTTTAACTTAAGTTCGTCTCCAAAGTAGGAACCTTTGGTGACCAAAAGTTTATCCTTCCTTTTTCGCTTGGATTCTTCCCAAATTCCTACTATAGTTCAGTCTATTTAAGTAATACTAATTGTGTGATGTTTATGGACCTAATTAACAAGTTACTTTCCGATAATAAAGTTTAACTTAAGTTCGTCTCCAAAGGAGGAACCTTTGGTGACCAAAAGTTTATCCTTCCTTTTTCGCTTGGATTCTTCCCAAATTCCTACTATAGTTCATTCTATTTACGTAATACTCATTGTATGATGATTATTGACCTAATTAACAAGTTACTTTCCCAAAATAAAGTTTAAGTTAAGTTCGTCTCCAAAGGAGGAAACTTTGGTGACCAAAATTTTATCCATCCTTTTTCGCTTGGTTTCTTGCCAAATTCCTACTATAGTTCATTCTATTTATGTAATACTAATTGTATGATGATTATTGACCTAATTAACAACTTAGTTCCCGATAATAAAGTTTAACTTAAGTTCGTCTCCAAAGGAGGAACCTTTGGTGACCAAAATTTTATCCATCCTTTTTCGCTTGGTTTCTTGCCAAATTCCTACTATAGTTCATTCTATTTATGTAATACTAATTGTATGATGATTATTGACCTAATTAACAAGTTAGTTCCTGATAATAAAGTTTAACTTAAGTTCGTCTCCAAAGGAGGAAACTTTGGTGACCAAAATTTTATCCATCCTTTTTCGCTTGGTTTCTTGCCAAATTCCTACTATAGTTCATTCTATTTATGTAATACTAATTGTATGATGATTATTGACCTAATTAACAACTTAGTTCCCGATAATAAAGTTTAACTTAAGTTCGTCTCCAAAGGAGGAACCTTTGGTGACCAAAATTTTATCCATCCTTTTTCGCTTGGTTTCTTGCCAAATTCCTACTATAGTTCATTCTATTTATGTAATACTAATTGTATGATGATTATTGACCTAATTAACAAGTTACTTCCCGATAATAAAGTTTAACTTAAGTTCGTCTCCAAAGTAGGAACCTTTGGTGACCAAAATTTTATCCTACCTTTTTGGCTTGGTTTCTTCCCAAATTCCTACTATAGTTCATTCTATTTATGTAATACTCATTGTATGATGTTTATGGACCTAATTAACAAGTTACTTTCCGATAATAAAGTTTAACTTAAGTTCGTCTCCAAAGTAGGAACCTTTGGTGACCAAAAGTTTATCCTTCCTTTTTCGCTTGGATTCTTCCCAAATTCCTACTATAGTTCCGTCTATTTAAGTAATACTAATTGTGTGATGTTTATGGACCTAATTAACAAGTTACTTTACGATAATAAAGTTTAACTTAAGTTCGTCTCCAAAGGAGGAACCTTTGGTGACCAAAAGTTTATCCTTCCTTTTTCGCTTGGATTCTTCCCAAATTCCTACTATAGTTCATTCTATTTACGTAATACTCATTGTATGATGATTATTGACCTAATTAACAAGTTACTTTCCCAAAATAAAGTTTAAGTTAAGTTCGTCTCCAAAGGAGGAAACTTTGGTGACCAAAATTTTATCCATCCTTTTTCGCTTGGTTTCTTGCCAAATTCCTACTATAGTTCATTCTATTTATGTAATACTAATTGTATGATGATTATTGACCTAATTAACAAGTTAGTTCCCGATAATAAAGTTTAACTTAAGTTCGTCTCCAAAGTAGGAACCTTTGGTGACCAAAATTTTATCCTACCTTTTTGGCTTGGTTTCTTCCCAAATTCCTACTATAGTTCATTCTCTTTATGTAATACTCGTTGTATGATGATTATGGACCTAATTAACAAGTTACTTCCCCATAATAAAGTTTAACGTAATTTCGTCTCCAAAGGAGGAACCTTTGGTGACCAAAATTTTATCCTACCTTTTTGGCTTGGTTTCTTCCCAAATTCCTACTATAGTTCATTCTATTTATGTAATACTCATTGTATGATGATTATGGACCTAATTAACAAGTTACTTCCCCATAATAAAGTTTAAGTTATGTTCGTCTCCAAAGGAGGAACCTTTGGTGACCAAAATTTTATCCTTCCTTTTTCGCTTGCTTTCTTGCCAAATTCCTACTATAGTTCATTCTATTTATGTAATACTCATTGTATGATGTTTATGGACCTAATTAACAAGTTACTTTCCGATAATAAAGTTTAACTTAAGTTCGTCTCCAAAGTAGGAACCTTTGGTGACCAAAAGTTTATCCTTCCTTTTTCGCTTGGATTCTTCCCAAATTCCTACTATAGTTCCGTCTATTTAAGTAATACTAATTGTGTGATGTTTATGGACCTAATTAACAAGTTACTTTACGATAATAAAGTTTAACTTAAGTTCGTCTCCAAAGGAGGAACCTTTGGTGACCAAAATTTTATCCATCCTTTTTCGCTTGGTTTCTTGCCAAATTCCTACTATAGTTCATTCTATTTATGTAATACTAATTGTATGATGATTATTGACCTAATTAACAAGTTAGTTCCTGATAATAAAGTTTAACTTAAGTTCGTCTCCAAAGGAGGAAACTTTGGTGACCAAAATTTTATCCATCCTTTTTCGCTTGGTTTCTTGCCAAATTCCTACTATAGTTCATTCTATTTATGTAATACTAATTGTATGATGATTATTGACCTAATTAACAACTTAGTTCCCGATAATAAAGTTTAACTTAAGTTCGTCTCCAAAGGAGGAACCTTTGGTGACCAAAATTTTATCCATCCTTTTTCGCTTGGTTTCTTGCCAAATTCCTACTATAGTTCATTCTATTTATGTAATACTAATTGTATGATGATTATTGACCTAATTAACAAGTTAGTTCCTGATAATAAAGTTTAACTTAAGTTCGTCTCCAAAGGAGGAAACTTTGGTGACCAAAATTTTATCCATCCTTTTTCGCTTGGTTTCTTGCCAAATTCCTACTATAGTTCATTCTATTTATGTAATACTAATTGTATGATGATTATTGACCTAATTAACAACTTAGTTCCCGATAATAAAGTTTAACTTAAGTTCGTCTCCAAAGGAGGAACCTTTGGTGACCAAAATTTTATCCATCCTTTTTCGCTTGGTTTCTTGCCAAATTCCTACTATAGTTCATTCTATTTATGTAATACTAATTGTATGATGATTATTGACCTAATTAACAAGTTACTTCCCGATAATAAAGTTTAACTTAAGTTCGTCTCCAAAGTAGGAACCTTTGGTGACCAAAATTTTATCCTACCTTTTTGGCTTGGTTTCTTCCCAAATTCCTACTATAGTTCATTCTATTTATGTAATACTCATTGTATGATGTTTATGGACCTAATTAACAAGTTACTTTCCGATAATAAAGTTTAACTTAAGTTCGTCTCCAAAGTAGGAACCTTTGGTGACCAAAAGTTTATCCTTCCTTTTTCGCTTGGATTCTTCCCAAATTCCTACTATAGTTCCGTCTATTTAAGTAATACTAATTGTGTGATGTTTATGGACCTAATTAACAAGTTACTTTACGATAATAAAGTTTAACTTAAGTTCGTCTCCAAAGGAGGAACCTTTGGTGACCAAAAGTTTATCCTTCCTTTTTCGCTTGGATTCTTCCCAAATTCCTACTATAGTTCATTCTATTTACGTAATACTCATTGTATGATGATTATTGACCTAATTAACAAGTTACTTTCCCAAAATAAAGTTTAAGTTAAGTTCGTCTCCAAAGGAGGAAACTTTGGTGACCAAAATTTTATCCATCCTTTTTCGCTTGGTTTCTTGCCAAATTCCTACTATAGTTCATTCTATTTATGTAATACTAATTGTATGATGATTATTGACCTAATTAACAAGTTAGTTCCCGATAATAAAGTTTAACTTAAGTTCGTCTCCAAAGTAGGAACCTTTGGTGACCAAAATTTTATCCTACCTTTTTGGCTTGGTTTCTTCCCAAATTCCTACTATAGTTCATTCTCTTTATGTAATACTCGTTGTATGATGATTATGGACCTAATTAACAAGTTACTTCCCCATAATAAAGTTTAACGTAATTTCGTCTCCAAAGGAGGAACCTTTGGTGACCAAAATTTTATCCTACCTTTTTGGCTTGGTTTCTTCCCAAATTCCTACTATAGTTCATTCTATTTATGTAATACTCATTGTATGATGATTATGGACCTAATTAACAAGTTACTTCCCCATAATAAAGTTTAAGTTATGTTCGTCTCCAAAGGAGGAACCTTTGGTGACCAAAATTTTATCCTTCCTTTTTCGCTTGCTTTCTTGCCAAATTCCTACTATAGTTCATTCTATTTATGTAATACTCATTGTATGATGATTATGGACCTAATTAACAAGTTACTTTCCGATAATAAAGTTTAACTTAAGTTCGTCTCCAAAGGAGGAACCTTTGGTGACCAAAAGTTTATCCTTCCTTTTTCGCTTGGATTCTTCCCAAATTCCTACTATAGTTCATTCTATTTAAGTAATACTAATTGTGTGATGTTTATGGACCTAATTAACAAGTATCTTTCCGATAATAAAGTTTAACTTAAGTTCGTCTCCAAAGGAGGAACCTTTGGTGACCAAAAGTTTATCCTTCCTTTTTCGCTTGGATTCTTCCTAAATTCCTACTATAGTTCATTCTATTTACGTAATACTCATTGTATGATGATTATTGACCTAATTAACAAGTTACTTTCCCAAAATAAAGTTTAAGTTAAGTTCGTCTCCAAAGGAGGAACCTTTGGTGACCACAATTTTATCCATCCTTTTTCGCTTGGTTTCTTGCCAAATTCCTACTATAGTTCATTCTATTTATGTAATACTAATTGTATGGTGATTATTGACCTAATTAACAAGTTAGTTCCCGATAATAAAGTTTAACTTAAGTTCGTCTCCAAAGGAGGAACCTTTGGTGACCAAAAATTTATCCATCCTTTTTCGCTTGGTTTCTTGCCAAATTCCTACTATAGTTCATTCTATTTATGTAATACTAATTGTATGATGATTATTGACCTAATTAACAAGTTAGTTCAGGATAATAAATTTTAACTTAAGTTCGTCTCCAAAGTAGGAACCTTTGGTGACCAAAATTTTATCCTACCTTTTTGGCTTGGTTTCTTCCCAAATTCCAACTATAGTTCATTCTCTTTAAGTAATACTCGTTGTATGATGATTATGGACCTAATTAACAAGTTACTTCCCCATAATAAAGTTTAACGTAAGTTCGTCTCCAAAGGAGGAACCTTTGGTGACCAAAAGTTTATCCTTCCTTTTTCGCTTGGATTCTTCCTAAATTCCTACTATAGTTCATTCTATTTACGTAATACTCATTGTATGATGATTATTGACCTAATTAACAAGTTACTTTCCCAAAATAAAGTTTAAGTTAAGTTCGTCTCCAAAGGAGGAACCTTTGGTGACCAAAATTTTATCCATCCTTTTTCGCTTGGTTTCTTGCCAAATTCCTACTATAGTTCATTCTATTTATGTAATACTAATTGTATGATGATTATTGACCTAATTAACAAGTTAGTTCAGGATAATAAATTTTAACTTAAGTTCGTCTCCAAAGTAGGAACCTTTGGTGACCAAAATTTTATCCTACCTTTTTGGCTTGGTTTCTTCCCAAATTCCAACTATAGTTCATTCTCTTTAAGTAATACTCGTTGTATGATGATTATGGACCTAATTAACAAGTTACTTCCCCATAATAAAGTTTAACGTAAGTTCGTCTCCAAAGGAGGAACCTTTGGTGACCAAAATTTTATCCTACCTTTTTGGCTTGGTTCTTCCCAAATTCCTACTATAGTTCATTCTATTTATGTAATACTCATTGTATGATGATTAT
Organism: Medicago sativa; assembly: GCF_051527215.1. Classification (NCBI taxonomy): domain Eukaryota; kingdom Viridiplantae; phylum Streptophyta; class Magnoliopsida; order Fabales; family Fabaceae; genus Medicago; species Medicago sativa. The sequence continues at coordinate 44,310,913 of NC_140752.1, read as the reverse complement.
GGACCTAATTAACAAGTTACTTCCCAATAATAAAGTTTAAGTTAAGTTCGTCTCCAAAGGAGGAACCTTTGGTGACCAAAATTTTATCCTTCCTTTTTCGCTTGGTTGCTTGCCAAATTCCTACTATAGTTCATTCTATTTATGTAATACTCACTGTGTGATGATTATGGACCTAATTAACAAGTTACTTCGCCAAAATAAAGTTTAAGTTAAGTTCGTCTCCAAAGGAGGAACCTTTGGTGACCAAAAGTTTATCCTTTATTTTTCGCTTGGATTCTTGCCAAATTCCTACTATAGTTCATTCTATTTACGTAATACTCATTGTATGATAATCATTGACCTAATTACCAAGTTACTTCCCCAAAATAAAGTTTAAGTTAAGTTCGTCTCCAAAGGAGGAACCTTTGGTGACCAAAAGTTTATCCTTTATTTTTCGCTTGGATTCTTGCCAAATTCCTACTATAGTTCATTCTATTTAAGTAATACTAATTGTGTGATGTTTATGGACCTAATTAACAAGTTACTTTCCGATAATAAAGTTTAACTTAAGTTCGTCTCCAAAGTAGGAACCTTTGGTGACCAAAAGTTTATCCTTCCTTTTTCGCTTGGATTCTTCCCAAATTCCTACTATAGTTCATTCTATTTACGAAATACTCATTGTATGATAATCATTGACCTAATTACCAAGTTACTTCCCCAAAATAAAGTTTAAGTTAAGTTCGTCACCAAAGGAGGAACCTTTGGTGACCAAAATTTTATCCTTCCTTTTTCGCTTGGTTTCTTGCCAAATTCCTACTATAGTCATTCTATTTATGTAATACTCATTGTCTGATGATTATGGACCTAATTAACAAGTTACTTCCCCATAATAAAGTTTAAGTTAAGTTCGTCTCCAAAGGAGGAACCTTTGGTGACCAAAAGTTTATCCTTCCTTTTTCGCTTGGATTCTTGCCAAATTCCTACTATAGTTCATTCTATTTATGTAATACTAATTGTATGATGATTATTGACCTAATTAACAAGTTACTTCCCGATAATAAAGTTTAACTTAAGTTCGTCTCCAAAGTAGGAACCTTTGGTGACCAAAATTTTATCCTACCTTTTTGGCTTGGTTTCTTCCCAAATTCCTACTATAGTTCATTCTATTTATGTAATACTCATTGTATGATGTTTATGGACCTAATTAACAAGTTACTTTCCGATAATAAAGTTTAACTTAAGTTCGTCTCCAAAGTAGGAACCTTTGGTGACCAAAAGTTTATCCTTCCTTTTTCGCTTGGATTCTTCCCAAATTCCTACTATAGTTCAGTCTATTTAAGTAATACTAATTGTGTGATGTTTATGGACCTAATTAACAAGTTACTTTCCGATAATAAAGTTTAACTTAAGTTCGTCTCCAAAGGAGGAACCTTTGGTGGCCAAAAGTTTATCCTTCCTTTTTCGCTTGGATTCTTCCCAAATTCCTACTATAGTTCATTCTATTTACGTAATACTCATTGTATGATGATTATTGACCTAATTAACAAGTTACTTTCCCAAAATAAAGTTTAAGTTAAGTTCGTCTCCAAAGGAGGAAACTTTGGTGACCAAAATTTTATCCATCCTTTTTCGCTTGGTTTCTTGCCAAATTCCTACTATAGTTCATTCTATTTATGTAATACTAATTGTATGATGATTATTGACCTAATTAACAACTTAGTTCCCGATAATAAAGTTTAACTTAAGTTCGTCTCCAAAGGAGGAACCTTTGGTGACCAAAATTTTATCCATCCTTTTTCGCTTGGTTTCTTGCCAAATTCCTACTATAGTTCATTCTATTTATGTAATACTAATTGTATGATGATTATTGACCTAATTAACAAGTTAGTTCCTGATAATAAAGTTTAACTTAAGTTCGTCTCCAAAGGAGGAAACTTTGGTGACCAAAATTTTATCCATCCTTTTTCGCTTGGTTTCTTGCCAAATTCCTACTATAGTTCATTCTATTTATGTAATACTAATTGTATGATGATTATTGACCTAATTAACAACTTAGTTCCCGAAAATAAAGTTTAACTTAAGTTCGTCTCCAAAGGAGGAACCTTTGGTGACCAAAATTTTATCCATCCTTTTTCGCTTGGTTTCTTGCCAAATTCCTACTATAGTTCATTCTATTTATGTAATACTAATTGTATGATTATTATTGACCTAATTAACAAGTTACTTCCCGATAATAAAGTTTAACTTAAGTTCGTCTCCAAAGTAGGAACCTTTGGTGACCAAAATTTTATCCTACCTTTTTGGCTTGGTTTCTTCCCAAATTCCTACTATAGTTCATTCTATTTATGTAATACTCATTGTATGATGTTTATGGACCTAATTAACAAGTTACTTTCCGATAATAAAGTTTAACTTAAGTTCGTCTCCAAAGTAGGAACCTTTGGTGACCAAAAGTTTATCCTTCCTTTTTCGCTTGGATTCTTCCCAAATTCCTACTATAGTTCAGTCTATTTAAGTAATACTAATTGTGTGATGTTTATGGACCTAATTAACAAGTTACTTTCCGATAATAAAGTTTAACTTAAGTTCGTCTCCAAAGGAGGAACCTTTGGTGACCAAAAGTTTATCCTTCCTTTTTCGCTTGGATTCTTCCCAAATTCCTACTATAGTTCATTCTATTTACGTAATACTCATTGTATGATGATTATTGACCTAATTAACAAGTTACTTTCCCAAAATAAAGTTTAAGTTAAGTTCGTCTCCAAAGGAGGAAACTTTGGTGACCAAAATTTTATCCATCCTTTTTCGCTTGGTTTCTTGCCAAATTCCTACTATAGTTCATTCTATTTATGTAATACTAATTGTATGATGATTATTGACCTAATTAACAACTTAGTTCCCGATAATAAAGTTTAACTTAAGTTCGTCTCCAAAGGAGGAACCTTTGGTGACCAAAATTTTATCCATCCTTTTTCGCTTGGTTTCTTGCCAAATTCCTACTATAGTTCATTCTATTTATGTAATACTAATTGTATGATGATTAATGACCTAATTAACAAGTTAGTTCCCGATAATAAAGTTTAACTTAAGTTCGTCTCCAAAGTAGGAACCTTTGGTGACCAAAATTTTATCCTACCTTTTTGGCTTGGTTTCTTCCCAAATTCCTACTATAGTTCATTCTCTTTATGTAATACTCGTTGTATGATGATTATGGACCTAATTAACAAGTTACTTCCCCATAATAAAGTTTAACGTAAGTTCGTCTCCAAAGGAGGAACCTTTGGTGACCAAAATTTTATCCTACCTTTTTGGCTTGGTTTCTTCCCAAATTCCTACTATAGTTCATTCTATTTATGTAATACTCATTGTATGATGATTATGGACCTAATTAACAAGTTACTTCCCCATAATAAAGTTTAAGTTATGTTCGTCTCCAAAGGAGGAACCTTTGGTGACCAAAATTTTATCCTTCCTTTTTCGCTTGCTTTCTTGCCAAATTCCTACTATAGTTCATTCTATTTATGTAATACTCATTGTATGATGATTATGGACCTAATTAACAAGTTACTTTCCGATAATAAAGTTTAACTTAAGTTCGTCTCCAAAGGAGGAACCTTTGGTGACCAAAAGTTTATCCTTCCTTTTTCGCTTGGATTCTTCCCAAATTCCTACTATAGTTCATTCTATTTAAGTAATACTAATTGTGTGATGTTTATGGACCTAATTAACAAGTATCTTTCCGATAATAAAGTTTAACTTAAGTTCGTCTCCAAAGGAGGAACCTTTGGTGACCAAAAGTTTATCCTTCCTTTTTCGCTTGGATTCTTCCCAAATTCCTACTATAGTTCATTCTATTTACGTAATACTCATTGTATGATGATTATTGACCTAATTAACAAGTTACTTTCCCAAAATAAAGTTTAAGTTAAGTTCGTCTCCAAAGGAGGAACCTTTGGTGACCAAAATTTTATCCATCCTTTTTCGCTTGGTTTCTTGCCAAATTCCTACTATAGTTCATTCTATTTATGTAATACTAATTGTATGATGATTATTGACCTAATTAACAAGTTAGTTCCCGATAATAAAGTTTAACTTAAGTTCGTCTCCAAAGGAGGAACCTTTGGTGACCAAAAATTTATCCATCCTTTTTCGCTTGGTTTCTTGCCAAATTCCTACTATAGTTCATTCTATTTATGTAATACTAATTGTATGATGATTATTGACCTAATTAACAAGTTAGTTCAGGATAATAAATTTTAACTTAAGTTCGTCTCCAAAGTAGGAACCTTTGGTGACCAAAATTTTATCCTACCTTTTTGGCTTGGTTTCTTCCCAAATTCCAACTATAGTTCATTCTCTTTATGTAATACTCGTTGTTTGATGATTATGGACCTAATTAACAAGTTACTTCCCCATAATAAAGTTTAACGTAAGTTCGTCTCCAAAGGAGGAACCTTTGGTGACCAAAATTTTATCCTACCTTTTTGGCTTGGTTCTTCCCAAATTCCTACTATAGTTCATTCTATTTATGTAATACTCATTGTATGATGATTATGGACCTAATTAACAAGTTACTTCCCAATAATAAAGTTTAAGTTAAGTTCGTCTCCAAAGGAGGAACCTTTGGTGACCAAAATTTTATCCTTCCTTTTTCGCTTGGTTGCTTGCCAAATTCCTACTATAGTTCATTCTATTTATGTAATACTCATTGTGTGATGATTATGGACCTAATTAACAAGTTACTTCGCCAAAATAAAGTTTAAGTTAAGTTCGTCTCCAAAGGAGGAACCTTTGGTGACCAAAAGTTTATCCTTTATTTTTCGCTTGGATTCTTGCCAAATTCCTACTATAGTTCATTCTATTTACGTAATACTCATTGTATGATAATCATTGACCTAATTACCAAGTTACTTCCCCAAAATAAAGTTTAAGTTAAGTTCGTCTCCAAAGGAGGAACCTTTGGTGACCAAAAGTTTATCCTTTATTTTTCGCTTGGATTCTTGCCAAATTCCTACTATAGTTCATTCTATTTAAGTAATACTAATTGTGTGATGTTTATGGACCTAATTAACAAGTTACTTTCCGATAATAAAGTTTAACTTAAGTTCGTCTCCAAAGTAGGAACCTTTGGTGACCAAAAGTTTATCCTTCCTTTTTCGCTTGGATTCTTCCCAAATTCCTACTATGGTTCATTCTATTTACATAATACTCATTGTATGATAATCATTGACCTAATTACCAAGTTACTTAACCAAAATAAAGTTTAAGTTAAGTTCGTCTCCAAAGGAGGAACCTTTGGTGACCAAAATTTTATCCTTCCTTTTTCGCTTGGTTTCTTGCCAAATTCCTACTATAGTTCATTCTATTTATGTAATACTCATTGTATGATGATTATGGACCTAATTAACAAGTTACTTCCCAATAATAAGGTTTAATTTAAGTTCGTCTCCAAAGGAGGAACCTTTGGTGACCAAAATTTTATCCTTCCTTTTTCGCTTGGTTGCTTGCCAAATTCCTACTATAGTTCATTCTATTTATGTAATACTCATTGTGTGATGATTATGGACCTAATTAACAAGTTACTTCCCCAAAATAAAGTTTAAGTTAAGTTCGTCTCCAAAGGAGGAACCTTTGGTGACCAAAAGTTTATCCTTCCTTTTTCGCTTGGATTCTTCCCAAATTCCTACTATAGTTCAGTCTATTTAAGTAATACTAATTGTGTGATGTTTATGGACCTAATTAACAAGTTACTTTCCGATAATAAAGTTTAACTTAAGTTCGTCTCCAAAGGAGGAACCTTTGGTGACCAAAAGTTTATCCTTCCTTTTTCGCTTGGATTCTTCCCAAATTCCTACTATAGTTCATTCTATTTACGTAATACTCATTGTATGATGATTATTGACCTAATTAACAAGTTACTTTCCCAAAATAAAGTTTAAGTTAAGTTCGTCTCCAAAGGAGGAAACTTTGGTGACCAAAATTTTATCCATCCTTTTTCGCTTGGTTTCTTGCCAAATTCCTACTATAGTTCATTCTATTTATGTAATACTAATTGTATGATGATTATTGACCTAATTAACAAGTTAGTTCCTGATAATAAAGTTTAACTTAAGTTCGTCTCCAAAGGAGGAAACTTTGGTGACCAAAATTTTATCCATCCTTTTTCGCTTGGTTTCTTGCCAAATTCCTACTATAGTTCATTCTATTTATGTAATACTAATTGTATGATGATTATTGACCTAATTAACAACTTAGTTCCCGATAATAAAGTTTAACTTAAGTTCGTCTCCAAAGGAGGAACCTTTGGTGACCAAAATTTTATCCATCCTTTTTCGCTTGGTTTCTTGCCAAATTCCTACTATAGTTCATTCTATTTATGTAATACTAATTGTATGATGATTATTGACCTAATTAACAAGTTACTTCCCGATAATAAAGTTTAACTTAAGTTCGTCTCCAAAGTAGGAACCTTTGGTGACCAAAATTTTATCCTACCTTTTTGGCTTGGTTTCTTCCCAAATTCCTACTATAGTTCATTCTATTTATGTAATACTCATTGTATGATGTTTATGGACCTAATTAACAAGTTACTTTCCGATAATAAAGTTTAACTTAAGTTCGTCTCCAAAGTAGGAACCTTTGGTGACCAAAAGTTTATCCTTCCTTTTTCGCTTGGATTCTTCCCAAATTCCTACTATAGTTCAGTCTATTTAAGTAATACTAATTGTGTGATGTTTATGGACCTAATTAACAAGTTACTTTCCGATAATAAAGTTTAACTTAAGTTCGTCTCCAAAGGAGGAACCTTTGGTGACCAAAATTTTATCCATCCTTTTTCGCTTGGTTTCTTGCCAAATTCCTACTATAGTTCATTCTATTTATGTAATACTAATTGTATGATGATTATTGACCTAATTAACAACTTAGTTCCCGATAATAAAGTTTAACTTAAGTTCGTCTCCAAAGGAGGAACCTTTGGTGACCAAAATTTTATCCATCCTTTTTCGCTTGGTTTCTTGCCAAATTCCTACTATAGTTCATTCTATTTATGTAATACTAATTGTATGATGATTATTGACCTAATTAACAAGTTAGTTCCCGATAATAAAGTTTAACTTAAGTTCGTCTCCAAAGTAGGAACCTTTGGTGACCAAAATTTTATCCTACCTTTTTGGCTTGGTTTCTTCCCAAATTCCTACTATAGTTCATTCTCTTTATGTAATACTCGTTGTATGATAATTATGGACCTAATTAACAAGTTACTTCCCCATAATAAAGTTTAACGTAAGTTCGTCTCCAAAGGAGGAACCTTTGGTGACCAAAATTTTATCCTACCTTTTTGGCTTGGTTTCTTCCCAAATTCCTACTATAGTTCATTCTATTTATGTAATACTCATTGTATGATGTTTATGGACCTAATTAACAAGTTACTTTCCGATAATAAAGTTTAACTTAAGTTCGTCTCCAAAGTAGGAACCTTTGGTGACCAAAAGTTTATATTTCCTTTTTCGCTTGGATTCTTCCCAAATTCCTACTATAGTTCATTCTATTTACATAATACTCATTGTATGATAATCATTGACCTAATTACCAAGTTACTTAACCAAAATAAAGTTTAAGTTAAGTTCGTCTCCAAAGGAGGAACCTTTGGTGACCAAAATTTTATCCTTCCTTTTTCGCTTGGTTTCTTGCCAAATTCCTACTATAGTTCATTCTATTTATGTAATACTCATTGTATGATGATTATGGACCTAATTAACAAGTTACTTCCCAATAATAAGGTTTAATTTAAGTTCGTCTCCAAAGGAGGAACCTTTGGTGACCAAAATTTTATCCTTCCTTTTTCGCTTGGTTGCTTGCCAAATTCCTACTATAGTTCATTCTATTTATGTAATACTCATTGTGTGATGATTATGGACCTAATTAACAAGTTACTTCCCCAAAATAAAGTTTAAGTTAAGTTCGTCTCCAAAGGAGGAACCTTTGGTGACCAAAAGTTTATCCTTTATTTTTCGCTTGGATTCTTGCCAAATTCCTACTATAGTTCATTCTATTTAAGTAATACTAATTGTGTGATGTTTATGGACCTAATTAACAAGTTACTTTCCGATAATAAAGTTTAACTTAAGTTCGTCTCCAAAGTAGGAACCTTTGGTGACCAAAAGTTTATCCTTCCTTTTTCGCTTGGATTCTTCCCAAATTCCTACTATAGTTCATTCTATTTACGTAATACTCATTGTATGATAATCATTGACCTAATTACCAAGTTACTTCCCCAAAATAAAGTTTAAGTTAAGTTCGTCTCCAAAGGAGGAACCTTTGGTGACCAAAATTTTATCCTTCCTTTTTCGCTTGGTTTCTTGCCAAATTCCTACTATAGTCATTCTATTTATGTAATACTCATTGTGTGATGATTATGGACCTAATTAACAAGTTACTTCCCCATAATAAAGTTTAAGTTAAGTTCGTCTCCAAAGGAGGAACCTTTGGTGACCAAAAGTTTATCCTTCCTTTTTCGCTTGGATTCTTGCCAAATTCCTACTATAGTTCATTCTATTTATGTAATACTAATTGTATGATGATTATTGACCTAATTAACAAGTTACTTCCCGATAATAAAGTTTATCTTAAGTTCGTCTCCAAAGTAGGAACCTTTGGTGACCAAAATTTTATCCTACCTTTTTGGCTTGGTTTCTTCCCAAATTCCTACTATAGTTCATTCTATTTATGTAATACTCATTGTATGATGTTTATGGACCTAATTAACAAGTTACTTTCCGATAATAAAGTTTAACTTAAGTTCGTCTCCAAAGTAGGAACCTTTGGTGACCAAAAGTTTATCCTTCCTTTTTCGCTTGGATTCTTCCCAAATTCCTACTATAGTTCAGTCTATTTAAGTAATACTAATTGTGTGATGTTTATGGACCTAATTAACAAGTTACTTTCCGATAATAAAGTTTAACTTAAGTTCGTCTCCAAAGGAGGAACCTTTGGTGACCAAAAGTTTATCCTTCCTTTTTCGCTTGGATTCTTCCCAAATTCCTACTATAGTTCATTCTATTTACGTAATACTCATTGTATGATGATTATTGACCTAATTAACAAGTTACTTTCCCAAAATAAAGTTTAAGTTAAGTTCGTCTCCAAAGGAGGAAACTTTGGTGACCAAAATTTTATCCATCCTTTTTCGCTTGGTTTCTTGCCAAATTCCTACTATAGTTCATTCTATTTATGTAATACTAATTGTATGATGATTATTGACCTAATTAACAACTTAGTTCCCGATAATAAAGTTTAACTTAAGTTCGTCTCCAAAGGAGGAACCTTTGGTGACCAAAATTTTATCCATCCTTTTTCGCTTGGTTTCTTGCCAAATTCCTACTATAGTTCATTCTATTTATGTAATACTAATTGTATGATGATTATTGACCTAATTAACAAGTTAGTTCCTGATAATAAAGTTTAACTTAAGTTCGTCTCCAAAGGAGGAAACTTTGGTGACCAAAATTTTATCCATCCTTTTTCGCTTGGTTTCTTGCCAAATTCCTACTATAGTTCATTCTATTTATGTAATACTAATTGTATGATGATTATTGACCTAATTAACAACTTAGTTCCCGATAATAAAGTTTAACTTAAGTTCGTCTCCAAAGTAGGAACCTTTGGTGACCAAAATTTTATCCTACCTTTTTGGCTTGGTTTCTTCCCAAATTCCTACTATAGTTCATTCTCTTTATGTAATACTCGTTGTATGATAATTATGGACCTAATTAACAAGTTACTTCCCCATAATAAAGTTTAACGTAAGTTCGTCTCCAAAGGAGGAACCTTTGGTGACCAAAATTTTATCCTACCTTTTTGGCTTGGTTTCTTCCCAAATTCCTACTATAGTTCATTCTATTTATGTAATACTCATTGTATGATGTTTATGGACCTAATTAACAAGTTACTTTCCGATAATAAAGTTTAACTTAAGTTCGTCTCCAAAGTAGGAACCTTTGGTGACCAAAAGTTTATATTTCCTTTTTCGCTTGGATTCTTCCCAAATTCCTACTATAGTTCATTCTATTTACATAATACTCATTGTATGATAATCATTGACCTAATTACCAAGTTACTTAACAAAAATATAGTTTAAGTTAAGTTCGTCTCCAAAGGAGGAACCTTTGGTGACCAAAATTTTATCCTTCCTTTTTCGCTTGGTTTCTTGCCAAATTCCTACTATAGTTCATTCTATTTATGTAATACTCATTGTATGATGATTATGGACCTAATTAACAAGTTACTTCCCAATAATAAGGTTTAATTTAAGTTCGTCTCCAAAGGAGGAACCTTTGGTGACCAAAATTTTATCCTTCCTTTTTCGCTTGGTTGCTTGCCAAATTCCTACTATAGTTCATTCTATTTATGTAATACTCATTGTGTGATGATTATGGACCTAATTAACAAGTTACTTCCCCAAAATAAAGTTTAAGTTAAGTTCGTCTCCAAAGGAGGAACCTTTGGTGACCAAAAGTTTATCCTTTATTTTTCGCTTGGATTCTTGCCAAATTCCTACTATAGTTCATTCTATTTAAGTAATACTAATTGTGTGATGTTTATGGACCTAATTAACAAGTTACTTTCCGATAATAAAGTTTAACTTAAGTTCGTCTCCAAAGTAGGAACCTTTGGTGACCAAAAGTTTATCCTTCCTTTTTCGCTTGGATTCTTCCCAAATTCCTACTATAGTTCATTCTATTTACGTAATACTCATTGTATGATAATCATTGACCTAATTACCAAGTTACATCCCCAAAATAAAGTTTAAGTTAAGTTCGTCTCCAAAGGAGGAACCTTTGGTGACCAAAATTTTATCCTTCCTTTTTCGCTTGGTTTCTTGCCAAATTCCTACTATAGTCATTCTATTTATGTAATACTCATTGTGTGATGATTATGGACCTAATTAACAAGTTACTTCCCCATAATAAAGTTTAAGTTAAGTTCGTCTCCAAAGGAGGAACCTTTGGTGACCAAAAGTTTATCCTTCCTTTTTCGCTTGGATTCTTGCCAAATTCCTACTATAGTTCATTCTATTTATGTAATACTAATTGTATGATGATTATTGACCTAATTAACAAGTTACTTCCCGATAATAAAGTTTATCTTAAGTTCGTCTCCAAAGTAGGAACCTTTGGTGACCAAAATTTTATCCTACCTTTTTGGCTTGGTTTCTTCCCAAATTCCTACTATAGTTCATTCTATTTATGTAATACTCATTGTATGATGTTTATGGACCTAATTAACAAGTTACTTTCCGATAATAAAGTTTAACTTAAGTTCGTCTCCAAAGTAGGAACCTTTGGTGACCAAAAGTTTATCCTTCCTTTTTCGCTTGGATTCTTCCCAAATTCCTACTATAGTTCAGTCTATTTAAGTAATACTAATTGTGTGATGTTTATGGACCTAATTAACAAGTTACTTTCCGATAATAAAGTTTAACTTAAGTTCGTCTCCAAAGGAGGAACCTTTGGTGACCAAAAGTTTATCCTTCCTTTTTCGCTTGGATTCTTCCCAAATTCCTACTATAGTTCATTCTATTTACGTAATACTCATTGTATGATGATTATTGACCTAATTAACAAGTTACTTTCCCAAAATAAAGTTTAAGTTAAGTTCGTCTCCAAAGGAGGAAACTTTGGTGACCAAAATTTTATCCATCCTTTTTCGCTTGGTTTCTTGCCAAATTCCTACTATAGTTCATTCTATTTATGTAATACTAATTGTATGATGATTATTGACCTAATTAACAACTTAGTTCCCGATAATAAAGTTTAACTTAAGTTCGTCTCCAAAGGAGGAACCTTTGGTGACCAAAATTTTATCCATCCTTTTTCGCTTGGTTTCTTGCCAAATTCCTACTATAGTTCATTCTATTTATGTAATACTAATTGTATGATGATTATTGACCTAATTAACAAGTTAGTTCCTGATAATAAAGTTTAACTTAAGTTCGTCTCCAAAGGAGGAAACTTTGGTGACCAAAATTTTATCCATCCTTTTTCGCTTGGTTTCTTGCCAAATTCCTACTATAGTTCATTCTATTTATGTAATACTAATTGTATGATGATTATTGACCTAATTAACAACTTAGTTCCCGATAATAAAGTTTAACTTAAGTTCGTCTCCAAAGTAGGAACCTTTGGTGACCAAAATTTTATCCTACCTTTTTGGCTTGGTTTCTTCCCAAATTCCTACTATAGTTCATTCTCTTTATGTAATACTCGTTGTATGATAATTATGGACCTAATTAACAAGTTACTTCCCCATAATAAAGTTTAACGTAAGTTCGTCTCCAAAGGAGGAACCTTTGGTGACCAAAATTTTATCCTACCTTTTTGGCTTGGTTTCTTCCCAAATTCCTACTATAGTTCATTCTATTTATGTAATACTCATTGTATGATGTTTATGGACCTAATTAACAAGTTACTTTCCGATAATAAAGTTTAACTTAAGTTCGTCTCCAAAGTAGGAACCTTTGGTGACCAAAAGTTTATATTTCCTTTTTCGCTTGGATTCTTCCCAAATTCCTACTATAGTTCATTCTATTTACATAATACTCATTGTATGATAATCATTGACCTAATTACCAAGTTACTTAACAAAAATATAGTTTAAGTTAAGTTCGTCTCCAAAGGAGGAACCTTTGGTGACCAAAATTTTATCCTTCCTTTTTCGCTTGGTTTCTTGCCAAATTCCTACTATAGTTCATTCTATTTATGTAATACTCATTGTATGATGATTATGGACCTAATTAACAAGTTACTTCCCAATAATAAGGTTTAATTTAAGTTCGTCTCCAAAGGAGGAACCTTTGGTGACCAAAATTTTATCCTTCCTTTTTCGCTTGGTTGCTTGCCAAATTCCTACTATAGTTCATTCTATTTATGTAATACTCATTGTGTGATGATTATGGACCTAATTAACAAGTTACTTCCCCAAAATAAAGTTTAAGTTAAGTTCGTCTCCAAAGGAGGAACCTTTGGTGACCAAAAGTTTATCCTTTATTTTTCGCTTGGATTCTTGCCAAATTCCTACTATAGTTCATTCTATTTAAGTAATACTAATTGTGTGATGTTTATGGACCTAATTAACAAGTTACTTTCCGATAATAAAGTTTAACTTAAGTTCGTCTCCAAAGTAGGAACCTTTGGTGACCAAAAGTTTATCCTTCCTTTTTCGCTTGGATTCTTCCCAAATTCCTACTATAGTTCATTCTATTTACGTAATACTCATTGTATGATAATCATTGACCTAATTACCAAGTTACATCCCCAAAATAAAGTTTAAGTTAAGTTCGTCTCCAAAGGAGGAACCTTTGGTGACCAAAATTTTATCCTTCCTTTTTCGCTTGGTTTCTTGCCAAATTCCTACTATAGTCATTCTATTTATGTAATACTCATTGTGTGATGATTATGGACCTAATTAACAAGTTACTTCCCCATAATAAAGTTTAAGTTAAGTTCGTCTCCAAAGGAGGAACCTTTGGTGACCAAAAGTTTATCCTTCCTTTTTCGCTTGGATTCTTGCCAAATTCCTACTATAGTTCATTCTATTTATGTAATACTAATTGTATGATGATTATTGACCTAATTAACAAGTTACTTCCCGATAATAAAGTTTATCTTAAGTTCGTCTCCAAAGTAGGAACCTTTGGTGACCAAAATTTTATCCTACCTTTTTGGCTTGGTTTCTTCCCAAATTCCTACTATAGTTCATTCTATTTATGTAATACTCATTGTATGATGTTTATGGACCTAATTAACAAGTTACTTTCCGATAATAAAGTTTAACTTAAGTTCGTCTCCAAAGTAGGAACCTTTGGTGACCAAAAGTTTATCCTTCCTTTTTCGCTTGGATTCTTCCCAAATTCCTACTATAGTTCAGTCTATTTAAGTAATACTAATTGTGTGATGTTTATGGACCTAATTAACAAGTTACTTTCCGATAATAAAGTTTAACTTAAGTTCGTCTCCAAAGGAGGAACCTTTGGTGACCAAAAGTTTATCCTTCCTTTTTCGCTTGGATTCTTCCCAAATTCCTACTATAGTTCATTCTATTTACGTAATACTCATTGTATGATGATTATTGACCTAATTAACAAGTTACTTTCCCAAAATAAAGTTTAAGTTAAGTTCGTCTCCAAAGGAGGAAACTTTGGTGACCAAAATTTTATCCATCCTTTTTCGCTTGGTTTCTTGCCAAATTCCTACTATAGTTCATTCTATTTATGTAATACTAATTGTATGATGATTATTGACCTAATTAACAACTTAGTTCCCGATAATAAAGTTTAACTTAAGTTCGTCTCCAAAGGAGGAACCTTTGGTGACCAAAATTTTATCCATCCTTTTTCGCTTGGTTTCTTGCCAAATTCCTACTATAGTTCATTCTATTTATGTAATACTAATTGTATGATGATTATTGACCTAATTAACAACTTAGTTCCTGATAATAAAGTTTAACTTAAGTTCGTCTCCAAAGGAGGAAACTTTGGTGACCAAAATTTTATCCATCCTTTTTCGCTTGGTTTCTTGCCAAATTCCTACTATAGTTCATTCTATTTATGTAATACTAATTGTATGATGATTATTGACCTAATTAACAACTTAGTTCCCGATAATAAAGTCTAACTTAAGTTCGTCTCCAAAGGAGGAACCTTTGGTGACCAAAATTTTATCCATCCTTTTTCGCTTGGTTTCTTGCCAAATTCCTACTATAGTTCATTCTATTTATGTAATACTAATTGTATGATGATTATTGACCTAATTAACAAGTTACTTCCCGATAATAAAGTTTAACTTAAGTTCGTCTCCAAAGTAGGAACCTTTGGTGACCAAAATTTTATCCTACCTTTTTGGCTTGGTTTCTTCCCAAATTCCTACTATAGTTCATTCTATTTATGTAATACTCATTGTATGATGTTTATGGACCTAATTAACAAGTTACTTTCCGATAATAAAGTTTAACTTAAGTTCGTCTCCAAAGTAGGAACCTTTGGTGACCAAAAGTTTATCCTTCCTTTTTCGCTTGGATTCTTCCCAAATTCCTACTATAGTTCATTCTATTTACGTAATACTCATTGTATGATGATTATTGACCTAATTAACAAGTTACTTTCCCAAAATAAAGTTTAAGTTAAGTTCGTCTCCAAAGGAGGAAACTTTGGTGACCAAAATTTTATCCATCCTTTTTCGCTTGGTTTCTTGCCAAATTCCTACTATAGTTCATTCTATTTATGTAATACTAATTGTATGATGATTATTGACCTAATTAACAAGTTAGTTCCCGATAATAAAGTTTAACTTAAGTTCGTCTCCAAAGTAGGAACCTTTGGTGACCAAAATTTTATCCTACCTTTTTGGCTTGGTTTCTTCCCAAATTCCTACTATAGTTCATTCTCTTTATGTAATACTCGTTGTATGATGATTATGGACCTAATTAACAAGTTACTTCCCCATAATAAAGTTTAACGTAATTTCGTCTCCAAAGGAGGAACCTTTGGTGACCAAAATTTTATCCTACCTTTTTGGCTTGGTTTCTTCCCAAATTCCTACTATAGTTCATTCTATTTATGTAATACTCATTGTATGATGATTATGGACCTAATTAACAAGTTACTTCCCCATAATAAAGTTTAAGTTATGTTCGTCTCCAAAGGAGGAACCTTTGGTGACCAAAATTTTATCCTTCCTTTTTCGCTTGCTTTCTTGCCAAATTCCTACTATAGTTCATTCTATTTATGTAATACTCATTGTATGATGATTATGGACCTAATTAACAAGTTACTTTCCGATAATAAAGTTTAACTTAAGTTCGTCTCCAAAGGAGGAACCTTTGGTGACCAAAAGTTTATCCTTCCTTTTTCGCTTGGATTCTTCCCAAATTCCTACTATAGTTCATTCTATTTAAGTAATACTAATTGTGTGATGTTTATGGACCTAATTAACAAGTATCTTTCCGATAATAAAGTTTAACTTAAGTTCGTCTCCAAAGGAGGAACCTTTGGTGACCAAAAGTTTATCCTTCCTTTTTCGCTTGGATTCTTCCTAAATTCCTACTATAGTTCATTCTATTTACGTAATACTCATTGTATGATGATTATTGACCTAATTAACAAGTTACTTTCCCAAAATAAAGTTTAAGTTAAGTTCGTCTCCAAAGGAGGAACCTTTGGTGACCACAATTTTATCCATCCTTTTTCGCTTGGTTTCTTGCCAAATTCCTACTATAGTTCATTCTATTTATGTAATACTAATTGTATGGTGATTATTGACCTAATTAACAAGTTAGTTCCCGATAATAAAGTTTAACTTAAGTTCGTCTCCAAAGGAGGAACCTTTGGTGACCAAAAATTTATCCATCCTTTTTCGCTTGGTTTCTTGCCAAATTCCTACTATAGTTCATTCTATTTATGTAATACTAATTGTATGATGATTATTGACCTAATTAACAAGTTAGTTCAGGATAATAAATTTTAACTTAAGTTCGTCTCCAAAGTAGGAACCTTTGGTGACCAAAATTTTATCCTACCTTTTTGGCTTGGTTTCTTCCCAAATTCCAACTATAGTTCATTCTCTTTAAGTAATACTCGTTGTATGATGATTATGGACCTAATTAACAAGTTACTTCCCCATAATAAAGTTTAACGTAAGTTCGTCTCCAAAGGAGGAACCTTTGGTGACCAAAAGTTTATCCTTCCTTTTTCGCTTGGATTCTTCCTAAATTCCTACTATAGTTCATTCTATTTACGTAATACTCATTGTATGATGATTATTGACCTAATTAACAAGTTACTTTCCCAAAATAAAGTTTAAGTTAAGTTCGTCTCCAAAGGAGGAACCTTTGGTGACCAAAATTTTATCCATCCTTTTTCGCTTGGTTTCTTGCCAAATTCCTACTATAGTTCATTCTATTTATGTAATACTAATTGTATGATGATTATTGACCTAATTAACAAGTTAGTTCAGGATAATAAATTTTAACTTAAGTTCGTCTCCAAAGTAGGAACCTTTGGTGACCAAAATTTTATCCTACCTTTTTGGCTTGGTTTCTTCCCAAATTCCAACTATAGTTCATTCTCTTTAAGTAATACTCGTTGTATGATGATTATGGACCTAATTAACAAGTTACTTCCCCATAATAAAGTTTAACGTAAGTTCGTCTCCAAAGGAGGAACCTTTGGTGACCAAAATTTTATCCTACCTTTTTGGCTTGGTTCTTCCCAAATTCCTACTATAGTTCATTCTATTTATGTAATACTCATTGTATGATGATTATGGACCTAATTAACAAGTTACTTCCCAATAATAAAGTTTAAGTTAAGTTCGTCTCCAAAGGAGGAACCTTTGGTGACCAAAATTTTATCCTTCCTTTTTCGCTTGGTTGCTTGCCAAATTCCTACTATAGTTCATTCTATTTATGTAATACTCATTGTGTGATGATTATGGACCTAATTAACAAGTTACTTCGCCAAAATAAAGTTTAAGTTAAGTTCGTCTCCAAAGGAGGAACCTTTGGTGACCAAAAGTTTATCCTTTATTTTTCGCTTGGATTCTTGCCAAATTCCTACTATAGTTCATTCTATTTACGTAATACTCATTGTATGATAATCATTGACCTAATTACCAAGTTACTTCCCCAAAATAAAGTTTAAGTTAAGTTCGTCTCCAAAGGAGGAACCTTTGGTGACCAAAAGTTTATCCTTTATTTTTCGCTTGGATTCTTGCCAAATTCCTACTATAGTTCATTCTATTTAAGTAATACTAATTGTGTGATGTTTATGGACCTAATTAACAAGTTACTTTCCGATAATAAAGTTTAACTTAAGTTCGTCTCCAAAGTAGGAACCTTTGGTGACCAAAAGTTTATCCTTCCTTTTTCGCTTGGATTCTTCCCAAATTCCTACTATAGTTCATTCTATTTACGAAATACTCATTGTATGATAATCATTGACCTAATTACCAAGTTACTTCCCCAAAATAAAGTTTAAGTTAAGTTCGTCACCAAAGGAGGAACCTTTGGTGACCAAAATTTTATCCTTCCTTTTTCGCTTGGTTTCTTGCCAAATTCCTACTATAGTCATTCTATTTATGTAATACTCATTGTCTGATTATTATGGACCTAATTAACAAGTTACTTCCCCATAATAAAGTTTAAGTTAAGTTCGTCTCCAAAGGAGGAACCTTTGGTGACCAAAAGTTTATCCTTCCTTTTTCGCTTGGATTCTTGCCAAATTCCTACTATAGTTCATTCTATTTATGTAATACTAATTGTATGATGATTATTGACCTAATTAACAAGTTACTTCCCGATAATAAAGTTTAACTTAAGTTCGTCTCCAAAGTAGGAACCTTTGGTGACCAAAATTTTATCCTACCTTTTTGGCTTGGTTTCTTCCCAAATTCCTACTATAGTTCATTCTATTTATGTAATACTCATTGTATGATGTTTATGGACCTAATTAACAAGTTACTTTCCGATAATAAAGTTTAACTTAAGTTCGTCTCCAAAGTAGGAACCTTTGGTGACCAAAAGTTTATCCTTCCTTTTTTGCTTGGATTCTTCCCAAATTCCTACTATAGTTCAGTCTATTTAAGTAATACTAATTGTGTGATGTTTATGGACCTAATTAACAAGTTACTTTCCGATAATAAAGTTTAACTTAAGTTCGTCTCCAAAGGAGGAACCTTTGGTGGCCAAAAGTTTATCCTTCCTTTTTCGCTTGGATTCTTCCCAAATTCCTACTATAGTTCATTCTATTTACGTAATACTCATTGTATGATGATTATTGACCTAATTAACAAGTTACTTTCCCAAAATAAAGTTTAAGTTAAGTTCGTCTCCAAAGGAGGAAACTTTGGTGACCAAAATTTTATCCATCCTTTTTCGCTTGGTTTCTTGCCAAATTCCTACTATAGTTCATTCTATTTATGTAATACTAATTGTATGATGATTATTGACCTGATTAACAACTTAGTTCCCGATAATAAAGTTTAACTTAAGTTCGTCTCCAAAGGAGGAACCTTTGGTGACCAAAATTTTATCCATCCTTTTTCGCTTGGTTTCTTGCCAAATTCCTACTATAGTTCATTCTATTTATGTAATACTAATTGTATGATGATTATTGACCTAATTAACAAGTTAGTTCCTGATAATAAAGTTTAACTTAAGTTCGTCTCCAAAGGAGGAAACTTTGGTGACCAAAATTTTATCCTACCTTTTTGGCTTGGTTTCTTCCCAAATTCCTACTATAGTTCATTCTATTTATGTAATACTCATTGTATGATGTTTATGGACCTAATTAACAAGTTACTTTCCGATAATAAAGTTTAACTTAAGTTCGTCTCCAAAGTAGGAACCTTTGGTGACCAAAAGTTTATCCTTCCTTTTTCGCTTGGATTCTTCCCAAATTCCTACTATAGTTCAGTCTATTTAAGTAATACTAATTGTGTGATGTTTATGGACCTAATTAACAAGTTACTTTCCGATAATAAAGTTTAACTTAAGTTCGTCTCCAAAGGAGGAACCTTTGGTGACCAAAAGTTTATCCTTCCTTTTTCGCTTGGATTCTTCCCAAATTCCTACTATAGTTCATTCTATTTACGTAATACTCATTGTATGATGATTATTGACCTAATTAACAAGTTACTTTCCCAAAATAAAGTTTAAGTTAAGTTCGTCTCCAAAGGAGGAAACTTTGGTGACCAAAATTTTATCCATCCTTTTTCGCTTGGTTTCTTGCCAAATTCCTACTATAGTTCATTCTATTTATGTAATACTAATTGTATGATGATTATTGACCTAATTAACAACTTAGTTCCCGATAATAAAGTTTAACTTAAGTTCGTCTCCAAAGGAGGAACCTTTGGTGACCAAAATTTTATCCTACCTTTTTGGCTTGGTTTCTTCCCAAATTCCTACTATAGTTCATTCTCTTTATGTAATACTCGTTGTATGATGATTATGGACCTAATTAACAAGTTACTTCCCCATAATAAAGTTTAACGTAAGTTCGTCTCCAAAGGAGGAACCTTTGGTGACCAAAATTTTATCCTACCTTTTTGGCTTGGTTTCTTCCCAAATTCCTACTATAGTTCATTCTATTTATGTAATACTCATTGTATGATGATTATGGACCTAATTAACAAGTTACTTCCCCATAATAAAGTTTAAGTTATGTTCGTCTCCAAAGGAGGAACCTTTGGTGACCAAAATTTTATCCTTCCTTTTTCGCTTGCTTTCTTGCCAAATTCCTACTATAGTTCATTCTATTTATGTAATACTCATTGTATGATGATTATGGACCTAATTAACAAGTTACTTTCCGATAATAAAGTTTAACTTAAGTTCGTCTCCAAAGGAGGAACCTTTGGTGACCAAAAGTTTATCCTTCCTTTTTCGCTTGGATTCTTCCCAAATTCCTACTATAGTTCATTCTATTTAAGTAATACTAATTGTGTGATGTTTATGGACCTAATTAACAAGTATCTTTCCGATAATAAAGTTTAACTTAAGTTCGTCTCCAAAGGAGGAACCTTTGGTGACCAAAAGTTTATCCTTCCTTTTTCGCTTGGATTCTTCCCAAATTCCTACTATAGTTCATTCTATTTACGTAATACTCATTGTATGATGATTATTGACCTAATTAACAAGTTACTTTCCCAAAATAAAGTTTAAGTTAAGTTCGTCTCCAAAGGAGGAACCTTTGGTGACCAAAATTTTATCCATCCTTTTTCGCTTGGTTTCTTGCCAAATTCCTACTATAGTTCATTCTATTTATGTAATACTAATTGTATGATGATTATTGACCTAATTAACAAGTTAGTTCCCGATAATAAAGTTTAACTTAAGTTCGTCTCCAAAGGAGGAACCTTTGGTGACCAAAAATTTATCCATCCTTTTTCGCTTGGTTTCTTGCCAAATTCCTACTATAGTTCATTCTATTTATGTAATACTAATTGTATGATGATTATTGACCTAATTAACAAGTTAGTTCAGGATAATAAATTTTAACTTAAGTTCGTCTCCAAAGTAGGAACCTTTGGTGACCAAAATTTTATCCTACCTTTTTGGCTTGGTTTCTTCCCAAATTCCAACTATAGTTCATTCTCTTTATGTAATACTCGTTGTATGATGATTATGGACCTAATTAACAAGTTACTTCCCCATAATAAAGTTTAACGTAAGTTCGTCTCCAAAGGAGGAACCTTTGGTGACCAAAATTTTATCCTACCTTTTTGGCTTGGTTCTTCCCAAATTCCTACTATAGTTCATTCTATTTATGTAATACTCATTGTATGATGATTATGGACCTAATTAACAAGTTACTTCCCAATAATAAAGTTTAAGTTAAGTTCGTCTCCAAAGGAGGAACCTTTGGTGACCAAAATTTTATCCTTCCTTTTTCGCTTGGTTGCTTGCCAAATTCCTACTATAGTTCATTCTATTTATGTAATACTCATTGTGTGATGATTATGGACCTAATTAACAAGTTACTTCGCCAAAATAAAGTTTAAGTTAAGTTCGTCTCCAAAGGAGGAACCTTTGGTGACCAAAAGTTTATCCTTTATTTTTCGCTTGGATTCTTGCCAAATTCCTACTATAGTTCATTCTATTTACGTAATACTCATTGTATGATAATCATTGACCTAATTACCAAGTTACTTCCCCAAAATAAAGTTTAAGTTAAGTTCGTCTCCAAAGGAGGAACCTTTGGTGACCAAAAGTTTATCCTTTATTTTTCGCTTGGATTCTTGCCAAATTCCTACTATAGTTCATTCTATTTAAGTAATACTAATTGTGTGATGTTTATGGACCTAATTAACAAGTTACTTTCCGATAATAAAGTTTAACTTAAGTTCGTCTCCAAAGTAGGAACCTTTGGTGACCAAAAGTTTATCCTTCCTTTTTCGCTTGGATTCTTCCCAAATTCCTACTATAGTTCATTCTATTTACGTAATACTCATTGTATGATAATCATTGACCTAATTACCAAGTTACTTCCCCAAAATAAAGTTTAAGTTAAGTTCGTCTCCAAAGGAGGAACCTTTGGTGACCAAAATTTTATCCTTCCTTTTTCGCTTGGTTTCTTGCCAAATTCCTACTATAGTCATTCTATTTATGTAATACTCATTGTCTGATGATTATGGACCTAATTAACAAGTTACTTCCCCATAATAAAGTTTAAGTTAAGTTCGTCTCCAAAGGAGGAACCTTTGGTGACCAAAAGTTTATCCTTCCTTTTTCGCTTGGATTCTTGCCAAATTCCTACTATAGTTCATTCTATTTATGTAATACTAATTGTATGATGATTATTGACCTAATTAACAAGTTACTTCCCGATAATAAAGTTTAACTTAAGTTCGTCTCCAAAGTAGGAACCTTTGGTGACCAAAATTTTATCCTACCTTTTTGGCTTGGTTTCTTCCCAAATTCCTACTATAGTTCATTCTATTTATGTAATACTCATTGTATGATGTTTATGGACCTAATTAACAAGTTACTTTCCGATAATAAAGTTTAACTTAAGTTCGTCTCCAAAGTAGGAACCTTTGGTGACCAAAAGTTTATCCTTCCTTTTTCGCTTGGATTCTTCCCAAATTCCTACTATAGTTCAGTCTATTTAAGTAATACTAATTGTGTGATGTTTATGGACCTAATTAACAAGTTACTTTCCGATAATAAAGTTTAACTTAAGTTCGTCTCCAAAGGAGGAACCTTTGGTGACCAAAAGTTTATCCTTCCTTTTTCGCTTGGATTCTTCCCAAATTCCTACTATAGTTCATTCTATTTACGTAATACTCATTGTATGATGATTATTGACCTAATTAACAAGTTACTTTCCCAAAATAAAGTTTAAGTTAAGTTCGTCTCCAAAGGAGGAAACTTTGGTGACCAAAATTTTATCCATCCTTTTTCGCTTGGTTTCTTGCCAAATTCCTACTATAGTTCATTCTATTTATGTAATACTAATTGTATGATGATTATTGACCTAATTAACAAGTTAGTTCCCGATAATAAAGTTTAACTTAAGTTCGTCTCCAAAGTAGGAACCTTTGGTGACCAAAATTTTATCCTACCTTTTTGGCTTGGTTTCTTCCCAAATTCCTACTATAGTTCATTCTCTTTATGTAATACTCGTTGTATGATGATTATGGACCTAATTAACAAGTTACTTCCCCATAATAAAGTTTAACGTAATTTCGTCTCCAAAGGAGGAACCTTTGGTGACCAAAATTTTATCCTACCTTTTTGGCTTGGTTTCTTCCCAAATTCCTACTATAGTTCATTCTATTTATGTAATACTCATTGTATGATGATTATGGACCTAATTAACAAGTTACTTCCCCATAATAAAGTTTAAGTTATGTTCGTCTCCAAAGGAGGAACCTTTGGTGACCAAAATTTTATCCTTCCTTTTTCGCTTGCTTTCTTGCCAAATTCCTACTATAGTTCATTCTATTTATGTAATACTCATTGTATGATGATTATGGACCTAATTAACAAGTTACTTTCCGATAATAAAGTTTAACTTAAGTTCGTCTCCAAAGGAGGAACCTTTGGTGACCAAAAGTTTATCCTTCCTTTTTCGCTTGGATTCTTCCCAAATTCCTACTATAGTTCATTCTATTTAAGTAATACTAATTGTGTGATGTTTATGGACCTAATTAACAAGTATCTTTCCGATAATAAAGTATAACTTAAGTTCGTCTCCAAAGGAGGAACCTTTGGTGACCAAAAGTTTATCCTTCCTTTTTCGCTTGGATTCTTCCTAAATTCCTACTATAGTTCATTCTATTTACGTAATACTCATTGTATGATGATTATTGACCTAATTAACAAGTTACTTTCCCAAAATAAAGTTTAAGTTAAGTTCGTCTCCAAAGGAGGAACCTTTGGTGACCAAAATTTTATCCATCCTTTTTCGCTTGGTTTCTTGCCAAATTCCTACTATAGTTCATTCTATTTATGTAATACTAATTGTATGATGATTATTGACCTAATTAACAAGTTAGTTCAGGATAATAAATTTTAACTTAAGTTCGTCTCCAAAGTAGGAACCTTTGGTGACCAAAATTTTATCCTACCTTTTTGGCTTGGTTTCTTCCCAAATTCCAACTATAGTTCATTCTCTTTAAGTAATACTCGTTGTATGATGATTATGGACCTAATTAACAAGTTACTTCCCCATAATAAAGTTTAACGTAAGTTCGTCTCCAAAGGAGGAACCTTTGGTGACCAAAATTTTATCCTACCTTTTTGGCTTGGTTCTTCCCAAATTCCTACTATAGTTCATTCTATTTATGTAATACTCATTGTATGATGATTATGGACCTAATTAACAAGTTACTTCCCAATAATAAAGTTTAAGTTAAGTTCGTCTCCAAAGGAGGAACCTTTGGTGACCAAAATTTTATCCTTCCTTTTTCGCTTGGTTGCTTGCCAAATTCCTACTATAGTTCATTCTATTTATGTAATACTCATTGTGTGATGATTATGGACGTAATTAACAAGTTACTTCGCCAAAATAAAGTTTAAGTTAAGTTCGTCTCCAAAGGAGGAACCTTTGGTGACCAAAAGTTTATCCTTTATTTTTCGCTTGGATTCTTGCCAAATTCCTACTATAGTTCATTCTATTTACGTAATACTCATTGTATGATAATCATTGACCTAATTACCAAGTTACTTCCCCAAAATAAAGTTTAAGTTAAGTTCGTCTCCAAAGGAGGAACCTTTGGTGACCAAAAGTTTATCCTTTATTTTTCGCTTGGATTCTTGCCAAATTCCTACTATAGTTCATTCTATTTAAGTAATACTAATTGTGTGATGTTTATGGACCTAATTAACAAGTTACTTTCCGATAATAAAGTTTAACTTAAGTTCGTCTCCAAAGTAGGAACCTTTGGTGACCAAAAGTTTATCCTTCCTTTTTCGCTTGGATTCTTCCCAAATTCCTACTATAGTTCATTCTATTTACGAAATACTCATTGTATGATAATCATTGACCTAATTACCAAGTTACTTCCCCAAAATAAAGTTTAAGTTAAGTTCGTCACCAAAGGAGGAACCTTTGGTGACCAAAATTTTATCCTTCCTTTTTCGCTTGGTTTCTTGCCAAATTCCTACTATAGTCATTCTATTTATGTAATACTCATTGTCTGATGATTATGGACCTAATTAACAAGTTACTTCCCCATAATAAAGTTTAAGTTAAGTTCGTCTCCAAAGGAGGAACCTTTGGTGACCAAAAGTTTATCCTTCCTTTTTCGCTTGGATTCTTGCCAAATTCCTACTATAGTTCATTCTATTTATGTAATACTAATTGTATGATGATTATTGACCTAATTAACAAGTTACTTCCCGATAATAAAGTTTAACTTAAGTTCGTCTCCAAAGTAGGAACCTTTGGTGACCAAAATTTTATCCTACCTTTTTGGCTTGGTTTCTTCCCAAATTCCTACTATAGTTCATTCTATTTATGTAATACTCATTGTATGATGTTTATGGACCTAATTAACAAGTTACTTTCCGATAATAAAGTTTAACTTAAGTTCGTCTCCAAAGTAGGAACCTTTGGTGACCAAAAGTTTATCCTTCCTTTTTCGCTTGGATTCTTCCCAAATTCCTACTATAGTTCAGTCTATTTAAGTAATACTAATTGTGTGATGTTTATGGACCTAATTAACAAGTTACTTTCCGATAATAAAGTTTAACTTAAGTTCGTCTCCAAAGGAGGAACCTTTGGTGGCCAAAAGTTTATCCTTCCTTTTTCGCTTGGATTCTTCCCAAATTCCTACTATAGTTCATTCTATTTACGTAATACTCATTGTATGATGATTATTGACCTAATTAACAAGTTACTTTCCCAAAATAAAGTTTAAGTTAAGTTCGTCTCCAAAGGAGGAAACTTTGGTGACCAAAATTTTATCCATCCTTTTTCGCTTGGTTTCTTGCCAAATTCCTACTATAGTTCATTCTATTTATGTAATACTAATTGTATGATGATTATTGACCTAATTAACAACTTAGTTCCCGATAATAAAGTTTAACTTAAGTTCGTCTCCAAAGGAGGAACCTTTGGTGACCAAAATTTTATCCATCCTTTTTCGCTTGGTTTCTTGCCAAATTCCTACTATAGTTCATTCTATTTATGTAATACTAATTGTATGATGATTATTGACCTAATTAACAAGTTAGTTCCTGATAATAAAGTTTAACTTAAGTTCGTCTCCAAAGGAGGAAACTTTGGTGACCAAAATTTTATCCATCCTTTTTCGCTTGGTTTCTTGCCAAATTCCTACTATAGTTCATTCTATTTATGTAATACTAATTGTATGATGATTATTGACCTAATTAACAACTTAGTTCCCGAAAATAAAGTTTAACTTAAGTTCGTCTCCAAAGGAGGAACCTTTGGTGACCAAAATTTTATCCATCCTTTTTCGCTTGGTTTCTTGCCAAATTCCTACTATAGTTCATTCTATTTATGTAATACTAATTGTATGATTATTATTGACCTAATTAACAAGTTACTTCCCGATAATAAAGTTTAACTTAAGTTCGTCTCCAAAGTAGGAACCTTTGGTGACCAAAATTTTATCCTACCTTTTTGGCTTGGTTTCTTCCCAAATTCCTACTATAGTTCATTCTATTTATGTAATACTCATTGTATGATGTTTATGGACCTAATTAACAAGTTACTTTCCGATAATAAAGTTTAACTTAAGTTCGTCTCCAAAGTAGGAACCTTTGGTGACCAAAAGTTTATCCTTCCTTTTTCGCTTGGATTCTTCCCAAATTCCTACTATAGTTCAGTCTATTTAAGTAATACTAATTGTGTGATGTTTATGGACCTAATTAACAAGTTACTTTCCGATAATAAAGTTTAACTTAAGTTCGTCTCCAAAGGAGGAACCTTTGGTGACCAAAATTTTATCCTTCCTTTTTCGCTTGGTTGCTTGCCAAATTCCTACTATAGTTCATTCTATTTATGTAATACTCATTGTGTGATGATTATGGACGTAATTAACAAGTTACTTCGCCAAAATAAAGTTTAAGTTAAGTTCGTCTCCAAAGGAGGAACCTTTGGTGACCAAAAGTTTATCCTTTATTTTTCGCTTGGATTCTTGCCAAATTCCTACTATAGTTCATTCTATTTACGTAATACTCATTGTATGATAATCATTGACCTAATTACCAAGTTACTTCCCCAAAATAAAGTTTAAGTTAAGTTCGTCTCCAAAGGAGGAACCTTTGGTGACCAAAAGTTTATCCTTTATTTTTCGCTTGGATTCTTGCCAAATTCCTACTATAGTTCATTCTATTTAAGTAATACTAATTGTGTGATGTTTATGGACCTAATTAACAAGTTACTTTCCGATAATAAAGTTTAACTTAAGTTCGTCTCCAAAGTAGGAACCTTTGGTGACCAAAAGTTTATCCTTCCTTTTTCGCTTGGATTCTTCCCAAATTCCTACTATAGTTCATTCTATTTACGAAATACTCATTGTATGATAATCATTGACCTAATTACCAAGTTACTTCCCCAAAATAAAGTTTAAGTTAAGTTCGTCACCAAAGGAGGAACCTTTGGTGACCAAAATTTTATCCTTCCTTTTTCGCTTGGTTTCTTGCCAAATTCCTACTATTGTCATTCTATTTATGTAATACTCATTGTCTGATGATTATGGACCTAATTAACAAGTTACTTCCCCATAATAAAGTTTAAGTTAAGTTCGTCTCCAAAGGAGGAACCTTTGGTGACCAAAAGTTTATCCTTCCTTTTTCGCTTGGATTCTTGCCAAATTCCTACTATAGTTCATTCTATTTATGTAATACTAATTGTATGATGATTATTGACCTAATTAACAAGTTACTTCCCGATAATAAAGTTTAACTTAAGTTCGTCTCCAAAGTAGGAACCTTTGGTGACCAAAATTTTATCCTACCTTTTTGGCTTGGTTTCTTCCCAAATTCCTACTATAGTTCATTCTATTTATGTAATACTCATTGTATGATGTTTATGGACCTAATTAACAAGTTACTTT
The DNA here is from genome assembly GCF_051527215.1 of Medicago sativa. Taxonomy (NCBI): domain Eukaryota; kingdom Viridiplantae; phylum Streptophyta; class Magnoliopsida; order Fabales; family Fabaceae; genus Medicago; species Medicago sativa. Next base: position 44,282,846 of record NC_140752.1, on the reverse strand, counting down.
CCGATAATAAAGTTTAACTTAAGTTCGTCTCCAAAGTAGGAACCTTTGGTGACCAAAAGTTTATCCTTCCTTTTTCGCTTGGATTCTTCCCAAATTCCTACTATAGTTCAGTCTATTTAAGTAATACTAATTGTGTGATGTTTATGGACCTAATTAACAAGTTACTTTCCGATAATAAAGTTTAACTTAAGTTCGTCTCCAAAGGAGGAACCTTTGGTGGCCAAAAGTTTATCCTTCCTTTTTCGCTTGGATTCTTCCCAAATTCCTACTATAGTTCATTCTATTTACGTAATACTCATTGTATGATGATTATTGACCTAATTAACAAGTTACTTTCCCAAAATAAAGTTTAAGTTAAGTTCGTCTCCAAAGGAGGAAACTTTGGTGACCAAAATTTTATCCATCCTTTTTCGCTTGGTTTCTTGCCAAATTCCTACTATAGTTCATTCTATTTATGTAATACTAATTGTATGATGATTATTGACCTAATTAACAACTTAGTTCCCGATAATAAAGTTTAACTTAAGTTCGTCTCCAAAGGAGGAACCTTTGGTGACCAAAATTTTATCCATCCTTTTTCGCTTGGTTTCTTGCCAAATTCCTACTATAGTTCATTCTATTTATGTAATACTAATTGTATGATGATTATTGACCTAATTAACAAGTTAGTTCCTGATAATAAAGTTTAACTTAAGTTCGTCTCCAAAGGAGGAAACTTTGGTGACCAAAATTTTATCCATCCTTTTTCGCTTGGTTTCTTGCCAAATTCCTACTATAGTTCATTCTATTTATGTAATACTAATTGTATGATGATTATTGACCTAATTAACAACTTAGTTCCCGAAAATAAAGTTTAACTTAAGTTCGTCTCCAAAGGAGGAACCTTTGGTGACCAAAATTTTATCCATCCTTTTTCGCTTGGTTTCTTGCCAAATTCCTACTATAGTTCATTCTATTTATGTAATACTAATTGTATGATTATTATTGACCTAATTAACAAGTTACTTCCCGATAATAAAGTTTAACTTAAGTTCGTCTCCAAAGTAGGAACCTTTGGTGACCAAAATTTTATCCTACCTTTTTGGCTTGGTTTCTTCCCAAATTCCTACTATAGTTCATTCTATTTATGTAATACTCATTGTATGATGTTTATGGACCTAATTAACAAGTTACTTTCCGATAATAAAGTTTAACTTAAGTTCGTCTCCAAAGTAGGAACCTTTGGTGACCAAAAGTTTATCCTTCCTTTTTCGCTTGGATTCTTCCCAAATTCCTACTATAGTTCAGTCTATTTAAGTAATACTAATTGTGTGATGTTTATGGACCTAATTAACAAGTTACTTTCCGATAATAAAGTTTAACTTAAGTTCGTCTCCAAAGGAGGAACCTTTGGTGACCAAAAGTTTATCCTTCCTTTTTCGCTTGGATTCTTCCCAAATTCCTACTATAGTTCATTCTATTTACGTAATACTCATTGTATGATGATTATTGACCTAATTAACAAGTTACTTTCCCAAAATAAAGTTTAAGTTAAGTTCGTCTCCAAAGGAGGAAACTTTGGTGACCAAAATTTTATCCATCCTTTTTCGCTTGGTTTCTTGCCAAATTCCTACTATAGTTCATTCTATTTATGTAATACTAATTGTATGATGATTATTGACCTAATTAACAAGTTAGTTCCCGATAATAAAGTTTAACTTAAGTTCGTCTCCAAAGTAGGAACCTTTGGTGACCAAAATTTTATCCTACCTTTTTGGCTTGGTTTCTTCCCAAATTCCTACTATAGTTCATTCTCTTTATGTAATACTCGTTGTATGATGATTATGGACCTAATTAACAAGTTACTTCCCCATAATAAAGTTTAACGTAAGTTCGTCTCCAAAGGAGGAACCTTTGGTGACCAAAATTTTATCCTACCTTTTTGGCTTGGTTTCTTCCCAAATTCCTACTATAGTTCATTCTATTTATGTAATACTCATTGTATGATGATTATGGACCTAATTAACAAGTTACTTCCCCATAATAAAGTTTAAGTTATGTTCGTCTCCAAAGGAGGAACCTTTGGTGACCAAAATTTTATCCTTCCTTTTTCGCTTGCTTTCTTGCCAAATTCCTACTATAGTTCATTCTATTTATGTAATACTCATTGTATGATGATTATGGACCTAATTAACAAGTTACTTTCCGATAATAAAGTTTAACTTAAGTTCGTCTCCAAAGGAGGAACCTTTGGTGACCAAAAGTTTATCCTTCCTTTTTCGCTTGGATTCTTCCCAAATTCCTACTATAGTTCATTCTATTTAAGTAATACTAATTGTGTGATGTTTATGGACCTAATTAACAAGTATCTTTCCGATAATAAAGTTTAACTTAAGTTCGTCTCCAAAGGAGGAACCTTTGGTGACCAAAAGTTTATCCTTCCTTTTTCGCTTGGATTCTTCCCAAATTCCTACTATAGTTCATTCTATTTACGTAATACTCATTGTATGATGATTATTGACCTAATTAACAAGTTACTTTCCCAAAATAAAGTTTAAGTTAAGTTCGTCTCCAAAGGAGGAACCTTTGGTGACCAAAATTTTATCCATCCTTTTTCGCTTGGTTTCTTGCCAAATTCCTACTATAGTTCATTCTATTTATGTAAACTAATTGTATGATGATTATTGACCTAATTAACAAGTTAGTTCCCGATAATAAAGTTTAACTTAAGTTCGTCTCCAAAGGAGGAACCTTTGGTGACCAAAAATTTATCCATCCTTTTTCGCTTGGTTTCTTGCCAAATTCCTACTATAGTTCATTCTATTTATGTAATACTAATTGTATGATGATTATTGACCTAATTAACAAGTTAGTTCAGGATAATAAATTTTAACTTAAGTTCGTCTCCAAAGTAGGAACCTTTGGTGACCAAAATTTTATCCTACCTTTTTGGCTTGGTTTCTTCCCAAATTCCAACTATAGTTCATTCTCTTTATGTAATACTCGTTGTATGATGATTATGGACCTAATTAACAAGTTACTTCCCCATAATAAAGTTTAACGTAAGTTCGTCTCCAAAGGAGGAACCTTTGGTGACCAAAATTTTATCCTACCTTTTTGGCTTGGTTCTTCCCAAATTCCTACTATAGTTCATTCTATTTATGTAATACTCATTGTATGATGATTATGGACCTAATTAACAAGTTACTTCCCAATAATAAAGTTTAAGTTAAGTTCGTCTCCAAAGGAGGAACCTTTGGTGACCAAAATTTTATCCTTCCTTTTTCGCTTGGTTGCTTGCCAAATTCCTACTATAGTTCATTCTATTTATGTAATACTCATTGTGTGATGATTATGGACCTAATTAACAAGTTACTTCGCCAAAATAAAGTTTAAGTTAAGTTCGTCTCCAAAGGAGGAACCTTTGGTGACCAAAAGTTTATCCTTTATTTTTCGCTTGGATTCTTGCCAAATTCCTACTATAGTTCATTCTATTTACGTAATACTCATTGTATGATAATCATTGACCTAATTACCAAGTTACTTCCCCAAAATAAAGTTTAAGTTAAGTTCGTCTCCAAAGGAGGAACCTTTGGTGACCAAAAGTTTATCCTTTATTTTTCGCTTGGATTCTTGCCAAATTCCTACTATAGTTCATTCTATTTAAGTAATACTAATTGTGTGATGTTTATGGACCTAGTTAACAAGTTACTTTCCGATAATAAAGTTTAACTTAAGTTCGTCTCCAAAGTAGGAACCTTTGGTGACCAAAAGTTTATCCTTCCTTTTTCGCTTGGATTCTTCCCAAATTCCTACTATAGTTCATTCTATTTACATAATACTCATTGTATGATAATCATTGACCTAATTACCAAGTTACTTCCCCAAAATAAAGTTTAAGTTAAGTTCGTCTCCAAAGGAGGAACCTTTGGTGACCAAAATTTTATCCTTCCTTTTTCGCTTGGTTTCTTGCCAAATTCCTACTATAGTCATTCTATTTATGTAATACTCATTGTCTGATGATTATGGACCTAATTAACAAGTTACTTCCCCATAATAAAGTTTAAGTTAAGTTCGTCTCCAAAGGAGGAACCTTTGGTGACCAAAAGTTTATCCTTCCTTTTTCGCTTGGATTCTTGCCAAATTCCTACTATAGTTCATTCTATTTATGTAATACTAATTGTATGATGATTATTGACCTAATTAACAAGTTACTTCCCGATAATAAAGTTTAACTTAAGTTCGTCTCCAAAGTAGGAACCTTTGGTGACCAAAATTTTATCCTACCTTTTTGGCTTGGTTTCTTCCCAAATTCCTACTATAGTTCATTCTATTTATGTAATACTCATTGTATGATGTTTATGGACCTAATTAACAAGTTACTTTCCGATAATAAAGTTTAACTTAAGTTCGTCTCCAAAGTAGGAACCTTTGGTGACCAAAAGTTTATCCTTCCTTTTTCGCTTGGATTCTTCCCAAATTCCTACTATAGTTCAGTCTATTTAAGTAATACTAATTGTGTGATGTTTATGGACCTAATTAACAAGTTACTTTCCGATAATAAAGTTTAACTTAAGTTCGTCTCCAAAGGAGGAACCTTTGGTGACCAAAATTTTATCCTTCCTTTTTCGCTTGGTTGCTTGCCAAATTCCTACTATAGTTCATTCTATTTATGTAATACTCATTGTGTGATGATTATGGACCTAATTAACAAGTTACTTCGCCAAAATAAAGTTTAAGTTAAGTTCGTCTCCAAAGGAGGAACCTTTGGTGACCAAAAGTTTATCCTTTATTTTTCGCTTGGATTCTTGCCAAATTCCTACTATAGTTCATTCTATTTACGTAATACTCATTGTATGATAATCATTGACCTAATTACCAAGTTACTTCCCCAAAATAAAGTTTAAGTTAAGTTCGTCTCCAAAGGAGGAACCTTTGGTGACCAAAAGTTTATCCTTTATTTTTCGCTTGGATTCTTGCCAAATTCCTACTATAGTTCATTCTATTTAAGTAATACTAATTGTGTGATGTTTATGGACCTAATTAACAAGTTACTTTCCGATAATAAAGTTTAACTTAAGTTCGTCTCCAAAGTAGGAACCTTTGGTGACCAAAAGTTTATCCTTCCTTTTTCGCTTGGATTCTTCCCAAATTCCTACTATAGTTCATTCTATTTACGTAATACTCATTGTATGATAATCATTGACCTAATTACCAAGTTACTTCCCCAAAATAAAGTTTAAGTTAAGTTCGTCTCCAAAGGAGGAACCTTTGGTGACCAAAATTTTATCCTTCCTTTTTCGCTTGGTTTCTTGCCAAATTCCTACTATAGTCATTCTATTTATGTAATACTCATTGTCTGATGATTATGGACCTAATTAACAAGTTACTTCCCCATAATAAAGTTTAAGTTAAGTTCGTCTCCAAAGGAGGAACCTTTGGTGACCAAAAGTTTATCCTTCCTTTTTCGCTTGGATTCTTGCCAAATTCCTACTATAGTTCATTCTATTTATGTAATACTAATTGTATGATGATTATTGACCTAATTAACAAGTTACTTCCCGATAATAAAGTTTAACTTAAGTTCGTCTCCAAAGTAGGAACCTTTGGTGACCAAAATTTTATCCTACCTTTTTGGCTTGGTTTCTTCCCAAATTCCTACTATAGTTCATTCTATTTATGTAATACTCATTGTATGATGTTTATGGACCTAATTAACAAGTTACTTTCCGATAATAAAGTTTAACTTAAGTTCGTCTCCAAAGTAGGAACCTTTGGTGACCAAAAGTTTATCCTTCCTTTTTCGCTTGGATTCTTCCCAAATTCCTACTATAGTTCAGTCTATTTAAGTAATACTAATTGTGTGATGTTTATGGACCTAATTAACAAGTTACTTTCCGATAATAAAGTTTAACTTAAGTTCGTCTCCAAAGGAGGAACCTTTGGTGACCAAAAGTTTATCCTTCCTTTTTCGCTTGGATTCTTCCCAAATTCCTACTATAGTTCATTCTATTTACGTAATACTCATTGTATGATGATTATTGACCTAATTAACAAGTTACTTTCCCAAAATAAAGTTTAAGTTAAGTTCGTCTCCAAAGGAGGAAACTTTGGTGACCAAAATTTTATCCATCCTTTTTCGCTTGGTTTCTTGCCAAATTCCTACTATAGTTCATTCTATTTATGTAATACTAATTGTATGATGATTATTGACCTAATTAACAACTTAGTTCCCGATAATAAAGTTTAACTTAAGTTCGTCTCCAAAGGAGGAACCTTTGGTGACCAAAATTTTATCCATCCTTTTTCGCTCGGTTTCTTGCCAAATTCCTACTATAGTTCATTCTATTTATGTAATACTAATTGTATGATGATTATTGACCTAATTAACAAGTTAGTTCAGGATAATAAATTTTAACTGAAGTTCGTCTCCAAAGTAGGAACCTTTGGTGACCAAAATTTTATCCTACCTTTTTGGCTTGGTTTCTTCCCAAATTCCTACTATAGTTCATTCTATTTATGTAATACTCATTGTATGATGTTTATGGACCTAATTAACAAGTTACTTTCCGATAATAAAGTTTAACTTAAGTTCGTCTCCAAAGTAGGAACCTTTGGTGACCAAAAGTTTATCCTTCCTTTTTCGCTTGGATTCTTCCCAAATTCCTACTATAGTTCAGTCTATTTAAGTAATACTAATTGTGTGATGTTTATGGACCTAATTAACAAGTTACTTTCCGATAATAAAGTTTAACTTAAGTTCGTCTCCAAAGGAGGAACCTTTGGTGACCAAAAGTTTATCCTTCCTTTTTCGCTTGGATTCTTCCCAAATTCCTACTATAGTTCATTCTATTTACGTAATACTCATTGTATGATGATTATTGACCTAATTAACAAGTTACTTTCCCAAAATAAAGTTTAAGTTAAGTTCGTCTCCAAAGGAGGAAACTTTGGTGACCAAAATTTTATCCATCCTTTTTCGCTTGGTTTCTTGCCAAATTCCTACTATAGTTCATTCTATTTATGTAATACTAATTGTATGATGATTATTGACCTAATTAACAACTTAGTTCCCGATAATAAAGTTTAACTTAAGTTCGTCTCCAAAGGAGGAACCTTTGGTGACCAAAATTTTATCCATCCTTTTTCGCTTGGTTTCTTGCCAAATTCCTACTATAGTTCATTCTATTTATGTAATACTAATTGTATGATGATTAATGACCTAATTAACAAGTTAGTTCCCGATAATAAAGTTTAACTTAAGTTCGTCTCCAAAGTAGGAACCTTTGGTGACCAAAATTTTATCCTACCTTTTTGGCTTGGTTTCTTCCCAAATTCCTACTATAGTTCATTCTCTTTATGTAATACTCGTTGTATGATGATTATGGACCTAATTAACAAGTTACTTCCCCATAATAAAGTTTAACGTAAGTTCGTCTCCAAAGGAGGAACCTTTGGTGACCAAAATTTTATCCTACCTTTTTGGCTTGGTTTCTTCCCAAATTCCTACTATAGTTCATTCTATTTATGTAATACTCATTGTATGATGATTATGGACCTAATTAACAAGTTACTTCCCCATAATAAAGTTTAAGTTATGTTCGTCTCCAAAGGAGGAACCTTTGGTGACCAAAATTTTATCCTTCCTTTTTCGCTTGCTTTCTTGCCAAATTCCTACTATAGTTCATTCTATTTATGTAATACTCATTGTATGATGATTATGGACCTAATTAACAAGTTACTTTCCGATAATAAAGTTTAACTTAAGTTCGTCTCCAAAGGAGGAACCTTTGGTGACCAAAAGTTTATCCTTCCTTTTTCGCTTGGATTCTTCCCAAATTCCTACTATAGTTCATTCTATTTAAGTAATACTAATTGTGTGATGTTTATGGACCTAATTAACAAGTATCTTTCCGATAATAAAGTTTAACTTAAGTTCGTCTCCAAAGGAGGAACCTTTGGTGACCAAAAGTTTATCCTTCGTTTTTCGCTTGGATTCTTCCCAAATTCCTACTATAGTTCATTCTATTTACGTAATACTCATTGTATGATGATTATTGACCTAATTAACAAGTTACTTTCCCAAAATAAAGTTTAAGTTAAGTTCGTCTCCAAAGGAGGAACCTTTGGTGACCAAAATTTTATCCATCCTTTTTCGCTTGGTTTCTTGCCAAATTCCTACTATAGTTCATTCTATTTATGTAATACTAATTGTATGATGATTATTGACCTAATTAACAAGTTAGTTCCCGATAATAAAGTTTAACTTAAGTTCGTCTCCAAAGGAGGAACCTTTGGTGACCAAAAATTTATCCTTCCTTTTTCGCTTGGTTTCTTGCCAAATTCCTACTATAGTCATTCTATTTATGTAATACTCATTGTCTGATGATTATGGACCTAATTAACAAGTTACTTCCCCATAATAAAGTTTAAGTTAAGTTCGTCTCCAAAGGAGGAACCTTTGGTGACCAAAAGTTTATCCTTCCTTTTTCGCTTGGATTCTTGCCAAATTCCTACTATAGTTCATTCTATTTATGTAATACTAATTGTATGATGATTATTGACCTAATTAACAAGTTACTTCCCGATAATAAAGTTTAACTTAAGTTCGTCTCCAAAGTAGGAACCTTTGGTGACCAAAATTTTATCCTACCTTTTTGGCTTGGTTTCTTCCCAAATTCCTACTATAGTTCATTCTATTTATGTAATACTCATTGTATGATGTTTATGGACCTAATTAACAAGTTACTTTCCGATAATAAAGTTTAACTTAAGTTCGTCTCCAAAGTAGGAACCTTTGGTGACCAAAAGTTTATCCTTCCTTTTTCGCTTGGATTCTTCCCAAATTCCTACTATAGTTCAGTCTATTTAAGTAATACTAATTGTGTGATGTTTATGGACCTAATTAACAAGTTACTTTCCGATAATAAAGTTTAACTTAAGTTCGTCTCCAAAGGAGGAACCTTTGGTGACCAAAAGTTTATCCTTCCTTTTTCGCTTGGATTCTTCCCAAATTCCTACTATAGTTCATTCTATTTACGTAATACTCATTGTATGATGATTATTGACCTAATTAACAAGTTACTTTCCCAAAATAAAGTTTAAGTTAAGTTCGTCTCCAAAGGAGGAAACTTTGGTGACCAAAATTTTATCCATCCTTTTTCGCTTGGTTTCTTGCCAAATTCCTACTATAGTTCATTCTATTTATGTAATACTAATTGTATGATGATTATTGACCTAATTAACAACTTAGTTCCCGATAATAAAGTTTAACTTAAGTTCGTCTCCAAAGGAGGAACCTTTGGTGACCAAAATTTTATCCATCCTTTTTCGCTCGGTTTCTTGCCAAATTCCTACTATAGTTCATTCTATTTATGTAATACTAATTGTATGATGATTATTGACCTAATTAACAAGTTAGTTCAGGATAATAAATTTTAACTGAAGTTCGTCTCCAAAGTAGGAACCTTTGGTGACCAAAATTTTATCCTACCTTTTTGGCTTGGTTTCTTCCCAAATTCCTACTATAGTTCATTCTATTTATGTAATACTCATTGTATGATGTTTATGGACCTAATTAACAAGTTACTTTCCGATAATAAAGTTTAACTTAAGTTCGTCTCCAAAGTAGGAACCTTTGGTGACCAAAAGTTTATCCTTCCTTTTTCGCTTGGATTCTTCCCAAATTCCTACTATAGTTCAGTCTATTTAAGTAATACTAATTGTGTGATGTTTATGGACCTAATTAACAAGTTACTTTCCGATAATAAAGTTTAACTTAAGTTCGTCTCCAAAGGAGGAACCTTTGGTGACCAAAAGTTTATCCTTCCTTTTTCGCTTGGATTCTTCCCAAATTCCTACTATAGTTCATTCTATTTACGTAATACTCATTGTATGATGATTATTGACCTAATTAACAAGTTACTTTCCCAAAATAAAGTTTAAGTTAAGTTCGTCTCCAAAGGAGGAAACTTTGGTGACCAAAATTTTATCCATCCTTTTTCGCTTGGTTTCTTGCCAAATTCCTACTATAGTTCATTCTATTTATGTAATACTAATTGTATGATGATTATTGACCTAATTAACAACTTAGTTCCCGATAATAAAGTTTAACTTAAGTTCGTCTCCAAAGGAGGAACCTTTGGTGACCAAAATTTTATCCATCCTTTTTCGCTTGGTTTCTTGCCAAATTCCTACTATAGTTCATTCTATTTATGTAATACTAATTGTATGATGATTAATGACCTAATTAACAAGTTAGTTCCCGATAATAAAGTTTAACTTAAGTTCGTCTCCAAAGTAGGAACCTTTGGTGACCAAAATTTTATCCTACCTTTTTGGCTTGGTTTCTTCCCAAATTCCTACTATAGTTCATTCTCTTTATGTAATACTCGTTGTATGATGATTATGGACCTAATTAACAAGTTACTTCCCCATAATAAAGTTTAACGTAAGTTCGTCTCCAAAGGAGGAACCTTTGGTGACCAAAATTTTATCCTACCTTTTTGGCTTGGTTTCTTCCCAAATTCCTACTATAGTTCATTCTATTTATGTAATACTCATTGTATGATGATTATGGACCTAATTAACAAGTTACTTCCCCATAATAAAGTTTAAGTTATGTTCGTCTCCAAAGGAGGAACCTTTGGTGACCAAAATTTTATCCTTCCTTTTTCGCTTGCTTTCTTGCCAAATTCCTACTATAGTTCATTCTATTTATGTAATACTCATTGTATGATGATTATGGACCTAATTAACAAGTTACTTTCCGATAATAAAGTTTAACTTAAGTTCGTCTCCAAAGGAGGAACCTTTGGTGACCAAAAGTTTATCCTTCCTTTTTCGCTTGGATTCTTCCCAAATTCCTACTATAGTTCATTCTATTTAAGTAATACTAATTGTGTGATGTTTATGGACCTAATTAACAAGTATCTTTCCGATAATAAAGTTTAACTTAAGTTCGTCTCCAAAGGAGGAACCTTTGGTGACCAAAAGTTTATCCTTCGTTTTTCGCTTGGATTCTTCCCAAATTCCTACTATAGTTCATTCTATTTACGTAATACTCATTGTATGATGATTATTGACCTAATTAACAAGTTACTTTCCCAAAATAAAGTTTAAGTTAAGTTCGTCTCCAAAGGAGGAACCTTTGGTGACCAAAATTTTATCCATCCTTTTTCGCTTGGTTTCTTGCCAAATTCCTACTATAGTTCATTCTATTTATGTAATACTAATTGTATGATGATTATTGACCTAATTAACAAGTTAGTTCCCGATAATAAAGTTTAACTTAAGTTCGTCTCCAAAGGAGGAACCTTTGGTGACCAAAAATTTATCCATCCTTTTTCGCTTGGTTTCTTGCCAAATTCCTACTATAGTTCATTCTATCTATGTAATACTAATTGTATGATGATTATTGACCTAATTAACAAGTTAGTTCAGGATAATAAATTTTAACTTAAGTTCGTCTCCAAAGTAGGAACCTTTGGTGACCAAAATTTTATCCTACCTTTTTGGCTTGGTTTCTTCCCAAATTCCAACTATAGTTCATTCTCTTTATGTAATACTCGTTGTATGATGATTATGGACCTAATTAACAAGTTACTTCCCCATAATAAAGTTTAACGTAAGTTCGTCTCCAAAGGAGGAACCTTTGGTGACCAAAATTTTATCCTACCTTTTTGGCTTGGTTCTTCCCAAATTCCTACTATAGTTCATTCTATTTATGTAATACTCATTGTATGATGATTATGGACCTAATTAACAAGTTACTTCCCAATAATAAAGTTTAAGTTAAGTTCGTCTCCAAAGGAGGAACCTTTGGTGACCAAAAGTTTATCCTTTATTTTTCGCTTGGATTCTTGCCAAATTCCTACTATAGTTCATTCTATTTAAGTAATACTAATTGTGTGATGTTTATGGACCTAATTAACAAGTTACTTTCCGATAATAAAGTTTAACTTAAGTTCGTCTCCAAAGTAGGAACCTTTGGTGACCAAAAGTTTATCCTTCCTTTTTCGCTTGGATTCTTCCCAAATTCCTACTATAGTTCATTTTATTTACGTAATACTCATTGTATGATAATCATTGACCTAATTACCAAGTTACTTCCCCAAAATAAAGTTTAAGTTAAGTTCGTCTCCAAAGGAGGAACCTTTGGTGACCAAAATTTTATCCTTCCTTTTTCGCTTGGTTTCTTGCCAAATTCCTACTATAGTCATTCTATTTATGTAATACTCATTGTCTGATGATTATGGACCTAATTAACAAGTTACTTCCCCATAATAAAGTTTAAGTTAAGTTCGTCTCCAAAGGAGGAACCTTTGGTGACCAAAAGTTTATCCTTCCTTTTTCGCTTGGATTCTTGCCAAATTCCTACTATAGTTCATTCTATTTATGTAATACTAATTGTATGATGATTATTGACCTAATTAACAAGTTACTTCCCGATAATAAAGTTTAACTTAAGTTCGTCTCCAAAGTAGGAACCTTTGGTGACCAAAATTTTATCCTACCTTTTTGGCTTGGTTTCTTCCCAAATTCCTACTATAGTTCATTCTATTTATGTAATACTCATTGTATGATGTTTATGGACCTAATTAACAAGTTACTTTCCGATAATAAAGTTTAACTTAAGTTCGTCTCCAAAGTAGGAACCTTTGGTGACCAAAAGTTTATCCTTCCTTTTTCGCTTGGATTCTTCCCAAATTCCTACTATAGTTCAGTCTATTTAAGTAATACTAATTGTGTGATGTTTATGGACCTAATTAACAAGTTACTTTCCGATAATAAAGTTTAACTTAAGTTCGTCTCCAAAGGAGGAACCTTTGGTGACCAAAAGTTTATCCTTCCTTTTTCGCTTGGATTCTTCCCAAATTCCTACTATAGTTCATTCTATTTACGTAATACTCATTGTATGATGATTATTGACCTAATTAACAAGTTACTTTCCCAAAATAAAGTTTAAGTTAAGTTCGTCACCAAAGGAGGAAACTTTGGTGACCAAAATTTTATCCATCCTTTTTCGCTTGGTTTCTTGCCAAATTCTTACTATAGTTCATTCTATTTATGTAATACTAATTGTATGATGATTATTGACCTAATTAACAAGTTAGTTCCCGATAATAAAGTTTAACTTAAGTTCGTCTCCAAAGTAGGAACCTTTGGTGACCAAAATTTTATCCTACCTTTTTGGCTTGGTTTCTTCCCAAATTCCTACTATAGTTCATTCTCTTTATGTAATACTCGTTGTATGATGATTATGGACCTAATTAACAAGTTACTTCCCCATAATAAAGTTTAACGTAATTTCGTCTCCAAAGGAGGAACCTTTGGTGACCAAAATTTTATCCTACCTTTTTGGCTTGGTTTCTTCCCAAATTCCTACTATAGTTCATTCTATTTATGTAATACTCATTGTATGATGATTATGGACCTAATTAACAAGTTACTTCCCCATAATAAAGTTTAAGTTATGTTCGTCTCCAAAGGAGGAACCTTTGGTGACCAAAATTTTATCCTTCCTTTTTCGCTTGCTTTCTTGCCAAATTCCTACTATAGTTCATTCTATTTATGTAATACTCATTGTATGATGATTATGGACTTAATTAACAAGTTACTTTCCGATAATAAAGTTTAACTTAAGTTCGTCTCCAAAGGAGGAACCTTTGGTGACCAAAAGTTTATCCTTCCTTTTTCGCTTGGATTCTTCCCAAATTCCTACTATAGTTCATTCTATTTAAGTAATACTAATTGTGTGATGTTTATGGACCTAATTAACAAGTATCTTTCCGATAATAAAGTTTAACTTAAGTTCGTCTCCAAAGGAGGAACCTTTGGTGACCAAAAGTTTATCCTTCCTTTTTTGCTTGGATTCTTCCTAAATTCCTACTATAGTTCATTCTATTTACGTAATACTCATTGTATGATGATTATTGACCTAATTAACAAGTTACTTTCCCAAAATAAAGTTTAAGTTAAGTTCGTCTCCAAAGGAGGAACCTTTGGTGACCAAAATTTTATCCATCCTTTTTCGCTTGGTTTCTTGCCAAATTCCTACTATAGTTCATTCTATTTATGTAATACTAATTGTATGATGATTATTGATCTAATTAACAAGTTAGTTCAGGATAATAAATTTTAACTTAAGTTCGTCTCCAAAGTAGGAACCTTTGGTGACCAAAATTTTATCCTACCTTTTTGGCTTGGTTTCTTCCCAAATTCCAACTATAGTTCATTCTCTTTAAGTAATACTCGTTGTATGATGATTATGGACCTAATTAACAAGTTACTTCCCCATAATAAAGTTTAACGTAAGTTCGTCTCCAAAGGAGGAACCTTTGGTGACCAAAATTTTATCCTACCTTTTTGGCTTGGTTCTTCCCAAATTCCTACTATAGTTCATTCTATTTATGTAATACTCATTGTATGATGATTATGGACCTAATTAACAAGTTACTTCCCAATAATAAAGTTTAAGTTAAGTTCGTCTCCAAAGGAGGAACCTTTGGTGACCAAAATTTTATCCTTCCTTTTTCGCTTGGTTGCTTGCCAAATTCCTACTATAGTTCATTCTATTTATGTAATACTCATTGTGTGATGATTATGGACCTAATTAACAAGTTACTTCGCCAAAATAAAGTTTAAGTTAAGTTCGTCTCCAAAGGAGGAACCTTTGGTGACCAAAAGTTTATCCTTTATTTTTCGCTTGGATTCTTGCCAAATTCCTACTATAGTTCATTCTATTTACGTAATACTCATTGTATGATAATCATTGACCTAATTACCAAGTTACTTCCCCAAAATAAAGTTTAAGTTAAGTTCGTCTCCAAAGGAGGAACCTTTGGTGACCAAAAGTTTATCCTTTATTTTTCGCTTGGATTCTTGCCAAATTCCTACTATAGTTCATTCTATTTAAGTAATACTAATTGTGTGATGTTTATGGACCTAATTAACAAGTTACTTTCCGATAATAAAGTTTAACTTAAGTTCGTCTCCAAAGTAGGAACCTTTGGTGACCAAAAGTTTATCCTTCCTTTTTCGCTTGGATTCTTCCCAAATTCCTACTATAGTTCATTCTATTTACGAAATACTCATTGTATGATAATCATTGACCTAATTACCAAGTTACTTCCCCAAAATAAAGTTTAAGTTAAGTTCGTCACCAAAGGAGGAACCTTTGGTGACCAAAATTTTATCCTTCCTTTTTCGCTTGGTTTCTTGCCAAATTCCTACTATAGTCATTCTATTTATGTAATACTCATTGTCTGATGATTATGGACCTAATTAACAAGTTACTTCCCCATAATAAAGTTTAAGTTAAGTTCGTCTCCAAAGGAGGAACCTTTGGTGACCAAAAGTTTATCCTTCCTTTTTCGCTTGGATTCTTGCCAAATTCCTACTATAGTTCATTCTATTTATGTAATACTAATTGTATGATGATTATTGACCTAATTAACAAGTTACTTCCCGATAATAAAGTTTAACTTAAGTTCGTCTCCAAAGTAGGAACCTTTGGTGACCAAAATTTTATCCTACCTTTTTGGCTTGGTTTCTTCCCAAATTCCTACTATAGTTCATTCTATTTATGTAATACTCATTGTATGATGTTTATGGACCTAATTAACAAGTTACTTTCCGATAATAAAGTTTAACTTAAGTTCGTCTCCAAAGTAGGAACCTTTGGTGACCAAAAGTTTATCCTTCCTTTTTCGCTTGGATTCTTCCCAAATTCCTACTATAGTTCAGTCTATTTAAGTAATACTAATTGTGTGATGTTTATGGACCTAATTAACAAGTTACTTTCCGATAATAAAGTTTAACTTAAGTTCGTCTCCAAAGGAGGAACCTTTGGTGGCCAAAAGTTTATCCTTCCTTTTTCGCTTGGATTCTTCCCAAATTCCTACTATAGTTCATTCTATTTACGTAATACTCATTGTATGATGATTATTGACCTAATTAACAAGTTACTTTCCCAAAATAAAGTTTAAGTTAAGTTCGTCTCCAAAGGAGGAAACTTTGGTGACCAAAATTTTATCCATCCTTTTTCGCTTGGTTTCTTGCCAAATTCCTACTATAGTTCATTCTATTTATGTAATACTAATTGTATGATGATTATTGACCTAATTAACAACTTAGTTCCCGATAATAAAGTTTAACTTAAGTTCGTCTCCAAAGGAGGAACCTTTGGTGACCAAAATTTTATCCATCCTTTTTCGCTTGGTTTCTTGCCAAATTCCTACTATAGTTCATTCTATTTATGTAATACTAATTGTATGATGATTATTGACCTAATTAACAAGTTAGTTCCTGATAATAAAGTTTAACTTAAGTTCGTCTCCAAAGGAGGAAACTTTGGTGACCAAAATTTTATCCATCCTTTTTCGCTTGGTTTCTTGCCAAATTCCTACTATAGTTCATTCTATTTATGTAATACTAATTGTATGATGATTATTGACCTAATTAACAACTTAGTTCCCGAAAATAAAGTTTAACTTAAGTTCGTCTCCAAAGGAGGAACCTTTGGTGACCAAAATTTTATCCATCCTTTTTCGCTTGGTTTCTTGCCAAATTCCTACTATAGTTCATTCTATTTATGTAATACTAATTGTATGATTATTATTGACCTAATTAACAAGTTACTTCCCGATAATAAAGTTTAACTTAAGTTCGTCTCCAAAGTAGGAACCTTTGGTGACCAAAATTTTATCCTACCTTTTTGGCTTGGTTTCTTCCCAAATTCCTACTATAGTTCATTCTATTTATGTAATACTCATTGTATGATGTTTATGGACCTAATTAACAAGTTACTTTCCGATAATAAAGTTTAACTTAAGTTCGTCTCCAAAGTAGGAACCTTTGGTGACCAAAAGTTTATCCTTCCTTTTTCGCTTGGATTCTTCCCAAATTCCTACTATAGTTCAGTCTATTTAAGTAATACTAATTGTGTGATGTTTATGGACCTAATTAACAAGTTACTTTCCGATAATAAAGTTTAACTTAAGTTCGTCTCCAAAGGAGGAACCTTTGGTGACCAAAAGTTTATCCTTCCTTTTTCGCTTGGATTCTTCCCAAATTCCTACTATAGTTCATTCTATTTACGTAATACTCATTGTATGATGATTATTGACCTAATTAACAAGTTACTTTCCCAAAATAAAGTTTAAGTTAAGTTCGTCTCCAAAGGAGGAAACTTTGGTGACCAAAATTTTATCCATCCTTTTTCGCTTGGTTTCTTGCCAAATTCCTACTATAGTTCATTCTATTTATGTAATACTAATTGTATGATGATTATTGACCTAATTAACAACTTAGTTCCCGATAATAAAGTTTAACTTAAGTTTGTCTCCAAAGGAGGAACCTTTGGTGACCAAAATTTTATCCATCCTTTTTCGCTTGGTTTCTTGCCAAATTCCTACTATAGTTCATTCTATTTATGTAATACTAATTTTATGATGATTAATGACCTAATTAACAAGTTAGTTCCCGATAATAAAGTTTAACTTAAGTTCGTCTCCAAAGTAGGAACCTTTGGTGACCAAAATTTTATCCTACCTTTTTGGCTTGGTTTCTTCCCAAATTCCTACTATAGTTCATTCTCTTTATGTAATACTCGTTGTATGATGATTATGGACCTAATTAACAAGTTACTTCCCCATAATAAAGTTTAACGTAAGTTCGTCTCCAAAGGAGGAACCTTTGGTGACCAAAATTTTATCCTACCTTTTTGGCTTGGTTTCTTCCCAAATTCCTACTATAGTTCATTCTATTTATGTAATACTCATTGTATGATGATTATGGACCTAATTAACAAGTTACTTCCCCATAATAAAGTTTAAGTTATGTTCGTCTCCAAAGGAGGAACCTTTGGTGACCAAAATTTTATCCTTCCTTTTTCGCTTGCTTTCTTGCCAAATTCCTACTATAGTTCATTCTATTTATGTAATACTCATTGTATGATGATTATGGACCTAATTAACAAGTTACTTTCCGATAATAAAGTTTAACTTAAGTTCGTCTCCAAAGGAGGAACCTTTGGTGACCAAAAGTTTATCCTTCCTTTTTCGCTTGGATTCTTCCCAAATTCCTACTATAGTTCATTCTATTTAAGTAATACTAATTGTGTGATGTTTATGGACCTAATTAACAAGTATCTTTCCGATAATAAAGTTTAACTTAAGTTCGTCTCCAAAGGAGGAACCTTTGGTGACCAAAAGTTTATCCTTCCTTTTTCGCTTGGATTCTTCCCAAATTCCTACTATAGTTCATTCTATTTACGTAATACTCATTGTATGATGATTATTGACCTAATTAACAAGTTACTTTCCCAAAATAAAGTTTAAGTTAAGTTCGTCTCCAAAGGAGGAAACTTTGGTGACCAAAATTTTATCCATCCTTTTTCGCTTGGTTTCTTGCCAAATTCCTACTATAGTTCATTCTATTTATGTAATACTAATTGTATGATGATTATTGACCTAATTAACAACTTAGTTCCCGATAATAAAGTTTAACTTAAGTTCGTCTCCAAAGGAGGAACCTTTGGTGACCAAAATTTTATCCATCCTTTTTCGCTTGGTTTCTTGCCAAATTCCTACTATAGTTCATTCTATTTATGTAATACTAATTGTATGATGATTAATGACCTAATTAACAAGTTAGTTCCCGATAATAAAGTTTAACTTAAGTTCGTCTCCAAAGTAGGAACCTTTGGTGACCAAAATTTTATCCTACCTTTTTGGCTTGGTTTCTTCCCAAATTCCTACTATAGTTCATTCTCTTTATGTAATACTCGTTGTATGATGATTATGGACCTAATTAACAAGTTACTTCCCCATAATAAAGTTTAACGTAAGTTCGTCTCCAAAGGAGGAACCTTTGGTGACCAAAATTTTATCCTACCTTTTTGGCTTGGTTTCTTCCCAAATTCCTACTATAGTTCATTCTATTTATGTAATACTCATTGTATGATGATTATGGACCTAATTAACAAGTTACTTCCCCATAATAAAGTTTAAGTTATGTTCGTCTCCAAAGGAGGAACCTTTGGTGACCAAAATTTTATCCTTCCTTTTTCGCTTGCTTTCTTGCCAAATTCCTACTATAGTTCATTCTATTTATGTAATACTCAATGTATGATGATTATGGACCTAATTAACAAGTTACTTTCCCAAAATAAAGTTTAAGTTAAGTTCGTCTCCAAAGGAGGAACCTTTGGTGACCAAAATTTTATCCATCCTTTTTCGCTTGGTTTCTTGCCAAATTCCTACTATAGTTCATTCTATTTATGTAATACTCATTGTGTGATGATTATGGACCTAATTAACAAGTTACTTCGCCAAAATAAAGTTTAAGTTAAGTTCGTCTCCAAAGGAGGAACCTTTGGTGACCAAAAGTTTATCCTTTATTTTTCGCTTGGATTCTTGCCAAATTCCTACTATAGTTCATTCTATTTACGTAATACTCATTGTATGATAATCATTGACCTAATTACCAAGTTACTTCCCCAAAATAAAGTTTAAGTTAAGTTCGTCTCCAAAGGAGGAACCTTTGGTGACCAAAAGTTTATCCTTTATTTTTCGCTTGGATTCTTGCCAAATTCCTACTATAGTTCATTCTATTTAAGTAATACTAATTGTGTGATGTTTATGGACCTAATTAACAAGTTACTTTCCGATAATAAAGTTTAACTTAAGTTCGTCTCCAAAGTAGGAACCTTTGGTGACCAAAAGTTTATCCTTCCTTTTTCGCTTGGATTCTTCCCAAATTCCTACTATAGTTCATTCTATTTACGTAATACTCATTGTATGATAATCATTGACCTAATTACCAAGTTACTTCCCCAAAATAAAGTTTAAGTTAAGTTCGTCTCCAAAGGAGGAACCTTTGGTGACCAAAATTTTATCCTTCCTTTTTCGCTTGGTTTCTTGCCAAATTCCTACTATAGTCATTCTATTTATGTAATACTCATTGTCTGATGATTATGGACCTAATTAACAAGTTACTTCCCCATAATAAAGTTTAAGTTAAGTTCGTCTCCAAAGGAGGAACCTTTGGTGACCAAAAGTTTATCCTTCCTTTTTCGCTTGGATTCTTGCCAAATTCCTACTATAGTTCATTCTATTTATGTAATACTAATTGTATGATGATTATTGACCTAATTAACAAGTTACTTCCCGATAATAAAGTTTAACTTAAGTTCGTCTCCAAAGTAGGAACCTTTGGTGACCAAAATTTTATCCTACCTTTTTGGCTTGGTTTCTTCCCAAATTCCTACTATAGTTCATTCTATTTATGTAATACTCATTGTATGATGTTTATGGACCTAATTAACAAGTTACTTTCCGATAATAAAGTTTAACTTAAGTTCGTCTCCAAAGTAGGAACCTTTGGTGACCAAAAGTTTATCCTTCCTTTTTCGCTTGGATTCTTCCCAAATTCCTACTATAGTTCAGTCTATTTAAGTAATACTAATTGTGTGATGTTTATGGACCTAATTAACAAGTTACTTTCCGATAATAAAGTTTAACTTAAGTTCGTCTCCAAAGGAGGAACCTTTGGTGGCCAAAAGTTTATCCTTCCTTTTTCGCTTGGATTCTTCCCAAATTCCTACTATAGTTCATTCTATTTACGTAATACTCATTGTATGATGATTATTGACCTAATTAACAAGTTACTTTCCCAAAATAAAGTTTAAGTTAAGTTCGTCTCCAAAGGAGGAAACTTTGGTGACCAAAATTTTATCCATCCTTTTTCGCTTGGTTTCTTGCCAAATTCCTACTATAGTTCATTCTATTTATGTAATACTAATTGTATGATGATTATTGACCTAATTAACAACTTAGTTCCCGATAATAAAGTTTAACTTAAGTTCGTCTCCAAAGGAGGAACCTTTGGTGACCAAAATTTTATCCATCCTTTTTCGCTTGGTTTCTTGCCAAATTCCTACTATAGTTCATTCTATTTATGTAATACTAATTGTATGATGATTATTGACCTAATTAACAAGTTAGTTCCTGATAATAAAGTTTAACTTAAGTTCGTCTCCAAAGGAGGAAACTTTGGTGACCAAAATTTTATCCATCCTTTTTCGCTTGGTTTCTTGCCAAATTCCTACTATAGTTCATTCTATTTATGTAATACTAATTGTATGATGATTATTGACCTAATTAACAACTTAGTTCCCGAAAATAAAGTTTAACTTAAGTTCGTCTCCAAAGGAGGAACCTTTGGTGACCAAAATTTTATCCATCCTTTTTCGCTTGGTTTCTTGCCAAATTCCTACTATAGTTCATTCTATTTATGTAATACTAATTGTATGATTATTATTGACCTAATTAACAAGTTACTTCCCGATAATAAAGTTTAACTTAAGTTCGTCTCCAAAGTAGGAACCTTTGGTGACCAAAATTTTATCCTACCTTTTTGGCTTGGTTTCTTCCCAAATTCCTACTATAGTTCATTCTATTTATGTAATACTCATTGTATGATGTTTATGGACCTAATTAACAAGTTACTTTCCGATAATAAAGTTTAACTTAAGTTCGTCTCCAAAGTAGGAACCTTTGGTGACCAAAAGTTTATCCTTCCTTTTTCGCTTGGATTCTTCCCAAATTCCTACTATAGTTCAGTCTATTTAAGTAATACTAATTGTGTGATGTTTATGGACCTAATTAACAAGTTACTTTCCGATAATAAAGTTTAACTTAAGTTCGTCTCCAAAGGAGGAACCTTTGGTGACCAAAAGTTTATCCTTCCTTTTTCGCTTGGATTCTTCCCAAATTCCTACTATAGTTCATTCTATTTACGTAATACTCATTGTATGATGATTATTGACCTAATTAACAAGTTACTTTCCCAAAATAAAGTTTAAGTTAAGTTCGTCTCCAAAGGAGGAAACTTTGGTGACCAAAATTTTATCCATCCTTTTTCGCTTGGTTTCTTGCCAAATTCCTACTATAGTTCATTCTATTTATGTAATACTAATTGTATGATGATTATTGACCTAATTAACAACTTAGTTCCCGATAATAAAGTTTAACTTAAGTTCGTCTCCAAAGGAGGAACCTTTGGTGACCAAAATTTTATCCATCCTTTTTCGCTTGGTTTCTTGCCAAATTCCTACTATAGTTCATTCTATTTATGTAATACTCATTGTGTGATGATTATGGACCTAATTAACAAGTTACTTCGCCAAAATAAAGTTTAAGTTAAGTTCGTCTCCAAAGGAGGAACCTTTGGTGACCAAAAGTTTATCCTTTATTTTTCGCTTGGATTCTTGCCAAATTCCTACTATAGTTCATTCTATTTACGTAATACTCATTGTATGATAATCATTGACCTAATTACCAAGTTACTTCCCCAAAATAAAGTTTAAGTTAAGTTCGTCTCCAAAGGAGGAACCTTTGGTGACCAAAAGTTTATCCTTTATTTTTCGCTTGGATTCTTGCCAAATTCCTACTATAGTTCATTCTATTTAAGTAATACTAATTGTGTGATGTTTATGGACCTAATTAACAAGTTACTTTCCGATAATAAAGTTTAACTTAAGTTCGTCTCCAAAGTAGGAACCTTTGGTGACCAAAAGTTTATCCTTCCTTTTTCGCTTGGATTCTTCCCAAATTCCTACTATAGTTCATTCTATTTACGTAATACTCATTGTATGATAATCATTGACCTAATTACCAAGTTACTTCCCCAAAATAAAGTTTAAGTTAAGTTCGTCTCCAAAGGAGGAACCTTTGGTGACCAAAATTTTATCCTTCCTTTTTCGCTTGGTTTCTTGCCAAATTCCTACTATAGTCATTCTATTTATGTAATACTCATTGTCTGATGATTATGGACCTAATTAACAAGTTACTTCCCCATAATAAAGTTTAAGTTAAGTTCGTCTCCAAAGGAGGAACCTTTGGTGACCAAAAGTTTATCCTTCCTTTTTCGCTTGGATTCTTGCCAAATTCCTACTATAGTTCATTCTATTTATGTAATACTAATTGTATGATGATTATTGACCTAATTAACAAGTTACTTCCCGATAATAAAGTTTAACTTAAGTTCGTCTCCAAAGTAGGAACCTTTCGTGACCAAAATTTTATCCTACCTTTTTGGCTTGGTTTCTTCCCAAATTCCTACTATAGTTCATTCTATTTATGTAATACTCATTGTATGATGTTTATGGACCTAATTAACAAGTTACTTTCCGATAATAAAGTTTAACTTAAGTTCGTCTCCAAAGTAGGAACCTTTGGTGACCAAAAGTTTATCCTTCCTTTTTCGCTTGGATTCTTCCCAAATTCCTACTATAGTTCAGTCTATTTAAGTAATACTAATTGTGTGATGTTTATGGACCTAATTAACAAGTTACTTTCCGATAATAAAGTTTAACTTAAGTTCGTCTCCAAAGGAGGAACCTTTGGTGGCCAAAAGTTTATCCTTCCTTTTTCGCTTGGATTCTTCCCAAATTCCTACTATAGTTCATTCTATTTACGTAATACTCATTGTATGATGATTATTGACCTAATTAACAAGTTACTTTCCCAAAATAAAGTTTAAGTTAAGTTCGTCTCCAAAGGAGGAAACTTTGGTGACCAAAATTTTATCCATCCTTTTTCGCTTGGTTTCTTGCCAAATTCCTACTATAGTTCATTCTATTTATGTAATACTAATTGTATGATGATTATTGACCTAATTAACAACTTAGTTCCCGATAATAAAGTTTAACTTAAGTTCGTCTCCAAAGGAGGAACCTTTGGTGACCAAAATTTTATCCATCCTTTTTCGCTTGGTTTCTTGCCAAATTCCTACTATAGTTCATTCTATTTATGTAATACTAATTGTATGATGATTATTGACCTAATTAACAAGTTAGTTCCTGATAATAAAGTTTAACTTAAGTTCGTCTCCAAAGGAGGAAACTTTGGTGACCAAAATTTTATCCATCCTTTTTCGCTTGGTTTCTTGCCAAATTCCTACTATAGTTCATTCTATTTATGTAATACTAATTGTATGATGATTATTGACCTAATTAACAACTTAGTTCCCGAAAATAAAGTTTAACTTAAGTTCGTCTCCAAAGGAGGAACCTTTGGTGACCAAAATTTTATCCATCCTTTTTCGCTTGGTTTCTTGCCAAATTCCTACTATAGTTCATTTTATTTATGTAATACTAATTGTATGATTATTATTGACCTAATTAACAAGTTACTTCCCGATAATAAAGTTTAACTTAAGTTCGTCTCCAAAGTAGGAACCTTTGGTGACCAAAATTTTATCCTACCTTTTTGGCTTGGTTTCTTCCCAAATTCCTACTATAGTTCATTCTATTTATGTAATACTCATTGTATGATGTTTATGGACCTAATTAACAAGTTACTTTCCGATAATAAAGTTTAACTTAAGTTCGTCTCCAAAGTAGGAACCTTTGGTGACCAAAAGTTTATCCTTCCTTTTTCGCTTGGATTCTTCCCAAATTCCTACTATAGTTCAGTCTATTTAAGTAATACTAATTGTGTGATGTTTATGGACCTAATTAACAAGTTACTTTCCGATAATAAAGTTTAACTTAAGTTCGTCTCCAAAGGAGGAACCTTTGGTGACCAAAAGTTTATCCTTCCTTTTTCGCTTGGATTCTTCCCAAATTCCTACTATAGTTCATTCTATTTACGTAATACTCATTGTATGATGATTATTGACCTAATTAACAAGTTACTTTCCCAAAATAAAGTTTAAGTTAAGTTCGTCTCCAAAGGAGGAAACTTTGGTGACCAAAATTTTATCCATCCTTTTTCGCTTGGTTTCTTGCCAAATTCCTACTATAGTTCATTCTATTTATGTAATACTAATTGTATGATGATTATTGACCTAATTAACAACTTAGTTCCCGATAATAAAGTTTAACTTAAGTTCGTCTCCAAAGGAGGAACCTTTGGTGACCAAAATTTTATCCATCCTTTTTCGCTTGGTTTCTTGCCAAATTCCTACTATAGTTCATTCTATTTATGTAATACTAATTGTATGATGATTAATGACCTAATTAACAAGTTAGTTCCCGATAATAAAGTTTAACTTAAGTTCGTCTCCAAAGTAGGAACCTTTGGTGACCAAAATTTTATCCTACCTTTTTGGCTTGGTTTCTTCCCAAATTCCTACTATAGTTCATTCTCTTTATGTAATACTCGTTGTATGATGATTATGGACCTAATTAACAAGTTACTTCCCCATAATAAAGTTTAACGTAAGTTTGTCTCCAAAGGAGGAACCTTTGGTGACCAAAATTTTATCCTACCTTTTTGGCTTGGTTTCTTCCCAAATTCCTACTATAGTTCATTCTATTTATGTAATACTCATTGTATGATGATTATGGACCTAATTAACAAGTTACTTCCCCATAATAAAGTTTAAGTTATGTTCGTCTCCAAAGGAGGAACCTTTGGTGACCAAAATTTTATCCTTCCTTTTTCGCTTGCTTTCTTGCCAAATTCCTACTATAGTTCATTCTATTTATGTAATACTCATTGTATGATGATTATGGACCTAATTAACAAGTTACTTTCCGATAATAAAGTTTAACTTAAGTTCGTCTCCAAAGGAGGAACCTTTGGTGACCAAAAGTTTATCCTTCCTTTTTCGCTTGGATTCTTCCCAAATTCCTACTATAGTTCATTCTATTTAAGTAATACTAATTGTGTGATGTTTATGGACCTAATTAACAAGTATCTTTCCGATAATAAAGTTTAACTTAAGTTCGTCTCCAAAGGAGGAACCTTTGGTGACCAAAAGTTTATCCTTCCTTTTTCGCTTGGATTCTTCCCAAATTCCTACTATAGTTCATTCTATTTACGTAATACTCATTGTATGATGATTATTGACCTAATTAACAAGTTACTTTCCCAAAATAAAGTTTAAGTTAAGTTCGTCTCCAAAGGAGGAAACTTTGGTGACCAAAATTTTATCCATCCTTTTTCGCTTGGTTTCTTGCCAAATTCCTACTATAGTTCATTCTATTTATGTAATACTAATTGTATGATGATTATTGACCTAATTAACAACTTAGTTCCCGATAATAAAGTTTAACTTAAGTTCGTCTCCAAAGGAGGAACCTTTGGTGACCAAAATTTTATCCATCCTTTTTCGCTTGGTTTCTTGCCAAATTCCTACTATAGTTCATTCTATTTATGTAATACTAATTGTATGATGATTATTGACCTAATTAACAAGTTAGTTCCTGATAATAAAGTTTAACTTAAGTTCGTCTCCAAAGGAGGAAACTTTGGTGACCAAAATTTTATCCATCCTTTTTCGCTTGGTTTCTTGCCAAATTCCTACTATAGTTCATTCTATTTATGTAATACTAATTGTATGATGATTATTGACCTAATTAACAACTTAGTTCCCGAAAATAAAGTTTAACTTAAGTTCGTCTCCAAAGGAGGAACCTTTGGTGACCAAAATTTTATCCATCCTTTTTCGCTTGGTTTCTTGCCAAATTCCTACTATAGTTCATTCTATTTATGTAATACTAATTGTATGATTATTATTGACCTAATTAACAAGTTACTTCCCGATAATAAAGTTTAACTTAAGTTCGTCTCCAAAGTAGGAACCTTTGGTGACCAAAATTTTATCCTACCTTTTTGGCTTGGTTTCTTCCCAAATTCCTACTATAGTTCATTCTATTTATGTAATACTCATTGTATGATGTTTATGGACCTAATTAACAAGTTACTTTCCGATAATAAAGTTTAACTTAAGTTCGTCTCCAAAGTAGGAACCTTTGGTGACCAAAAGTTTATCCTTCCTTTTTCGCTTGGATTCTTCCCAAATTCCTACTATAGTTCAGTCTATTTAAGTAATACTAATTGTGTGATGTTTATGGACCTAATTAACAAGTTACTTTCCGATAATAAAGTTTAACTTAAGTTCGTCTCCAAAGGAGGAACCTTTGGTGACCAAAAGTTTATCCTTCCTTTTTCGCTTGGATTCTTCCCAAATTCCTACTATAGTTCATTCTATTTACGTAATACTCATTGTATGATGATTATTGACCTAATTAACAAGTTACTTTCCCAAAATAAAGTTTAAGTTAAGTTCGTCTCCAAAGGAGGAAACTTTGGTGACCAAAATTTTATCCATCCTTTTTCGCTTGGTTTCTTGCCAAATTCCTACTATAGTTCATTCTATTTATGTAATACTAATTGTATGATGATTATTGACCTAATTAACAACTTAGTTCCCGATAATAAAGTTTAACTTAAGTTCGTCTCCAAAGGAGGAACCTTTGGTGACCAAAATTTTATCCATCCTTTTTCGCTTGGTTTCTTGCCAAATTCCTACTATAGTTCATTCTATTTATGTAATACTAATTGTATGATGATTAATGACCTAATTAACAAGTTAGTTCCCGATAATAAAGTTTAACTTAAGTTCGTCTCCAAAGTAGGAACCTTTGGTGACCAAAATTTTATCCTACCTTTTTGGCTTGGTTTCTTCCCAAATTCCTACTATAGTTCATTCTCTTTATGTAATACTCGTTGTATGATGATTATGGACCTAATTAACAAGTTACTTCCCCATAATAAAGTTTAACGTAAGTTCGTCTCCAAAGGAGGAACCTTTGGTGACCAAAATTTTATCCTACCTTTTTGGCTTGGTTTCTTCCCAAATTCCTACTATAGTTCATTCTATTTATGTAATACTCATTGTATGATGATTATGGACCTAATTAACAAGTTACTTCCCCATAATAAAGTTTAAGTTATGTTCGTCTCCAAAGGAGGAACCTTTGGTGACCAAAATTTTATCCTTCCTTTTTCGCTTGCTTTCTTGCCAAATTCCTACTATAGTTCATTCTATTTATGTAATACTCAATGTATGATGATTATGGACCTAATTAACAAGTTACTTTCCGATAATAAAGTTTAACTTAAGTTCGTCTCCAAAGGAGGAACCTTTGGTGACCAAAAGTTTATCCTTCCTTTTTCGCTTGGATTCTTCCCAAATTCCTACTATAGTTCATTCTATTTAAGTAATACTAATTGTGTGATGTTTATGGACCTAATTAACAAGTATCTTTCCGATAATAAAGTTTAACTTAAGTTCGTCTCCAAAGGAGGAACCTTTGGTGACCAAAAGTTTATCCTTCCTTTTTCGCTTGGATTCTTCCCAAATTCCTACTATAGTTCATTCTATTTACGTAATACTCATTGTATGATGATTATTGACCTAATTAACAAGTTACTTTCCCAAAATAAAGTTTAAGTTAAGTTCGTCTCCAAAGGAGGAACCTTTGGTGACCAAAATTTTATCCATCCTTTTTCGCTTGGTTTCTTGCCAAATTCCTACTATAGTTCATTCTATTTATGTAATACTAATTGTATGATGATTATTGACCTAATTAACAAGTTAGTTCCCGATAATAAAGTTTAACTTAAGTTCGTCTCCAAAGGAGGAACCTTTGGTGACCAAAAATTTATCCATCCTTTTTCGCTTGGTTTCTTGCCAAATTCCTACTATAGTTCATTCTATTTATGTAATACTAATTGTATGATGATTATTGACCTAATTAACAAGTTAGTTCAGGATAATAAATTTTAACTTAAGTTCGTCTCCAAAGTAGGAACCTTTGGTGACCAAAATTTTATCCTACCTTTTTGGCTTGGTTTCTTCCCAAATTCCAACTATAGTTCATTCTCTTTATGTAATACTCGTTGTATGATGATTATGGACCTAATTAACAAGTTACTTCCCCATAATAAAGTTTAACGTAAGTTCGTCTCCAAAGGAGGAACCTTTGGTGACCAAAATTTTATCCTACCTTTTTGGCTTGGTTCTTCCCAAATTCCTACTATAGTTCATTCTATTTATGTAATACTCATTGTATGATGATTATGGACCTAATTAACAAGTTACTTCCCAATAATAAATTTTAAGTTAAGTTCGTCTCCAAAGGAGGAACCTTTGGTGACCAAAATTTTATCCTTCCTTTTTCGCTTGGTTGCTTGCCAAATTCCTACTATAGTTCATTCTATTTATGTAATACTCATTGTGTGATGATTATGGACCTAATTAACAAGTTACTTCGCCAAAATAAAGTTTAAGTTAAGTTCGTCTCCAAAGGAGGAACCTTTGGTGACCAAAAGTTTATCCTTTATTTTTCGCTTGGATTCTTGCCAAATTCCTACTATAGTTCATTCTATTTACGTAATACTCATTGTATGATAATCATTGACCTAATTACCAAGTTACTTCCCCAAAATAAAGTTTAAGTTAAGTTCGTCTCCAAAGGAGGAACCTTTGGTGACCAAAAGTTTATCCTTTATTTTTCGCTTGGATTCTTGCCAAATTCCTACTATAGTTCATTCTATTTAAGTAATACTAATTGTGTGATGTTTATGGACCTAATTAACAAGTTACTTTCCGATAATAAAGTTTAACTTAAGTTCGTCTCCAAAGTAGGAACCTTTGGTGACCAAAAGTTTATCCTTCCTTTTTCGCTTGGATTCTTCCCAAATTCCTACTATAGTTCATTCTATTTACGTAATACTCATTGTATGATAATCATTGACCTAATTACCAAGTTACTTCCCCAAAATAAAGTTTAAGTTAAGTTCGTCTCCAAAGGAGGAACCTTTGGTGACCAAAATTTTATCCTTCCTTTTTCGCTTGGTTTCTTGCCAAATTCCTACTATAGTCATTCTATTTATGTAATACTCATTGTCTGATGATTATGGACCTAATTAACAAGTTACTTCCCCATAATAAAGTTTAAGTTAAGTTCGTCTCCAAAGGAGGAACCTTTGGTGACCAAAAGTTTATCCTTCCTTTTTCGCTTGGATTCTTGCCAAATTCCTACTATAGTTCATTCTATTTATGTAATACTAATTGTATGATGATTATTGACCTAATTAACAAGTTACTTCCCGATAATAAAGTTTAACTTAAGTTCGTCTCCAAAGTAGGAACCTTTGGTGACCAAAATTTTATCCTACCTTTTTGGCTTGGTTTCTTCCCAAATTCCTACTATAGTTCATTCTACTTATGTAATACTCATTGTATGATGTTTATGGACCTAATTAACAAGTTACTTTCCGATAATAAAGTTTAACTTAAGTTCGTCTCCAAAGTAGGAACCTTTGGTGACCAAAAGTTTATCCTTCCTTTTTCGCTTGGATTCTTCCCAAATTCCTACTATAGTTCAGTCTATTTAAGTAATACTAATTGTGTGATGTTTATGGACCTAATTAACAAGTTACTTTCCGATAATAAAGTTTAACTTAAGTTCGTCTCCAAAGGAGGAACCTTTGGTGACCAAAAGTTTATCCTTCCTTTTTCGCTTGGATTCTTCCCAAATTCCTACTATAGTTCATTCTATTTACGTAATACTCATTGTATGATGATTATTGACCTAATTAACAAGTTACTTTCCCAAAATAAAGTTTAAGTTAAGTTCGTCTCCAAAGGAGGAAACTTTGGTGACCAAAATTTTATCCATCCTTTTTCGCTTGGTTTCTTGCCAAATTCCTACTATAGTTCATTCTATTTATGTAATACTAATTGTATGATGATTATTGACCTAATTAACAACTTAGTTCCCGATAATAAAGTTTAACTTAAGTTCGTCTCCAAAGGAGGAACCTTTGGTGACCAAAATTTTATCCATCCTTTTTCGCTCGGTTTCTTGCCAAATTCCTACTATAGTTCATTCTATTTATGTAATACTAATTGTATGATGATTATTGACCTAATTAACAAGTTAGTTCCCGATAATAAAGTTTAACTTAAGTTCGTCTCCAAAGGAGGAACCTTTGGTGACCAAAAATTTATCCATCCTTTTTCGCTTGGTTTCTTGCCAAATTCCTACTATAGTTCATTCTATTTATGTAATACTAATTGTATGATGATTATTGACCTAATTAACAAGTTAGTTCAGGATAATAAATTTTAACTTAAGTTCGTCTCCAAAGTAGGAACCTTTGGTGACCAAAATTTTATCCTACCTTTTTGGCTTGGTTTCTTCCCAAATTCCTACTATAGTTCATTCTATTTATGTAATACTCATTGTATGATGTTTATGGACCTAATTAACAAGTTACTTTCCGATAATAAAGTTTAACTTAAGTTCGTCTCCAAAGTAGGAACCTTTGGTGACCAAAAGTTTATCCTTCCTTTTTCGCTTGGATTCTTCCCAAATTCCTACTATAGTTCAGTCTATTTAAGTAATACTAATTGTGTGATGTTTATGGACCTAATTAACAAGTTACTTTCCGATAATAAAGTTTAACTTAAGTTCGTCTCCAAAGGAGGAACCTTTGGTGACCAAAAGTTTATCCTTCCTTTTTCGCTTGGATTCTTCCCAAATTCCTACTATAGTTCATTCTATTTACGTAATACTCATTGTATGATGATTATTGACCTAATTAACAAGTTACTTTCCCAAAATAAAGTTTAAGTTAAGTTCGTCTCCAAAGGAGGAAACTTTGGTGACCAAAATTTTATCCATCCTTTTTCGCTTGGTTTCTTGCCAAATTCCTACTATAGTTCATTCTATTTATGTAATACTAATTGTATGATGATTATTGACCTAATTAACAACTTAGTTCCCGATAATAAAGTTTAACTTAAGTTCGTCTCCAAAGGAGGAACCTTTGGTGACCAAAATTTTATCCATCCTTTTTCGCTTGGTTTCTTGCCAAATTCCTACTATAGTTCATTCTATTTATGTAATACTAATTGTATGATGATTAATGACCTAATTAACAAGTTAGTTCCCGATAATAAAGTTTAACTTAAGTTCGTCTCCAAAGTAGGAACCTTTGGTGACCAAAATTTTATCCTACCTTTTTGGCTTGGTTTCTTCCCAAATTCCTACTATAGTTCATTCTCTTTATGTAATACTCGTTGTATAATGATTATGGACCTAATTAACAAGTTACTTCCCCATAATAAAGTTTAACGTAAGTTCGTCTCCAAAGGAGGAACCTTTGGTGACCAAAATTTTATCCTACCTTTTTGGCTTGGTTTCTTCCCAAATTCCTACTATAGTTCATTCTATTTATGTAATACTCATTGTATGATGATTATGGACCTAATTAACAAGTTACTTCCCCATAATAAAGTTTAAGTTATGTTCGTCTCCAAAGGAGGAACCTTTGGTGACCAAAATTTTATCCTTCCTTTTTCGCTTGCTTTCTTGCCAAATTCCTACTATAGTTCATTCTATTTATGTAATACTCATTGTATGATGATTATGGACCTAATTAACAAGTTACTTTCCGATAATAAAGTTTAACTTAAGTTCGTCTCCAAAGGAGGAACCTTTGGTGACCAAAAGTTTATCCTTCCTTTTTCGCTTGGATTCTTCCCAAATTCCTACTATAGTTCATTCTATTTAAGTAATACTAATTGTGTGATGTTTATGGACGTAATTAACAAGTATCTTTCCGATAATAAAGTTTAACTTAAGTTCGTCTCCAAAGGAGGAACCTTTGGTGACCAAAAGTTTATCCTTCGTTTTTCGCTTGGATTCTTCCCAAATTCCTACTATAGTTCATTCTATTTACGTAATACTCATTGTATGATGATTATTGACCTAATTAACAAGTTACTTTCCCAAAATAAAGTTTAAGTTAAGTTCGTCTCCAAAGGAGGAACCTTTGGTGACCAAAATTTTATCCATCCTTTTTCGCTTGGTTTCTTGCCAAATTCCTACTATAGTTCATTCTATTTATGTAATACTAATTGTATGATGATTATTGACCTAATTAACAAGTTAGTTCCCGATAATAAAGTTTAACTTAAGTTCGTCTCCAAAGGAGGAACCTTTGGTGACCAAAAATTTATCCATCCTTTTTCGCTTGGTTTCTTACCAAATTCCTACTATAGTTCATTCTATTTATGTAATACTAATTGTATGATGATTATTGACCTAATTAACAAGTTAGTTCAGGATAATAAATTTTAACTTAAGTTCGTCTCCAAAGTAGGAACCTTTGGTGACCAAAATTTTATCCTACCTTTTTGGCTTGGTTTCTTCCCAAATTCCAACTATAGTTCATTCTCTTTATGTAATACTCGTTGTATGATGATTATGGACCTAATTAACAAGTTACTTCCCCATAATAAAGTTTAACGTAAGTTCGTCTCCAAAGGAGGAACCTTTGGTGACCAAAATTTTATCCTACCTTTTTGGCTTGGTTCTTCCCAAATTCCTACTATAGTTCATTCTATTTATGTAATACTCATTGTATGATGATTATGGACCTAATTAACAAGTTACTTCCCAATAATAAAGTTTAAGTTAAGTTCGTCTCCAAAGGAGGAACCTTTGGTGACCAAAATTTTATCCTTCCTTTTTCGCTTGGTTGCTTGCCAAATTCCTACTATAGTTCATTCTATTTATGTAATACTCATTGTGTGATGATTATGGACCTAATTAACAAGTTACTTCGCCAAAATAAAGTTTAAGTTAAGTTCGTCTCCAAAGGAGGAACCTTTGGTGACCAAAAGTTTATCCTTTATTTTTCGCTTGGATTCTTGCCAAATTCCTACTATAGTTCATTCTATTTACGTAATACTCATTGTATGATAATCATTGACCTAATTACCAAGTTACTTCCCCAAAATAAAGTTTAAGTTAAGTTCGTCTCCAAAGGAGGAACCTTTGGTGACCAAAAGTTTATCCTTTATTTTTCGCTTGGATTCTTGCCAAATTCCTACTATAGTTCATTCTATTTAAGTAATACTAATTGTGTGATGTTTATGGACCTAATTAACAAGTTACTTTCCGATAATAAAGTTTAACTTAAGTTCGTCTCCAAAGTAGGAACCTTTGGTGACCAAAAGTTTATCCTTCCTTTTTCGCTTGGATTCTTCCCAAATTCCTACTATAGTTCATTCTATTTACGTAATACTCATTGTATGATAATCATTGACCTAATTACCAAGTTACTTCCCCAAAATAAAGTTTAAGTTAAGTTCGTCTCCAAAGGAGGAACCTTTGGTGACCAAAATTTTATCCTTCCTTTTTCGCTTGGTTTCTTGC
The DNA here is from genome assembly GCF_051527215.1 of Medicago sativa. NCBI lineage: Eukaryota > Viridiplantae > Streptophyta > Magnoliopsida > Fabales > Fabaceae > Medicago > Medicago sativa. Next base: position 44,248,834 of record NC_140752.1, on the reverse strand, counting down.
CAAATTCCTACTATAGTCATTCTATTTATGTAATACTCATTGTCTGATGATTATGGACCTAATTAACAAGTTACTTCCCCATAATAAAGTTTAAGTTAAGTTCGTCTCCAAAGGAGGAACCTTTGGTGACCAAAAGTTTATCCTTCCTTTTTCGCTTGGATTCTTGCCAAATTCCTACTATAGTTCATTCTATTTATGTAATACTAATTGTATGATGATTATTGACCTAATTAACAAGTTACTTCCCAATAATAAAGTTTAACTTAAGTTCGTCTCCAAAGTAGGAACCTTTGGTGACCAAAATTTTATCCTACCTTTTTGGCTTGGTTTCTTCCCAAATTCCTACTATAGTTCATTCTATTTATGTAATACTCATTGTATGATGTTTATGGACCTAATTAACAAGTTACTTTCCGATAATAAAGTTTAACTTAAGTTCGTCTCCAAAGTAGGAACCTTTGGTGACCAAAAGTTTATCCTTCCTTTTTCGCTTGGATTCTTCCCAAATTCCTACTATAGTTCAGTCTATTTAAGTAATACTAATTGTGTGATGTTTATGGACCTAATTAACAAGTTACTTTCCGATAATAAAGTTTAACTTAAGTTCGTCTCCAAAGGAGGAACCTTTGGTGACCAAAAGTTTATCCTTCCTTTTTCGCTTGGATTCTTCCCAAATTCCTACTATAGTTCATTCTATTTACGTAATACTCATTGTATGATGATTATTGACCTAATTAACAAGTTACTTTCCCAAAATAAAGTTTAAGTTAAGTTCGTCTCCAAAGGAGGAAACTTTGGTGACCAAAATTTTATCCATCCTTTTTCGCTTGGTTTCTTGCCAAATTCCTACTATAGTTCATTCTATTTATGTAATACTAATTGTATGATGATTATTGACCTAATTAACAACTTAGTTCCCGATAATAAAGTTTAACTTAAGTTCGTCTCCAAAGGAGGAACCTTTGGTGACCAAAATTTTATCCATCCTTTTTCGCTCGGTTTCTTGCCAAATTCCTACTATAGTTCATTCTATTTATGTAATACTAATTGTATGATGATTATTGACCTAATTAACAAGTTAGTTCAGGATAATAAATTTTAACTTAAGTTCGTCTCCAAAGTAGGAACCTTTGGTGACCAAAATTTTATCCTACCTTTTTGGCTTGGTTTCTTCCCAAATTCCAACTATAGTTCATTCTCTTTAAGTAATACTCGTTGTATGATGATTATGGACCTAATTAACAAGTTACTTCCCCATAATAAAGTTTAACGTAAGTTCGTCTCCAAAGGAGGAACCTTTGGTGACCAAAATTTTATCCTACCTTTTTGGCTTGGTTCTTCCCAAATTCCTACTATAGTTCATTCTATTTATGTAATACTCATTGTATGATGATTATGGACCTAATTAACAAGTTACTTCCCAATAATAAAGTTTAAGTTAAGTTCGTCTCCAAAGGAGGAACCTTTGGTGACCAAAATTTTATCCTTCCTTTTTCGCTTGGTTGCTTGCCAAATTCCTACTATAGTTCATTCTATTTATGTAATACTCATTGTGTGATGATTATGGACCTAATTAACAAGTTACTTCGCCAAAATAAAGTTTAAGTTAAGTTCGTCTCCAAAGGAGGAACCTTTGGTGACCAAAAGTTTATCCTTTATTTTTCGCTTGGATTCTTGCCAAATTCCTACTATAGTTCATTCTATTTACGTAATACTCATTGTATGATAATCATTGACCTAATTACCAAGTTACTTCCCCAAAATAAAGTTTAAGTTAAGTTCGTCTCCAAAGGAGGAACCTTTGGTGACCAAAAGTTTATCCTTTATTTTTCGCTTGGATTCTTGCCAAATTCCTACTATAGTTCATTCTATTTAAGTAATACTAATTGTGTGATGTTTATGGACCTAATTAACAAGTTACTTTCCGATAATAAAGTTTAACTTAAGTTCGTCTCCAAAGTAGGAACCTTTGGTGACCAAAAGTTTATCCTTCCTTTTTCGCTTGGATTCTTCCCAAATTCCTACTATAGTTCATTCTATTTACGTAATACTCATTGTATGATAATCATTGACCTAATTACCAAGTTACTTCCCCAAAATAAAGTTTAAGTTAAGTTCGTCACCAAAGGAGGAACCTTTGGTGACCAAAATTTTATCCTTCCTTTTTCGCTTGGTTTCTTGCCAAATTCCTACTATAGTCATTCTATTTATGTAATACTCATTGTCTGATGATTATGGACCTAATTAACAAGTTACTTCCCCATAATAAAGTTTAAGTTAAGTTCGTCTCCAAAGGAGGAACCTTTGGTGACCAAAAGTTTATCCTTCGTTTTTCGCTTGGATTCTTCCCAAATTCCTACTATAGTTCATTCTATTTACGTAATACTCATTGTATGATGATTATTGACCTAATTAACAAGTTACTTTCCCAAAATAAAGTTTAAGTTAAGTTCGTCTCCAAAGGAGGAACCTTTGGTGACCAAAATTTTATCCATCCTTTTTCGCTTGGTTTCTTGCCAAATTCCTACTATAGTTCATTCTATTTATGTAATACTAATTGTATGATGATTATTGACCTAATTAACAACTTAGTTCCCGATAATAAAGTTTAACTTAAGTTCGTCTCCAAAGGAGGAACCTTTGGTGACCAAAATTTTATCCATCCTTTTTCGCTTGGTTTCTTGCCAAATTCCTACTATAGTTCATTCTATTTATGTAATACTAATTGTATGATGATTAATGACCTAATTAACAAGTTAGTTCCCGATAATAAAGTTTAACTTAAGTTCGTCTCCAAAGTAGGAACCTTTGGTGACCAAAATTTTATCCTACCTTTTTGGCTTGGTTTCTTCCCAAATTCCTACTATAGTTCATTCTCTTTATGTAATACTCGTTGTATGATGATTATGGACCTAATTAACAAGTTACTTCCCCATAATAAAGTTTAACGTAAGTTCGTCTCCAAAGGAGGAACCTTTGGTGACCAAAATTTTATCCTACCTTTTTGGCTTGGTTTCTTCCCAAATTCCTACTATAGTTCATTCTATTTATGTAATACTCATTGTATGATGATTATGGACCTAATTAACAAGTTACTTCCCCATAATAAAGTTTAAGTTATGTTCGTCTCCAAAGGAGGAACCTTTGGTGACCAAAATTTTATCCTTCCTTTTTCGCTTGCTTTCTTGCCAAATTCCTACTATAGTTCATTCTATTTATGTAATACTCATTGTACGATGATTATGGACCTAATTAACAAGTTACTTTCCGATAATAAAGTTTAACTTAAGTTCGTCTCCAAAGGAGGAACCTTTGGTGACCAAAAGTTTATCCTTCCTTTTTCGCTTGGATTCTTCCCAAATTCCTACTATAGTTCATTCTATTTAAGTAATACTAATTGTGTGATGTTTATGGACCTAATTAACAAGTATCTTTCCGATAATAAAGTTTAACTTAAGTTCGTCTCCAAAGGAGGAACCTTTGGTGACCAAAAGTTTATCCTTCGTTTTTCGCTTGGATTCTTCCCAAATTCCTACTATAGTTCATTCTATTTACGTAATACTCATTGTATGATGATTATTGACCTAATTAACAAGTTACTTTCCCAAAATAAAGTTTAAGTTAAGTTCGTCTCCAAAGGAGGAACCTTTGGTGACCAAAATTTTATCCATCCTTTTTCGCTTGGTTTCTTGCCAAATTCCTACTATAGTTCATTCTATTTATGTAATACTAATTGTATGATGATTATTGACCTAATTAACAAGTTAGTTCCCGATAATAAAGTTTAACTTAAGTTCGTCTCCAAAGGAGGAACCTTTGGTGACCAAAAATTTATCCATCCTTTTTCGCTTGGTTTCTTGCCAAATTCCTACTATAGTTCATTCTATTTATGTAATACTAATTGTATGATGATTATTGACCTAATTAACAAGTTAGTTCAGGATAATAAATTTTAACTTAAGTTCGTCTCCAAAGTAGGAACCTTTGGTGACCAAAATTTTATCCTACCTTTTTGGCTTGGTTTCTTCCCAAATTCCAACTATAGTTCATTCTCTTTATGTAATACTCGTTGTATGATGATTATGGACCTAATTAACAAGTTACTTCCTCATAATAAAGTTTAACGTAAGTTCGTCTCCAAAGGAGGAACCTTTGGTGACCAAAATTTTATCCTACCTTTTTGGCTTGGTTCTTCCCAAATTCCTACTATAGTTCATTCTATTTATGTAATACTCATTGTATGATGATTATGGACCTAATTAACAAGTTACTTCCCAATAATAAAGTTTAAGTTAAGTTCGTCTCCAAAGGAGGAACCTTTGGTGACCAAAATTTTATCCTTCCTTTTTCGCTTGGTTGCTTGCCAAATTCCTACTATAGTTCATTCTATTTATGTAATACTCATTGTGTGATGATTATGGACCTAATTAACAAGTTACTTCGCCAAAATAAAGTTTAAGTTAAGTTCGTCTCCAAAGGAGGAACCTTTGGTGACCAAAAGTTTATCCTTTATTTTTCGCTTGGATTCTTGCCAAATTCCTACTATAGTTCATTCTATTTACGTAATACTCATTGTATGATAATCATTGACCTAATTACCAAGTTACTTCCCCAAAATAAAGTTTAAGTTAAGTTCGTCTCCAAAGGAGGAACCTTTGGTGACCAAAAGTTTATCCTTTATTTTTCGCTTGGATTCTTGCCAAATTCCTACTATAGTTCATTCTATTTAAGTAATACTAATTGTGTGATGTTTATGGACCTAATTAACAAGTTACTTTCCGATAATAAAGTTTAACTTAAGTTCGTCTCCAAAGTAGGAACCTTTGGTGACCAAAAGTTTATCCTTCCTTTTTCGCTTGGATTCTTCCCAAATTCCTACTATAGTTCATTCTATTTACGTAATACTCATTGTATGATAATCATTGACCTAATTACCAAGTTACTTCCCCAAAATAAAGTTTAAGTTAAGTTCGTCTCCAAAGGAGGAACCTTTGGTGACCAAAATTTTATCCTTCCTTTTTCGCTTGGTTTCTTGCCAAATTCCTACTATAGTCATTCTATTTATGTAATACTCATTGTCTGATGATTATGGACCTAATTAACAAGTTACTTCCCCATAATAAAGTTTAAGTTAAGTTCGTCTCCAAAGGAGGAACCTTTGGTGACCAAAAGTTTATCCTTCCTTTTTCGCTTGGATTCTTGCCAAATTCCTACTATAGTTCATTCTATTTATGTAATACTAATTGTATGATGATTATTGACCTAATTAACAAGTTACTTCCCAATAATAAAGTTTAACTTAAGTTCGTCTCCAAAGTAGGAACCTTTGGTGACCAAAATTTTATCCTACCTTTTTGGCTTGGTTTCTTCCCAAATTCCTACTATAGTTCATTCTATTTATGTAATACTCATTGTATGATGTTTATGGACCTAATTAACAAGTTACTTTCCGATAATAAAGTTTAACTTAAGTTCGTCTCCAAAGTAGGAACCTTTGGTGACCAAAAGTTTATCCTTCCTTTTTCGCTTGGATTCTTCCCAAATTCCTACTATAGTTCAGTCTATTTAAGTAATACTAATTGTGTGATGTTTATGGACCTAATTAACAAGTTACTTTCCGATAATAAAGTTTAACTTAAGTTCGTCTCCAAAGGAGGAACCTTTGGTGACCAAAAGTTTATCCTTCCTTTTTCGCTTGGATTCTTCCCAAATTCCTACTATAGTTCATTCTATTTACGTAATACTCATTGTATGATGATTATTGACCTAATTAACAAGTTACTTTCCCAAAATAAAGTTTAAGTTAAGTTCGTCTCCAAAGGAGGAAACTTTGGTGACCAAAATTTTATCCATCCTTTTTCGCTTGGTTTCTTGCCAAATTCCTACTATAGTTCATTCTATTTATGTAATACTAATTGTATGATGATTATTGACCTAATTAACAACTTAGTTCCCGATAATAAAGTTTAACTTAAGTTCGTCTCCAAAGGAGGAACCTTTGGTGACCAAAATTTTATCCATCCTTTTTCGCTCGGTTTCTTGCCAAATTCCTACTATAGTTCATTCTATTTATGTAATACTAATTGTATGATGATTATTGACCTAATTAACAAGTTAGTTCAGGATAATAAATTTTAACTTAAGTTCGTCTCCAAAGTAGGAACCTTTGGTGACCAAAATTTTATCCTACCTTTTTGGCTTGGTTTCTTCCCAAATTCCAACTATAGTTCATTCTCTTTAAGTAATACTCGTTGTATGATGATTATGGACCTAATTAACAAGTTACTTCCCCATAATAAAGTTTAACGTAAGTTCGTCTCCAAAGGAGGAACCTTTGGTGACCAAAATTTTATCCTACCTTTTTGGCTTGGTTCTTCCCAAATTCCTACTATAGTTCATTCTATTTATGTAATACTCATTGTATGATGATTATGGACCTAATTAACAAGTTACTTCCCCATAATAAAGTTTAAGTTATGTTCGTCTCCAAAGGAGGAACCTTTGGTGACCAAAATTTTATCCTTCCTTTTTCGCTTGCTTTCTTGCCAAATTCCTACTATAGTTCATTCTATTTATGTAATACTCATTGTATGATGATTATGGACCTAATTAACAAGTTACTTTCCGATAATAAAGTTTAACTTAAGTTCGTCTCCAAAGGAGGAACCTTTGGTGACCAAAAGTTTATCCTTCCTTTTTCGCTTGGATTCTTCCCAAATTCCTACTATAGTTCATTCTATTTAAGTAATACTAATTGTGTGATGTTTATGGACCTAATTAACAAGTATCTTTCCGATAATAAAGTTTAACTTAAGTTCGTCTCCAAAGGAGGAACCTTTGGTGACCAAAAGTTTATCCTTCGTTTTTCGCTTGGATTCTTCCCAAATTCCTACTATAGTTCATTCTATTTACGTAATACTCATTGTATGATGATTATTGACCTAATTAACAAGTTACTTTCCCAAAATAAAGTTTAAGTTAAGTTCGTCTCCAAAGGAGGAACCTTTGGTGACCAAAATTTTATCCATCCTTTTTCGCTTGGTTTCTTGCCAAATTCCTACTATAGTTCATTCTATTTATGTAATACTAATTGTATGATGATTATTGACCTAATTAACAAGTTAGTTCCCGATAATAAAGTTTAACTTAAGTTCGTCTCCAAAGGAGGAACCTTTGGTGACCAAAAATTTATCCATCCTTTTTCGCTTGGTTTCTTGCCAAATTCCTACTATAGTTCATTCTATTTATGTAATACTAATTGTATGATGATTATTGACCTAATTAACAAGTTAGTTCAGGATAATAAATTTTAACTTAAGTTCGTCTCCAAAGTAGGAACCTTTGGTGACCAAAATTTTATCCTACCTTTTTGGCTTGGTTTCTTCCCAAATTCCAACTATAGTTCATTCTCTTTATGTAATACTCGTTGTATGATGATTATGGACCTAATTAACAAGTTACTTCCCCATAATAAATTTTAACGTAAGTTCGTCTCCAAAGGAGGAACCTTTGGTGACCAAAATTTTATCCTACCTTTTTGGCTTGGTTCTTCCCAAATTCCTACTATAGTTCATTCTATTTATGTAATACTCATTGTATGATGATTATGGACCTAATTAACAAGTTACTTCCCAATAATAAAGTTTAAGTTAAGTTCGTCTCCAAAGGAGGAACCTTTGGTGACCAAAATTTTATCCTTCCTTTTTCGCTTGGTTGCTTGCCAAATTCCTACTATAGTTCATTCTATTTATGTAATACTCATTGTGTGATGATTATGGACCTAATTAACAAGTTACTTCGCCAAAATAAAGTTTAAGTTAAGTTCGTCTCCAAAGGAGGAACCTTTGGTGACCAAAAGTTTATCCTTTATTTTTCGCTTGGATTCTTGCCAAATTCCTACTATAGTTCATTCTATTTACGTAATACTCATTGTATGATAATCATTGACCTAATTACCAAGTTACTTCCCCAAAATAAAGTTTAAGTTAAGTTCGTCTCCAAAGGAGGAACCTTTGGTGACCAAAAGTTTATCCTTTATTTTTCGCTTGGATTCTTGCCAAATTCCTACTATAGTTCATTCTATTTAAGTAATACTAATTGTGTGATGTTTATGGACCTAATTAACAAGTTACTTTCCGATAATAAAGTTTAACTTAAGTTCGTCTCCAAAGTAGGAACCTTTGGTGACCAAAAGTTTATCCTTCCTTTTTCGCTTGGATTCTTCCCAAATTCCTACTATAGTTCATTCTATTTACGTAATACTCATTGTATGATAATCATTGACCTAATTACCAAGTTACTTCCCCAAAATAAAGTTTAAGTTAAGTTCGTCTCCAAAGGAGGAACCTTTGGTGACCAAAATTTTATCCTTCCTTTTTCGCTTGGTTTCTTGCCAAATTCCTACTATAGTCATTCTATTTATGTAATACTCATTGTCTGATGATTATGGACCTAATTAACAAGTTACTTCCCCATAATAAAGTTTAAGTTAAGTTCGTCTCCAAAGGAGGAACCTTTGGTGACCAAAAGTTTATCCTTCCTTTTTCGCTTGGATTCTTGCCAAATTCCTACTATAGTTCATTCTATTTATGTAATACTAATTGTATGATGATTATTGACCTAATTAACAAGTTACTTCCCAATAATAAAGTTTAACTTAAGTTCGTCTCCAAAGTAGGAACCTTTGGTGACCAAAATTTTATCCTACCTTTTTGGCTTGGTTTCTTCCCAAATTCCTACTATAGTTCATTCTATTTATGTAATACTCATTGTATGATGTTTATGGACCTAATTAACAAGTTACTTTCCGATAATAAAGTTTAACTTAAGTTCGTCTCCAAAGTAGGAACCTTTGGTGACCAAAAGTTTATCCTTCCTTTTTCGCTTGGATTCTTCCCAAATTCCTACTATAGTTCAGTCTATTTAAGTAATACTAATTGTGTGATGTTTATGGACCTAATTAACAAGTTACTTTCCGATAATAAAGTTTAACTTAAGTTCGTCTCCAAAGGAGGAACCTTTGGTGACCAAAAGTTTATCCTTCCTTTTTCGCTTGGATTCTTCCCAAATTCCTACTATAGTTCATTCTATTTACGTAATACTCATTGTATGATGATTATTGACCTAATTAACAAGTTACTTTCCCAAAATAAAGTTTAAGTTAAGTTCGTCTCCAAAGGAGGAAACTTTGGTGACCAAAATTTTATCCATCCTTTTTCGCTTGGTTTCTTGCCAAATTCCTACTATAGTTCATTCTATTTATGTAATACTAATTGTATGATGATTATTGACCTAATTAACAACTTAGTTCCCGATAATAAAGTTTAACTTAAGTTCGTCTCCAAAGGAGGAACCTTTGGTGACCAAAATTTTATCCATCCTTTTTCGCTCGGTTTCTTGCCAAATTCCTACTATAGTTCATTCTATTTATGTAATACTAATTGTATGATGATTATTGACCTAATTAACAAGTTAGTTCAGGATAATAAATTTTAACTTAAGTTCGTCTCCAAAGTAGGAACCTTTGGTGACCAAAATTTTATCCTACCTTTTTGGCTTGGTTTCTTCCCAAATTCCAACTATAGTTCATTCTCTTTAAGTAATACTCGTTGTATGATGATTATGGACCTAATTAACAAGTTACTTCCCCATAATAAAGTTTAACGTAAGTTCGTCTCCAAAGGAGGAACCTTTGGTGACCAAAATTTTATCCTACCTTTTTGGCTTGGTTCTTCCCAAATTCCTACTATAGTTCATTCTATTTATGTAATACTCATTGTATGATGATTATGGACCTAATTAACAAGTTACTTCCTAATAATAAAGTTTAAGTTAAGTTCGTCTCCAAAGGAGGAACCTTTGGTGACCAAAATTTTATCCTTCCTTTTTCGCTTGGTTGCTTGCCAAATTCCTACTATAGTTCATTCTATTTATGTAATACTCATTGTGTGATGATTATGGACCTAATTAACAAGTTACTTCGCCAAAATAAAGTTTAAGTTAAGTTCGTCTCCAAAGGAGGAACCTTTGGTGACCAAAAGTTTATCCTTTATTTTTCGCTTGGATTCTTGCCAAATTCCTACTATAGTTCATTCTATTTACGTAATACTCATTGTATGATAATCATTGACCTAATTACCAAGTTACTTCCCCAAAATAAAGTTTAAGTTAAGTTCGTCTCCAAAGGAGGAACCTTTGGTGACCAAAAGTTTATCCTTTATTTTTCGCTTGGATTCTTGCCAAATTCCTACTATAGTTCATTCTATTTATGTAATACTAATTGTATGATGATTAATGACCTAATTAACAAGTTAGTTCCCGATAATAAAGTTTAACTTAAGTTCGTCTCCAAAGTAGGAACCTTTGGTGACCAAAATTTTATCCTACCTTTTTGGCTTGGTTTCTTCCCAAATTCCTACTATAGTTCATTCTCTTTATGTAATACTCGTTGTATGATGATTATGGACCTAATTAACAAGTTACTTCCCCATAATAAAGTTTAACGTAAGTTCGTCTCCAAAGGAGGAACCTTTGGTGACCAAAATTTTATCCTACCTTTTTGGCTTGGTTTCTTCCCAAATTCCTACTATAGTTCATTCTATTTATGTAATACTCATTGTATGATGATTATGGACCTAATTAACAAGTTACTTCCCCATAATAAAGTTTAAGTTATGTTCGTCTCCAAAGGAGGAACCTTTGGTGACCAAAATTTTATCCTTCCTTTTTCGCTTGCTTTCTTGCCAAATTCCTACTATAGTTCATTCTATTTATGTAATACTCATTGTATGATGATTATGGACCTAATTAACAAGTTACTTTCCGATAATAAAGTTTAACTTAAGTTCGTCTCCAAAGGAGGAACCTTTGGTGACCAAAAGTTTATCCTTCCTTTTTCGCTTGGATTCTTCCCAAATTCCTACTATAGTTCATTCTATTTAAGTAATACTAATTGTGTGATGTTTATGGACCTAATTAACAAGTATCTTTCCGATAATAAAGTTTAACTTAAGTTCGTCTCCAAAGGAGGAACCTTTGGTGACCAAAAGTTTATCCTTCGTTTTTCGCTTGGATTCTTCCCAAATTCCTACTATAGTTCATTCTATTTACGTAATACTCATTGTATGATGATTATTGACCTAATTAACAAGTTACTTTCCCAAAATAAAGTTTAAGTTAAGTTCGTCTCCAAAGGAGGAACCTTTGGTGACCAAAATTTTATCCATCCTTTTTCGCTTGGTTTCTTGCCAAATTCCTACTATAGTTCATTCTATTTATGTAATACTAATTGTATGATGATTATTGACCTAATTAACAAGTTAGTTCCCGATAATAAAGTTTAACTTAAGTTCGTCTCCAAAGGAGGAACCTTTGGTGACCAAAAATTTATCCATCCTTTTTCGCTTGGTTTCTTGCCAAATTCCTACTATAGTTCATTCTATTTATGTAATACTAATTGTATGATGATTATTGACCTAATTAACAAGTTAGTTCAGGATAATAAATTTTAACTTAAGTTCGTCTCCAAAGTAGGAACCTTTGGTGACCAAAATTTTATCCTACCTTTTTGGCTTGGTTTCTTCCCAAATTCCAACTATAGTTCATTCTATTTATGTAATACTCATTGTATGATGATTATGGACCTAATTAACAAGTTACTTCCCCATAATAAAGTTTAAGTTAAGTTCGTCTCCAAAGGAGGAACCTTTGGTGACCAAAAGTTTATCCTTTATTTTTCGCTTGGATTCTTGCCAAATTCCTACTATAGTTCATTCTATTTACGTAATACTCATTGTATGATAATCATTGACCTAATTACCAAGTTACTTCCCCAAAATAAAGTTTAAGTTAAGTTCGTCTCCAAAGGAGGAACCTTTGGTGACCAAAAGTTTATCCTTTATTTTTCGCTTGGATTCTTGCCAAATTCCTACTATAGTTCATTCTATTTAAGTAATACTAATTGTGTGATGTTTATGGACCTAATTAACAAGTTACTTTCCGATAATAAAGTTTAACTTAAGTTCGTCTCCAAAGTAGGAACCTTTGGTGACCAAAAGTTTATCCTTCCTTTTTCGCTTGGATTCTTCCCAAATTCCTACTATAGTTCATTCTATTTACGTAATACTCATTGTATGATAATCATTGACCTAATTACCAAGTTACTTCCCCAAAATAAAGTTTAAGTTAAGTTCGTCTCCAAAGGAGGAACCTTTGGTGACCAAAATTTTATCCTTCCTTTTTCGCTTGGTTTCTTGCCAAATTCCTACTATAGTCATTCTATTTATGTAATACTCATTGTCTGATGATTATGGACCTAATTAACAAGTTACTTCCCCATAATAAAGTTTAAGTTAAGTTCGTCTCCAAAGGAGGAACCTTTGGTGACCAAAAGTTTATCCTTCCTTTTTCGCTTGGATTCTTGCCAAATTCCTACTATAGTTCATTCTATTTATGTAATACTAATTGTATGATGATTATTGACCTAATTAACAAGTTACTTCCCAATAATAAAGTTTAACTTAAGTTCGTCTCCAAAGTAGGAACCTTTGGTGACCAAAATTTTATCCTACCTTTTTGGCTTGGTTTCTTCCCAAATTCCTACTATAGTTCATTCTATTTATGTAATACTCATTGTATGATGTTTATGGACCTAATTAACAAGTTACTTTCCGATAATAAAGTTTAACTTAAGTTCGTCTCCAAAGTAGGAACCTTTGGTGACCAAAAGTTTATCCTTCCTTTTTCGCTTGGATTCTTCCCAAATTCCTACTATAGTTCAGTCTATTTAAGTAATACTAATTGTGTGATGTTTATGGACCTAATTAACAAGTTACTTTCCGATAATAAAGTTTAACTTAAGTTCGTCTCCAAAGGAGGAACCTTTGGTGACCAAAAGTTTATCCTTCCTTTTTCGCTTGGATTCTTCCCAAATTCCTACTATAGTTCATTCTATTTACGTAATACTCATTGTATGATGATTATTGACCTAATTAACAAGTTACTTTCCCAAAATAAAGTTTAAGTTAAGTTCGTCTCCAAAGGAGGAAACTTTGGTGACCAAAATTTTATCCATCCTTTTTCGCTTGGTTTCTTGCAAAATTCCTACTATAGTTCATTCTATTTATGTAATACTAATTGTATGATGATTATTGACCTAATTAACAACTTAGTTCCCGATAATAAAGTTTAACTTAAGTTCGTCTCCAAAGGAGGAACCTTTGGTGACCAAAATTTTATCCATCCTTTTTCGCTCGGTTTCTTGCCAAATTCCTACTATAGTTCATTCTATTTATGTAATACTAATTGTATGATGATTATTGACCTAATTAACAAGTTAGTTCAGGATAATAAATTTTAACTTAAGTTCGTCTCCAAAGTAGGAACCTTTGGTGACCAAAATTTTATCCTACCTTTTTGGCTTGGTTTCTTCCCAAATTCCAACTATAGTTCATTCTCTTTAAGTAATACTCGTTGTATGATGATTATGGACCTAATTAACAAGTTACTTCCCCATAATAAAGTTTAACGTAAGTTCGTCTCCAAAGGAGGAACCTTTGGTGACCAAAATTTTATCCTACCTTTTTGGCTTGGTTCTTCCCAAATTCCTACTATAGTTCATTCTATTTATGTAATACTCATTGTATGATGATTATGGACCTAATTAACAAGTTACTTCCCAATAATAAAGTTTAAGTTAAGTTCGTCTCCAAAGGAGGAACCTTTGGTGACCAAAATTTTATCCTTCCTTTTTCGCTTGGTTGCTTGCCAAATTCCTACTATAGTTCATTCTATTTATGTAATACTCATTGTGTGATGATTATGGACCTAATTAACAAGTTACTTCGCCAAAATAAAGTTTAAGTTAAGTTCGTCTCCAAAGGAGGAACCTTTGGTGACCAAAAGTTTATCCTTTATTTTTCGCTTGGATTCTTGCCAAATTCCTACTATAGTTCATTCTATTTACGTAATACTCATTGTATGATAATCATTGACCTAATTACCAAGTTACTTCCCCAAAATAAAGTTTAAGTTAAGTTCGTCTCCAAAGGAGGAACCTTTGGTGACCAAAAGTTTATCCTTTATTTTTCGCTTGGATTCTTGCCAAATTCCTACTATAGTTCATTCTATTTAAGTAATACTAATTGTGTGATGTTTATGGACCTAATTAACAAGTTACTTTCCGATAATAAAGTTTAACTTAAGTTCGTCTCCAAAGTAGGAACCTTTGGTGACCAAAAGTTTATCCTTCCTTTTTCGCTTGGATTCTTCCCAAATTCCTACTATAGTTCATTCTATTTACGTAATACTCATTGTATGATAATCATTGACCTAATTACCAAGTTACTTCCCCAAAATAAAGTTTAAGTTAAGTTCGTCTCCAAAGGAGGAACCTTTGGTGACCAAAATTTTATCCTTCCTTTTTCGCTTGGTTTCTTGCCAAATTCCTACTATAGTCATTCTATTTATGTAATACTCATTGTCTGATGATTATGGACCTAATTAACAAGTTACTTCCCCATAATAAAGTTTAAGTTAAGTTCGTCTCCAAAGGAGGAACCTTTGGTGACCAAAAGTTTATCCTTCCTTTTTCGCTTGGATTCTTGCCAAATTCCTACTATAGTTCATTCTATTTATGTAATACTAATTGTATGATGATTATTGACCTAATTAACAAGTTACTTCCCAATAATAAAGTTTAACTTAAGTTCGTCTCCAAAGTAGGAACCTTTGGTGACCAAAATTTTATCCTACCTTTTTGGCTTGGTTTCTTCCCAAATTCCTACTATAGTTCATTCTATTTATGTAATACTCATTGTATGATGTTTATGGACCTAATTAACAAGTTACTTTCCGATAATAAAGTTTAACTTAAGTTCGTCTCCAAAGTAGGAACCTTTGGTGACCAAAAGTTTATCCTTCCTTTTTCGCTTGGATTCTTCCCAAATTCCTACTATAGTTCAGTCTATTTAAGTAATACTAATTGTGTGATGTTTATGGACCTAATTAACAAGTTACTTTCCGATAATAAAGTTTAACTTAAGTTCGTCTCCAAAGGAGGAACCTTTGGTGACCAAAAGTTTATCCTTCCTTTTTCGCTTGGATTCTTCCCAAATTCCTACTATAGTTCATTCTATTTACGTAATACTCATTGTATGATGATTATTGACCTAATTAACAAGTTACTTTCCCAAAATAAAGTTTAAGTTAAGTTCGTCTCCAAAGGAGGAAACTTTGGTGACCAAAATTTTATCCATCCTTTTTCGCTTGGTTTCTTGCAAAATTCCTACTATAGTTCATTCTATTTATGTAATACTAATTGTATGATGATTATTGACCTAATTAACAACTTAGTTCCCGATAATAAAGTTTAACTTAAGTTCGTCTCCAAAGGAGGAACCTTTGGTGACCAAAATTTTATCCATCCTTTTTCGCTCGGTTTCTTGCCAAATTCCTACTATAGTTCATTCTATTTATGTAATACTAATTGTATGATGATTATTGACCTAATTAACAAGTTAGTTCAGGATAATAAATTTTAACTTAAGTTCGTCTCCAAAGTAGGAACCTTTGGTGACCAAAATTTTATCCTACCTTTTTGGCTTGGTTTCTTCCCAAATTCCAACTATAGTTCATTCTCTTTAAGTAATACTCGTTGTATGATGATTATGGACCTAATTAACAAGTTACTTCCCCATAATAAAGTTTAACGTAAGTTCGTCTCCAAAGGAGGAACCTTTGGTGACCAAAATTTTATCCTACCTTTTTGGCTTGGTTCTTCCCAAATTCCTACTATAGTTCATTCTATTTATGTAATACTCATTGTATGATGATTATGGACCTAATTAACAAGTTACTTCCCAATAATAAAGTTTAAGTTAAGTTCGTCTCCAAAGGAGGAACCTTTGGTGACCAAAATTTTATCCTTCCTTTTTCGCTTGGTTGCTTGCCAAATTCCTACTATAGTTCATTCTATTTATGTAATACTCATTGTGTGATGATTATGGACCTAATTAACAAGTTACTTCGCCAAAATAAAGTTTAAGTTAAGTTCGTCTCCAAAGGAGGAACCTTTGGTGACCAAAAGTTTATCCTTTATTTTTCGCTTGGATTCTTGCCAAATTCCTACTATAGTTCATTCTATTTACGTAATACTCATTGTATGATAATCATTGACCTAATTACCAAGTTACTTCCCCAAAATAAAGTTTAAGTTAAGTTCGTCTCCAAAGGAGGAACCTTTGGTGACCAAAAGTTTATCCTTTATTTTTCGCTTGGATTCTTGCCAAATTCCTACTATAGTTCATTCTATTTAAGTAATACTAATTGTGTGATGTTTATGGACCTAATTAACAAGTTACTTTCCGATAATAAAGTTTAACTTAAGTTCGTCTCCAAAGTAGGAACCTTTGGTGACCAAAAGTTTATCCTTCCTTTTTCGCTTGGATTCTTCCCAAATTCCTACTATAGTTCATTCTATTTACGTAATACTCATTGTATGATAATCATTGACCTAATTACCAAGTTACTTCCCCAAAATAAAGTTTAAGTTAAGTTCGTCACCAAAGGAGGAACCTTTGGTGACCAAAATTTTATCCTTCCTTTTTCGCTTGGTTTCTTGCCAAATTCCTACTATAGTCATTCTATTTATGTAATACTCATTGTCTGATGATTATGGACCTAATTAACAAGTTACTTCCCCATAATAAAGTTTAAGTTAAGTTCGTCTCCAAAGGAGGAACCTTTGGTGACCAAAAGTTTATCCTTCGTTTTTCGCTTGGATTCTTCCCAAATTCCTAGTATAGTTCATTCTATTTACGTAATACTCATTGTATGATGATTATTGACCTAATTAACAAGTTACTTTCCCAAAATAAAGTTTAAGTTAAGTTCGTCTCCAAAGGAGGAACCTTTGGTGACCAAAATTTTATCCATCCTTTTTCGCTTGGTTTCTTGCCAAATTCCTACTATAGTTCATTCTATTTATGTAATACTAATTGTATGATGATTATTGACCTAATTAACAAGTTAGTTCCCGATAATAAAGTTTAACTTAAGTTCGTCTCCAAAGGAGGAACCTTTGGTGACCAAAAATTTATCCATCCTTTTTCGCTTGGTTTCTTGCCAAATTCCTACTATAGTTCATTCTATTTATGTAATACTAATTGTATGATGATTATTGACCTAATTAACAAGTTAGTTCAGGATAATAAATTTTAACTTAAGTTCGTCTCCAAAGTAGGAACCTTTGGTGACCAAAATTTTATCCTACCTTTTTGGCTTGGTTTCTTCCCAAATTCCAACTATAGTTCATTCTCTTTATGTAATACTCGTTGTATGATGATTATGGACCTAATTAACAAGTTACTTCCCCATAATAAAGTTTAACGTAAGTTCGTCTCCAAAGGAGGAACCTTTGGTGACCAAAATTTTATCCTACCTTTTTGGCTTGGTTCTTCCCAAATTCCTACTATAGTTCATTCTATTTATGTAATACTCATTGTATGATGATTATGGACCTAATTAACAAGTTACTTCCCAATAATAAAGTTTAAGTTAAGTTCGTCTCCAAAGGAGGAACCTTTGGTGACCAAAATTTTATCCTTCCTTTTTCGCTTGGTTGCTTGCCAAATTCCTACTATAGTTCATTCTATTTATGTAATACTCATTGTGTGATGATTATGGACCTAATTAACAAGTTACTTCGCCAAAATAAAGTTTAAGTTAAGTTCGTCTCCAAAGGAGGAACCTTTGGTGACCAAAAGTTTATCCTTTATTTTTCGCTTGGATTCTTGCCAAATTCCTACTATAGTTCATTCTATTTACGTAATACTCATTGTATGATAATCATTGACCTAATTACCAAGTTACTTCCCCAAAATAAAGTTTAAGTTAAGTTCGTCTCCAAAGGAGGAACCTTTGGTGACCAAAAGTTTATCCTTTATTTTTCGCTTGGATTCTTGCCAAATTCCTACTATAGTTCATTCTATTTAAGTAATACTAATTGTGTGATGTTTATGGACCTAATTAACAAGTTACTTTCCGATAATAAAGTTTAACTTAAGTTCGTCTCCAAAGTAGGAACCTTTGGTGACCAAAAGTTTATCCTTCCTTTTTCGCTTGGATTCTTCCCAAATTCCTACTATAGTTCATTCTATTTACGTAATACTCATTGTATGATAATCATTGACCTAATTACCAAGTTACTTCCCCAAAATAAAGTTTAAGTTAAGTTCGTCTCCAAAGGAGGAACCTTTGGTGACCAAAATTTTATCCTTCCTTTTTCGCTTGGTTTCTTGCCAAATTCCTACTATAGTCATTCTATTTATGTAATACTCATTGTCTGATGATTATGGACCTAATTAACAAGTTACTTCCCCATAATAAAGTTTAAGTTAAGTTCGTCTCCAAAGGAGGAACCTTTGGTGACCAAAAGTTTATCCTTCCTTTTTCGCTTGGATTCTTGCCAAATTCCTACTATAGTTCATTCTATTTATGTAATACTAATTGTATGATGATTATTGACCTAATTAACAAGTTACTTCCCAATAATAAAGTTTAACTTAAGTTCGTCTCCAAAGTAGGAACCTTTGGTGACCAAAATTTTATCCTACCTTTTTGGCTTGGTTTCTTCCCAAATTCCTACTATAGTTCATTCTATTTATGTAATACTCATTGTATGATGTTTATGGACCTAATTAACAAGTTACTTTCCGATAATAAAGTTTAACTTAAGTTCGTCTCCAAAGTAGGAACCTTTGGTGACCAAAAGTTTATCCTTCCTTTTTCGCTTGGATTCTTCCCAAATTCCTACTATAGTTCAGTCTATTTAAGTAATACTAATTGTGTGATGTTTATGGACCTAATTAACAAGTTACTTTCCGATAATAAAGTTTAACTTAAGTTCGTCTCCAAAGGAGGAACCTTTGGTGACCAAAAGTTTATCCTTCCTTTTTCGCTTGGATTCTTCCCAAATTCCTACTATAGTTCATTCTATTTACGTAATACTCATTGTATGATGATTATTGACCTAATTAACAAGTTACTTTCCCAAAATAAAGTTTAAGTTAAGTTCGTCTCCAAAGGAGGAAACTTTGGTGACCAAAATTTTATCCATCCTTTTTCGCTTGGTTTCTTGCAAAATTCCTACTATAGTTCATTCTATTTATGTAATACTAATTGTATGATGATTATTGACCTAATTAACAACTTAGTTCCCGATAATAAAGTTTAACTTAAGTTCGTCTCCAAAGGAGGAACCTTTGGTGACCAAAATTTTATCCATCCTTTTTCGCTCGGTTTCTTGCCAAATTCCTACTATAGTTCATTCTATTTATGTAATACTAATTGTATGATGATTATTGACCTAATTAACAAGTTAGTTCAGGATAATAAATTTTAACTTAAGTTCGTCTCCAAAGTAGGAACCTTTGGTGACCAAAATTTTATCCTACCTTTTTGGCTTGGTTTCTTCCCAAATTCCAACTATAGTTCATTCTCTTTAAGTAATACTCGTTGTATGATGATTATGGACCTAATTAACAAGTTACTTCCCCATAATAAAGTTTAACGTAAGTTCGTCTCCAAAGGAGGAACCTTTGGTGACCAAAATTTTATCCTACCTTTTTGGCTTGGTTCTTCCCAAATTCCTACTATAGTTCATTCTATTTATGTAATACTCATTGTATGATGATTATGGACCTAATTAACAAGTTACTTCCCAATAATAAAGTTTAAGTTAAGTTCGTCTCCAAAGGAGGAACCTTTGGTGACCAAAATTTTATCCTTCCTTTTTCGCTTGGTTGCTTGCCAAATTCCTACTATAGTTCATTCTATTTATGTAATACTCATTGTGTGATGATTATGGACCTAATTAACAAGTTACTTCGCCAAAATAAAGTTTAAGTTAAGTTCGTCTCCAAAGGAGGAACCTTTGGTGACCAAAAGTTTATCCTTTATTTTTCGCTTGGATTCTTGCCAAATTCCTACTATAGTTCATTCTATTTACGTAATACTCATTGTATGATAATCATTGACCTAATTACCAAGTTACTTCCCCAAAATAAAGTTTAAGTTAAGTTCGTCTCCAAAGGAGGAACCTTTGGTGACCAAAAGTTTATCCTTTATTTTTCGCTTGGATTCTTGCCAAATTCCTACTATAGTTCATTCTATTTAAGTAATACTAATTGTGTGATGTTTATGGACCTAATTAACAAGTTACTTTCCGATAATAAAGTTTAACTTAAGTTCGTCTCCAAAGTAGGAACCTTTGGTGACCAAAAGTTTATCCTTCCTTTTTCGCTTGGATTCTTCCCAAATTCCTACTATAGTTCATTCTATTTACGTAATACTCATTGTATGATAATCATTGACCTAATTACCAAGTTACTTCCCCAAAATAAAGTTTAAGTTAAGTTCGTCACCAAAGGAGGAACCTTTGGTGACCAAAATTTTATCCTTCCTTTTTCGCTTGGTTTCTTGCCAAATTCCTACTATAGTCATTCTATTTATGTAATACTCATTGTCTGATGATTATGGACCTAATTAACAAGTTACTTCCCCATAATAAAGTTTAAGTTAAGTTCGTCTCCAAAGGAGGAACCTTTGGTGACCAAAAGTTTATCCTTCGTTTTTCGCTTGGATTCTTCCCAAATTCCTAGTATAGTTCATTCTATTTACGTAATACTCATTGTATGATGATTATTGACCTAATTAACAAGTTACTTTCCCAAAATAAAGTTTAAGTTAAGTTCGTCTCCAAAGGAGGAACCTTTGGTGACCAAAATTTTATCCATCCTTTTTCGCTTGGTTTCTTGCCAAATTCCTACTATAGTTCATTCTATTTATGTAATACTAATTGTATGATGATTATTGACCTAATTAACAAGTTAGTTCCCGATAATAAAGTTTAACTTAAGTTCGTCTCCAAAGGAGGAACCTTTGGTGACCAAAAATTTATCCATCCTTTTTCGCTTGGTTTCTTGCCAAATTCCTACTATAGTTCATTCTATTTATGTAATACTAATTGTATGATGATTATTGACCTAATTAACAAGTTAGTTCAGGATAATAAATTTTAACTTAAGTTCGTCTCCAAAGTAGGAACCTTTGGTGACCAAAATTTTATCCTACCTTTTTGGCTTGGTTTCTTCCCAAATTCCAACTATAGTTCATTCTCTTTATGTAATACTCGTTGTATGATGATTATGGACCTAATTAACAAGTTACTTCCCCATAATAAAGTTTAACGTAAGTTCGTCTCCAAAGGAGGAACCTTTGGTGACCAAAATTTTATCCTACCTTTTTGGCTTGGTTCTTCCCAAATTCCTACTATAGTTCATTCTATTTATGTAATACTCATTGTATGATGATTATGGACCTAATTAACAAGTTACTTCCCAATAATAAAGTTTAAGTTAAGTTCGTCTCCAAAGGAGGAACCTTTGGTGACCAAAATTTTATCCTTCCTTTTTCGCTTGGTTGCTTGCCAAATTCCTACTATAGTTCATTCTATTTATGTAATACTCATTGTGTGATGATTATGGACCTAATTAACAAGTTACTTCGCCAAAATAAAGTTTAAGTTAAGTTCGTCTCCAAAGGAGGAACCTTTGGTGACCAAAAGTTTATCCTTTATTTTTCGCTTGGATTCTTGCCAAATTCCTACTATAGTTCATTCTATTTACGTAATACTCATTGTATGATAATCATTGACCTAATTACCAAGTTACTTCCCCAAAATAAAGTTTAAGTTAAGTTCGTCTCCAAAGGAGGAACCTTTGGTGACCAAAAGTTTATCCTTTATTTTTCGCTTGGATTCTTGCCAAATTCCTACTATAGTTCATTCTATTTAAGTAATACTAATTGTGTGATGTTTATGGACCTAATTAACAAGTTACTTTCCGATAATAAAGTTTAACTTAAGTTCGTCTCCAAAGTAGGAACCTTTGGTGACCAAAAGTTTATCCTTCCTTTTTCGCTTGGATTCTTCCCAAATTCCTACTATAGTTCATTCTATTTACGTAATACTCATTGTATGATAATCATTGACCTAATTACCAAGTTACTTCCCCAAAATAAAGTTTAAGTTAAGTTCGTCTCCAAAGGAGGAACCTTTGGTGACCAAAATTTTATCCTTCCTTTTTCGCTTGGTTTCTTGCCAAATTCCTACTATAGTCATTCTATTTATGTAATACTCATTGTCTGATGATTATGGACCTAATTAACAAGTTACTTCACCATAATAAAGTTTAAGTTAAGTTCGTCTCCAAAGGAGGAACCTTTGGTGACCAAAAGTTTATCCTTCCTTTTTCGCTTGGATTCTTGCCAAATTCCTACTATAGTTCATTCTATTTATGTAATACTAATTGTATGATGTTTATGGACCTAATTAACAAGTTACTTTCCGATAATAAAGTTTAACTTAAGTTCGTCTCCAAAGTAGGAACCTTTGGTGACCAAAAGTTTATCCTTCCTTTTTCGCTTGGATTCTTCCCAAATTCCTACTATAGTTCAGTCTATTTAAGTAATACTAATTGTGTGATGTTTATGGACCTAATTAACAAGTTACTTTCCGATAATAAAGTTTAACTTAAGTTCGTCTCCAAAGGAGGAACCTTTGGTGACCAAAAGTTTATCCTTCCTTTTTCGCTTGGATTCTTCCCAAATTCCTACTATAGTTCATTCTATTTACGTAATACTCATTGTATGATGATTATTGACCTAATTAACAAGTTACTTTCCCAAAATAAAGTTTAAGTTAAGTTCGTCTCCAAAGGAGGAAACTTTGGTGACCAAAATTTTATCCATCCTTTTTCGCTTGGTTTCTTGCCAAATTCCTACTATAGTTCATTCTATTTATGTAATACTAATTGTATGATGATTATTGACCTAATTAACAACTTAGTTCCCGATAATAAAGTTTAACTTAAGTTCGTCTCCAAAGGAGGAACCTTTGGTGACCAAAATTTTATCCTACCTTTTTGGCTTGGTTTCTTCCCAAATTCCTACTATAGTTCATTCTATTTATGTAATACTCATTGTATGATGTTTATGGACCTAATTAACAAGTTACTTTCCGATAATAAAGTTTAACTTAAGTTCGTCTCCAAAGTAGGAACCTTTGGTGACCAAAAGTTTATCCTTCCTTTTTCGCTTGGATTCTTCCCAAATTCCTACTATAGTTCAGTCTATTTAAGTAATACTAATTGTGTGATGTTTATGGACCTAATTAACAAGTTACTTTCCGATAATAAAGTTTAACTTAAGTTCGTCTCCAAAGGAGGAACCTTTGGTGACCAAAAGTTTATCCTTCCTTTTTCGCTTGGATTCTTCCCAAATTCCTACTATAGTTCATTCTATTTACGTAATACTCATTGTATGATGATTATTGACCTAATTAACAAGTTACTTTCCCAAAATAAAGTTTAAGTTAAGTTCGTCTCCAAAGGAGGAAACTTTGGTGACCAAAATTTTATCCATCCTTTTTCGCTTGGTTTCTTGCCAAATTCCTACTATAGTTCATTCTATTTATGTAATACTAATTGTATGATGATTATTGACCTAATTAACAACTTAGTTCCCGATAATAAAGTTTAACTTAAGTTCGTCTCCAAAGGAGGAACCTTTGGTGACCAAAATTTTATCCTACCTTTTTGGCTTGGTTTCTTCCCAAATTCCAACTATAGTTCATTCTCTTTAAGTAATACTCGTTGTATGATGATTATGGACCTAATTAACAAGTTACTTCCCCATAATAAAGTTTAACGTAAGTTCGTCTCCAAAGGAGGAACCTTTGGTGACCAAAATTTTATCCTACCTTTTTGGCTTGGTTCTTCCCAAATTCCTACTATAGTTCATTCTATTTATGTAATACTCATTGTATGATGATTATGGACCTAATTAACAAGTTACTTCCCAATAATAAAGTTTAAGTTAAGTTCGTCTCCAAAGGAGGAACCTTTGGTGACCAAAATTATATCCTTCCTTTTTCGCTTGGTTGCTTGCCAAATTCCTACTATAGTTCATTCTATTTATGTAATACTCATTGTGTGATGATTATGGACCTAATTAACAAGTTACTTCGCCAAAATAAAGTTTAAGTTAAGTTCGTCTCCAAAGGAGGAACCTTTGGTGACCAAAAGTTTATCCTTTATTTTTCGCTTGGATTCTTGCCAAATTCCTACTATAGTTCATTCTATTTACGTAATACTCATTGTATGATAATCATTGACCTAATTACCAAGTTACTTCCCCAAAATAAAGTTTAAGTTAAGTTCGTCTCCAAAGGAGGAACCTTTGGTGACCAAAAGTTTATCCTTTATTTTTCGCTTGGATTCTTGCCAAATTCCTACTATAGTTCATTCTATTTAAGTAATACTAATTGTGTGATGTTTATGGACCTAATTAACAAGTTACTTTCCGATAATAAAGTTTAACTTAAGTTCGTCTCCAAAGTAGGAACCTTTGGTGACCAAAAGTTTATCCTTCCTTTTTCGCTTGGATTCTTCCCAAATTCCTACTATAGTTCATTCTATTTACGTAATACTCATTGTATGATAATCATTGACCTAATTACCAAGTTACTTCCCCAAAATAAAGTTTAAGTTAAGTTCGTCACCAAAGGAGGAACCTTTGGTGACCAAAATTTTATCCTTCCTTTTTCGCTTGGTTTCTTGCCAAATTCCTACTATAGTCATTCTAGTTATGTAATACTCATTGTCTGATGATTATGGACCTAATTAACAAGTTACTTCCCCATAATAAAGTTTAAGTTAAGTTCGTCTCCAAAGGAGGAACCTTTGGTGACCAAAAGTTTATCCTTCGTTTTTCGCTTGGATTCTTCCCAAATTCCTACTATAGTTCATTCTATTTACGTAATACTCATTGTATGATGATTATTGACCTAATTAACAAGTTACTTTCCCAAAATAAAGTTTAAGTTAAGTTCGTCTCCAAAGGAGGAACCTTTGGTGACCAAAATTTTATCCATCCTTTTTCGCTTGGTTTCTTGCCAAATTCCTACTATAGTTCATTCTATTTATGTAATACTAATTGTATGATGATTATTGACCTAATTAACAAGTTAGTTCCCGATAATAAAGTTTAACTTAAGTTCGTCTCCAAAGGAGGAACCTTTGGTGACCAAAAATTTATCCATCCTTTTTCGCTTGGTTTCTTGCCAAATTCCTACTATAGTTCATTCTATTTATGTAATACTAATTGTATGATGATTATTGACCTAATTAACAAGTTAGTTCAGGATAATAAATTTTAACTTAAGTTCGTCTCCAAAGTAGGAACCTTTGGTGACCAAAATTTTATCCTACCTTTTTGGCTTGGTTTCTTCCCAAATTCCAACTATAGTTCATTCTCTTTATGTAATACTCGTTGTATGATGATTATGGACCTAATTAACAAGTTACTTCCCCATAATAAAGTTTAACGTAAGTTCGTCTCCAAAGGAGGAACCTTTGGTGACCAAAATTTTATCCTACCTTTTTGGCTTGGTTCTTCCCAAATTCCTACTATAGTTCATTCTATTTATGTAATACTCATTGTATGATGATTATGGACCTAATTAACAAGTTACTTCCCAATAATAAAGTTTAAGTTAAGTTCGTCTCCAAAGGAGGAACCTTTGGTGACCAAAATTTTATCCTTCCTTTTTCGCTTGGTTGCTTGCCAAATTCCTACTATAGTTCATTCTATTTATGTAATACTCATTGTGTGATGATTATGGACCTAATTAACAAGTTACTTCGCCAAAATAAAGTTTAAGTTAAGTTCGTCTCCAAAGGAGGAACCTTTGGTGACCAAAAGTTTATCCTTTATTTTTCGCTTGGATTCTTGCCAAATTCCTACTATAGTTCATTCTATTTACGTAATACTCATTGTATGATAATCATTGACCTAATTACCAAGTTACTTCCCCAAAATAAAGTTTAAGTTAAGTTCGTCTCCAAAGGAGGAACCTTTGGTGACCAAAAGTTTATCCTTTATTTTTCGCTTGGATTCTAGCCAAATTCCTACTATAGTTCATTCTATTTAAGTAATACTAATTGTGTGATGTTTATGGACCTAATTAACAAGTTACTTTCCGATAATAAAGTTTAACTTAAGTTCGTCTCCAAAGTAGGAACCTTTGGTGACCAAAAGTTTATCCTTCCTTTTTCGCTTGGATTCTTCCCAAATTCCTACTATAGTTCATTCTATTTACGTAATACTCATTGTATGATAATCATTGACCTAATTACCAAGTTACTTCCCCAAAATAAAGTTTAAGTTAAGTTCGTCTCCAAAGGAGGAACCTTTGGTGACCAAAATTTTATCCTTCCTTTTTCGCTTGGTTTCTTGCCAAATTCCTACTATAGTCATTCTATTTATGTAATACTCATTGTCTGATGATTATGGACCTAATTAACAAGTTACTTCCCCATAATAAAGTTTAAGTTAAGTTCGTCTCCAAAGGAGGAACCTTTGGTGACCAAAAGTTTATCCTTCCTTTTTCGCTTGGATTCTTGCCAAATTCCTACTATAGTTCATTCTATTTATGTAATACTAATTGTATGATGATTATTGACCTAATTAACAAGTTACTTCCCGATAATAAAGTTTAACTTAAGTTCGTCTCCAAAGTAGGAACCTTTGGTGACCAAAATTTTATCCTACCTTTTTGGCTTGGTTTCTTCCCAAATTCCTACTATAGTTCATTCTATTTATGTAATACTCATTGTATGATGTTTATGGACCTAATTAACAAGTTACTTTCCGATAATAAAGTTTAACTTAAGTTCGTCTCCAAAGTAGGAACCTTTGGTGACCAAAAGTTTATCCTTCCTTTTTCGCTTGGATTCTTCCCAAATTCCTACTATAGTTCAGTCTATTTAAGTAATACTAATTGTGTGATGTTTATGGACCTAATTAACAAGTTACTTTCCGATAATAAAGTTTAACTTAAGTTCGTCTCCAAAGGAGGAACCTTTGGTGACCAAAAGTTTATCCTTCCTTTTTCGCTTGGATTCTTCCCAAATTCCTACTATAGTTCATTCTATTTACGTAATACTCATTGTATGATGATTATTGACCTAATTAACAAGTTACTTTCCCAAAATAAAGTTTAAGTTAAGTTCGTCTCCAAAGGAGGAAACTTTGGTGACCAAAATTTTATCCATCCTTTTTCGCTTGGTTTCTTGCCAAATTCCTACTATAGTTCATTCTATTTATGTAATACTAATTGTATGATGATTATTGACCTAATTAACAACTTAGTTCCCGATAATAAAGTTTAACTTAAGTTCGTCTCCAAAGGAGGAACCTTTGGTGACCAAAATTTTATCCATCCTTTTTCGCTCGGTTTCTTGCCAAATTCCTACTATAGTTCATTCTATTTATGTAATACTAATTGTATGATGATTATTGACCTAATTAACAAGTTAGTTCAGGATAATAAATTTTAACTTAAGTTCGTCTCCAAAGTAGGAACCTTTGGTGACCAAAATTTTATCCTACCTTTTTGGCTTGGTTTCTTCCCAAATTCCAACTATAGTTCATTCTCTTTAAGTAATACTCGTTGTATGATGATTATGGACCTAATTAACAAGTTACTTCCCCATAATAAAGTTTAACGTAAGTTCGTCTCCAAAGGAGGAACCTTTGGTGACCAAAATTTTATCCTACCTTTTTGGCTTGGTTTTTCCCAAATTCCTACTATAGTTCATTCTATTTATGTAATACTCATTGTATGATGATTATGGACCTAATTAACAAGTTACTTCCCAATAATAAAGTTTAAGTTAAGTTCGTCTCCAAAGGAGGAACCTTTGGTGACCAAAATTTTATCCTTCCTTTTTCGCTTGGTTGCTTGCCAAATTCCTACTATAGTTCATTCTATTTATGTAATACTCATTGTGTGATGATTATGGACCTAATTAACAAGTTACTTCGCCAAAATAAAGTTTAAGTTAAGTTCGTCTCCAAAGGAGGAACCTTTGGTGACCAAAAGTTTATCCTTTATTTTTCGCTTGGATTCTTGCCAAATTCCTACTATAGTTCATTCTATTTACGTAATACTCATTGTATGATAATCATTGACCTAATTACCAAGTTACTTCCCCAAAATAAAGTTTAAGTTAAGTTCGTCTCCAAAGGAGGAACCTTTGGTGACCAAAAGTTTATCCTTTATTTTTCGCTTGGATTCTTGCCAAATTCCTACTATAGTTCATTCTATTTAAGTAATACTAATTGTGTGATGTTTATGGACCTAATTAACAAGTTACTTTCCGATAATAAAGTTTAACTTAAGTTCGTCTCCAAAGTAGGAACCTTTGGTGACCAAAAGTTTATCCTTCCTTTTTCGCTTGGATTCTTCCCAAATTCCTACTATAGTTCATTCTATTTACGTAATACTCATTGTATGATAATCATTGACCTAATTACCAAGTTACTTCCCCAAAATAAAGTTTAAGTTAAGTTCGTCACCAAAGGAGGAACCTTTGGTGACCAAAATTTTATCCTTCCTTTTTCGCTTGGTTTCTTGCCAAATTCCTACTATAGTCATTCTATTTATGTAATACTCATTGTCTGATGATTATGGACCTAATTAACAAGTTACTTCCCCATAATAAAGTTTAAGTTAAGTTCGTCTCCAAAGGAGGAACCTTTGGTGACCAAAAGTTTATCCTTCCTTTTTCGCTTGGATTCTTGCCAAATTCCTACTATAGTTCATTCTATTTATGTAATACTA
Organism: Medicago sativa; assembly: GCF_051527215.1. Classification (NCBI taxonomy): domain Eukaryota; kingdom Viridiplantae; phylum Streptophyta; class Magnoliopsida; order Fabales; family Fabaceae; genus Medicago; species Medicago sativa. The sequence continues at coordinate 44,220,093 of NC_140752.1, read as the reverse complement.
ATTGTATGATGATTATTGACCTAATTAACAAGTTACTTCCCGATAATAAAGTTTAACTTAAGTTCGTCTCCAAAGTAGGAACCTTTGGTGACCAAAATTTTATCCTACCTTTTTGGCTTGGTTTCTTCCCAAATTCCTACTATAGTTCATTCTATTTATGTAATACTCATTGTATGATGTTTATGGACCTAATTAACAAGTTACTTTCCGATAATAAAGTTTAACTTAAGTTCGTCTCCAAAGTAGGAACCTTTGGTGACCAAAAGTTTATCCTTCCTTTTTCGCTTGGATTCTTCCCAAATTCCTACTATAGTTCAGTCTATTTAAGTAATACTAATTGTGTGATGTTTATGGACCTAATTAACAAGTTACTTTCCGATAATAAAGTTTAACTTAAGTTCGTCTCCAAAGGAGGAACCTTTGGTGACCAAAAGTTTATCCTTCCTTTTTCGCTTGGATTCTTCCCAAATTCCTACTATAGTTCATTCTATTTACGTAATACTCATTGTATGATGATTATTGACCTAATTAACAAGTTACTTTCCCAAAATAAAGTTTAAGTTAAGTTCGTCTCCAAAGGAGGAAACTTTGGTGACCAAAATTTTATCCATCCTTTTTCGCTTGGTTTCTTGCCAAATTCCTACTATAGTTCATTCTATTTATGTAATACTAATTGTATGATGATTATTGACCTAATTAACAACTTAGTTCCCGATAATAAAGTTTAACTTAAGTTCGTCTCCAAAGGAGGAACCTTTGGTGACCAAAATTTTATCCATCCTTTTTCGCTCGGTTTCTTGCCAAATTCCTACTATAGTTCATTCTATTTATGTAATACTAATTGTATGATGATTATTGACCTAATTAACAAGTTAGTTCAGGATAATAAATTTTAACTTAAGTTCGTCTCCAAAGTAGGAACCTTTGGTGACCAAAATTTTATCCTACCTTTTTGGCTTGGTTTCTTCCCAAATTCCAACTATAGTTCATTCTCTTTAAGTAATACTCGTTGTATGATGATTATGGACCTAATTAACAAGTTACTTCCCCATAATAAAGTTTAACGTAAGTTCGTCTCCAAAGGAGGAACCTTTGGTGACCAAAATTTTATCCTACCTTTTTGGCTTGGTTTTTCCCAAATTCCTACTATAGTTCATTCTATTTATGTAATACTCATTGTATGATGATTATGGACCTAATTAACAAGTTACTTCCCAATAATAAAGTTTAAGTTAAGTTCGTCTCCAAAGGAGGAACCTTTGGTGACCAAAATTTTATCCTTCCTTTTTCGCTTGGTTGCTTGCCAAATTCCTACTATAGTTCATTCTATTTATGTAATACTCATTGTGTGATGATTATGGACCTAATTAACAAGTTACTTCGCCAAAATAAAGTTTAAGTTAAGTTCGTCTCCAAAGGAGGAACCTTTGGTGACCAAAAGTTTATCCTTTATTTTTCGCTTGGATTCTTGCCAAATTCCTACTATAGTTCATTCTATTTACGTAATACTCATTGTATGATAATCATTGACCTAATTACCAAGTTACTTCCCCAAAATAAAGTTTAAGTTAAGTTCGTCTCCAAAGGAGGAACCTTTGGTGACCAAAAGTTTATCCTTTATTTTTCGCTTGGATTCTTGCCAAATTCCTACTATAGTTCATTCTATTTAAGTAATACTAATTGTGTGATGTTTATGGACCTAATTAACAAGTTACTTTCCGATAATAAAGTTTAACTTAAGTTCGTCTCCAAAGTAGGAACCTTTGGTGACCAAAAGTTTATCCTTCCTTTTTCGCTTGGATTCTTCCCAAATTCCTACTATAGTTCATTCTATTTACGTAATACTCATTGTATGATAATCATTGACCTAATTACCAAGTTACTTCCCCAAAATAAAGTTTAAGTTAAGTTCGTCACCAAAGGAGGAACCTTTGGTGACCAAAATTTTATCCTTCCTTTTTCGCTTGGTTTCTTGCCAAATTCCTACTATAGTCATTCTATTTATGTAATACTCATTGTCTGATGATTATGGACCTAATTAACAAGTTACTTCCCCATAATAAAGTTTAAGTTAAGTTCGTCTCCAAAGGAGGAACCTTTGGTGACCAAAAGTTTATCCTTCCTTTTTCGCTTGGATTCTTGCCAAATTCCTACTATAGTTCATTCTATTTATGTAATACTAATTGTATGATGATTATTGACCTAATTAACAAGTTACTTCCCGATAATAAAGTTTAACTTAAGTTCGTCTCCAAAGTAGGAACCTTTGGTGACCAAAATTTTATCCTACCTTTTTGGCTTGGTTTCTTCCCAAATTCCTACTATAGTTCATTCTATTTATGTAATACTCATTGTATGATGTTTATGGACCTAATTAACAAGTTACTTTCCGATAATAAAGTTTAACTTAAGTTCGTCTCCAAAGTAGGAACCTTTGGTGACCAAAAGTTTATCCTTCCTTTTTCGCTTGGATTCTTCCCAAATTCCTACTATAGTTCAGTCTATTTAAGTAATACTAATTGTGTGATGTTTATGGACCTAATTAACAAGTTACTTTCCGATAATAAAGTTTAACTTAAGTTCGTCTCCAAAGGAGGAACCTTTGGTGACCAAAAGTTTATCCTTCCTTTTTCGCTTGGATTCTTCCCAAATTCCTACTATAGTTCATTCTATTTACGTAATACTCATTGTATGATGATTATTGACCTAATTAACAAGTTACTTTCCCAAAATAAAGTTTAAGTTAAGTTCGTCTCCAAAGGAGGAAACTTTGGTGACCAAAATTTTATCCATCCTTTTTCGCTTGGTTTCTTGCCAAATTCCTACTATAGTTCATTCTATTTATGTAATACTAATTGTATGATGATTATTGACCTAATTAACAACTTAGTTCCCGATAATAAAGTTTAACTTAAGTTCGTCTCCAAAGGAGGAACCTTTGGTGACCAAAATTTTATCCATCCTTTTTCGCTCGGTTTCTTGCCAAATTCCTACTATAGTTCATTCTATTTATGTAATACTAATTGTATGATGATTATTGACCTAATTAACAAGTTAGTTCCCGATAATAAAGTTTAACTTAAGTTCGTCTCCAAAGGAGGAACCTTTGGTGACCAAAAATTTATCCATCCTTTTTCGCTTGGTTTCTTGCCAAATTCCTACTATAGTTCATTCTATTTATGTAATACTAATTGTATGATGATTATTGACCTAATTAACAAGTTAGTTCAGGATAATAAATTTTAACTTAAGTTCGTCTCCAAAGTAGGAACCTTTGGTGACCAAAATTTTATCCTACCTTTTTGGCTTGGTTTCTTCCCAAATTCCAACTATAGTTCATTCTCTTTATGTAATACTCGTTGTATGATGATTATGGACCTAATTAACAAGTTACTTCCCCATAATAAAGTTTAACGTAAGTTCGTCTCCAAAGGAGGAACCTTTGGTGACCAAAATTTTATCCTACCTTTTTGGCTTGGTTCTTCCCAAATTCCTACTATAGTTCATTCTATTTATGTAATACTCATTGTATGATGATTATGGACCTAATTAACAAGTTACTTCCCAATAATAAAGTTTAAGTTAAGTTCGTCTCCAAAGGAGGAACCTTTGGTGACCAAAATTTTATCCTTCCTTTTTCGCTTGGTTGCTTGCCAAATTCCTACTATAGTTCATTCTATTTATGTAATACTCATTGTGTGATGATTATGGACCTAATTAACAAGTTACTTCGCCAAAATAAAGTTTAAGTTAAGTTCGTCTCCAAAGGAGGAACCTTTGGTGACCAAAAGTTTATCCTTTATTTTTCGCTTGGATTCTTGCCAAATTCCTACTATAGTTCATTCTATTTACGTAATACTCATTGTATGATAATCATTGACCTAATTACCAAGTTACTTCCCCAAAATAAAGTTTAAGTTAAGTTCGTCTCCAAAGGAGGAACCTTTGGTGACCAAAAGTTTATCCTTTATTTTTCGCTTGGATTCTTGCCAAATTCCTACTATAGTTCATTCTATTTAAGTAATACTAATTGTGTGATGTTTATGGACCTAATTAACAAGTTACTTTCCGATAATAAAGTTTAACTTAAGTTCGTCTCCAAAGTAGGAACCTTTGGTGACCAAAAGTTTATCCTTCCTTTTTCGCTTGGATTCTTCCCAAATTCCTACTATAGTTCATTCTATTTACGTAATACTCATTGTATGATAATCATTGACCTAATTACCAAGTTACTTCCCCAAAATAAAGTTTAAGTTAAGTTCGTCTCCAAAGGAGGAACCTTTGGTGACCAAAAGTTTATCCTTTATTTTTCGCTTGGATTCTTGCCAAATTCCTACTATAGTTCATTCTATTTAAGTAATACTAATTGTGTGATGTTTATGGACCTAATTAACAAGTTACTTTCCGATAATAAAGTTTAACTTAAGTTCGTCTCCAAAGTAGGAACCTTTGGTGACCAAAAGTTTATCCTTCCTTTTTCGCTTGGATTCTTCCCAAATTCCTACTATAGTTCATTCTATTTACGTAATACTCATTGTATGATAATCATTGACCTAATTACCAAGTTACTTCCCCAAAATAAAGTTTAAGTTAAGTTCGTCACCAAAGGAGGAACCTTTGGTGACCAAAATTTTATCCTTCCTTTTTCGCTTGGTTTCTTGCCAAATTCCTACTATAGTCATTCTATTTATGTAATACTCATTGTCTGATGATTATGGACCTAATTAACAAGTTACTTCCCCATAATAAAGTTTAAGTTAAGTTCGTCTCCAAAGGAGGAACCTTTGGTGACCAAAAGTTTATCCTTCCTTTTTCGCTTGGATTCTTGCCAAATTCCTACTATAGTTCATTCTATTTATGTAATACTAATTGTATGATGATTATTGACCTAATTAACAAGTTACTTCCCGATAATAAAGTTTAACTTAAGTTCGTCTCCAAAGTAGGAACCTTTGGTGACCAAAATTTTATCCTACCTTTTTGGCTTGGTTTCTTCCCAAATTCCTACTATAGTTCATTCTATTTATGTAATACTCATTGTATGATGTTTATGGACCTAATTAACAAGTTACTTTCCGATAATAAAGTTTAACTTAAGTTCGTCTCCAAAGTAGGAACCTTTGGTGACCAAAAGTTTATCCTTCCTTTTTCGCTTGGATTCTTCCCAAATTCCTACTATAGTTCAGTCTATTTAAGTAATACTAATTGTGTGATGTTTATGGACCTAATTAACAAGTTACTTTCCGATAATAAAGTTTAACTTAAGTTCGTCTCCAAAGGAGGAACCTTTGGTGACCAAAAGTTTATCCTTCCTTTTTCGCTTGGATTCTTCCCAAATTCCTACTATAGTTCATTCTATTTACGTAATACTCATTGTATGATGATTATTGACCTAATTAACAAGTTACTTTCCCAAAATAAAGTTTAAGTTAAGTTCGTCTCCAAAGGAGGAAACTTTGGTGACCAAAATTTTATCCATCCTTTTTCGCTTGGTTTCTTGCCAAATTCCTACTATAGTTCATTCTATTTATGTAATACTAATTGTATGATGATTATTGACCTAATTAACAACTTAGTTCCCGATAATAAAGTTTAACTTAAGTTCGTCTCCAAAGGAGGAACCTTTGGTGACCAAAATTTTATCCATCCTTTTTCGCTCGGTTTCTTGCCAAATTCCTACTATAGTTCATTCTATTTATGTAATACTAATTGTATGATGATTATTGACCTAATTAACAAGTTAGTTCAGGATAATAAATTTTAACTTAAGTTCGTCTCCAAAGTAGGAACCTTTGGTGACCAAAATTTTATCCTACCTTTTTGGCTTGGTTTCTTCCCAAATTCCAACTATAGTTCATTCTCTTTAAGTAATACTCGTTGTATGATGATTATGGACCTAATTAACAAGTTACTTCCCCATAATAAAGTTTAACGTAAGTTCGTCTCCAAAGGAGGAACCTTTGGTGACCAAAATTTTATCCTACCTTTTTGGCTTGGTTTTTCCCAAATTCCTACTATAGTTCATTCTATTTATGTAATACTCATTGTATGATGATTATGGACCTAATTAACAAGTTACTTCCCAATAATAAAGTTTAAGTTAAGTTCGTCTCCAAAGGAGGAACCTTTGGTGACCAAAATTTTATCCTTCCTTTTTCGCTTGGTTGCTTGCCAAATTCCTACTATAGTTCATTCTATTTATGTAATACTCATTGTGTGATGATTATGGACCTAATTAACAAGTTACTTCGCCAAAATAAAGTTTAAGTTAAGTTCGTCTCCAAAGGAGGAACCTTTGGTGACCAAAAGTTTATCCTTTATTTTTCGCTTGGATTCTTGCCAAATTCCTACTATAGTTCATTCTATTTACGTAATACTCATTGTATGATAATCATTGACCTAATTACCAAGTTACTTCCCCAAAATAAAGTTTAAGTTAAGTTCGTCTCCAAAGGAGGAACCTTTGGTGACCAAAAGTTTATCCTTTATTTTTCGCTTGGATTCTTGCCAAATTCCTACTATAGTTCATTCTATTTAAGTAATACTAATTGTGTGATGTTTATGGACCTAATTAACAAGTTACTTTCCGATAATAAAGTTTAACTTAAGTTCGTCTCCAAAGTAGGAACCTTTGGTGACCAAAAGTTTATCCTTCCTTTTTCGCTTGGATTCTTCCCAAATTCCTACTATAGTTCATTCTATTTACGTAATACTCATTGTATGATAATCATTGACCTAATTACCAAGTTACTTCCCCAAAATAAAGTTTAAGTTAAGTTCGTCACCAAAGGAGGAACCTTTGGTGACCAAAATTTTATCCTTCCTTTTTCGCTTGGTTTCTTGCCAAATTCCTACTATAGTCATTCTATTTATGTAATACTCATTGTCTGATGATTATGGACCTAATTAACAAGTTACTTCCCCATAATAAAGTTTAAGTTAAGTTCGTCTCCAAAGGAGGAACCTTTGGTGACCAAAAGTTTATCCTTCCTTTTTCGCTTGGATTCTTGCCAAATTCCTACTATAGTTCATTCTATTTATGTAATACTAATTGTATGATGATTATTGACCTAATTAACAAGTTACTTCCCGATAATAAAGTTTAACTTAAGTTCGTCTCCAAAGTAGGAACCTTTGGTGACCAAAATTTTATCCTACCTTTTTGGCTTGGTTTCTTCCCAAATTCCTACTATAGTTCATTCTATTTATGTAATACTCATTGTATGATGTTTATGGACCTAATTAACAAGTTACTTTCCGATAATAAAGTTTAACTTAAGTTCGTCTCCAAAGTAGGAACCTTTGGTGACCAAAAGTTTATCCTTCCTTTTTCGCTTGGATTCTTCCCAAATTCCTACTATAGTTCAGTCTATTTAAGTAATACTAATTGTGTGATGTTTATGGACCTAATTAACAAGTTACTTTCCGATAATAAAGTTTAACTTAAGTTCGTCTCCAAAGGAGGAACCTTTGGTGACCAAAAGTTTATCCTTCCTTTTTCGCTTGGATTCTTCCCAAATTCCTACTATAGTTCATTCTATTTACGTAATACTCATTGTATGATGATTATTGACCTAATTAACAAGTTACTTTCCCAAAATAAAGTTTAAGTTAAGTTCGTCTCCAAAGGAGGAAACTTTGGTGACCAAAATTTTATCCATCCTTTTTCGCTTGGTTTCTTGCCAAATTCCTACTATAGTTCATTCTATTTATGTAATACTAATTGTATGATGATTATTGACCTAATTAACAACTTAGTTCCCGATAATAAAGTTTAACTTAAGTTCGTCTCCAAAGGAGGAACCTTTGGTGACCAAAATTTTATCCATCCTTTTTCGCTCGGTTTCTTGCCAAATTCCTACTATAGTTCATTCTATTTATGTAATACTAATTGTATGATGATTATTGACCTAATTAACAAGTTAGTTCCCGATAATAAAGTTTAACTTAAGTTCGTCTCCAAAGGAGGAACCTTTGGTGACCAAAAATTTATCCATCCTTTTTCGCTTGGTTTCTTGCCAAATTCCTACTATAGTTCATTCTATTTATGTAATACTAATTGTATGATGATTATTGACCTAATTAACAAGTTAGTTCAGGATAATAAATTTTAACTTAAGTTCGTCTCCAAAGTAGGAACCTTTGGTGACCAAAATTTTATCCTACCTTTTTGGCTTGGTTTCTTCCCAAATTCCAACTATAGTTCATTCTCTTTATGTAATACTCGTTGTATGATGATTATGGACCTAATTAACAAGTTACTTCCCCATAATAAAGTTTAACGTAAGTTCGTCTCCAAAGGAGGAACCTTTGGTGACCAAAATTTTATCCTACCTTTTTGGCTTGGTTCTTCCCAAATTCCTACTATAGTTCATTCTATTTATGTAATACTCATTGTATGATGATTATGGACCTAATTAACAAGTTACTTCCCAATAATAAAGTTTAAGTTAAGTTCGTCTCCAAAGGAGGAACCTTTGGTGACCAAAATTTTATCCTTCCTTTTTCGCTTGGTTGCTTGCCAAATTCCTACTATAGTTCATTCTATTTATGTAATACTCATTGTGTGATGATTATGGACCTAATTAACAAGTTACTTCGCCAAAATAAAGTTTAAGTTAAGTTCGTCTCCAAAGGAGGAACCTTTGGTGACCAAAAGTTTATCCTTTATTTTTCGCTTGGATTCTTGCCAAATTCCTACTATAGTTCATTCTATTTACGTAATACTCATTGTATGATAATCATTGACCTAATTACCAAGTTACTTCCCCAAAATAAAGTTTAAGTTAAGTTCGTCTCCAAAGGAGGAACCTTTGGTGACCAAAAGTTTATCCTTTATTTTTCGCTTGGATTCTTGCCAAATTCCTACTATAGTTCATTCTATTTAAGTAATACTAATTGTGTGATGTTTATGGACCTAATTAACAAGTTACTTTCCGATAATAAAGTTTAACTTAAGTTCGTCTCCAAAGTAGGAACCTTTGGTGACCAAAAGTTTATCCTTCCTTTTTCGCTTGGATTCTTCCCAAATTCCTACTATAGTTCATTCTATTTACGTAATACTCATTGTATGATAATCATTGACCTAATTACCAAGTTACTTCCCCAAAATAAAGTTTAAGTTAAGTTCGTCTCCAAAGGAGGAACCTTTGGTGACCAAAATTTTATCCTTCCTTTTTCGCTTGGTTTCTTGCCAAATTCCTACTATAGTCATTCTATTTATGTAATACTCATTGTCTGATGATTATGGACCTAATTAACAAGTTACTTCCCCATAATAAAGTTTAAGTTAAGTTCGTCTCCAAAGGAGGAACCTTTGGTGACCAAAAGTTTATCCTTCCTTTTTCGCTTGGATTCTTGCCAAATTCCTACTATAGTTCATTCTATTTATGTAATACTAATTGTATGATGATTATTGACCTAATTAACAAGTTACTTCCCGATAATAAAGTTTAACTTAAGTTCGTCTCCAAAGTAGGAACCTTTGGTGACCAAAATTTTATCCTACCTTTTTGGCTTGGTTTCTTCCCAAATTCCTACTATAGTTCATTCTATTTATGTAATACTCATTGTATGATGTTTATGGACCTAATTAACAAGTTACTTTCCGATAATAAAGTTTAACTTAAGTTCGTCTCCAAAGTAGGAACCTTTGGTGACCAAAAGTTTATCCTTCCTTTTTCGCTTGGATTCTTCCCAAATTCCTACTATAGTTCAGTCTATTTAAGTAATACTAATTGTGTGATGTTTATGGACCTAATTAACAAGTTACTTTCCGATAATAAAGTTTAACTTAAGTTCGTCTCCAAAGGAGGAACCTTTGGTGACCAAAAGTTTATCCTTCCTTTTTCGCTTGGATTCTTCCCAAATTCCTACTATAGTTCATTCTATTTACGTAATACTCATTGTATGATGATTATTGACCTAATTAACAAGTTACTTTCCCAAAATAAAGTTTAAGTTAAGTTCGTCTCCAAAGGAGGAAACTTTGGTGACCAAAATTTTATCCATCCTTTTTCGCTTGGTTTCTTGCCAAATTCCTACTATAGTTCATTCTATTTATGTAATACTAATTGTATGATGATTATTGACCTAATTAACAACTTAGTTCCCGATAATAAAGTTTAACTTAAGTTCGTCTCCAAAGGAGGAACCTTTGGTGACCAAAATTTTATCCATCCTTTTTCGCTCGGTTTCTTGCCAAATTCCTACTATAGTTCATTCTATTTATGTAATACTAATTGTATGATGATTATTGACCTAATTAACAAGTTAGTTCAGGATAATAAATTTTAACTTAAGTTCGTCTCCAAAGTAGGAACCTTTGGTGACCAAAATTTTATCCTACCTTTTTGGCTTGGTTTCTTCCCAAATTCCAACTATAGTTCATTCTCTTTAAGTAATACTCGTTGTATGATGATTATGGACCTAATTAACAAGTTACTTCCCCATAATAAAGTTTAACGTAAGTTCGTCTCCAAAGGAGGAACCTTTGGTGACCAAAATTTTATCCTACCTTTTTGGCTTGGTTCTTCCCAAATTCCTACTATAGTTCATTCTATTTATGTAATACTCATTGTATGATGATTATGGACCTAATTAACAAGTTACTTCCCAATAATAAAGTTTAAGTTAAGTTCGTCTCCAAAGGAGGAACCTTTGGTGACCAAAATTTTATCCTTCCTTTTTCGCTTGGTTGCTTGCCAAATTCCTACTATAGTTCATTCTATTTATGTAATACTCATTGTGTGATGATTATGGACCTAATTAACAAGTTACTTCGCCAAAATAAAGTTTAAGTTAAGTTCGTCTCCAAAGGAGGAACCTTTGGTGACCAAAAGTTTATCCTTTATTTTTCGCTTGGATTCTTGCCAAATTCCTACTATAGTTCATTCTATTTACGTAATACTCATTGTATGATAATCATTGACCTAATTACCAAGTTACTTCCCCAAAATAAAGTTTAAGTTAAGTTCGTCTCCAAAGGAGGAACCTTTGGTGACCAAAAGTTTATCCTTTATTTTTCGCTTGGATTCTTGCCAAATTCCTACTATAGTTCATTCTATTTAAGTAATACTAATTGTGTGATGTTTATGGACCTAATTAACAAGTTACTTTCCGATAATAAAGTTTAACTTAAGTTCGTCTCCAAAGTAGGAACCTTTGGTGACCAAAAGTTTATCCTTCCTTTTTCGCTTGGATTCTTCCCAAATTCCTACTATAGTTCATTCTATTTACGTAATACTCATTGTATGATAATCATTGACCTAATTACCAAGTTACTTCCCCAAAATAAAGTTTAAGTTAAGTTCGTCACCAAAGGAGGAACCTTTGGTGACCAAAATTTTATCCTTCCTTTTTCGCTTGGTTTCTTGCCAAATTCCTACTATAGTCATTCTATTTATGTAATACTCATTGTCTGATGATTATGGACCTAATTAACAAGTTACTTCCCCATAATAAAGTTTAAGTTAAGTTCGTCTCCAAAGGAGGAACCTTTGGTGACCAAAAGTTTATCCTTCCTTTTTCGCTTGGATTCTTGCCAAATTCCTACTATAGTTCATTCTATTTATGTAATACTAATTGTATGATGATTATTGACCTAATTAACAAGTTACTTCCCGATAATAAAGTTTAACTTAAGTTCGTCTCCAAAGTAGGAACCTTTGGTGACCAAAATTTTATCCTACCTTTTTGGCTTGGTTTCTTCCCAAATTCCTACTATAGTTCATTCTATTTATGTAATACTCATTGTATGATGTTTATGGACCTAATTAACAAGTTACTTTCCGATAATAAAGTTTAACTTAAGTTCGTCTCCAAAGTAGGAACCTTTGGTGACCAAAAGTTTATCCTTCCTTTTTCGCTTGGATTCTTCCCAAATTCCTACTATAGTTCAGTCTATTTAAGTAATACTAATTGTGTGATGTTTATGGACCTAATTAACAAGTTACTTTCCGATAATAAAGTTTAACTTAAGTTCGTCTCCAAAGGAGGAACCTTTGGTGACCAAAAGTTTATCCTTCCTTTTTCGCTTGGATTCTTCCCAAATTCCTACTATAGTTCATTCTATTTACGTAATACTCATTGTATGATGATTATTGACCTAATTAACAAGTTACTTTCCCAAAATAAAGTTTAAGTTAAGTTCGTCTCCAAAGGAGGAAACTTTGGTGACCAAAATTTTATCCATCCTTTTTCGCTTGGTTTCTTGCCAAATTCCTACTATAGTTCATTCTATTTATGTAATACTAATTGTATGATGATTATTGACCTAATTAACAACTTAGTTCCCGATAATAAAGTTTAAGTTAAGTTCGTCTCCAAAGGAGGAACCTTTGGTGACCAAAAGTTTATCCTTTATTTTTCGCTTGGATTCTTGCCAAATTCCTACTATAGTTCATTCTATTTAAGTAATACTAATTGTGTGATGTTTATGGACCTAATTAACAAGTTACTTTCCGATAATAAAGTTTAACTTAAGTTCGTCTCCAAAGTAGGAACCTTTGGTGACCAAAAGTTTATCCTTCCTTTTTCGCTTGGATTCTTCCCAAATTCCTACTATAGTTCATTCTATTTACGTAATACTCATTGTATGATAATCATTGACCTAATTACCAAGTTACTTCCCCAAAATAAAGTTTAAGTTAAGTTCGTCACCAAAGGAGGAACCTTTGGTGACCAAAATTTTATCCTTCCTTTTTCGCTTGGTTTCTTGCCAAATTCCTACTATAGTCATTCTATTTATGTAATACTCATTGTCTGATGATTATGGACCTAATTAACAAGTTACTTCCCCATAATAAAGTTTAAGTTAAGTTCGTCTCCAAAGGAGGAACCTTTGGTGACCAAAAGTTTATCCTTCCTTTTTCGCTTGGATTCTTGCCAAATTCCTACTATAGTTCATTCTATTTATGTAATACTAATTGTATGATGATTATTGACCTAATTAACAAGTTACTTCCCGATAATAAAGTTTAACTTAAGTTCGTCTCCAAAGTAGGAACCTTTGGTGACCAAAATTTTATCCTACCTTTTTGGCTTGGTTTCTTCCCAAATTCCTACTATAGTTCATTCTATTTATGTAATACTCATTGTATGATGTTTATGGACCTAATTAACAAGTTACTTTCCGATAATAAAGTTTAACTTAAGTTCGTCTCCAAAGTAGGAACCTTTGGTGACCAAAAGTTTATCCTTCCTTTTTCGCTTGGATTCTTCCCAAATTCCTACTATAGTTCAGTCTATTTAAGTAATACTAATTGTGTGATGTTTATGGACCTAATTAACAAGTTACTTTCCGATAATAAAGTTTAACTTAAGTTCGTCTCCAAAGGAGGAACCTTTGGTGACCAAAAGTTTATCCTTCCTTTTTCGCTTGGATTCTTCCCAAATTCCTACTATAGTTCATTCTATTTACGTAATACTCATTGTATGATGATTATTGACCTAATTAACAAGTTACTTTCCCAAAATAAAGTTTAAGTTAAGTTCGTCTCCAAAGGAGGAAACTTTGGTGACCAAAATTTTATCCATCCTTTTTCGCTTGGTTTCTTGCCAAATTCCTACTATAGTTCATTCTATTTATGTAATACTAATTGTATGATGATTATTGACCTAATTAACAACTTAGTTCCCGATAATAAAGTTTAACTTAAGTTCGTCTCCAAAGGAGGAACCTTTGGTGACCAAAATTTTATCCATCCTTTTTCGCTCGGTTTCTTGCCAAATTCCTACTATAGTTCATTCTATTTATGTAATACTAATTGTATGATGATTATTGACCTAATTAACAAGTTAGTTCCCGATAATAAAGTTTAACTTAAGTTCGTCTCCAAAGGAGGAACCTTTGGTGACCAAAAATTTATCCATCCTTTTTCGCTTGGTTTCTTGCCAAATTCCTACTATAGTTCATTCTATTTATGTAATACTAATTGTATGATGATTATTGACCTAATTAACAAGTTACTTCCCGATAATAAAGTTTAACTTAAGTTCGTCTCCAAAGTAGGAACCTTTGGTGACCAAAATTTTATCCTACCTTTTTGGCTTGGTTTCTTCCCAAATTCCTACTATAGTTCATTCTATTTATGTAATACTCATTGTATGATGTTTATGGACCTAATTAACAAGTTACTTTCCGATAATAAAGTTTAACTTAAGTTCGTCTCCAAAGTAGGAACCTTTGGTGACCAAAAGTTTATCCTTCCTTTTTCGCTTGGATTCTTCCCAAATTCTTACTATAGTTCAGTCTATTTAAGTAATACTAATTGTGTGATGTTTATGGACCTAATTAACAAGTTACTTTCCGATAATAAAGTTTAACTTAAGTTCGTCTCCAAAGGAGGAACCTTTGGTGACCAAAAGTTTATCCTTCCTTTTTCGCTTGGATTCTTCCCAAATTCCTACTATAGTTCATTCTATTTACGTAATACTCATTGTATGATGATTATTGACCTAATTAACAAGTTACTTTCCCAAAATAAAGTTTAAGTTAAGTTCGTCTCCAAAGGAGGAAACTTTGGTGACCAAAATTTTATCCATCCTTTTTCGCTTGGTTTCTTGCCAAATTCCTACTATAGTTCATTCTATTTATGTAATACTAATTGTATGATGATTATTGACCTAATTAACAACTTAGTTCCCGATAATAAAGTTTAACTTAAGTTCGTCTCCAAAGGAGGAACCTTTGGTGACCAAAATTTTATCCATCCTTTTTCGCTCGGTTTCTTGCCAAATTCCTACTATAGTTCATTCTATTTATGTAATACTAATTGTATGATGATTATTGACCTAATTAACAAGTTAGTTCCCGATAATAAAGTTTAACTTAAGTTCGTCTCCAAAGGAGGAACCTTTGGTGACCAAAAATTTATCCATCCTTTTTCGCTTGGTTTCTTGCCAAATTCCTACTATAGTTCATTCTATTTATGTAATACTAATTGTATGATGATTATTGACCTAATTAACAAGTTAGTTCAGGATAATAAATTTTAACTTAAGTTCGTCTCCAAAGTAGGAACCTTTGGTGACCAAAATTTTATCCTACCTTTTTGGCTTGGTTTCTTCCCAAATTCCAACTATAGTTCATTCTCTTTATGTAATACTCGTTGTATGATGATTATGGACCTAATTAACAAGTTACTTCCCCATAATAAAGTTTAACGTAAGTTCGTCTCCAAAGGAGGAACCTTTGGTGACCAAAATTTTATCCTACCTTTTTGGCTTGGTTCTTCCCAAATTCCTACTATAGTTCATTCTATTTATGTAATACTCATTGTATGATGATTATGGACCTAATTAACAAGTTACTTCCCAATAATAAAGTTTAAGTTAAGTTCGTCTCCAAAGGAGGAACCTTTGGTGACCAAAATTTTATCCTTCCTTTTTCGCTTGGTTGCTTGCCAAATTCCTACTATAGTTCATTCTATTTATGTAATACTCATTGTGTGATGATTATGGACCTAATTAACAAGTTACTTCGCCAAAATAAAGTTTAAGTTAAGTTCGTCTCCAAAAGAGGAACCTTTGGTGACCAAAAGTTTATCCTTTATTTTTCGCTTGGATTCTTGCCAAATTCCTACTATAGTTCATTCTATTTACGTAATACTCATTGTATGATAATCATTGACCTAATTACCAAGTTACTTCCCCAAAATAAAGTTTAAGTTAAGTTCGTCTCCAAAGGAGGAACCTTTGGTGACCAAAAGTTTATCCTTTATTTTTCGCTTGGATTCTTGCCAAATTCCTACTATAGTTCATTCTATTTAAGTAATACTAATTGTGTGATGTTTATGGACCTAATTAACAAGTTACTTTCCGATAATAAAGTTTAACTTAAGTTCGTCTCCAAAGTAGGAACCTTTGGTGACCAAAAGTTTATCCTTCCTTTTTCGCTTGGATTCTTCCCAAATTCCTACTATAGTTCATTCTATTTACGTAATACTCATTGTATGATAATCATTGACCTAATTACCAAGTTACTTCCCCAAAATAAAGTTTAAGTTAAGTTCGTCTCCAAAGGAGGAACCTTTGGTGACCAAAATTTTATCCTTCCTTTTTCGCTTGGTTTCTTGCCAAATTCCTACTATAGTCATTCTATTTATGTAATACTCATTGTCTGATGATTATGGACCTAATTAACAAGTTACTTCCCCATAATAAAGTTTAAGTTAAGTTCGTCTCCAAAGGAGGAACCTTTGGTGACCAAAAGTTTATCCTTCCTTTTTCGCTTGGATTCTTGCCAAATTCCTACTATAGTTCATTCTATTTATGTAATACTAATTGTATGATGATTATTGACCTAATTAACAAGTTACTTCCCGATAATAAAGTTTAACTTAAGTTCGTCTCCAAAGTAGGAACCTTTGGTGACCAAAATTTTATCCTACCTTTTTGGCTTGGTTTCTTCCCAAATTCCTACTATAGTTCATTCTATTTATGTAATACTCATTGTATGATGTTTATGGACCTAATTAACAAGTTACTTTCCGATAATAAAGTTTAACTTAAGTTCGTCTCCAAAGTAGGAACCTTTGGTGACCAAAAGTTTATCCTTCCTTTTTCGCTTGGATTCTTCCCAAATTCCTACTATAGTTCAGTCTATTTAAGTAATACTAATTGTGTGATGTTTATGGACCTAATTAACAAGTTACTTTCCGATAATAAAGTTTAACTTAAGTTCGTCTCCAAAGGAGGAACCTTTGGTGACCAAAAGTTTATCCTTCCTTTTTCGCTTGGATTCTTCCCAAATTCCTACTATAGTTCATTCTATTTACGTAATACTCATTGTATGATGATTATTGACCTAATTAACAAGTTACTTTCCCAAAATAAAGTTTAAGTTAAGTTCGTCTCCAAAGGAGGAAACTTTGGTGACCAAAATTTTATCCATCCTTTTTCGCTTGGTTTCTTGCCAAATTCCTACTATAGTTCATTCTATTTATGTAATACTAATTGTATGATGATTATTGACCTAATTAACAACTTAGTTCCCGATAATAAAGTTTAACTTAAGTTCGTCTCCAAAGGAGGAACCTTTGGTGACCAAAATTTTATCCATCCTTTTTCGCTCGGTTTCTTGCCAAATTCCTACTATAGTTCATCCTATTTATGTAATACTAATTGTATGATGATTATTGACCTAATTAACAAGTTAGTTCAGGATAATAAATTTTAACTTAAGTTCGTCTCCAAAGTAGGAACCTTTGGTGACCAAAATTTTATCCTACCTTTTTGGCTTGGTTTCTTCCCAAATTCCAACTATAGTTCATTCTCTTTAAGTAATACTCGTTGTATGATGATTATGGACCTAATTAACAAGTTACTTCCCCATAATAAAGTTTAACGTAAGTTCGTCTCCAAAGGAGGAACCTTTGGTGACCAAAATTTTATCCTACCTTTTTGGCTTGGTTCTTCCCAAATTCCTACTATAGTTCATTCTATTTATGTAATACTCATTGTATGATGATTATGGACCTAATTAACAAGTTACTTCCCAATAATAAAGTTTAAGTTAAGTTCGTCTCCAAAGGAGGAACCTTTGGTGACCAAAATTTTATCCTTCCTTTTTCGCTTGGTTGCTTGCCAAATTCCTACTATAGTTCATTCTATTTATGTAATACTCATTGTGTGATGATTATGGACCTAATTAACAAGTTACTTCGCCAAAATAAAGTTTAAGTTAAGTTCGTCTCCAAAGGAGGAACCTTTGGTGACCAAAAGTTTATCCTTTATTTTTCGCTTGGATTCTTGCCAAATTCCTACTATAGTTCATTCTATTTACGTAATACTCATTGTATGATAATCATTGACCTAATTACCAAGTTACTTCCCCAAAATAAAGTTTAAGTTAAGTTCGTCTCCAAAGGAGGAACCTTTGGTGACCAAAAGTTTATCCTTTATTTTTCGCTTGGATTCTTGCCAAATTCCTACTATAGTTCATTCTATTTAAGTAATACTAATTGTGTGATGTTTATGGACCTAATTAACAAGTTACTTTCCGATAATAAAGTTTAACTTAAGTTCGTCTCCAAAGTAGGAACCTTTGGTGACCAAAACTTTATCCTTCCTTTTTCGCTTGGATTCTTCCCAAATTCCTACTATAGTTCATTCTATTTACGTAATACTCATTGTATGATAATCATTGACCTAATTACCAAGTTACTTCCCCAAAATAAAGTTTAAGTTAAGTTCGTCACCAAAGGAGGAACCTTTGGTGACCAAAATTTTATCCTTCCTTTTTCGCTTGGTTTCTTGCCAAATTCCTACTATAGTCATTCTATTTATGTAATACTCATTGTCTGATGATTATGGACCTAATTAACAAGTTACTTCCCCATAATAAAGTTTAAGTTAAGTTCGTCTCCAAAGGAGGAACCTTTGGTGACCAAAAGTTTATCCTTCCTTTTTCGCTTGGATTCTTGCCAAATTCCTACTATAGTTCATTCTATTTATGTAATACTAATTGTATGATGATTATTGACCTAATTAACAAGTTACTTCCCGATAATAAAGTTTAACTTAAGTTCGTCTCCAAAGTAGGAACCTTTGGTGACCAAAATTTTATCCTACCTTTTTGGCTTGGTTTCTTCCCAAATTCCTACTATAGTTCATTCTATTTATGTAATACTCATTGTATGATGTTTATGGACCTAATTAACAAGTTACTTTCCGATAATAAAGTTTAACTTAAGTTCGTCTCCAAAGTAGGAACCTTTGGTGACCAAAAGTTTATCCTTCCTTTTTCGCTTGGATTCTTCCCAAATTCCTACTATAGTTCAGTCTATTTAAGTAATACTAATTGTGTGATGTTTATGGACCTAATTAACAAGTTACTTTCCGATAATAAAGTTTAACTTAAGTTCGTCTCCAAAGGAGGAACCTTTGGTGACCAAAAGTTTATCCTTCCTTTTTCGCTTGGATTCTTCCCAAATTCCTACTATAGTTCATTCTATTTACGTAATACTCATTGTATGATGATTATTGACCTAATTAACAAGTTACTTTCCCAAAATAAAGTTTAAGTTAAGTTCGTCTCCAAAGGAGGAAACTTTGGTGACCAAAATTTTATCCATCCTTTTTCGCTTGGTTTCTTGCCAAATTCCTACTATAGTTCATTCTATTTATGTAATACTAATTGTATGATGATTATTGACCTAATTAACAACTTAGTTCCCGATAATAAAGTTTAACTTAAGTTCGTCTCCAAAGGAGGAACCTTTGGTGACCAAAATTTTATCCATCCTTTTTCGCTCGGTTTCTTGCCAAATTCCTACTATAGTTCATTCTATTTATGTAATACTAATTGTATGATGATTATTGACCTAATTAACAAGTTAGTTCCCGATAATAAAGTTTAACTTAAGTTCGTCTCCAAAGGAGGAACCTTTGGTGACCAAAAATTTATCCATCCTTTTTCGCTTGGTTTCTTGCCAAATTCCTACTATAGTTCATTCTATTTATGTAATACTAATTGTATGATGATTATTGACCTAATTAACAAGTTAGTTCAGGATAATAAATTTTAACTTAAGTTCGTCTCCAAAGTAGGAACCTTTGGTGACCAAAATTTTATCCTACCTTTTTGGCTTGGTTTCTTCCCAAATTCCAACTATAGTTCATTCTCTTTAAGTAATACTCGTTGTATGATGATTATGGACCTAATTAACAAGTTACTTCCCCATAATAAAGTTTAACGTAAGTTCGTCTCCAAAGGAGGAACCTTTGGTGACCAAAATTTTATCCTACCTTTTTGGCTTGGTTCTTCCCAAATTCCTACTATAGTTCATTCTATTTATGTAATACTCATTGTATGATGATTATGGACCTAATTAACAAGTTACTTCCCAATAATAAAGTTTAAGTTAAGTTCGTCTCCAAAGGAGGAACCTTTGGTGACCAAAATTTTATCCTTCCTTTTTCGCTTGGTTGCTTGCCAAATTCCTACTATAGTTCATTCTATTTATGTAATACTCATTGTGTGATGATTATGGACCTAATTAACAAGTTACTTCGCCAAAATAAAGTTTAAGTTAAGTTCGTCTCCAAAGGAGGAACCTTTGGTGACCAAAAGTTTATCCTTTATTTTTCGCTTGGATTCTTGCCAAATTCCTACTATAGTTCATTCTATTTACGTAATACTCATTGTATGATAATCATTGACCTAATTACCAAGTTACTTCCCCAAAATAAAGTTTAAGTTAAGTTCGTCTCCAAAGGAGGAACCTTTGGTGACCAAAAGTTTATCCTTTATTTTTCGCTTGGATTCTTGCCAAATTCCTACTATAGTTCATTCTATTTAAGTAATACTAATTGTGTGATGTTTATGGACCTAATTAACAAGTTACTTTCCGATAATAAAGTTTAACTTAAGTTCGTCTCCAAAGTAGGAACCTTTGGTGACCAAAAGTTTATCCTTCCTTTTTCGCTTGGATTCTTCCCAAATTCCTACTATAGTTCATTCTATTTACGTAATACTCATTGTATGATAATCATTGACCTAATTACCAAGTTACTTCCCCAAAATAAAGTTTAAGTTAAGTTCGTCACCAAAGGAGGAACCTTTGGTGACCAAAATTTTATCCTTCCTTTTTCGCTTGGTTTCTTGCCAAATTCCTACTATAGTCATTCTATTTATGTAATACTCATTGTCTGATGATTATGGACCTAATTAACAAGTTACTTCCCCATAATAAAGTTTAAGTTAAGTTCGTCTCCAAAGGAGGAACCTTTGGTGACCAAAAGTTTATCCTTCCTTTTTCGCTTGGATTCTTGCCAAATTCCTACTATAGTTCATTCTATTTATGTAATACTAATTGTATGATGATTATTGACCTAATTAACAAGTTACTTCCCGATAATAAAGTTTAACTTAAGTTCGTCTCCAAAGTAGGAACCTTTGGTGACCAAAATTTTATCCTACCTTTTTGGCTTGGTTTCTTCCCAAATTCCTACTATAGTTCATTCTATTTATGTAATACTCATTGTATGATGTTTATGGACCTAATTAACAAGTTACTTTCCGATAATAAAGTTTAACTTAAGTTCGTCTCCAAAGTAGGAACCTTTGGTGACCAAAAGTTTATCCTTCCTTTTTCGCTTGGATTCTTCCCAAATTCCTACTATAGTTCAGTCTATTTAAGTAATACTAATTGTGTGATGTTTATGGACCTAATTAACAAGTTACTTTCCGATAATAAAGTTTAACTTAAGTTCGTCTCCAAAGGAGGAACCTTTGGTGACCAAAAGTTTATCCTTCCTTTTTCGCTTGGATTCTTCCCAAATTCCTACTATAGTTCATTCTATTTACGTAATACTCATTGTATGATGATTATTGACCTAATTAACAAGTTACTTTCCCAAAATAAAGTTTAAGTTAAGTTCGTCTCCAAAGGAGGAAACTTTGGTGACCAAAATTTTATCCATCCTTTTTCGCTTGGTTTCTTGCCAAATTCCTACTATAGTTCATTCTATTTATGTAATACTAATTGTATGATGATTATTGACCTAATTAACAACTTAGTTCCCGATAATAAAGTTTAACTTAAGTTCGTCTCCAAAGGAGGAACCTTTGGTGACCAAAATTTTATCCATCCTTTTTCGCTCGGTTTCTTGCCAAATTCCTACTATAGTTCATTCTATTTATGTAATACTAATTGTATGATGATTATTGACCTAATTAACAAGTTAGTTCCCGATAATAAAGTTTAACTTAAGTTCGTCTCCAAAGGAGGAACCTTTGGTGACCAAAAATTTATCCATCCTTTTTCGCTTGGTTTCTTGCCAAATTCCTACTATAGTTCATTCTATTTATGTAATACTAATTGTATGATGATTATTGACCTAATTAACAAGTTAGTTCAGGATAATAAATTTTAACTTAAGTTCGTCTCCAAAGTAGGAACCTTTGGTGACCAAAATTTTATCCTACCTTTTTGGCTTGGTTTCTTCCCAAATTCCAACTATAGTTCATTCTCTTTAAGTAATACTCGTTGTATAATGATTATGGACCTAATTAACAAGTTACTTCCCCATAATAAAGTTTAACGTAAGTTCGTCTCCAAAGGAGGAACCTTTGGTGACCAAAATTTTATCCTACCTTTTTGGCTTGGTTCTTCCCAAATTCCTACTATAGTTCATTCTATTTATGTAATACTCATTGTATGATGATTATGGACCTAATTAACAAGTTACTTCCCAATAATAAAGTTTAAGTTAAGTTCGTCTCCAAAGGAGGAACCTTTGGTGACCAAAATTTTATCCTTCCTTTTTCGCTTGGTTGCTTGCCAAATTCCTACTATAGTTCATTCTATTTATGTAATACTCATTGTGTGATGATTATGGACCTAATTAACAAGTTACTTCGCCAAAATAAAGTTTAAGTTAAGTTCGTCTCCAAAGGAGGAACCTTTGGTGACCAAAAGTTTATCCTTTATTTTTCGCTTGGATTCTTGCCAAATTCCTACTATAGTTCATTCTATTTACGTAATACTCATTGTATGATAATCATTGACCTAATTACCAAGTTACTTCCCCAAAATAAAGTTTAAGTTAAGTTCGTCTCCAAAGGAGGAACCTTTGGTGACCAAAAGTTTATCCTTTATTTTTCGCTTGGATTCTTGCCAAATTCCTACTATAGTTCATTCTATTTAAGTAATACTAATTGTGTGATGTTTATGGACCTAATTAACAAGTTACTTTCCGATAATAAAGTTTAACTTAAGTTCGTCTCCAAAGTAGGAACCTTTGGTGACCAAAAGTTTATCCTTCCTTTTTCGCTTGGATTCTTCCCAAATTCCTACTATAGTTCATTCTATTTACGTAATACTCATTGTATGATAATCATTGACCTAATTACCAAGTTACTTCCCCAAAATAAAGTTTAAGTTAAGTTCGTCTCCAAAGGAGGAACCTTTGGTGACCAAAATTTTATCCTTCCTTTTTCGCTTGGTTTCTTGCCAAATTCCTACTATAGTCATTCTATTTATGTAATACTCATTGTCTGATGATTATGGACCTAATTAACAAGTTACTTCCCCATAATAAAGTTTAAGTTAAGTTCGTCTCCAAAGGAGGAACCTTTGGTGACCAAAAGTTTATCCTTCCTTTTTCGCTTGGATTCTTGCCAAATTCCTACTATAGTTCATTCTATTTATGTAATACTAATTGTATGATGATTATTGACCTAATTAACAAGTTACTTCCCGATAATAAAGTTTAACTTAAGTTCGTCTCCAAAGTAGGAACCTTTGGTGACCAAAATTTTATCCTACCTTTTTGGCTTGGTTTCTTCCCAAATTCCTACTATAGTTCATTCTATTTATGTAATACTCATTGTATGATGTTTATGGACCTAATTAACAAGTTACTTTCCGATAATAAAGTTTAACTTAAGTTCGTCTCCAAAGTAGGAACCTTTGGTGACCAAAAGTTTATCCTTCCTTTTTCGCTTGGATTCTTCCCAAATTCCTACTATAGTTCAGTCTATTTAAGTAATACTAATTGTGTGATGTTTATGGACCTAATTAACAAGTTACTTTCCGATAATAAAGTTTAACTTAAGTTCGTCTCCAAAGGAGGAACCTTTGGTGACCAAAAGTTTATCCTTCCTTTTTCGCTTGGATTCTTCCCAAATTCCTACTATAGTTCATTCTATTTACGTAATACTCATTGTATGATGATTATTGACCTAATTAACAAGTTACTTTTCCAAAATAAAGTTTAAGTTAAGTTCGTCTCCAAAGGAGGAAACTTTGGTGACCAAAATTTTATCCATCCTTTTTCGCTTGGTTTCTTGCCAAATTCCTACTACAGTTCATTCTATTTATGTAATACTAATTGTATGCTGATTATTGACCTAATTAACAACTTAGTTCCCGATAATAAAGTTTAACTTAAGTTCGTCTCCAAAGGAGGAACCTTTGGTGACCAAAATTTTATCCATCCTTTTTCGCTCGGTTTCTTGCCAAATTCCTACTATAGTTCATTCTATTTATGTAATACTAATTGTATGATGATTATTGACCTAATTAACAAGTTAGTTCCCGATAATAAAGTTTAACTTAAGTTCGTCTCCAAAGGAGGAACCTTTGGTGACCAAAAATTTATCCATCCTTTTTCGCTTGGTTTCTTGCCAAATTCCTACTATAGTTCATTCTATTTATGTAATACTAATTGTATGATGATTATTGACCTAATTAACAAGTTAGTTCAGGATAATAAATTTTAATTTAAGTTCGTCTCCAAAGTAGGAACCTTTGGTGACCAAAATTTTATCCTACGTTTTTGGCTTGGTTTCTTCCCAAATTCCAACTATAGTTCATTCTCTTTAAGTAATACTCGTTGTATGATGATTATGGACCTAATTAACAAGTTACTTCCCCATAATAAAGTTTAACGTAAGTTCGTCTCCAAAGGAGGAACCTTTGGTGACCAAAATTTTATCCTACCTTTTTGGCTTGGTTCTTCCCAAATTCCTACTATAGTTCATTCTATTTATGTAATACTCATTGTATGATGATTATGGACCTAATTAACAAGTTACTTCCCAATAATAAAGTTTAAGTTAAGTTCGTCTCCAAAGGAGGAACCTTTGGTGACCAAAATTTTATCCTTCCTTTTTCGCTTGGTTGCTTGCCAAATTCCTACTATAGTTCATTCTATTTATGTAATACTCATTGTGTGATGATTATGGACCTAATTAACAAGTTACTTCGCCAAAATAAAGTTTAAGTTAAGTTCGTCTCCAAAGGAGGAACCTTTGGTGACCAAAAGTTTATCCTTTATTTTTCGCTTGGATTCTTGCCAAATTCCTACTATAGTTCATTCTATTTACGTAATACTCATTGTATGATAATCATTGACCTAATTACCAAGTTACTTCCCCAAAATAAAGTTTAAGTTAAGTTCGTCTCCAAAGGAGGAACCTTTGGTGACCAAAAGTTTATCCTTTATTTTTCGCTTGGATTCTTGCCAAATTCCTACTATAGTTCATTCTATTTAAGTAATACTAATTGTGTGATGTTTATGGACCTAATTAACAAGTTACTTTCCGATAATAAAGTTTAACTTAAGTTCGTCTCCAAAGTAGGAACCTTTGGTGACCAAAAGTTTATCCTTCCTTTTTCGCTTGGATTCTTCCCAAATTCCTACTATAGTTCATTCTATTTACGTAATACTCATTGTATGATAATCATTGACCTAATTACCAAGTTACTTCCCCAAAATAAAGTTTAAGTTAAGTTCGTCACCAAAGGAGGAACCTTTGGTGACCAAAATTTTATCCTTCCTTTTTCGCTTGGTTTCTTGCCAAATTCCTACTATAGTCATTCTATTTATGTAATACTCATTGTCTGATGATTATGGACCTAATTAACAAGTTACTTCCCCATAATAAAGTTTAAGTTAAGTTCGTCTCCAAAGGAGGAACCTTTGGTGACCAAAAGTTTATCCTTCCTTTTTCGCTTGGATTCTTGCCAAATTCCTACTATAGTTCATTCTATTTATGTAATACTAATTGTATGATGATTATTGACCTAATTAACAAGTTACTTCCCGATAATAAAGTTTAACTTAAGTTCGTCTCCAAAGTAGGAACCTTTGGTGACCAAAATTTTATCCTACCTTTTTGGCTTGGTTTCTTCCAAAATTCCTACTATAGTTCATTCTATTTATGTAATACTCATTGTATGATGTTTATGGACCTAATTAACAAGTTACTTTCCGATAATAAAGTTTAACTTAAGTTCGTCTCCAAAGTAGGAACCTTTGGTGACCAAAAGTTTATCCTTCCTTTTTCGCTTGGATTCTTCCCAAATTCCTACTATAGTTCAGTCTATTTAAGTAATACTAATTGTGTGATGTTTATGGACCTAATTAACAAGTTACTTTCCGATAATAAAGTTTAACTTAAGTTCGTCTCCAAAGGAGGAACCTTTGGTGGCCAAAAGTTTATCCTTCCTTTTTCGCTTGGATTCTTCCCAAATTCCTACTATAGTTCATTCTATTTACGTAATACTCATTGTATGATGATTATTGACCTAATTAACAAGTTACTTTCCCAAAATAAAGTTTAAGTTAAGTTCGTCTCCAAAGGAGGAAACTTTGGTGACCAAAATTTTATCCATCCTTTTTCGCTTGGTTTCTTGCCAAATTCCTACTATAGTTCATTCTATTTATGTAATACTAATTGTATGATGATTATTGACCTAATTAACAACTTAGTTCCCGATAATAAAGTTTAACTTAAGTTCGTCTCCAAAGGAGGAACCTTTGGTGACCAAAATTTTATCCATCCTTTTTCGCTTGGTTTCTTGCCAAATTCCTACTATAGTTCATTCTATTTATGTAATACTAATTGTATGATGATTATTGACCTAATTAACAAGTTAGTTCCTGATAATAAAGTTTAACTTAAGTTCGTCTCCAAAGGAGGAAACTTTGGTGACCAAAATTTTATCCATCCTTTTTCGCTTGGTTTCTTGCCAAATTCCTACTATAGTTCATTCTATTTATGTAATACTAATTGTATGATGATTATTGACCTAATTAACAACTTAGTTCCCGAAAATAAAGTTTAACTTAAGTTCGTCTCCAAAGGAGGAACCTTTGGTCACCAAAATTTTATCCATCCTTTTTCGCTTGGTTTCTTGCCAAATTCCTACTATAGTTCATTCTATTTATGTAATACTAATTGTATGATTATTATTGACCTAATTAACAAGTTACTTCCCGATAATAAAGTTTAACTTAAGTTCGTCTCCAAAGTAGGAACCTTTGGTGACCAAAATTTTATCCTACCTTTTTGGCTTGGTTTCTTCCCAAATTCCTACTATAGTTCATTCTATTTATGTAATACTCATTGTATGATGTTTATGGACCTAATTAACAAGTTACTTTCCGATAATAAAGTTTAACTTAAGTTCGTCTCCAAAGTAGGAACCTTTGGTGACCAAAAGTTTATCCTTCCTTTTTCGCTTGGATTCTTCCCAAATTCCTACTATAGTTCAGTCTATTTAAGTAATACTAATTGTGTGATGTTTATGGACCTAATTAACAAGTTACTTTCCGATAATAAAGTTTAACTTAAGTTCGTCTCCAAAGGAGGAACCTTTGGTGACCAAACGTTTATCCTTCCTTTTTCGCTTGGATTCTTCCCAAATTCCTACTATAGTTCATTCTATTTACGTAATACTCATTGTATGATGATTATTGACCTAATTAACAAGTTACTTTCCCAAAATAAAGTTTAAGTTAAGTTCGTCTCCAAAGGAGGAAACTTTGGTGACCAAAATTTTATCCATCCTTTTTCGCTTGGTTTCTTGCCAAATTCCTACTATAGTTCATTCTATTTATGTAATACTAATTGTATGATGATTATTGACCTAATTAACAACTTAGTTCCCGATAATAAAGTTTAACTTAAGTTCGTCTCCAAAGGAGGAACCTTTGGTGACCAAAATTTTATCCATCCTTTTTCGCTTGGTTTCTTGCCAAATTCCTACTATAGTTCATTCTATTTATGTAATACTAATTGTATGATGATTATTGACCTAATTAACAAGTTAGTTCCCGATAATAAAGTTTAACTTAAGTTCGTCTCCAAAGTAGGAACCTTTGGTGACCAAAATTTTATCCTACCTTTTTGGCTTGGTTTCTTCCCAAATTCCTACTATAGTTCATTCTCTTTATGTAATACTCGTTGTATGATGATTATGGACCTAATTAACAAGTTACTTCCCCATAATAAAGTTTAACGTAAGTTCGTCTCCAAAGGAGGAACCTTTGGTGACCAAAATTTTATCCTACCTTTTTGGCTTGGTTTCTTCCCAAATTCCTACTATAGTTCATTCTATTTATGTAATACTCATTGTATGATGATTATGGACCTAATTAACAAGTTACTTCCCAATAATAAAGTTTAAGTTAAGTTCGTCTCCAAAGGAGGAACCTTTGGTGACCAAAATTTTATCCTTCCTTTTTCGCTTGGTTGCTTGCCAAATTCCTACTATAGTTCATTCTATTTATGTAATACTCATTGTGTGATGATTATGGACCTAATTAACAAGTTACTTCGCCAAAATAAAGTTTAAGTTAAGTTCGTCTCCAAAGGAGGAACCTTTGGTGACCAAAAGTTTATCCTTTATTTTTCGCTTGGATTCTTGCCAAATTCCTACTATAGTTCATTCTATTTACGTAATACTCATTGTATGATAATCATTGACCTAATTACCAAGTTACTTCCCCAAAATAAAGTTTAAGTTAAGTTCGTCTCCAAAGGAGGAACCTTTGGTGACCAAAAGTTTATCCTTTATTTTTCGCTTGGATTCTTGCCAAATTCCTACTATAGTTCATTCTATTTAAGTAATACTAATTGTGTGATGTTTATGGACCTAATTAACAAGTTACTTTCCGATAATAAAGTTTAACTTAAGTTCGTCTCCAAAGTAGGAACCTTTGGTGACCAAAAGTTTATCCTTCCTTTTTCGCTTGGATTCTTCCCAAATTCCTACTATAGTTCATTCTATTTACGTAATACTCATTGTATGATAATCATTGACCTAATTACCAAGTTACTTCCCCAAAATAAAGTTTAAGTTAAGTTCGTCACCAAAGGAGGAACCTTTGGTGACCAAAATTTTATCCTTCCTTTTTCGCTTGGTTTCTTGCCAAATTCCTACTATAGTCATTCTATTTATGTAATACTCATTGTCTGATGATTATGGACCTAATTAACAAGTTACTTCCCCATAATAAAGTTTAAGTTAAGTTCGTCTCCAAAGGAGGAACCTTTGGTGACCAAAAGTTTATCCTTCCTTTTTCGCTTGGATTCTTGCCAAATTCCTACTATAGTTCATTCTATTTATGTAATACTAATTGTATGATGATTATTGACCTAATTAACAAGTTACTTCCCGATAATAAAGTTTAACTTAAGTTCGTCTCCAAAGTAGGAACCTTTGGTGACCAAAATTTTATCCTACCTTTTTGGCTTGGTTTCTTCCCAAATTCCTACTATAGTTCATTCTATTTATGTAATACTCATTGTATGATGTTTATGGACCTAATTAACAAGTTACTTTCCGATAATAAAGTTTAACTTAAGTTCGTCTCCAAAGTAGGAACCTTTGGTGACCAAAAGTTTATCCTTCCTTTTTCGCTTGGATTCTTCCCAAATTCCTACTATAGTTCAGTCTATTTAAGTAATACTAATTGTGTGATGTTTATGGACCTAATTAACAAGTTACTTTCCGATAATAAAGTTTAACTTAAGTTCGTCTCCAAAGGAGGAACCTTTGGTGGCCAAAAGTTTATCCTTCCTTTTTCGCTTGGATTCTTCCCAAATTCCTACTATAGTTCATTCTATTTACGTAATACTCATTGTATGATGATTATTGACCTAATTAACAAGTTACTTTCCCAAAATAAAGTTTAAGTTAAGTTCGTCTCCAAAGGAGGAAACTTTGGTGACCAAAATTTTATCCATCCTTTTTCGCTTGGTTTCTTGCCAAATTCCTACTATAGTTCATTCTATTTATGTAATACTAATTGTATGATGATTATTGACCTAATTAACAACTTAGTTCCCGATAATAAAGTTTAACTTAAGTTCGTCTCCAAAGGAGGAACCTTTGGTGACCAAAATTTTATCCATCCTTTTTCGCTTGGTTTCTTGCCAAATTCCTACTATAGTTCATTCTATTTATGTAATACTAATTGTATGATGATTATTGACCTAATTAACAAGTTAGTTCCTGATAATAAAGTTTAACTTAAGTTCGTCTCCAAAGGAGGAAACTTTGGTGACCAAAATTTTATCCATCCTTTTTCGCTTGGTTTCTTGCCAAATTCCTACTATAGTTCATTCTATTTATGTAATACTAATTGTATGATGATTATTGACCTAATTAACAACTTAGTTCCCGAAAATAAAGTTTAACTTAAGTTCGTCTCCAAAGGAGGAACCTTTGGTCACCAAAATTTTATCCATCCTTTTTCGCTTGGTTTCTTGCCAAATTCCTACTATAGTTCATTCTATTTATGTAATACTAATTGTATGATTATTATTGACCTAATTAACAAGTTACTTCCCGATAATAAAGTTTAACTTAAGTTCGTCTCCAAAGTAGGAACCTTTGGTGACCAAAATTTTATCCTACCTTTTTGGCTTGGTTTCTTCCCAAATTCCTACTATAGTTCATTCTATTTATGTAATACTCATTGTATGATGTTTATGGACCTAATTAACAAGTTACTTTCCGATAATAAAGTTTAACTTAAGTTCGTCTCCAAAGTAGGAACCTTTGGTGACCAAAAGTTTATCCTTCCTTTTTCGCTTGGATTCTTCCCAAATTCCTACTATAGTTCAGTCTATTTAAGTAATACTAATTGTGTGATGTTTATGGACCTAATTAACAAGTTACTTTCCGATAATAAAGTTTAACTTAAGTTCGTCTCCAAAGGAGGAACCTTTGGTGACCAAACGTTTATCCTTCCTTTTTCGCTTGGATTCTTCCCAAATTCCTACTATAGTTCATTCTATTTACGTAATACTCATTGTATGATGATTATTGACCTAATTAACAAGTTACTTTCCCAAAATAAAGTTTAAGTTAAGTTCGTCTCCAAAGGAGGAAACTTTGGTGACCAAAATTTTATCCATCCTTTTTCGCTTGGTTTCTTGCCAAATTCCTACTATAGTTCATTCTATTTATGTAATACTAATTGTATGATGATTATTGACCTAATTAACAACTTAGTTCCCGATAATAAAGTTTAACTTAAGTTCGTCTCCAAAGGAGGAACCTTTGGTGACCAAAATTTTATCCATCCTTTTTCGCTTGGTTTCTTGCCAAATTCCTACTATAGTTCATTCTATTTATGTAATACTAATTGTATGATGATTATTGACCTAATTAACAAGTTAGTTCCCGATAATAAAGTTTAACTTAAGTTCGTCTCCAAAGTAGGAACCTTTGGTGACCAAAATTTTATCCTACCTTTTTGGCTTGGTTTCTTCCCAAATTCCTACTATAGTTCATTCTCTTTATGTAATACTCGTTGTATGATGATTATGGACCTAATTAACAAGTTACTTCCCCATAATAAAGTTTAACGTAAGTTCGTCTCCAAAGGAGGAACCTTTGGTGACCAAAATTTTATCCTACCTTTTTGGCTTGGTTTCTTCCCAAATTCCTACTATAGTTCATTCTATTTATGTAATACTCATTGTATGATGATTATGGACCTAATTAACAAGTTACTTCCCCATAATAAAGTTTAAGTTATGTTCGTCTCCAAAGGAGGAACCTTTGGTGACCAAAATTTTATCCTTCCTTTTTCGCTTGCTTTCTTGCCAAATTCCTACTATAGTTCATTCTATTTATGTAATACTCATTGTATGATGATTATGGACCTAATTAACAAGTTACTTTCCGATAATAAAGTTTAACTTAAGTTCGTCTCCAAAGGAGGAACCTTTGGTGACCAAAAGTTTATCCTTCCTTTTTCGCTTGGATTCTTCCCAAATTCCTACTATAGTTCATTCTATTTAAGTAATACTAATTGTGTGATGTTTATGGACCTAATTAACAAGTATCTTTCCGATAATAAAGTTTAACTTAAGTTCGTCTCCAAAGGAGGAACCTTTGGTGACCAAAAGTTTATCCTTCCTTTTTCGCTTGGATTCTTCCCAAATTCCTACTATAGTTCATTCTATTTACGTAATACTCATTGTATGATGATTATTGACCTAATTAACAAGTTACTTTCCCAAAATAAAGTTTAAGTTAAGTTCGTCTCCAAAGGAGGAACCTTTGGTGACCAAAATTTTATCCATCCTTTTTCGCTTGGTTTCTTGCCAAATTCCTACTATAGTTCATTCTATTTATGTAATACTAATTGTATGATGATTATTGACCTAATTAACAAGTTAGTTCCCGATAATAAAGTTTAACTTAAGTTCGTCTCCAAAGGAGGAACCTTTGGTGACCAAAAATTTATCCATCCTTTTTCGCTTGGTTTCTTGCCAAATTCCTACTATAGTTCATTCTATTTATGTAATACTAATTGTATGATGATTATTGACCTAATTAACAAGTTAGTTCAGGATAATAAATTTTAACTTAAGTTCGTCTCCAAAGTAGGAACCTTTGGTGACCAAAATTTTATCCTACCTTTTTGGCTTGGTTTCTTCCCAAATTCCAACTATAGTTCATTCTCTTTAAGTAATACTCGTTGTATGATGATTATGGACCTAATTAACAAGTTACTTCCCCATAATAAAGTTTAACGTAAGTTCGTCTCCAAAGGAGGAACCTTTGGTGACCAAAATTTTATCCTACCTTTTTGGCTTGGTTCTTCCCAAATTCCTACTATAGTTCATTCTATTTATGTAATACTCATTGTATGATGATTATGGACCTAATTAACAAGTTACTTCCCAATAATAAAGTTTAAGTTAAGTTCGTCTCCAAAGGAGGAACCTTTGGTGACCAAAATTTTATCCTTCCTTTT
Source organism: Medicago sativa (assembly GCF_051527215.1). Lineage (NCBI taxonomy): Eukaryota > Viridiplantae > Streptophyta > Magnoliopsida > Fabales > Fabaceae > Medicago > Medicago sativa. Next base: position 44,187,579 of record NC_140752.1, on the reverse strand, counting down.
TCGCTTGGTTGCTTGCCAAATTCCTACTATAGTTCATTCTATTTATGTAATACTCATTGTGTGATGATTATGGACCTAATTAACAAGTTACTTCGCCAAAATAAAGTTTAAGTTAAGTTCGTCTCCAAAGGAGGAACCTTTGGTGACCAAAAGTTTATCCTTTATTTTTCGCTTGGATTCTTGCCAAATTCCTACTATAGTTCATTCTATTTACGTAATACTCATTGTATGATAATCATTGACCTAATTACCAAGTTACTTCCCCAAAATAAAGTTTAAGTTAAGTTCGTCTCCAAAGGAGGAACCTTTGGTGACCAAAAGTTTATCCTTTATTTTTCGCTTGGATTCTTGCCAAATTCCTACTATAGTTCATTCTATTTAAGTAATACTAATTGTGTGATGTTTATGGACCTAATTAACAAGTTACTTTCCGATAATAAAGTTTAACTTAAGTTCGTCTCCAAAGTAGGAACCTTTGGTGACCAAAAGTTTATCCTTCCTTTTTCGCTTGGATTCTTCCCAAATTCCTACTATAGTTCATTCTATTTACGTAATACTCATTGTATGATAATCATTGACCTAATTACCAAGTTACTTCCCCAAAATAAAGTTTAAGTTAAGTTCGTCACCAAAGGAGGAACCTTTGGTGACCAAAATTTTATCCTTCCTTTTTCGCTTGGTTTCTTGCCAAATTCCTACTATAGTCATTCTATTTATGTAATACTCATTGTCTGATGATTATGGACCTAATTAACAAGTTACTTCCCCATAATAAAGTTTAAGTTAAGTTCGTCTCCAAAGGAGGAACCTTTGGTGACCAAAAGTTTATCCTTCCTTTTTCGCTTGGATTCTTGCCAAATTCCTACTATAGTTCATTCTATTTATGTAATACTAATTGTATGATGATTAGTGACCTAATTAACAAGTTACTTCCCGATAATAAAGTTTAACTTAAGTTCGTCTCCAAAGTAGGAACCTTTGGTGACCAAAATTTTATCCTACCTTTTTGGCTTGGTTTCTTCCCAAATTCCTACTATAGTTCATTCTATTTATGTAATACTCATTGTATGATGTTTATGGACCTAATTAACAAGTTACTTTCCGATAATAAAGTTTAACTTAAGTTCGTCTCCAAAGTAGGAACCTTTGGTGACCAAAAGTTTATCCTTCCTTTTTCGCTTGGATTCTTCCCAAATTCCTACTATAGTTCAGTCTATTTAAGTAATACTAATTGTGTGATGTTTATGGACCTAATTAACAAGTTACTTTCCGATAATAAAGTTTAACTTAAGTTCGTCTCCAAAGGAGGAACCTTTGGTGGCCAAAAGTTTATCCTTCCTTTTTCGCTTGGATTCTTCCCAAATTCCTACTATAGTTCATTCTATTTACGTAATACTCATTGTATGATGATTATTGACCTAATTAACAAGTTACTTTCCCAAAATAAAGTTTAAGTTAAGTTCGTCTCCAAAGGAGGAAACTTTGGTGACCAAAATTTTATCCATCCTTTTTCGCTTGGTTTCTTGCCAAATTCCTACTATAGTTCATTCTATTTATGTAATACTAATTGTATGATGATTATTGACCTAATTAACAACTTAGTTCCCGATAATAAAGTTTAACTTAAGTTCGTCTCCAAAGGAGGAACCTTTGGTGACCAAAATTTTATCCATCCTTTTTCGCTTGGTTTCTTGCCAAATTCCTACTATAGTTCATTCTATTTATGTAATACTAATTGTATGATGATTATTGACCTAATTAACAAGTTAGTTCCCGATAATAAAGTTTAACTTAAGTTCGTCTCCAAAGTAGGAACCTTTGGTGACCAAAATTTTATCCTACCTTTTTGGCTTGGTTTCTTCCCAAATTCCTACTATAGTTCATTCTCTTTATGTAATACTCGTTGTATGATGATTATGGACCTAATTAACAAGTTACTTCCCCATAATAAAGTTTAACGTAAGTTCGTCTCCAAAGGAGGAACCTTTGGTGACCAAAATTTTATCCTACCTTTTTGGCTTGGTTTCTTCCCAAATTCCTACTATAGTTCATTCTATTTATGTAATACTCATTGTATGATGATTATGGACCTAATTAACAAGTTACTTCCCCATAATAAAGTTTAAGTTATGTTCGTCTCCAAAGGAGGAACCTTTGGTGACCAAAATTTTATCCTTCCTTTTTCGCTTGCTTTCTTGCCAAATTCCTACTATAGTTCATTCTATTTATGTAATACTCATTGTATGATGATTATGGACCTAATTAACAAGTTACTTTCCGATAATAAAGTTTAACTTAAGTTCGTCTCCAAAGGAGGAACCTTTGGTGACCAAAAGTTTATCCTTCCTTTTTCGCTTGGATTCTTCCCAAATTCCTACTATAGTTCATTCTATTTAAGTAATACTAATTGTGTGATGTTTATGGACCTAATTAACAAGTATCTTTCCGATAATAAAGTTTAACTTAAGTTCGTCTCCAAAGGAGGAACCTTTGGTGACCAAAAGTTTATCCTTCCTTTTTCGCTTGGATTCTTCCCAAATTCCTACTATAGTTCATTCTATTTACGTAATACTCATTGTATGATGATTATTGACCTAATTAACAAGTTACTTTCCCAAAATAAAGTTTAAGTTAAGTTCGTCTCCCAAGGAGGAACCTTTGGTGACCAAAATTTTATCCATCCTTTTTCGCTTGGTTTCTTGCCAAATTCCTACTATAGTTCATTCTATTTATGTAATACTAATTGTATGATGATTATTGACCTAATTAACAAGTTAGTTCCCGATAATAAAGTTTAACTTAAGTTCGTCTCCAAAGGAGGAACCTTTGGTGACCAAAAATTTATCCATCCTTTTTCGCTTGGTTTCTTGCCAAATTCCTACTATAGTTCATTCTATTTATGTAATACTAATTGTATGATGATTATTGACCTAATTAACAAGTTAGTTCAGGATAATAAATTTTAACTTAAGTTCGTCTCCAAAGTAGGAACCTTTGGTGACCAAAATTTTATCCTACCTTTTTGGCTTGGTTTCTTCCCAAATTCCAACTATAGTTCATTCTCTTTATGTAATACTCGTTGTATGATGATTATGGACCTAATTAACAAGTTACTTCCCCATAATAAAGTTTAACGTAAGTTCGTCTCCAAAGGAGGAACCTTTGGTGACCAAAATTTTATCCTACCTTTTTGGCTTGGTTCTTCCCAAATTCCTACTATAGTTCATTCTATTTATGTAATACTCATTGTATGATGATTATGGACCTAATTAACAAGTTACTTCCCAATAATAAAGTTTAAGTTAAGTTCGTCTCCAAAGGAGGAACCTTTGGTGACCAAAATTTTATCCTTCCTTTTTCGCTTGGTTGCTTGCCAAATTCCTACTATAGTTCATTCTATTTATGTAATACTCATTGTGTGATGATTATGGACCTAATTAACAAGTTACTTCGCCAAAATAAAGTTTAAGTTAAGTTCGTCTCCAAAGGAGGAACCTTTGGTGACCAAAAGTTTATCCTTTATTTTTCGCTTGGATTCTTGCCAAATTCCTACTATAGTTCATTCTATTTACGTAATACTCATTGTATGATAATCATTGACCTAATTACCAAGTTACTTCCCCAAAATAAAGTTTAAGTTAAGTTCGTCTCCAAAGGAGGAACCTTTGGTGACCAAAAGTTTATCCTTTATTTTTCGCTTGGATTCTTGCCAAATTCCTACTATAGTTCATTCTATTTACGTAATACTCATTGTATGATAATCATTGACCTAATTACCAAGTTACTTCCCCAAAATAAAGTTTAAGTTAAGTTCGTCTCCAAAGGAGGAACCTTTGGTGACCAAAAGTTTATCCTTTATTTTTCGCTTGGATTCTTGCCAAATTCCTACTATAGTTCATTCTATTTAAGTAATACTAATTGTGTGATGTTTATGGACCTAATTAACAAGTTACTTTCCGATAATAAAGTTTAACTTAAGTTCGTCTCCAAAGTAGGAACCTTTGGTGACCAAAAGTTTATCCTTCCTTTTTCGCTTGGATTCTTCCCAAATTCCTACTATAGTTCATTCTATTTACGTAATACTCATTGTATGATAATCATTGACCTAATTACCAAGTTACTTCCCCAAAATAAAGTTTAAGTTAAGTTCGTCACCAAAGGAGGAACCTTTGGTGACCAAAATTTTATCCTTCCTTTTTCGCTTGGTTTCTTGCCAAATTCCTACTATAGTCATTCTATTTATGTAATACTCATTGTCTGATGATTATGGACCTAATTAACAAGTTACTTCCCCATAATAAAGTTTAAGTTAAGTTCGTCTCCAAAGGAGGAACCTTTGGTGACCAAAAGTTTATCCTTCCTTTTTCGCTTGGATTCTTGCCAAATTCCTACTATAGTTCATTCTATTTATGTAATACTAATTGTATGATGATTAGTGACCTAATTAACAAGTTACTTCCCGATAATAAAGTTTAACTTAAGTTCGTCTCCAAAGTAGGAACCTTTGGTGACCAAAATTTTATCCTACCTTTTTGGCTTGGTTTCTTCCCAAATTCCTACTATAGTTCATTCTATTTATGTAATACTCATTGTATGATGTTTATGGACCTAATTAACAAGTTACTTTCCGATAATAAAGTTTAACTTAAGTTCGTCTCCAAAGTAGGAACCTTTGGTGACCAAAAGTTTATCCTTCCTTTTTCGCTTGGATTCTTCCCAAATTCCTACTATAGTTCAGTCTATTTAAGTAATACTAATTGTGTGATGTTTATGGACCTAATTAACAAGTTACTTTCCGATAATAAAGTTTAACTTAAGTTCGTCTCCAAAGGAGGAACCTTTGGTGGCCAAAAGTTTATCCTTCCTTTTTCGCTTGGATTCTTCCCAAATTCCTACTATAGTTCATTCTATTTACGTAATACTCATTGTATGATGATTATTGACCTAATTAACAAGTTACTTTCCCAAAATAAAGTTTAAGTTAAGTTCGTCTCCAAAGGAGGAAACTTTGGTGACCAAAATTTTATCCATCCTTTTTCGCTTGGTTTCTTGCCAAATTCCTACTATAGTTCATTCTATTTATGTAATACTAATTGTATGATGATTATTGACCTAATTAACAACTTAGTTCCCGATAATAAAGTTTAACTTAAGTTCGTCTCCAAAGGAGGAACCTTTGGTGACCAAAATTTTATCCATCCTTTTTCGCTTGGTTTCTTGCCAAATTCCTACTATAGTTCATTCTATTTATGTAATACTAATTGTATGATGATTATTGACCTAATTAACAAGTTAGTTCCCGATAATAAAGTTTAACTTAAGTTCGTCTCCAAAGTAGGAACCTTTGGTGACCAAAATTTTATCCTACCTTTTTGGCTTGGTTTCTTCCCAAATTCCTACTATAGTTCATTCTCTTTATGTAATACTCGTTGTATGATGATTATGGACCTAATTAACAAGTTACTTCCCCATAATAAAGTTTAACGTAAGTTCGTCTCCAAAGGAGGAACCTTTGGTGACCAAAATTTTATCCTACCTTTTTGGCTTGGTTTCTTCCCAAATTCCTACTATAGTTCATTCTATTTATGTAATACTCATTGTATGATGATTATGGACCTAATTAACAAGTTACTTCCCCATAATAAAGTTTAAGTTATGTTCGTCTCCAAAGGAGGAACCTTTGGTGACCAAAATTTTATCCTTCCTTTTTCGCTTGCTTTCTTGCCAAATTCCTACTATAGTTCATTCTATTTATGTAATACTCATTGTATGATGATTATGGACCTAATTAACAAGTTACTTTCCGATAATAAAGTTTAACTTAAGTTCGTCTCCAAAGGAGGAACCTTTGGTGACCAAAAGTTTATCCTTCCTTTTTCGCTTGGATTCTTCCCAAATTCCTACTATAGTTCATTCTATTTAAGTAATACTAATTGTGTGATGTTTATGGACCTAATTAACAAGTATCTTTCCGATAATAAAGTTTAACTTAAGTTCGTCTCCAAAGGAGGAACCTTTGGTGACCAAAAGTTTATCCTTCCTTTTTCGCTTGGATTCTTCCCAAATTCCTACTATAGTTCATTCTATTTACGTAATACTCATTGTATGATGATTATTAACCTAATTAACAAGTTACATTCCCAAAATAAAGTTTAAGTTAAGTTCGTCTCCCAAGGAGGAACCTTTGGTGACCAAAATTTTATCCATCCTTTTTCGCTTGGTTTCTTGCCAAATTCCTACTATAGTTCATTCTATTTATGTAATACTAATTGTATGATGATTATTGACCTAATTAACAAGTTAGTTCCCGATAATAAAGTTTAACTTAAGTTCGTCTCCAAAGGAGGAACCTTTGGTGACCAAAAATTTATCCATCCTTTTTCGCTTGGTTTCTTGCCAAATTCCTACTATAGTTCATTCTATTTATGTAATACTAATTGTATGATGATTATTGACCTAATTAACAAGTTAGTTCAGGATAATAAATTTTAACTTAAGTTCGTCTCCAAAGTAGGAACCTTTGGTGACCAAAATTTTATCCTACCTTTTTGGCTTGGTTTCTTCCCAAATTCCAACTATAGTTCATTCTCTTTATGTAATACTCGTTGTATGATGATTATGGACCTAATTAACAAGTTACTTCCCCATAATAAAGTTTAACGTAAGTTCGTCTCCAAAGGAGGAACCTTTGGTGACCAAAATTTTATCCTACCTTTTTGGCTTGGTTCTTCCCAAATTCCTACTATAGTTCATTCTATTTATGTAATACTCATTGTATGATGATTATGGACCTAATTAACAAGTTACTTCCCAATAATAAAGTTTAAGTTAAGTTCGTCTCCAAAGGAGGAACCTTTGGTGACCAAAATTTTATCCTTCCTTTTTCGCTTGGTTGCTTGCCAAATTCCTACTATAGTTCATTCTATTTATGTAATACTCATTGTGTGATGATTATGGACCTAATTAACAAGTTACTTCGCCAAAATAAAGTTTAAGTTAAGTTCGTCTCCAAAGGAGGAACCTTTGGTGACCAAAAGTTTATCCTTTATTTTTCGCTTGGATTCTTGCCAAATTCCTACTATAGTTCATTCTATTTACGTAATACTCATTGTATGATAATCATTGACCTAATTACCAAGTTACTTCCCCAAAATAAAGTTTAAGTTAAGTTCGTCTCCAAAGGAGGAACCTTTGGTGACCAAAAGTTTATCCTTTATTTTTCGCTTGGATTCTTGCCAAATTCCTACTATAGTTCATTCTATTTAAGTAATACTAATTGTGTGATGTTTATGGACCTAATTAACAAGTTACTTTCCGATAATAAAGTTTAACTTAAGTTCGTCTCCAAAGTAGGAACCTTTGGTGACCAAAAGTTTATCCTTCCTTTTTCGCTTGGTTGCTTGCCAAATTCCTACTATAGTTCATTCTATTTATGTAATACTCATTGTGTGATGATTATGGACCTAATTAACAAGTTACTTCGCCAAAATAAAGTTTAAGTTAAGTTCGTCTCCAAAGGAGGAACCTTTGGTGACCAAAAGTTTATCCTTTATTTTTCGCTTGGATTCTTGCCAAATTCCTACTATAGTTCATTCTATTTACGTAATACTCATTGTATGATAATCATTGACCTAATTACCAAGTTACTTCCCCAAAATAAAGTTTAAGTTAAGTTCGTCTCCAAAGGAGGAACCTTTGGTGACCAAAAGTTTATCCTTTATTTTTCGCTTGGATTCTTGCCAAATTCCTACTATAGTTCATTCTATTTAAGTAATACTAATTGTGTGATGTTTATGGACCTAATTAACAAGTTACTTTCCGATAATAAAGTTTAACTTAAGTTCGTCTCCAAAGTAGGAACCTTTGGTGACCAAAAGTTTATCCTTCCTTTTTCGCTTGGATTCTTCCCAAATTCCTACTATAGTTCATTCTATTTACGTAATACTCATTGTATGATAATCATTGACCTAATTACCAAGTTACTTCCCCAAAATAAAGTTTAAGTTAAGTTCGTCTCCAAAGGAGGAACCTTTGGTGACCAAAATTTTATCCTTCCTTTTTCGCTTGGTTTCTTGCCAAATTCCTACTATAGTCATTCTATTTATGTAATACTCATTGTCTGATGATTATGGACCTAATTAACAAGTTACTTCCCCATAATAAAGTTTAAGTTAAGTTCGTCTCCAAAGGAGGAACCTTTGGTGACCAAAATTTTATCCATCCTTTTTCGCTTGGTTTCTTGCCAAATTCCTACTATAGTTCATTCTATTTATGTAATACTAATTGTATGATGATTATTGACCTAATTAACAAGTTAGTTCAGGATAATAAATTTTAACTTAAGTTCGTCTCCAAAGGAGGAACCTTTGGTGACCAAAAATTTATCCATCCTTTTTCGCTTGGTTTCTTGCCAAATTCCTACTATAGTTCATTCTATTTATGTAATACTAATTGTATGATGATTATTGACCTAATTAACAAGTTAGTTCAGGATAATAAATTTTAACTTAAGTTCGTCTCCAAAGTAGGAACCTTTGGTGACCAAAATTTTATCCTACCTTTTTGGCTTGGATTCTTCCCAAATTCCTACTATAGTTCATTCTATTTACGTAATACTCATTGTATGATAATCATTGACCTAATTACCAAGTTACTTTCCCAAAATAAAGTTTAAGTTAAGTTCGTCTCCAAAGGAGGAACCTTTGGTGACCAAAATTTTATCCATCCTTTTTCGCTTGGTTTCTTGCCAAATTCCTACTATAGTTCATTCTATTTATGTAATACTAATTGTATGATGATTATTGACCTAATTAACAAGTTAGTTCCCGATAATAAAGTTTAACTTAAGTTCGTCTCCAAAGGAGGAACCTTTGGTGACCAAAAATTTATCCATCCTTTTTCGCTTGGTTTCTTGCCAAATTCCTACTATAGTTCATTCTATTTATGTAATACTAATTGTATGATGATTATTGACCTAATTAACAAGTTAGTTCAGGATAATAAATTTTAACTTAAGTTCGTCTCCAAAGTAGGAACCTTTGGTGACCAAAATTTTATCCTACCTTTTTGGCTTGGTTTCTTCCCAAATTCCAACTATAGTTCATTCTCTTTAAGTAATACTCGTTGTATGATGATTATGGACCTAATTAACAAGTTACTTCCCCATAATAAAGTTTAACGTAAGTTCGTCTCCAAAGGAGGAACCTTTGGTGACCAAAATTTTATCCTACCTTTTTGGCTTGGTTCTTCCCAAATTCCTACTATAGTTCATTCTATTTATGTAATACTCATTGTATGATGATTATGGACCTAATTAACAAGTTACTTCCCAATAATAAAGTTTAAGTTAAGTTCGTCTCCAAAGGAGGAACCTTTGGTGACCAAAATTTTATCCTTCCTTTTTCGCTTGGTTGCTTGCCAAATTCCTACTATAGTTCATTCTATTTATGTAATACTCATTGTGTGATGATTATGGACCTAATTAACAAGTTACTTCGCCAAAATAAAGTTTAAGTTAAGTTCGTCTCCAAAGGAGGAACCTTTGGTGACCAAAAGTTTATCCTTTATTTTTCGCTTGGATTCTTGCCAAATTCCTACTATAGTTCATTCTATTTACGTAATACTCATTGTATGATAATCATTGACCTAATTACCAAGTTACTTCCCCAAAATAAAGTTTAAGTTAAGTTCGTCTCCAAAGGAGGAACCTTTGGTGACCAAAAGTTTATCCTTTATTTTTCGCTTGGATTCTTGCCAAATTCCTACTATAGTTCATTCTATTTAAGTAATACTAATTGTGTGATGTTTATGGACCTAATTAACAAGTTACTTTCCGATAATAAAGTTTAACTTAAGTTCGTCTCCAAAGTAGGAACCTTTGGTGACCAAAAGTTTATCCTTCCTTTTTCGCTTGGATTCTTCCCAAATTCCTACTATAGTTCATTCTATTTACGTAATACTCATTGTATGATAATCATTGACCTAATTACCAAGTTACTTCCCCAAAATAAAGTTTAAGTTAAGTTCGTCACCAAAGGAGGAACCTTTGGTGACCAAAATTTTATCCTTCCTTTTTCGCTTGGTTTCTTGCCAAATTCCTACTATAGTCATTCTATTTATGTAATACTCATTGTCTGATGATTATGGACCTAATTAACAAGTTACTTCCCCATAATAAAGTTTAAGTTAAGTTCGTCTCCAAAGGAGGAACCTTTGGTGACCAAAAGTTTATCCTTCCTTTTTCGCTTGGATTCTTGCCAAATTCCTACTATAGTTCATTCTATTTATGTAATACTAATTGTATGATGATTAGTGACCTAATTAACAAGTTACTTCCCGATAATAAAGTTTAACTTAAGTTCGTCTCCAAAGTAGGAACCTTTGGTGACCAAAATTTTATCCTACCTTTTTGGCTTGGTTTCTTCCCAAATTCCTACTATAGTTCATTCTATTTATGTAATACTCATTGTATGATGTTTATGGACCTAATTAACAAGTTACTTTCCGATAATAAAGTTTAACTTAAGTTCGTCTCCAAAGTAGGAACCTTTGGTGACCAAAAGTTTATCCTTCCTTTTTCGCTTGGATTCTTCCCAAATTCCTACTATAGTTCAGTCTATTTAAGTAATACTAATTGTGTGATGTTTATGGACCTAATTAACAAGTTACTTTCCGATAATAAAGTTTAACTTAAGTTCGTCTCCAAAGGAGGAACCTTTGGAGGCCAAAAGTTTATCCTTCCTTTTTCGCTTGGATTCTTCCCAAATTCCTACTATAGTTCATTCTATTTACGTAATACTCATTGTATGATGATTATTGACCTAATTAACAAGTTACTTTCCCAAAATAAAGTTTAAGTTAAGTTCGTCTCCAAAGGAGGAAACTTTGGTGACCAAAATTTTATCCATCCTTTTTCGCTTGGTTTCTTGCCAAATTCCTACTATAGTTCATTCTATTTATGTAATACTAATTGTATGATGATTATTGACCTAATTAACAACTTAGTTCCCGATAATAAAGTTTAACTTAAGTTCGTCTCCAAAGGAGGAACCTTTGGTGACCAAAATTTTATCCATCCTTTTTCGCTTGGTTTCTTGCCAAATTCCTACTATAGTTCATTCTATTTATGTAATACTAATTGTATGATGATTATTGACCTAATTAACAAGTTAGTTCCCGATAATAAAGTTTAACTTAAGTTCGTCTCCAAAGTAGGAACCTTTGGTGACCAAAATTTTATCCTACCTTTTTGGCTTGGTTTCTTCCCAAATTCCTACTATAGTTCATTCTCTTTATGTAATACTCGTTGTATGATGATTATGGACCTAATTAACAAGTTACTTCCCCATAATAAAGTTTAACGTAAGTTCGTCTCCAAAGGAGGAACCTTTGGTGACCAAAATTTTATCCTACCTTTTTGGCTTGGTTTCTTCCCAAATTCCTACTATAGTTCATTCTATTTATGTAATACTCATTGTATGATGATTATGGACCTAATTAACAAGTTACTTCCCCATAATAAAGTTTAAGTTATGTTCGTCTCCAAAGGAGGAACCTTTGGTGACCAAAATTTTATCCTTCCTTTTTCGCTTGCTTTCTTGCCAAATTCCTACTATAGTTCATTCTATTTATGTAATACTCATTGTATGATGATTATGGACCTAATTAACAAGTTACTTTCCGATAATAAAGTTTAACTTAAGTTCGTCTCCAAAGGAGGAACCTTTGGTGACCAAAAGTTTATCCTTCCTTTTTCGCTTGGATTCTTCCCAAATTCCTACTATAGTTCATTCTATTTAAGTAATACTAATTGTGTGATGTTTATGGACCTAATTAACAAGTATCTTTCCGATAATAAAGTTTAACTTAAGTTCGTCTCCAAAGGAGGAACCTTTGGTGACCAAAAGTTTATCCTTCCTTTTTCGCTTGGATTCTTCCCAAATTCCTACTATAGTTCATTCTATTTACGTAATACTCATTGTATGATGATTATTGACCTAATTAACAAGTTACTTTCCCAAAATAAAGTTTAAGTTAAGTTCGTCTCCCAAGGAGGAACCTTTGGTGACCAAAATTTTATCCATCCTTTTTCGCTTGGTTTCTTGCCAAATTCCTACTATAGTTCATTCTATTTATGTAATACTAATTGTATGATGATTATTGACCTAATTAACAAGTTAGTTCCCGATAATAAAGTTTAACTTAAGTTCGTCTCCAAAGGAGGAACCTTTGGTGACCAAAAATTTATCCATCCTTTTTCGCTTGGTTTCTTGCCAAATTCCTACTATAGTTCATTCTATTTATGTAATACTAATTGTATGATGATTATTGACCTAATTAACAAGTTAGTTCAGGATAATAAATTTTAACTTAAGTTCGTCTCCAAAGTAGGAACCTTTGGTGACCAAAATTTTATCCTACCTTTTTGGCTTGGTTTCTTCCCAAATTCCAACTATAGTTCATTCTCTTTATGTAATACTCGTTGTATGATGATTATGGACCTAATTAACAAGTTACTTCCCCATAATAAAGTTTAACGTAAGTTCGTCTCCAAAGGAGGAACCTTTGGTGACCAAAATTTTATCCTACCTTTTTGGCTTGGTTCTTCCCAAATTCCTACTATAGTTCATTCTATTTATGTAATACTCATTGTATGATGATTATGGACCTAATTAACAAGTTACTTCCCAATAATAAAGTTTAAGTTAAGTTCGTCTCCAAAGGAGGAACCTTTGGTGACCAAAATTTTATCCTTCCTTTTTCGCTTGGTTGCTTGCCAAATTCCTACTATAGTTCATTCTATTTATGTAATACTCATTGTGTGATGATTATGGACCTAATTAACAAGTTACTTCGCCAAAATAAAGTTTAAGTTAAGTTCGTCTCCAAAGGAGGAACCTTTGGTGACCAAAAGTTTATCCTTTATTTTTCGCTTGGATTCTTGCCAAATTCCTACTATAGTTCATTCTATTTACGTAATACTCATTGTATGATAATCATTGACCTAATTACCAAGTTACTTCCCCAAAATAAAGTTTAAGTTAAGTTCGTCTCCAAAGGAGGAACCTTTGGTGACCAAAATTTTATCCTTCCTTTTTCGCTTGGTTTCTTGCCAAATTCCTACTATAGCCATTCTATTTATGTAATACTCATTGTGTGATGATTATGGACCTAATTAACAAGTTACTTCGCCAAAATAAAGTTTAAGTTAAGTTCGTCTCCAAAGGAGGAACCTTTGGTGACCAAAAGTTTATCCTTTATTTTTCGCTTGGATTCTTGCCAAATTCCTACTATAGTTCATTCTATTTACGTAATACTCATTGTATGATAATCATTGACCTAATTACCAAGTTACTTCCCCAAAATAAAGTTTAAGTTAAGTTCGTCTCCAAAGGAGGAACCTTTGGTGACCAAAAGTTTATCCTTTATTTTTCGCTTGGATTCTTGCCAAATTCCTACTATAGTTCATTCTATTTAAGTAATACTAATTGTGTGATGTTTATGGACCTAATTAACAAGTTACTTTCCGATAATAAAGTTTAACTTAAGTTCGTCTCCAAAGTAGGAACCTTTGGTGACCAAAAGTTTATCCTTCCTTTTTCGCTTGGATTCTTCCCAAATTCCTACTATAGTTCATTCTATTTACGTAATACTCATTGTATGATAATCATTGACCTAATTACCAAGTTACTTCCCCAAAATAAAGTTTAAGTTAAGTTCGTCACCAAAGGAGGAACCTTTGGTGACCAAAATTTTATCCTTCCTTTTTCGCTTGGTTTCTTGCCAAATTCCTACTATAGTCATTCTATTTATGTAATACTCATTGTCTGATGATTATGGACCTAATTAACAAGTTACTTCCCCATAATAAAGTTTAAGTTAAGTTCGTCTCCAAAGGAGGAACCTTTGGTGACCAAAAGTTTATCCTTCCTTTTTCGCTTGGATTCTTGCCAAATTCCTACTATAGTTCATTCTATTTATGTAATACTAATTGTATGATGATTATTGACCTAATTAACAAGTTACTTCCCGATAATAAAGTTTAACTTAAGTTCGTCTCCAAAGTAGGAACCTTTGGTGACCAAAATTTTATCCTACCTTTTTGGCTTGGTTTCTTCCCAAATTCCTACTATAGTTCATTCTATTTATGTAATACTCATTGTATGATGTTTATGGACCTAATTAACAAGTTACTTTCCGATAATAAAGTTTAACTTAAGTTCGTCTCCAAAGTAGGAACCTTTGGTGACCAAAAGTTTATCCTTCCTTTTTCGCTTGGATTCTTCCCAAATTCCTACTATTGTTCAGTCTATTTAAGTAATACTAATTGTGTGATGTTTATGGACCTAATTAACAAGTTACTTTCCGATAATAAAGTTTAACTTAAGTTCGTCTCCAAAGGAGGAACCTTTGGTGGCCAAAAGTTTATCCTTCCTTTTTCGCTTGGATTCTTCCCAAATTCCTACTATAGTTCATTCTATTTACGTAATACTCATTGTATGATGATTATTGACCTAATTAACAAGTTACTTTCCCAAAATAAAGTTTAAGTTAAGTTCGTCTCCAAAGGAGGAAACTTTGGTGACCAAAATTTTATCCATCCTTTTTCGCTTGGTTTCTTGCCAAATTCCTACTATAGTTCATTCTATTTATGTAATACTAATTGTATGATGATTATTGACCTTATTAACAACTTAGTTCCCGATAATAAAGTTTAACTTAAGTTCGTCTCCAAAGGAGGAACCTTTGGTGACCAAAATTTTATCCATCCTTTTTCGCTTGGTTTCTTGCCAAATTCCTACTATAGTTCATTCTATTTATGTAATACTAATTGTATGATGATTATTGACCTAATTAACAAGTTAGTTCCCGATAATAAAGTTTAACTTAAGTTCGTCTCCAAAGTAGGAACCTTTGGTGACCAAAATTTTATCCTACCTTTTTGGCTTGGTTTCTTCCCAAATTCCTACTATAGTTCATTCTCTTTATGTAATACTCGTTGTATGATGATTATGGACCTAATTAACAAGTTACTTCCCCATAATAAAGTTTAACGTAAGTTCGTCTCCAAAGGAGGAACCTTTGGTGACCAAAATTTTATCCTACCTTTTTGGCTTGGTTTCTTCCCAAATTCCTACTATAGTTCATTCTATTTATGTAATACTCATTGTATGATGATTATGGACCTAATTAACAAGTTACTTCCCCATAATAAAGTTTAAGTTATGTTCGTCTCCAAAGGAGGAACCTTTGGTGACCAAAATTTTATCCTTCCTTTTTCGCTTGCTTTCTTGCCAAATTCCTACTATAGTTCATTCTATTTATGTAATACTCATTGTATGATGATTATGGACCTAATTAACAAGTTACTTTCCGATAATAAAGTTTAACTTAAGTTCGTCTCCAAAGGAGGAACCTTTGGTGACCAAAAGTTTATCCTTCCTTTTTCGCTTGGATTCTTCCCAAATTCCTACTATAGTTCATTCTATTTAAGTAATACTAATTGTGTGATGTTTATGGACCTAATTAACAAGTATCTTTCCGATAATAAAGTTTAACTTAAGTTCGTCTCCAAAGGAGGAACCTTTGGTGACCAAAAGTTTATCCTTCCTTTTTCGCTTGGATTCTTCCCAAATTCCTACTATAGTTCATTCTATTTACGTAATACTCATTGTATGATGATTATTGACCTAATTAACAAGTTACTTTCCCAAAATAAAGTTTAAGTTAAGTTCGTCTCCCAAGGAGGAACCTTTGGTGACCAAAATTTTATCCATCCTTTTTCGCTTGGTTTCTTGCCAAATTCCTACTATAGTTCATTCTATTTATGTAATACTAATTGTATGATGATTATTGACCTAATTAACAAGTTAGTTCCCGATAATAAAGTTTAACTTAAGTTCGTCTCCAAAGGAGGAACCTTTGGTGACCAAAAATTTATCCATCCTTTTTCGCTTGGTTTCTTGCCAAATTCCTACTATAGTTCATTCTATTTATGTAATACTAATTGTATGATGATTATTGACCTAATTAACAAGTTAGTTCAGGATAATAAATTTTAACTTAAGTTCGTCTCCAAAGTAGGAACCTTTGGTGACCAAAATTTTATCCTACCTTTTTGGCTTGGTTTCTTCCCAAATTCCAACTATAGTTCATTCTCTTTATGTAATACTCGTTGTATGATGATTATGGACCTAATTAACAAGTTACTTCCCCATAATAAAGTTTAACGTAAGTTCGTCTCCAAAGGAGGAACCTTTGGTGACCAAAATTTTATCCTACCTTTTTGGCTTGGTTCTTCCCAAAGTCCTACTATAGTTCATTCTATTTATGTAATACTCATTGTATGATGATTATGGACCTAATTAACAAGTTACTTCCCAATAATAAAGTTTAAGTTAAGTTCGTCTCCAAAGGAGGAACCTTTGGTGACCAAAATTTTATCCTTCCTTTTTCGCTTGGTTGCTTGCCAAATTCCTACTATAGTTCATTCTATTTATGTAATACTCATTGTGTGATGATTATGGACCTAATTAACAAGTTACTTCGCCAAAATAAAGTTTAAGTTAAGTTCGTCTCCAAAGGAGGAACCTTTGGTGACCAAAAGTTTATCCTTTATTTTTCGCTTGGATTCTTGCCAAATTCCTACTATAGTTCATTCTATTTACGTAATACTCATTGTATGATAATCATTGACCTAATTACCAAGTTACTTCCCCAAAATAAAGTTTAAGTTAAGTTCGTCTCCAAAGGAGGAACCTTTGGTGACCAAAAGTTTATCCTTTATTTTTCGCTTGGATTCTTGCCAAATTCCTACTATAGTTCATTCTATTTAAGTAATACTAATTGGGTGATGTTTATGGACCTAATTAACAAGTTACTTTCCGATAATAAAGTTTAACTTAAGTTCGTCTCCAAAGTAGGAACCTTTGGTGACCAAAAGTTTATCCTTCCTTTTTCGCTTGGATTCTTCCCAAATTCCTACTATAGTTCATTCTATTTACGTAATACTCATTGTATGATAATCATTGACCTAATTACCAAGTTACTTCCCCAAAATAAAGTTTAAGTTAAGTTCGTCTCCAAAGGAGGAACCTTTGGTGACCAAAATTTTATCCTTCCTTTTTCGCTTGGTTTCTTGCCAAATTCCTACTATAGTCATTCTATTTATGTAATACTCATTGTCTGATGATTATGGACCTAATTAACAAGTTACTTCCCCATAATAAAGTTTAAGTTAAGTTCGTCTCCAAAGGAGGAACCTTTGGTGACCAAAATTTTATCCTTCCTTTTTCGCTTGGATTCTTGCCAAATTCCTACTATAGTTCATTCTATTTATGTAATACTAATTGTATGATGATTATTGACCTAATTAACAAGTTACTTCCCGATAATAAAGTTTAACTTAAGTTCGTCTCCAAAGTAGGAACCTTTGGTGACCAAAATTTTATCCTACCTTTTTGGCTTGGTTTCTTCCCAAATTCCTACTATAGTTCATTCTATTTATGTAATACTCATTGTATGATGTTTATGGACCTAATTAACAAGTTACTTTCCGATAATAAAGTTTAACTTAAGTTCGTCTCCAAAGTAGGAACCTTTGGTGACCAAAAGTTTATCCTTCCTTTTTCGCTTGGATTCTTCCCAAATTCCTACTATAGTTCAGTCTATTTAAGTAATACTAATTGTGTGATGTTTATGGACCTAATTAACAAGTTACTTTCCGATAATAAAGTTTAACTTAAGTTCGTCTCCAAAGGAGGAACCTTTGGTGACCAAAAGTTTATCCTTCCTTTTTCGCTTGGATTCTTCCCAAATTCCTACTATAGTTCATTCTATTTACGTAATACTCATTGTATGATGATTATTGACCTAATTAACAAGTTACTTTCCCAAAATAAAGTTTAAGTTAAGTTCGTCTCCAAAGGAGGAAACTTTGGTGACCAAAATTTTATCCATCCTTTTTCGCTTGGTTTCTTGCCAAATTCCTACTATAGTTCATTCTATTTATGTAATACTAATTGTATGATGATTATTGACCTAATTAACAACTTAGTTCCCGATAATAAAGTTTAACTTAAGTTCGTCTCCAAAGGAGGAACCTTTGGTGACCAAAAATTTATCCATCCTTTTTCGCTTGGTTTCTTGCCAAATTCCTACTATAGTTCATTCTATTTATGTAATACTAATTGTATGATGATTATTGACCTAATTAACAAGTTAGTTCAGGATAATAAATTTTAACTTAAGTTCGTCTCCAAAGTAGGAACCTTTGGTGACCAAAATTTTATCCTACCTTTTTGGCTTGGTTTCTTCCCAAATTCCAACTATAGTTCATTCTCTTTATGTAATACTCGTTGTATGATGATTATGGACCTAATTAACAAGTTACTTCCCCATAATAAAGTTTAACGTAAGTTCGTCTCCAAAGGAGGAACCTTTGGTGACCAAAATTTTATCCTACCTTTTTGGCTTGGTTCTTCCCAAAGTCCTACTATAGTTCATTCTATTTATGTAATACTCATTGTATGATGATTATGGACCTAATTAACAAGTTACTTCCCAATAATAAAGTTTAAGTTAAGTTCGTCTCCAAAGGAGGAACCTTTGGTGACCAAAATTTTATCCTTCCTTTTTCGCTTGGTTGCTTGCCAAATTCCTACTATAGTTCATTCTATTTATGTAATACTCATTGTGTGATGATTATGGACCTAATTAACAAGTTACTTCGCCAAAATAAAGTTTAAGTTAAGTTCGTCTCCAAAGGAGGAACCTTTGGTGACCAAAAGTTTATCCTTTATTTTTCGCTTGGATTCTTGCCAAATTCCTACTATAGTTCATTCTATTTACGTAATACTCATTGTATGATAATCATTGACCTAATTACCAAGTTACTTCCCCAAAATAAAGTTTAAGTTAAGTTCGTCTCCAAAGGAGGAACCTTTGGTGACCAAAAGTTTATCCTTTATTTTTCGCTTGGATTCTTGCCAAATTCCTACTATAGTTCATTCTATTTAAGTAATACTAATTGGGTGATGTTTATGGACCTAATTAACAAGTTACTTTCCGATAATAAAGTTTAACTTAAGTTCGTCTCCAAAGTAGGAACCTTTGGTGACCAAAAGTTTATCCTTCCTTTTTCGCTTGGATTCTTCCCAAATTCCTACTATAGTTCATTCTATTTACGTAATACTCATTGTATGATAATCATTGACCTAATTACCAAGTTACTTCCCCAAAATAAAGTTTAAGTTAAGTTCGTCTCCAAAGGAGGAACCTTTGGTGACCAAAATTTTATCCTTCCTTTTTCGCTTGGTTTCTTGCCAAATTCCTACTATAGTCATTCTATTTATGTAATACTCATTGTCTGATGATTATGGACCTAATTAACAAGTTACTTCCCCATAATAAAGTTTAAGTTAAGTTCGTCTCCAAAGGAGGAACCTTTGGTGACCAAAATTTTATCCTTCCTTTTTCGCTTGGATTCTTGCCAAATTCCTACTATAGTTCATTCTATTTATGTAATACTAATTGTATGATGATTATTGACCTAATTAACAAGTTACTTCCCGATAATAAAGTTTAACTTAAGTTCGTCTCCAAAGTAGGAACCTTTGGTGACCAAAATTTTATCCTACCTTTTTGGCTTGGTTTCTTCCCAAATTCCTACTATAGTTCATTCTATTTATGTAATACTCATTGTATGATGTTTATGGACCTAATTAACAAGTTACTTTCCGATAATAAAGTTTAACTTAAGTTCGTCTCCAAAGTAGGAACCTTTGGTGACCAAAAGTTTATCCTTCCTTTTTCGCTTGGATTCTTCCCAAATTCCTACTATAGTTCAGTCTATTTAAGTAATACTAATTGTGTGATGTTTATGGACCTAATTAACAAGTTACTTTCCGATAATAAAGTTTAACTTAAGTTCGTCTCCAAAGGAGGAACCTTTGGTGACCAAAAGTTTATCCTTCCTTTTTCGCTTGGATTCTTCCCAAATTCCTACTATAGTTCATTCTATTTACGTAATACTCATTGTATGATGATTATTGACCTAATTAACAAGTTACTTTCCCAAAATAAAGTTTAAGTTAAGTTCGTCTCCAAAGGAGGAAACTTTGGTGACCAAAATTTTATCCATCCTTTTTCGCTTGGTTTCTTGCCAAATTCCTACTATAGTTCATTCTATTTATGTAATACTAATTGTATGATGATTATTGACCTAATTAACAACTTAGTTCCCGATAATAAAGTTTAACTTAAGTTCGTCTCCAAAGGAGGAACCTTTGGTGACCAAAATTTTATCCATCCTTTTTCGCTTGGTTTCTTGCCAAATTCCTACTATAGTTCATTCTATTTATGTAATACTAATTGTATGATGATTATTGACCTAATTAACAAGTTAGTTCCTGATAATAAAGTTTAACTTAAGTTCGTCTCCAAAGGAGGAAACTTTGGTGACCAAAATTTTATCCATCCTTTTTCGCTTGGTTTCTTGCCAAATTCCTACTATAGTTCATTCTATTTATGTAATACTAATTGTATGATGATTATTGACCTAATTAACAACTTAGTTCCCGATAATAAAGTTTAACTTAAGTTCGTCTCCAAAGGAGGAACCTTTGGTGACCAAAAATTTATCCATCCTTTTTCGCTTGGTTTCTTGCCAAATTCCTACTATAGTTCATTCTATTTATGTAATACTAATTGTATGATGATTATTGACCTAATTAACAAGTTAGTTCAGGATAATAAATTTTAACTTAAGTTCGTCTCCAAAGTAGGAACCTTTGGTGACCAAAATTTTATCCTACCTTTTTGGCTTGGTTTCTTCCCAAATTCCAACTATAGTTCATTCTCTTTATGTAATACTCGTTGTATGATGATTATGGACCTAATTAACAAGTTACTTCCCCATAATAAAGTTTAACGTAAGTTCGTCTCCAAAGGAGGAACCTTTGGTGACCAAAATTTTATCCTACCTTTTTGGCTTGGTTCTTCCCAAAGTCCTACTATAGTTCATTCTATTTATGTAATACTCATTGTATGATGATTATGGACCTAATTAACAAGTTACTTCCCAATAATAAAGTTTAAGTTAAGTTCGTCTCCAAAGGAGGAACCTTTGGTGACCAAAATTTTATCCTTCCTTTTTCGCTTGGTTGCTTGCCAAATTCCTACTATAGTTCATTCTATTTATGTAATACTCATTGTGTGATGATTATGGACCTAATTAACAAGTTACTTCGCCAAAATAAAGTTTAAGTTAAGTTCGTCTCCAAAGGAGGAACCTTTGGTGACCAAAAGTTTATCCTTTATTTTTCGCTTGGATTCTTGCCAAATTCCTACTATAGTTCATTCTATTTACGTAATACTCATTGTATGATAATCATTGACCTAATTACCAAGTTACTTCCCCAAAATAAAGTTTAAGTTAAGTTCGTCTCCAAAGGAGGAACCTTTGGTGACCAAAAGTTTATCCTTTATTTTTCGCTTGGATTCTTGCCAAATTCCTACTATAGTTCATTCTATTTAAGTAATACTAATTGGGTGATGTTTATGGACCTAATTAACAAGTTACTTTCCGATAATAAAGTTTAACTTAAGTTCGTCTCCAAAGTAGGAACCTTTGGTGACCAAAAGTTTATCCTTCCTTTTTCGCTTGGATTCTTCCCAAATTCCTACTATAGTTCATTCTATTTACGTAATACTCATTGTATGATAATCATTGACCTAATTACCAAGTTACTTCCCCAAAATAAAGTTTAAGTTAAGTTCGTCTCCAAAGGAGGAACCTTTGGTGACCAAAATTTTATCCTTCCTTTTTCGCTTGGTTTCTTGCCAAATTCCTACTATAGTCATTCTATTTATGTAATACTCATTGTCTGATGATTATGGACCTAATTAACAAGTTACTTCCCCATAATAAAGTTTAAGTTAAGTTCGTCTCCAAAGGAGGAACCTTTGGTGACCAAAATTTTATCCTTCCTTTTTCGCTTGGATTCTTGCCAAATTCCTACTATAGTTCATTCTATTTATGTAATACTAATTGTATGATGATTATTGACCTAATTAACAAGTTACTTCCCGATAATAAAGTTTAACTTAAGTTCGTCTCCAAAGTAGGAACCTTTGGTGACCAAAATTTTATTCTACCTTTTTGGCTTGGTTTCTTCCCAAATTCCTACTATAGTTCATTCTATTTATGTAATACTCATTGTATGATGTTTATGGACCTAATTAACAAGTTACTTTCCGATAATAAAGTTTAACTTAAGTTCGTCTCCAAAGTAGGAACCTTTGGTGACCAAAAGTTTATCCTTCCTTTTTCGCTTGGATTCTTCCCAAATTCCTACTATAGTTCAGTCTATTTAAGTAATACTAATTGTGTGATGTTTATGGACCTAATTAACAAGTTACTTTCCGATAATAAAGTTTAACTTAAGTTCGTCTCCAAAGGAGGAACCTTTGGTGACCAAAAGTTTATCCTTCCTTTTTCGCTTGGATTCTTCCCAAATTCCTACTATAGTTCATTCTATTTACGTAATACTCATTGTATGATGATTATTGACCTAATTAACAAGTTACTTTCCCAAAATAAAGTTTAAGTTAAGTTCGTCTCCAAAGGAGGAAACTTTGGTGACCAAAATTTTATCCATCCTTTTTCG
Organism: Medicago sativa; assembly: GCF_051527215.1. Taxonomy (NCBI): domain Eukaryota; kingdom Viridiplantae; phylum Streptophyta; class Magnoliopsida; order Fabales; family Fabaceae; genus Medicago; species Medicago sativa. Next base: position 44,164,912 of record NC_140752.1, on the reverse strand, counting down.
CTTGGTTTCTTGCCAAATTCCTACTATAGTTCATTCTATTTATGTAATACTAATTGTATGATGATTATTGACCTAATTAACAACTTAGTTCCCGATAATAAAGTTTAACTTAAGTTCGTCTCCAAAGGAGGAACCTTTGGTGACCAAAATTTTATCCATCCTTTTTCGCTTGGTTTCTTGCCAAATTCCTACTATAGTTCATTCTATTTATGTAATACTAATTGTATGATGATTATTGACCTAATTAACAAGTTAGTTCCTGATAATAAAGTTTAACTTAAGTTCGTCTCCAAAGGAGGAAACTTTGGTGACCAAAATTTTATCCATCCTTTTTCGCTTGGTTTCTTGCCAAATTCCTACTATAGTTCATTCTATTTATGTAATACTAATTGTATGATGATTATTGACCTAATTAACAACTTAGTTCCCGATAATAAAGTTTAACTTAAGTTCGTCTCCAAAGGAGGAACCTTTGGTGACCAAAATTTTATCCATCCTTTTTCGCTTGGTTTCTTGCCAAATTCCTACTATAGTTCATTCTATTTATGTAATACTAATTGTATGATGATTATTGACCTAATTAACAAGTTACTTCCCGATAATAAAGTTTAACTTAAGTTCGTCTCCAAAGTAGGAACCTTTGGTGACCAAAATTTTATCCTACCTTTTTGGCTTGGTTTCTTCCCAAATTCCTACTATAGTTCATTCTATTTATGTAATACTCATTGTATGATGTTTATGGACCTAATTAACAAGTTACTTTCCGATAATAAAGTTTAACTTAAGTTCGTCTCCAAAGTAGGAACCTTTGGTGACCAAAAGTTAATGCTTCCTTATTCGCTTGGATTCTTCCCAAATTCCTACTATAGTTCAGTCTATTTAAGTAATACTAATTGTGTGATGTTTATGGACCTAATTAACAAGTTACTTTCCGATAATAAAGTTTAACTTAAGTTCGTCTCCAAAGGAGGAACCTTTGGTGACCAAAAGTTTATCCTTCCTTTTTCGCTTGGATTCTTCCCAAATTCCTACTATAGTTCATTCTATTTACGTAATACTCATTGTATGATGATTATTGACCTAATTAACAAGTTACTTTCCCAAAATAAAGTTTAAGTTAAGTTCGTCTCCAAAGGAGGAAACTTTGGTGACCAAAATTTTATCCATCCTTTTTCGCTTGGTTTCTTGCCAAATTCCTACTATAGTTCATTCTATTTATGTAATACTAATTGTATGATGATTATTGACCTAATTAACAACTTAGTTCCCGATAATAAAGTTTAACTTAAGTTCGTCTCCAAAGGAGGAACCTTTGGTGACCAAAATTTTATCCATCCTTTTTCGCTTGGTTTCTTGCCAAATTCCTACTATAGTTCATTCTATTTATGTAATACTAATTGTATGATGATTATTGACCTAATTAACAAGTTAGTTCCTGATAATAAAGTTTAACTTAAGTTCGTCTCCAAAGGAGGAAACTTTGGTGACCAAAATTTTATCCATCCTTTTTCGCTTGGTTTCTTGCCAAATTCCTACTATAGTTCATTCTATTTATGTAATACTAATTGTATGATGATTATTGACCTAATTAACAACTTAGTTCCCGATAATAAAGTTTAACTTAAGTTCGTCTCCAAAGGAGGAACCTTTGGTGACCAAAATTTTATCCATCCTTTTTCGCTTGGTTTCTTGCCAAATTCCTACTATAGTTCATTCTATTTATGTAATACTAATTGTATGATGATTATTGACCTAATTAACAAGTTACTTCCCGATAATAAAGTTTAACTTAAGTTCGTCTCCAAAGTAGGAACCTTTGGTGACCAAAATTTTATCCTACCTTTTTGGCTTGGTTTCTTCCCAAATTCCTACTATAGTTCATTCTATTTATGTAATACTCATTGTATGATGTTTATGGACCTAATTAACAAGTTACTTTCCGATAATAAAGTTTAACTTAAGTTCGTCTCCAAAGTAGGAACCTTTGGTGACCAAAAGTTTATGCTTCCTTTTTCGCTTGGATTCTTCCCAAATTCCTACTATAGTTCAGTCTATTTAAGTAATACTAATTGTGTGATGTTTATGGACCTAATTAACAAGTTACTTTCCGATAATAAAGTTTAACTTAAGTTCGTCTCCAAAGGAGGAACCTTTGGTGACCAAAAGTTTATCCTTCCTTTTTCGCTTGGATTCTTCCCAAATTCCTACTATAGTTCATTCTATTTACGTAATACTCATTGTATGATGATTATTGACCTAATTAACAAGTTACTTTCCCAAAATAAAGTTTAAGTTAAGTTCGTCTCCAAAGGAGGAAACTTTGGTGACCAAAATTTTATCCATCCTTTTTCGCTTGGTTTCTTGCCAAATTCCTACTATAGTTCATTCTATTTATGTAATACTAATTGTATGATGATTATTGACCTAATTAACAACTTAGTTCCCGATAATAAAGTTTAACTTAAGTTCGTCTCCAAAGGAGGAACCTTTGGTGACCAAAATTTTATCCATCCTTTTTCGCTTGGTTTCTTGCCAAATTCCTACTATAGTTCATTCTATTTATGTAATACTAATTGTATGATGATTATTGACCTAATTAACAAGTTAGTTCCCGATAATAAAGTTTAACTTAAGTTCGTCTCCAAAGTAGGAACCTTTGGTGACCAAAATTTTATCCTACCTTTTTGGCTTGGTTTCTTCCCAAATTCCTACTATAGTTCATTCTCTTTATGTAATACTCGTTGTATGATGATTATGGACCTAATTAACAAGTTACTTCCCCATAATAAAGTTTAACGTAAGTTCGTCTCCAAAGGAGGAACCTTTGGTGACCAAAATTTTATCCTACCTTTTTGGCTTGGTTTCTTCCCAAATTCCTACTATAGTTCATTCTATTTATGTAATACTCATTGTATGATGATTATGGACCTAATTAACAAGTTACTTCCCCATAATAAAGTTTAAGTTATGTTCGTCTCCAAAGGAGGAACCTTTGGTGACCAAAATTTTATCCTTCCTTTTTCGCTTGCTTTCTTGCCAAATTCCTACTATAGTTCATTCTATTTATGTAATACTCATTGTATGATGATTATGGACCTAATTAACAAGTTACTTTCCGATAATAAAGTTTAACTTAAGTTCGTCTCCAAAGGAGGAACCTTTGGTGACCAAAAGTTTATCCTTCCTTTTTCGCTTGGATTCTTCCCAAATTCCTACTATAGTTCATTCTATTTAAGTAATACTAATTGTGTGATGTTTATGGACCTAATTAACAAGTATCTTTCCGATAATAAAGTTTAACTTAAGTTCGTCTCCAAAGGAGGAACCTTTGGTGACCAAAAGTTTGTCCTTCCTTTTTCGCTTGGATTCTTCCCAAATTCCTACTATAGTTCATTCTATTTACGTAATACTCATTGTATGATGATTATTGACCTAATTAACAAGTTACTTTCCCAAAATAAAGGTTAAGTTAAGTTCGTCTCCAAAGGAGGAACCTTTGGTGACCAAAATTTTATCCATCCTTTTTCGCTTGGTTTCTTGCCAAATTCCTACTATAGTTCATTCTATTTATGTAATACTAATTGTATGATGATTATTGACCTAATTAACAAGTTAGTTCCCGATAATAAAGTTTAACTTAAGTTCGTCTCCAAAGGAGGAACCTTTGGTGACCAAAATTTTATCCATCCTTTTTCGCTTGGTTTCTTGCCAAATTCCTACTATAGTTCATTCTATTTATGTAATACTAATTGTATGATGATTATTGACCTAATTAACAAGTTAGTTCAGGATAATAAATTTTAACTTAAGTTCGTCTCCAAAGTAGGAACCTTTGGTGACCAAAATTTTATCCTACCTTTTTGGCTTGGTTTCTTCCCAAATTCCAACTATAGTTCATTCTCTTTATGTAATACTCGTTGTATGATGATTATCGACCTAATTAACAAGTTACTTCCCCATAATAAAGTTTAACGTAAGTTCGTCTCCAAAGGAGGAACCTTTGGTGACCAAAATTTTATCCTACCTTTTTGGCTTGGTTCTTCCCAAATTCCTACTATAGTTCATTCTATTTATGTAATACTCATTGTATGATGATTATGGACCTAATTAACAAGTTACTTCCCAATAATAAAGTTTAAGTTAAGTTCGTCTCCAAAGGAGGAACCTTTGGTGACCAAAATTTTATCCTTCCTTTTTCGCTTGGTTGCTTGCCAAATTCCTACTATAGTTCATTCTATTTATGTAATACTCATTGTGTGATGATTATGGACCTAATTAACAAGTTACTTCGCCAAAATAAAGTTTAAGTTAAGTTCGTCTCCAAAGGAGGAACCTTTCGTGACCAAAAGTTTATCCTTTATTTTTCGCTTGGATTCTTGCCAAATTCCTACTATAGTTCATTCTATTTACGTAATACTCATTGTATGATAATCATTGACCTACTTACCAAGTTACTTCCCCAAAATAAAGTTTAAGTTAAGTTCGTCTCCAAAGGAGGAACCTTTGGTGACCAAAATTTTATCCTTCCTTTTTCGCTTGGTTTCTTGCCAAATTCCTACTATAGCCATTCTATTTATGTAATACTCATTGTGTGATGATTATGGACCTAATTAACAAGTTACTTCCCCATAACAAAGTATAAGTTAAGTTCGTCTCCAAAGGAGGAACCTTTGGTGACCAAAAGTTTATCCTTCCTTTTTCGCTTGGATTCTTGCCAAATTCCTACTATAGTTCATTCTATTTATGTAATACTAATTGTATGATGATTATTGACCTAATTAACAAGTTACTTCCCGATAATAAAGTTTAACTTAAGTTCGTCTCCAAAGTAGGAACCTTTGGTGACCAAAATTTTATCCTACCTTTTTGGCTTGGTTTCTTCCCAAATTCCTACTATAGTTCATTCTATTTATGTAATACTCATTGTATGATGTTTATGGACCTAATTAACATGTTACTTTCCGATAATAAAGTTTAACTTAAGTTCGTCTCCAAAGTAGGAACCTTTGGTGACCAAAAGTTTATCCTTCCTTTTTCGCTTGGATTCTTCCCAAATTCCTACTATAGTTCATTCTATTTACATAATACTCATTGTATGATAATCATTGACCTAATTACCAAGTTACTTAACCAAAATAAAGTTTAAGTTAAGTTCGTCTCCAAAGGAGGAACCTTTGGTGACCAAAATTTTATCCTTCCTTTTTCGCTTGGTTTCTTGCCAAATTCCTACTATAGTTCATTCTATTTATGTAATACTCATTGTGTGATGATTATGGACCTAATTTACAAGTTACTTCCCCATAATAAAGTTTAAGTTAAGTTCGTCTCCAAAGGAGGAACCTTTGGTGACCAAAAGTTTATCCTTCCTTTTTCGCTTGGATTCTTGCCAAATTCCTACTATAGTTCATTCTATTTATGTAATACTAATTGTATGATGATTATTGACCTAATTAACAAGTTACTTCCCGATAATAAAGTTTAACTTAAGTTCGTCTCCAAAGTAGGAACCTTTGGTGACCAAAATTTTATCCTACCTTTTTGGCTTGGTTTCTTCTCAAATTCCTACTATAGTTCATTCTATTTATGTAATACTCATTGTATGATGATTATGGACCTAATTAACAAGTTACTTCCCCACAATAAAGTTTAACGTAAGTTCGTCCCCAAAGGAGGAACCTTTGGTGACCAAAATTTTATCCTACCTTTTTGGCTGGGTTTCTTCCCAAATTCCTACTATAGTTCATTCTATCTATGTAATACTCATTGTATGATGATTATGGACCTAATTAACAAGTTACTTCCCCATAATAAAGTTTAAGTTAAGTTCGTCTCCAAAGGAGGAACCTTTGGGGACCAAAAGTTTATCCTTCCTTTTTCACTTGGATTCTTGCCAAATTCCTACTATAGTTCATTCTATTTATGTAATACTAATTGTATGATGATAATGGACCTAATTAACAAGTTACTTCCCGATAATAAAGTTTAACTTAAGTTCGTCTCCAAAGTAGGAACCTTTGGTGACCAAAATTTTATCCTACCTTTTTGGCTTGGTTTCTTCCCAAATTCCTACTATAGTTCATTCTATTCATGTAATACTCATTGTATGATGATTATGGACCTAATTAACAAGTTACTTCCCCATAAAAAAGTTTAAGTTAAGTTCGTCTCCAAAGGAGGAACATTTGGGGACCAAAATTTTATCCTTCCTTTTTCGCTTGGTTTCTTGCCAAATTCCTACTATGGTTCCTTCTATTTGTGTAATACTCATTGTGTGATGATTATGGACCTAATTAACAAGTTACTTCCCCATAATAAAGTTTAAGTTAAGTTCGTCTCCAAAGGAGGAACCTTTGGTGACCAAAAGTTTATCCTTTATTTTTCGATTGGATTCTTGCCAAATTCCTACTATAGTTCATTCTATTTAAGTAATACTAATTGTGTGATGTTTATGGTCCTAATTAACAAGTTACTTCCCCATAATAAAGTTTAACGTAAGTTCGTCTCCAAAGGAGGAACCTTTGGTGACCAAAAGTTTATCCTTCCTTTTTCGCTTGGATTCTTGCCAAATTCCTACTATAGTTCATTCTATTTATGTAATACTCATTGTGTGATGATTATGGACCTAATTAACAAGTTACTTCCCCAAAATAAAGTTTAAGTTAAGTTCGTCTCCAAAGGAGGAACCTTTGGTGACCAAAAGTTTGTCCTTTATTTTTCGCTTGGATTCTTGCCAAATTCCTACTATAGTTCATTCTATTTAAGTAATACTAATTGTGTGATGTTTATGGACCTAATTAACAAGTTACTTTCCGATAATAAAGTTTAACTTAAGTTCGTCTCCAAAGGAGGAACCTTTGGTGACCAAAAGTTTATCCTTCCTTTTTCGCTTGGATTCTTCCCAAATTCCTACTATAGTTCATTCTATTTAAGTAATACTAATTGTGTGATGTTTATGGACCTAATTAACAAGTATCTTTCCGATAATAAAGTTTAACTTAAGTTCGTCTCCAAAGGAGGAACCTTTGGTGACCAAAAGTTTATCCTTCCTTTTTCGCTTGGATTCTTCCCAAATTCCTACTATAGTTCATTCTATTTAAGTAATACTAATTGTGTGATGTTTATGGACCTAATTAACAAGTATCTTTCCGATAATAAAGTTTAACTTAAGTTCGTCTCCAAAGGAGGAACCTTTGGTGACCAAAAGTTTATCCTTCCTTTTTCGCTTGGATTCTTCCCAAATTCCTACTATAGTTCATTCTATTTACGTAATACTCATTGTATGATGATTATTGACCTAATTAACAAGTTACTTTCCCAAAATAAAGGTTAAGTTAAGTTCGTCTCCAAAGGAGGAACCTTTGGTGACCAAAATTTTATCCATCCTTTTTCGCTTGGTTTCTTGCCAAATTCCTACTATAGTTCATTCTATTTATGTAATACTAATTGTATGATGATTATTGACCTAATTAACAAGTTAGTTCCCGATAATAAAGTTTAACTTAAGTTCGTCTCCAAAGGAGGAACCTTTGGTGACCAAAATTTTATCCATCCTTTTTCGCTTGGTTTCTTGCCAAATTCCTACTATAGTTCATTCTATTTATGTAATACTAATTGTATGATGATTATTGACCTAATTAACAAGTTAGTTCAGGATAATAAATTTTAACTTAAGTTCGTCTCCAAAGTAGGAACCTTTGGTGACCAAAATTTTATCCTACCTTTTTGGCTTGGTTTCTTCCCAAATTCCAACTATAGTTCATTCTCTTTATGTAATACTCGTTGTATGATGATTATCGACCTAATTAACAAGTTACTTCCCCATAATAAAGTTTAACGTAAGTTCGTCTCCAAAGGAGGAACCTTTGGTGACCAAAATTTTATCCTACCTTTTTGGCTTGGTTCTTCCCAAATTCCTACTATAGTTCATTCTATTTATGTAATACTCATTGTATGATGATTATGGACCTAATTAACAAGTTACTTCCCAATAATAAAGTTTAAGTTAAGTTCGTCTCCAAAGGAGGAACCTTTGGTGACCAAAATTTTATCCTTCCTTTTTCGCTTGGTTGCTTGCCAAATTCCTACTATAGTTCATTCTATTTATGTAATACTCATTGTGTGATGATTATGGACCTAATTAACAAGTTACTTCGCCAAAATAAAGTTTAAGTTAAGTTCGTCTCCAAAGGAGGAACCTTTCGTGACCAAAAGTTTATCCTTTATTTTTCGCTTGGATTCTTGCCAAATTCCTACTATAGTTCATTCTATTTACGTAATACTCATTGTATGATAATCATTGACCTACTTACCAAGTTACTTCCCCAAAATAAAGTTTAAGTTAAGTTCGTCTCCAAAGGAGGAACCTTTGGTGACCAAAATTTTATCCTTCCTTTTTCGCTTGGTTTCTTGCCAAATTCCTACTATAGCCATTCTATTTATGTAATACTCATTGTGTGATGATTATGGACCTAATTAACAAGTTACTTCCCCATAACAAAGTATAAGTTAAGTTCGTCTCCAAAGGAGGAACCTTTGGTGACCAAAAGTTTATCCTTCCTTTTTCGCTTGGATTCTTGCCAAATTCCTACTATAGTTCATTCTATTTATGTAATACTAATTGTATGATGATTATTGACCTAATTAACAAGTTACTTCCCGATAATAAAGTTTAACTTAAGTTCGTCTCCAAAGTAGGAACCTTTGGTGACCAAAATTTTATCCTACCTTTTTGGCTTGGTTTCTTCCCAAATTCCTACTATAGTTCATTCTATTTATGTAATACTCATTGTATGATGTTTATGGACCTAATTAACATGTTACTTTCCGATAATAAAGTTTAACTTAAGTTCGTCTCCAAAGTAGGAACCTTTGGTGACCAAAAGTTTATCCTTCCTTTTTCGCTTGGATTCTTCCCAAATTCCTACTATAGTTCATTCTATTTACATAATACTCATTGTATGATAATCATTGACCTAATTACCAAGTTACTTAACCAAAATAAAGTTTAAGTTAAGTTCGTCTCCAAAGGAGGAACCTTTGGTGACCAAAATTTTATCCTTCCTTTTTCGCTTGGTTTCTTGCCAAATTCCTACTATAGTTCATTCTATTTATGTAATACTCATTGTGTGATGATTATGGACCTAATTTACAAGTTACTTCCCCATAATAAAGTTTAAGTTAAGTTCGTCTCCAAAGGAGGAACCTTTGGTGACCAAAAGTTTATCCTTCCTTTTTCGCTTGGATTCTTGCCAAATTCCTACTATAGTTCATTCTATTTATGTAATACTAATTGTATGATGATTATTGACCTAATTAACAAGTTACTTCCCGATAATAAAGTTTAACTTAAGTTCGTCTCCAAAGTAGGAACCTTTGGTGACCAAAATTTTATCCTACCTTTTTGGCTTGGTTTCTTCTCAAATTCCTACTATAGTTCATTCTATTTATGTAATACTCATTGTATGATGATTATGGACCTAATTAACAAGTTACTTCCCCACAATAAAGTTTAACGTAAGTTCGTCCCCAAAGGAGGAACCTTTGGTGACCAAAATTTTATCCTACCTTTTTGGCTGGGTTTCTTCCCAAATTCCTACTATAGTTCATTCTATCTATGTAATACTCATTGTATGATGATTATGGACCTAATTAACAAGTTACTTCCCCATAATAAAGTTTAAGTTAAGTTCGTCTCCAAAGGAGGAACCTTTGGGGACCAAAAGTTTATCCTTCCTTTTTCACTTGGATTCTTCCCAAATTCCTACTATAGTTCATTCTATTCATGTAATACTCATTGTATGATGATTATGGACCTAATTAACAAGTTACTTCCCCATAAAAAAGTTTAAGTTAAGTTCGTCTCCAAAGGAGGAACATTTGGGGACCAAAATTTTATCCTTCCTTTTTCGCTTGGTTTCTTGCCAAATTCCTACTATGGTTCCTTCTATTTGTGTAATACTCATTGTGTGATGATTATGGACCTAATTAACAAGTTACTTCCCCATAATAAAGTTTAAGTTAAGTTCGTCTCCAAAGGAGGAACCTTTGGTGACCAAAAGTTTATCCTTTATTTTTCGATTGGATTCTTGCCAAATTCCTACTATAGTTCATTCTATTTAAGTAATACTAATTGTGTGATGTTTATGGTCCTAATTAACAAGTTACTTCCCCATAATAAAGTTTAACGTAAGTTCGTCTCCAAAGGAGGAACCTTTGGTGACCAAAAGTTTATCCTTCCTTTTTCGCTTGGATTCTTGCCAAATTCCTACTATAGTTCATTCTATTTATGTAATACTCATTGTGTGATGATTATGGACCTAATTAACAAGTTACTTCCCCAAAATAAAGTTTAAGTTAAGTTCGTCTCCAAAGGAGGAACCTTTGGTGACCAAAAGTTTGTCCTTTATTTTTCGCTTGGATTCTTGCCAAATTCCTACTATAGTTCATTCTATTTAAGTAATACTAATTGTGTGATGTTTATGGACCTAATTAACAAGTTACTTTCCGATAATAAAGTTTAACTTAAGTTCGTCTCCAAAGGAGGAACCTTTGGTGACCAAAAGTTTATCCTTCCTTTTTCGCTTGGATTCTTCCCAAATTCCTACTATAGTTCATTCTATTTAAGTAATACTAATTGTGTGATGTTTATGGACCTAATTAACAAGTATCTTTCCGATAATAAAGTTTAACTTAAGTTCGTCTCCAAAGGAGGAACCTTTGGTGACCAAAAGTTTATCCTTCCTTTTTCGCTTGGATTCTTCCCAAATTCCTACTATAGTTCATTCTATTTACGTAATACTCATTGTATGATGATTATTGACCTAATTAACAAGTTACTTTCCCAAAATAAAGTTTAAGTTAAGTTCGTCTCCAAAGGAGGAACCTTTGGTGACCAAAATTTTATCCATCCTTTTTCGCTTGGTTTCTTGCCAAATTCCTACTATAGTTCATTCTATTTATGTAATACTAATTGTATGATGATTATTGACCTAATTAACAAGTTAGTTCCCGATAATAAAGTTTAACTTAAGTTCGTCTCCAAAGGAGGAACCTTTGCTGACCAAAATTTTATCCATCCTTTTTCGCTTGGTTTCTTGCCAAATTCCTACTATAGTTCATTCTATTTATGTAATACTAATTGTATGATGATTATTGACCTAATTAACAAGTTAGTTCAGGATAATAAATTTTAACTTAAGTTCGTCTCCAAAGTAGGAACCTTTGGTGACCAAAATTTTATCCTACCTTTTTGGCTTGGTTTCTTCCCAAATTCCAACTATAGTTCATTCTCTTTATGTAATACTCGTTGTATGATGATTATGGACCTAATTAACAAGTTACTTCCCCATAATAAAGTTTAACGTAAGTTCGTCTCCAAAGGAGGAACCTTTGGTGACCAAAATTTTATCCTACCTTTTTGGCTTGGTTCTTCCCAAATTCCTACTATAGTTCATTCTATTTATGTAATACTCATTGTATGATGATTATGGACCTAATTAACAAGTTACTTCCCAATAATAAAGTTTAAGTTAAGTTCGTCTCCAAAGGAGGAACCTTTGGTGACCAAAATTTTATCCTTCCTTTTTCGCTTGGTTGCTTGCCAAATTCCTACTATAGTTCATTCTATTTATGTAATACTCATTGTGTGATGATTATGGACCTAATTAACAAGTTACTTCGCCAAAATAAAGTTTAAGTTAAGTTCGTCTCCAAAGGAGGAACCTTTGGTGACCAAAAGTTTATCCTTTATTTTTCGCTTGGATTCTTGCCAAATTCCTACTATAGTTCATTCTATTTACGTAATACTCATTGTATGATAATCATTGACCTAATTACCAAGTTACTTCCCCAAAATAAAGTTTAAGTTAAGTTCGTCTCCAAAGGAGGAACCTTTGGTGACCAAAATTTTATCCTTCCTTTTTCGCTTGGTTTCTTGCCAAATTCCTACTATAGCCATTCTATTTATGTAATACTCATTGTGTGACGATTATGGACCTAATTAACAAGTTACTTCCCCATAACAAAGTATAAGTTAAGTTCGTCTCCAAAGGAGGAACCTTTGGTGACCAAAAGTTTATCCTTCCTTTTTCGCTTGGATTCTTGCCAAATTCCTACTATAGTTCATTCTATTTATGTAATACTAATTGTATGATGATTATTGACCTAATTAACAAGTTACTTCCCGATAATAAAGTTTAACTTAAGTTCGTCTCCAAAGTAGGAACCTTTGGTGACCAAAATTTTATCCTACCTTTTTGGCTTGGTTTCTTCCCAAATTCCTACTATAGTTCATTCTATTTATGTAATACTCATTGTATGATGTTTATGGACCTAATTAACAAGTTACTTTCCGATAATAAAGTTTAACTTAAGTTCGTCTCCAAAGTAGGAACCTTTGGTGACCAAAAGTTTATCCTTCCTTTTTCGCTTGGATTCTTCCCAAATTCCTACTATAGTTCATTCTATTTACATAATACTCATTGTATGATAATCATTGACCTAATTACCAAGTTACTTAACCAAAATAAAGTTTAAGTTAAGTTCGTCTCCAAAGGAGGAACCTTTGGTGACCAAAATTTTATCCTTCCTTTTTCGCTTGGTTTCTTGCCAAATTCCTACTATAGTTCATTCTATTTATGTAATACTCATTGTGTGATGATTATGGACCTAATTTACAAGTTACTTCCCCATAATAAAGTTTAAGTTAAGTTCGTCTCCAAAGGAGGAACCTTTGGTGACCAAAAGTTTATCCTTCCTTTTTCGCTTGGATTCTTGCCAAATTCCTACTATAGTTCATTCTATTTATGTAATACTAATTGTATGATGATTATTGACCTAATTAACAAGTTACTTCCCGATAATAAAGTTTAACTTAAGTTCGTCTCCAAAGTAGGAACCTTTGGTGACCAAAATTTTATCCTACCTTTTTGGCTTGGTTTCTTCTCAAATTCCTACTATAGTTCATTCTATTTATGTAATACTCATTGTATGATGATTATGGACCTAATTAACAAGTTACTTCCCCATAATAAAGTTTAACGTAAGTTCGTCCCCAAAGGAGGAACCTTTGGTGACCAAAATTTTATCCTACCTTTTTGGCTTGGTTTCTTCCCAAATTCCTACTATAGTTCATTCTATCTATGTAATACTCATTGTATGATGATTATGGACCTAATTAACAAGTTACTTCCCCATAATAAAGTTTAAGTTAAGTTCGTCTCCAAAGGAGGAACCTTTGGGGACCAAAAGTTTATCCTTCCTTTTTCACTTGGATTCTTGCCAAATTCCTACTATAGTTCATTCTATTTATGTAATACTCATTGTGTGATGATTATGGACCTAATTAACAAGTTAGTTCCCGATAATAAAGTTTAACTTAAGTTCGTCTCCAAAGGAGGAACCTTTGGTGACCAAAATTTTATCCATCCTTTTTCGCTTGGTTTCTTGCCAAATTCCTACTATAGTTCATTCTATTTATGTAATACTAATTGTATGATGATTATTGACCTAATTAACAAGTTAGTTCAGGATAATAAATTTTAACTTAAGTTCGTCTCCAAAGTAGGAACCTTTGGTGACCAAAATTTTATCCTACCTTTTTGGCTTGGTTTCTTCCCAAATTCCAACTATAGTTCATTCTCTTTCTGTAATACTCGTTGTATGATGATTATGGACCTAATTAACAAGTTACTTCCCCATAATAAAGTTTAACGTAAGTTCGTCTCCAAAGGAGGAACCTTTGGTGACCAAAATTTTATCCTACCTTTTTGGCTTGGTTCTTCCCAAATTCCTACTATAGTTCATTCTATTTATGTAATACTCATTGTATGATGATTATGGACCTAATTAACAAGTTACTTCCCAATAATAAAGTTTAAGTTAAGTTCGTCTCCAAAGGAGGAACCTTTGGTGACCAAAATTTTATCCTTCCTTTTTCGCTTGGTTGCTTGCCAAATTCCTACTATAGTTCATTCTATTTATGTAATACTCATTGTGTGATGATTATGGACCTAATTAACAAGTTACTTCGCCAAAATAAAGTTTAAGTTAAGTTCGTCTCCAAAGGAGGAACCTTTGGTGACCAAAAGTTTATCCTTTATTTTTCGCTTGGATTCTTGCCAAATTCCTACTATAGTTCATTCTATTTACGTAATACTCATTGTATGATAATCATTGACCTAATTACCAAGTTACTTCCCCAAAATAAAGTTTAAGTTAAGTTCGTCTCCAAAGGAGGAACCTTTGGTGACCAAAATTTTATCCTTCCTTTTTCGCTTGGTTTCTTGCCAAATTCCTACTATAGCCATTCTATTTATGTAATACTCATTGTGTGATGATTATGGACCTAATTAACAAGTTACTTCCCCATAACAAAGTATAAGTTAAGTTCGTCTCCAAAGGAGGAACCTTTGGTGACCAAAAGTTTATCCTTCCTTTTTCGCTTGGATTCTTGCCAAATTCCTACTATAGTTCATTCTATTTATGTAATACTAATTGTATGATGATTATTGACCTAATTAACAAGTTACTTTCCGATAATAAAGTTTAACTTAAGTTCGTCTCCAAAGTAGGAACCTTTGGTGACCAAAAGTTTATCCTTCCTTTTTCGCTTGGATTCTTCCCAAATTCCTACTATAGTTCATTCTATTTACATAATACTCATTGTATGATAATCATTGACCTAATTACCAAGTTACTTAACCAAAATAAAGTTTAAGTTAAGTTCGTCTCCAAAGGAGGAACCTTTGGTGACCAAAATTTTATCCTTCCTTTTTCGCTTGGTTTCTTGCCAAATTCCTACTATAGTTCATTCTATTTATGTAATACTCATTGTGTGATGATTATGGACCTAATTTACAAGTTACTTCCCCATAATAAAGTTTAAGTTAAGTTCGTCTCCAAAGGAGGAACCTTTGGTGACCAAAAGTTTATCCTTCCTTTTTCGCTTGGATTCTTGCCAAATTCCTACTATAGTTCATTCTATTTATGTAATACTAATTGTATGATGATTATTGACCTAATTAACAAGTTACTTCCCGATAATAAAGTTTAACTTAAGTTCGTCTCCAAAGTAGGAACCTTTGGTGACCAAAATTTTATCCTACCTTTTTGGCTTGGTTTCTTCTCAAATTCCTACTATAGTTCATTCTATTTATGTAATACTCATTGTATGATGATTATGGACCTAATTAACAAGTTACTTCCCCATAATAAAGTTTAACGTAAGTTCGTCCCCAAAGGAGGAACCTTTGGTGACCAAAATTTTATCCTACCTTTTTGGCTTGGTTTCTTCCCAAATTCCTACTATAGTTCATTCTATCTATGTAATACTCATTGTATGATGATTATGGACCTAATTAACAAGTTACTTCCCCATAATAAAGTTTAAGTTAAGTTCGTCTCCAAAGGAGGAACCTTTGGGGACCAAAAGTTTATCCTTCCTTTTTCACTTGGATTCTTGCCAAATTCCTACTATAGTTCATTCTATTTATGTAATACTAATTGTATGATGATAATGGACCTAATTAACAAGTTACTTCCCGATAATAAAGTTTAACTTAAGTTCGTCTCCAAAGTAGGAACCTTTGGTGACCAAAATTTTATCCTACCTTTTTGGCTTGGTTTCTTCCCAAATTCCTACTATAGTTCATTCTATTCATGTAATACTCATTGTATGATGATTATGGACCTAATTAACAAGTTACTTCCCCATAAAAAAGTTTAAGTTAAGTTCGTCTCCAAAGGAGGAACATTTGGGGACCAAAATTTTATCCTTCCTTTTTCGCTTGGTTTCTTGCCAAATTCCTACTATAGTTCCTTCTATTTGTGTAATACTCATTGTGTGATGATTATGGACCTAATTAACAAGTTACTTCCCCATAATAAAGTTTAAGTTAAGTTCGTCTCCAAAGGAGGAACCTTTGGTGACCAAAAGTTTATCCTTTATTTTTCGATTGGATTCTTGCCAAATTCCTACTATAGTTCATTCTATTTAAGTAATACTAATTGTGTGATGTTTATGGTCCTAATTAACAAGTTACTTCCCCATAATAAAGTTTAACGTAAGTTCGTCTCCAAAGGAGGAACCTTTGGTGACCAAAAGTTTATCCTTCCTTTTTCGCTTGGATTCTTGCCAAATTCCTACTATAGTTCATTCTATTTATGTAATACTCATTGTGTGATGATTATGGACCTAATTAACAAGTTACTTCCCCAAAATAAAGTTTAAGTTAAGTTCGTCTCCAAAGGAGGAACCTTTGGTGACCAAAAGTTTGTCCTTTATTTTTCGCTTGGATTCTTGCCAAATTCCTACTATAGTTCATTCTATTTAAGTAATACTAATTGTGTGATGTTTATGGACCTAATTAACAAGTTACTTTCCGATAATAAAGTTTAACTTAAGTTCGTCTCCAAAGGAGGAACCTTTGGTGACCAAAAGTTTATCCTTCCTTTTTCGCTTGGATTCTTCCCAAATTCCTACTATAGTTCAGTCTATTTAAGTAATACTAATTGTGTGATGTTTATGGACCTAATTAACAAGTTACTTTCCGATAATAAAGTTTAACTTAAGTTCGTCTCCAAAGGAGGAACCTTTGGTGACCAAAAGTTTATCCTTCCTTTTTCGCTTGGATTCTTCCCAAATTCCTACTATAGTTCAGTCTATTTAAGTAATACTAATTGTGTGATGTTTATGGACCTAATTAACAAGTTACTTTCCGATAATAAAGTTTAACTTAAGTTCGTCTCCAAAGGAGGAACCTTTGGTGACCAAAAGTTTATCCTTCCTTTTTCGCTTGGATTCTTCCCAAATTCCTACTATAGTTTGTTCTATTTACGTAATACTCATTGTATGATGATTATTGACCTAATTAACAAGTTACTTTCCCAAAATAAAGTTTAAGTTAAGTTCGTCTCCAAAGGAGGAAACTTTGGTGACCAAAATTTTATCCATCCTTTTTCGCTTGGTTTCTTGCCAAATTCCTACTATAGTTCATTCTATTTATGTAATACTAATTGTATGATGATTATTGACCTAATTAACAAGTTAGTTCCCGATAATAAAGTTTAACTTAAGTTCGTCTCCAAAGGAGGAACCTTTGGTGACCAAAATTTTATCCATCCTTTTTCTCTTGGTTCCTTGCCAAATTCCTACTATAGTTCATTCTATTTATGTAATACTAATTGTATGATGATTATTGACCTAATTAACAAGTTAGTTCCCGATAATAAAGTTTAACCTAAGTTCGTCTCCAAAGTAGGAACCTTTGGTGACCAAAATTTTATCCTACCTTTTTGGCTTGGTTTCTTCCCAAATTCCTACTATAGTTCATTCTATTTATGTAATACTCATTGTATGATGATTATGGACCTAATTAACAAGTTACTTCCCCATAATAAAGTTTAACGTAAGTTCGTCCCCAAAGGAGGAACCTTTGGTGACCAAAATTTTATCCTACCTTTTTGGCTTGGTTTCTTCCCAAATTCCTACTATAGTTCATTCTATCTATGTAATACTCATTGTATGATGATTATGGACCTAATTAACAAGTTACTTCCCCATAATAAAGTTTAAGTTAAGTTCGTCTCCAAAGGAGGAACCTTTGGTGACCAAAAGTTTATCCTTCCTTTTTCACTTGGATTCTTGCCAAATTCCTACTATAGTTCATTCTATTTATGTAATACTAATTGTATGATGATTATGGACCTAATTAACAAGTTACTTCCCGATAATAAAGTTTAACTTAAGTTCGTCTCCAAAGTAGGAACCTTTGGTGACCAAAATTTTATCCTACCTTTTTGGCTTGGATTCTTGCCAAATTCCTACTATAGTTCATTCTATTTATGTAATACTAATTGTATGATGATAATGGACCTAATTAACAAGTTACTTCCCGATAATAAAGTTTAACTTAAGTTCGTCTCCAAAGTAGGAACCTTTGGTGACCAAAATTTTATCCTACCTTTTTGGCTTGGTTTCTTGCCAAATTCCTACTATAGTTCATTCTATTCATGTAATACTCATTGTATGATGATTATGGACCTAATTAACAAGTTACTTCCCCATAAAAAAGTTTAAGTTAAGTTCGTCTCCAAAGGAGGAACATTTGGGGACCAAAATTTTATCCTTCCTTTTTCGCTTGGTTTCTTGCCAAATTCCTACTATAGTTCCTTCTATTTGTGTAATACTCATTGTGTGATGATTATGGACCTAATTAACAAGTTACTTCCCCATAATAAAGTTTAAGTTAAGTTCGTCTCCAAAGGAGGAACCTTTGGTGACCAAAAGTTTATCCTTTATTTTTCGATTGGATTCTTGCCAAATTCCTACTATAGTTCATTCTATTTAAGTAATACTAATTGTGTGATGTTTATGGTCCTAATTAACAAGTTACTTCCCCATAATAAAGTTTAACGTAAGTTCGTCTCCAAAGGAGGAACCTTTGGTGACCAAAAGTTTATCCTTCCTTTTTCGCTTGGATTCTTCCCAAATTCCTACTATAGTTCAGTCTATTTAAGTAATACTAATTGTGTGATGTTTATGGACCTAATTAACAAGTTACTTTCCGATAATAAAGTTTAACTTAAGTTCGTCTCCAAAGGAGGAACCTTTGGTGACCAAAAGTTTATCCTTCCTTTTTCGCTTGGATTCTTCCCAAATTCCTACTATAGTTCGTTCTATTTACGTAATACTCATTGTATGATGATTATTGACCTAATTAACAAGTTACTTTCCCAAAATAAAGTTTAAGTTAAGTTCGTCTCCAAAGGAGGAAACTTTGGTGACCAAAATTTTATCCATCCTTTTTCGCTTGGTTTCTTGCCAAATTCCTACTATAGTTCATTCTATTTATGTAATACTAATTGTATGATGATTATTGACCTAATTAACAAGTTAGTTCCCGATAATAAAGTTTAACTTAAGTTCGTCTCCAAAGGAGGAACCTTTGGTGACCAAAATTTTATCCATCCTTTTTCTCTTGGTTCCTTGCCAAATTCCTACTATAGTTCATTCTATTTATGTAATACTAATTGTATGATGATTATTGACCTAATTAACAAGTTAGTTCCCGATAATAAAGTTTAACCTAAGTTCGTCTCCAAAGTAGGAACCTTTGGTGACCAAAATTTTATCCTACCTTTTTGGCTTGGTTTCTTCCCAAATTCCTACTATAGTTCATTCTATTTATGTAATACTCATTGTATGATGATTATGGACCTAATTAACAAGTTACTTCCCCATAATAAAGTTTAACGTAAGTTCGTCCCCAAAGGAGGAACCTTTGGTGACCAAAATTTTATCCTACCTTTTTGGCTTGGTTTCTTCCCAAATTCCTACTATAGTTCATTCTATCTATGTAATACTCATTGTATGATGATTATGGACCTAATTAACAAGTTACTTCCCCATAATAAAGTTTAAGTTAAGTTCGTCTCCAAAGGAGGAACCTTTGGTGACCAAAAGTTTATCCTTCCTTTTTCACTTGGATTCTTGCCAAATTCCTACTATAGTTCATTCTATTTATGTAATACTAATTGTATGATGATTATGGACCTAATTAACAAGTTACTTCCCGATAATAAAGTTTAACTTAAGTTCGTCTCCAAAGTAGGAACCTTTGGTGACCAAAATTTTATCCTACCTTTTTGGCTTGGATTCTTGCCAAATTCCTACTATAGTTCATTCTATTTATGTAATACTAATTGTATGATGATAATGGACCTAATTAACAAGTTACTTCCCGATAATAAAGTTTAACTTAAGTTCGTCTCCAAAGTAGGAACCTTTGGTGACCAAAATTTTATCCTACCTTTTTGGCTTGGTTTCTTGCCAAATTCCTACTATAGTTCATTCTATTCATGTAATACTCATTGTATGATGATTATGGACCTAATTAACAAGTTACTTCCCCATAAAAAAGTTTAAGTTAAGTTCGTCTCCAAAGGAGGAACATTTGGGGACCAAAATTTTATCCTTCCTTTTTCGCTTGGTTTCTTGCCAAATTCCTACTATAGTTCCTTCTATTTGTGTAATACTCATTGTGTGATGATTATGGACCTAATTAACAAGTTACTTCCCCATAATAAAGTTTAAGTTAAGTTCGTCTCCAAAGGAGGAACCTTTGGTGACCAAAAGTTTATCCTTTATTTTTCGATTGGATTCTTGCCAAATTCCTACTATAGTTCATTCTATTTAAGTAATACTAATTGTGTGATGTTTATGGTCCTAATTAACAAGTTACTTCCCCATAATAAAGTTTAACGTAAGTTCGTCTCCAAAGGAGGAACCTTTGGTGACCAAAAGTTTATCCTTCCTTTTTCGCTTGGATTCTTGCCAAATTCCTACTATAGTTCATTCTATTTATGTAATACTCATTGTGTGATGATTATGGACCTAATTAACAAGTTACTTCCCCAAAATAAAGTTTAAGTTAAGTTCGTCTCCAAAGGAGGAACCTTTGGTGACCAAAAGTTTGTCCTTTATTTTTCGCTTGGATTCTTGCCAAATTCCTACTATAGTTCATTCTATTTAAGTAATACTAATTGTGTGATGTTTATGGACCTAATTAACAAGTTACTTTCCGATAATAAAGTTTAACTTAAGTTCGTCTCCAAAGGAGGAACCTTTGGTGACCAAAAGTTTATCCTTCCTTTTTCGCTTGGATTCTTCCCAAATTCCTACTATAGTTCAGTCTATTTAAGTAATACTAATTGTGTGATGTTTATGGACCTAATTAACAAGTTACTTTCCGATAATAAAGTTTAACTTAAGTTCGTCTCCAAAGGAGGAACCTTTGGTGACCAAAAGTTTATCCTTCCTTTTTCGCTTGGATTCTTCCCAAATTCCTACTATAGTTCAGTCTATTTAAGTAATACTAATTGTGTGATGTTTATGGACCTAATTAACAAGTTACTTTCCGATAATAAAGTTTAACTTAAGTTCGTCTCCAAAGGAGGAACCTTTGGTGACCAAAAGTTTATCCTTCCTTTTTCGCTTGGATTCTTCCCAAATTCCTACTATAGTTCGTTCTATTTACGTAATACTCATTGTATGATGATTATTGACCTAATTAACAAGTTACTTTCCCAAAATAAAGTTTAAGTTAAGTTCGTCTCCAAAGGAGGAAACTTTGGTGACCAAAATTTTATCCATCCTTTTTCGCTTGGTTTCTTGCCAAATTCCTACTATAGTTCATTCTATTTATGTAATACTAATTGTATGATGATTATTGACCTAATTAACAAGTTAGTTCCCGATAATAAAGTTTAACTTAAGTTCGTCTCCAAAGGAGGAACCTTTGGTGACCAAAATTTTATCCATCCTTTTTCTCTTGGTTCCTTGCCAAATTCCTACTATAGTTCATTCTATTTATGTAATACTAATTGTATGATGATTATTGACCTAATTAACAAGTTAGTTCCCGATAATAAAGTTTAACCTAAGTTCGTCTCCAAAGTAGGAACCTTTGGTGACCAAAATTTTATCCTACCTTTTTGGCTTGGTTTCTTCCCAAATTCCTACTATAGTTCATTCTATTTATGTAATACTCATTGTATGATGATTATGGACCTAATTAACAAGTTACTTCCCCATAATAAAGTTTAACGTAAGTTCGTCCCCAAAGGAGGAACCTTTGGTGACCAAAATTTTATCCTACCTTTTTGGCTTGGTTTCTTCCCAAATTCCTACTATAGTTCATTCTATCTATGTAATACTCATTGTATGATGATTATGGACCTAATTAACAAGTTACTTCCCCATAATAAAGTTTAAGTTAAGTTCGTCTCCAAAGGAGGAACCTTTGGTGACCAAAAGTTTATCCTTCCTTTTTCACTTGGATTCTTGCCAAATTCCTACTATAGTTCATTCTATTTATGTAATACTAATTGTATGATGATTATGGACCTAATTAACAAGTTACTTCCCGATAATAAAGTTTAACTTAAGTTCGTCTCCAAAGTAGGAACCTTTGGTGACCAAAATTTTATCCTACCTTTTTGGCTTGGATTCTTGCCAAATTCCTACTATAGTTCATTCTATTTATGTAATACTAATTGTATGATGATAATGGACCTAATTAACAAGTTACTTCCCGATAATAAAGTTTAACTTAAGTTCGTCTCCAAAGTAGGAACCTTTGGTGACCAAAATTTTATCCTACCTTTTTGGCTTGGTTTCTTGCCAAATTCCTACTATAGTTCATTCTATTCATGTAATACTCATTGTATGATGATTATGGACCTAATTAACAAGTTACTTCCCCATAAAAAAGTTTAAGTTAAGTTCGTCTCCAAAGGAGGAACATTTGGGGACCAAAATTTTATCCTTCCTTTTTCGCTTGGTTTCTTGCCAAATTCCTACTATAGTTCCTTCTATTTGTGTAATACTCATTGTGTGATGATTATGGACCTAATTAACAAGTTACTTCCCCATAATAAAGTTTAAGTTAAGTTCGTCTCCAAAGGAGGAACCTTTGGTGACCAAAAGTTTATCCTTTATTTTTCGATTGGATTCTTGCCAAATTCCTACTATAGTTCATTCTATTTAAGTAATACTAATTGTGTGATGTTTATGGTCCTAATTAACAAGTTACTTCCCCATAATAAAGTTTAACGTAAGTTCGTCTCCAAAGGAGGAACCTTTGGTGACCAAAAGTTTATCCTTCCTTTTTCGCTTGGATTCTTGCCAAATTCCTACTATAGTTCATTCTATTTATGTAATACTCATTGTGTGATGATTATGGACCTAATTAACAAGTTACTTCCCCAAAATAAAGTTTAAGTTAAGTTCGTCTCCAAAGGAGGAACCTTTGGTGACCAAAAGTTTGTCCTTTATTTTTCGCTTGGATTCTTGCCAAATTCCTACTATAGTTCATTCTATTTAAGTAATACTAATTGTGTGATGTTTATGGACCTAATTAACAAGTTACTTTCCGATAATAAAGTTTAACTTAAGTTCGTCTCCAAAGGAGGAACCTTTGGTGACCAAAAGTTTATCCTTCCTTTTTCGCTTGGATTCTTCCCAAATTCCTACTATAGTTCAGTCTATTTAAGTAATACTAATTGTGTGATGTTTATGGACCTAATTAACAAGTTACTTTCCGATAATAAAGTTTAACTTAAGTTCGTCTCCAAAGGAGGAACCTTTGGTGACCAAAAGTTTATCCTTCCTTTTTCGCTTGGATTCTTCCCAAATTCCTACTATAGTTCGTTCTATTTACGTAATACTCATTGTATGATGATTATTGACCTAATTAACAAGTTACTTTCCCAAAATAAAGTTTAAGTTAAGTTCGTCTCCAAAGGAGGAAACTTTGGTGACCAAAATTTTATCCATCCTTTTTCGCTTGGTTTCTTGCCAAATTCCTACTATAGTTCATTCTATTTATGTAATACTAATTGTATGATGATTATTGACCTAATTAACAAGTTAGTTCCCGATAATAAAGTTTAACTTAAGTTCGTCTCCAAAGGAGGAACCTTTGGTGACCAAAATTTTATCCATCCTTTTTCTCTTGGTTCCTTGCCAAATTCCTACTATAGTTCATTCTATTTATGTAATACTAATTGTATGATGATTATTGACCTAATTAACAAGTTAGTTCCCGATAATAAAGTTTAACCTAAGTTCGTCTCCAAAGTAGGAACCTTTGGTGACCAAAATTTTATCCTACCTTTTTGGCTTGGTTTCTTCCCAAATTCCTACTATAGTTCATTCTATTTATGTAATACTCATTGTATGATGATTATGGACCTAATTAACAAGTTACTTCCCCATAATAAAGTTTAACGTAAGTTCGTCCCCAAAGGAGGAACCTTTGGTGACCAAAATTTTATCCTACCTTTTTGGCTTGGTTTCTTCCCAAATTCCTACTATAGTTCATTCTATCTATGTAATACTCATTGTATGATGATTATGGACCTAATTAACAAGTTACTTCCCCATAATAAAGTTTAAGTTAAGTTCGTCTCCAAAGGAGGAACCTTTGGTGACCAAAAGTTTATCCTTCCTTTTTCACTTGGATTCTTGCCAAATTCCTACTATAGTTCATTCTATTTATGTAATACTAATTGTAAGATGATTATGGACCTAATTAACAAGTTACTTCCCGATAATAAAGTTTAACTTAAGTTCGTCTCCAAAGTAGGAACCTTTGGTGACCAAAATTTTATCCTACCTTTTTGGCTTGGTTTCTTCCCAAATTCCTACTATAGTTCATTCTATTCATGTAATACTCATTGTATGATGATTATGGACCTAATTAACAAGTTACTTCCCCAGAAAAAAGTTTAAGTTAAGTTCGTCTCCAAAGGAGGAACATTTGGGGACCAAAATTTTATCCTTCCTTTTTCGCTTGGTTTCTTGCCAAATTCCTACTATAGTTCCTTCTATTTGTGTAATACTCATTGTGTGATGATTATGGACCTAATTAACAAGTTACTTCCCCATAATAAAGTTTAAGTTAAGTTCGTCTCCAAAGGAGGAACCTTTGGTGACCAAAAGTTTGTCCTTTATTTTTCGCTTGGATTCTTGCCAAATTCCTACTATAGTTCATTCTATTTAAGTAATACTAATTGTGTGATGTTTATGGACCTAATTAACAAGTTACTTTCTGATAATAAAGTTTAACTTAAGTTCGTCTCCAAAGGAGGAACCTCTGGTGACCAAAAGTTTATCCTTCCTTTTTCGCTTGGATTCTTCCCAAATTCCTACTATAGTTCATTCTATTTAAGTAATACTAATTGTGTGATGTTTATGGACCTAATTAACAAGTTACTTCCCCATAATAAAGTTTAACGTAAGTTCGTCTCCAAAGGAGGAACCTTTGGTGACCAAAAGTTTATCCTTCCTTTTTCGCTTGGATTCTTGCCAAATTCCTACTATAGTTCATTCTAATTATGTAATACTCATTGTGTGATGATTATGGACCTAATTAACAAGTTACTTCCCCAAAATAAAGTTTAAGTTAAGTTCGTCTCCAAAGGAGGAACCTTTGGTGACCAAAAGTTTGTCCTTTATTTTTCGCTTGGATTCTTGCCAAATTCCTACTATAGTTCATTCTATTTAAGTAATACTAATTGTGTGATGTTTATGGACCTAATTAACAAGTTACTTTCTGATAATAAAGTTTAACTTAAGTTCGTCTCCAAAGGAGGAACCTCTGGTGACCAAAAGTTTATCCTTCCTTTTTCGCTTGGATTCTTCCCAAATTCCTACTATAGTTCAGTCTATTTAAGTAATACTAATTGTGTGATGTTTATGGACCTAATTAACAAGTTACTTTCCGATAATAAAGTTTAACTTAAGTTCGTTTCCAAAGGAGGAACCTTTGGTGACCAAAAGTTTATCCTTCCTTTTTCGCTTGGATTCTTCCCAAATTCCTACTATAGTTCATTCTATTTACGTAATACTCATTGTATGATGATTATTGACCTAATTAACAAGTTACTTTCCCAAAATAAAGTTTAAGTTAAGTTCGTCTCCAAAGGAGGAAACTTTGGTGACCAAAATTTTATCCATCCTTTTTCGCTTGGTTTCTTGCCAAATTCCTACTATAGTTCATTCTATTTATGTAATACTAATTGTCTGATGATTATTGACCTAATTAACAAGTTAGTTCCCGATAATAAAGTTTAACTTAAGATCGTCTCCAAAGGAGGAACCTTAGGTGACCAAAATTTTATCCATCCTTTTTCGCTTGGTTTCTTGCCAAATTTCTACTATAGTTCATTCTATTTATGTAATACTAATTGTATGATGATTATTGACCTAATTAACAAGTTAGTTCCCGATAATAAAGTTTAACTTAAGTTCGTCTCCAAAGTAGGAACCTTTGCTGACCAAAATTTTATCCTTCCTTTTTCACTTGGATTCTTGCCAAATTCCTACTATAGTTCATTCTATTTATGTAATACTAATTGTATGATGATTATGGACCTAATTAACAAGTTACTTCCCGATAATAAAGTTTAACTTAAGTTCGTCTCCAAAGTAGGAACCTTTGGTGACCAAAATTTTATCCTACCTTTTTGGCTTGGTTTCTTCCCAAATTCCTACTATAGTTCATTCTATTTACGTAATACTCATTGTATGATGATTATTGACCTAATTAACAAGTTACTTACCCAAAATAAAGTTTAAGTTAAGTTCGTCTCCAAAGGAGGAAACTTTGGTGACCAAAATTTTATCCATCCTTTTTCGCTTGGTTTCTTGCCAAATTCCTACTATAGTTCATTCTATTTATGTAATACTAATTGTCTGATGATTATTGACCTAATTAACAAGTTAGTTCCCGATAATAAAGTTTAACTTAAGATCGTCTCCAAAGGAGGAACCTTAGGTGACCAAAATTTTATCCATCCTTTTTCGCTTGGTTTCTTGCCAAATTCCTACTATAGTTCATTCTATTTATGTAATATTAATTGTATGATGATTATTGACCTAATTAACAAGTTAGTTCCCGATAATAAAGTTTAACTTAAGTTCGTCTCCAAAGTAGGAACCTTTGCTGACCAAAATTTTATCCTACCTTTTTGGCTTGGTTTCTTCCCAAATTCCTACTATAGTTCATTCTCTTTATGTAATACTCGTTGTATGATGATTATGGACCTAATTAACAAGTTACTTCCCCATAATAAAGTTTAGCGTAAGTTCGTCTCCAAAGGAGGAACCTTTGGTGACCAAAATTTTATCCTACCTTTTTGGCTTGGTTTCTTCCCAAATTCCTACTATAGTTCATTCTATTTATGTAATACTCATTGTATGATGATTATGGACCTAATTAACAAGTTACTTTCCGATAATAAAGTTTAACTTAAGTTCGTCTCCAAAGGAGGAACCTTTGGTGACCAAAAGTTTATCCTTCCTTTTTCGCTTGGATTCTTCCCAAATTCCTACTATAGTTCATTCTATTTAAGTAATACTAATTGTGTGATGTTTATGGACCTAATTATCAAGTTACTTTCCGATAATAAAGTTTAACTTAAGTTCGTCTCCAAAGGAGGAACCTTTGGTGACCAAAATTTTATCCTACCTTTTTGGCTTGGTTTCTTCCCAAATTCCAACTATAGTTCATTCTCTTTATGTAATACTCGTTGTATGATGATTATGGACCTAATTAACAAGTTACTTCCCCATAATAAAGTTTAACGTAAGTTCGTCTCCAAAGGAGGAACCTTTGGTGACCAAAATTTTATCCTACCTTTTTGGCTTGGTTTCTTCCCAAATTCCTACTATAGTTCATTCTATTTATGTAATACTCATTGTATGATGATTATGGACCTAATTAACAAGTTACTTCCCCATAATAAAGTTTAAGTTAAGTTCGTCTCCAAAGGAGGAACCTTTGGTGACCAAAAGTTTATCCTTCCTTTTTCACTTGGATTCTTGCCAAATTCCTACTATAGTTCATTCTATTTATGTAATACTAATTGTATGATGATTATGGACCTAATTAACAAGTTACTTCCCGATAATAAAGTTTAACTTAAGTTCGTCTCCAAAGTAGGAACCTTTGGTGACCAAAATTTTATCCTACCTTTTTGGCTTGGTTTCTTCCAAAATTCCTACTATAGTTCATTCTATTTATGTAATACTCATTGTATGATGATTATGGACCTAATTCACAAGTTACTTCCCCATAATAAAGTTTAAGTTATGTTCGTCTCCAAAGGAGGAACCTTTGGTGACCAAAATTTTATCCTTCCTTTTTCGCTTTGTTTCTTGCCAAATTCCTACTATAGTTCATTCTATTTATGTAATACTCATTGTATGATGATTATGGACCTAATTAACAAGTTACTTTCCGATAATAAAGTTTAACTTAAGTTCGTCTCCAAAGGAGGAACCTTTGGTGACCAAAAGTTTATCCTTCCTTTTTCGCTTGGATTCTTCCCAAATTCCTACTATAGTTCATTCTATTTAAGTAATACTAATTGTGTGATGTTTATGGACCTAATTAACAAGTTACTTTCCGATAATAAAGTTTAACTTAAGTTCGTCTCCAAAGGAGGAACCTTTGGTGACCAAAAGTTTATCCTTCCTTTTTCGCTTGGATTCTTCCCAAATTCCTACTATAGTTCATTCTATTTACGTAATACTCATTGTATGATGATTATTGACCTAATTAACAAGTTACTTTCCCAAAATAAAGTTTAAGTTAAGTTCGTCTCCAAAGGAGGAACCTTTGGTGACCAAAATTTTATCCATCCTTTTTCGCTTGGTTTCTTGCCAAATTCCTACTATAGTTCATTCTATTTATGTAATACTAATTGTATGATGATTATTGACCTAATTAACAAGTTAGTTCCCGATAATAAAGTTTAACTTAAGTTCGTCTCCAAAGGAGGAACCTTTGGTGACCAAAATTTTATCCATCCTTTTTCGCTTGGTTTCTTGCCAAATTCCTACTATAGTTCATTCTATTTATGTAATACTAATTGTATGATGATTATTGACCTAATTAACAAGTTAGTTCAGGATAATAAAGTTTAACTTAAGTTCGTCTCCAAAGTAGGAACCTTTGGTGACCAAAATTTTATCCTACCTTTTTGGCTTGGTTTCTTCCCAAATTCCAACTATAGTTCATTCTCTTTATGTAATACTCGTTGTATGATGATTATGGACCTAATTAACAAGTTACTTCCCCATAATAAAGTTTAACGTAAGTTCGTCTCCAAAGGAGGAACCTTTGGTGACCAAAATTTTATCCTACCTTTTTGGCTTGGTTTCTTCCCAAATTCCTACTATAGTTCATTCTATTTATGTAATACTCATTGTATGATGATTATGGACCTAATTAACAAGTTACTTCCCCATAATAAAGTTTAAGTTAAGTTCGTCTCCAAAGGAGGAACCTTTGGTGACCAAAAGTTTATCCTTCCTTTTTCACTTGGATTCTTGCCAAATTCCTACTATAGTTCATTCTATTTATGTAATACTAATTGTATGATGATTATTGACCTAATTAACAAGTTAGTTCCCGATAATAAAGTTTAACTTAAGTTCGTCTCCAAAGGAGGAACCTTTGGTGACCAAAATTTTATCCATCCTTTTTCGCTTGGTTTCTTGCCAAATTCCTACTATAGTTTATTCTATTTATGTAATACTAATTGTATGATGATTATTGACCTTATTAACAAGGTAGTTCAGGATAATAAAGTTTAACTTAAGTTCGTCTCCAAAGTAGGAACCTTTGGTGACCAAAATTTTATCCTACCTTTTTGGCTTGGTTTCTTCCCAAATTCCAACTATAGTTCATTCTCTTTATGTAATACTCGTTGTATGATGATTATGGACCTAATTAACAAGTTACTTCCCCATAATAAAGTTTAACGTAAGTTCGTCTCCAAAGGAGGAACCTTTGGTGACCAAAATTTTATCCTACCTTTTTGGCTTGGTTTCTTCCCAAATTCCTACTATAGTTCATTCTATTTATGTAATACTCATTGTATGATGATTATGGACCTAATTAACAAGTTACTTCCCCATAATAAAGTTTAAGTTAAGTTCGTCTCCAAAGGAGGAACCTTTGGTGACCAAAAGTTTATCCTTCCTTTTTCACTTGGATTCTTGCCAAATTCCTACTATAGTTCATTCTATTTATGTAATACTAATTGTATGATGATTATGGACCTAATTAACAAGTTACTTCCCGATAATAAAGTTTAACTTAAGTTCGTCTCCAAAGTAGGAACCTTTGGTGACCAAAATTTTATCCTACCTTTTTGGCTTGGTTTCTTCCAAAATTCCTACTATAGTTCATTCTATTTATGTAATACTCATTGTATGATGATTATGGACCTAATTCACAAGTTACTTCCCCATAATAAAGTTTAAGTTATGTTCGTCTCCAAAGGAGGAACCTTTGGTGACCAAAATTTTATCCTTCCTTTTTCGCTTTGTTTCTTGCCAAATTCCTACTATAGTTCATTCTATTTATGTAATACTCATTGTATGATGATTATGGACCTAATTAACAAGTTACTTTCCGATAATAAAGTTTAACTTAAGTTCGTCTCCAAAGGAGGAACCTTTGGTGACCAAAAGTTTATCCTTCCTTTTTCGCTTGGATTCTTCCCAAATTCCTACTATAGTTCATTCTATTTAAGTAATACTAATTGTGTGATGTTTATGGACCTAATTATCAAGTTACTTTCCGATAATAAAGTTTAACTTAAGTTCGTCTCCAAAGGAGGAACCTTTGGTGACCAAAATTTTATCCTACCTTTTTGGCTTGGTTTCTTCCCAAATTCCAACTATAGTTCATTCTCTTTATGTAATACTCGTTGTATGATGATTATGGACCTAATTAACAAGTTACTTCCCCATAATAAAGTTTAACGTAAGTTCGTCTCCAAAGGAGGAACCTTTGGTGACCAAAATTTTATCCTACCTTTTTGGCTTGGTTTCTTCCCAAATTCCTACTATAGTTCATTCTATTTATGTAATACTCATTGTATGATGATTATGGACCTAATTAACAAGTTACTTCCCCATAATAAAGTTTAAGTTAAGTTCGTCTCCAAAGGAGGAACCTTTGGTGACCAAAAGTTTATCCTTCCTTTTTCACTTGGATTCTTGCCAAATTCCTACTATAGTTCATTCTATTTATGTAATACTAATTGTATGATGATTATGGACCTAATTAACAAGTTACTTCCCGATAATAAAGTTTAACTTAAGTTCGTCTCCAAAGTAGGAACCTTTGGTGACCAAAATTTTATCCTACCTTTTTGGCTTGGTTTCTTCCAAAATTCCTACTATAGTTCATTCTATTTATGTAATACTCATTGTATGATGATTATGGACCTAATTCACAAGTTACTTCCCCATAATAAAGTTTAAGTTATGTTCGTCTCCAAAGGAGGAACCTTTGGTGACCAAAATTTTATCCTTCCTTTTTCGCTTTGTTTCTTGCCAAATTCCTACTATAGTTCATTCTATTTATGTAATACTCATTGTATGATGATTATGGACCTAATTAACAAGTTACTTTCCGATAATAAAGTTTAACTTAAGTTCGTCTCCAAAGGAGGAACCTTTGGTGACCAAAAGTTTATCCTTCCTTTTTCGCTTGGATTCTTCCCAAATTCCTACTATAGTTCATTCTATTTAAGTAATACTAATTGTGTGATGTTTATGGACCTAATTAACAAGTTACTTTCCGATAATAAAGTTTAACTTAAGTTCGTCTCCAAAGGAGGAACCTTTGGTGACCAAAAGTTTATCCTTCCTTTTTCGCTTGGATTCTTCCCAAATTCCTACTATAGTTCATTCTATTTACGTAATACTCATTGTATGATGATTATTGACCTAATTAACAAGTTACTTTCCCAAAATAAAGTTTAAGTTAAGTTCGTCTCCAAAGGAGGAACCTTTGGTGACCAAAATTTTATCCATCCTTTTTCGCTTGGTTTCTTGCCAAATTCCTACTATAGTTCATTCTATTTATGTAATACTAATTGTATGATGATTATTGACCTAATTAACAAGTTAGTTCCCGATAATAAAGTTTAACTTAAGTTCGTCTCCAAAGGAGGAACCTTTGGTGACCAAAATTTTATCCATCCTTTTTCGCTTGGTTTCTTGCCAAATTCCTACTATAGTTCATTCTATTTATGTAATACTAATTGTATGATGATTATTGACCTAATTAACAAGTTAGTTCAGGATAATAAAGTTTAACTTAAGTTCGTCTCCAAAGTAGGAACCTTTGGTGACCAAAATTTTATCCTACCTTTTTGGCTTGGTTTCTTCCCAAATTCCAACTATAGTTCATTCTCTTTATGTAATACTCGTTGTATGATGATTATGGACCTAATTAACAAGTTACTTCCCCATAATAAAGTTTAACGTAAGTTCGTCTCCAAAGGAGGAACCTTTGGTGACCAAAATTTTATCCTACCTTTTTGGCTTGGTTTCTTCCCAAATTCCTACTATAGTTCATTCTATTTATGTAATACTCATTGTATGATGATTATGGACCTAATTAACAAGTTACTTCCCCATAATAAAGTTTAAGTTAAGTTCGTCTCCAAAGGAGGAACCTTTGGTGACCAAAAGTTTATCCTTCCTTTTTCACTTGGATTCTTGCCAAATTCCTACTATAGTTCATTCTATTTATGTAATACTAATTGTATGATGATTATTGACCTAATTAACAAGTTAGTTCCCGATAATAAAGTTTAACTTAAGTTCGTCTCCAAAGGAGGAACCTTTGGTGACCAAAATTTTATCCATCCTTTTTCGCTTGGTTTCTTGCCAAATTCCTACTATAGTTTATTCTATTTATGTAATACTAATTGTATGATGATTATTGACCTTATTAACAAGGTAGTTCAGGATAATAAAGTTTAACTTAAGTTCGTCTCCAAAGTAGGAACCTTTGGTGACCAAAATTTTATCCTACCTTTTTGGCTTGGTTTCTTCCCAAATTCCAACTATAGTTCATTCTCTTTATGTAATACTCGTTGTATGATGATTATGGACCTAATTAACAAGTTACTTCCCCATAATAAAGTTTAACGTAAGTTCGTCTCCAAAGGAGGAACCTTTGGTGACCAAAATTTTATCCTACCTTTTTGGCTTGGTTTCTTCCCAAATTCCTACTATAGTTCATTCTATTTATGTAATACTCATTGTATGATGATTATGGACCTAATTAACAAGTTACTTCCCCATAATAAAGTTTAAGTTAAGTTCGTCTCCAAAGGAGGAACCTTTGGTGACCAAAAGTTTATCCTTCCTTTTTCACTTGGATTCTTGCCAAATTCCTACTATAGTTCATTCTATTTATGTAATACTAATTGTATGATGATTATGGACCTAATTAACAAGTTACTTCCCGATAATAAAGTTTAACTTAAGTTCGTCTCCAAAGTAGGAACCTTTGGTGACCAAAATTTTATCCTACCTTTTTGGCTTGGTTTCTTCCAAAATTCCTACTATAGTTCATTCTATTTATGTAATACTCATTGTATGATGATTATGGACCTAATTCACAAGTTACTTCCCCATAATAAAGTTTAAGTTATGTTCGTCTCCAAAGGAGGAACCTTTGGTGACCAAAATTTTATCCTTCCTTTTTCGCTTTGTTTCTTGCCAAATTCCTACTATAGTTCATTCTATTTATGTAATACTCATTGTATGATGATTATGGACCTAATTAACAAGTTACTTTCCGATAATAAAGTTTAACTTAAGTTCGTCTCCAAAGGAGGAACCTTTGGTGACCAAAAGTTTATCCTTCCTTTTTCGCTTGGATTCTTCCCAAATTCCTACTATAGTTCATTCTATTTAAGTAATACTAATTGTGTGATGTTTATGGACCTAATTAACAAGTTACTTTCCGATAATAAAGTTTAACTTAAGTTCGTCTCCAAAGGAGGAACCTTTGGTGACCAAAAGTTTATCCTTCCTTTTTCGCTTGGATTCTTCTCAAATTCCTACTATAGTTCATTCTATTTACGTAATACTCATTGTATGATGATTATTGACCTAATTAACAAGTTACTTTCCCAAAATAAAGTTTAAGTTAAGTTCGTCTCCAAAGGAGGAACCTTTGGTGACCAAAATTTTATCCATCCTTTTTCGCTTGGTTTCTTGCCAAATTCCTACTATAGTTCATTCTATTTATGTAATACTAATTGTATGATGATTATTGACCTAATTAACAAGTTAGTTCCCGATAATAAAGTTTAACTTAAGTTCGTCTCCAAAGGAGGAACCTTTGGTGACCAAAATTTTATCCATCCTTTTTCGCTTGGTTTCTTGCCAAATTCCTACTATAGTTCATTCTATTTATGTAATACTAATTGTATGATGATTATTGACCTAATTAACAAGTTAGTTCAGGATAATAAAGTTTAACTTAAGTTCGTCTCCAAAGTAGGAACCTTTGGTGACCAAAATTTTATCCTACCTTTTTGGCTTGGTTTCTTCCCAAATTCCAACTATAGTTCATTCTCTTTATGTAATACTCGTTGTATGATGATTATGGACCTAATTAACAAGTTACTTCCCCATAATAAAGTTTAACGTAAGTTCGTCTCCAAAGGAGGAACCTTTGGTGACCAAAATTTTATCCTACCTTTTTGGCTTGGTTTCTTCCCAAATTCCTACTATAGTTCATTCTATTTATGTAATACTCATTGTATGATGATTATGGACCTAATTAACAAGTTACTTCCCCATAATAAAGTTTAAGTTAAGTTCGTCTCCAAAGGAGGAACCTTTGGTGACCAAAAGTTTATCCTTCCTTTTTCACTTGGATTCTTGCCAAATTCCTACTATAGTTCATTCTATTTATGTAATACTAATTGTATGATGATTATTGACCTAATTAACAAGTTAGTTCCCGATAATAAAGTTTAACTTAAGTTCGTCTCCAAAGGAGGAACCTTTGGTGACCAAAATTTTATCCATCCTTTTTCGCTTGGTTTCTTGCCAAATTCCTACTATAGTTTATTCTATTTATGTAATACTAATTGTATGATGATTATTGACCTTATTAACAAGGTAGTTCAGGATAATAAAGTTTAACTTAAGTTCGTCTCCAAAGTAGGAACCTTTGGTGACCAAAATTTTATCCTACCTTTTTGGCTTGGTTTCTTCCCAAATTCCAACTATAGTTCATTCTCTTTATGTAATACTCGTTGTATGATGATTATGGACCTAATTAACAAGTTACTTCCCCATAATAAAGTTTAACGTAAGTTCGTCTCCAAAGGAGGAACCTTTGGTGACCAAAATTTTATCCTACCTTTTTGGCTTGGTTTCTTCCCAAATTCCTACTATAGTTCATTCTATTTATGTAATACTCATTGTATGATGATTATGGACCTAATTAACAAGTTACTTCCCCATAATAAAGTTTAAGTTAAGTTCGTCTCCAAAGGAGGAACCTTTGGTGACCAAAAGTTTATCCTTCCTTTTTCACTTGGATTCTTGCCAAATTCCTACTATAGTTCATTCTATTTATGTAATACTAATTGTATGATGATTATGGACCTAATTAACAAGTTACTTCCCGATAATAAAGTTTAACTTAAGTTCGTCTCCAAAGTAGGAACCTTTGGTGACCAAAATTTTATCCTACCTTTTTGGCTTGGTTTCTTCCAAAATTCCTACTATAGTTCATTCTATTTATGTAATACTCATTGTATGATGATTATGGACCTAATTCACAAGTTACTTCCCCATAATAAAGTTTAAGTTATGTTCGTCTCCAAAGGAGGAACCTTTGGTGACCAAAATTTTATCCTTCCTTTTTCGCTTTGTTTCTTGCCAAATTCCTACTATAGTTCATTCTATTTATGTAATACTCATTGTATGATGATTATGGACCTAATTAACAAGTTACTTTCCGATAATAAAGTTTAACTTAAGTTCGTCTCCAAAGGAGGAACCTTTGGTGACCAAAAGTTTATCCTTCCTTTTTCGCTTGGATTCTTCCCAAATTCCTACTATAGTTCATTCTATTTAAGTAATACTAATTGTGTGATGTTTATGGACCTAATTAACAAGTTACTTTCCGATAATAAAGTTTAACTTAAGTTCGTCTCCAAAGGAGGAACCTTTGGTGACCAAAAGTTTATCCTTCCTTTTTCGCTTGGATTCTTCTCAAATTCCTACTATAGTTCATTCTATTTACGTAATACTCATTGTATGATGATTATTGACCTAATTAACAAGTTACTTTCCCAAAATAAAGTTTAAGTTAAGTTCGTCTCCAAAGGAGGAACCTTTGGTGACCAAAATTTTATCCATCCTTTTTCGCTTGGTTTCTTGCCAAATTCCTACTATAGTTCATTCTATTTATGTAATACTAATTGTATGATGATTATTGACCTAATTAACAAGTTAGTTCCCGATAATAAAGTTTAACTTAAGTTCGTCTCCAAAGGAGGAACCTTTGGTGACCAAAATTTTATCCATCCTTTTTCGCTTGGTTTCTTGCCAAATTCCTACTATAGTTCATTCTATTTATGTAATACTAATTGTATGATGATTATTGACCTAATTAACAAGTTAGTTCAGGATAATAAAGTTTAACTTAAGTTCGTCTCCAAAGTAGGAACCTTTGGTGACCAAAATTTTATCCTACCTTTTTGGCTTGGTTTCTTCCCAAATTCCAACTATAGTTCATTCTCTTTATGTAATACTCGTTGTATGATGATTATGGACCTAATTAACAAGTTACTTCCCCATAATAAAGTTTAACGTAAGTTCGTCTCCAAAGGAGGAACCTTTGGTGACCAAAATTTTATCCTACCTTTTTGGCTTGGTTTCTTCCCAAATTCCTACTATAGTTCATTCTATTTATGTAATACTCATTGTATGATGATTATGGACCTAATTAACAAGTTACTTCCCCATAATAAAGTTTAAGTTAAGTTCGTCTCCAAAGGAGGAACCTTTGGTGACCAAAAGTTTATCCTTCCTTTTTCACTTGGATTCTTGCCAAATTCCTACTATAGTTCATTCTATTTATGTAATACTAATTGTATGATGATTATGGACCTAATTAACAAGTTACTTCCCGATAATAAAGTTTAACTTAAGTTCGTCTCCAAAGTAGGAACCTTTGGTGACCAAAATTTTATCCTACCTTTTTGGCTTGGTTTCTTCCCAAATTCCTACTATAGTTCATTCTATTTATGTAATACTCATTGTATGATGATTATGGACCTAATTCACAAGTTACTTCCCCATAATAAAGTTTAAGTTATGTTCGTCTCCAAAGGAGGAACCTTTGGTGACCAAAATTTTATCCTTCCTTTTTCGCTTTGTTTCTTGCCAAATTCCTACTATAGTTCATTCTATTTATGTAATACTCATTGTATGATGATTATTGACCTAATTAACAAGTTAGTTCCCGATAATAAAGTTTAACTTAAGTTCGTCTCCAAAGGAGGAACCTTTGGTGACCAAAATTTTATCCATCCTTTTTCGCTTGGTTTCTTGCCAAATTCCTACTATAGTTCATTCTATTTATGTAATACTAATTGTATGATGATTATTGACCTAATTAACAAGTTAGTTCAGGATAATAAAGTTTAACTTAAGTTCGTCTCCAAAGTAGGAACCTTTGGTGACCAAAATTTTATCCTACCTTTTTGGCTTGGTTTCTTCCCAAATTCCAACTATAGTTCATTCTCTTTATGTAATACTCGTTGTATGATGATTATGGACCTAATTAACAAGTTACTTCCCCATAATAAAGTTTAACGTAAGTTCGTCTCCAAAGGAGGAACCTTTGGTGACCAAAATTTTATCCTACCTTTTTGGCTTGGTTTCTTCCCAAATTCCTACTATAGTTCATTCTATTTATGTAATACTCATTGTATGATGATTATGGACCTAATTAACAAGTTACTTCCCCATAATAAAGTTTAAGTTAAGTTCGTCTCCAAAGGAGGAACCTTTGGTGACCAAAAGTTTATCCTTCCTTTTTCACTTGGATTCTTGCCAAATTCCTACTATAGTTCATTCTATTTATGTAATACTAATTGTATGATGATTATTGACCTAATTAACAAGTTAGTTCCCGATAATAAAGTTTAACTTAAGTTCGTCTCCAAAGGAGGAACCTTTGGTGACCAAAATTTTATCCATCCTTTTTCGCTTGGTTTCTTGCCAAATTCCTACTATAGTTTATTCTATTTATGTAATACTAATTGTATGATGATTATTGACCTAATTAACAAGGTAGTTCAGGATAATAAAGTTTAACTTAAGTTCGTCTCCAAAGTAGGAACCTTTGGTGACCAAAATTTTATCCTACCTTTTTGGCTTGGTTTCTTCCCAAATTCCAACTATAGTTCATTCTCTTTATGTAATACTCGTTGTATGATGATTATGGACCTAATTAACAAGTTACTTCCTGATGTGATCCTAAAATTATCTCTCTTGAAAAGAATAATAAAGTCATCGTGAAATAAAAGAACCAAATTAATTTTGAGTTCTAAGTTTTATTTTCGCAGGTCATGATATGTCAGTCTTGTTTTGGCTATATCTGAAGCTCTGGATGTCCGTTTGAGGTGATCTTTAATGCGTTGGAAAGCTTAGAATATTCTCTACATTTCGTCTGTTGGACTCAAGAGCAAATTCGGAATATTTCTTGGTGTAAAATGAGCATGAATTGGATGACGTGATTTTGATGAATGGGCTGATGTAAGAGAAGAAACAACACATTAAAGAAGCAAATGAATGTATAACATCTCCATGCATTGATGCAGCCACCCCTACCTTAAAGTCATTTTGTAACCTTTTATTTGCATTAATCAGCCACCAAAACATTATTGTAATTAGTGGCTGCATTTCCTTTCATTTTCTAAGAGTTTTAGAGTCAAAATCATCATGTAATAAGCTCCTATAAATAGAGCACGAAAATGATATGTAAAGATAGAGAATTTTGATTAAAAAAAATACACATTGTGTGTTGTGAAGCTTTGCTTCTTTTTGGTTCTGGATTGAACCATGCATTGATCTTATCAAGAAACCACGTTTCTTGTGGCGATCCTCTACCGAATTAAGCATCTTCCTTGGATTGGGAATTTGTTTGGTTACCATTTTCTGCCTATTTCCATCATTCTTTAACCTTAATATCCAAATATCCTTCATCATTTACAAAAATACAAAACTAAAATTACAACCTTTCTTACCTTTATCATTTGGTATTCAGAGCTAGGTTCCGTTGGGACTGATTTTTATTTTTCAATTTCAAAATCTTTTTCATTTGCATATTATCCTTGAAATTTCTTCATCTCAGTTTCTTTTTGAAGTATTAAACAAAAAAATATGGCTCATGAAATTCAAGCTTCAATTGAATATTTTGATAAAGTATGTAGAGAAAAAATTCTTGAGAATATCAAGAGAAGATCAAGTCCTTCTTCTGCTCTTAGAGAGTCACAAAGAAATAGGAGAGAGGAAATGATGGCAATAATTGATAGAGGAATGGCTGATATCTCTAAAATACTAGAGGAAAATCTCTTTCAAATCCAAAATAATTATAAGAAAGAGATAGAAGAAAAAGAAAGTCATGAGGAAGAAGTGAAAAGGAAGGAAAAAGAAGAAAAAAAAGAATGTGATGAAAAAGAAGTAGATGAAAAAAAAGAGAGAAAAGAAGGTGCTGAAGAAGTCGAGAGAAAAGAAGAGAAAAAAGAGAGTGAGAATGAAAATCAAGAAAAAAATAGTTTGAAGTTTTGGCCTACTATTACACTAGTACCTTCTTCTAAGTTGCTTTGTGTTGTTAATTGTTGGAATTCTTCTAATATTGTTCAATCTCCTAACATTTCTTCTTTATGTCATGAAGGAAACAAAGTCAATGAAGAAACTTTTTCTCAACAGGTGGAAGGAAATTATGAGATTTGGAACGATTATTATGTCCATAAATCAAAAGTTGATGAAAAGCAAACAAATTCTTCCAACAAAAGTGAAGAGCTCTCTAAAGTTAAAGTTACATGTGATGGATTCTGTAGATTTGTTTTTGACCCAGGAGGTATTCAAGCTAAAAATTCGAGGTCGAATTCTCTTGAAGAGGGAGAGTATGATGTGATCCTAAAATTATCTCTCTTGAAAAGAATAATAAAGTCATCGTGAAATAAAAGAACCAAATTAATTTTGAGTTCTAAGTTTTATTTTCGCAGGTCATGATATGTCAGTCTTGTTTTGGCTATATCTGAAGCTCTGGATGTCCGTTTGAGGTGATCTTTAATGCGTTGGAAAGCTTAGAATATTCTCTACATTTCGTCTGTTGGACTCAAGAGCAAATTCGGAATATTTCTTGGTGTAAAATGAGCATGAATTGGATGACGTGATTTTGATGAATGGGCTGATGTAAGAGAAGAAACAACACATTAAAGAAGCAAATGAATGTATAACATCTCCATGCATTGATGCAGCCACCCCTACCTTAAAGTCATTTTGTAACCTTTTATTTGCATTAATCAGCCACCAAAACATTATTGTAATTAGTGGCTGCATTTCCTTTCATTTTCTAAGAGTTTTAGAGTCAAAATCATCATGTAATAAGCTCCTATAAATAGAGCACGAAAATGATATGTAAAGATAGAGAATTTTGATTAAAAAAAATACACATTGTGTGTTGTGAAGCTTTGCTTCTTTTTGGTTCTGGATTGAACCATGCATTGATCTTATCAAGAAACCACGTTTCTTGTGGCGATCCTCTACCGAATTAAGCATCTTCCTTGGATTGGGAATTTGTTTGGTTACCATTTTCTGCCTATTTCCATCATTCTTTAACCTTAATATCCAAATATCCTTCATCATTTACAAAAATACAAAACTAAAATTACAACCTTTCTTACCTTTATCACTTCCCCATAATAAAGTTTAACGTAAGTTCGTCTCCAAAGGAGGAACCTTTGGTGACCAAAATTTTATCCTACCTTTTTGGCTTGGTTTCTTCCCAAATTCCTACTATAGTTCATTCTATTTATGTAATACTCATTGTATGATGATTATGGACCTAATTAACAAGTTACTTCCCCATAATAAAGTTTAAGTTAAGTTCGTCTCCAAAGGAGGAACCTTTGGTGACCAAAAGTTTATCCTTCCTTTTTCACTTGGATTCTTGCCAAATTCCTACTATAGTTCATTCTATTTATGTAATACTAATTGTATGATGATTATGGACCTAATTAACAAGTTACTTCCCGATAATAAAGTTTAACTTAAGTTCGTCTCCAAAGTAGGAACCTTTGGTGACCAAAATTTTATCCTACCTTTTTGGCTTGGTTTCTTCCAAAATTCCTACTATAGTTCATTCTATTTATGTAATACTCATTGTATGATGATTATGGACCTAATTCACAAGTTACTTCCCCATAATAAAGTTTAAGTTATGTTCGTCTCCAAAGGAGGAACCTTTGGTGACCAAAATTTTATCCTTCCTTTTTCGCTTTGTTTCTTGCAAAATTCCTACTATAGTTCATTCTATTTATGTAATACTCATTGTATGATGATTATGGACCTAATTAACAAGTTACTTTCCGATAATAAAGTTTAACTTAAGTTCGTCTCCAAAGGAGGAACCTTTGGTGACCAAAAGTTTATCCTTCCTTTTTCGCTTGGATTCTTCCCAAATTCCTACTATAGTTCATTCTATTTAAGTAATACTAATTGTGTGATGTTTATGGACCTAATTAACAAGTTACTTTCCGATAATAAAGTTTAACTTAAGTTCGTCTCCAAAGGAGGAACCTTTGGTGACCAAAAGTTTATCCTTCCTTTTTCGCTTGGATTCTTCCCAAATTCCTACTATAGTTCATTCTATTTACGTAATACTCATTGTATGATGATTATTGACCTAATTAACAAGTTACTTTCCCAAAATAAAGTTTAAGTTAAGTTCGTCTCCAAAGGAGGAACCTTTGGTGACCAAAATTTTATCCATCCTTTTTCGCTTGGTTTCTTGCCAAATTCCTACTATAGTTCATTCTATTTATGTAATACTAATTGTATGATGATTATTGACCTAATTAACAAGTTAGTTCCCGATAATAAAGTTTAACTTAAGTTCGTCTCCAAAGGAGGAACCTTTGGTGACCAAAATTTTATCCATCCTTTTTCGCTTGGTTTCTTGCCAAATTCCTACTATAGTTCATTCTATTTATGTAATACTAATTGTATGATGATTATTGACCTAATTAACAAGTTAGTTCAGGATAATAAAGTTTAACTTAAGTTCGTCTCCAAAGTAGGAACCTTTGGTGACCAAAATTTTATCCTACCTTTTTGGCTTGGTTTCTTCCCAAATTCCAACTATAGTTCATTCTCTTTATGTAATACTCGTTGTATGATGATTATGGACCTAATTAACAAGTTACTTCCCCATAATAAAGTTTAACGTAAGTTCGTCTCCAAAGGAGGAACCTTTG
Source organism: Medicago sativa (assembly GCF_051527215.1). Taxonomy (NCBI): domain Eukaryota; kingdom Viridiplantae; phylum Streptophyta; class Magnoliopsida; order Fabales; family Fabaceae; genus Medicago; species Medicago sativa. The sequence continues at coordinate 44,123,011 of NC_140752.1, read as the reverse complement.
GTGACCAAAATTTTATCCTACCTTTTTGGCTTGGTTTCTTCCCAAATTCCTACTATAGGTCATTCTATTTATGTAATACTCATTGTATGATGATTATGGACCTAATTAACAAGTTACTTCCCCATAATAAAGTTTAAGTTAAGTTCGTCTCCAAAGGAGGAACCTTTGGTGACCAAAAGTTTATCCTTCCTTTTTCACTTGGATTCTTGCCAAATTCCTACTATAGTTCATTCTATTTATGTAATACTAATTGTATGATGATTATGGACCTAATTAACAAGTTACTTCCCGATAATAAAGTTTAACTTAAGTTCGTCTCCAAAGTAGGAACCTTTGGTGACCAAAATTTTATCCTACCTTTTTGGCTTGGTTTCTTCCCAAATTCCTACTATAGTTCATTCTATTTATGTAATACTCATTGTATGATGATTATGGACCTAATTCACAAGTTACTTCCCCATAATAAAGTTTAAGTTATGTTCGTCTCCAAAGGAGGAACCTTTGGTGACCAAAATTTTATCCTTCCTTTTTCGCTTTGTTTCTTGCCAAATTCCTACTATAGTTCATTCTATTTATGTAATACTCATTGTATGATGATTATGGACCTAATTAACAAGTTACTTTCCGATAATAAAGTTTAACTTAAGTTCGTCTCCAAAGGAGGAACCTTTGGTGACCAAAAGTTTATCCTTCCTTTTTCGCTTGGATTCTTCCCAAATTCCTACTATAGTTCATTCTATTTAAGTAATACTAATTGTGTGATGTTTATGGACCTAATTAACAAGTTACTTTCCGATAATAAAGTTTAACTTAAGTTCGTCTCCAAAGGAGGAACCTTTGGTGACCAAAAGTTTATCCTTCCTTTTTCGCTTGGATTCTTCCCAAATTCCTACTATAGTTCATTCTATTTACGTAATACTCATTGTATGATGATTATTGACCTAATTAACAAGTTACTTTCCCAAAATAAAGTTTAAGTTAAGTTCGTCTCCAAAGGAGGAACCTTTGGTGACCAAAATTTTATCCATCCTTTTTCGCTTGGTTTCTTGCCAAATTCCTACTATAGTTCATTCTATTTATGTAATACTAATTGTATGATGATTATTGACCTAATTAACAAGTTAGTTCCCGATAATAAAGTTTAACTTAAGTTCGTCTCCAAAGGAGGAACCTTTGGTGACCAAAATTTTATCCATCCTTTTTCGCTTGGTTTCTTGCCAAATTCCTACTATAGTTCATTCTATTTATGTAATACTAATTGTATGATGATTATTGACCTAATTAACAAGTTAGTTCAGGATAATAAAGTTTAACTTAAGTTCGTCTCCAAAGTAGGAACCTTTGGTGACCAAAATTTTATCCTACCTTTTTGGCTTGGTTTCTTCCCAAATTCCAACTATAGTTCATTCTCTTTATGTAATACTCGTTGTATGATGATTATGGACCTAATTAACAAGTTACTTCCCCATAATAAAGTTTAACGTAAGTTCGTCTCCAAAGGAGGAACCTTTGGTGACCAAAATTTTATCCTACCTTTTTGGCTTGGTTTCTTCCCAAATTCCTACTATAGTTCATTCTATTTATGTAATACTCATTGTATGATGATTATGGACCTAATTAACAAGTTACTTCCCCATAATAAAGTTTAAGTTAAGTTCGTCTCCAAAGGAGGAACCTTTGGTGACCAAAAGTTTATCCTTCCTTTTTCACTTGGATTCTTGCCAAATTCCTACTATAGTTCATTCTATTTATGTAATACTAATTGTATGATGATTATGGACCTAATTAACAAGTTACTTCCCGATAATAAAGTTTAACTTAAGTTCGTCTCCAAAGTAGGAACCTTTGGTGACCAAAATTTTATCCTACCTTTTTGGCTTGGTTTCTTCCCAAATTCCTACTATAGTTCATTCTATTCATGTAATACTCATTGTATGATGATTATGGACCTAATTAACAAGTTACTTCCCCAGAAAAAAGTTTAAGTTAAGTTCGTCTCCAAAGGAGGAACATTTGGGGACCAGAATTTTATCCTTCCTTTTTCGCTTGGTTTCTTGCCAAATTCCTACTATAGTTCCTTCTATTTGTGTAATACTCATTGTGTGATGATTATGGACCTAATTAACAAGTTACTTCCCCATAATAAAGTTTAAGTTAAGTTCGTCTCCAAAGGAGGAACCTTTGGTGACCAAAAGTTTATCCTTTATTTTTCGATTGGATTCTTGCCAAATTCCTACTATAGTTCATTCTATTTAAGTAATACTAATTGTGTGATGTTTATTGACCTAATTAACAAGTTACTTCCCCATAATAAAGTTTAACGTAAGTTCGTCTCCAAAGGAGGAACCTTTGGTGACCAAAAGTTTATCCTTCCTTTTTCGCTTGGATTCTTGCCAAATTCCTACTATAGTTCATTCTATTTATGTAATACTCATTGTGTGATGATTATGGACCTAATTAACAAGTTACTTCCCCAAAATAAAGTTTAAGTTAAGTTCGTCTCCAAAGGAGGAACCTTTGGTGACCAAAAGTTTGTCCTTTATTTTTCGCTTGGATTCTTGCCAAATTCCTACTATAGTTCATTCTATTTAAGTAATACTAATTGTGTGATGTTTATGGACCTAATTAACAAGTTACTTTCTGATAATAAAGTTTAACTTAAGTTCGTCTCCAAAGGAGGAACCTTTGGTGACCAAAAGTTTATCCTTCCTTTTTCGCTTGGATTCTTCCCAAATTCCTACTATAGTTCATTCTATTTAAGTAATACTAATTGTGTGATGTTTATGGACCTAATTAACAAGTTACTTTCCGATAATAAAGTTTAACTTAATTTCGTCTCCAAAGGAGGAACCTTTGGTGACCAAAAGTTTATCCTTCCTTTTTCGCTTGGATTCTTCCCAAATTCCTACTATAGTTCATTCTATTTACGTAATACTCATTGTATGATGATTATTGACCTAATTAACAAGTTACTTTCCCAAAATAAAGTTTAAGTTAAGTTCGTCTCCAAAGGAGGAACCTTTGGTGACCAAAATTTTATCCATCCTTTTTCGCTTGGTTTCTTGCCAAATTCCTACTATAGTTCATTCTATTTATGTAATACTAATTGTATGATGATTATTGACCTAATTAACAAGTTAGTTCCCGATAATAAAGTTTAACTTAAGTTCGTCTCCAAAGGAGGAACCTTTGGTGACCAAAATTTTATCCATCCTTTTTCGCTTGGTTTCCTGCCAAATTCCTACTATAGTTCATTCTATTTATGTCATACTAATTGTATGATGAGTATTGACCTAATTAACAATTAGTTCCCGATAATAAAGTTTAACTTAAGTTCGTCTCCAAAGTAGGAACCTTTGGTGACCAAAATTTTATCCTACCTTTTTGGCTTGGTTTCTTCCCAAATTCCTACTATAGTTCATTCTCTTTATGTAATACTCGTTGTATGATGATTATGGACCTAATTAACAAGTTACTTCCCCATAATAAAGTTTAACGTAAGTTCGTCTCCAAAGGAGGAACCTTTGGTGACCAAAATTTTATCCTACCTTTTTGGCTTGGTTTCTTCCCAACTTCCAACTATAGTTCATTCTCTTTATGTAATACTCGTTGTATGATGATTATGGACCTAATTAACAAGTTACTTCCCCATAATAAAGTTTAACGTAAGTTCGTCTCCAAAGGAGGAACCTTTGGTGACCAAAATTTTATCCTACCTTTTTGGCTTGGTTTCTTCCCAAATTCCTACTATAGTTCATTCTATTTATGTAATACTCATTGTATGATGATTATGGACCTAATTAACAAGTTACTTCCCCATAATAAAGTTTAAGTTAAGTTCGTCTCCAAAGGAGGAACCTTTGGTGACCAAAAGTTTATCCTTCCTTTTTCACTTGGATTCTTGCCAAATTCCTACTATAGTTCATTCTATTTAAGTAATACTAATTGTATGATGATTATGGACCTAATTAACAAGTTACTTCCCGATAATAAAGTTTTACTTAAGTTCGTCTCCAAAGTAGGAACCTTTGGTGACCAAAATTTTATCCTACCTTTTTGGCTTGGTTTCTTCCCAAATTCCTACTATAGTTCATTCTATTCATGTAATACTCATTGTATGATGATTATGGACCTAATTAACAAGTTACTTCCCCAGAAAAAAGTTTAAGTTAAGTTCGTCTCCAAAGGAGGAACATTTGGGGACCAAAATTTTATCCTTCCTTTTTCGCTTGGTTTCTTGCCAAATTCCTACTATAGTTCCTTCTATTTGTGTAATACTCATTGTGTGATGATTATGGACCTAATTAACAAGTTACTTCCCCATAATAAAGTTTAAGTTAAGTTCGTCTCCAAAGGAGGAACCTTTGGTGACCAAAAGTTTATCCTTTATTTTTCGATTGGATTCTTGCCAAATTCCTACTATAGTTCATTCTATTTAAGTAATACTAATTGTGTGATGTTTATGGACCTAATTAACAAGTTACTTCCCCATAATAAAGTTTAACGTAAGTTCGTCTCCAAAGGAGGAACCTTTGGTGACCAAAAGTTTATCCTTCCTTTTTCGCTTGGATTCTTGCCAAATTCCTACTATAGTTCATTCTATTTATGTAATACTCATTGTGTGATGATTATGGACCTAATTAACAAGTTACTTCCCCAAAATAAAGTTTAAGTTAAGTTCGTCTCCAAAGGAGGAACCTTTGGTGACCAAAAGTTTGTCCTTTATTTTTCGCTTGGATTCTTGCCAAATTCCTACTATAGTTCATTCTATTTAAGTAATACTAATTGTATGATGATTATTGACCTAATTAACAAGTTAGTTCCCGATAATAAAGTTTAACTTAAGTTCGTCTCCAAAGGAGGAACCTTTGGTGACCAAAATTTTATCCATCCTTTTTCGCTTGGTTTCTTGCCAAATTCCTACTATAGTTCATTCTATTTATGTCATACTAATTGTATGATGAGTATTGACCTAATTAACAATTAGTTCCCGATAATAAAGTTTAACTTAAGTTCGTCTCCAAAGTAGGAACCTTTGGTGACCAAAATTTTATCCTACCTTTTTGGCTTGGTTTCTTCCCAAATTCCTACTATAGTTCATTCTCTTTATGTAATACTCGTTGTATGATGATTATGGACCTAATTAACAAGTTACTTCCCCATAATAAAGTTTAACGTAAGTTCGTCTCCAAAGGAGGAACCTTTGGTGACCAAAATTTTATCCTACCTTTTTGGCTTGGTTTCTTCCCAACTTCCAACTATAGTTCATTCTCTTTATGTAATACTCGTTGTATGATGATTATGGACCTAATTAACAAGTTACTTCCCCATAATAAAGTTTAACGTAAGTTCGTCTCCAAAGGAGGAACCTTTGGTGACCAAAATTTTATCCTACCTTTTTGGCTTGGTTTCTTCCCAAATTCCTACTATAGTTCATTCTATTTATGTAATACTCATTGTATGATGATTATGGACCTAATTAACAAGTTACTTCCCCATAATAAAGTTTAAGTTAAGTTCGTCTCCAAAGGAGGAACCTTTGGTGACCAAAAGTTTATCCTTCCTTTTTCACTTGGATTCTTGCCAAATTCCTACTATAGTTCATTCTATTTAAGTAATACTAATTGTATGATGATTATGGACCTAATTAACAAGTTACTTCCCGATAATAAAGTTTTACTTAAGTTCGTCTCCAAAGTAGGAACCTTTGGTGACCAAAATTTTATCCTACCTTTTTGGCTTGGTTTCTTCCCAAATTCCTACTATAGTTCATTCTATTCATGTAATACTCATTGTATGATGATTATGGACCTAATTAACAAGTTACTTCCCCAGAAAAAAGTTTAAGTTAAGTTCGTCTCCAAAGGAGGAACATTTGGGGACCAAAATTTTATCCTTCCTTTTTCGCTTGGTTTCTTGCCAAATTCCTACTATAGTTCCTTCTATTTGTGTAATACTCATTGTGTGATGATTATGGACCTAATTAACAAGTTACTTCCCCATAATAAAGTTTAAGTTAAGTTCGTCTCCAAAGGAGGAACCTTTGGTGACCAAAAGTTTATCCTTTATTTTTCGATTGGATTCTTGCCAAATTCCTACTATAGTTCATTCTATTTAAGTAATACTAATTGTGTGATGTTTATGGACCTAATTAACAAGTTACTTCCCCATAATAAAGTTTAACGTAAGTTCGTCTCCAAAGGAGGAACCTTTGGTGACCAAAATTTTATCCTACCTTTTTGGCTTGGTTTCTTCCCAAATTCCTACTATAGTTCATTCTATTCATGTAATACTCATTGTATGATGATTATGGACCTAATTAACAAGTTACTTCCCCAGAAAAAAGTTTAAGTTAAGTTCGTCTCCAAAGGAGGAACATTTGGGGACCAGAATTTTATCCTTCCTTTTTCGCTTGGTTTCTTGCCAAATTCCTACTATAGTTCCTTCTATTTGTGTAATACTCATTGTGTGATGATTATGGACCTAATTAACAAGTTACTTCCCCATAATAAAGTTTAAGTTAAGTTCGTCTCCAAAGGAGGAACCTTTGGTGACCAAAAGTTTATCCTTTATTTTTCGATTGGATTCTTGCCAAATTCCTACTATAGTTCATTCTATTTAAGTAATACTAATTGTGTGATGTTTATTGACCTAATTAACAAGTTACTTCCCCATAATAAAGTTTAACGTAAGTTCGTCTCCAAAGGAGGAACCTTTGGTGACCAAAAGTTTATCCTTCCTTTTTCGCTTGGATTCTTGCCAAATTCCTACTATAGTTCATTCTATTTATGTAATACTCATTGTGTGATGATTATGGACCTAATTAACAAGTTACTTCCCCAAAATAAAGTTTAAGTTAAGTTCGTCTCCAAAGGAGGAACCTTTGGTGACCAAAAGTTTGTCCTTTATTTTTCGCTTGGATTCTTGCCAAATTCCTACTATAGTTCATTCTATTTAAGTAATACTAATTGTGTGATGTTTATGGACCTAATTAACAAGTTACTTTCTGATAATAAAGTTTAACTTAAGTTCGTCTCCAAAGGAGGAACCTTTGGTGACCAAAAGTTTATCCTTCCTTTTTCGCTTGGATTCTTCCCAAATTCCTACTATAGTTCATTCTATTTAAGTAATACTAATTGTGTGATGTTTATGGACCTAATTAACAAGTTACTTTCCGATAATAAAGTTTAACTTAATTTCGTCTCCAAAGGAGGAACCTTTGGTGACCAAAAGTTTATCCTTCCTTTTTCGCTTGGATTCTTCCCAAATTCCTACTATAGTTCATTCTATTTACGTAATACTCATTGTATGATGATTATTGACCTAATTAACAAGTTACTTTCCCAAAATAAAGTTTAAGTTAAGTTCGTCTCCAAAGGAGGAACCTTTGGTGACCAAAATTTTATCCATCCTTTTTCGCTTGGTTTCTTGCCAAATTCCTACTATAGTTCATTCTATTTATGTAATACTAATTGTATGATGATTATTGACCTAATTAACAAGTTAGTTCCCGATAATAAAGTTTAACTTAAGTTCGTCTCCAAAGGAGGAACCTTTGGTGACCAAAATTTTATCCATCCTTTTTCGCTTGGTTTCTTGCCAAATTCCTACTATAGTTCATTCTATTTATGTCATACTAATTGTATGATGAGTATTGACCTAATTAACAATTAGTTCCCGATAATAAAGTTTAACTTAAGTTCGTCTCCAAAGTAGGAACCTTTGGTGACCAAAATTTTATCCTACCTTTTTGGCTTGGTTTCTTCCCAAATTCCTACTATAGTTCATTCTCTTTATGTAATACTCGTTGTATGATGATTATGGACCTAATTAACAAGTTACTTCCCCATAATAAAGTTTAACGTAAGTTCGTCTCCAAAGGAGGAACCTTTGGTGACCAAAATTTTATCCTACCTTTTTGGCTTGGTTTCTTCCCAACTTCCAACTATAGTTCATTCTCTTTATGTAATACTCGTTGTATGATGATTATGGACCTAATTAACAAGTTACTTCCCCATAATAAAGTTTAACGTAAGTTCGTCTCCAAAGGAGGAACCTTTGGTGACCAAAATTTTATCCTACCTTTTTGGCTTGGTTTCTTCCCAAATTCCTACTATAGTTCATTCTATTTATGTAATACTCATTGTATGATGATTATGGACCTAATTAACAAGTTACTTCCCCATAATAATGTTTAAGTTAAGTTCGTCTCCAAAGGAGGAACCTTTGGTGACCAAAAGTTTATCCTTCCTTTTTCACTTGGATTCTTGCCAAATTCCTACTATAGTTCATTCTATTTAAGTAATACTAATTGTATGATGATTATGGACCTAATTAACAAGTTACTTCCCGATAATAAAGTTTTACTTAAGTTCGTCTCCAAAGTAGGAACCTTTGGTGACCAAAATTTTATCCTACCTTTTTGGCTTGGTTTCTTCCCAAATTCCTACTATAGTTCATTCTATTCATGTAATACTCATTGTATGATGATTATGGACCTAATTAACAAGTTACTTCCCCAGAAAAAAGTTTAAGTTAAGTTCGTCTCCAAAGGAGGAACATTTGGGGACCAAAATTTTATCCTTCCTTTTTCGCTTGGTTTCTTGCCAAATTCCTACTATAGTTCCTTCTATTTGTGTAATACTCATTGTGTGATGATTATGGACCTAATTAACAAGTTACTTCCCCATAATAAAGTTTAAGTTAAGTTCGTCTCCAAAGGAGGAACCTTTGGTGACCAAAAGTTTATCCTTTATTTTTCGATTGGATTCTTGCCAAATTCCTACTATAGTTCATTCTATTTAAGTAATACTAATTGTGTGATGTTTATGGACCTAATTAACAAGTTACTTCCCCATAATAAAGTTTAACGTAAGTTCGTCTCCAAAGGAGGAACCTTTGGTGACCAAAAGTTTATCCTTCCTTTTTCGCTTGGATTCTTGCCAAATTCCTACTATAGTTCATTCTATTTATGTAATACTCATTGTGTGATGATTATGGACCTAATTAACAAGTTACTTCCCCAAAATAAAGTTTAAGTTAAGTTCGTCTCCAAAGGAGGAACCTTTGGTGACCAAAAGTTTGTCCTTTATTTTTCGCTTGGATTCTTGCCAAATTCCTACTATAGTTCATTCTATTTAAGTAATACTAATTGTATGATGATTATTGACCTAATTAACAAGTTAGTTCCCGATAATAAAGTTTAACTTAAGTTCGTCTCCAAAGGAGGAACCTTTGGTGACCAAAATTTTATCCATCCTTTTTCGCTTGGTTTCTTGCCAAATTCCTACTATAGTTCATTCTATTTATGTCATACTAATTGTATGATGAGTATTGACCTAATTAACAATTAGTTCCCGATAATAAAGTTTAACTTAAGTTCGTCTCCAAAGTAGGAACCTTTGGTGACCAAAATTTTATCCTACCTTTTTGGCTTGGTTTCTTCCCAAATTCCTACTATAGTTCATTCTCTTTATGTAATACTCGTTGTATGATGATTATGGACCTAATTAACAAGTTACTTCCCCATAATAAAGTTTAACGTAAGTTCGTCTCCAAAGGAGGAACCTTTGGTGACCAAAATTTTATCCTACCTTTTTGGCTTGGTTTCTTCCCAACTTCCAACTATAGTTCATTCTCTTTATGTAATACTCGTTGTATGATGATTATGGACCTAATTAACAAGTTACTTCCCCATAATAAAGTTTAACGTAAGTTCGTCTCCAAAGGAGGAACCTTTGGTGACCAAAATTTTATCCTACCTTTTTGGCTTGGTTTCTTCCCAAATTCCTACTATAGTTCATTCTATTTATGTAATACTCATTGTATGATGATTATGGACCTAATTAACAAGTTACTTCCCCATAATAAAGTTTAAGTTAAGTTCGTCTCCAAAGGAGGAACCTTTGGTGACCAAAAGTTTATCCTTCCTTTTTCACTTGGATTCTTGCCAAATTCCTACTATAGTTCATTCTATTTAAGTAATACTAATTGTATGATGATTATGGACCTAATTAACAAGTTACTTCCCGATAATAAAGTTTTACTTAAGTTCGTCTCCAAAGTAGGAACCTTTGGTGACCAAAATTTTATCCTACCTTTTTGGCTTGGTTTCTTCCCAAATTCCTACTATAGTTCATTCTATTCATGTAATACTCATTGTATGATGATTATGGACCTAATTAACAAGTTACTTCCCCAGAAAAAAGTTTAAGTTAAGTTCGTCTCCAAAGGAGGAACATTTGGGGACCAAAATTTTATCCTTCCTTTTTCGCTTGGTTTCTTGCCAAATTCCTACTATAGTTCCTTCTATTTGTGTAATACTCATTGTGTGATGATTATGGACCTAATTAACAAGTTACTTCCCCATAATAAAGTTTAAGTTAAGTTCGTCTCCAAAGGAGGAACCTTTGGTGACCAAAAGTTTATCCTTTATTTTTCGATTGGATTCTTGCCAAATTCCTACTATAGTTCATTCTATTTAAGTAATACTAATTGTGTGATGTTTATGGACCTAATTAACAAGTTACTTCCCCATAATAAAGTTTAACGTAAGTTCGTCTCCAAAGGAGGAACCTTTGGTGACCAAAAGTTTATCCTTCCTTTTTCGCTTGGATTCTTGCCAAATTCCTACTATAGTTCATTCTATTTATGTAATACTCATTGTGTGATGATTATGGACCTAATTAACAAGTTACTTCCCCAAAATAAAGTTTAAGTTAAGTTCGTCTCCAAAGGAGGAACCTTTGGTGACCAAAAGTTTGTCCTTTATTTTTCGCTTGGATTCTTGCCAAATTCCTACTATAGTTCATTCTATTTAAGTAATACTAATTGTGTGATGTTTATGGACCTAATTAACAAGTTACTTTCTGATAATAAAGTTTAACTTAAGTTCGTCTCCAAAGGAGGAACCTTTGGTGACCAAAAGTTTATCCTTCCTTTTTCGCTTGGATTCTTCCCAAATTCCTACTATAGTTCAGTCTATTTAAGTAATACTAATTGTGTGATGTTTATGGACCTAATTAACAAGTTACTTTCCGACAATAAAGTTTAACTTAAGTTCGTCTCCAAAGGAGGAACCTTTGGTGACCAAAAGTTTATCCTTCCTTTTTCGCTTGGATTCGTCCCAAATTCCTACTATAGTTCATTCTATTTACGTAATACTCATTGTATGATGATTATTGACCTAATTAACAAGTTACTTTCCCAAAATAAAGTTTAAGTTAAGTTCGTCTCCAAAGGAGGAAACTTTGGTGACCAAAATTTTATCCATCCTTTTTCGCTTGGTTTCTTGCCAAATTCCTACTATAGTTCATTCTATTTATGTAATACTAATTGTCTGATGATTATTGACCTAATTAACAAGTTAGTTCCCGATAATAAAGTTTAACTTAAGTTCGTCTCCAAAGGAGGAACCTTTGGTGACCAAAATTTTATCCATCCTTTTTCGCTTGGTTTCTTGCCAAATTCCTACTATAGTTCATTCTATTTATGTAATACTAATTGTATGATGATTATTGACCTAATTAACAAGTTAGTTCCCGATAATAAAGTTGAACTTAAGTTCGTCTCCAAAGTAGGAACCTTTGGTGACCAAAATTTTATCCTACCTTTTTGGCTTGGTTTCTTCCCAAATTCCTACTATAGTTCATTCTCTTTATGTAATACTCGTTGTATGATGATTATGGACCTAATTAACAAGTTACTTCCCCATAATAAAGTTTAACGTAAGTTCGTCTCCAAAGGAGGAAGCTTTGGTGACCAAAATTTTATCCTACCTTTTTGGCTTGGTTTCTTCCCAAATTCCTACTATAGTTCATTCTATTTATGTAATACTCATTGTATGATGATTATGGACCTAATTAACAAGTTACTTCCCCATAATAAAGTTTAAGTTATGTTCGTCTCCAAAGGAGGAACCTTTGGTGACCAAAATTTTATCCTTCCTTTTTCGCTTTGTTTCTTGCCAAATTCCTACTATAGTTCATTCTATTTATGTAATACTCATTGTATGATGATTATGGACCTAATTAACAAGTTACTTTCCGATAATAAAGTTTAACTTAAGTTCGTCTCCAAAGGAGGAACCTTTGGTGACCAAAAGTTTATCCTTCCTTTTTCGCTTGGATTCTTCCCAAATTCCTACTATAGTTCATTCTATTTAAGTAATACTAATTGTGTGATGTTTATGGACCTAATTAACAAGTTACTTTCCGATAATAAAGTTTAACTTAAGTTCGTCTCCAAAGTAGGAACCTTTGGTGACCAAAATTTTATCCTACCTTTTTGGCTTGGTTTCTTCCCAAATTCCGACTATAGTTCATTCTATTTATGTAATACTCATTGTATGATGATTATGGACCTAATTAACAAGTTACTTCCCCATAATAAAGTTTAAGTTAAGTTCGTCTCCAAAGGAGGAACCTTTGGTGACCAAAAGTTTATCCTTCCTTTTTCACTTGGATTCTTGCCAAATTCCTACTATAGTTCATTCTATTTATGTAATACTAATTGTATGATGATTATGGACCTAATTAACAAGTTACTTCCCGATAATAAAGTTTAACTTAAGTTCGTCTCCAAAGTAGGAACCTTTGGTGACCAAAATTTTATCCTACCTTTTTGGCTTGGTTTCTTCCCAAATTCCTACTATAGTTCATTCTATTCATGTAATACTCATTGTATGATGATTATGGACCTAATTAACAAGTTACTTCCCCAGAAAAAAGTTTAAGTTAAGTTCGTCTCCAAAGGAGGAACATTTGGGGACCAAAATTTTATCCTTCCTTTTTCGCTTGGTTTCTTGCCAAATTCCTACTATAGTTCCTTCTATTTGTGTAATACTCATTGTGTGATGATTATGGACCTAATTAACAAGTTACTTCCCCATAATAAAGTTTAAGTTAAGTTCGTCTCCAAAGGAGGAACCTTTGGTGACCAAAAGTTTATCCTTTATTTTTCGATTGGATTCTTGCCAAATTCCTACTATAGTTCATTCTATTTAAGTAATACTAATTGTGTGATGTTTATTGACCTAATTAACAAGTTACTTCCCCATAATAAAGTTTAACGTAAGTTCGTCTCCAAAGGAGGAACCTTTGGTGACCAAAAGTTTATCCTTCCTTTTTCGCTTGGATTCTTGCCAAATTCCTACTATAGTTCATTCTATTTATGTAATACTCATTGTGTGATGATTATGGACCTAATTAACAAGTTACTTCCCCAAAATAAAGTTTAAGTTAAGTTCGTCTCCAAAGGAGGAACCTTTGGTGACCAAAAGTTTGTCCTTTATTTTTCGCTTGGATTCTTGCCAAATTCCTACTATAGTTCATTCTATTTAAGTAATACTAATTGTGTGATGTTTATGGACCTAATTAACAAGTTACTTTCTGATAATAAAGTTTAACTTAAGTTCGTCTCCAAAGGAGGAACCTTTGGTGACCAAAAGTTTATCCTTCCTTTTTCGCTTGGATTCTTCCCAAATTCCTACTATAGTTCAGTCTATTTAAGTAATACTAATTGTGTGATGTTTATGGACCTAATTAACAAGTTACTTTCCGACAATAAAGTTTAACTTAAGTTCGTCTCCAAAGGAGGAACCTTTGGTGACCAAAAGTTTATCCTTCCTTTTTCGCTTGGATTCTTCCCAAATTCCTACTATAGTTCATTCTATTTACGTAATACTCATTGTATGATGATTATTGACCTAATTAACAAGTTACTTTCCCAAAATAAAGTTTAAGTTAAGTTCGTCTCCAAAGGAGGAAACTTTGGTGACCAAAATTTTATCCATCCTTTTTCGCTTGGTTTCTTGCCAAATTCCTACTATAGTTCATTCTATTTATGTAATACTAATTGTCTGATGATTATTGACCTAATTAACAAGTTAGTTCCCGATAATAAAGTTTAACTTAAGTTCGTCTCCAAAGGAGGAACCTTTGGTGACCAAAATTTTATCCATCCTTTTTCGCTTGGTTTCTTGCCAAATTCCTACTATAGTTCATTCTATTTATGTCATACTAATTGTATGATGAGTATTGACCTAATTAACAATTAGTTCCCGATAATAAAGTTTAACTTAAGTTCGTCTCCAAAGTAGGAACCTTTGGTGACCAAAATTTTATCCTACCATTTTGGCTTGGTTTCTTCCCAAATTCCTACTATAGTTCATTCTCTTTATGTAATACTCGTTGTATGATGATTATGGACCTAATTAACAAGTTACTTCCCCATAATAAAGTTTAACGTAAGTTCGTCTCCAAAGGAGGAACCTTTGGTGACCAAAATTTTATCCTACCTTTTTGGCTTGGTTTCTTCCCAACTTCCAACTATAGTTCATTCTCTTTATGTAATACTCGTTGTATGATGATTATGGACCTAATTAACAAGTTACTTCCCCATAATAAAGTATAACGTAAGTTCGTCTCCAAAGGAGGAACCTTTGGTGACCAAAATTTTATCCTACCTTTTTGGCTTGGTTTCTTCCCAAATTCCTACTATAGTTCATTCTATTTATGTAATACTCATTATATGATGATTATGGACCTAATTAACAAGTTACTTCCCCATAATAAAGTTTAAGTTAAGTTCGTCTCCAAAGGAGGAACCTTTGGTGACCAAAAGTTTATCCTTCCTTTTTCACTTGGATTCTTGCCAAATTCCTACTATAGTTCATTCTATTTAAGTAATACTAATTGTATGATGATTATGGACCTAATTAACAAGTTACTTCCCGATAATAAAGTTTAACTTAAGTTCGTCTCCAAAGTAGGAACCTTTGGTGACCAAAATTTTATCCTACCTTTTTGGCTTGGTTTCTTCCCAAATTCCTACTATAGTTCATTCTATTCATGTAATACTCATTGTATGATGATTATGGACCTAATTAACAAGTTACTTCCCCAGAAAAAAGTTTAAGTTAAGTTCGTCTCCAAAGGAGGAACATTTGGGGACCAAAATTTTATCCTTCCTTTTTCTCTTGGTTTCTTGCCAAATTCCTACTATAGTTCCTTCTATTTGTGTAATACTCATTGTGTGATGATTATGGACCTAATTAACAAGTTACTTCCCCATAATAAAGTTTAAGTTAAGTTCGTCTCCAAAGGAGGAACCTTTGGTGACCAAAAGTTTATCCTTTATTTTTCGATTGGATTCTTGCCAAATTCCTACTATAGTTCATTCTATTTAAGTAATACTAATTGTGTGATGTTTATGGACCTAATTAACAAGTTACTTCCCCATAATAAAGTTTAACGTAAGTTCGTCTCCAAAGGAGGAACCTTTGGTGACCAAAAGTTTATCCTTCCTTTTTCGCTTGGATTCTTGCCAAATTCCTACTATAGTTCATTCTATTTAAGTAATACTAATTGTGTGATGTTTATGGACCTAATTAACAAGTTACTTTCTGATAATAAAGTTTAACTTAAGTTCGTCTCCAAAGGAGGAACCTTTGGTGACCAAAAGTTTATCCTTCCTTTTTCGCTTGGATTCTTCCCAAATTCCTACTATAGTTCAGTCTATTTAAGTAATACTAATTGTGTGATGTTTATGGACCTAATTAACAAGTTACTTTCCGACAATAAAGTTTAACTTAAGTTCGTCTCCAAAGGAGGAACCTTTGGTGACTAAAAGTTTATCCTTCCTTTTTCGCTTGGATTCGTCCCAAATTCCTACTATAGTTCATTCTATTTACGTAATACTCATTGTATGATGATTATTGACCTAATTAACAAGTTACTTTCCCAAAATAAAGTTTAAGTTAAGTTCGTCTCCAAAGGAGGAAACTTTGGTGACCAAAATTTTATCCATCCTTTTTCGCTTGGTTTCTTGCCAAATTCCTACTATAGTTCATTCTATTTATGTAATACTAATTGTCTGATGATTATTGACCTAATTAACAAGTTAGTTCCCGATAATAAAGTTTAACTTAAGTTCGTCTCCAAAGGAGGAACCTTTGGTGACCAAAATTTTATCCATCCTTTTTCGCTTGGTTTCTTGCCAAATTCCTACTATAGTTCATTCTATTTATGTAATACTAATTGTATGATGATTATTGACCTAATTAACAAGTTAGTTCCCGATAATAAAGTTTAACTTAAGTTCGTCTCCAAAGTAGGAACCTTTGGTGACCAAAATTTTATCCTACCTTTTTGGCTTGGTTTCTTCCCAAATTCCTACTATAGTTCATTCTCTTTATGTAATACTCGTTGTATGATGATTATGGACCTAATTAACAAGTTACTTCCCAATAATAAAGTTTAACGTAAGTTCGTCTCCAAAGGAGGAAGCTTTGGTGACCAAAATTTTATCCTACCTTTTTGGCTTGGTTTCTTCCCAAATTCCTACTATAGTTCATTCTATTTATGTAATACTCATTGTATGATGATTATGGACCTAATTAACAAGTTACTTCCCCATAATAAAGTTTAAGTTATGTTCGTCTCCAAAGGAGGAACCTTTGGTGACCAAAATTTTATCCTTCCTTTTTCGCTTTGTTTCTTGCCAAATTCCTACTATAGTTCATTCTATTTATGTAATACTCATTGTATGATGATTATGGACCTAATTAACAAGTTACTTTCCGATAATAAAGTTTAACTTAAGTTCGTCTCCAAAGGAGGAACCTTTGGTGACCAAAAGTTTATCCTTCCTTTTTCGCTTGGATTCTTCCCAAATTCCTACTATAGTTCATTCTATTTAAGTAATACTAATTGTGTGATGTTTATGGACCTAATTAACAAGTTACTTTCCGATAATAAAGTTTAACTTAAGTTCGTCTCCAAAGGAGGAACCTTTGGTGACCAAAAGTTTATCCTTCCTTTTTCGCTTGGATTCTTCCCAAATTCCTACTATAGTTCATTCTATTTACGTAATACTCATTGTATGATGATTATTGACCTAATTAACAAGTTACTTTCCCAAAATAAAGTTTAAGTTAAGTTCGTCTCCAAAGGAGGAACCTTTGGTGACCAAAATTTTATCCATCCTTTTTCGCTTGGTTTCTTGCCAAATTCCTACTATAGTTCATTCTATTTATGTAATACTAATTGTATGATGATTATTGACCTAATTAACAAGTTAGTTCCCGATAATAAAGTTTAACTTAAGTTCGTCTCCAAAGGAGGAACCTTTGGTGACCAAAATTTTATCCATCCTTTTTCGCTTGGTTTCTTGCCAAATTCCTACTATAGTTCATTCTATTTATGTAATACTAATTGTATGATGATTATTGACCTAATTAACAAGTTAGTTCAGGATAATAAAGTTTAACTTAAGTTCGTCTCCAAAGTAGGAACCTTTGGTGACCAAAATTTTATCCTACCTTTTTGGCTTGGTTTCTTCCCAAATTCCAACTATAGTTCATTCTCTTTATGTAATACTCGTTGTATGATGATTATGGACCTAATTAACAAGTTACTTCCCCATAATAAAGTTTAACGTAAGTTCGTCTCCAAAGGAGGAACCTTTGGTGACCAAAATTTTATCCTACCTTTTTGGCTTGGTTTCTTCCCAAATTCCTACTATAGTTCATTCTATTTATGTAATACTCATTGTATGATGATTATGGACCTAATTAACAAGTTACTTCCCAATAATAAAGTTTAAGTTAAGTTCGTCTCCAAAGGAGGAACCTTTGGTGACCAAAAGTTTATCCTTCCTTTTTCACTTGGATTCTTGCCAAATTCCTACTATAGTTCATTCTATTTATGTAATACTAATTGTATGATGATTATGGACCTAATTAACAAGTTACTTCCCGATAATAAAGTTTAACTTAAGTTCGTCTCCAAAGTAGGAACCTTTGGTGACCAAAATTTTATCCTACCTTTTTGGCTTGGTTTCTTCCCAAATTCCTACTATAGTTCATTCTATTCATGTAATACTCATTGTATGATGATTATGGACCTAATTAACAAGTTACTTCCCCAGAAAAAAGTTTAAGTTAAGTTCGTCTCCAAAGGAGGAACATTTGGGGACCAAAATTTTATCCTTCCTTTTTCGCTTGGTTTCTTGCCAAATTCCTACTATAGTTCCTTCTATTTGTGTAATACTCATTGTGTGATGATTATGGACCTAATTAACAAGTTACTTCCCCATAATAAAGTTTAAGTTAAGTTCGTCTCCAAAGGAGGAACCTTTGGTGACCAAAAGTTTATCCTTTATTTTTCGATTGGATTCTTGCCAAATTCCTACTATAGTTCATTCTATTTAAGTAATACTAATTGTGTGATGTTTATGGACCTAATTAACAAGTTACTTCCCCATAATAAAGTTTAACGTAAGTTCGTCTCCAAAGGAGGAACCTTTGGTGACAAAAAGTTTATCCTTCCTTTTTCGCTTGGATTCTTGCCAAATTCCTACTATAGTTCATTCTATTTATGTAATACTCATTGTGTGATGATTATGGACCTAATTCACAAGTTACTTCCCCATAATAAAGTTTAAGTTATGTTCGTCTCCAAAGGAGGAACCTTTGGTGACCAAAATTTTATCCTTCCTTTTTCGCTTTATTTCTTGCCAAATTCCTACTATAGTTCATTCTATTTATGTAATACTCATTGTATGATGATTATGGACCTAATTAACAAGTTACTTTCCGATAATAAAGTTTAACTTAAGTTCGTCTCCAAAGGAGGAACCTTTGGTGACCAAAAGTTTATCCTTCCTTTTTCGCTTGGATTCTTCCCAAATTCCTACTATAGTTCATTCTATTTAAGTAATACTAATTGTGTGATGTTTATGGACCTAATTAACAAGTTACTTTCCGATAATAAAGTTTAACTTAAGTTCGTCTCCAAAGGAGGAACCTTTGGTGACCAAAAGTTTATCCTTCCTTTTTCGCTTGGATTCTTCCCAAATTCCTACTATAGTTCATTCTATTTACGTAATACTCATTGTATGATGATTATTGACCTAATTAACAAGTTACTTTCCCAAAATAAAGTTTAAGTTAAGTTCGTCTCCAAAGGAGGAACCTTTGGTGACCAAAATTTTATCCATCCTTTTTCGCTTGGTTTCTTGCCAAATTCCTACTATAGTTCATTCTATTTATGTAATACTAATTGTATGATGATTATTGACCTAATTAACAAGTTAGTTCCCGATAATAAAGTTTAACTTAAGTTCGTCTCCAAAGGAGGAACCTTTGGTGACCAAAATTTTATCCATCCTTTTTCGCTTGGTTTCTTGCCAAATTCCTACTATAGTTCATTCTATTTATGTAATACTAATTGTATGATGATTATTGACCTAATTAACAAGTTAGTTCAGGATAATAAAGTTTAACTTAAGTTCGTCTCCAAAGTAGGAACCTTTGGTGACCAAAATTTTATCCTACCTTTTTGGCTTGGTTTCTTCCCAAATTCCAACTATAGTTCATTCTCTTTATGTAATACTCGTTGTATGATGATTATGGACCTAATTAACAAGTTACTTCCCCATAATAAAGTTTAACGTAAGTTCGTCTCCAAAGGAGGAACCTTTGGTGACCAAAATTTTATCCTACCTTTTTGGCTTGGTTTCTTCCCAAATTCCTACTATAGTTCATTCTATTTATGTAATACTCATTGTATGATGATTATGGACCTAATTAACAAGTTACTTCCCAATAATAAAGTTTAAGTTAAGTTCGTCTCCAAAGGAGGAACCTTTGGTGACCAAAATTTTATCCTTCCTTTTTCGCTTGGTTGCTTGCCAAATTCCTACTATAGTTCATTCTATTTATGTAATACTCATTGTGTGATGATTATGGACCTAATTAACAAGTTACTTCCACAAAATAAAGTTTAAGTTAAGTTCGTCTCCAAAGGAGGAACCTTTGGTGACCAAAAGTTTATCCTTTATTTTTCGCTTGGATTCTTGCCGAATTCCTACTATAGTTCATTCTATTTAAGTAATACTAATTGTGTGATGTTTATGGACCTAATTAACAAGTTACTTTCCGATAATAAAGTTTAACGTAAGTTCGTCTCCAAAGTAGGAACCTTTGGTGACCAAAAGTTTATCCTTCCTTTTTCGCTTGGATTCTTCCCAAATTCCTACTATAGTTCATTCTATTTACGTAATACTCATTGTATGATAATCATTGACCTAATTACCAAGTTACTTCCCCAAAATAAAGTTTAAGTTAAGCTCGTCTCCAAAGGAGGAACCTTTGGTGACCAAAATTTTATCCTTCCTTTTTCGCTTGGTTTCTTGCCAAATTCCTACTATAGTCATTCTATTTATGTAATACTCATTGTGTGATGATTATGGACCTAATTAACAAGTTACTTCCCCATAATAAAGTTTAAGTTAAGTTCGTCTCCAAAGGAGGAACCTTTGGTGACCAAAAGTTTATCCTTCCTTTTTCGCTTGGATTCTTGCCAAATTCCTACTATAGTTCATTCTATTTATGTAATACTAATTGTATGATGATTATTGACCTAATTAACAAGTTACTTCCCGATAATAAAGTTTAACTTAAGTTCGTCTCCAAAGTAGGAACCTTTGGTGACCAAAATTTTATCCTACCTTTTTGGCTTGGTTTCTTCCCAAATTCCTACTATAGTTCATTCTATTTATTTAATACTCATTGTATGATGTTTATGGACCTAATTAACAAGTTACTTTCCGATAATAAAGTTTAACTTAAGTTCGTCTCCAAAGTAGGAACCTTTGGTGACCAAAAGTTTATCCTTCCTTTTTCGCTTGGATTCTTCCCAAATTCCTACTATAGTTCATTCTATTTACATAATACTCATTGTATGATAATCATTGACCTAATTACCAAGTTACTTCCCCAAAATAAAGTTTAAGTTAAGTTCGTCTCCAAAGGAGGAACCTTTGGTGACCAAAATTTTATCCTTCCTTTTTCGCTTGGTTTCTTGCCAAATTCCTACTATAGTTCATTCTATTTATGTAATACTCATTGTGTGATGATTATGGACCTAATTAACAAGTTACTTCCCCATAATAAAGTTTAAGTTATGTTCGTCTCCAAAGGAGGAACCTTTGGTGACCAAAATTTTATCCTTCCTTTTTCGCTTTGTTTCTTGCCAAATTCCTACTATAGTTCATTCTATTTATGTAATACTCATTGTATGATGATTATGGACCTAATTAACAAGTTACTTTCCGATAATAAAGTTTAACTTAAGTTCGTCTCCAAAGGAGGAACCTTTGGTGACCAAAAGTTTATCCTTCCTTTTTCGCTTGGATTCTTCCCAAATTCCTACTATAGTTCATTCTATTTAAGTAATACTAATTGTGTGATGTTTATGGACCTAATTAACAAGTTACTTTCCGATAATAAAGTTTAACTTAAGTTCGTCTCCAAAGGAGGAACCTTTGGTGACCAAAAGTTTATCCTTCCTTTTTCGCTTGGATTCTTCCCAAATTCCTACTATAGTTCATTCTATTTACGTAATACTCATTGTATGATGATTATTGACCTAATTAACAAGTTACTTTCCCAAAATAAAGTTTAAGTTAAGTTCGTCTCCAAAGGAGGAACCTTTGGTGACCAAAATTTTATCCATCCTTTTTCGCTTGGTTTCTTGCCAAATTCCTACTATAGTTCATTCTATTTATGTAATACTAATTGTATGATGATTATTGACCTAATTAACAAGTTAGTTCCCGATAATAAAGTTTAACTTAAGTTCGTCTCCAAAGGAGGAACCTTTGGTGACCAAAATTTTATCCATCCTTTTTCGCTTGGTTTCTTGCCAAATTCCTACTATAGTTCATTCTATTTATGTAATACTAATTGTATGATGATTATTGACCTAATTAACAAGTTAGTTCAGGATAATAAAGTTTAACTTAAGTTCGTCTCCAAAGTAGGAACCTTTGGTGACCAAAATTTTATCCTACCTTTTTGGCTTGGTTTCTTCCCAAATTCCAACTATAGTTCATTCTCTTTATGTAATACTCGTTGTATGATGATTATGGACCTAATTAACAAGTTACTTCCCCATAATAAAGTTTAACGTAAGTTCGTCTCCAAAGGAGGAACCTTTGGTGACCAAAATTTTATCCTACCTTTTTGGCTTGGTTTCTTCCCAAATTCCTACTATAGTTCATTCTATTTATGTAATACTCATTGTATGATGATTATGGACCTAATTAACAAGTTACTTCCCAATAATAAAGTTTAAGTTAAGTTCGTCTCCAAAGGAGGAACCTTTGGTGACCAAAAGTTTATCCTTCCTTTTTCACTTGGATTCTTGCCAAATTCCTACTATAGTTCATTCTATTTATGTAATACTAATTGTATGATGATTATGGACCTAATTAACAAGTTACTTCCCGATAATAAAGTTTAACTTAAGTTCGTCTCCAAAGTAGGAACCTTTGGTGACCAAAATTTTATCCTACCTTTTTGGCTTGGTTTCTTCCCAAATTCCTACTATAGTTCATTCTATTCATGTAATACTCATTGTATGATGATTATGGACCTAATTAACAAGTTACTTCCCCAGAAAAAAGTTTAAGTTAAGTTCGTCTCCAAAGGAGGAACATTTGGGGACCAAAATTTTATCCTTCCTTTTTCGCTTGGTTTCTTGCCAAATTCCTACTATAGTTCCTTCTATTTGTGTAATACTCATTGTGTGATGATTATGGACCTAATTAACAAGTTACTTCCCCATAATAAAGTTTAAGTTAAGTTCGTCTCCAAAGGAGGAACCTTTGGTGACCAAAAGTTTATCCTTTATTTTTCGATTGGATTCTTGCCAAATTCCTACTATAGTTCATTCTATTTAAGTAATACTAATTGTGTGATGTTTATGGACCTAATTAACAAGTTACTTCCCCATAATAAAGTTTAACGTAAGTTCGTCTCCAAAGGAGGAACCTTTGGTGACAAAAAGTTTATCCTTCCTTTTTCGCTTGGATTCTTGCCAAATTCCTACTATAGTTCATTCTATTTATGTAATACTCATTGTGTGATGATTATGGACCTAATTCACAAGTTACTTCCCCATAATAAAGTTTAAGTTATGTTCGTCTCCAAAGGAGGAACCTTTGGTGACCAAAATTTTATCCTTCCTTTTTCGCTTTATTTCTTGCCAAATTCCTACTATAGTTCATTCTATTTATGTAATACTCATTGTATGATGATTATGGACCTAATTAACAAGTTACTTTCCGATAATAAAGTTTAACTTAAGTTCGTCTCCAAAGGAGGAACCTTTGGTGACCAAAAGTTTATCCTTCCTTTTTCGCTTGGATTCTTCCCAAATTCCTACTATAGTTCATTCTATTTAAGTAATACTAATTGTGTGATGTTTATGGACCTAATTAACAAGTTACTTTCCGATAATAAAGTTTAACTTAAGTTCGTCTCCAAAGGAGGAACCTTTGGTGACCAAAAGTTTATCCTTCCTTTTTCGCTTGGATTCTTCCCAAATTCCTACTATAGTTCATTCTATTTACGTAATACTCATTGTATGATGATTATTGACCTAATTAACAAGTTACTTTCCCAAAATAAAGTTTAAGTTAAGTTCGTCTCCAAAGGAGGAACCTTTGGTGACCAAAATTTTATCCATCCTTTTTCGCTTGGTTTCTTGCCAAATTCCTACTATAGTTCATTCTATTTATGTAATACTAATTGTATGATGATTATTGACCTAATTAACAAGTTAGTTCCCGATAATAAAGTTTAACTTAAGTTCGTCTCCAAAGGAGGAACCTTTGGTGACCAAAATTTTATCCATCCTTTTTCGCTTGGTTTCTTGCCAAATTCCTACTATAGTTCATTCTATTTATGTAATACTAATTGTATGATGATTATTGACCTAATTAACAAGTTAGTTCAGGATAATAAAGTTTAACTTAAGTTCGTCTCCAAAGTAGGAACCTTTGGTGACCAAAATTTTATCCTACCTTTTTGGCTTGGTTTCTTCCCAAATTCCAACTATAGTTCATTCTCTTTATGTAATACTCGTTGTATGATGATTATGGACCTAATTAACAAGTTACTTCCCCATAATAAAGTTTAACGTAAGTTCGTCTCCAAAGGAGGAACCTTTGGTGACCAAAATTTTATCCTACCTTTTTGGCTTGGTTTCTTCCCAAATTCCTACTATAGTTCATTCTATTTATGTAATACTCATTGTATGATGATTATGGACCTAATTAACAAGTTACTTCCCAATAATAAAGTTTAAGTTAAGTTCGTCTCCAAAGGAGGAACCTTTGGTGACCAAAATTTTATCCTTCCTTTTTCGCTTGGTTGCTTGCCAAATTCCTACTATAGTTCATTCTATTTATGTAATACTCATTGTGTGATGATTATGGACCTAATTAACAAGTTACTTCCACAAAATAAAGTTTAAGTTAAGTTCGTCTCCAAAGGAGGAACCTTTGGTGACCAAAAGTTTATCCTTTATTTTTCGCTTGGATTCTTGCCGAATTCCTACTATAGTTCATTCTATTTAAGTAATACTAATTGTGTGATGTTTATGGACCTAATTAACAAGTTACTTTCCGATAATAAAGTTTAACGTAAGTTCGTCTCCAAAGTAGGAACCTTTGGTGACCAAAAGTTTATCCTTCCTTTTTCGCTTGGATTCTTCCCAAATTCCTACTATAGTTCATTCTATTTACGTAATACTCATTGTATGATAATCATTGACCTAATTACCAAGTTACTTCCCCAAAATAAAGTTTAAGTTAAGCTCGTCTCCAAAGGAGGAACCTTTGGTGACCAAAATTTTATCCTTCCTTTTTCGCTTGGTTTCTTGCCAAATTCCTACTATAGTCATTCTATTTATGTAATACTCATTGTGTGATGATTATGGACCTAATTAACAAGTTACTTCCCCATAATAAAGTTTAAGTTAAGTTCGTCTCCAAAGGAGGAACCTTTGGTGACCAAAAGTTTATCCTTCCTTTTTCGCTTGGATTCTTGCCAAATTCCTACTATAGTTCATTCTATTTATGTAATACTAATTGTATGATGATTATTGACCTAATTAACAAGTTACTTCCCGATAATAAAGTTTAACTTAAGTTCGTCTCCAAAGTAGGAACCTTTGGTGACCAAAATTTTATCCTACCTTTTTGGCTTGGTTTCTTCCCAAATTCCTACTATAGTTCATTCTATTTATTTAATACTCATTGTATGATGTTTATGGACCTAATTAACAAGTTACTTTCCGATAATAAAGTTTAACTTAAGTTCGTCTCCAAAGTAGGAACCTTTGGTGACCAAAAGTTTATCCTTCCTTTTTCGCTTGGATTCTTCCCAAATTCCTACTATAGTTCATTCTATTTACATAATACTCATTGTATGATAATCATTGACCTAATTACCAAGTTACTTCCCCAAAATAAAGTTTAAGTTAAGTTCGTCTCCAAAGGAGGAACCTTTGGTGACCAAAATTTTATCCTTCCTTTTTCGCTTGGTTTCTTGCCAAATTCCTACTATAGTTCATTCTATTTATGTAATACTCATTGTGTGATGATTATGGACCTAATTAACAAGTTACTTCCATGACCATAATAAAGTTTAAGTTAAGTTCGTCTCCAAAGGAAGAACCTTTGGTGACCAAAAGTTTATCCTTCCTTTTTCGCTTGGATTCTTCCCAAATTCCTACTATAGTTCATTCTATTTACGTAATACTCATTGTATGATAATCATTGACCTAATTACCAAGTTACTTCCCCAAAATAAAGTTTAAGTTAAGTTCGTCTCCAAAGGAGGAACCTTTGGTGACCAAAATTTTATCCTTCCTTTTTCGCTTGGTTTCTTGCCAAATTCCTACTATAGTTCATTATATTTATGTAATACTCACTGTGTGATGATTATGGACCTAATTAACAAGTTACTTCCCCATAATAAAGTTTAAGTTAAGTTCGTCTCCAAAGGAAGAACCTTTGGTGACCAAAAGTTTATCCTTCCTTTTTCGCTTGGATTCTTCCCAAATTCCTACTATAGTTCATTCTATTTACGTAATACTCATTGTATGATAATCATTGACCTAATTACCAAGTTACTTCCCCAAAATAAAGTTTAAGTTAAGTTCGTCTCCAAAGGAGGAACCTTTGGTGACCAAAATTTTATCCATCCTTATTCGCTTGGTTTCTTGCCAAATTCCTACTATAGTTCATTCTATTTATGTAATACTAATTGTATGATGATTATTGACCTAATTAACAAGTTAGTTCCCGATAATAAAGTTTAACTTAAGTTCGTCTCCAAAGGAGGAACCTTTGGTGACCAAAATTTTATCCATCCTTTTTCGCTTGGTTTCTTGCCAAATTCCTACTATAGTTCATTCTATTTATGTAATACTAATTGTATGATGATTATTGACCTAATTAACAAGTTAGTTCAGGATAATAAAGTTTAACTTAAGTTCGTCTCCAAAGTAGGAACCTTTGGTGACCAAAATTTTATCCTACCTTTTTGGCTTGGTTTCTTCCCAAATTCCAACTATAGTTCATTCTCTTTATGTAATACTCGTTGTATGATGATTATGGACCTAATTAACAAGTTACTTCCCCATAATAAAGTTTAACGTAAGTTCGTCTCCAAAGGAGGAACCTTTGGTGACCAAAATTTTATCCTACATTTTTGGCTTGGTTTCTTCCCAAATTCCTACTATAGTTCATTCTATTTATGTAATACTCATTGTATGATGATTATGGACCTAATTAACAAGTTACTTCCCCATAATAAAGTTTAAGTTAAGTTCGTCTCCAAAGGAGGAACCTTTGGTGACCAAAAGTTTATCCTTCCTTTTTCACTTGGATTCTTGCCAAATTCCTACTATAGTTCATTCTATTTATGTAATACTAATTGTATGATGATTATGGACCTAATTAACAAGTTACTTCCCGATAATAAAGTTTAACTTAAGTTCGTCTCCAAAGTAGGAACCTTTGGTGACCAAAATTTTATCCTACCTTTTTGGCTTGGTTTCTTCCCAAATTCCTACTATAGTTCATTCTATTCATGTAATACTCATTGTATGATGATTATGGACCTAATTAACAAGTTACTTCCCCAGAAAAAAGTTTAAGTTAAGTTCGTCTCCAAAGGAGGAACATTTGGGGACCAAAATTTTATCCTTCCTTTTTCGCTTGGTTTCTTGCCAAATTCCTACTATAGTTCCTTCTATTTGTGTAATACTCATTGTGTGATGATTATGGACCTAATTAACAAGTTACTTCCCCATAATAAAGTTTAAGTTAAGTTCGTCTCCAAAGGAGGAACCTTTGGTGACCAAAAGTTTATCCTTTATTTTTCGATTGGATTCTTGCCAAATTCCTACTATAGTTCATTCTATTTAAGTAATACTAATTGTGTGATGTTTATGGACCTAATTAACAAGTTACTTCCCCATAATAAAGTTTAACGTAAGTTCGTCTCCAAAGGAGGAACCTTTGGTGACCAAAAGTTTATCCTTCCTTTTTCGCTTGGATTCTTGCCAAATTCCTACTATAGTTCATTCTATTTATGTAATACTCATTGTGTGATGATTATGGACCTAATTAACAAGTTACTTCCCCAAAATAAAGTTTAAGTTAAGTTCATCTCCAAAGGAGGAACCTTTGGTGACCAAAAGTTTGTCCTTTATTTTTCGCTTGGATTCTTGCCAAATTCCTACTATAGTTCATTCTATTTAAGTAATACTAATTGTGTGATGTTTATGGACCTAATTAACAAGTTACTTTCTGATAATAAAGTTTAACTTAAGTTCGTCTCCAAAGGAGGAACCTTTGGTGACCAAAAGTTTATCCTTCCTTTTTCGCTTGGATTATTCCCAAATTCCTACTATAGTTCAGTCTATTTAAGTAATACTAATTGTGTGATGTTTATGGACCTAATTAACAAGTTACTTTCCGACAATAAAGTTTAACTTAAGTTCGTCTCCAAAGGAGGAACCTTTGGTGACCAAAAGTTTATCCTTCCTTTTTCGCTTGGATTCTTCCCAAATTCCTACTATAGTTCATTCTATTTACGTAATACTCATTGTATGATGATTATTGACCTAATTAACAAGTTACTTTCCCAAAATAAAGTTTAAGTTAAGTTCGTGTCCAAAGGAGGAAACTTTGGTGACCAAAATTTTATCCATCCTTTTTCGCTTGGTTTCTTGCCAAATTCCTACTATAGTTCATTCTATTTATGTAATACTAATTGTCTGATGATTATTGACCTAATTAACAAGTTAGTTCCCGATAATAAAGTTTAACTTAAGTTCGTCTCCAAAGGAGGATCCTTTGGTGACCAAAATTTTATCCATCCTTTTTCGCTTGGTTTCTTGCCAAATTCCTACTATAGTTCATTCTATTTATGTAATACTAATTGTCTGATGATTATTGACCTAATTAACAAGTTAGTTCCCGATAATAAAGTTTAACTTAAGTTCGTCTCCAAAGGAGGAACCTTTGGTGACCAAAATTTTATCCATCCTTTTTCGCTTGGTTTCTTGCCAAATTCCTACTATAGTTCATTCTATTTATGTAATACTAATTGTATCATGATTATTGACCTAATTAACAAGTTAGTTCCCGATAATAAAGTTTAACTTAAGTTCGTCTCCAAAGTAGGAACCTTTGGTGACCAAAATTTTATCCTACCTTTTTGGCTTGGTTTCTTCCCAAATTCCTACTATAGTTCATTCTCTTTATGTAATACTCGTTGTATGATGATTATGTACCTAATTAACAAGTTACTTCCCCATAATAAAGTTTAACGTAAGTTCGTCTCCAAAGGAGGAACCTTTGGTGACCAAAATTTTATCCTACCTTTTTGGCTTGGTTTCTTCCCAAATTCCTACTATAGTTCATTCTATTTATGTAATACTCATTGTATGATGATTATGGACCTAATTAACAAGTTACTTCCCCATAATAAAGTTTAAGTTATGTTCGTCTCCAAAGGAGGAACCTTTGGTGACCAAAATTTTATCCTTCCTTTTTCGCTTTGTTTCTTGCCAAATTCCTACTATAGTTCATTCTATTTATGTAATACTCATTGTATGATGATTATGGACCTAATTAACAAGTTACTTTCCGATAATAAAGTTTAACTTAAGTTCGTCTCCAAAGGAGGAACCTTTGGTGACCAAAAGTTTATCCTTCCTTTTTCGCTTGGATTCTTCCCAAATTCCTACTATAGTTCATTCTATTTAAGTAATACTAATTGTGTGATGTTTATGGACCTAATTAACAAGTTACTTTCCGATAATAAAGTTTAACTTAAGTTCGTCTCCAAAGGAGGAACCTTTGGTGACCAAAAGTTTATCCTTCCTTTTTCGCTTGGATTCTTCCCAAATTCCTACTATAGTTCATTCTATTTACGTAATACTCATTGTATGATGATTATGGACCTAATTAACAAGTTACTTCCCCATAATAAAGTTTAAGTTAAGTTCGTCTCCAAAGGAGGAACATTTGGGGACCAGAATTTTATCCTTCCTTTTTCGCTTGGTTGCTTGCCAAATTCCTACTATAGTTCATTCTATTTATGTAATACTCATTGTGTGATGATTATGGACCTAATTAACAAGTTACTTCCCCAAAATAAAGTTTAAGTTAAGTTCGTCTCCAAAGGAGGAACCTTTGGTGACCAAAAGTTTATCCTTTATTTTTCGCTTGGATTCTTGCCGAATTCCTACTATAGTTCATTCCATTTAAGTAATACTAATTGTGTGATGTTTATGGACCTAATTAACAAGTTACTTTCCGATAATAAAGTTTAACTTAAGTTCGTCTCCAAAGTAGGAACCTTTGGTGACCAAAAGTTTATCCTTCCTTTTTCGCTTGGATTCTTCCCAAATTCCTACTATAGTTCATTCTATTTACGTAATACTCTTGTATGATAATCATTGACCTAATTACCAAGTTACTTCCCCAAAATAAAGTTTAAGTTAAGCTCGTCTCCAAAGGAGGAACCTTTGGTGACCAAAATTTTATCCTTCCTTTTTCGCTTGGTTTCTTGCCAAATTCCTACTATAGTCATTCTATTTATGTAATACTCATTGTGTGATGATTATGGACCTAATTAACAAGTTACTTCCCCATAATAAAGTTTAAGTTAAGTTCGTCTCCAAAGGAGGAACCTTTGGTGACCAAAAGTTTATCCTTCCTTTTTCGCTTGGATTCTTGCCAAATTCCTACTATAGTTCATTCTATTTATGTAATACTAATTGTATGATGATTATTGACCTAATTAACAAGTTACTTCCCGATAATAAAGTTTAACTTAAGTTCGTCTCCAAAGTAGGAACCTTTGGTGACCAAAATTTTATCCTACCTTTTTGGCTTGGTTTCTTCCCAAATTCCTACTATAGTTCATTCTATTTATGTAATACTCATTGTATGATGTTTATGGACCTAATTAACAAGTTACTTTCCGATAATAAAGTTTAACTTAAGTTCGTCTCCAAAGTAGGAACCTTTGGTGACCAAAAGTTTATCCTTCCTTTTTCGCTTGGATTCTTCCCAAATTCCTACTATAGTTCATTCTATTTACATAATACTCATTGTATGATAATCATTGACCTAATTACCAAGTTACTTCCCCAAAATAAAGTTTAAGTTAAGTTCGTCTCCTAAGGAGGAACCTTTGGTGACCAAAATTTTATCCTTCCTTTTTCGCTTGGTTTCTTGCCAAATTCCTACTATAGTTCATTCTATTTATGTAATACTCATTGTGTGATGATTATGGACCTAATTAACAAGTTACTTCCCCATAATAAAGTTTAAGTTAAGTTCGTCTCCAAAGGAAGAATCTTTGGTGACCAAAAGTTTATCCTTCCTTTTTCGCTTGGATTCTTCCCAAATTCCTACTATAGTTCATTCTATTTACGTAATACTCATTGTATGATAATCATTGACCTAATTACCAAGTTACTTCCCCAAAATAAAGTTTAAGTTAAGTTCGTCTCCAAAGGAGGAACCTTTGGTGACCAAAATTTTATCCTTCCTTTTTCGCTTGGTTTCTTGCCAAATTCCTACTATAGTTCATTCTATTTATGTAATACTCATTGTGTGATGATTATGGACCTAATTAACAAGTTACTTCCCCATAATAAAGTTTAAGTTAAGTTCGTCTCCAAAGGAAGAACCTTTGGTGACCAAAAGTTTATCCTTCCTTTTTCGCTTGGATTCTTCCCAAATTCCTACTATAGTTCATTCTATTTACGTAATACTCATTGTATGATAATCATTGACCTAATTACCAAGTTACTTCCCCAAAATAAAGTTTAAGTTAAGTTCGTCTCCAAAGGAGGAACCTTTGGTGACCAAAATTTTATCCATCCTTTTTCGCTTGGTTTCTTGCCAAATTCCTACTATAGTTCATTCTATTTATGTAATACTAATTGTATGATGATTATTGACCTAATTAACAAGTTAGTTCCCGATAATAAAGTTTAACTTAAGTTCGTCTCCAAAGGAGGAACCTTTGGTGACCAAAATTTTATCCATCCTTTTTCGCTTGGTTTCTTGCCAAATTCCTACTATAGTTCATTCTATTTATGTAATACTAATTGTATGATGATTATTGACCTAATTAACAAGTTAGTTCAGGATAATAAAGTTTAACTTAAGTTCGTCTCCAAAGTAGGAACCTTTGGTGACCAAAATTTTATCCTACCTTTTTGGCTTGGTTTCTTCCCAAATTCCAACTATAGTTCATTCTCTCTATGTAATACTCGTTGTATGATGATTATGGACCTAATTAACAAGTTACTTCCCCATAATAAAGTTTAACGTAAGTTCGTCTCCAAAGGAGGAACCTTTGGTGACCAAAATTTTATCCTACCTTTTTGGCTTGGTTTCTTCCCAAATTCCTACTATAGTTCATTCTATTTATGTAATACTCATTGTATGATGATTATGGACCTAATTAACAAGTTACTTCCCCATAATAAAGTTTAAGTTAAGTTCGTCTCCAAAGGAGGAACCTTTGGTGACCAAAAGTTTATCCTTCCTTTTTCACTTGGATTCTTGCCAAATTCCTACTATAGTTCATTCTATTTATGTAATACTAATTGTATGATGATTATGGACCTAATTAACAAGTTACTTCCCGATAATAAAGTTTAACTTAAGTTCGTCTCCAAAGTAGGAACCTTTGGTGACCAAAATTTTATCCTACCTTTTTGGCTTGGTTTCTTCCCAAATTCCTACTATAGTTCATTCTATTCATGTAATACTCATTGTATGATGATTATGGACCTAATTAACAAGTTACTTCCCCAGAAAAAAGTTTAAGTTAAGTTCGTCTCCAAAGGAGGAACATTTGGGGACCAAAATTTTATCCTTCCTTTTTCGCTTGGTTTCTTGCCAAATTCCTACTATAGTTCCTTCTATTTGTGTAATACTCATTGTGTGATGATTATGGACCTAATTAACAAGTTACTTCCCCATAATAAAGTTTAAGTTAAGTTCGTCTCCAAAGGAGGAACCTTTGGTGACCAAAAGTTTATCCTTTATTTTTCGATTGGATTCTTGCCAAATTCCTACTATAGTTCATTCTATTTAAGTAATACTAATTGTGTGATGTTTATGGACCTAATTAACAAGTTACTTCCCCATAATAAAGTTTAACGTAAGTTCGTCTCCAAAGGAGGAACCTTTGGTGACCAAAAGTTTATCCTTCCTTTTTCGCTTGGATTCTTGCCAAATTCCTACTATAGTTCATTCTATTTATGTAATACTCATTGTGTGATGATTATGGACCTAATTAACAAGTTACTTCCCCAAAATAAAGTTTAAGTTAAGTTCGTCTCCAAAGGAGGAACCTTTGGTGACCAAAAGTTTGTCCTTTATTTTTCGCTTGGATTCTTGCCAAATTCCTACTATAGTTCATTCTATTTAAGTAATACTAATTGTGTGATGTTTATGGACCTAATTAACAAGTTACTTTCTGATAATAAAGTTTAACTTAAGTTCGTCTCCAAAGGAGGAACCTTTGGTGACCAAAAGTTTATCCTTCCTTTTTCGCTTGGATTCTTCCCAAATTCCTACTATAGTTCAGTCTATTTAAGTAATACTAATTGTGTGATGTTTATGGACCTAATTAACAAGTTACTTTCCGACAATAAAGTTTAACTTAAGTTCGTCTCCAAAGGAGGAACCTTTGGTGACCAAAAGTTTATCCTTCCTTTTTCGCTTGGATTCTTCCCAAATTCCTACTATAGTTCATTCTATTTACGTAATACTCATTGTCTGATGATTATTGACCTAATTAACAAGTTACTTTCCCAAAATAAAGTTTAAGTTAAGTTCGTCTCCAAAGGAGGAAACTTTGGTGACCAAAATTTTATCCATCCTTTTTCGCTTGGTTTCTTGCCAAATTCCTACTATAGTTCATTCTATTTATGTAATACTAATTGTCTGATGATTATTGACCTAATTAACAAGTTAGTTCCCGATAATAAAGTTTAACTTAAGTTCGTCTCCAAAGGAGGAACCTTTGGTGACCAAAATTTTATCCATCCTTTTTCGCTTGGTTTCTTGCCAAATTCCTACTATAGTTCATTCTATTTATGTAATACTAATTGTATGATGATTATTGACCTAATTAACAAGTTAGTTCCCGATAATAAAGTTTAACTTAAGTTCGTCTCCAAAGTAGGAACCTTTGGTGACCAAAATTTTATCCTACCTTTTTGGCTTGGTTTCTTCCCAAATTCCTACTATAGTTCATTCTCTTTATGTAATACTCGTTGTATGATGATTATGGACCTAATTAACAAGTTACTTCCCCATAATAAAGTTTAACGTAAGTTCGTCTCCAAAGGAGGAACCTTTGGTGACCAAAATTTTATCCTACCTTTTTGGCTTGGTTTCTTCCCAAATTCCTACTATAGTTCATTCTATTTATGTAATACTCATTGTGTGATGATTATGGACCTAATTAACAAGTTACTTCCCCAAAATAAAGTTTAAGTTAAGTTCGTCTCCAAAGGAGGAACCTTTGGTGACCAAAAGTTTATCCTTTATTTTTCGCTTGGATTCTTGCCGAATTCCTACTATAGTTCATTCCATTTAAGTAATACTAATTGTGTGATGTTTATGGACCTAATTAACAAGTTACTTTCCGATAATAAAGTTTAACTTAAGTTCGTCTCCAAAGTAGGAACCTTTGGTGACCAAAAGTTTATCCTTCCTTTTTCGCTTGGATTCTTCCCAAATTCCTACTATAGTTCATTCTATTTACGTAATACTCTTGTATGATAATCATTGACCTAATTACCAAGTTACTTCCCCAAAATAAAGTTTAAGTTAAGCTCGTCTCCAAAGGAGGAACCTTTGGTGACCAAAATTTTATCCTTCCTTTTTCGCTTGGTTTCTTGCCAAATTCCTACTATAGTCATTCTATTTATGTAATACTCATTGTGTGATGATTATGGACCTAATTAACAAGTTACTTCCCCATAATAAAGTTTAAGTTAAGTTCGTCTCCAAAGGAGGAACCTTTGGTGACCAAAAGTTTATCCTTCCTTTTTCGCTTGGATTCTTGCCAAATTCCTACTATAGTTCATTCTATTTATGTAATACTAATTGTATGATGATTATTGACCTAATTAACAAGTTACTTCCCGATAATAAAGTTTAACTTAAGTTCGTCTCCAAAGTAGGAACCTTTGGTGACCAAAATTTTATCCTACCTTTTTGGCTTGGTTTCTTCCCAAATTCCTACTATAGTTCATTCTATTTATGTAATACTCATTGTATGATGTTTATGGACCTAATTAACAAGTTACTTTCCGATAATAAAGTTTAACTTAAGTTCGTCTCCAAAGTAGGAACCTTTGGTGACCAAAAGTTTATCCTTCCTTTTTCGCTTGGATTCTTCCCAAATTCCTACTATAGTTCATTCTATTTACATAATACTCATTGTATGATAATCATTGACCTAATTACCAAGTTACTTCCCCAAAATAAAGTTTAAGTTAAGTTCGTCTCCTAAGGAGGAACCTTTGGTGACCAAAATTTTATCCTTCCTTTTTCGCTTGGTTTCTTGCCAAATTCCTACTATAGTTCATTCTATTTATGTAATACTCATTGTGTGATGATTATGGACCTAATTAACAAGTTACTTCCCCATAATAAAGTTTAAGTTAAGTTCGTCTCCAAAGGAAGAATCTTTGGTGACCAAAAGTTTATCCTTCCTTTTTCGCTTGGATTCTTCCCAAATTCCTACTATAGTTCATTCTATTTACGTAATACTCATTGTATGATAATCATTGACCTAATTACCAAGTTACTTCCCCAAAATAAAGTTTAAGTTAAGTTCGTCTCCAAAGGAGGAACCTTTGGTGACCAAAATTTTATCCTTCCTTTTTCGCTTGGTTTCTTGCCAAATTCCTACTATAGTTCATTCTATTTATGTAATACTCATTGTGTGATGATTATGGACCTAATTAACAAGTTACTTCCCCATAATAAAGTTTAAGTTAAGTTCGTCTCCAAAGGAAGAACCTTTGGTGACCAAAAGTTTATCCTTCCTTTTTCGCTTGGATTCTTCCCAAATTCCTACTATAGTTCATTCTATTTACGTAATACTCATTGTATGATAATCATTGACCTAATTACCAAGTTACTTCCCCAAAATAAAGTTTAAGTTAAGTTCGTCTCCAAAGGAGGAACCTTTGGTGACCAAAATTTTATCCATCCTTTTTCGCTTGGTTTCTTGCCAAATTCCTACTATAGTTCATTCTATTTATGTAATACTAATTGTATGATGATTATTGACCTAATTAACAAGTTAGTTCCCGATAATAAAGTTTAACTTAAGTTCGTCTCCAAAGGAGGAACCTTTGGTGACCAAAATTTTATCCATCCTTTTTCGCTTGGTTTCTTGCCAAATTCCTACTATAGTTCATTCTATTTATGTAATACTAATTGTATGATGATTATTGACCTAATTAACAAGTTAGTTCAGGATAATAAAGTTTAACTTAAGTTCGTCTCCAAAGTAGGAACCTTTGGTGACCAAAATTTTATCCTACCTTTTTGGCTTGGTTTCTTCCCAAATTCCAACTATAGTTCATTCTCTCTATGTAATACTCGTTGTATGATGATTATGGACCTAATTAACAAGTTACTTCCCCATAATAAAGTTTAACGTAAGTTCGTCTCCAAAGGAGGAACCTTTGGTGACCAAAATTTTATCCTACCTTTTTGGCTTGGTTTCTTCCCAAATTCCTACTATAGTTCATTCTATTTATGTAATACTCATTGTATGATGATTATGGACCTAATTAACAAGTTACTTCCCCATAATAAAGTTTAAGTTAAGTTCGTCTCCAAAGGAGGAACCTTTGGTGACCAAAAGTTTATCCTTCCTTTTTCACTTGGATTCTTGCCAAATTCCTACTATAGTTCATTCTATTTATGTAATACTAATTGTATGATGATTATGGACCTAATTAACAAGTTACTTCCCGATAATAAAGTTTAACTTAAGTTCGTCTCCAAAGTAGGAACCTTTGGTGACCAAAATTTTATCCTACCTTTTTGGCTTGGTTTCTTCCCAAATTCCTACTATAGTTCATTCTATTCATGTAATACTCATTGTATGATGATTATGGACCTAATTAACAAGTTACTTCCCCAGAAAAAAGTTTAAGTTAAGTTCGTCTCCAAAGGAGGAACATTTGGGGACCAAAATTTTATCCTTCCTTTTTCGCTTGGTTTCTTGCCAAATTCCTACTATAGTTCCTTCTATTTGTGTAATACTCATTGTGTGATGATTATGGACCTAATTAACAAGTTACTTCCCCATAATAAAGTTTAAGTTAAGTTCGTCTCCAAAGGAGGAACCTTTGGTGACCAAAAGTTTATCCTTTATTTTTCGATTGGATTCTTGCCAAATTCCTACTATAGTTCATTCTATTTAAGTAATACTAATTGTGTGATGTTTATGGACCTAATTAACAAGTTACTTCCCCATAATAAAGTTTAACGTAAGTTCGTCTCCAAAGGAGGAACCTTTGGTGACCAAAAGTTTATCCTTCCTTTTTCGCTTGGATTCTTGCCAAATTCCTACTATAGTTCATTCTATTTATGTAATACTCATTGTGTGATGATTATGGACCTAATTAACAAGTTACTTCCCCAAAATAAAGTTTAAGTTAAGTTCGTCTCCAAAGGAGGAACCTTTGGTGACCAAAAGTTTGTCCTTTATTTTTCGCTTGGATTCTTGCCAAATTCCTACTATAGTTCATTCTATTTAAGTAATACTAATTGTGTGATGTTTATGGACCTAATTAACAAGTTACTTTCTGATAATAAAGTTTAACTTAAGTTCGTCTCCAAAGGAGGAACCTTTGGTGACCAAAAGTTTATCCTTCCTTTTTCGCTTGGATTCTTCCCAAATTCCTACTATAGTTCAGTCTATTTAAGTAATACTAATTGTGTGATGTTTATGGACCTAATTAACAAGTTACTTTCCGACAATAAAGTTTAACTTAAGTTCGTCTCCAAAGGAGGAACCTTTGGTGACCAAAAGTTTATCCTTCCTTTTTCGCTTGGATTCTTCCCAAATTCCTACTATAGTTCATTCTATTTACGTAATACTCATTGTCTGATGATTATTGACCTAATTAACAAGTTACTTTCCCAAAATAAAGTTTAAGTTAAGTTCGTCTCCAAAGGAGGAAACTTTGGTGACCAAAATTTTATCCATCCTTTTTCGCTTGGTTTCTTGCCAAATTCCTACTATAGTTCATTCTATTTATGTAATACTAATTGTCTGATGATTATTGACCTAATTAACAAGTTAGTTCCCGATAATAAAGTTTAACTTAAGTTCGTCTCCAAAGGAGGAACCTTTGGTGACCAAAATTTTATCCATCCTTTTTCGCTTGGTTTCTTGCCAAATTCCTACTATAGTTCATTCTATTTATGTAATACTAATTGTATGATGATTATTGACCTAATTAACAAGTTAGTTCCCGATAATAAAGTTTAACTTAAGTTCGTCTCCAAAGTAGGAACCTTTGGTGACCAAAATTTTATCCTACCTTTTTGGCTTGGTTTCTTCCCAAATTCCTACTATAGTTCATTCTCTTTATGTAATACTCGTTGTATGATGATTATGGACCTAATTAACAAGTTACTTCCCCATAATAAAGTTTAACGTAAGTTCGTCTCCAAAGGAGGAACCTTTGGTGACCAAAATTTTATCCTACCTTTTTGGCTTGGTTTCTTCCCAAATTCCTACTATAGTTCATTCTATTTATGTAATACTCATTGTATGATGATTATGGACCTAATTAACAAGTTACTTCCCCATAATAAAGTTTAAGTTATGTTCGTCTCCAAAGGAGGAACCTTTGGTGACCAAAATTTTATCCTTCCTTTTTCGCTTTGTTTCTTGCCAAATTCCTACTATAGTTCATTCTATTTATGTAATACTCATTGTATGATGATTATGGACCTAATTAACAAGTTACTTTCCGATAATAAAGTTTAACTTAAGTTCGTCTCCAAAGGAGGAACCTTTGGTGACCAAAAGTTTATCCTTCCTTTTTCGCTTGGATTCTTCCCAAATTCCTACTATAGTTCATTCTATTTAAGTAATACTAATTGTGTGATGTTTATGGACCTAATTAACAAGTTACTTTCCGATAATAAAGTTTAACTTAAGTTCGTCTCCAAAGGAGGAACCTTTGGTGACCAAAAGTTTATCCTTCCTTTTTCGCTTGGATTCTTCCCAAATTCCTACTATAGTTCATTCTATTTACGTAATACTCATTGTATGATGATTATTGACCTAATTAACAAGTTACTTTCCCAAAATAAAGTTTAAGTTAAGTTCGTCTCCAAAGGAGGAACCTTTGGTGACCAAAATTTTATCCATCCTTTTTCGCTTGGTTTCTTGCCAAATTCCTACTATAGTTCATTCTATTTATGTAATACTAATTGTATGATGATTATTGACCTAATTAACAAGTTAGTTCCCGATAATAAAGTTTAACTTAAGTTCGTCTCCAAAGGAGGAACCTTTGGTGACCAAAATTTTATCCATCCTTTTTCGCTTGGTTTCTTGCCAAATTCCTACTATAGTTCATTCTATTTATGTAATACTAATTGTATGATGATTATTGACCTAATTAACAAGTTAGTTCAGGATAATAAAGTTTAACTTAAGTTCGTCTCCAAAGTAGGAACCTTTGGTGACCAAAATTTTATCCTACCTTTTTGGCTTGGTTTCTTCCCAAATTCCAACTATAGTTCATTCTCTTTATGTAATACTCGTTGTATGATGATTATGGACCTAATTAACAAGTTACTTCCCCATAATAAAGTTTAACGTAAGTTCGTCTCCAAAGGAGGAACCTTTGGTGACCAAAATTTTATCCTACCTTTTTGGCTTGGTTTCTTCCCAAATTCCTACTATAGTTCATTCTATTTATGTAATACTCATTGTATGATGATTATGGACCTAATTAACAAGTTACTTCCCAATAATAAAGTTTAAGTTAAGTTCGTCTCCAAAGGAGGAACCTTTGGTGACCAAAATTTTATCCTTCCTTTTTCGCTTGGTTGCTTGCCAAATTCCTACTATAGTTCATTCTATTTATGTAATACTCATTGTGTGATGATTATGGACCTAATTAACAAGTTACTTTCCGATAATAAAGTTTAACTTAAGTTCGTCTCCAAAGTAGGAACCTTTGGTGACCAAAATTTTATCCTTCCTTTTTCGCTTGGATTCTTCCCAAATTCCTACTATAGTTCATTCTATTTACATAATACTCATTGTATGATAATCATTGACCTAGTTACCAAGTTACTTCCCCAAAATAAAGTTTAAGTTAAGTTCGTCTCCAAAGGAGGAACCTTTGGTGACCAAAATTTTATCCTTCCTTTTTCGCTTGGTTTCTTGCCAAATTCCTACTATAGTTCATTCTATTTATGTAATACTCATTGTGTGATGATTATGGACCTAATTAACAAGTTACTTCCCCATAATAAAGTTTAAGTTAAGTTCGTCTCCAAAGGAGGAACCTTTGGTGACCAAAAGTTTATCCTTCCTTTTTCGCTTGGATTCTTGCCAAATTCCTACTATAGTTCATTCTATTTATGTAATACTAATTGTATGATGATTATTGACCTAATTAACAAGTTACTTCCCGATAATAAAGTTTAACTTAAGTTCGTCTCCAAAGGAGGAACCTTTGGTGACCAAAATTTTATCCTTCCTTTTTCGCTTGGATTCTTCCCAAATTCCTACTATAGTTCATTCTATTTATGTAATACTAATTGTATGATGATTATTGACCTAATTAACAAGTTAGTTCAGGATAATAAAGTTTAACTTAAGTTCGTCTCCAAAGTAGGAACCTTTGGTGACCAAAATTTTATCCTACCTTTTTGGCTTGGTTTCTTCCCAAATTCCTACTATAGTTCATTCTCTTTATGTAATACTCGTTGTATGATGATTATGGACCTAATTAACAAGTTACTTCCCCATAATAAAGTTTAACGTAAGTTCGTCTCCAAAGGAGGAACCTTTGGTGACCAAAATTTTATCCTACCTTTTTGGCTTGGTTTCTTCCCAAATTCCTACTATAGTTCATTCTATTTATGTAATACTCATTGTATGATGATTATGGACCTAATTAACAAGTTACTTCCCCATAATAAAGTTTAAGTTATGTTCGTCTCCAAAGGAGGAACCTTTGGTGACCAAAATTTTATCCTTCCTTTTTCGCTTTGTTTCTTGCCAAATTCCTACTATAGTTCATTCTATTTATGTAATACTCATTGTATGATGATTATGGACCTAATTAACAAGTTACTTTCCGATAATAAAGTTTAACTTAAGTTCGTCTCCAAAGGAGGAACCTTTGGTGACCAAAAGTTTATCCTTCCTTTTTCGCTTGGATTCTTCCCAAATTCCTACTATAGTTCATTCTATTTAAGTAATACTAATTGTGTGATGTTTATGGACCTAATTAACAAGTTACTTTCCGATAATAAAGTTTAACTTAAGTTCGTCTCCAAAGGAGGAACCTTTGGTGACCAAAAGTTTATCCTTCCTTTTTCGCTTGGATTCTTCCCAAATTCCTACTATAGTTCATTCTATTTACGTAATACTCATTGTATGATGATTATTGACCTAATTAACAAGTTACTTTCCCAAAATAAAGTTTAAGTTAAGTTCGTCTCCAAAGGAGGAACCTTTGGTGACCAAAATTTTATCCATCCTTTTTCGCTTGGTTTCTTGCCAAATTCCTACTATAGTTCATTCTATTTATGTAATACTAATTGTATGATGATTATTGACCTAATTAACAAGTTAGTTCCCGATAATAAAGTTTAACTTAAGTTCGTCTCCAAAGGAGGAACCTTTGGTGACCAAAATTTTATCCATCCTTTTTCGCTTGGTTTCTTGCCAAATTCCTACTATAGTTCATTCTATTTATGTAATACTAATTGTATGATGATTATTGACCTAATTAACAAGTTAGTTCAGGATAATAAAGTTTAACTTAAGTTCGTCTCCAAAGTAGGAACCTTTGGTGACCAAAATTTTATCCTACCTTTTTGGCTTGGTTTCTTCCCAAATTCCAACTATAGTTCATTCTCTTTATGTAATACTCGTTGTATGATGATTATGGACCTAATTAACAAGTTACTTCCCCATAATAAAGTTTAACGTAAGTTCGTCTCCAAAGGAGGAACCTTTGGTGACCAAAATTTTATCCTACCTTTTTGGCTTGGTTTCTTCCCAAATTCCTACTATAGTTCATTCTATTTATGTAATACTCATTGTATGATGATTATGGACCTAATTAACAAGTTACTTCCCAATAATAAAGTTTAAGTTAAGTTCGTCTCCAAAGGAGGAACCTTTGGTGACCAAAATTTTATCCTTCCTTTTTCGCTTGGTTGCTTGCCAAATTCCTACTATAGTTCATTCTATTTATGTAATACTCATTGTGTGATGATTATGGACCTAATTAACAAGTTACTTTCCGATAATAAAGTTTAACTTAAGTTCGTCTCCAAAGTAGGAACCTTTGGTGACCAAAATTTTATCCTTCCTTTTTCGCTTGGTTTCTTGCCAAATTCCTACTATAGTTCATTCTATTTATGTAATACTCATTGTGTGATGATTATGGACCTAATTAACAAGTTACTTCCCAATAATAAAGTTTAAGTTAAGTTCGTCTCCAAAGGAGGAACCTTTGGTGACCAAAATTTTATCCTTCCTTTTTCGCTTGGTTGCTTGCCAAATTCCTACTATAGTTCATTCTATTTATGTAATACTCATTGTGTGATGATTATGGACCTAATTAACAAGTTACTTTCCGATAATAAAGTTTAACTTAAGTTCGTCTCCAAAGTAGGAACCTTTGGTGACCAAAATTTTATCCTTCCTTTTTCGCTTGGATTCTTCCCAAATTCCTACAATAGTTCATTCTATTTACATAATACTCATTGTATGATAATCATTGACCTAGTTACCAAGTTACTTCCCCAAAATAAAGTTTAAGTTAAGTTCGTCTCCAAAGGAGGAACCTTTGGTGACCAAAATTTTATCCTTCCTTTTTCGCTTGGTTTCTTGCCAAATTCCTACTATAGTTCATTCTATTTATGTAATACTCATTGTGTGATGATTATGGACCTAATTAACAAGTTACTTCCCCATAATAAAGTTTAAGTTAAGTTCGTCTCCAAAGGAGGAACCTTTGGTGACCAAAAGTTTATCCTTCCTTTTTCGCTTGGATTCTTGCCAAATTCCTACTATAGTTCATTCTATTTATGTAATACTAATTGTATGATGATTATTGACCTAATTAACAAGTTACTTCCCGATAATAAAGTTTAACTTAAGTTCGTCTCCAAAGTAGGAACCTTTGGTGACCAAAATTTTATCCTACCTTTTTGGCTTGGTTTCTTCCCAAATTCCTACTATAGTTCATTCTATTTATGTAATACTAATTGTATGATGATTATTGACCTAATTAACAAGTTACTTCCCGATAATAAAGTTTAACTTAAGTTCGTCTCCAAAGTAGGAACCTTTGGTGACCAAAATTTTATCCTACCTTTTTGGCT
This sequence comes from Medicago sativa, assembly GCF_051527215.1. Lineage (NCBI taxonomy): Eukaryota > Viridiplantae > Streptophyta > Magnoliopsida > Fabales > Fabaceae > Medicago > Medicago sativa. The sequence goes on along the minus strand of NC_140752.1, from coordinate 44,079,979 downwards.
TGGTTTCTTCCCAAATTCCTACTATAGTTCATTCTATTCATGTAATACTCATTGTATGATGATTATGGACCTAATTAACAAGTTACTTCCCCAGAAAAAAGTTTAAGTTAAGTTCGTCTCCAAAGGAGGAACATTTGGGGACCAAAATTTTATCCTTCCTTTTTCGCTTGGTTTCTTGCCAAATTCCTACTATAGTTCCTTCTATTTGTGTAATACTCATTGTGTGATGATTATGGACCTAATTAACAAGTTACTTCCCCATAATAAAGTTTAAGTTAAGTTCGTCTCCAAAGGAGGAACCTTTGGTGACCAAAAGTTTATCCTTTATTTTTCGATTGGATTCTTGCCAAATTCCTACTATAGTTCATTCTATTTAAGTAATACTAATTGTGTGATGTTTATGGACCTAATTAACAAGTTACTTCCCCATAATAAAGTTTAACGTAAGTTCGTCTCCAAAGGAGGAACCTTTGGTGACCAAAAGTTTATCCTTCCTTTTTCGCTTGGATTCTTGCCAAATTCCTACTATAGTTCATTCTATTTATGTAATACTCATTGTGTGATGATTATGGACCTAATTAACAAGTTACTTCCCCAAAATAAAGTTTAAGTTAAGTTCGTCTCCAAAGGAGGAACCTTTGGTGACCAAAAGTTTGTCCTTTATTTTTCGCTTGGATTCTTGCCAAATTCCTACTATAGTTCATTCTATTTAAGTAATACTAATTGTGTGATGTTTATGGACCTAATTAACAAGTTACTTTCTGATAATAAAGTTTAACTTAAGTTCGTCTCCAAAGGAGGAACCTTTGGTGACCAAAAGTTTATCCTTCCTTTTTCGCTTGGATTCTTCCCAAATTCCTACTATAGTTCAGTCTATTTAAGTAATACTAATTGTGTGATGTTTATGGACCTAATTAACAAGTTACTTTCCGACAATAAAGTTTAACTTAAGTTCGTCTCCAAAGGAGGAACCTTTGGTGACCAAAAGTTTATCCTTCCTTTTTCGCTTGGATTCTTCCCAAATTCCTACTATAGTTCATTCTATTTACGTAATACTCATTGTCTGATGATTATTGACCTAATTAACAAGTTACTTTCCCAAAATAAAGTTTAAGTTAAGTTCGTCTCCAAAGGAGGAAACTTTGGTGACCAAAATTTTATCCATCCTTTTTCGCTTGGTTTCTTGCCAAATTCCTACTATAGTTCATTCTATTTATGTAATACTAATTGTCTGATGATTATTGACCTAATTAACAAGTTAGTTCCCGATAATAAAGTTTAACTTAAGTTCGTCTCCAAAGGAGGAACCTTTGGTGACCAAAATTTTATCCATCCTTTTTCGCTTGGTTTCTTGCCAAATTCCTACTATAGTTCATTCTATTTATGTAATACTAATTGTATGATGATTATTGACCTAATTAACAAGTTAGTTCCCGATAATAAAGTTTAACTTAAGTTCGTCTCCAAAGTAGGAACCTTTGGTGACCAAAATTTTATCCTACCTTTTTGGCTTGGTTTCTTCCCAAATTCCTACTATAGTTCATTCTCTTTATGTAATACTCGTTGTATGATGATTATGGACCTAATTAACAAGTTACTTCCCCATAATAAAGTTTAACGTAAGTTCGTCTCCAAAGGAGGAACCTTTGGTGACCAAAATTTTATCCTACCTTTTTGGCTTGGTTTCTTCCCAAATTCCTACTATAGTTCATTCTATTTATGTAATACTCATTGTATGATGATTATGGACCTAATTAACAAGTTACTTCCCCATAATAAAGTTTAAGTTATGTTCGTCTCCAAAGGAGGAACCTTTGGTGACCAAAATTTTATCCTTCCTTTTTCGCTTGCTTTCTTGCCAAATTCCTACTATAGTTCATTCTATTTATGTAATACTCATTGTATGATGATTATGGACCTAATTAACAAGTTACTTTCCGATAATAAAGTTTAACTTAAGTTCGTCTCCAAAGGAGGAACCTTTGGTGACCAAAAGTTTATCCTTCCTTTTTCGCTTGGATTCTTCCCAAATTCCTACTATAGTTCATTCTATTTAAGTAATACTAATTGTGTGATGTTTATGGACCTAATTAACAAGTTACTTTCCGATAATAAAGTTTAACTTAAGTTCGTCTCCAAAGGAGGAACCTTTGGTGACCAAAAGTTTATCCTTCCTTTTTCGCTTGGATTCTTCCCAAATTCCTACTATAGTTCATTCTATTTACGTAATACTCATTGTATGATGATTATTGACCTAATTAACAAGTTACTTTCCCAAAATAAAGTTTAAGTTAAGTTCGTCTCCAAAGGAGGAACCTTTGGTGACCAAAATTTTATCCATCCTTTTTCGCTTGGTTTCTTGCCAAATTCCTACTATAGTTCATTCTATTTATGTAATACTAATTGTATGATGATTATTGACCTAATTAACAAGTTAGTTCCCGATAATAAAGTTTAACTTAAGTTCGTCTCCAAAGGAGGAACCTTTGGTGACCAAAATTTTATCCATCCTTTTTCGCTTGGTTTCTTGCCAAATTCCTACTATAGTTCATTCTATTTATGTAATACTAATTGTATGATGATTATTGACCTAATTAACAAGTTAGTTCAGGATAATAAAGTTTAACTTAAGTTCGTCTCCAAAGTAGGAACCTTTGGTGACCAAAATTTTATCCTACCTTTTTGGCTTGGTTTCTTCCCAAATTCCAACTATAGTTCATTCTCTTTATGTAATACTCGTTGTATGATGATTATGGACCTAATTAACAAGTTACTTCCCCATAATAAAGTTTAACGTAAGTTCGTCTCCAAAGGAGGAACCTTTGGTGACCAAAATTTTATCCTACCTTTTTGGCTTGGTTTCTTCCCAAATTCCTACTATAGTTCATTCTATTTATGTAATACTCATTGTATGATGATTATGGACCTAATTAACAAGTTACTTCCCAATAATAAAGTTTAAGTTAAGTTCGTCTCCAAAGGAGGAACCTTTGGTGACCAAAATTTTATCCTTCCTTTTTCGCTTGGTTGCTTGCCAAATTCCTACTATAGTTCATTCTATTTATGTAATACTCATTGTGTGATGATTATGGACCTAATTAACAAGTTACTTTCCGATAATAAAGTTTAACTTAAGTTCGTCTCCAAAGTAGGAACCTTTGGTGACCAAAATTTTATCCTTCCTTTTTCGCTTGGATTCTTCCCAAATTCCTACTATAGTTCATTCTATTTACATAATACTCATTGTATGATAATCATTGACCTAGTTACCAAGTTACTTCCCCAAAATAAAGTTTAAGTTAAGTTCGTCTCCAAAGGAGGAACCTTTGGTGACCAAAATTTTATCCTTCCTTTTTCGCTTGGTTTCTTGCCAAATTCCTACTATAGTTCATTCTATTTATGTAATACTCATTGTGTGATGATTATGGACCTAATTAACAAGTTACTTCCCCATAATAAAGTTTAAGTTAAGTTCGTCTCCAAAGGAGGAACCTTTGGTGACCAAAAGTTTATCCTTCCTTTTTCGCTTGGATTCTTGCCAAATTCCTACTATAGTTCATTCTATTTATGTAATACTAATTGTATGATGATTATTGACCTAATTAACAAGTTACTTCCCGATAATAAAGTTTAACTTAAGTTCGTCTCCAAAGTAGGAACCTTTGGTGACCAAAATTTTATCCTACCTTTTTGGCTTGGTTTCTTCCCAAATTCCTACTATAGTTCATTCTATTTATGTAATACTCATTGTATGATGTTTATGGACCTAATTAACAAGTTACTTTCCGATAATAAAGTTTAACTTAAGTTCGTCTCCAAAGTAGGAACCTTTGGTGACCAAAAGTTTATCCTTCCTTTTTCGCTTGGATTCTTCCCAAATTCCTACTATAGTTCATTCTATTTACATAATACTCATTGTATGATAATCATTGACCTAATTACCAAGTTACTTCCCCAAAATAAAGTTTAAGTTAAGTTCGTCTCCAAAGGAGGAACCTTTGGTGACCAAAATTTTATCCTTCCTTTTTCGCTTGGTTTCTTGCCAAATTCCTACTATAGTTCATTCTATTTATGTAATACTCATTGTGTGATGATTATGGACCTAATTAACAAGTTACTTCCCCATAATAAAGTTTAAGTTAAGTTCGTCTCCAAAGGAAGAACCTTTGGTGACCAAAAGTTTATCCTTCCTTTTTCGCTTGGATTCTTCCCAAATTCCTACTATAGTTCATTCTATTTACGTAATACTCATTGTATGATAATCATTGACCTAATTACCAAGTTACTTCCCCAAAATAAAGTTTAAGTTAAGTTCGTCTCCAAAGGAGGAACCTTTGGTGACCAAAATTTTATCCTTCCTTTTTCGCTTGGTTTCTTGCCAAATTCCTACTATAGTTCATTCTATTTATGTAATACTCATTGTGTGATGATTATGGACCTAATTAACAAGTTACTTCCCCATAATAAAGTTTAAGTTAAGTTCGTCTCCAAAGGAGGAACCTTTGGTGACCAAAATTTTATCCATCCTTTTTCGCTTGGTTTCTTGCCAAATTCCTACTATAGTTCATTCTATTTATGTAATTCTAATTGTATGATGATTATTGACCTAATTAACAAGTCAGTTCCCGATAATAAAGTTTAACTTAAGTTCGTCTCCAAAGGAGGAACCTTTGGTGACCAAAATTTTATCCATCCTTTTTCGCTTGGTTTCTTGCCAAATTCCTACTATAGTTCATTCTATTTATGTAATACTAATTGTATGATGATTATTGACCTAATTAACAAGTTAGTTCCCAATAATAAAGTTTAACTTAAGTTCGTCTCCAAAGTAGGAACCTTTGGTGACCAAAATTTTATCCTACCTTTTTGGCTTGGTTTCTTCCCAAATTCCTACTATAGTTCATTCTCTTTATGTAATACTCGTTGTATGATGATTATGGACCTAATTATCAAGTTACTTCCCCATAATAAAGTTTAACGTAAGTTCGTCTCCAAAGGAGGAACCTTTGGTGACCAAAATTTTATCCTACCTTTTTGGCTTGGTTTCTTCCCAAATTCCTACTATAGTTCATTCTATTTATGTAATACTCATTGTATGATGATTATGGACCTAATTAACAAGTTACTTCCCCATAATAAAGTTTAAGTTATGTTCGTCTCCAAAGGAGGAACCTTTGGTGACCAAAATTTTATCCTTCCTTTTTCGCTTGGTTTCTTGCCAAATTCCTACTACAGTTCATTCTATTTATGTAATACTCATTGTATGATGATTATGGACCTAATTAACAAGTTACTTTCCGATAATAAAGTTTAACTTAAGTTCGTCTCCAAAGGAGGAGCCTTTGGTGACCAAAAGTTTATCCTTCCTTTTTCGCTTGGATTCTTCCCAAATTCCTACTATAGTTCATTCTATTTAAGTAATACTAATTGTGTGATGTTTATGGACCTAATTAACAAGTTACTTTCCGATAATAAAGTTTAACTTAAGTTCGTCTCCAAAGGAGGAACCTTTGGTGACCAAAAGTTTATCCTTCCTTTTTCGCTTGGATTCTTCCCAAATTCCTACTATAGTTCATTCTATTTACGTAATACTCATTGTATGATGATTATTGACCTAATTAACAAGTTACTTTCCCAAAATAAAGTTTAAGTTAAGTTCGTCTCCAAAGGAGGAACCTTTGGTGACCAAAATTTTATCCATCCTTTTTCGCTTGGTTTCTTGCCAAATTCCTACTATAGTTCATTCTATTTATGTAATACTAATTGTATGATGATTATTGACCTAATTAACAAGTTAGTTCCCGATAATAAAGTTTAACTTAAGTTCGTCTCCAAAGGAGGAACCTTTGGTGACCAAAATTTTATCCATCCTTTTTCGCTTGGTTTCTTGCCAAATTCCTACTATAGTTCATTCTATTTATGTAATACTAATTGTATGATGATTATTGACCTAATTAACAAGTTAGTTCAGGATAATAAAGTTTAACTTAAGTTCGTCTCCAAAGTAGGAACCTTTGGTGACCAAAATTTTATCCTACCTTTTTGGCTTGGTTTCTTCCCAAATTCCAACTATAGTTCATTCTCTTTATGTAATACTCGTTGTATGATGATTATGGACCTAATTAACAAGTTACTTCCCCATAATAAAGTTTAACGTAAGTTCGTCTCCAAAGGAGGAACCTTTGGTGACCAAAATTTTATCCTACCTTTTTGGCTTGGTTTCTTCCCAAATTCCTACTATAGTTCATTCTATTTATGTAATACTCATTGTATGATGATTATGGACCTAATTAACAAGTTACTTCCCAATAATAAAGTTTAAGTTAAGTTCGTCTCCAAAGGAGGAACCTTTGGTGACCAAAATTTTATCCTTCCTTTTTCGCTTGGTTGCTTGCCAAATTCCTACTATAGTTCATTCTATTTATGTAATACTCATTGTGTGATGATTATGGACCTAATTAACAAGTTACTTTCCGATAATAAAGTTTAACTTAAGTTCGTCTCCAAAGTAGGAACCTTTGGTGACCAAAATTTTATCCTTCCTTTTTCGCTTGGATTCTTCCCAAATTCCTACTATAGTTCATTCTATTTACATAATACTCATTGTATGATAATCATTGACCTAGTTACCAAGTTACTTCCCCAAAATAAAGTTTAAGTTAAGTTCGTCTCCAAAGGAGGAACCTTTGGTGACCAAAATTTTATCCTTCCTTTTTCGCTTGGTTTCTTGCCAAATTCCTACTATAGTTCATTCTATTTATGTAATACTCATTGTGTGATGATTATGGACCTAATTAACAAGTTACTTCCCCATAATAAAGTTTAAGTTAAGTTCGTCTCCAAAGGAGGAACCTTTGGTGACCAAAAGTTTATCCTTCCTTTTTCGCTTGGATTCTTGCCAAATTCCTACTATAGTTCATTCTATTTATGTAATACTAATTGTATGATGATTATTGACCTAATTAACAAGTTACTTCCCGATAATAAAGTTTAACTTAAGTTCGTCTCCAAAGTAGGAACCTTTGGTGACCAAAATTTTATCCTACCTTTTTGGCTTGGTTTCTTCCCAAATTCCTACTATAGTTCATTCTATTTATGTAATACTCATTGTATGATGTTTATGGACCTAATTAACAAGTTACTTTCCGATAATAAAGTTTAACTTAAGTTCGTCTCCAAAGTAGGAACCTTTGGTGACCAAAAGTTTATCCTTCCTTTTTCGCTTGGATTCTTCCCAAATTCCTACTATAGTTCATTCTATTTACATAATACTCATTGTATGATAATCATTGACCTAATTACCAAGTTACTTCCCCAAAATAAAGTTTAAGTTAAGTTCGTCTCCAAAGGAGGAACCTTTGGTGACCAAAATTTTATCCTTCCTTTTTCGCTTGGTTTCTTGCCAAATTCCTACTATAGTTCATTCTATTTATGTAATACTCATTGTGTGATGATTATGGACCTAATTAACAAGTTACTTCCCCATAATAAAGTTTAAGTTAAGTTCGTCTCCAAAGGAAGAACCTTTGGTGACCAAAAGTTTATCCTTCCTTTTTCGCTTGGATTCTTCCCAAATTCCTACTATAGTTCATTCTATTTACGTAATACTCATTATATGATAATCATTGACCTAATTACCAAGTTACTTCCCCAAAATAAAGTTTAAGTTAAGTTCGTCTCCAAAGGAGGAACCTTTGGTGACCAAAATTTTATCCTTCCTTTTTCGCTTGGTTTCTTGCCAAATTCCTACTATAGTTCATTCTATTTATGTAATACTCATTGTGTGATGATTATGGACCTAATTAACAAGTTACTTCCCCATAATAAAGTTTAAGTTAAGTTCGTCTCCAAAGGAGGAACCTTTGGTGACCAAAATTTTATCCATCCTTTTTCGCTTGGTTTCTTGCCAAATTCCTACTATAGTTCATTCTATTTATGTAATTCTAATTGTATGATGATTATTGACCTAATTAACAAGTCAGTTCCCGATAATAAAGTTTAACTTAAGTTCGTCTCCAAAGGAGGAACCTTTGGTGACCAAAATTTTATCCATCCTTTTTCGCTTGGTTTCTTGCCAAATTCCTACTATAGTTCATTCTATTTATGTAATACTAATTGTATGATGATTATTGACCTAATTAACAAGTTAGTTCCCAATAATAAAGTTTAACTTAAGTTCGTCTCCAAAGTAGGAACCTTTGGTGACCAAAATTTTATCCTACCTTTTTGGCTTGGTTTCTTCCCAAATTCCTACTATAGTTCATTCTCTTTATGTAATACTCGTTGTATGATGATTATGGACCTAATTATCAAGTTACTTCCCCATAATAAAGTTTAACGTAAGTTCGTCTCCAAAGGAGGAACCTTTGGTGACCAAAATTTTATCCTACCTTTTTGGCTTGGTTTCTTCCCAAATTCCTACTATAGTTCATTCTATTTATGTAATACTCATTGTATGATGATTATGGACCTAATTAACAAGTTACTTCCCCATAATAAAGTTTAAGTTATGTTCGTCTCCAAAGGAGGAACCTTTGGTGACCAAAATTTTATCCTTCCTTTTTCGCTTGGTTTCTTGCCAAATTCCTACTACAGTTCATTCTATTTATGTAATACTCATTGTATGATGATTATGGACCTAATTAACAAGTTACTTTCCGATAATAAAGTTTAACTTAAGTTCGTCTCCAAAGGAGGAGCCTTTGGTGACCAAAAGTTTATCCTTCCTTTTTCGCTTGGATTCTTCCCAAATTCCTACTATAGTTCATTCTATTTAAGTAATACTAATTGTGTGATGTTTATGGACCTAATTAACAAGTTACTTTCCGATAATAAAGTTTAACTTAAGTTCGTCTCCAAAGGAGGAACCTTTGGTCACCAAAAGTTTATCCTTCCTTTTTCGCTTGGATTCTTCCCAAATTCCTACTATAGTTCATTCTATTTACGTAATACTCATTGTATGATGATTATTGACCTAATTAACAAGTTACTTTCCCAAAATAAAGTTTAAGTTAAGTTCGTCTCCAAAGGAGGAACCTTTGGTGACCAAAATTTTATCCATCCTTTTTCGCTTGGTTTCTTGCCAAATTCCTACTATAGTTCATTCTATTTATGTAATACTAATTGTATGATGATTATTGACCTAATTAACAAGTTAGTTCCCGATAATAAAGTTTAACTTAAGTTCGTCTCCAAAGGAGGAACCTTTGGTGACCAAAATTTTATCCATCCTTTTTCGCTTGGTTTCTTGCCAAATTCCTACTATAGTTCATTCTATTTATGTAATACTAATTGTATGATGATTATTGACCTAATTAACAAGTTAGTTCAGGATAATAAAGTTTAACTTAAGTTCGTCTCCAAAGTTGGAACCTTTGGTGACCAAAATTTTATCCTACCTTTTTGGCTTGGTTTCTTCCCAAATTCCAACTATAGTTCATTCTCTTTATGTAATACTCGTTGTATGATGATTATGGACCTAATTAACAAGTTACTTCCCCATAATAAAGTTTAACGTAAGTTCGTCTCCAAAGGAGGAACCTTTGGTGACCAAAATTTTATCCTACCTTTTTGGCTTGGTTTCTTCCCAAATTCCTACTATAGTTCATTCTATTTATGTAATACTCATTGTATGATGATTATGGACCTAATTAACAAGTTACTTCCCAATAATAAAGTTTAAGTTAAGTTCGTCTCCAAAGGAGGAACCTTTGGTGACCAAAATTTTATCCTACCTTTTTGGCTTGGTTTCTTCCCAAATTCCTACTATAGTTCATTCTATTTATGTAATACTCATTGTATGATGTTTATGGACCTAATTAACAAGTTACTTTCCGATAATAAAGTTTAACTTAAGTTCGTCTCCAAAGTAGGAACCTTTGGTGACCAAAAGTTTATCCTTCCTTTTTCGCTTGGATTCTTCCCAAATTCCTACTATAGTTCATTCTATTTATGTAATACTCATTGTGTGATGATTATGGACCTAATTAACAAGTTACTTCCCCATAATAAAGTTTAAGTTAAGTTCGTCTCCAAAGGAAGAACCTTTGGTGACCAAAAGTTTATCCTTCCTTTTTCGCTTGGATTCTTCCCATATTCCTACTATAGTTCATTCTATTTACGTAATACTCATTTTATGATAATCATTGACCTAATTACCAAGTTACTTCCCCAAAATAAAGTTTAAGTTAAGTTCGTCTCCAAAGGAGGAACCTTTGGTGACCAAAATTTTATCCATCCTTTTTCGCTTGGTTTCTTGCCAAATTCCTACTATAGTTCATTCTATTTATGTAATTCTAATTGTATGATGATTATTGACCTAATTAACAAGTTAGTTCCCAATAATAAAGTTTAACTTAAGTTCGTCTCCAAAGTAGGAACCTTTGGTGACCAAAATTTTATCCTACCTTTTTGGCTTGGTTTCTTCCCAAATTCCTACTATAGTTCATTCTCTTTATGTAATACTCGTTGTATGATGATTATGGACCTAATTATCAAGTTACTTCCCCATAATAAAGTTTAACGTAAGTTCGTCTCCAAAGGAGGAACCTTTGGTGACCAAAATTTTATCCTACCTTTTTGGCTTGGTTTCTTCCCAAATTCCTACTATAGTTCATTCTATTTATGTAATACTCATTGTATGATGATTATGGACCTAATTAACAAGTTACTTCCCCATAATAAAGTTTAAGTTATGTTCGTCTCCAAAGGAGGAACCTTTGGTGACCAAAATTTTATCCTTCCTTTTTCGCTTGGTTTCTTGCCAAATTCCTACTACAGTTCATTCTATTTATGTAATACTCATTGTATGATGATTATGGACCTAATTAACAAGTTACTTTCCGATAATAAAGTTTAACTTAAGTTCGTCTCCAAAGGAGGAGCCTTTGGTGACCAAAAGTTTATCCTTCCTTTTTCGCTTGGATTCTTCCCAAATTCCTACTATAGTTCATTCTATTTAAGTAATACTAATTGTGTGATGTTTATGGACCTAATTAACAAGTTACTTTCCGATAATAAAGTTTAACTTAAGTTCGTCTCCAAAGGAGGAACCTTTGGTCACCAAAAGTTTATCCTTCCTTTTTCGCTTGGATTCTTCCCAAATTCCTACTATAGTTCATTCTATTTACGTAATACTCATTGTATGATGATTATTGACCTAATTAACAAGTTACTTTCCCAAAATAAAGTTTAAGTTAAGTTCGTCTCCAAAGGAGGAACCTTTGGTGACCAAAATTTTATCCATCCTTTTTCGCTTGGTTTCTTGCCAAATTCCTACTATAGTTCATTCTATTTATGTAATACTAATTGTATGATGATTATTGACCTAATTAACAAGTTAGTTCCCGATAATAAAGTTTAACTTAAGTTCGTCTCCAAAGGAGGAACCTTTGGTGACCAAAATTTTATCCATCCTTTTTCGCTTGGTTTCTTGCCAAATTCCTACTATAGTTCATTCTATTTATGTAATACTAATTGTATGATGATTATTGACCTAATTAACAAGTTAGTTCAGGATAATAAAGTTTAACTTAAGTTCGTCTCCAAAGTTGGAACCTTTGGTGACCAAAATTTTATCCTACCTTTTTGGCTTGGTTTCTTCCCAAATTCCAACTATAGTTCATTCTCTTTATGTAATACTCGTTGTATGATGATTATGGACCTAATTAACAAGTTACTTCCCCATAATAAAGTTTAACGTAAGTTCGTCTCCAAAGGAGGAACCTTTGGTGACCAAAATTTTATCCTACCTTTTTGGCTTGGTTTCTTCCCAAATTCCTACTATAGTTCATTCTATTTATGTAATACTCATTGTATGATGATTATGGACCTAATTAACAAGTTACTTCCCAATAATAAAGTTTAAGTTAAGTTCGTCTCCAAAGGAGGAACCTTTGGTGACCAAAATTTTATCCTACCTTTTTGGCTTGGTTTCTTCCCAAATTCCTACTATAGTTCATTCTATTTATGTAATACTCATTGTATGATGTTTATGGACCTAATTAACAAGTTACTTTCCGATAATAAAGTTTAACTTAAGTTCGTCTCCAAAGTAGGAACCTTTGGTGACCAAAAGTTTATCCTTCCTTTTTCGCTTGGATTCTTCCCAAATTCCTACTATAGTTCATTCTATTTATGTAATACTCATTGTGTGATGATTATGGACCTAATTAACAAGTTACTTCCCCATAATAAAGTTTAAGTTAAGTTCGTCTCCAAAGGAAGAACCTTTGGTGACCAAAAGTTTATCCTTCCTTTTTCGCTTGGATTCTTCCCATATTCCTACTATAGTTCATTCTATTTACGTAATACTCATTGTATGATAATCATTGACCTAATTACCAAGTTACTTCCCCAAAATAAAGTTTAAGTTAAGTTCGTCTCCAAAGGAGGAACCTTTGGTGACCAAAATTTTATCCTTCCTTTTTCGCTTGGTTTCTTGCCAAATTCCTACTATAGTTCATTCTATTTATGTAATACTCATTGTGTGATGATTATGGACCTAATTAACAAGTTACTTCCCCATAATAAAGTTTAAGTTAAGTTCGTCTCCAAAGGAGGAACCTTTGGTGACCAAAATTTTATCCATCCTTTTTCGCTTGGTTTCTTGCCAAATTCCTACTATAGTTCATTCTATTTATGTAATTCTAATTGTATGATGATTATTGACCTAATTAACAAGTTAGTTCCCAATAATAAAGTTTAACTTAAGTTCGTCTCCAAAGTAGGAACCTTTGGTGACCAAAATTTTATCCTACCTTTTTGGCTTGGTTTCTTCCCAAATTCCTACTATAGTTCATTCTCTTTATGTAATACTCGTTGTATGATGATTATGGACCTAATTATCAAGTTACTTCCCCATAATAAAGTTTAACGTAAGTTCGTCTCCAAAGGAGGAACCTTTGGTGACCAAAATTTTATCCTACCTTTTTGGCTTGGTTTCTTCCCAAATTCCTACTATAGTTCATTCTATTTATGTAATACTCATTGTATGATGATTATGGACCTAATTAACAAGTTACTTCCCCATAATAAAGTTTAAGTTATGTTCGTCTCCAAAGGAGGAACCTTTGGTGACCAAAATTTTATCCTTCCTTTTTCGCTTTTTTTCTTGCCAAATTCCTACTACAGTTCATTCTATTTATGTAATACTCATTGTATGATGATTATGGACCTAATTAACAAGTTACTTTCCGATAATAAAGTTTAACTTAAGTTCGTCTCCAAAGGAGGAGCCTTTGGTGACCAAAAGTTTATCCTTCCTTTTTCGCTTGGATTCTTCCCAAATTCCTACTATAGTTCATTCTATTTAAGTAATACTAATTGTGTGATGTTTATGGACCTAATTAACAAGTTACTTTCCGATAATAAAGTTTAACTTAAGTTCGTCTCCAAAGGAGGAACCTTTGGTCACCAAAAGTTTATCCTTCCTTTTTCGCTTGGATTCTTCCCAAATTCCTACTATAGTTCATTCTATTTACGTAATACTCATTGTATGATGATTATTGACCTAATTAACAAGTTACTTTCCCAAAATAAAGTTTAAGTTAAGTTCGTCTCCAAAGGAGGAACCTTTGGTGACCAAAATTTTATCCATCCTTTTTCGCTTGGTTTCTTGCCAAATTCCTACTATAGTTCATTCTATTTATGTAATACTAATTGTATGATGATTATTGACCTAATTAACAAGTTAGTTCCCGATAATAAAGTTTAACTTAAGTTCGTCTCCAAAGGAGGAACCTTTGGTGACCAAAATTTTATCCATCCTTTTTCGCTTGGTTTCTTGCCAAATTCCTACTATAGTTCATTCTATTTATGTAATACTAATTGTATGATGATTATTTACCTAATTAACAAGTTAGTTCAGGATAATAAAGTTTAACTTAAGTTCGTCTCCAAAGTTGGAACCTTTGGTGACCAAAATTTTATCCTACCTTTTTGGCTTGGTTTCTTCCCAAATTCCAACTATAGTTCATTCTCTTTATGTAATACTCGTTGTATGATGATTATGGACCTAATTAACAAGTTACTTCCCCATAATAAAGTTTAACGTAAGTTCGTCTCCAAAGGAGGAACCTTTGGTGACCAAAATTTTATCCTACCTTTTTGGCTTGGTTTCTTCCCAAATTCCTACTATAGTTCATTCTATTTATGTAATACTCATTGTATGATGATTATGGACCTAATTAACAAGTTACTTCCCAATAATAAAGTTTAAGTTAAGTTCGTCTCCAAAGGAGGAACCTTTGGTGATTAAAATTTTATCCTACCTTTTTGGCTTGGTTTCTTCCCAAATTCCTACTATAGTTCATTCTATTTATGTAATACTCATTGTATGATGTTTATGGACCTAATTAACAAGTTACTTTCCGATAATAAAGTTTAACTTAAGTTCGTCTCCAAAGTAGGAACCTTTGGTGACCAAAAGTTTATCCTTCCTTTTTCGCTTGGATTCTTCCCAAATTCCTACTATAGTTCATTCTATTTATGTAATACTAATTGTATGATGATTATTGACCTAATTAACAAGTTACTTCCCGATAATAAAGTTTAACTTAAGTTCGTCTCCAAAGTAGGAACCTTTGGTGACCAAAATTTTATCCTACCTTTTTGGCTTGGTTTCTTCCCAAATTCCTACTATAGTTCATTCTATTTATGTAATACTCATTGTATGATGTTTATGGACCTAATTAACAAGTTACTTTCCGATAATAAAGTTTAACTTAAGTTCGTCTCCAAAGTAGGAACCTTTGGTGACCAAAAGTTTATCCTTCCTTTTTCGCTTGGATTCTTCCCAAATTCCTACTATAGTTCATTCTATTTATGTAATACTCATTGTGTGATGATTATGGACCTAATTAACAAGTTACTTCCCCATAATAAAGTTTAAGTTAAGTTCGTCTCCAAAGGAAGAACCTTTGGTGACCAAAAGTTTATCCTTCCTTTTTCGCTTGGATTCTTCCCATATTCCTACTATAGTTCATTCTATTTACGTAATACTCATTGTATGATAATCATTGACCTAATTACCAAGTTACTTCCCCAAAATAAAGTTTAAGTTAAGTTCGTCTCCAAAGGAGGAACCTTTGGTGACCAAAATTTTATCCTTCCTTTTTCGCTTGGTTTCTTGCCAAATTCCTACTATAGTTCATTCTATTTATGTAATACTCATTGTGTGATGATTATGGACCTAATTAACAAGTTACTTCCCCATAATAAAGTTTAAGTTAAGTTCGTCTCCAAAGGAGGAACCTTTGGTGACCAAAATTTTATCCATCCTTTTTCGCTTGGTTTCTTGCCAAATTCCTACTATAGTTCATTCTATTTATGTAATTCTAATTGTATGATGATTATTGACCTAATTAACAAGTCAGTTCCCGATAATAAAGTTTAACTTAAGTTCGTCTCCAAAGGAGGAACCTTTGGTGACCAAAATTTTATCCATCCTTTTTCGCTTGGTTTCTTGCCAAATTCCTACTATAGTTCATTCTATTTATGTAATACTAATTGTATGATGATTATTGACCTAATTAACAAGTTAGTTCCCAATAATAAAGTTTAACTTAAGTTCGTCTCCAAAGTAGGAACCTTTGGTGACCAAAATTTTATCCTACCTTTTTGGCTTGGTTTCTTCCCAAATTCCTACTATAGTTCATTCTCATTATGTAATACTCGTTGTATGATGATTATGGACCTAATTATCAGGTTACTTCCCCATAATAAAGTTTAACGTAAGTTCGTCTCCAAAGGAGGAACCTTTGGTGACCAAAATTTTATCCTACCTTTTTGGCTTGGTTTCTTCCCAAATTCCTACTATAGTTCATTCTATTTATGTAATACTCATTGTATGATGATTATGGACCTAATTAACAAGTTACTTCCCCATAATAAAGTTTAAGTTATGTTCGTCTCCAAAGGAGGAACCTTTGGTGACCAAAATTTTATCCATCCTTTTTCGCTTGGTTTCTTGCCAAATTCCTACTACAGTTCATTCTATTTATGTAATACTCATTGTATGATGATTATGGACCTAATTAACAAGTTACTTTCCGATAATAAAGTTTAACTTAAGTTCGTCTCCAAAGGAGGAGCCTTTGGTGACCAAAAGTTTATCCTTCCTTTTTCGCTTGGATTCTTCCCAAATTCCTACTATAGTTCATTCTATTTAAGTAATACTAATTGTGTGATGTTTATGGACCTAATTAACAAGTTACTTTCCGATAATAAAGTTTAACTTAAGTTCGTCTCCAAAGGAGGAACCTTTGGTCACCAAAAGTTTATCCTTCCTTTTTCGCTTGGATTCTTCCCAAATTCCTACTATAGTTCATTCTATTTACGTAATACTCATTGTATGATGATTATTGACCTAATTAACAAGTTACTTTCCCAAAATAAAGTTTAAGTTAAGTTCGTCTCCAAAGGAGGAACCTTTGATGACCAAAATTTTATCCATCCTTTTTCGCTTGGTTTCTTGCCAAATTCCTACTATAGTTCATTCTATTTATGTAATACTAATTGTATGATGATTATTGACTTAATTAACAAGTTAGTTCCCGATAATAAAGTTTAACTTAAGTTCGTCTCCAAAGGAGGAACCTTTGGTGACCAAAATTTTATCCATCCTTTTTCGCTTGGTTTCTTGCCAAATTCCTACTATAGTTCATTCTATTTATGTAATACTAATTGTATGATGATTATTGACCTAATTAACAAGTTAGTTCAGGATAATAAAGTTTAACTTAAGTTCGTCTCCAAAGTTGGAACCTTTGGTGACCAAAATTTTATCCTACCTTTTTGGCTTGGTTTCTTCCCAAATTCCAACTATAGTTCATTCTCTTTATGTAATACTCGTTGTATGATGATTATGGACCTAATTAACAAGTTACTTCCCCATAATAAAGTTTAACGTAAGTTCGTCTCCAAAGGAGGAACCTTTGGTGACCAAAATTTTATCCTACCTTTTTGGCTTGGTTTCTTCCCAAATTCCTACTATAGTTCATTCTATTTATGTAATACTCATTGTATGATGATTATGGACCTAATTAACAAGTTACTTCCCAATAATAAAGTTTAAGTTAAGTTCGTCTCCAAAGGAGGAACCTTTGGTGACCAAAATTTTATCCTACCTTTTTGGCTTGGTTTCTTCCCAAATTCCTACTATAGTTCATTCTATTTATGTAATACTCATTGTATGATGTTTATGGACCTAATTAACAAGTTACTTTGTGATAATAAAGTTTAACTTAAGTTCGTCTCCAAAGTAGGAACCTTTGGTGACCAAAAGTTTATCCTTCCTTTTTCGCTTGGATTCTTCCCAAATTCCTACTATAGTTCATTCTATTTATGTAATACTAATTGTATGATGATTATTGACCTAATTAACAAGTTACTTCCCGATAATAAAGTTTAACTTAAGTTCGTCTCCAAAGTAGGAACCTTTGGTGACCAAAATTTTATCCTACCTTTTTGGCTTGGTTTCTTCCCAAATTCCTACTATAGTTCATTCTATTTATGTAATACTCATTGTATGATGTTTATGGACCTAATTAACAAGTTACTTTCCGATAATAAAGTTTAACTTAAGTTCGTCTCCAAAGTAGGAACCTTTGGTGACCAAAAGTTTATCCTTCCTTTTTCGCTTGGATTCTTCCCAAATTCCTACTATAGTTCATTCTATTTACATAATACTCATTGTATGATAATCATTGACCTAATTACCAAGTTACTTCCCCAAAATAAAGTTTAAGTTAAGTTCGTCTCCAAAGGAGGAACCTTTGGTGACCAAAATTTTATCCTTCCTTTTTCGCTTGGTTTCTTGCCAAATTCCTACTATAGTTCATTCTATTTATGTAATACTCATTGTGTGATGATTATGGACCTAATTAACAAGTTACTTCCCCATAATAAAGTTTAAGTTAAGTTCGTCTCCAAAGGAAGAACCTTTGGTGACCAAAAGTTTATCCTTCCTTTTTCGCTTGGATTCTTCCCAAATTCCTACTATAGTTCATTCTATTTACGTAATACTCATTGTATGATGATTATTGACCTAATTAACAAGTTACTTTCCCAAAATAAAGTTTAAGTTAAGTTCGTCTCCAAAGGAGGAACCTTTGGTGACCAAAATTTTATCCATCCTTTTTCGCTTGGTTTCTTGCCAAATTCCTACTATAGTTCATTCTATTTATGTAATTCTAATTGTATGATGATTATTGACCTAATTAACAAGTCAGTTCCCGATAATAAAGTTTAACTTAAGTTCGTCTCCAAAGGAGGAACCTTTGGTGACCAAAATTTTATCCATCCTTTTTCGCTTGGTTTCTTGCCAAATTCCTACTATAGTTCATTCTATTTATGTAATACTAATTGTATGATGATTATTGACCTAATTAACAAGTTAGTTCAGGATAATAAAGTTTAACTTAAGTTCGTCTCCAAAGTTGGAACCTTTGGTGACCAAAATTTTATCCTACCTTTTTGGCTTGGTTTCTTCCCAAATTCCAACTATAGTTCATTCTCTTTATGTAATACTCGTTGTATGATGATTATGGACCTAATTAACAAGTTACTTCCCCATAATAAAGTTTAACGTAAGTTCGTCTCCAAAGGAGGAACCTTTGGTGACCAAAATTTTATCCTACCTTTTTGGCTTGGTTTCTTCCCAAATTCCTACTATAGTTCATTCTATTTATGTAATACTCATTGTATGATGATTATGGACCTAATTAACAAGTTACTTCCCAATAATAAAGTTTAAGTTAAGTTCGTCTCCAAAGGAGGAACCTTTGGTGACCAAAATTTTATCCTACCTTTTTGGCTTGGTTTCTTCCCAAATTCCTACTATAGTTCATTCTATTTATGTAATACTCATTGTATGATGTTTATGGACCTAATTAACAAGTTACTTTGTGATAATAAAGTTTAACTTAAGTTCGTCTCCAAAGTAGGAACCTTTGGTGACCAAAAGTTTATCCTTCCTTTTTCGCTTGGATTCTTCCCAAATTCCTACTATAGTTCATTCTATTTATGTAATACTAATTGTATGATGATTATTGACCTAATTAACAAGTTACTTCCCGATAATAAAGTTTAACTTAAGTTCGTCTCCAAAGTAGGAACCTTTGGTGACCAAAATTTTATCCTACCTTTTTGGCTTGGTTTCTTCCCAAATTCCTACTATAGTTCATTCTATTTATGTAATACTCATTGTATGATGTTTATGGACCTAATTAACAAGTTACTTTCCGATAATAAAGTTTAACTTAAGTTCGTCTCCAAAGTAGGAACCTTTGGTGACCAAAAGTTTATCCTTCCTTTTTCGCTTGGATTCTTCCCAAATTCCTACTATAGTTCATTCTATTTACATAATACTCATTGTATGATAATCATTGACCTAATTACCAAGTTACTTCCCCAAAATAAAGTTTAAGTTAAGTTCGTCTCCAAAGGAGGAACCTTTGGTGACCAAAATTTTATCCTTCCTTTTTCGCTTGGTTTCTTGCCAAATTCCTACTATAGTTCATTCTATTTATGTAATACTCATTGTGTGATGATTATGGACCTAATTAACAAGTTACTTCCCCATAATAAAGTTTAAGTTAAGTTCGTCTCCAAAGGAAGAACCTTTGGTGACCAAAAGTTTATCCTTCCTTTTTCGCTTGGATTCTTCCCAAATTCCTACTATAGTTCATTCTATTTACGTAATACTCATTGTATGATGATTATTGACCTAATTAACAAGTTACTTTCCCAAAATAAAGTTTAAGTTAAGTTCGTCTCCAAAGGAGGAACCTTTGGTGACCAAAATTTTATCCATCCTTTTTCGCTTGGTTTCTTGCCAAATTCCTACTATAGTTCATTCTATTTATGTAATTCTAATTGTATGATGATTATTGACCTAATTAACAAGTCAGTTCCCGATAATAAAGTTTAACTTAAGTTCGTCTCCAAAGGAGGAACCTTTGGTGACCAAAATTTTATCCATCCTTTTTCGCTTGGTTTCTTGCCAAATTCCTACTATAGTTCATTCTATTTATGTAATACTAATTGTATGATGATTATTGACCTAATTAACAAGTTAGTTCAGGATAATAAAGTTTAACTTAAGTTCGTCTCCAAAGTTGGAACCTTTGGTGACCAAAATTTTATCCTACCTTTTTGGCTTGGTTTCTTCCCAAATTCCAACTATAGTTCATTCTCTTTATGTAATACTCGTTGTATGATGATTATGGACCTAATTAACAAGTTACTTCCCCATAATAAAGTTTAACGTAAGTTCGTCTCCAAAGGAGGAACCTTTGGTGACCAAAATTTTATCCTACCTTTTTGGCTTGGTTTCTTCCCAAATTCCTACTATAGTTCATTCTATTTATGTAATACTCATTGTATGATGATTATGGACCTAATTAACAAGTTACTTCCCAATAATAAAGTTTAAGTTAAGTTCGTCTCCAAAGGAGGAACCTTTGGTGACCAAAATTTTATCCTACCTTTTTGGCTTGGTTTCTTCCCAAATTCCTACTATAGTTCATTCTATTTATGTAATACTCATTGTATGATGTTTATGGACCTAATTAACAAGTTACTTTGTGATAATAAAGTTTAACTTAAGTTCGTCTCCAAAGTAGGAACCTTTGGTGACCAAAAGTTTATCCTTCCTTTTTCGCTTGGATTCTTCCCAAATTCCTACTATAGTTCATTCTATTTATGTAATACTAATTGTATGATGATTATTGACCTAATTAACAAGTTACTTCCCGATAATAAAGTTTAACTTAAGTTCGTCTCCAAAGTAGGAACCTTTGGTGACCAAAATTTTATCCTACCTTTTTGGCTTGGTTTCTTCCCAAATTCCTACTATAGTTCATTCTATTTATGTAATACTCATTGTATGATGTTTATGGACCTAATTAACAAGTTACTTTCCGATAATAAAGTTTAACTTAAGTTCGTCTCCAAAGTAGGAACCTTTGGTGACCAAAAGTTTATCCTTCCTTTTTCGCTTGGATTCTTCCCAAATTCCTACTATAGTTCATTCTATTTACATAATACTCATTGTATGATAATCATTGACCTAATTACCAAGTTACTTCCCCAAAATAAAGTTTAAGTTAAGTTCATCTCCAAAGGAGGAACCTTTGGTGACCAAAATTTTATCCTTCCTTTTTCGCTTGGTTTCTTGCCAAATTCCTACTATAGTTCATTCTATTTATGTAATACTCATTGTGTGATGATTATGGACCTAATTAACAAGTTACTTCCCCATAATAAAGTTTAAGTTAAGTTCGTCTCCAAAGGAGGAACCTTTGGTGACCAAAAGTTTATCCTTCCTTTTTCGCTTGGATTCTTGCCAAATTCCTACTATAGTTCATTCTATTTATGTAATACTAATTGTATGATGATTATTGACCTAATTAACAAGTTACTTCCCGATAATAAAGTTTAACTTAAGTTCGTCTCCAAAGTAGGAACCTTTGGTGACCAAAATTTTATCCTACCTTTTTGGCTTGGTTTCTTCCCAAATTCCTACTATAGTTCATTCTATTTATGTAATACTCATTGTATGATGTTTATGGACCTAATTAACAAGTTACTTTCCGATAATAAAGTTTAACTTAAGTTCGTCTCCAAAGTAGGAACCTTTGGTGACCAAAAGTTTATCCTTCCTTTTTCGCTTGGATTCTTCCCAAATTCCTACTATAGTTCATTCTATTTACATAATACTCATTGTATGATAATCATTGACCTAATTACCAAGTTACTTCCCCAAAATAAAGTTTAAGTTAAGTTCGTCTCCAAAGGAGGAACCTTTGGTGACCAAAATTTTATCCTTCCTTTTTCGCTTGGTTTCTTGCCAAATTCCTACTATAGTTCATTCTATTTATGTAATACTCATTGTGTGATGATTATGGACCTAATTAACAAGTTACTTCCCCATAATAAAGTTTAAGTTAAGTTCGTCTCCAAAGGAAGAACCTTTGGTGACCAAAAGTTTATCCTTCCTTTTTCGCTTGGATTCTTCCCAAATTCCTACTATAGTTCATTCTATTTACGTAATACTCATTGTATGATGATTATTGACCTAATTAACAAGTTACTTTCCCAAAATAAAGTTTAAGTTAAGTTCGTCTCCAAAGGAGGAACCTTTGGTGACCAAAATTTTATCCATCCTTTTTCGCTTGGTTTCTTGCCAAATTCCTACTATAGTTCATTCTATTTATGTAATTCTAATTGTATGATGATTATTGACCTAATTAACAAGTCAGTTCCCGATAATAAAGTTTAACTTAAGTTCGTCTCCAAAGGAGGAACCTTTGGTGACCAAAATTTTATCCATCCTTTTTCGCTTGGTTTCTTGCCAAATTCCTACTATAGTTCATTCTATTTATGTAATACTAATTGTATGATGATTATTGACCTAATTAACAAGTTAGTTCAGGATAATAAAGTTTAACTTAAGTTCGTCTCCAAAGTTGGAACCTTTGGTGACCAAAATTTTATCCTACCTTTTTGGCTTGGTTTCTTCCCAAATTCCAACTATAGTTCATTCTCTTTATGTAATACTCGTTGTATGATGATTATGGACCTAATTAACAAGTTACTTCCCCATAATAAAGTTTAACGTAAGTTCGTCTCCAAAGGAGGAACCTTTGGTGACCAAAATTTTATCCTACCTTTTTGGCTTGGTTTCTTCCCAAATTCCTACTATAGTTCATTCTATTTATGTAATACTCATTGTATGATGATTATGGACCTAATTAACAAGTTACTTCCCCATAATAAAGTTTAAGTTATGTTCGTCTCCAAAGGAGGAACCTTTGGTGACCAAAATTTTATCCTTCCTTTTTCGCTTGGTTTCTTGCCAAATTCCTACTACAGTTCATTCTATTTATGTAATACTCATTGTATGATGATTATGGACCTAATTAACAAGTTACTTTCCGATAATAAAGTTTAACTTAAGTTCGTCTCCAAAGGAGGAGCCTTTGGTGACCAAAAGTTTATCCTTCCTTTTTCGCTTGGATTCTTCCCAAATTCCTACTATAGTTCATTCTATTTAAGTAATACTAATTGTGTGATGTTTATGGACCTAATTAACAAGTTACTTTCCGATAATAAAGTTTAACTTAAGTTCGTCTCCAAAGGAGGAACCTTTGGTCACCAAAAGTTTATCCTTCCTTTTTCGCTTGGATTCTTCCCAAATTCCTACTATAGTTCATTCTATTTACGTAATACTCATTGTATGATGATTATTGACCTAATTAACAAGTTACTTTCCCAAAATAAAGTTTAAGTTAAGTTCGTCTCCAAAGGAGGAACCTTTGATGACCAAAATTTTATCCATCCTTTTTCGCTTGGTTTCTTGCCAAATTCCTACTATAGTTCATTCTATTTATGTAATACTAATTGTATGATGATTATTGACTTAATTAACAAGTTAGTTCCCGATAATAAAGTTTAACTTAAGTTCGTCTCCAAAGGAGGAACCTTTGGTGACCAAAATTTTATCCATCCTTTTTCGCTTGGTTTCTTGCCAAATTCCTACTATAGTTCATTCTATTTATGTAATACTAATTGTATGATGATTATTGACCTAATTAACAAGTTAGTTCAGGATAATAAAGTTTAACTTAAGTTCGTCTCCAAAGTTGGAACCTTTGGTGACCAAAATTTTATCCTACCTTTTTGGCTTGGTTTCTTCCCAAATTCCAACTATAGTTCATTCTCTTTATGTAATACTCGTTGTATGATGATTATGGACCTAATTAACAAGTTACTTCCCCATAATAAAGTTTAACGTAAGTTCGTCTCCAAAGGAGGAACCTTTGGTGACCAAAATTTTATCCTACCTTTTTGGCTTGGTTTCTTCCCAAATTCCTACTATAGTTCATTCTATTTATGTAATACTCATTGTATGATGATTATGGACCTAATTAACAAGTTACTTCCCAATAATAAAGTTTAAGTTAAGTTCGTCTCCAAAGGAGGAACCTTTGGTGACCAAAATTTTATCCTACCTTTTTGGCTTGGTTTCTTCCCAAATTCCTACTATAGTTCATTCTATTTATGTAATACTCATTGTATGATGTTTATGGACCTAATTAACAAGTTACTTTGTGATAATAAAGTTTAACTTAAGTTCGTCTCCAAAGTAGGAACCTTTGGTGACCAAAAGTTTATCCTTCCTTTTTCGCTTGGATTCTTCCCAAATTCCTACTATAGTTCATTCTATTTATGTAATACTAATTGTATGATGATTATTGACCTAATTAACAAGTTACTTCCCGATAATAAAGTTTAACTTAAGTTCGTCTCCAAAGTAGGAACCTTTGGTGACCAAAATTTTATCCTACCTTTTTGGCTTGGTTTCTTCCCAAATTCCTACTATAGTTCATTCTATTTATGTAATACTCATTGTATGATGTTTATGGACCTAATTAACAAGTTACTTTCCGATAATAAAGTTTAACTTAAGTTCGTCTCCAAAGTAGGAACCTTTGGTGACCAAAAGTTTATCCTTCCTTTTTCGCTTGGATTCTTCCCAAATTCCTACTATAGTTCATTCTATTTACATAATACTCATTGTATGATAATCATTGACCTAATTACCAAGTTACTTCCCCAAAATAAAGTTTAAGTTAAGTTCATCTCCAAAGGAGGAACCTTTGGTGACCAAAATTTTATCCTTCCTTTTTCGCTTGGTTTCTTGCCAAATTCCTACTATAGTTCATTCTATTTATGTAATACTCATTGTGTGATGATTATGGACCTAATTAACAAGTTACTTCCCCATAATAAAGTTTAAGTTAAGTTCGTCTCCAAAGGAGGAACCTTTGGTGACCAAAAGTTTATCCTTCCTTTTTCGCTTGGATTCTTGCCAAATTCCTACTATAGTTCATTCTATTTATGTAATACTAATTGTATGATGATTATTGACCTAATTAACAAGTTACTTCCCGATAATAAAGTTTAACTTAAGTTCGTCTCCAAAGTAGGAACCTTTGGTGACCAAAATTTTATCCTACCTTTTTGGCTTGGTTTCTTCCCAAATTCCTACTATAGTTCATTCTATTTATGTAATACTCATTGTATGATGTTTATGGACCTAATTAACAAGTTACTTTCCGATAATAAAGTTTAACTTAAGTTCGTCTCCAAAGTAGGAACCTTTGGTGACCAAAAGTTTATCCTTCCTTTTTCGCTTGGATTCTTCCCAAATTCCTACTATAGTTCATTCTATTTACATAATACTCATTGTATGATAATCATTGACCTAATTACCAAGTTACTTCCCCAAAATAAAGTTTAAGTTAAGTTCGTCTCCAAAGGAGGAACCTTTGGTGACCAAAATTTTATCCTTCCTTTTTCGCTTGGTTTCTTGCCAAATTCCTACTATAGTTCATTCTATTTATGTAATACTCATGGTGTGATGATTATGGACCTAATTAACAAGTTACTTCCCCATAATAAAGTTTAAGTTAAGTTCGTCTCCAAAGGAAGAACCTTTGGTGACCAAAAGTTTATCCTTCCTTTTTCGCTTGGATTCTTCCCAAATTCCTACTATAGTTCATTCTATTTACGTAATACTCATTGTATGATGATTATTGACCTAATTAACAAGTTACTTTCCCAAAATAAAGTTTAAGTTAAGTTCGTCTCCAAAGGAGGAACCTTTGGTGACCAAAATTTTATCCATCCTTTTTCGCTTGGTTTCTTGCCAAATTCCTACTATAGTTCATTCTATTTATGTAATTCTAATTGTATGATGATTATTGACCTAATTAACAAGTCAGTTCCCGATAATAAAGTTTAACTTAAGTTCGTCTCCAAAGGAGGAACCTTTGGTGACCAAAATTTTATCCATCCTTTTTCGCTTGGTTTCTTGCCAAATTCCTACTATAGTTCATTCTATTTATGTAATACTAATTGTATGATGATTATTGACCTAATTAACAAGTTAGTTCAGGATAATAAAGTTTAACTTAAGTTCGTCTCCAAAGTTGGAACCTTTGGTGACCAAAATTTTATCCTACCTTTTTGGCTTGGTTTCTTCCCAAATTCCAACTATAGTTCATTCTCTTTATGTAATACTCGTTGTATGATGATTATGGACCTAATTAACAAGTTACTTCCCCATAATAAAGTTTAACGTAAGTTCGTCTCCAAAGGAGGAACCTTTGGTGACCAAAATTTTATCCTACCTTTTTGGCTTGGTTTCTTCCCAAATTCCTACTATAGTTCATTCTATTTATGTAATACTCATTGTATGATGATTATGGACCTAATTAACAAGTTACTTCCCAATAATAAAGTTTAAGTTAAGTTCGTCTCCAAAGTAGGAACCTTTGGTGACCAAAAGTTTATCCTTCCTTTTTCGCTTGGATTCTTCCCAAATTCCTACTATAGTTCATTCTATTTATGTAATACTCATTGTGTGATGATTATGGACCTAATTAACAAGTTACTTCCCCATAATAAAGTTTAAGTTAAGTTCTTCTCCAAAGGAGGAACCTTTGGTGACCAAAAGTTTATCCTTCCTTTTTCGCTTGGATTCTTGCCAAATTCCTACTATAGTTCATTCTATTTATGTAATACTAATTGTATGATGATTATTGACCTAATTAACAAGTTACTTCCCGATAATAAAGTTTAACTTAAGTTCGTCTCCAAAGTAGGAACCTTTGGTGACCAAAATTTTATCCTACCTTTTTGGCTTGGTTTCTTCCCAAATTCCTACTATAGTTCATTCTATTTATGTAATACTCATTGTATGATGTTTATGGACCTAATTAACAAGTTACTTTCCGATAATAAAGTTTAACTTAAGTTCGTCTCCAAAGTAGGAACCTTTGGTGACCAAAAGTTTATCCTTCCTTTTTCGCTTGGATTCTTCCCAAATTCCTACTATAGTTCATTCTATTTATGTAATACTAATTGTATGATGATTATTGACCTAATTAACAAGTTACTTCCCGATAATAAAGTTTAACTTAAGTTCGTCTCCAAAGTAGGAACCTTTGGTGACCAAAATTTTATCCTACCTTTTTGGCTTGGTTTCTTCCCAAATTCCTACTATAGTTCATTCTATTTATGTAATACTCATTGTATGATGTTTATGGACCTAATTAACAAGTTACTTTCCGATAATAAAGTTTAACTTAAGTTCGTCTCCAAAGTAGGAACCTTTGGTGACCAAAAGTTTATCCTTCCTTTTTCGCTTGGATTCTTCCCAAATTCCTACTATAGTTCATTCTATTTACATAATACTCATTGTATGATAATCATTGACCTAATTACCAAGTTACTTCCCCAAAATAAAGTTTAAGTTAAGTTCATCTCCAAAGGAGGAACCTTTGGTGACCAAAATTTTATCCTTCCTTTTTCGCTTGGTTTCTTGCCAAATTCCTACTATAGTTCATTCTATTTATGTAATACTCATTGTGTGATGATTATGGACCTAATTAACAAGTTACTTCCCCATAATAAAGTTTAAGTTAAGTTCGTCTCCAAAGGAGGAACCTTTGGTGACCAAAAGTTTATCCTTCCTTTTTCGCTTGGATTCTTGCCAAATTCCTACTATAGTTCATTCTATTTATGTAATACTAATTGTATGATGATTATTGACCTAATTAACAAGTTACTTCCCGATAATAAAGTTTAACTTAAGTTCGTCTCCAAAGTAGGAACCTTTGGTGACCAAAATTTTATCCTACCTTTTTGGCTTGGTTTCTTCCCAAATTCCTACTATAGTTCATTCTATTTATGTAATACTCATTGTATGATGTTTATGGACCTAATTAACAAGTTACTTTCCGATAATAAAGTTTAACTTAAGTTCGTCTCCAAAGTAGGAACCTTTGGTGACCAAAAGTTTATCCTTCCTTTTTCGCTTGGATTCTTCCCAAATTCCTACTATAGTTCATTCTATTTACATAATACTCATTGTAAGATAATCATTGACCTAATTACCAAGTTACTTCCCCAAAATAAAGTTTAAGTTAAGTTCGTCTCCAAAGGAGGAACCTTTGGTGACCAAAATTTTATCCTTCCTTTTTCGCTTGGTTTCTTGCCAAATTCCTACTATAGTTCATTCTATTTATGTAATACTCATTGTGTGATGATTATGGACCTAATTAACAAGTTACTTCCCCATAATAAAGTTTAAGTTAAGTTCGTCTCCAAAGGAAGAACCTTTGGTGACCAAAAGTTTATCCTTCCTTTTTCGCTTGGATTCTTCCCAAATTCCTACTATAGTTCATTCTATTTACGTAATACTCATTGTATGATGATTATTGACCTAATTAACAAGTTACTTTCCCAAAATAAAGTTTAAGTTAAGTTCGTCTCCAAAGGAGGAACCTTTGGTGACCAAAATTTTATCCATCCTTTTTCGCTTGGTTTCTTGCCAAATTCCTACTATAGTTCATTCTATTTATGTAATTCTAGTTGTATGATGATTATTGACCTAATTAACAAGTCAGTTCCCGATAATAAAGTTTAACTTAAGTTCGTCTCCAAAGGAGGAACCTTTGGTGACCAAAATTTTATCCATCCTTTTTCGCTTGGTTTCTTGCCAAATTCCTACTATAGTTCATTCTATTTATGTAATACTAATTGTATGATGATTATTGACCTAATTAACAAGTTAGTTCCCGATAATAAAGTTTAACTTAAGTTCGTCTCCAAAGTAGGAACCTTTGGTGACCAAAATTTTATCCTACCTTTTTGGCTTGGTTTCTTCCCAAATTCCTACTATAGTTCATTCTCTTTATGTAATACTCGTTGTATGATGATTATGGACCTAATTATCAAGTTACTTCCCCATAATAAAGTTTAACGTAAGTTCGTCTCCAAAGGAGGAACCTTTGGTGACCAAAATTTTATCCTACCTTTTTGGCTTGGTTTCTTCCCAAATTCCTACTATAGTTCATTCTATTTATGTAATACTCATTGTATGATGATTATGGACCTAATTAACAAGTTACTTCCCCATAATAAAGTTTAAGTTATGTTCGTCTCCAAAGGAGGAACCTTTGGTGACCAAAATTTTATCCTTCCTTTTTGGCTTGGTTTCTTCCCAAATTCCTACTATAGTTCATTCTATTTATGTAATACTCATTGTATGATGATTATTGACCTAATTAACAAGTTACTTTCCCAAAATAAAGTTTAAGTTAAGTTCGTCTCCAAAGGAGGAACCTTTGGTGACCAAAATTTTATCCATCCTTTTTCGCTTGGTTTCTTGCCAAATTCCTACTATAGTTCATTCTATTTATGTAATACTAATTGTATGATGATTATTGACCTAATTAACAAGTTAGTTCCCGATAATAAAGTTTAACTTAAGTTCGTCTCCAAAGTAGGAACCTTTGGTGACCAAAATTTTATCCTACCTTTTTGGCTTGGTTTCTTCCCAAATTCCTACTATAGTTCATTCTCTTTATGTAATACTCGTTGTATGATGATTATGGGCCTAATTAACAAGTTACTTCCCCATAATAAAGTTTAACGTAAGTTCGTCTCCAAAGGAGGAACCTTTGGTGACCAAAATTTTATCCTACCTTTTTGGCTTGGTTTCTTCCCAAATTCCTACTATAGTTCATTCTATTTATGTAATACTCATTGTATGATGATTATGGACCTAATTAACAAGTTACTTCCCCATAATAAAGTTTAAGTTATGTTCGTCTCCAAAGGAGGAATCTTTGTTGACCAAAATTTTATCCTTCCTTTTTCGCTTGGTTTCTTGCCAAATTCCTACTATAGTTCATTCTATTTATGTAATACTCATTGTATGATGATTATGGACCTAATTAACAAGTTACTTTACGATAATAAAGTTTAACTTAAGTTCGTCTCGAAAGGAGGAGCCTTTGGTGACGAAAAGTTTATCCTTCCTTTTTCGCTTGGATTCTTCCCAAATTCCTACTATAGTTCATTCTATTTAAGTAATACTAATTGTGTGATGATTATGGACCTAATTAACAAGTTACTTTCCGATAATAAAGTTTAACTTAAGTTCGTCTCCAAAGGAGGAGCCTTTGGTGACTAAAAGTTTATCCTTCCTTTTTCGCTTGGATTCTTCCCAAATTCCTACTATAGTTCATTCTATTTAAGTAATACTAATTGTGTGATGTTTATGGACCTAATTAACAAGTTACTTCCCCATAATAAAGTTTAACGTAAGTTCGTCTCCAAAGGAGGAATCTTTGTTGACCAAAATTTTATCCTTCCTTTTTCGCTTGGTTTCTTGCCAAATTCCTACTATAGTTCATTCTATTTATGTAATACTCATGGTGTGATGATTATGGACCTAATTAACAAGTTACTTCCCCATAATAAAGTTTAAGTTAAGTTCGTCTCCAAAGGAGGAACCTTTGGTGACCAAAAGTTTATCCTTCCTTTTTCGCTTGGTTTCTTCCCAAATTCCAACTATAGTTCATTCTCTTTATGTAATACTCGTTGTATGATGATTATGGACCTAATTAACAAGTTACTTCCCCATAATAAAGTTTAACGTAAGTTCGTCTCCAAAGGAGGAACCTTTGGTGACCAAAATTTTATCCTACCTTTTTGGCTTGGTTTCTTCCCAAATTCCTACTATAGTTCATTCTATTTATGTAATACTCATTGTATGATGATTATGGACCTAATTAACAAGTTACTTCCCAATAATAAAGTTTAAGTTAAGTTCGTCTCCAAAGTAGGAACCTTTGGTGACCAAAAGTTTATCCTTCCTTTTTCGCTTGGATTCTTCCCAAATTCCTACTATAGTTCATTCTATTTATGTAATACTCATTGTGTGATGATTATGGACCTAATTAACAAGTTACTTCCCCATAATAAAGTTTAAGTTAAGTTCTTCTCCAAAGGAGGAACCTTTGGTGACCAAAAGTTTATCCTTCCTTTTTCGCTTGGATTCTTGCCAAATTCCTACTATAGTTCATTCTATTTATGTAATACTAATTGTATGATGATTATTGACCTAATTAACAAGTTACTTCCCGATAATAAAGTTTAACTTAAGTTCGTCTCCAAAGTAGGAACCTTTGGTGACCAAAATTTTATCCTACCTTTTTGGCTTGGTTTCTTCCCAAATTCCTACTATAGTTCATTCTATTTATGTAATACTCATTGTATGATGTTTATGGACCTAATTAACAAGTTACTTTCCGATAATAAAGTTTAACTTAAGTTCGTCTCCAAAGTAGGAACCTTTGGTGACCAAAAGTTTATCCTTCCTTTTTCGCTTGGATTCTTCCCAAATTCCTACTATAGTTCATTCTATTTATGTAATACTAATTGTATGATGATTATTGACCTAATTAACAAGTTACTTCCCGATAATAAAGTTTAACTTAAGTTCGTCTCCAAAGTAGGAACCTTTGGTGACCAAAATTTTATCCTACCTTTTTGGCTTGGTTTCTTCCCAAATTCCTACTATAGTTCATTCTATTTATGTAATACTCATTGTATGATGTTTATGGACCTAATTAACAAGTTACTTTCCGATAATAAAGTTTAACTTAAGTTCGTCTCCAAAGTAGGAACCTTTGGTGACCAAAAGTTTATCCTTCCTTTTTCGCTTGGATTCTTCCCAAATTCCTACTATAGTTCATTCTATTTACATAATACTCATTGTATGATAATCATTGACCTAATTACCAAGTTACTTCCCCAAAATAAAGTTTAAGTTAAGTTCATCTCCAAAGGAGGAACCTTTGGTGACCAAAATTTTATCCTTCCTTTTTCGCTTGGTTTCTTGCCAAATTCCTACTATAGTTCATTCTATTTATGTAATACTCATTGTGTGATGATTATGGACCTAATTAACAAGTTACTTCCCCATAATAAAGTTTAAGTTAAGTTCGTCTCCAAAGGAGGAACCTTTGGTGACCAAAAGTTTATCCTTCCTTTTTCGCTTGGATTCTTGCCAAATTCCTACTATAGTTCATTCTATTTATGTAATACTAATTGTATGATGATTATTGACCTAATTAACAAGTTACTTCCCGATAATAAAGTTTAACTTAAGTTCGTCTCCAAAGTAGGAACCTTTGGTGACCAAAATTTTATCCTACCTTTTTGGCTTGGTTTCTTCCCAAATTCCTACTATAGTTCATTCTATTTATGTAATACTCATTGTATGATGTTTATGGACCTAATTAACAAGTTACTTTCCGATAATAAAGTTTAACTTAAGTTCGTCTCCAAAGTAGGAACCTTTGGTGACCAAAAGTTTATCCTTCCTTTTTCGCTTGGATTCTTCCCAAATTCCTACTATAGTTCATTCTATTTACATAATACTCATTGTAAGATAATCATTGACCTAATTACCAAGTTACTTCCCCAAAATAAAGTTTAAGTTAAGTTCGTCTCCAAAGGAGGAACCTTTGGTGACCAAAATTTTATCCTTCCTTTTTCGCTTGGTTTCTTGCCAAATTCCTACTATAGTTCATTCTATTTATGTAATACTCATTGTGTGATGATTATGGACCTAATTAACAAGTTACTTCCCCATAATAAAGTTTAAGTTAAGTTCGTCTCCAAAGGAAGAACCTTTGGTGACCAAAAGTTTATCCTTCCTTTTTCGCTTGGATTCTTCCCAAATTCCTACTATAGTTCATTCTATTTACGTAATACTCATTGTATGATGATTATTGACCTAATTAACAAGTTACTTTCCCAAAATAAAGTTTAAGTTAAGTTCGTCTCCAAAGGAGGAACCTTTGGTGACCAAAATTTTATCCATCCTTTTTCGCTTGGTTTCTTGCCAAATTCCTACTATAGTTCATTCTATTTATGTAATTCTAGTTGTATGATGATTATTGACCTAATTAACAAGTCAGTTCCCGATAATAAAGTTTAACTTAAGTTCGTCTCCAAAGGAGGAACCTTTGGTGACCAAAATTTTATCCATCCTTTTTCGCTTGGTTTCTTGCCAAATTCCTACTATAGTTCATTCTATTTATGTAATACTAATTGTATGATGATTATTGACCTAATTAACAAGTTAGTTCCCGATAATAAAGTTTAACTTAAGTTCGTCTCCAAAGTAGGAACCTTTGGTGACCAAAATTTTATCCTACCTTTTTGGCTTGGTTTCTTCCCAAATTCCTACTATAGTTCATTCTCTTTATGTAATACTCGTTGTATGATGATTATGGACCTAATTATCAAGTTACTTCCCCATAATAAAGTTTAACGTAAGTTCGTCTCCAAAGGAGGAACCTTTGGTGACCAAAATTTTATCCTACCTTTTTGGCTTGGTTTCTTCCCAAATTCCTACTATAGTTCATTCTATTTATGTAATACTCATTGTATGATGATTATGGACCTAATTAACAAGTTACTTCCCCATAATAAAGTTTAAGTTATGTTCGTCTCCAAAGGAGGAACCTTTGGTGACCAAAATTTTATCCTTCCTTTTTGGCTTGGTTTCTTCCCAAATTCCTACTATAGTTCATTCTATTTATGTAATACTCATTGTATGATGATTATTGACCTAATTAACAAGTTACTTTCCCAAAATAAAGTTTAAGTTAAGTTCGTCTCCAAAGGAGGAACCTTTGGTGACCAAAATTTTATCCATCCTTTTTCGCTTGGTTTCTTGCCAAATTCCTACTATAGTTCATTCTATTTATGTAATACTAATTGTATGATGATTATTGACCTAATTAACAAGTTAGTTCCCGATAATAAAGTTTAACTTAAGTTCGTCTCCAAAGTAGGAACCTTTGGTGACCAAAATTTTATCCTACCTTTTTGGCTTGGTTTCTTCCCAAATTCCTACTATAGTTCATTCTCTTTATGTAATACTCGTTGTATGATGATTATGGGCCTAATTAACAAGTTACTTCCCCATAATAAAGTTTAACGTAAGTTCGTCTCCAAAGGAGGAACCTTTGGTGACCAAAATTTTATCCTACCTTTTTGGCTTGGTTTCTTCCCAAATTCCTACTATAGTTCATTCTATTTATGTAATACTCATTGTATGATGATTATGGACCTAATTAACAAGTTACTTCCCCATAATAAAGTTTAAGTTATGTTCGTCTCCAAAGGAGGAATCTTTGTTGACCAAAATTTTATCCTTCCTTTTTCGCTTGGTTTCTTGCCAAATTCCTACTATAGTTCATTCTATTTATGTAATACTCATTGTATGATGATTATGGACCTAATTAACAAGTTACTTTACGATAATAAAGTTTAACTTAAGTTCGTCTCGAAAGGAGGAGCCTTTGGTGACGAAAAGTTTATCCTTCCTTTTTCGCTTGGATTCTTCCCAAATTCCTACTATAGTTCATTCTATTTAAGTAATACTAATTGTGTGATGATTATGGACCTAATTAACAAGTTACTTTCCGATAATAAAGTTTAACTTAAGTTCGTCTCCAAAGGAGGAGCCTTTGGTGACTAAAAGTTTATCCTTCCTTTTTCGCTTGGATTCTTCCCAAATTCCTACTATAGTTCATTCTATTTAAGTAATACTAATTGTGTGATGTTTATGGACCTAATTAACAAGTTACTTCCCCATAATAAAGTTTAACGTAAGTTCGTCTCCAAAGGAGGAATCTTTGTTGACCAAAATTTTATCCTTCCTTTTTCGCTTGGTTTCTTGCCAAATTCCTACTATAGTTCATTCTATTTATGTAATACTCATTGTATGATGATTATGGACCTAATTAACAAGTTACTTTCCGATAATAAAGTTTAACTTAAGTTCGTCTCCAAAGGAGGAGCCTTTGGTGACTAAAAGTTTATCCTTCCTTTTTCGCTTGGATTCTTCCCAAATTCCTACTATAGTTCATTCTATTTATGTAATACTCATTGTGTGATGATTATGGACCTAATTAACAAGTTACTTCCCCATAATAAAGTTTAAGTTAAGTTCGTCTCCAAAGGAGGAACCTTTGGTGACCAAAAGTTTATCCTTCCTTTTTCGCTTGGATTCTTGCCAAATTCCTACTATAGTTCATTCTATTTATGTAATACTAATTGTATGATGATTATTGACCTAATTAACAAGTTACTTCCCGATAATAAAGTTTAACTTAAGTTCGTCTCCAAAGTAGGAACCTTTGGTGACCAAAATTTTATCCTACCTTTTTGGCTTGGTTTCTTCCCAAATTCCTACTATAGTTCATTCTATTTATGTAATACTCATTGTATGATGTTTATGGACCTAATTAACAAGTTACTTTCCGATAATAAAGTTTAACTTAAGTTCGTCTCCAAAGTAGGAACCTTTGGTGACCAAAATTTTATCCTTCCTTTTTCGCTTGGTTTCTTGCCAAATTCCTACTATAGTTCATTCTATTTATGTAATACTCATTGTGTGATGATTATGGACCTAATTAACAAGTTACTTCCCCATAATAAAGTTTAAGTTAAGTTCGTCTCCAAAGGAAGAACCTTTGGTGACCAAAAGTTTATCCTTCCTTTTTCGCTTGGATTCTTCCCAAATTCCTACTATAGTTCATTCTATTTACGTAATACTCATTGTATGATGATTATTGACCTAATTAACAAGTTACTTTCCCAAAATAAAGTTTAAGTTAAGTTCGTCTCCAAAGGAGGAACCTTTGGTGACCAAAATTTTATCCATCCTTTTTCGCTTGGTTTCTTGCCAAATTCCTACTATAGTTCATTCTATTTATGTAATTCTAATTGTATGATGAT
This sequence comes from Medicago sativa, assembly GCF_051527215.1. NCBI lineage: Eukaryota > Viridiplantae > Streptophyta > Magnoliopsida > Fabales > Fabaceae > Medicago > Medicago sativa. Next base: position 44,044,300 of record NC_140752.1, on the reverse strand, counting down.
TATTGACCTAATTAACAAGTCAGTTCCCGATAATAAAGTTTAACTTAAGTTAGTCTCCAAAGGAGGAACCTTTGGTGACCAAAATTTTATCCATCCTTTTTCGCTTGGTTTCTTGCCAAATTCCTACTATAGTTCATTCTATTTATGTAATACTAATTGTATGATGATTATTGACCTAATTAACAAGTTAGTTCCCGATAATAAAGTTTAACTTAAGTTCGTCTCCAAAGTAGGAACCTTTGGTGACCAAAATTTTATCCTACCTTTTTGGCTTGGTTTCTTCCCAAATTCCTACTATAGTTCATTCTCTTTATGTAATACTCGTTGTATGATGATTATGGACCTAATTATCAAGTTACTTCCCCATAATAAAGTTTAACGTAAGTTCGTCTCCAAAGGAGGAACCTTTGGTGACCAAAATTTTATCCTACCTTTTTGGCTTGGTTTCTTCCCAAATTCCTACTATAGTTCATTCTATTTATGTAATACTCATTGTATGATGATTATGGACCTAATTAACAAGTTACTTCCCCATAATAAAGTTTAAGTTATGTTCGTCTCCAAAGGAGGAACCTTTGGTGACCAAAATTTTATCCTTCCTTTTTCGCTTGGTTTCTTGCCAAATTCCTACTACAGTTCATTCTATTTATGTAATACTCATTGTATGATGATTATGGACCTAATTAACAAGTTACTTTCCGATAATAAAGTTTAACTTAAGTTCGTCTCCAAAGGAGGAGCCTTTGGTGACCAAAAGTTTATCCTTCCTTTTTCGCTTGGATTCTTCCCAAATTCCTACTATAGTTCATTCTATTTATGTAATACTCATTGTATGATGATTATTGACCTAATTAACAAGTTACTTCCCGGTAATAAAGTTTAACTTAAGTTCGTCTCCAAAGTAGGAACCTTTGGTGACCAAAATTTTATCCTACCTTTTTGGCTTGGTTTCTTCCCAAATTCCTACTATAGTTCATTCTATTTATGTAATACTCATTGTATGATGTTTATGGACCTAATTAACAAGTTACTTTCCGATAATAAAGTTTAACTTAAGTTCGTCTCCAAAGTAGGAACCTTTGGTGACCAAAAGTTTATCCTTCCTTTTTCGCTTGGATTCTTCCCAAATTCCTACTATAGTTCATTCTATTTACATAATACTCATTGTATGATAATCATTGACCTAATTACCAAGTTACTTCCCCAAAATAAAGTTTAAGTTAAGTTCGTCTCCAAAGGAGGAACCTTTGGTGACCAAAATTTTATCCTTCCTTTTTCGCTTGGTTTCTTGCCAAATTCCTACTATAGTTCATTCTATTTATGTAATACTCATTGTGTGATGATTATGGACCTAATTAACAAGTTACTTCCCCATAATAAAGTTTAAGTTAAGTTCGTCTCCAAAGGAGGAACCTTTGGTGACCAAAAGTTTATCCTTCCTTTTTCGCTTGGATTCTTCCCAAATTCCTACTATAGTTCATTCTATTTATGTAATACTAATTGTATGATGATTATTGACCTAATTAACAAGTTACTTCCCGGTAATAAAGTTTAACTTAAGTTCGTCTCCAAAGTAGGAACCTTTGGTGACCAAAATTTTATCCTACCTTTTTGGCTTGGTTTCTTCCCAAATTCCTACTATAGTTCATTCTATTTATGTAATACTCATTGTATGATGTTTATGGACCTAATTAACAAGTTACTTTCCGATAATAAAGTTTAACTTAAGTTCGTCTCCAAAGTAGGAACCTTTGGTGACCAAAAGTTTATCCTTCCTTTTTCGCTTGGATTCTTCCCAAATTCCTACTATAGTTCATTCTATTTACATAATACTCATTGTATGATAATCATTGACCTAATTACCAAGTTACTTCCCCAAAATAAAGTTTAAGTTAAGTTCGTCTCCAAAGGAGGAACCTTTGGTGACCAAAATTTTATCCTTCCTTTTTCGCTTGGTTTCTTGCCAAATTCCTACTATAGTTCATTCTATTTATGTAATACTCATTGTGTGATGATTATGGACCTAATTAACAAGTTACTTCCCCATAATAAAGTTTAAGTTAAGTTCGTCTCCAAAGGAGGAACCTTTGGTGACCAAAAGTTTATCCTTCCTTTTTCGCTTGGATTCTTGCCAAATTCCTACTATAGTTCATTCTATTTATGTAATACTAATTGTATGATGATTATTGACCTAATTAACAAGTTACTTCCCGATAATAAAGTTTAACTTAAGTTCGTCTCCAAAGTAGGAACCTTTGGTGACCAAAATTTTATCCTACCTTTTTGGCTTGGTTTCTTCCCAAATTCCTACTATAGTTCATTCTATTTATGTAATACTCATTGTATGATGTTTATGGACCTAATTAACAAGTTACTTTCCGATAATAAAGTTTAACTTAAGTTCGTCTCCAAAGGAGGAACCTTTGGTGACCAAAAGTTTATCCTTCCTTTTTCGCTTGGATTCTTCCCAAATTCCTACTATAGTTCATTCTATTTACGTAATACTCATTGTATGATGATTATTGACCTAATTAACAAGCTACTTTCCCAAAATAAAGTTTAAGTTAAGTTCGTCTCCAAAGGAGGAACCTTTGGAGACCAAAATTTTATCCATCCTTTTTCGCTTGGTTTCTTGCCAAATTCCTACTATAGTTCATTCTATTTATGTAATACTAATTGTATGATGATTATTGACCTAATTAACAAGTTAGTTCCCGATAATAAAGTTTAACTTAAGTTCGTCTCCAAAGGAGGAACCTTTGGTGACCAAAATTTTATCCATCCTTTTTCGCTTGGTTTCTTGCCAAATTCCTACTATAGTTCATTCTATTTATGTAATACTAATTGTATGATGATTATTGACCTAATTAACAAGTTAGTTCAGGATAATAAAGTTTAACTTAAGTTCGTCTCCAAAGTTGGAACCTTTGGTGACCAAAATTTTATCCTACCTTTTTGGCTTGGTTTCTTCCCAAATTCCAACTATAGTTCATTCTCTTTATGTAATACTCGTTGTATGATGATTATGGACCTAATTAAGAAGTTACTTCCCCATAATAAAGTTTAACGTAAGTTCGTCTCCAAAGGAGGAACCTTTGGTGACCAAAATTTTATCCTACCTTTTTGGCTTGGTTTCTTCCCAAATTCCTACTATAGTTCATTCTATTTATGTAATACTCATTGTATGATGATTATGGACCTAATTAACAAGTTACTTCCCAATAATAAAGTTTAAGTTAAGTTCGTCTCCAAAGGAGGAACCTTTGGTGACCAAAATTTTATCCTACCTTTTTGGCTTGGTTTCTTCCCAAATTCCTACTATAGTTCATTCTATTTATGTAATACTCATTGTATGATGTTTATGGACCTAATTAACAAGTTACTTTCCGATAATAAAGTTTAACTTAAGTTCGTCTCCAAAGTAGGAACCTTTGGTGACCAAAAGTTTATCCTTCCTTTTTCGCTTGGATTCTTCCCAAATTCCTACTATAGTTCATTCTATTTATGTAATACTAATTGTATGATGATTATTGACCTAATTAACAAGTTACTTCCCGATAATAAAGTTTAACTTAAGTTCGTCTCCAAAGTAGGAACCTTTGGTGACAAAAATTTTATCCTACCTTTTTGGCTTGGTTTCTTCCCAAATTCCTACTATAGTTCATTCTATTTATGTAATACTCATTGTATGATGTTTATGGACCTAATTAACAAGTTACTTTCCGATAATAAAGTTTAACTTAAGTTCGTCTCCAAAGTAGGAACCTTTGGTGACCAAAAGTTTATCCTTCCTTTTTCGCTTGGATTCTTCCCAAATTCCTACTATAGTTCATTCTATTTACATAATACTCATTGTATGATAATCATTGACCTAATTACCAAGTTACTTCCCCAAAATAAAGTTTAAGTTAAGTTCGTCTCCAAAGGAGGAACCTTTGGTGACCAAAATTTTATCCTTCCTTTTTCGCTTGGTTTCTTGCCAAATTCCTACTATAGTTCATTCTATTTATGTAATACTCATTGTGTGATGATTATGGACCTAATTAACAAGTTACTTCCCCATAATAAAGTTTAAGTTAAGTTCGTCTCCAAAGGAGGAACCTTTGGTGACCAAAAGTTTATCCTTCCTTTTTCGCTTGGACTCTTGCCAAATTCCTACTATAGTTCATTCTATTTATGTAATACTAATTGTATGATGATTATTGACCTAATTAACAAGTTACTTCCCGATAATAAAGTTTAACTTAAGTTCGTCTCCAAAGTAGGAACCTTTGGTGACCAAAATTTTATCCTACCTTTTTGGCTTGGTTTCTTCCCAAATTCCTACTATAGTTCATTCTATTTATGTAATACTCATTGTATGATGTTTATGGACCTAATTAACAAGTTACTTTCCGATAATAAAGTTTAACTTAAGTTCGTCTCCAAAGTAGGAACCTTTGGTGACCAAAAGTTTATCCTTCCTTTTTCGCTTGGATTCTTCCCAAATTCCTACTATAGTTCATTCTATTTACATAATACTCATTGTATGATAATCATTGACCTAATTACCAAGTTACTTCCCCAAAATAAAGTTTAAGTTAAGTTCGTCTCCAAAGGAGGAACCTTTGGTGACCAAAATTTTATCCTTCCTTTTTCGCTTGGTTTCTTGCCAAATTCCTACTATAGTTCATTCTATTTATGTAATACTCATTGTGTGATGATTATGGACCTAATTAACAAGTTACTTCCCCATAATAAAGTTTAAGTTAAGTTCGTCTCCAAAGGAAGAACCTTTGGTGACCAAAAGTTTATCCTTCCTTTTTCGCTTGGATTCTTCCCAAATTCCTACTATAGTTCATTCTATTTACGTAATACTCATTGTATGATAATCATTGACCTAATTACCAAGTTACTTCCCCAAAATAAAGTTTAAGTTAAGTTCGTCTCCAAAGGAGGAACCTTTGGTGACCAAAATTTTATCCTTCCTTTTTCGCTTGGTTTCATGCCAAATTCCTACTATAGTTCATTCTATTTATGTAATACTCATTGTGTGATGATTATGGACCTAATTAACAAGTTACTTCCCCATAATAAAGTTTAAGTTAAGTTCGTCTCCAAAGGAAGAACCTTTGGTGACCAAAAGTTTATCCTTCCTTTTTCGCTTGGATTCCTCCCAAATTCCTACTATAGTTCATTCTATTTACGTAATACTCATTGTATGATGATTATTGACCTAATTAACAAGTTACTTTCCCAAAATAAAGTTTAAGTTAAGTTCGTCTCCAAAGGAGGAACCTTTGGTGACCAAAATTTTATCCATCCTTTTTCGCTTGGTTTCTTGCCAAATTCCTACTATAGTTCATTCTATTTATGTAATTCTAATTGTATGATGATTATTGACCTAATTAACAAGTCAGTTCCCGATAATAAAGTTTAACTTAAGTTCGTCTCCAAAGGAGGAACCTTTGGTGACCAAAATTTTATCCATCCTTTTTCGCTTGGTTTCTTGCCAAATTCCTACTATAGTTCATTCTATTTATGTAATACTAATTGTATGATGATTATTGACCTAATTAACAAGTTAGTTCCCGATAATAAAGTTTAACTTAAGTTCGTCTCCAAAGTAGGAACCTTTGGTGACCAAAATTTTATCCTACCTTTTTGGCTTGGTTTCTTCCCAAATTCCTACTATAGTTCATTCTCTTTATGTAATACTCGATGTATGATGATTATGGACCTAATTATCAAGTTACTTCCCCATAATAAAGTTTAACGTAAGTTCGTCTCCAAAGGAGGAACCTTTGGTGACCAAAATTTTATCCTACCTTTTTGGCTTGGTTTCTTCCCAAATTCCTACTATAGTTCATTCTATTTATGTAATACTCATTGTATGATGATTATGGACCTAATTAACAAGTTACTTCCCCATAATAAAGTTTAAGTTATGTTCGTCTCCAAAGGAGGAACCTTTGGTGACCAAAATTTTATCCTTCCTTTTTCGCTTGGTTTCTTGCCAAATTCCTACTACAGTTCATTCTATTTATGTAATACTCATTGTATGATGATTATGGACCTAATTAACAAGTTACTTTCCGATAATAAAGTTTAACTTAAGTTCGTCTCCAAAGGAGGAGCCTTTGGTGAGCAAAAGTTTATCCTTCCTTTTTCGCTTGGATTCTTCCCAAATTCCTACTATAGTTCATTCTATTTAAGTAATACTAATTGTGTGATGTTTATGGACCTAATTAACAAGTTACTTCCCGATAATAAAGTTTAACTTAAGTTCGTCTCCAAAGTAGGAACCTTTGGTGACCAAAAGTTTATCCTTCCTTTTTCGCTTGGATTCTTCCCAAATTCCTACTATAGTTCATTCTATTTACATAATACTCATTGTATGATAATCATTGACCTAATTACCAAGTTACTTCCCCAAAATAAAGTTTAAGTTAAGTTCGTCTCCAAAGGAGGAACCTTTGGTGACCAAAATTTTATCCTTCCTTTTTCGCTTGGTTTCTTGCCAAATTCCTACTATAGTTCATTCTATTTATGTAATACTCATTGTGTGATGATTATGGACCTAATTAACAAGTTACTTCCCCATAATAAAGTTTAAGTTAAGTTCGTCTCCAAAGGAGGAACCTTTGGTGACCAAAAGTTTATCCTTCCTTTTTCGCTTGGATTCTTCCCAAATTCCTACTATAGTTCATTCTATTTATGTAATACTAATTGTATGATGATTATTGACCTAATTAACAAGTTACTTCCCGGTAATAAAGTTTAACTTAAGTTCGTCTCCAAAGTAGGAACCTTTGGTGACCAAAATTTTATCCTACCTTTTTGGCTTGGTTTCTTCCCAAATTCCTACTATAGTTCATTCTATTTATGTAATACTCATTGTATGATGTTTATGGACCTAATTAACAAGTTACTTTCCGATAATAAAGTTTAACTTAAGTTCGTCTCCAAAGTAGGAACCTTTGGTGACCAAAAGTTTATCCTTCCTTTTTCGCTTGGATTCTTCCCAAATTCCTACTATAGTTCATTCTATTTACATAATACTCATTGTATGATAATCATTGACCTAATTACCAAGTTACTTCCCCAAAATAAAGTTTAAGTTAAGTTCGTCTCCAAAGGAGGAACCTTTGGTGACCAAAATTTTATCCTTCCTTTTTCGCTTGGTTTCTTGCCAAATTCCTACTATAGTTCATTCTATTTATGTAATACTCATTGTGTGATGATTATGGACCTAATTAACAAGTTACTTCCCCATAATAAAGTTTAAGTTAAGTTCGTCTCCAAAGGAGGAACCTTTGGTGACCAAAAGTTTATCCTTCCTTTTTCGCTTGGATTCTTCCCAAATTCCTACTATAGTTCATTCTATTTATGTAATACTAATTGTATGATGATTATTGACCTAATTAACAAGTTACTTCCCGGTAATAAAGTTTAACTTAAGTTCGTCTCCAAAGTAGGAACCTTTGGTGACCAAAATTTTATCCTACCTTTTTGGCTTGGTTTCTTCCCAAATTCCTACTATAGTTCATTCTATTTATGTAATACTCATTGTATGATGTTTATGGACCTAATTAACAAGTTACTTTCCGATAATAAAGTTTAACTTAAGTTCGTCTCCAAAGTAGGAACCTTTGGTGACCAAAAGTTTATCCTTCCTTTTTCGCTTGGATTCTTCCCAAATTCCTACTATAGTTCATTCTATTTACATAATACTCATTGTATGATAATCATTGACCTAATTACCAAGTTACTTCCCCAAAATAAAGTTTAAGTTAAGTTCGTCTCCAAAGGAGGAACCTTTGGTGACCAAAATTTTATCCTTCCTTTTTCGCTTGGTTTCTTGCCAAATTCCTACTATAGTTCATTCTATTTATGTAATACTCATTGTGTGATGATTATGGACCTAATTAACAAGTTACTTCCCCATAATAAAGTTTAAGTTAAGTTCGTCTCCAAAGGAGGAACCTTTGGTGACCAAAAGTTTATCCTTCCTTTTTCGCTTGGATTCTTGCCAAATTCCTACTATAGTTCATTCTATTTATGTAATACTAATTGTATGATGATTATTGACCTAATTAACAAGTTACTTCCCGATAATAAAGTTTAACTTAAGTTCGTCTCCAAAGTAGGAACCTTTGGTGACCAAAATTTTATCCTACCTTTTTGGCTTGGTTTCTTCCCAAATTCCTACTATAGTTCATTCTATTTATGTAATACTCATTGTATGATGTTTATGGACCTAATTAACAAGTTACTTTCCGATAATAAAGTTTAACTTAAGTTCGTCTCCAAAGGAGGAACCTTTGGTGACCAAAAGTTTATCCTTCCTTTTTCGCTTGGATTCTTCCCAAATTCCTACTATAGTTCATTCTATTTACGTAATACTCATTGTATGATGATTATTGACCTAATTAACAAGCTACTTTCCCAAAATAAAGTTTAAGTTAAGTTCGTCTCCAAAGGAGGAACCTTTGGAGACCAAAATTTTATCCATCCTTTTTCGCTTGGTTTCTTGCCAAATTCCTACTATAGTTCATTCTATTTATGTAATACTAATTGTATGATGATTATTGACCTAATTAACAAGTTAGTTCCCGATAATAAAGTTTAACTTAAGTTCGTCTCCAAAGGAGGAACCTTTGGTGACCAAAATTTTATCCATCCTTTTTCGCTTGGTTTCTTGCCAAATTCCTACTATAGTTCATTCTATTTATGTAATACTAATTGTATGATGATTATTGACCTAATTAACAAGTTAGTTCAGGATAATAAAGTTTAACTTAAGTTCGTCTCCAAAGTTGGAACCTTTGGTGACCAAAATTTTATCCTACCTTTTTGGCTTGGTTTCTTCCCAAATTCCAACTATAGTTCATTCTCTTTATGTAATACTCGTTGTATGATGATTATGGACCTAATTAAGAAGTTACTTCCCCATAATAAAGTTTAACGTAAGTTCGTCTCCAAAGGAGGAACCTTTGGTGACCAAAATTTTATCCTACCTTTTTGGCTTGGTTTCTTCCCAAATTCCTACTATAGTTCATTCTATTTATGTAATACTCATTGTATGATGATTATGGACCTAATTAACAAGTTACTTCCCAATAATAAAGTTTAAGTTAAGTTCGTCTCCAAAGGAGGAACCTTTGGTGACCAAAATTTTATCCTACCTTTTTGGCTTGGTTTCTTCCCAAATTCCTACTATAGTTCATTCTATTTATGTAATACTCATTGTATGATGTTTATGGACCTAATTAACAAGTTACTTTCCGATAATAAAGTTTAACTTAAGTTCGTCTCCAAAGTAGGAACCTTTGGTGACCAAAAGTTTATCCTTCCTTTTTCGCTTGGATTCTTCCCAAATTCCTACTATAGTTCATTCTATTTATGTAATACTAATTGTATGATGATTATTGACCTAATTAACAAGTTACTTCCCGATAATAAAGTTTAACTTAAGTTCGTCTCCAAAGTAGGAACCTTTGGTGACAAAAATTTTATCCTACCTTTTTGGCTTGGTTTCTTCCCAAATTCCTACTATAGTTCATTCTATTTATGTAATACTCATTGTATGATGTTTATGGACCTAATTAACAAGTTACTTTCCGATAATAAAGTTTAACTTAAGTTCGTCTCCAAAGTAGGAACCTTTGGTGACCAAAAGTTTATCCTTCCTTTTTCGCTTGGATTCTTCCCAAATTCCTACTATAGTTCATTCTATTTACATAATACTCATTGTATGATAATCATTGACCTAATTACCAAGTTACTTCCCCAAAATAAAGTTTAAGTTAAGTTCGTCTCCAAAGGAGGAACCTTTGGTGACCAAAATTTTATCCTTCCTTTTTCGCTTGGTTTCTTGCCAAATTCCTACTATAGTTCATTCTATTTATGTAATACTCATTGTGTGATGATTATGGACCTAATTAACAAGTTACTTCCCCATAATAAAGTTTAAGTTAAGTTCGTCTCCAAAGGAGGAACCTTTGGTGACCAAAAGTTTATCCTTCCTTTTTCGCTTGGACTCTTGCCAAATTCCTACTATAGTTCATTCTATTTATGTAATACTAATTGTATGATGATTATTGACCTAATTAACAAGTTACTTCCCGATAATAAAGTTTAACTTAAGTTCGTCTCCAAAGTAGGAACCTTTGGTGACCAAAATTTTATCCTACCTTTTTGGCTTGGTTTCTTCCCAAATTCCTACTATAGTTCATTCTATTTATGTAATACTCATTGTATGATGTTTATGGACCTAATTAACAAGTTACTTTCCGATAATAAAGTTTAACTTAAGTTCGTCTCCAAAGTAGGAACCTTTGGTGACCAAAAGTTTATCCTTCCTTTTTCGCTTGGATTCTTCCCAAATTCCTACTATAGTTCATTCTATTTACATAATACTCATTGTATGATAATCATTGACCTAATTACCAAGTTACTTCCCCAAAATAAAGTTTAAGTTAAGTTCGTCTCCAAAGGAGGAACCTTTGGTGACCAAAATTTTATCCATCCTTTTTCGCTTGGTTTCTTGCCAAATTCCTACTATAGTTCATTCTATTTATGTAATTCTAATTGTATGATGATTATTGACCTAATTAACAAGTCAGTTCCCGATAATAAAGTTTAACTTAAGTTCGTCTCCAAAGGAGGAACCTTTGGTGACCAAAATTTTATCCATCCTTTTTCGCTTGGTTTCTTGCCAAATTCCTACTATAGTTCATTCTATTTATGTAATACTAATTGTATGATGATTATTGACCTAATTAACAAGTTAGTTCCCGATAATAAAGTTTAACTTAAGTTCGTCTCCAAAGTAGGAACCTTTGGTGACCAAAATTTTATCCTACCTTTTTGGCTTGGTTTCTTCCCAAATTCCTACTATAGTTCATTCTCTTTATGTAATACTCGATGTATGATGATTATGGACCTAATTATCAAGTTACTTCCCCATAATAAAGTTTAACGTAAGTTCGTCTCCAAAGGAGGAACCTTTGGTGACCAAAATTTTATCCTACCTTTTTGGCTTGGTTTCTTCCCAAATTCCTACTATAGTTCATTCTATTTATGTAATACTCATTGTATGATGATTATGGACCTAATTAACAAGTTACTTCCCCATAATAAAGTTTAAGTTATGTTCGTCTCCAAAGGAGGAACCTTTGGTGACCAAAATTTTATCCTTCCTTTTTCGCTTGGTTTCTTGCCAAATTCCTACTACAGTTCATTCTATTTATGTAATACTCATTGTATGATGATTATGGACCTAATTAACAAGTTACTTTCCGATAATAAAGTTTAACTTAAGTTCGTCTCCAAAGGAGGAGCCTTTGGTGAGCAAAAGTTTATCCTTCCTTTTTCGCTTGGATTCTTCCCAAATTCCTACTATAGTTCATTCTATTTAAGTAATACTAATTGTGTGATGTTTATGGACCTAATTAACAAGTTACTTCCCGATAATAAAGTTTAACTTAAGTTCGTCTCCAAAGTAGGAACCTTTGGTGACCAAAAGTTTATCCTTCCTTTTTCGCTTGGATTCTTCCCAAATTCCTACTATAGTTCATTCTATTTACATAATACTCATTGTATGATAATCATTGACCTAATTACCAAGTTACTTCCCCAAAATAAAGTTTAAGTTAAGTTCGTCTCCAAAGGAGGAACCTTTGGTGACCAAAATTTTATCCTTCCTTTTTCGCTTGGTTTCTTGCCAAATTCCTACTATAGTTCATTCTATTTATGTAATACTCATTGTGTGATGATTATGGACCTAATTAACAAGTTACTTCCCCATAATAAAGTTTAAGTTAAGTTCGTCTCCAAAGGAGGAACCTTTGGTGACCAAAAGTTTATCCTTCCTTTTTCGCTTGGATTCTTCCCAAATTCCTACTATAGTTCATTCTATTTATGTAATACTAATTGTATGATGATTATTGACCTAATTAACAAGTTACTTCCCGGTAATAAAGTTTAACTTAAGTTCGTCTCCAAAGTAGGAACCTTTGGTGACCAAAATTTTATCCTACCTTTTTGGCTTGGTTTCTTCCCAAATTCCTACTATAGTTCATTCTATTTATGTAATACTCATTGTATGATGTTTATGGACCTAATTAACAAGTTACTTTCCGATAATAAAGTTTAACTTAAGTTCGTCTCCAAAGTAGGAACCTTTGGTGACCAAAAGTTTATCCTTCCTTTTTCGCTTGGATTCTTCCCAAATTCCTACTATAGTTCATTCTATTTACATAATACTCATTGTATGATAATCATTGACCTAATTACCAAGTTACTTCCCCAAAATAAAGTTTAAGTTAAGTTCGTCTCCAAAGGAGGAACCTTTGGTGACCAAAATTTTATCCTTCCTTTTTCGCTTGGTTTCTTGCCAAATTCCTACTATAGTTCATTCTATTTATGTAATACTCATTGTGTGATGATTATGGACCTAATTAACAAGTTACTTCCCCATAATAAAGTTTAAGTTAAGTTCGTCTCCAAAGGAGGAACCTTTGGTGACCAAAAGTTTATCCTTCCTTTTTCGCTTGGATTCTTCCCAAATTCCTACTATAGTTCATTCTATTTATGTAATACTAATTGTATGATGATTATTGACCTAATTAACAAGTTACTTCCCGGTAATAAAGTTTAACTTAAGTTCGTCTCCAAAGTAGGAACCTTTGGTGACCAAAATTTTATCCTACCTTTTTGGCTTGGTTTCTTCCCAAATTCCTACTATAGTTCATTCTATTTATGTAATACTCATTGTATGATGTTTATGGACCTAATTAACAAGTTACTTTCCGATAATAAAGTTTAACTTAAGTTCGTCTCCAAAGTAGGAACCTTTGGTGACCAAAAGTTTATCCTTCCTTTTTCGCTTGGATTCTTCCCAAATTCCTACTATAGTTCATTCTATTTACATAATACTCATTGTATGATAATCATTGACCTAATTACCAAGTTACTTCCCCAAAATAAAGTTTAAGTTAAGTTCGTCTCCAAAGGAGGAACCTTTGGTGACCAAAATTTTATCCTTCCTTTTTCGCTTGGTTTCTTGCCAAATTCCTACTATAGTTCATTCTATTTATGTAATACTCATTGTGTGATGATTATGGACCTAATTAACAAGTTACTTCCCCATAATAAAGTTTAAGTTAAGTTCGTCTCCAAAGGAGGAACCTTTGGTGACCAAAAGTTTATCCTTCCTTTTTCGCTTGGATTCTTGCCAAATTCCTACTATAGTTCATTCTATTTATGTAATACTAATTGTATGATGATTATTGACCTAATTAACAAGTTACTTCCCGATAATAAAGTTTAACTTAAGTTCGTCTCCAAAGTAGGAACCTTTGGTGACCAAAATTTTATCCTACCTTTTTGGCTTGGTTTCTTCCCAAATTCCTACTATAGTTCATTCTATTTATGTAATACTCATTGTATGATGTTTATGGACCTAATTAACAAGTTACTTTCCGATAATAAAGTTTAACTTAAGTTCGTCTCCAAAGGAGGAACCTTTGGTGACCAAAAGTTTATCCTTCCTTTTTCGCTTGGATTCTTCCCAAATTCCTACTATAGTTCATTCTATTTACGTAATACTCATTGTATGATGATTATTGACCTAATTAACAAGCTACTTTCCCAAAATAAAGTTTAAGTTAAGTTCGTCTCCAAAGGAGGAACCTTTGGAGACCAAAATTTTATCCATCCTTTTTCGCTTGGTTTCTTGCCAAATTCCTACTATAGTTCATTCTATTTATGTAATACTAATTGTATGATGATTATTGACCTAATTAACAAGTTAGTTCCCGATAATAAAGTTTAACTTAAGTTCGTCTCCAAAGGAGGAACCTTTGGTGACCAAAATTTTATCCATCCTTTTTCGCTTGGTTTCTTGCCAAATTCCTACTATAGTTCATTCTATTTATGTAATACTAATTGTATGATGATTATTGACCTAATTAACAAGTTAGTTCAGGATAATAAAGTTTAACTTAAGTTCGTCTCCAAAGTTGGAACCTTTGGTGACCAAAATTTTATCCTACCTTTTTGGCTTGGTTTCTTCCCAAATTCCAACTATAGTTCATTCTCTTTATGTAATACTCGTTGTATGATGATTATGGACCTAATTAAGAAGTTACTTCCCCATAATAAAGTTTAACGTAAGTTCGTCTCCAAAGGAGGAACCTTTGGTGACCAAAATTTTATCCTACCTTTTTGGCTTGGTTTCTTCCCAAATTCCTACTATAGTTCATTCTATTTATGTAATACTCATTGTATGATGATTATGGACCTAATTAACAAGTTACTTCCCAATAATAAAGTTTAAGTTAAGTTCGTCTCCAAAGGAGGAACCTTTGGTGACCAAAATTTTATCCTACCTTTTTGGCTTGGTTTCTTCCCAAATTCCTACTATAGTTCATTCTATTTATGTAATACTCATTGTATGATGTTTATGGACCTAATTAACAAGTTACTTTCCGATAATAAAGTTTAACTTAAGTTCGTCTCCAAAGTAGGAACCTTTGGTGACCAAAAGTTTATCCTTCCTTTTTCGCTTGGATTCTTCCCAAATTCCTACTATAGTTCATTCTATTTATGTAATACTAATTGTATGATGATTATTGACCTAATTAACAAGTTACTTCCCGATAATAAAGTTTAACTTAAGTTCGTCTCCAAAGTAGGAACCTTTGGTGACAAAAATTTTATCCTACCTTTTTGGCTTGGTTTCTTCCCAAATTCCTACTATAGTTCATTCTATTTATGTAATACTCATTGTATGATGTTTATGGACCTAATTAACAAGTTACTTTCCGATAATAAAGTTTAACTTAAGTTCGTCTCCAAAGTAGGAACCTTTGGTGACCAAAAGTTTATCCTTCCTTTTTCGCTTGGATTCTTCCCAAATTCCTACTATAGTTCATTCTATTTACATAATACTCATTGTATGATAATCATTGACCTAATTACCAAGTTACTTCCCCAAAATAAAGTTTAAGTTAAGTTCGTCTCCAAAGGAGGAACCTTTGGTGACCAAAATTTTATCCTTCCTTTTTCGCTTGGTTTCTTGCCAAATTCCTACTATAGTTCATTCTATTTATGTAATACTCATTGTGTGATGATTATGGACCTAATTAACAAGTTACTTCCCCATAATAAAGTTTAAGTTAAGTTCGTCTCCAAAGGAGGAACCTTTGGTGACCAAAAGTTTATCCTTCCTTTTTCGCTTGGACTCTTGCCAAATTCCTACTATAGTTCATTCTATTTATGTAATACTAATTGTATGATGATTATTGACCTAATTAACAAGTTACTTCCCGATAATAAAGTTTAACTTAAGTTCGTCTCCAAAGTAGGAACCTTTGGTGACCAAAATTTTATCCTACCTTTTTGGCTTGGTTTCTTCCCAAATTCCTACTATAGTTCATTCTATTTATGTAATACTCATTGTATGATGTTTATGGACCTAATTAACAAGTTACTTTCCGATAATAAAGTTTAACTTAAGTTCGTCTCCAAAGTAGGAACCTTTGGTGACCAAAAGTTTATCCTTCCTTTTTCGCTTGGATTCTTCCCAAATTCCTACTATAGTTCATTCTATTTACATAATACTCATTGTATGATAATCATTGACCTAATTACCAAGTTACTTCCCCAAAATAAAGTTTAAGTTAAGTTCGTCTCCAAAGGAGGAACCTTTGGTGACCAAAATTTTATCCTTCCTTTTTCGCTTGGTTTCTTGCCAAATTCCTACTATAGTTCATTCTATTTATGTAATACTCATTGTGTGATGATTATGGACCTAATTAACAAGTTACTTCCCCATAATAAAGTTTAAGTTAAGTTCGTCTCCAAAGGAAGAACCTTTGGTGACCAAAAGTTTATCCTTCCTTTTTCGCTTGGATTCTTCCCAAATTCCTACTATAGTTCATTCTATTTACGTAATACTCATTGTATGATAATCATTGACCTAATTACCAAGTTACTTCCCCAAAATAAAGTTTAAGTTAAGTTCGTCTCCAAAGGAGGAACCTTTGGTGACCAAAATTTTATCCTTCCTTTTTCGCTTGGTTTCATGCCAAATTCCTACTATAGTTCATTCTATTTATGTAATACTCATTGTGTGATGATTATGGACCTAATTAACAAGTTACTTCCCCATAATAAAGTTTAAGTTAAGTTCGTCTCCAAAGGAAGAACCTTTGGTGACCAAAAGTTTATCCTTCCTTTTTCGCTTGGATTCCTCCCA
The DNA here is from genome assembly GCF_051527215.1 of Medicago sativa. Taxonomy (NCBI): domain Eukaryota; kingdom Viridiplantae; phylum Streptophyta; class Magnoliopsida; order Fabales; family Fabaceae; genus Medicago; species Medicago sativa. Next base: position 44,028,054 of record NC_140752.1, on the reverse strand, counting down.
AATTCCTACTATAGTTCATTCTATTTACGTAATACTCATTGTATGATGATTATTGACCTAATTAACAAGTTACTTTCCCAAAATAAAGTTTAAGTTAAGTTCGTCTCCAAAGGAGGAACCTTTGGTGACCAAAATTTTATCCATCCTTTTTCGCTTGGTTTCTTGCCAAATTCCTACTATAGTTCATTCTATTTATGTAATTCTAATTGTATGATGATTATTGACCTAATTAACAAGTCAGTTCCCGATAATAAAGTTTAACTTAAGTTCGTCTCCAAAGGAGGAACCTTTGGTGACCAAAATTTTATCCATCCTTTTTCGCTTGGTTTCTTGCCAAATTCCTACTATAGTTCATTCTATTTATGTAATACTAATTGTATGATGATTATTGACCTAATTAACAAGTTAGTTCCCGATAATAAAGTTTAACTTAAGTTCGTCTCCAAAGTAGGAACCTTTGGTGACCAAAATTTTATCCTACCTTTTTGGCTTGGTTTCTTCCCAAATTCCTACTATAGTTCATTCTCTTTATGTAATACTCGATGTATGATGATTATGGACCTAATTATCAAGTTACTTCCCCATAATAAAGTTTAACGTAAGTTCGTCTCCAAAGGAGGAACCTTTGGTGACCAAAATTTTATCCTACCTTTTTGGCTTGGTTTCTTCCCAAATTCCTACTATAGTTCATTCTATTTATGTAATACTCATTGTATGATGATTATGGACCTAATTAACAAGTTACTTCCCCATAATAAAGTTTAAGTTATGTTCGTCTCCAAAGGAGGAACCTTTGGTGACCAAAATTTTATCCTTCCTTTTTCGCTTGGTTTCTTGCCAAATTCCTACTACAGTTCATTCTATTTATGTAATACTCATTGTATGATGATTATGGACCTAATTAACAAGTTACTTTCCGATAATAAAGTTTAACTTAAGTTCGTCTCCAAAGGAGGAGCCTTTGGTGAGCAAAAGTTTATCCTTCCTTTTTCGCTTGGATTCTTCCCAAATTCCTACTATAGTTCATTCTATTTAAGTAATACTAATTGTGTGATGTTTATGGACCTAATTAACAAGTTACTTCCCGATAATAAAGTTTAACTTAAGTTCGTCTCCAAAGTAGGAACCTTTGGTGACCAAAAGTTTATCCTTCCTTTTTCGCTTGGATTCTTCCCAAATTCCTACTATAGTTCATTCTATTTACATAATACTCATTGAATGATAATCATTGACCTAATTACCAAGTTACTTCCCCAAAATAAAGTTTAAGTTAAGTTCGTCTCTAAAGGAGGAACCTTTGGTGACCAAAATTTTATCCTTCCTTTTTCGCTTGGTTTCTTGCCAAATTCCTACTATAGTTCATTCTATTTATGTAATACTCATTGTGTGATGATTATGGACCTAATTAACAAGTTACTTTCCGATAATAAAGTTTAACTTAAGTTCGTCTCCAAAGTAGGAACCTTTGGTGACCAAAAGTTTATCCTTCCTTTTTCGCTTGGATTCTTCCCAAATTCCTACTATAGTTCATTCTATTTACATAATACTCATTGTATGATAATCATTGACCTAATTACCAAGTTACTTCCCCAAAATAAAGTTTAAGTTAAGTTCGTCTCCAAAGGAGGAACCTTTGGTGACCAAAATTTTATCCTTCCTTTTTCGCTTGGTTTCTTGCCAAATTCCTACTATAGTTCATTCTATTTATGTAATACTCATTGTGTGATGATTATGGACCTAATTAACAAGTTACTTCCCCATAATAAAGTTTAAGTTAAGTTCGTCTCCAAAGGAGGAACCTTTGGTGACCAAAAGTTTATCCTTCCTTTTTCGCTTGGATTCTTGCCAAATTCCTACTATAGTTCATTCTATTTATGTAATACTAATTGTATGATGATTATTGACCTAATTAACAAGTTACTTCCCGATAATAAAGTTTAACTTAAGTTCGTCTCCAAAGTAGGAACCTTTGGTGACCAAAATTTTATCCTACCTTTTTGGCTTGGTTTCTTCCCAAATTCCTACTATAGTTCATTCTATTTATGTAATACTCATTGTATGATGTTTATGGACCTAATTAACAAGTTACTTTCCGATAATAAAGTTTAACTTAAGTTCGTCTCCAAAGGAGGAACCTTTGGTGACCAAAAGTTTATCCTTCCTTTTTCGCTTGGATTCTTCCCAAATTCCTACTATAGTTCATTCTATTTACGTAATACTCATTGTATGATGATTATTGACCTAATTAACAAGCTACTTTCCCAAAATAAAGTTTAAGTTAAGTTCGTCTCCAAAGGAGGAACCTTTGGTGACCAAAATTTTATCCATCCTTTTTCGCTTGGTTTCTTGCCAAATTCCTACTATAGTTCATTCTATTTATGTAATACTAATTGTATGATGATTATTGACCTAATTAACAAGTTAGTTCCCGATAATAAAGTTTAACTTAAGTTCGTCTCCAAAGGAGGAACCTTTGGTGACCAAAATTTTATCCATCCTTTTTCGCTTGGTTTCTTGCCAAATTCCTACTATAGTTCATTCTATTTATGTAATACTAATTGTATGATGATTATTGACCTAATTAACAAGTTAGTTCAGGATAATAAAGTTTAACTTAAGTTCGTCTCCAAAGTTGGAACCTTTGGTGACCAAAATTTTATCCTACCTTTTTGGCTTGGTTTCTTCCCAAATTCCAACTATAGTTCATTCTCTTTATGTAATACTCGTTGTATGATGATTATGGACCTAATTAAGAAGTTACTTCCCCATAATAAAGTTTAACGTAAGTTCGTCTCCAAAGGAGGAACCTTTGGTGACCAAAATTTTATCCTACCTTTTTGGCTTGGTTTCTTCCCAAATTCCTACTATAGTTCATTCTATTTATGTAATACTCATTGTATGATGATTATGGACCTAATTAACAAGTTACTTCCCAATAATAAAGTTTAAGTTAAGTTCGTCTCCAAAGGAGGAACCTTTGGTGACCAAAATTTTATCCTACCTTTTTGGCTTGGTTTCTTCCCAAATTCCTACTATAGTTCATTCTATTTATGTAATACTCATTGTATGATGTTTATGGACCTAATTAACAAGTTACTTTCCGATAATAAAGTTTAACTTAAGTTCGTCTCCAAAGTAGGAACCTTTGGTGACCAAAAGTTTATCCTTCCTTTTTCGCTTGGATTCTTCCCAAATTCCTACTATAGTTCATTCTATTTATGTAATACTAATTGTATGATGATTATTGACCTAATTAACAAGTTACTTCCCGATAATAAAGTTTAACTTAAGTTCGTCTCCAAAGTAGGAACCTTTGGTGACCAAAATTTTATCCTACCTTTTTGGCTTGGTTTCTTCCCAAATTCCTACTATAGTTCATTCTATTTATGTAATACTCATTGTATGATGTTTATGGACCTAATTAACAAGTTACTTTCCGATAATAAAGTTTAACTTAAGTTCGTCTCCAAAGTAGGAACCTTTGGTGACCAAAAGTTTATCCTTCCTTTTTCGCTTGGATTCTTCCCAAATTCCTACTATAGTTCATTCTATTTACATAATACTCATTGTATGATAATCATTGACCTAATTACCAAGTTACTTCCCCAAAATAAAGTTTAAGTTAAGTTCGTCTCCAAAGGAGGAACCTTTGGTGACCAAAATTTTATCCTTCCTTTTTCGCTTGGTTTCTTGCCAAATTCCTACTATAGTTCATTCTATTTATGTAATACTCATTGTGTGATGATTATGGACCTAATTAACAAGTTACTTCCCCATAATAAAGTTTAAGTTAAGTTCGTCTCCAAAGGAGGAACCTTTGGTGACCAAAAGTTTATCCTTCCTTTTTCGCTTGGATTCTTGCCAAATTCCTACTATAGTTCATTCTATTTATGTAATACTAATTGTATCATGATTATTGACCTAATTAACAAGTTACTTCCCGATAATAAAGTTTAACTTAAGTTCGTCTCCAAAGTAGGAACCTTTGGTGACCAAAATTTTATCCTACCTTTTTGGCTTGGTTTCTTCCCAAATTCCTACTATAGTTCATTCTATTTATGTAATACTCATTGTATGATGTTTATGGACCTAATTAACAAGTTACTTTCCGATAATAAAGTTTAACTTAAGTTCGTCTCCAAAGTAGGAACCTTTGGTGACCAAAAGTTTATCCTTCCTTTTTCACTTGGATTCTTCCCAAATTCCTACTATAGTTCATTCTATTTACATAATACTCATTGTATGATAATCATTGACCTAATTACCAAGTTACTTCCCCAAAATAAAGTTTAAGTTAAGTTCGTCTCCAAAGGAGGAACCTTTGGTGACCAAAATTTTATCCTTCCTTTTTCGCTTGGTTTCATGCCAAATTCCTACTATAGTTCATTCTATTTATGTAATACTCATTGTGTGATGATTATGGACCTAATTAACAAGTTACTTCCCCATAATAAAGTTTAAGTTAAGTTCGTCTCCAAAGGAAGAACCTTTGGTGACCAAAAGTTTATCCTTCCTTTTTCGCTTGGATTCCTCCCAAATTCCTACTATAGTTCATTCTATTTACGTAATACTCATTGTATGATGATTATTGACCTAATTAACAAGTTACTTTCCCAAAATAAAGTTTAAGTTAAGTTCGTCTCCAAAGGAGGAACCTTTGGTGACCAAAATTTTATCCATCCTTTTTCGCTTGGTTTCTTGCCAAATTCCTACTATAGTTCATTCTATTTATGTAATTCTAATTGTATGATGATTATTGACCTAATTAACAAGTCAGTTCCCGATAATAAAGTTTAACTTAAGTTCGTCTCCAAAGGAGGAACCTTTGGTGACCAAAATTTTATCCATCCTTTTTCGCTTGGTTTCTTGCCAAATTCCTACTATAGTTCATTCTATTTATGTAATACTAATTGTATGATGATTATTGACCTAATTAACAAGTTAGTTCCCGATAATAAAGTTTAACTTAAGTTCGTCTCCAAAGTAGGAACCTTTGGTGACCAAAATTTTATCCTACCTTTTTGGCTTGGTTTCTTCCCAAATTCCTACTATAGTTCATTCTCTTTATGTAATACTCGTTGTATGATGATTATGGACCTAATTAAGAAGTTACTTCCCCATAATAAAGTTTAACGTAAGTTCGTCTCCAAAGGAGGAACCTTTGGTGACCAAAATTTTATCCTACCTTTTTGGCTTGGTTTCTTCCCAAATTCCTACTATAGTTCATTCTATTTATGTAATACTCATTGTATGATGATTATGGACCTAATTAACAAGTTACTTCCCCATAATAAAGTTTAAGTTATGTTCGTCTCCAAAGGAGGAATCTTTGTTGACCAAAATTTTATCCTTCCTTTTTCGCTTGGTTTCTTGCCAAATTCTTACTATAGTTCATTCTATTTATGTAATACTCATTGTATGATGATTATGGACCTAATTAACAAGTTACTTTCCGATAATAAAGTTTAACTTAAGTTCGTCTCCAAAGGAGGAGCCTTTGGTGACTAAAAGTTTATCCTTCCTTTTTCGCTTGGATTCTTCCCAAATTCCTACTATAGTTCATTCTATTTAAGTAATACTAATTGTGTGATGTTTATGGACCTGATTAACAAGTTACTTTCCGATAATAAAGTTTAACTTAAGTTCGTCTCCAAAGGAGGAACCTTTGGTGACCAAAAGTTTATCCTTCCTTTTTCGCTTGGATTCTTCCCAAATTCCTACTATAGTTCATTCTATTTACGTAATACTCATTGTATGATGATTATTGACCTAATTAACAAGTTACTTTCCCAAAATAAAGTTTAAGTTAAGTTCGTCTCCAAAGGAGGAACCTTTGGTGACCAAAATTTTATCCATCCTTTTTCGCTTGGTTTCTTGCCAAATTCCTACTATAGTTCATTCTATTTATGTAATACTAATTGTATGATGATTATTGACCTAATTAACAAGTTAGTTCCCGATAATAAAGTTTAACTTAAGTTCGTCTCCAAAGGAGGAACCTTTGGTGACCAAAATTTTATCCATCCTTTTTCGCTTGGTTTCTTGCCAAATTCCTACTATAGTTCATTCTATTTATGTAATACTAATTGTTTGATGATTATTGCCCAAATTAACAAGTTAGTTCAGGATAATAAAGTTTAACTTAAGTTCGTCTCCAAAGTTGGAACCTTTGGTGACCAAAATTTTATCCTACCTTTTTGGCTTGGTTTCTTCCCAAATTCCAACTATAGTTCATTCTCTTTATGTAATACTCGTTGTATGATGATTAAGGACCTAATTAACAAGTTACTTCCCCATAATAAAGTTTAACGTAAGTTCGTCTCCAAAGCAGGAACCTTTGGTGACCAAAATTTTATCCTACCGTTTTGGCTTGGTTTCTTCCCAAATTCCAACTATAGTTCATTCTCTTTATGTAATACTCGTTGTATGATGATTATGGACCTAATTAACAAGTTACTTCCCCATAATAAAGTTTAACGTAAGTTCGTCTCCAAAGGAGGAACCTTTGGTGACCAAAATTTTATCCTTCCTTTTTCGCTTGGTTTCTTGCCAAATTCCTACTATAGTTCATTCTATTTATGTAATACTCATTGTGTGATGATTATGGACCTAATTAACAAGTTACTTCCCCATAATAAAGTTTAAGTTAAGTTCGTCTCCAAAGGAAGAACCTTTGGTGACCAAAAGTTTATCCTTCCTTTTTCGCTTGGTTTCTTGCCAAATTCCTACTATAGTTCATTCTATTTATGTAATACTCATTGTGTGATGATTATGGACCTAATTAACAAGTTACTTCCCCATAATAAAGTTTAAGTTAAGTTCGTCTCCAAAGGAAGAACCTTTGGTGACCAAAAGTTTATCCTTCCTTTTTCGCTTGGATTCTTCCCAAATTCCTACTATAGTTCATTCTATTTATGTAATACTCATTGTATGATGTTTATGGACCTAATTAACAAGTTACTTTCCGATAATAAAGTTTAACTTAAGTTCGTCTCCAAAGTAGGAACCTTTGGTGACCAAAAGTTTATCCTTCCTTTTTCGCTTGGATTCTTCCCAAATTCCTACTATAGTTCATTCTATTTAAGTAATACTAATTGTGTGATGTTTATGGACCTGATTAACAAGTTACTTTCCGATAATAAAGTTTAACTTAAGTTCGTCTCCAAAGGAGGAACCTTTGGTGACCAAAAGTTTATCCTTCCTTTTTCGCTTGGATTCTTCCCAAATTCCTACTATAGTTCATTCTATTTACGTAATACTCATTGTATGATGATTATTGACCTAATTAACAAGTTACTTTCCCAAAATAAAGTTTAAGTTAAGTTCGTCTCCAAAGGAGGAACCTTTGGTGACCAAAATTTTATCCATCCTTTTTCGCTTGGTTTCTTGCCAAATTCCTACTATAGTTCATTCTATTTATGTAATACTCATTGTGTGATGATTATGGACCTAATTAACAAGTTACTTCCCCATAATAAAGTTTAAGTTAAGTTCGTCTCCAAAGGAAGAACCTTTGGTGACCAAAAGTTTATCCTTCCTTTTTCGCTTGGATTCTTCCCAAATTCCTACTATAGTTCATTCTATTTACGTAATACTCATTGTATGATAATCATTGACCTAATTACCAAGTTACTTCCCCAAAATAAAGTTTAAGTTAAGTTCGTCTCCAAAGGAGGAACCTTTGGTGACCAAAATTTTATCCTTCCTTTTTCGCTTGGTTTCATGCCAAATTCCTACTATAGTTCATTCTATTTATGTAATACTCATTGTGTGATGATTATGGACCTAATTAACAAGTTACTTCCCCATAATAAAGTTTAAGTTAAGTTCGTCTCCAAAGGAAGAACCTTTGGTGACCAAAAGTTTATCCTTCCTTTTTCGCTTGGATTCCTCCCAAATTCCTACTATAGTTCATTCTATTTACGTAATACTCATTGTATGATGATTATTGACCTAATTAACAAGTTACTTTCCCAAAATAAAGTTTAAGTTAAGTTCGTCTCCAAAGGAGGAACCTTTGGTGACCAAAATTTTATCCATCCTTTTTCGCTTGGTTTCTTGCCAAATTCCTACTATAGTTCATTCTATTTATGTAATTCTAATTGTATGATGATTATTGACCTAATTAACAAGTCAGTTCCCGATAATAAAGTTTAACTTAAGTTCGTCTCCAAAGGAGGAACCTTTGGTGACCAAAATTTTATCCATCCTTTTTCGCTTGGTTTCTTGCCAAATTCCTACTATAGTTCATTCTATTTATGTAATACTAATTGTATGATGATTATTGACCTAATTAACAAGTTAGTTCCCGATAATAAAGTTTAACTTAAGTTCGTCTCCAAAGTAGGAACCTTTGGTGACCAAAATTTTATCCTACCTTTTTGGCTTGGTTTCTTCCCAAATTCCTACTATAGTTCATTCTCTTTATGTAATACTCGTTGTATGATGATTATGGACCTAATTAAGAAGTTACTTCCCCATAATAAAGTTTAACGTAAGTTCGTCTCCAAAGGAGGAACCTTTGGTGACCAAAATTTTATCCTACCTTTTTGGCTTGGTTTCTTCCCAAATTCCTACTATAGTTCATTCTATTTATGTAATACTCATTGTATGATGATTATGGACCTAATTAACAAGTTACTTCCCCATAATAAAGTTTAAATTATGTTCGTCTCCAAAGGAGGAATCTTTGTTGACCAAAATTTTATCCTTCCTTTTTCGCTTGGTTTCTTGCCAAATTCCTACTATAGTTCATTCTATTTATGTAATACTCATTGTATGATGATTATGGACCTAATTAACAAGTTACTTTCCGATAATAAAGTTTAACTTAAGTTCGTCTCCAAAGGAGGAACCTTTGGTGACCAAAATTTTATCCATCCTTTTTCGCTTGGTTTCTTGCCAAATTCCTACTATAGTTCATTCTATTTATGTAATACTAATTGTTTGATGATTATTGCCCTAATTAACAAGTTAGTTCAGGATAATAAAGTTTAACTTAAGTTCGTCTCCAAAGTTGGAACCTTTGGTGACCAAAATTTTATCCTACCTTTTTGGCTTGGTTTCTTCCCAAATTCCAACTATAGTTCATTCTCTTTATGTAATACTCGTTGTATGATGATTAAGGACCTAATTAACAAGTTACTTCCCCATAATAAAGTTTAACGTAAGTTCGTCTCCAAAGCAGGAACCTTTGGTGACCAAAATTTTATCCTACCGTTTTGGCTTGGTTTCTTCCCAAATTCCAACTATAGTTCATTCTCTTTATGTAATACTCGTTGTATGATGATTATGGACCTAATTAACAAGTTACTTCCCCATAATAAAGTTTAACGTAAGTTCGTCTCCAAAGGAGGAACCTTTGGTGACCAAAATTTTATCCTTCCTTTTTCGCTTGGTTTCTTGCCAAATTCCTACTATAGTTCATTCTATTTATGTAATACTCATTGTGTGATGATTATGGACCTAATTAACAAGTTACTTCCCCATAATAAAGTTTAAGTTAAGTTCGTCTCCAAAGGAAGAACCTTTGGTGACCAAAAGTTTATCCTTCCTTTTTCGCTTGGTTTCTTGCCAAATTCCTACTATAGTTCATTCTATTTATGTAATACTCATTGTGTGATGATTATGGACCTAATTAACAAGTTACTTCCCCATAATAAAGTTTAAGTTAAGTTCGTCTCCAAAGGAAGAACCTTTGGTGACCAAAAGTTTATCCTTCCTTTTTCGCTTGGATTCTTCCCAAATTCCTACTATAGTTCATTCTATTTATGTAATACTCATTGTATGATGTTTATGGACCTAATTAACAAGTTACTTTCCGATAATAAAGTTTAACTTAAGTTCGTCTCCAAAGTAGGAACCTTTGGTGACCAAAAGTTTATCCTTCCTTTTTCGCTTGGATTCTTCCCAAATTCCTACTATAGTTCATTCTATTTAAGTAATACTAATTGTGTGATGTTTATGGACCTGATTAACAAGTTACTTTCCGATAATAAAGTTTAACTTAAGTTCGTCTCCAAAGGAGGAACCTTTGGTGACCAAAAGTTTATCCTTCCTTTTTCGCTTGGATTCTTCCCAAATTCCTACTATAGTTCATTCTATTTACGTAATACTCATTGTATGATGATTATTGACCTAATTAACAAGTTACTTTCCCAAAATAAAGTTTAAGTTAAGTTCGTCTCCAAAGGAGGAACCTTTGGTGACCAAAATTTTATCCATCCTTTTTCGCTTGGTTTCTTGCCAAATTCCTACTATAGTTCATTCTATTTATGTAATACTCATTGTGTGATGATTATGGACCTAATTAACAAGTTACTTCCCCATAATAAAGTTTAAGTTAAGTTCGTCTCCAAAGGAAGAACCTTTGGTGACCAAAAGTTTATCCTTCCTTTTTCGCTTGGATTCTTCCCAAATTCCTACTATAGTTCATTCTATTTACGTAATACTCATTGTATGATAATCATTGACCTAATTACCAAGTTACTTCCCCAAAATAAAGTTTAAGTTAAGTTCGTCTCCAAAGGAGGAACCTTTGGTGACCAAAATTTTATCCTTCCTTTTTCGCTTGGTTTCATGCCAAATTCCTACTATAGTTCATTCTATTTATGTAATACTCATTGTGTGATGATTATGGACCTAATTAACAAGTTACTTCCCCATAATAAAGTTTAAGTTAAGTTCGTCTCCAAAGGAAGAACCTTTGGTGACCAAAAGTTTATCCTTCCTTTTTCGCTTGGATTCCTCCCAAATTCCTACTATAGTTCATTCTATTTACGTAATACTCATTGTATGATGATTATTGACCTAATTAACAAGTTACTTTCCCAAAATAAAGTTTAAGTTAAGTTCGTCTCCAAAGGAGGAACCTTTGGTGACCAAAATTTTATCCATCCTTTTTCGCTTGGTTTCTTGCCAAATTCCTACTATAGTTCATTCTATTTATGTAATTCTAATTGTATGATGATTATTGACCTAATTAACAAGTCAGTTCCCGATAATAAAGTTTAACTTAAGTTCGTCTCCAAAGGAGGAACCTTTGGTGACCAAAATTTTATCCATCCTTTTTCGCTTGGTTTCTTGCCAAATTCCTACTATAGTTCATTCTATTTATGTAATACTAATTGTATGATGATTATTGACCTAATTAACAAGTTAGTTCCCGATAATAAAGTTTAACTTAAGTTCGTCTCCAAAGTAGGAACCTTTGGTGACCAAAATTTTATCCTACCTTTTTGGCTTGGTTTCTTCCCAAATTCCTACTATAGTTCATTCTCTTTATGTAATACTCGTTGTATGATGATTATGGACCTAATTAAGAAGTTACTTCCCCATAATAAAGTTTAACGTAAGTTCGTCTCCAAAGGAGGAACCTTTGGTGACCAAAATTTTATCCTACCTTTTTGGCTTGGTTTCTTCCCAAATTCCTACTATAGTTCATTCTATTTATGTAATACTCATTGTATGATGATTATGGACCTAATTAACAAGTTACTTCCCCATAATAAAGTTTAAGTTATGTTCGTCTCCAAAGGAGGAATCTTTGTTGACCAAAATTTTATCCTTCCTTTTTCGCTTGGTTTCTTGCCAAATTCCTACTATAGTTCATTCTATTTATGTAATACTCATTGTATGATGATTATGGACCTAATTAACAAGTTACTTTCCGATAATAAAGTTTAACTTAAGTTCGTCTCCAAAGGAGGAGCCTTTGGTGACTAAAAGTTTATCCTTCCTTTTTCGCTTGGATTCTTCCCAAATTCCTACTATAGTTCATTCTATTTAAGTAATACTAATTGTGTGATGTTTATGGACCTGATTAACAAGTTACTTTCCGATAATAAAGTTTAACTTAAGTTCGTCTCCAAAGGAGGAACCTTTGGTGACCAAAAGTTTATCCTTCCTTTTTCGCTTGGATTCTTCCCAAATTCCTACTATAGTTCATTCTATTTACGTAATACTCATTGTATGATGATTATTGACCTAATTAACAAGTTACTTTCCCAAAATAAAGTTTAAGTTAAGTTCGTCTCCAAAGGAGGAACCTTTGGTGACCAAAATTTTATCCATCCTTTTTCGCTTGGTTTCTTGCCAAATTCCTACTATAGTTCATTCTATTTATGTAATACTAATTGTATGATGATTATTGACCTAATTAACAAGTTAGTTCCCGATAATAAAGTTTAACTTAAGTTCGTCTCCAAAGGAGGAACCTTTGGTGACCAAAATTTTATCCATCCTTTTTCGCTTGGTTTCTTGCCAAATTCCTACTATAGTTCATTCTATTTATGTAATACTAATTGTTTGATGATTATTGCCCTAATTAACAAGTTAGTTCAGGATAATAAAGTTTAACTTAAGTTCGTCTCCAAAGTTGGAACCTTTGGTGACCAAAATTTTATCCTACCTTTTTGGCTTGGTTTCTTCCCAAATTCCAACTATAGTTCATTCTCTTTATGTAATACTCGTTGTATGATGATTAAGGACCTAATTAACAAGTTACTTCCCCATAATAAAGTTTAACGTAAGTTCGTCTCCAAAGCAGGAACCTTTGGTGACCAAAATTTTATCCTACCGTTTTGGCTTGGTTTCTTCCCAAATTCCAACTATAGTTCATTCTCTTTATGTAATACTCGTTGTATGATGATTATGGACCTAATTAACAAGTTACTTCCCCATAATAAAGTTTAACGTAAGTTCGTCTCCAAAGGAGGAACCTTTGGTGACCAAAATTTTATCCTTCCTTTTTCGCTTGGTTTCTTGCCAAATTCCTACTATAGTTCATTCTATTTATGTAATACTCATTGTGTGATGATTATGGACCTAATTAACAAGTTACTTCCCCATAATAAAGTTTAAGTTAAGTTCGTCTCCAAAGGAAGAACCTTTGGTGACCAAAAGTTTATCCTTCCTTTTTCGCTTGGTTTCTTGCCAAATTCCTACTATAGTTCATTCTATTTATGTAATACTCATTGTGTGATGATTATGGACCTAATTAACAAGTTACTTCCCCATAATAAAGTTTAAGTTAAGTTCGTCTCCAAAGGAAGAACCTTTGGTGACCAAAAGTTTATCCTTCCTTTTTCGCTTGGATTCTTCCCAAATTCCTACTATAGTTCATTCTATTTATGTAATACTCATTGTATGATGTTTATGGACCTAATTAACAAGTTACTTTCCGATAATAAAGTTTAACTTAAGTTCGTCTCCAAAGTAGGAACCTTTGGTGACCAAAAGTTTATCCTTCCTTTTTCGCTTGGATTCTTCCCAAATTCCTACTATAGTTCATTCTATTTAAGTAATACTAATTGTGTGATGTTTATGGACCTGATTAACAAGTTACTTTCCGATAATAAAGTTTAACTTAAGTTCGTCTCCAAAGGAGGAACCTTTGGTGACCAAAAGTTTATCCTTCCTTTTTCGCTTGGATTCTTCCCAAATTCCTACTATAGTTCATTCTATTTACGTAATACTCATTGTATGATGATTATTGACCTAATTAACAAGTTACTTTCCCAAAATAAAGTTTAAGTTAAGTTCGTCTCCAAAGGAGGAACCTTTGGTGACCAAAATTTTATCCATCCTTTTTCGCTTGGTTTCTTGCCAAATTCCTACTATAGTTCATTCTATTTATGTAATACTAATTGTATGATGATTATTGACCTAATTAACAAGTTAGTTCCCGATAATAAAGTTTAACTTAAGTTCGTCTCCAAAGGAGGAACCTTTGGTGACCAAAATTTTATCCATCCTTTTTCGCTTGGTTTCTTGCCAAATTCCTACTATAGTTCATTCTATTTATGTAATACTAATTGTTTGATGATTATTGCCCTAATTAACAAGTTAGTTCAGGATAATAAAGTTTAACTTAAGTTCGTCTCCAAAGTTGGAACCTTTGGTGACCAAAATTTTATCCTACCTTTTTGGCTTGGTTTCTTCCCAAATTCCAACTATAGTTCATTCTCTTTATGTAATACTCGTTGTATGATGATTAAGGACCTAATTAACAAGTTACTTCCCCATAATAAAGTTTAACGTAAGTTCGTCTCCAAAGCAGGAACCTTTGGTGACCAAAATTTTATCCTACCGTTTTGGCTTGGTTTCTTCCCAAATTCCAACTATAGTTCATTCTCTTTATGTAATACTCGTTGTATGATGATTATGGACCTAATTAACAAGTTACTTCCCCATAATAAAGTTTAACGTAAGTTCGTCTCCAAAGGAGGAACCTTTGGTGACCAAAATTTTATCCTTCCTTTTTCGCTTGGTTTCTTGCCAAATTCCTACTATAGTTCATTCTATTTATGTAATACTCATTGTGTGATGATTATGGACCTAATTAACAAGTTACTTCCCCATAATAAAGTTTAAGTTAAGTTCGTCTCCAAAGGAAGAACCTTTGGTGACCAAAAGTTTATCCTTCCTTTTTCGCTTGGTTTCTTGCCAAATTCCTACTATAGTTCATTCTATTTATGTAATACTCATTGTGTGATGATTATGGACCTAATTAACAAGTTACTTCCCCATAATAAAGTTTAAGTTAAGTTCGTCTCCAAAGGAAGAACCTTTGGTGACCAAAAGTTTATCCTTCCTTTTTCGCTTGGATTCTTCCCAAATTCCTACTATAGTTCATTCTATTTATGTAATACTCATTGTATGATGTTTATGGACCTAATTAACAAGTTACTTTCCGATAATAAAGTTTAACTTAAGTTCGTCTCCAAAGTAGGAACCTTTGGTGACCAAAAGTTTATCCTTCCTTTTTCGCTTGGATTCTTCCCAAATTCCTACTATAGTTCATTCTATTTAAGTAATACTAATTGTGTGATGTTTATGGACCTGATTAACAAGTTACTTTCCGATAATAAAGTTTAACTTAAGTTCGTCTCCAAAGGAGGAACCTTTGGTGACCAAAAGTTTATCCTTCCTTTTTCGCTTGGATTCTTCCCAAATTCCTACTATAGTTCATTCTATTTACGTAATACTCATTGTATGATGATTATTGACCTAATTAACAAGTTACTTTCCCAAAATAAAGTTTAAGTTAAGTTCGTCTCCAAAGGAGGAACCTTTGGTGACCAAAATTTTATCCATCCTTTTTCGCTTGGTTTCTTGCCAAATTCCTACTATAGTTCATTCTATTTATGTAATACTAATTGTATGATGATTATTGACCTAATTAACAAGTTAGTTCCCGATAATAAAGTTTAACTTAAGTTCGTCTCCAAAGGAGGAACCTTTGGTGACCAAAATTTTATCCATCCTTTTTCGCTTGGTTTCTTGCCAAATTCCTACTATAGTTCATTCTATTTATGTAATACTAATTGTTTGATGATTATTGACCTAATTAACAAGTTAGTTCAGGATAATAAAGTTTAACTTAAGTTCGTCTCCAAAGTTGGAACCTTTGGTGACCAAAATTTTATCCTACCTTTTTGGCTTGGTTTCTTCCCAAATTCCAACTATAGTTCATTCTCTTTATGTAATACTCGTTGTATGATGATTATGGACCTAATTAACAAGTTACTTCCCCATAATAAAGTTTAACGTAAGTTCGTCTCCAAAGCAGGAACCTTTGGTGACCAAAATTTTATCCTACCGTTTTGGCTTGGTTTCTTCCCAAATTCCTACTATAGTTCATTCTATTTATGTAATACTCATTGTGTGATGATTATGGACCTAATTAACAAGTTACTTCCCCATAATAAAGTTTAAGTTAAGTTCGTCTCCAAAGGAAGAACCTTTGGTGACCAAAAGTTTATCCTTCCTTTTTCGCTTGGATTCTTCCCAAATTCCTACTATAGTTCATTCTATTTACGTAATACTCATTGTATGATGATTATTGACCTAATTAATAAGTTAGTTCAGGATAATAAAGTTTAACTTAAGTTCGTCTCCAAAGTTGGAACCTTTGGTGACCAAAATTTTATCCTACCTTTTTGGCTTGGTTTCTTCCCAAATTCCAACTATAGTTCATTCTCTTTAGGTAATACTCGTTGTATGATGATTATGGACCTAATTAACAAGTTACTTCCCCATAATAAAGTTTAACGTAAGTTCGTCTCCAAAGGAGGAACCTTTGGTGACCAAAATTTTATCCTTCCTTTTTCGCTTGGTTTCTTGCCAAATTCCTACTATAGTTCATTCTATTTATGTAATACTCATTGTGTGATGATTATGGACCTAATTAACAAGTTACTTCCCCATAATAAAGTTTAAGTTAAGTTCGTCTCCAAAGGAAGAACCTTTGGTGACCAAAAGTTTATCCTTCCTTTTTCGCTTGGTTTCTTGCCAAATTCCTACTATAGTTCATTCTATTTATGTAATACTCATTGTGTGATGATTATGGACCTAATTAACAAGTTACTTCCCCATAATAAAGTTTAAGTTAAGTTCGTCTCCAAAGGAAGAACCTTTGGTGACCAAAAGTTTATCCTTCCTTTTTCGCTTGGATTCTTCCCAAATTCCTACTATAGTTCATTCTATTTATGTAATACTCATTGTATGATGTTTATGGACCTAATTAACAAGTTACTTTCCGATAATAAAGTTTAACTTAAGTTCGTCTCCAAAGTAGGAACCTTTGGTGACCAAAAGTTTATCCTTCCTTTTTCGCTTGGATTCTTCCCAAATTCCTACTATAGTTCATTCTATTTACATAATACTCATTGTATGATAATCATTGACCTAATTACCAAGTTACTTCCCCAAAATAAAGTTTAAGTTAAGTTCGTCTCCAAAGGAGGAACCTTTGGTGACCAAAATTTTATCCTTCCTTTTTCGCTTGGTTTCTTGCCAAATTCCTACTATAGTTCATTCTATTTATGTAATACTCATTGTGTGATGATTATGGACCTAATTAACAAGTTACTTCCCCATAATAAAGTTTAAGTTAAGTTCGTCTCCAAAGGAGGAACCTTTGGTGACCAAAAGTTTATCCTTCCTTTTTCGCTTGGACTCTTGCCAAATTCCTACTATAGTTCATTCTATTTATGTAATACTAATTGTATGATGATTATTGACCTAATTAACAAGTTACTTCCCGATAATAAAGTTTAACTTAAGTTCGTCTCCAAAGTAGGAACCTTTGGTGACCAAAATTTTATCCTACCTTTTTGGCTTGGTTTCTTCCCAAATTCCTACTATAGTTCATTCTATTTATGTAATACTCATTGTATGATGTTTATGGACCTAATTAACAAGTTACTTTCCGATAATAAAGTTTAACTTAAGTTCGTCTCCAAAGTAGGAACCTTTGGTGACCAAAAGTTTATCCTTCCTTTTTCGCTTGGATTCTTCCCAAATTCCTACTATAGTTCATTCTATTTACATAATACTCATTGTATGATAATCATTGACCTAATTACCAAGTTACTTCCCCAAAATAAAGTTTAAGTTAAGTTCGTCTCCAAAGGAGGAACCTTTGGTGACCAAAATTTTATCCTTCCTTTTTCGCTTGGTTTCTTGCCAAATTCCTACTATAGTTCATTCTATTTATGTAATACTCATTGTGTGATGATTATGGACCTAATTAACAAGTTACTTCCCCATAATAAAGTTTAAGTTAAGTTCGTCTCCAAAGGAAGAACCTTTGGTGACCAAAAGTTTATCCTTCCTTTTTCGCTTGGATTCCTCCCAAATTCCTACTATAGTTCATTCTATTTACGTAATACTCATTGTATCATGATTATTGACCTAATTAACAAGTTACTTTCCCAAAATAAAGTTTAAGTTAAGTTCGTCTCCAAAGGAGGAACCTTTGGTGACCAAAATTTTATCCATCCTTTTTCGCTTGGTTTCTTGCCAAATTCCTACTATAGTTCATTCTATTTATGTAATTCTAATTGTATGATGATTATTGACCTAATTAACAAGTCAGTTCCCGATAATAAAGTTTAACTTAAGTTCGTCTCCAAAGGAGGAACCTTTGGTGACCAAAATTTTATCCATCCTTTTTCGCTTGGTTTCTTGCCAAATTCCTACTATAGTTCATTCTATTTATGTAATACTAATTGTATGATGATTATTGACCTAATTAACAAGTTAGTTCCCGATAATAAAGTTTAACTTAAGTTCGTCTCCAAAGTAGGAACCTTTGGTGACCAAAATTTTATCCTACCTTTTTGGCTTGGTTTCTTCCCAAATTCCTACTATAGTTCATTCTCTTTATGTAATACTCGTTGTATGATGATTATGGACCTAATTATCAAGTTACTTCCCCATAATAAAGTTTAACGTAAGTTCGTCTCCAAAGGAGGAACCTTTGGTGACCAAAATTTTATCCTACCTTTTTGGCTTGGTTTCTTCCCAAATTCCTACTATAGTTCATTCTATTTATGTAATACTCATTGTATGATGATTATGGACCTAATTAACAAGTTACTTCCCCATAATAAAGTTTAAGTTATGTTCGTCTCCAAAGGAGGAATCTTTGTTGACCAAAATTTTATCCTTCCTTTTTCGCTTGGTTTCTTGCCAAATTCCTACTATAGTTCATTCTATTTATGTAATACTCATTGTATGATGATTATTGACCTAATTAACAAGTTACTTTCCGATAATAAAGTTTAACTTAAGTTCGTCTCCAAAGGAGGAGCCTTTGGTGACTAAAAGTTTATCCTTCCTTTTTCGCTTGGATTCTTCCCAAATTCCTACTATAGTTCATTCTATTTAAGTAATACTAATTGTGTGATGTTTATGGACCTGATTAACAAGTTACTTTCCGATAATAAAGTTTAACTTAAGTTCGTCTCCAAAGGAGGAACCTTTGGTGACCAAAAGTTTATCCTTCCTTTTTCGCTTGGATTCTTCCCAAATTCCTACTATAGTTCATTCTATTTACGTAATACTCATTGTATGATGATTATTGACCTAATTAACAAGTTACTTTCCCAAAATAAAGTTTAAGTTAAGTTCGTCTCCAAAGGAGGAACCTTTGGTGACCAAAATTTTATCCATCCTTTTTCGCTTGGTTTCTTGCCAAATTCCTACTATAGTTCATTCTATTTATGTAATACTAATTGTATGATGATTATTGACCTAATTAACAAGTTACTTCCCGATAATAAAGTTTAACTTAAGTTCGTCTCCAAAGGAGGAACCTTTGGTGACCAAAATTTTATCCATCCTTTTTCGCTTGGTTTCTTGCCAAATTCCTACTATAGTTCATTCTATTTATGTAATACTAATTGTATGATGATTATTGACCTAATTAACAAGTTAGTTCAGGATAATAAAGTTTAACTTAAGTTCGTCTCCAAAGTTGGAACCTTTGGTGACCAAAATTTTATCCTACCTTTTTGGCTTGGTTTCTTCCCAAATTCCAACTATAGTTCATTCTCTTTATGTAATACACGTTGTATGATGATTATGGACCTAATTAACAAGTTACTTCCCCATAATAAAGTTTAACGTAAGTTCGTCTCCAAAGCAGGAACCTTTGGTGACCAAAATTTTATCCTACCTTTTTGGCTTGGTTTCTTCCCAAATTCCTACTATAGTTCATTCTATTTATGTAATACTCATTGTGTGATGATTATGGACCTAATTAACAAGTTACTTCCCCATAATAAAGTTTAAGTTAAGTTCGTCTCCAAAGGAAGAACCTTTGGTGACCAAAAGTTTATCCTTCCTTTTTCGCTTGGATTCTTCCCAAATTCCTACTATAGTTCATTCTATTTACGTAATACTCATTGTATGATGATTATTGACCTAATTACCAAGTTAGTTCAGGATAATAAAGTTTAACTTAAGTTCGTCTCCAAAGTTGGAACCTTTGGTGACCAAAATTTTATCCTACCTTTTTGGCTTGGTTTCTTCCCAAATTCCAACTATAGTTCATTCTCTTTATGTAATACTCGTTGTATGATGATTATGGACCTAATTAACAAGTTACTTCCCCATAATAAAGTTTAACGTAAGTTCGTCTCCAAAGGAGGAACCTTTGGTGACCAAAATTTTATCCTTCCTTTTTCGCTTGGTTTCTTGCCAAATTCCTACTATAGTTCATTCTATTTATGTAATACTCATTGTGTGATGATTATGGACCTAATTAACAAGTTACTTCCCCATAATAAAGTTTAAGTTAAGTTCGTCTCCAAAGGAAGAACCTTTGGTGACCAAAAGTTTATCCTTCCTTTTTCGCTTGGATTCTTCCCAAATTCCTACTATAGTTCATTCTATTTACGTAATACTCATTGTATGATAATCATTGACCTAATTACCAAGTTACTTCCCCAAAATAAAGTTTAAGTTAAGTTCGTCTCCAAAGGAGGAACCTTTGGTGACCAAAATTTTATCCTTCCTTTTTCGCTTGGTTTCTTGCCAAATTCCTACTATAGTTCATTCTATTTATGTAATACTCATTGTGTGATGATTATGGACCTAATTAACAAGTTACTTCCCCAAAATAAAGTTTAAGTTAAGTTCGTCTCCAAAGGAAGAACCTTTGGTGACCAAAATTTTATCCTTCCTTTTTCGCTTGGTTTCTTCCCAAATTCCTACTATAGTTCATTCTATTTACGTAATACTCATTGTATGATGATTATTGACCTAATTAACAAGTTACTTCCCCAAAATAAAGTTTAAGTTAAGTTCGTCTCCAAAGGAGGAACCTTTGGTGACCAAAATTTTATCCATCCTTTTTCGCTTGGTTTCTTGCCAAATTCCTACTATAGTTCATTCTATTTATGTAATTCTAATTGTATGATGATTATTGACCTAATTAACAAGTCAGTTCCCGATAATAAAGTTTAACTTAAGTTCGTCTCCAAAGGAGGAACCTTTGGTGACCAAAATTTTATCCATCCTTTTTCGCTTGGTTTCTTGCCAAATTCCTACTATAGTTCATTCTATTTATGTAATACTAATTGTATGATGATTATTGACCTAATTAACAAGTTAGTTCCCGATAATAAAGTTTAACTTAAGTTCGTCTCCAAAGTAGGAACCTTTGGTGACCAAAATTTTATCCTACCTTTTTGGCTTGGTTTCTTCCCAAATTCCTACTATAGTTCATTCTCTTTATGTAATACTCGTTGTATGATGATTATGGACCTAATTATCAAGTTACTTCCCCATAATAAAGTTTAACGTAAGTTCGTCTCCAAAGGAGGAACCTTTGGTGACCAAAATTTTATCCTACCTTTTTGGCTTGGTTTCTTCCCAAATTCCTACTATAGTTCATTCTATTTATGTAATACTCATTGTATGATGATTATGGACCTAATTAACAAGTTACTTCCCCATAATAAAGTTTAAGTTATGTTCGTCTCCAAAGGAGGAACCTTTGGTGACCAAAATTTTATCCTTCCTTTTTCGCTTGGTTTCTTGCCAAATTCCTACTACAGTTCATTCTATTTATGTAATACTCATTGTATGATGATTATGGACCTAATTAACAAGTTACTTTCCGATAATAAAGTTTAACTTAAGTTCGTCTCCAAAGGAGGAGCCTTTGGTGACCAAAAGTTTATCCTTCCTTTTTCGCTTGGATTCTTCCCAAATTCCTACTATAGTTCATTCTATTTAAGTAATACTAATTGTGTGATGTTTATGGACCTAATTAACAAGTTACTTCCCCATAATAAAGTTTAACGTAAGTTCGTCTCCAAAGGAGGAACCTTTGGTGACCAAAATTTTATCCTACCTTTTTGGCTTGGTTTCTTCCCAAATTCCTACTATAGTTCATTCTATTTATGTAATACTCATTGTATGATGATTATGGACCTAATTAACAAGTTACTTCCCCATAATAAAGTTTAAGTTATGTTCGTCTCCAAAGGAGGAATCTTTGTTGACCAAAATTTTATCCTTCCTTTTTCGCTTGGTTTCTTGCCAAATTCCTACTATAGTTCATTCTATTTATGTAATACTCATTGTATGATGATTATTGACCTAATTAACAAGTTACTTTCCGATAATAAAGTTTAACTTAAGTTCGTCTCCAAAGGAGGAGCCTTTGGTGACTAAAAGTTTATCCTTCCTTTTTCGCTTGGATTCTTCCCAAATTCCTACTATAGTTCATTCTATTTAAGTAATACTAATTGTGTGATGTTTATGGACCTGATTAACAAGTTACTTTCCGATAATAAAGTTTAACTTAAGTTCGTCTCCAAAGGAGGAACCTTTGGTGACCAAAAGTTTATCCTTCCTTTTTCGCTTGGATTCTTCCCAAATTCCTACTATAGTTCATTCTATTTACGTAATACTCATTGTATGATGATTATTGACCTAATTAACAAGTTACTTTCCCAAAATAAAGTTTAAGTTAAGTTCGTCTCCAAAGGAGGAACCTTTGGTGACCAAAATTTTATCCATCCTTTTTCGCTTGGTTTCTTGCCAAATTCCTACTATAGTTCATTCTATTTATGTAATACTAATTGTATGATGATTATTGACCTAATTAACAAGTTACTTCCCGATAATAAAGTTTAACTTAAGTTCGTCTCCAAAGGAGGAACCTTTGGTGACCAAAATTTTATCCATCCTTTTTCGCTTGGTTTCTTGCCAAATTCCTACTATAGTTCATTCTATTTATGTAATACTAATTGTATGATGATTATTGACCTAATTAACAAGTTAGTTCAGGATAATAAAGTTTAACTTAAGTTCGTCTCCAAAGTTGGAACCTTTGGTGACCAAAATTTTATCCTACCTTTTTGGCTTGGTTTCTTCCCAAATTCCAACTATAGTTCATTCTCTTTATGTAATACACGTTGTATGATGATTATGGACCTAATTAACAAGTTACTTCCCCATAATAAAGTTTAACGTAAGTTCGTCTCCAAAGCAGGAACCTTTGGTGACCAAAATTTTATCCTACCTTTTTGGCTTGGTTTCTTCCCAAATTCCTACTATAGTTCATTCTATTTATGTAATACTCATTGTGTGATGATTATGGACCTAATTAACAAGTTACTTCCCCATAATAAAGTTTAAGTTAAGTTCGTCTCCAAAGGAAGAACCTTGGGTGACCAAAAGTTTATCCTTCCTTTTTCGCTTGGATTCTTCCCAAATTCCTACTATAGTTCATTCTATTTACGTAATACTCATTGTATGATGATTATTGACCTAATTACCAAGTTAGTTCAGGATAATAAAGTTTAACTTAAGTTCGTCTCCAAAGTTGGAACCTTTGGTGACCAAAATTTTATCCTACCTTTTTGGCTTGGTTTCTTCCCAAATTCCAACTATAGTTCATTCTCTTTATGTAATACTCGTTGTATGATGATTATGGACCTAATTAACAAGTTACTTCCCCATAATAAAGTTTAACGTAAGTTCGTCTCCAAAGGAGGAACCTTTGGTGACCAAAATTTTATCCTTCCTTTTTCGCTTGGTTTCTTGCCAAATTCCTACTATAGTTCATTCTATTTATGTAATACTCATTGTGTGATGATTATGGACCTAATTAACAAGTTACTTCCCCATAATAAAGTTTAAGTTAAGTTCGTCTCCAAAGGAAGAACCTTTGGTGACCAAAAGTTTATCCTTCCTTTTTCGCTTGGATTCTTCCCAAATTCCTACTATAGTTCATTCTATTTACGTAATACTCATTGTATGATAATCATTGACCTAATTACCAAGTTACTTCCCCAAAATAAAGTTTAAGTTAAGTTCGTCTCCAAAGGAGGAACCTTTGGTGACCAAAATTTTATCCTTCCTTTTTCGCTTGGTTTCTTGCCAAATTCCTACTATAGTTCATTCTATTTATGTAATACTCATTGTGTGATGATTATGGACCTAATTAACAAGTTACTTCCCCAAAATAAAGTTTAAGTTAAGTTCGTCTCCAAAGGAAGAACCTTTGGTGACCAAAATTTTATCCTTCCTTTTTCGCTTGGTTTCTTCCCAAATTCCTACTATAGTTCATTCTATTTACGTAATACTCATTGTATGATGATTATTGACCTAATTAACAAGTTACTTCCCCAAAATAAAGTTTAAGTTAAGTTCGTCTCCAAAGGAGGAACCTTTGGTGACCAAAATTTTATCCATCCTTTTTCGCTTGGTTTCTTGCCAAATTCCTACTATAGTTCATTCTATTTATGTAATTCTAATTGTATGATGATTATTGACCTAATTAACAAGTCAGTTCCCGATAATAAAGTTTAACTTAAGTTCGTCTCCAAAGGAGGAACCTTTGGTGACCAAAATTTTATCCATCCTTTTTCGCTTGGTTTCTTGCCAAATTCCTACTATAGTTCATTCTATTTATGTAATACTAATTGTATGATGATTATTGACCTAATTAACAAGTTAGTTCCCGATAATAAAGTTTAACTTAAGTTCGTCTCCAAAGTAGGAACCTTTGGTGACCAAAATTTTATCCTACCTTTTTGGCTTGGTTTCTTCCCAAATTCCTACTATAGTTCATTCTCTTTATGTAATACTCGTTGTATGATGATTATGGACCTAATTATCAAGTTACTTCCCCATAATAAAGTTTAACGTAAGTTCGTCTCCAAAGGAGGAACCTTTGGTGACCAAAATTTAATCCTACCTTTTTGGCTTGGTTTCTTCCCAAATTCCTACTATAGTTCATTCTATTTATGTAATACTCATTGTATGATGATTATGGACCTAATTAACAAGTTACTTCCCCATAATAAAGTTTAAGTTATGTTCGTCTCCAAAGGAGGAACCTTTGGTGACCAAAATTTTATCCTTCCTTTTTCGCTTGGTTTCTTGCCAAATTCCTACTACAGTTCATTCTATTTATGTAATACTCATTGTATGATGATTATGGACCTAATTAACAAGTTACTTTCCGATAATAAAGTTTAACTTAAGTTCGTCTCCAAAGGAGGAGCCTTTGGTGACCAAAAGTTTATCCTTCCTTTTTCGCTTGGATTCTTCCCAAATTCCTACTATAGTTCATTCTATTTAAGTAATACTAATTGTGTGATGTTTATGGACCTAATTAACAAGTTACTTCCCCATAATAAAGTTTAACGTAAGTTCGTCTCCAAAGCAGGAACCTTTGGTGACCAAAATTTTATCCTACCGTTTTGGCTTGGTTTCTTCCCAAATTCCTACTATAGTTCATTCTATTTATGTAATACTCATTGTGTGATGATTATGGACCTAATTAACAAGTTACTTCCCCATAATAAAGTTTAAGTTAAGTTCGTCTCCAAAGGAAGAACCTTTGGTGACCAAAAGTTTATCCTTCCTTTTTCGCTTGGATTCTTCCCAAATTCCTACTATAGTTCATTCTATTTACGTAATACTCATTGTATGATGATTATTGACCTAATTAACAAGTTAGTTCAGGATAATAAAGTTTAACTTCAGTTCGTCTCCAAAGTTGGAACCTTTGGTGACCAAAATTTTATCCTACCTTTTTGGCTTGGTTTCTTCCCAAATTCCAACTATAGTTCATTCTCTTTATGTAATACTCGTTGTATGATGATTATGGACCTAATTAACAAGTTACTTCCCCATAATAAAGTTTAACGTAAGTTCGTCTCCAAAGGAGGAACCTTTGGTGACCAAAATTTTATCCTTCCTTTTTCGCTTGGTTTCTTGCCAAATTCCTACTATAGTTCATTCTATTTATGTAATACTCATTGTGTGATGATTATGGACCTAATTAACAAGTTACTTCCCCATAATAAAGTTTAAGTTAAGTTCGTCTCCAAAGGAAGAACCTTTGGTGACCAAAAGTTTATCCTTCCTTTTTCGCTTGGATTCTTCCCAAATTCCTACTATAGTTCATTCTATTTACGTAATACTCATTGTATGATAATCATTGACCTAATTACCAAGTTACTTCCCCAAAATAAAGTTTAAGTTAAGTTCGTCTCCAAAGGAGGAACCTTTGGTGACCAAAATTTTATCCTTCCTTTTTCGCTTGGTTTCTTGCCAAATTCCTATTATAGTTCATTCTATTTATGTAATACTCATTGTGTGATGATTATGGACCTAATTAACAAGTTACTTCCCCATAATAAAGTTTAAGTTAAGTTCGTCTCCAAAGGAAGAACCTTTGGTGACCAAAAGTTTATCCTTCCTTTTTCGCTTGGATTCTTCCCAAATTCCTACTATAGTTCATTCTATTTACGTAATACTCATTGTATGATGATTATTGACCTAATTAACAAGTTACTTTCCCAAAATAAAGTTTAAGTTAAGTTCGTCTCCAAAGGAGGAACCTTTGGTGACCAAAATTTTATCCATCCTTTTTCGCTTGGTTTCTTGCCAAATTCCTACTATAGTTCATTCTATTTATGTAATACTAATTGTATGATGATTATTGACCTAATTAACAAGTTAGTTCCCGATAATAAAGTTTAACTTAAGTTCGTCTCCAAAGTAGGAACCTTTGGTGACCAAAATTTTATCATACCTTTTTGGCTTGGTTTCTTCCCAAATTCCTACTATAGTTCATTCTCTTTATGTAATACTCGTTGTATGATGATTATGGACCTAATTATCAAGTTACTTCCCCATAATAAAGTTTAACGTAAGTTCGTCTCCAAAGGAGGAACCTTTGGTGACCAAAATTTTATCCATCCTTTTTCGCTTGGTTTCTTGCCAAATTCCTACTATAGTTCATTCTATTTATGTAATACTAATTGTATGATGATTATTGACCTAATTAACAAGTTAGTTCCCGATAATAAAGTTTAACTTAAGTTCGTCTCCAAAGTAGGAACCTTTGGTGACCAAAATTTTATCCTACCTTTTTGGCTTGGTTTCTTCCCAAATTCCTACTATAGTTCATTCTCTTTATGTAATACTCGTTGTATGATGATTATGGACCTAATTATCAAGTTACTTCCCCATAATAAAGTTTAACGTAAGTTCGTCTCCAAAGGAGGAACCTTTGGTGACCAAAATTTTATCCTACCTTTTTGGCTTGGTTTCTTCCCAAATTCCTACTATAGTTCATTCTCTTTATGTAATACTCGTTGTATGATGATTATGGACCTAATTATCAAGTTACTTCCCCATAATAAAGTTTAACGTAAGTTCGTCTCCAAAGGAGGAACCTTTGGTGACCAAAATTTTATCCTACCTTTTTGGCTTGGTTTCTTCCCAAATTCCTACTATAGTTCATTCTCTTTATGTAATACTCGTTGTATGATTATTATGGACCTAATTATCAAGTTACTTCCCCATAATAAAGTTTAACGTAAGTTCGTCTCCAAAGGAGGAACCTTTGGTGACCAAAATTTTATCCTACCTTTTTGGCTTGGTTTCTTCCCAAATTCCTACTATAGTTCATTCTATTTATGTAATACTCATTGTATGATGATTATGGACCTAATTAACAAGTTACTTCCCCATAATAAAGTTTAAGTTATGTTCGTCTCCAAAGGAGGAATCTTTGTTGACCAAAATTTTATCCTTCCTTTTTCGCTTGGTTTCTTGCCAAATCTTATTAATAAAAGTTCTTAAGTTGTCTTAAACTACTTTTTGGAGCCAAAATTTGAGGTTAATTTTGTCATTGTAATATTGACATCTAATGATTATTATTAGTTAATAGGAGTATATATTTAAGTAATTGAACAAACTTTTGCTAAATTTGTGTCATAAACTACTAAATATGTTTTTTTTTTCTTTCATAATCTTAGTTTGTTTTTTTTTCCATTTTTTTTAATTTCATAATCTTATTTTGTTTTTCTTTCATATTAGTATTTAATATATATTAAGCAATTGAACAAACTTTTGCTAAGTTTGTGCCATAAACTACTAAATACATTTTTTTTCTTCCATAATCTTAGTTTGTTTTTTTCGCTTTTTTCTTTCATAATCTTATCTTTTATTTTTTTGATGGACATCATAGTTTGTCTACTATTTTCTCTATTTATTTGGAAATATAAACAACGATCCCCATAATTTTTTTTGTTAACTAACTTTTCCTGAACAAACTTTTGCTAAAAAAAATTCTCATTAAATTTGTGCCACCAAAAAAAAAGAAAAATAAAAAGAAAAAAAACCCCTCATCTAATGTTTGTTTTTTGTAACTAACTCTGTCTACATCTGTGTGCCACTTTATGCCAAACTAATCCTCTCTCAACTCTCTCTATATAAGTAACATCAAATAACATTTATAAGTCATATTTCACCCCCTTCATCCTTCGATTAAATCATCTTGCTTCAAATTAAATTACGTCATATTCTTTTTTTAGCTTTGAATCTCTTTTATTTTTATTTCTAACTTCGCTTTTATATCAACGATTAAAGTGTATCTCTATTAATATTTCTAACTTTGTTTAACTTTATATGATTTATTTTTTCTCAATTCTATGTAGGTTGAATAATGTTATTGGATCTATCATGTATATTCACTTTTCATTTTCAAGTTTATGGTGCACATTCATGTTATGGATGATAGTGGGTCAACTACCTTTGTGTTGTTTGATATAGTTATTTCACAATACTTTGGAAAGACTGCAAAAGAACTAATGGAATTGGTAATGAACGTAAATATATTATTTTTTGTTTTCGTTTTTTATGTAAGATAAAAACAATAAACTTTGATCTTAATTGTTTACTAATACAAATCACAAACAAGGAAAGGCCACGTATGATTATCCAACTGAGCTTGACACCTTACGTGACAAGGATATGCTTTTCAAACTTAAAATCAATAAAAAATGTTGACCAGAAGTTTTATACATATGTCGTCAAAAAAGTTGTCCGATGACAGTGAAATCATTAATGAGTTTAAGAAAAAGTATCACATGAAGTGTCATGTTACTCCTCAAACTGGGGAGGAAGATGATGTTGATTTCAATGGTCCTAATACTCCCCAAACTGTTGATAACATGAAGGTAGTTAAATACACTTAATATCTACTTTAATAGTACTCATAAAATTTATTTAATTAACTATTGCTATTGCTATGAATTTTTATTCGTGTAGCTTCTTGATGATGAAGCTAATTCTATTCATAAACATACTTATCCATCCAAGTCTTTGATAAAGAGAAATGACGACTGAGATGCAGCACATATTGACATTGATTACCGAACTCAGACGTCAACCACTAAGTTGCAAAAAGTTGTCAAAATTAATCAAGAACTCGAAGATTGATATTTTAGCACTTCTTAGTCTAGACTACTTAGATTTATTTTGTTTCGATTTTTTTTACTCAATAAGTACTTTCTTAATTGTTTTGGAAATTTATTCCTTTGACATTTGCTAATTTGGTTCTTATGACATTTGATACTTTGGTGATGTGTGTCATATATCGAAAAATAACATGTTTACGTTTTTTGTCTACATCAATATTGCTCTATTGGGAGATGCGACGATGACCAAAATCACTTGCGTTGGTGACCAAAATAAATCACCTTATTTTATTTATTGTCTTTCATAACATGATCAGTATTCCCTTTCATATAAAGTGGCAAAAACCCATCTGCATGTGTAATCTCAATTAATATTTTGATCTTGGCCTTAAAATTTAACACTGTCCTACTACAGGTAGGACACACTACTATATCACATCTTGATTATTCGATGGTCTCTAATATTTTTTCGCATATTGATTTTTAGTAATTATTGCATTTTTGTGTGATTGGTATCTTTTTTTTTTTTTTTTTACAGAATGTGATAGGTATCAGCTTGATCAACGTTTTAATTCATGTTCATGTATTAATAAATAAGAGAAACACATCATCCTCATGACTTCCGTCGCTGTAAACGTTTTGTAGAAACTAATAATATGTCATCTAAAATACTCATAATAGAGAAAATAGAGTTTTTAAGTTTTTTTAATTTGTAGGAGTGGACGAGACAGAATGAAATTGAATGAATAATCTTAGCTTTTATCCTTCTTTAAAATTTTTGGCTTTTATCATTTCTTCTCTTCTCTTCTTTGATTTCCATTTTATTTTCCATTTCTTATATTTATGATGATTTATGAGTTCATGGTGATAATGTGTCTCTTTGGCAACAAAGTTGAAATTATCTGCATTTAGACATTTTACTTTCTCAAATCCACATATTACTCATAGTTTGTTATAAGCACAAAGTAAATTTTATGCGAAAAGCCACACAAAAAACCTTACCGAGATGCACACAATTACGAAGATGTTAATTCTACGGAGTAGGCATTTGAATAAGCACACAAGTGGTAAGAGTTCTTCTTTTTTTAACTTAAAATTTATACTATCTAAATTTTCGTTTCTTTACCCCAACAAAAATCACTTTTTTTAAAAAAAAAAAAGTGATTTGAGGCAAATTCTTCCGGTCATTCCAAAGGGAACAAGATATGATGTTGTACATGCTAGCATTAATTCATCATACCTTTGGAAATATTGACGAGTCTTAAAATTGACGGAAAAAATGAGGCTTCAAACTGGATCTTCCTGTTCTGATGTCAATGAAGTCAAAGAGTTCTTAGATTGAATTTTAAATGTTGGAGATGGAAACATCGGAGAAAACAATTATGAGGAAGTTGAAATGGAAATAGATGGTATGTTGATCGAGAATTTAGGTGACCATGTTGCTTTAATTGGTGATCTTTCATTCTTTTTTTTTTTCAAAATAGGGCAATTTTAGCACCTACCAATGATATTGTTGATTCATTGAACAATTACATTTTATCAATGATTCCTGGTGAGAAAAAAATATACTTATGTACTGATAGTCCGTCTACACATGATGAAAATATTTATAGTCCTGATGAGATTCTCACTCCATAATTTATGAACACCGTCAAATCTTCAGGGTCGCCGAACCATGAGTTAAATCTCAAGGTTGGAGTTCCAATAATGTTGTTGAGAAATATTGATCAACCATTAGGATTATATGCAATGGCACACGCCTTATAATTACCCAAATGGGGAATTTCGTACTTTAGGCAAAGATAAATCAAGACACAATATTGGACAAAATGTTTATTTCCAAAGATTGACATTGACTCCATCTCCATATAATTCAAAACTTACTTTCACTTTTCAACTTAAACAGTTTCCTATTGTAGTCTCATTTACAATGACTATCAATAAGAGTCAAGGACAATTTGTTAAAAATGTTGGAATATATCTTTCAAAACCCATATTTTCACATGGATAGTTAAATGTCGCTCCTTCACGCGTTACTTCACGTGTTGGGATGAAGATGCTGATTTGCAAAGACGAAGGACATGTCTCCAACAAACTTATAATGTTGTCTACAAAGAAGTCTTTCAGAATTTAAGATAGGTAATTTACACATCAATATTTGTATATATTTTCTATTTCATTTTTGTTGTGTGCATCTAGCTGTTTTTAAAGTTTTTTTTTTAATTAAAACAATGTATTTCTTTGGTACTATATATATATATATATAATTATTTAAAATTGGTTGTTGCCATAAAAATTAAAACTTATCAACTAAATTTGATTTACAAATTAACAACATGTTATGCATTTTCCTTATACTTTTTTATGAAAATTATATGAAGATGTAATTTGTATTTCTCTTTATAACTTCTATCATTTAAAAGAAAAATTCATATCTAATCATACAAATTTATTCTATTTCATGGCAGGTTGATCATCATCTTTATGATGAATTTTTTCATTGGAACTAGCAAAAGTCATGGACACTAAACTGAATTTTACCGATTCAAGTGTTGAGAGTTGATACAGCTTTATTATCTATAAATGTGCATATTATTTCCTAAGGCAAAATTATATTAGTAGTTGCATTTGGTTATTTTTAGTTATCTATTTGTTGTGATATCAAGAATTCTAAATTACTTTAGGTTTTTATTGTTTTTGTTTTGGAAGCATTATTTCATGCTTATTAACAACTAATATTTCATTTACAATATCTTATTTATTAATCAGTGCCATAATTTACTTCCCGTGCATCGCACGGGTCTAAATACTAGTTCCTACTATAGTTCATTCTATTTATGTAATACTCATTGTATGATGATTATGGACCTAATTAACAAGTTACTTTCCGATAATAAAGTTTAACTTAAGTTCGTCTCCAAAGGAGGAGCCTTTGGTGACTAAAAGTTTATCCTTCCTTTTTCGCTTGGATTCTTCCCAAATTCCTACTATAGTTCATTCTATTTAAGTAATACTAATTGTGTGATGTTTATGGACCTGATTAACAAGTTACTTTCCGATAATAAAGTTTAACTTAAGTTCGTCTCCAAAGGAGGAACCTTTGGTGACCAAAAGTTTATCCTTCCTTTTTCGCTTGGATTCTTCCCAAATTCCTACTATAGTTCATTCTATTTACGTAATACTCATTGTATGATGATTATTGACCTAATTAACAAGTTACTTTCCCAAAATAAAGTTTAAGTTAAGTTCGTCTCCAAAGGAGGAACCTTTGGTGACCAAAATTTTATCCATCCTTTTTCGCTTGGTTTCTTGCCAAATTCCTACTATAGTTCATTCTATTTATGTAATACTAATTGTATGATGATTATTGACCTAATTAACAAGTTAGTTCCCGATAATAAAGTTTAACTTAAGTTCGTCTCCAAAGGAGGAACCTTTGGTGACCAAAATTTTATCCATCCTTTTTCGCTTGGTTTCTTGCCAAATTCCTACTATAGTTCATTCTATTTATGTAATACTAATTGTATGATGATTATTGACCTAATTAACAAGTTAGTTCAGGATAATAAAGTTTAACTTAAGTTCGTCTCCAAAGTTGGAACCTTTGGTGACCAAAATTTTATCCTACCTTTTTGGCTTGGTTTCTTCCCAAATTCCAACTATAGTTCATTCTCTTTATGTAATACTCGTTGTATGATGATTATGGACCTAATTAACAAGTTACTTCCCCATAATAAAGTTTAACGTAAGTTCGTCTCCAAAGCAGGAACCTTTGGTGACCAAAATTTTATCCTACCGTTTTGGCTTGGTTTCTTCCCAAATTCCTACTATAGTTCATTCTATTTATGTAATACTCATTGTGTGATGATTATGGACCTAATTAACAAGTTACTTCCCCATAATAAAGTTTAAGTTAAGTTCGTCTCCAAAGGAAGAACCTTTGGTGACCAAAAGTTTATCCTTCCTTTTTCGCTTGGATTCTTCCCAAATTCCTACTATAGTTCATTCTATTTACGTAATACTCATTGTATGATGATTATTGACCTAATTAACAAGTTAGTTCAGGATAATAAAGTTTAACTTAAGTTCGTCTCCAAAGTTGGAACCTTTCGTGACCAAAATTTTATCCTACCTTTTTGGCTTGGTTTCTTCCCAAATTCCAACTATAGTTCATTCTCTTTATGTAATACTCGTTGTATGATGATTATGGACCAAATTAACAAGTTACTTCCCCATAATAAAGTTTAACGTAAGTTCGTCTCCAAAGGAGGAACCTTTGGTGACCAAAATTTTATCCTTCCTTTTTCGCTTGGTTTCTTGCCAAATTCCTACTATAGTTCATTCTATTTATGTAATACTCATTGTGTGATGATTATGGACCTAATTAACAAGTTACTTCCCCATAATAAAGTTTAAGTTAAGTTCGTCTCCAAAGGAAGAACCTTTGGTGACCAAAAGTTTATCCTTCCTTTTTCGCTTGGATTCTTCCCAAATTCCTACTATAGTTTATTCTATTTACGTAATACTCATTGTATGATAATCATTGACCTAATTACCAAGTTACTTCCCCAAAATAAAGTTTAAGTTAAGTTCGTCTCCAAAGGAGGAACCTTTGGTGACCAAAATTTTATCCTTCCTTTTTCGCTTGGTTTCTTGCCAAATTCCTACTATAGTTCATTCTATTTATGTAATACTCATTGTGTGATGATTATGGACCTAATTAACAAGTTACTTCCCCATAATAAAGTTTAAGTTAAGTTCGTCTCCAAAGGAAGAACCTTTGGTGACCAAAATTTTATCCTTCCTTTTTCGCTTGGTTTCTTCCCAAATTCCTACTATAGTTCATTCTATTTACGTAATACTCATTGTATGATGATTATTGACCTAATTAACAAGTTACTTCCCCAAAATAAAGTTTAAGTTAAGTTCGTCTCCAAAGGAGGAACCTTTGGTGACCAAAATTTTATCCATCCTTTTTCGCTTGGTTTCTTGCCAAATTCCTACTATAGTTCATTCTATTTATGTAATTCTAATTGTATGATGATTATTGACCTAATTAACAAGTCAGTTCCCGATAATAAAGTTTAACTTAAGTTCGTCTCCAAAGGAGGAACCTTTGGTGACCAAAATTTTATCCATCCTTTTTCGCTTGGTTTCTTGCCAAATTCCTACTATAGTTCATTCTATTTATGTAATACTAATTGTATGATGATTATTGACCTAATTAACAAGTTAGTTCCCGATAATAAAGTTTAACTTAAGTTCGTCTCCAAAGTAGGAACCTTTGGTGACCAAAATTTTATCCTACCTTTTTGGCTTGGTTTCTTCCCAAATTCCTACTATAGTTCATTCTCTTTATGTAATACTCGTTGTATGATGATTATGGACCTAATTATCAAGTTACTTCCCCATAATAAAGTTTAACGTAAGTTCGTCTCCAAAGGAGGAACCTTTGGTGACCAAAATTTTATCCTACCTTTTTGGCTTGGTTTCTTCCCAAATTCCTACTATAGTTCATTCTATTTATGTAATACTCATTGTATGATGATTATGGACCTAATTAACAAGTTACTTCCCCATAATAAAGTTTAAGTTATGTTCGTCTCCAAAGGAGGAACCTTTGGTGACCAAAATTTTATCCTTCCTTTTTCGCTTGGTTTCTTGCCAAATTCCTACTACAGTTCATTCTATTTATGTAATACTCATTGTATGATGATTATGGACCTAATTAACAAGTTACTTTCCGATAATAAAGTTTAACTTAAGTTCGTCTCCAAAGGAAGAACCTTTGGTGACCAAAATTTTATCCTTCCTTTTTCGCTTGGTTTCTTCCCAAATTCCTACTATAGTTCATTCTATTTACGTAATACTCATAGTATGATGATTATTGACCTAATTAACAAGTTACTTCCCCAAAATAAAGTTTAAGTTAAGTTCGTCTCCAAAGGAGGAACCTTTGGTGACCAAAATTTTATCCATCCTTTTTCGCTTGGTTTCTTGCCAAATTCCTACTATAGTTCATTCTATTTATGTAATTCTAATTGTATGATGATTATTGACCTAATTAACAAGTCAGTTCCCGATAATAAAGTTTAACTTAAGTTCGTCTCCAAAGGAGGAACCTTTGGTGACCAAAATTTTATCCATCCTTTTTCGCTTGGTTTCTTGCCAAATTCCTACTATAGTTCATTCTATTTATGTAATACTAATTGTATGATGATTATTGACCTAATTAACAAGTTAGTTCCCGATAATAAAGTTTAACTTAAGTTCGTCTCCAAAGTAGGAACCTTTGGTGACCAAAATTTTATCCTACCTTTTTGGCTTGGTTTCTTCCCAAATTCCTACTATAGTTCATTCTCTTTATGTAATACTCGTTGTATGATGATTATGGACCTAATTATCAAGTTACTTCCCCATAATAAAGTTTAACGTAAGTTCGTCTCCAAAGGAGGAACCTTTGGTGACCAAAATTTTATCCTACCTTTTTGGCTTGGTTTCTTCCCAAATTCCTACTATAGTTCATTCTATTTATGTAATACTCATTGTATGATGATTATGGACCTAATTAACAAGTTACTTCCCCATAATAAAGTTTAAGTTATGTTCGTCTCCAAAGGAGGAACCTTTGGTGACCAAAATTTTATCCTTCCTTTTTCGCTTGGTTTCTTGCCAAATTCCTACTACAGTTCATTCTATTTATGTAATACTCATTGTATGATGATTATGGACCTAATTAACAAGTTACTTTCCGATAATAAAGTTTAACTTAAGTTCGTCTCCAAAGGAGGAGCCTTTGGTGACCAAAAGTTTATCCTTCCTTTTTCGCTTGGATTCTTCCCAAATTCCTACTATAGTTCATTCTATTTAAGTAATACTAATTGTGTGATGTTTATGGACCTAATTAACAAGTTACTTCCCCATAATAAAGTTTAACGTAAGTTCGTCTCCAAAGCAGGAACCTTTGGTGACCAAAATTTTATCCTACCGTTTTGGCTTGGTTTCTTCCCAAATTCCTACTATAGTTCATTCTATTTATGTAATACTCATTGTGTGATGATTATGGACCTAATTAACAAGTTACTTCCCCATAATAAAGTTTAAGTTAAGTTCGTCTCCAAAGGAAGAACCTTTGGTGACCAAAAGTTTATCCTTCCTTTTTCGCTTGGATTCTTCCCAAATTCCTACTATAGTTCATTCTATTTACGTAATACTAATTGTATGATGATTATTGACCTAATTAACAAGTTAGTTCAGGATAATAAAGTTTAACTTAAGTTCGTCTCCAAAGTTGGAACCTTTGGTGACCAAAATTTTATCCTACCTTTTTGGCTTGGTTTCTTCCCAAATTCCAACTATAGTTCATTCTCTTTATGTAATACTCGTTGTATGATGATTATGGACCTAATTAACAAGTTACTTCCCCATAATAAAGTTTAACGTAAGTTCGTCTCCAAAGGAGGAACCTTTGGTGACCAAAATTTTATCCTTCCTTTTTCGCTTGGTTTCTTGCCAAATTCCTACTATAGTTCATTCTATTTATGTAATACTCATTGTGTGATGATTATGGACCTAATTAACAAGTTACTTCCCCATAATAAAGTTTAAGTTAAGTTCGTCTCCAAAGGAAGAACCTTTGGTGACCAAAAGTTTATCCTTCCTTTTTCGCTTGGATTCTTCCCAAATTCCTACTATAGTTCATTCTATTTACGTAATACTCATTGTATGATAATCATTGACCTAATTACCAAGTTACTTCCCCAAAATAAAGTTTAAGTTAAGTTCGTCTCCAAAGGAGGAACCTTTGGTGACCAAAATTTTATCCTTCCTTTTTCGCTTGGTTTCTTGCCAAATTCCTACTATAGTTCATTCTATTTATGTAATACTCATTGTGTGATGATTATGGACCTAATTAACAAGTTACTTCCCCATAATAAAGTTTAAGTTAAGTTCGTCTCCAAAGGAAGAACCTTTGGTGACCAAAAGTTTATCCTTCCTTTTTCGCTTGGATTCTTCCCAAATTCCTACTATAGTTCATTCTATTTACGTAATACTAATTGTATGATGATTATTGACCTAATTAACAAGTTAGTTCAGGATAATAAAGTTTAACTTAAGTTCGTCTCCAAAGTTGGAACCTTTGGTGACCAAAATTTTATCCTACCTTTTTGGCTTGGTTTCTTCCCAAATTCCAACTATAGTTCATTCTCTTTATGTAATACTCGTTGTATGATGATTATGGACCTAATTAACAAGTTACTTCCCCATAATAAAGTTTAACGTAAGTTCGTCTCCAAAGGAGGAACCTTTGGTGACCAAAATTTTATCCTTCCTTTTTCGCTTGGTTTCTTGCCAAATTCCTACTATAGTTCATTCTATTTATGTAATACTCATTGTGTGATGATTATGGACCTAATTAACAAGTTACTTCCCCATAATAAAGTTTAAGTTAAGTTCGTCTCCAAAGGAAGAACCTTTGGTGACCAAAAGTTTATCCTTCCTTTTTCGCTTGGATTCTTCCCAAATTCCTACTATAGTTCATTCTATTTACGTAATACTCATTGTATGATAATCATTGACCTAATTACCAAGTTACTTCCCCAAAATAAAGTTTAAGTTAAGTTCGTCTCCAAAGGAGGAACCTTTGGTGACCAAAATTTTATCCTTCCTTTTTCGCTTGGTTTCTTGCCAAATTCCTACTATAGTTCATTCTATTTATGTAATACTCATTGTGTGATGATTATGGACCTAATTAACAAGTTACTTCCCCATAATAAAGTTTAAGTTAAGTTCGTCTCCAAAGGAAGAACCTTTGGTGACCAAAAGTTTATCCTTCCTTTTTCGCTTGGATTCTTCCCAAATTCCTACTATAGTTCATTCTATTTACGTAATACTCATTGTATGATGATTATTGACCTAATTAACAAGTTACTTTCCCAAAATAAAGTTTAAGTTAAGTTCGTCTCCAAAGGAGGAACCTTTGGTGACCAAAATTTTATCCATCCTTTTTCGCTTGGTTTCTTGCCAAATTCCTACTATAGTTCATTCTATTTATGTAATTCTAATTGTATGATGATTATTGACCTAATTAACAAGTCAGTTCCCGATACTAAAGTTTAAGTTAAGTTCGTCTCCAAAGGAGGAACCTTTGGTGACCAAAATTTTATCCATCCTTTTTCGCTTGGTTTCTTGCCAAATTCCTACTATAGTTCATTCTATTTATGTAATACTAATTGTATGATGATTATTGACCTAATTAACAAGTTAGTTCCCGATAATAAAGTTTAACTTAAGTTCGTCTCCAAAGTAGGAACCTTTGGTGACCAAAATTTTATCCTACCTTTTTGGCTTGGTTTCTTCCCAAATTCCTACTATAGTTCATTCTCTTTATGTAATACTCGTTGTATGATGATTATGGACCTAATTATCAAGTTACTTCCCCCATAATAAAGTTTAACGTAAGTTCGTCTCCAAAGGAGGAACCTTTGGTGACCAAAATTTTATCCTACCTTTTTGGCTTGGTTTCTTCCCAAATTCCTACTATAGTTCATTCTATTTATGTAATACTCATTGTATGATGATTATGGACCTAATTAACAAGTTACTTCCCCATAATAAAGTTTAAGTTATGTTCGTCTCCAAAGGAGGAATCTTTGTTGACCAAAATTTTATCCTTCCTTTTTCGCTTGGTTTCTTGCCAAATTCCTACTACAGTTCATTCTATTTATGTAATACTCATTGTATGATGATTATGGACCTAATTAACAAGTTACTTTCCGATAATAAAGTTTAACTTAAGTTCGTCTCCAAAGGAGGAGCCTTTGGTGACCAAAAGTTTATCCTTCCTTTTTCGCTTGGATTCTTCCCAAATTCCTACTATAGTTCATTCTATTTAAGTAATACTAATTGTGTGATGTTTATGGACCTAATTAACAAGTTACTTTCCGATAATAAAGTTTAACTTAAGTTCGTCTCCAAAGGAGGAACCTTTGGTCACCAAAAGTTTATCCTTCCTTTTTCGCTTGGATTCTTCCCAAATTCCTACTATAGTTCATTCTATTTACGTAATACTCATTGTATGATGATTATTGACCTAATTAACAAGTTACTTTCCCAAAATAAAGTTTAAGTTAAGTTCGTCTCCAAAGGAGGAACCTTTGGTGACCAAAATTTTATCCATCCTTTTTCGCTTGGTTTCTTGCCAAATTCCTACTATAGTTCATTCTATTTATGTAATACTAATTGTATGATGATTATTGACCTAATTAACAAGTTAGTTCCCGATAATAAAGTTTAAGTTAAGTTCGTCTCCAAAGGAGGAACCTTTGGTGACCAAAATTTTATCCATCCTTTTTCGCTTGGTTTCTTGCCAAATTCCTACTATAGTTCATTCTATTTATGTAATACTAATTGTATGATGATTATTGACCTAATTAACAAGTTAGTTCCCGATAATAAAGTTTAACTTAAGTTCGTCTCCAAAGTAGGAACCTTTGGTGACCAAAATTTTATCCTACCTTTTTGGCTTGGTTTCTTCCCAAATTCCTACTATAGTTCATTCTCTTTATGTAATACTCGTTGTATGATGATTATGGACCTAATTAACAAGTTACTTCCCCATAATAAAGTTTAACGTAAGTTCGTCTCCAAAGGAGGAACCTTTGGTGACCAAAATTTTATCCTACCTTTTTGGCTTGGTTTCTTCCCAAATTCCTACTATAGTTCATTCTATTTATGTAATACTCATTGTATGATGATTATGGACCTAATTAACAAGTTACTTCCCCATAATAAAGTTTAAGTTATGTTCGTCTCCAAAGGAGGAATCTTTGTTGACCAAAATTTTATCCTTCCTTTTTCGCTTGGTTTCTTGCCAAATTCCTACTATAGTTCATTCTATTTATGTAATACTCATTGTATGATGATTATGGACCTAATTAACAAGTTACTTTCCGATAATAAAGTTTAACTTAAGTTCGTCTCCAAAGGAGGAGCCTTTGGTGACTAAAAGTTTATCCTTCCTTTTTCGCTTGGATTCTTCCCAAATTCCTACTATAGTTCATTCTATTTAAGTAATACTAATTGTGTGATGTTTATGGACCTAATTAACAAGTTACTTTCCGATAATAAAGTTTAACTTAAGTTCGTCTCCAAAGGAGGAACCTTTGGTGACCAAAAGTTTATCCTTCCTTTTTCGCTTGGATTCTTCCCAAATTCCTACTACAGTTCATTCTATTTATGTAATACTCATTGTATGATGATTATGGACCTAATTAACAAGTTACTTTCCGATAATAAAGTTTAACTTAAGTTCGTCTCCAAAGGAGGAGCCTTTGGTGACCAAAAGTTTATCCTTCCTTTTTCGCTTGGATTCTTCCCAAATTCCTACTATAGTTCATTCTATTTACGTAATACTCATTGTATGATGATTATTGACCTAATTAACAAGTTACTTTCCCAAAATAAAGTTTAAGTTAAGTTCGTCTCCAAAGGAGGAACCTTTGGTGACCAAAATTTTATCCATCCTTTTTCGCTTGGTTTCTTGCCAAATTCCTACTATAGTTCATTCTATTTATGTAATTCTAATTGTATGATGATTATTGACCTAATTAACAAGTCAGTTCCCGATACTAAAGTTTAAGTTAAGTTCGTCTCCAAAGGAGGAACCTTTGGTGACCAAAATTTTATCCATCCTTTTTCGCTTGGTTTCTTGCCAAATTCCTACTATAGTTCATTCTATTTATGTAATACTAATTGTATGATGATTATTGACCTAATTAACAAGTTAGTTCCCGATAATAAAGTTTAACTTAAGTTCGTCTCCAAAGTAGGAACCTTTGGTGACCAAAATTTTATCCTACCTTTTTGGCTTGGTTTCTTCCCAAATTCCTACTATAGTTCATTCTATTTATGTAATACTCATTGTATGATGATTATGGACCTAATTAACAAGTTACTTCCCCATAATAAAGTTTAAGTTATGTTCGTCTCCAAAGGAGGAATCTTTGTTGACCAAAATTTTATCCTTCCTTTTTCGCTTGGTTTCTTGCCAAATTCCTACTACAGTTCATTCTATTTATGTAATACTCATTGTATGATGATTATGGACCTAATTAACAAGTTACTTTCCGATAATAAAGTTTAACTTAAGTTCGTCTCCAAAGGAGGAGCCTTTGGTGACCAAAAGTTTATCCTTCCTTTTTCGCTTGGATTCTTCCCAAATTCCTACTATAGTTCATTCTATTTAAGTAATACTAATTGTGTGATGTTTATGGACCTAATTAACAAGTTACTTTCCGATAATAAAGTTTAACTTAAGTTCGTCTCCAAAGGAGGAACCTTTGGTCACCAAAAGTTTATCCTTCCTTTTTCGCTTGGATTCTTCCCAAATTCCTACTATAGTTCATTCTATTTACGTAATACTCATTGTATGATGATTATTGACCTAATTAACAAGTTACTTTCCCAAAATAAAGTTTAAGTTAAGTTCGTCTCCAAAGGAGGAACCTTTGGTGACCAAAATTTTATCCATCCTTTTTCGCTTGGTTTCTTGCCAAATTCCTACTATAGTTCATTCTATTTATGTAATACTAATTGTATGATGATTATTGACCTAATTAACAAGTTAGTTCCCGATAATAAAGTTTAAGTTAAGTTCGTCTCCAAAGGAGGAACCTTTGGTGACCAAAATTTTATCCATCCTTTTTCGCTTGGTTTCTTGCCAAATTCCTACTATAGTTCATTCTATTTATGTAATACTAATTGTATGATGATTATTGACCTAATTAACAAGTTAGTTCCCGATAATAAAGTTTAACTTAAGTTCGTCTCCAAAGGAGGAATCTTTGTTGACCAAAATTTTATCCTTCCTTTTTCGCTTGGTTTCTTGCCAAATTCCTACTATAGTTCATTCTATTTATGTAATACTCATTGTATGATGATTATGGACCTAATTAACAAGTTACTTTCCGATAATAAAGTTTAACTTAAGTTCGTCTCCAAAGGAGGAGCCTTTGGTGACTAAAAGTTTATCCTTCCTTTTTCGCTTGGATTCTTCCCAAATTCCTACTATAGTTCATTCTATTTAAGTAATACTAATTGTGTGATGTTTATGGACCTAATTAACAAGTTACTTTCCGATAATAAAGTTTAACTTAAGTTCGTCTCCAAAGGAGGAACCTTTGGTGACCAAAAGTTTATCCTTCCTTTTTCGCTTGGATTCTTCCCAAATTCCTACTACAGTTCATTCTATTTATGTAATACTCATTGTATGATGATTATGGACCTAATTAACAAGTTACTTTCCGATAATAAAGTTTAACTTAAGTTCGTCTCCAAAGGAGGAGCCTTTGGTGACCAAAAGTTTATCCTTCCTTTTTCGCTTGGATTCTTCCCAAATTCCTACTATAGTTCATTCTATTTACGTAATACTCATTGTATGATGATTATTGACCTAATTAACAAGTTACTTTCCCAAAATAAAGTTTAAGTTAAGTTCGTCTCCAAAGGAGGAACCTTTGGTGACCAAAATTTTATCCATCCTTTTTCGCTTGGTTTCTTGCCAAATTCCTACTATAGTTCATTCTATTTATGTAATTCTAATTGTATGATGATTATTGACCTAATTAACAAGTCAGTTCCCGATACTAAAGTTTAAGTTAAGTTCGTCTCCAAAGGAGGAACCTTTGGTGACCAAAATTTTATCCATCCTTTTTCGCTTGGTTTCTTGCCAAATTCCTACTATAGTTCATTCTATTTATGTAATACTAATTGTATGATGATTATTGACCTAATTAACAAGTTAGTTCCCGATAAT
This sequence comes from Medicago sativa, assembly GCF_051527215.1. Classification (NCBI taxonomy): domain Eukaryota; kingdom Viridiplantae; phylum Streptophyta; class Magnoliopsida; order Fabales; family Fabaceae; genus Medicago; species Medicago sativa. The sequence continues at coordinate 43,985,211 of NC_140752.1, read as the reverse complement.
AAAGTTTAACTTAAGTTCGTCTCCAAAGTAGGAACCTTTGGTGACCAAAATTTTATCCTACCTTTTTGGCTTGGTTTCTTCCCAAATTCCTACTATAGTTCATTCTATTTATGTAATACTCATTGTATGATGATTATGGACCTAATTAACAAGTTACTTCCCCATAATAAAGTTTAAGTTATGTTCGTCTCCAAAGGAGGAATCTTTGTTGACCAAAATTTTATCCTTCCTTTTTCGCTTGGTTTCTTGCCAAATTCCTACTACAGTTCATTCTATTTATGTAATACTCATTGTATGATGATTATGGACCTAATTAACAAGTTACTTTCCGATAATAAAGTTTAACTTAAGTTCGTCTCCAAAGGAGGAGCCTTTGGTGACCAAAAGTTTATCCTTCCTTTTTCGCTTGGATTCTTCCCAAATTCCTACTATAGTTCATTCTATTTAAGTAATACTAATTGTGTGATGTTTATGGACCTAATTAACAAGTTACTTTCCGATAATAAAGTTTAACTTAAGTTCGTCTCCAAAGGAGGAACCTTTGGTCACCAAAAGTTTATCCTTCCTTTTTCGCTTGGATTCTTCCCAAATTCCTACTATAGTTCATTCTATTTACGTAATACTCATTGTATGATGATTATTGACCTAATTAACAAGTTACTTTCCCAAAATAAAGTTTAAGTTAAGTTCGTCTCCAAAGGAGGAACCTTTGGTGACCAAAATTTTATCCATCCTTTTTCGCTTGGTTTCTTGCCAAATTCCTACTATAGTTCATTCTATTTATGTAATACTAATTGTATGATGATTATTGACCTAATTAACAAGTTAGTTCCCGATAATAAAGTTTAAGTTAAGTTCGTCTCCAAAGGAGGAACCTTTGGTGACCAAAATTTTATCCATCCTTTTTCGCTTGGTTTCTTGCCAAATTCCTACTATAGTTCATTCTATTTATGTAATACTAATTGTATGATGATTATTGACCTAATTAACAAGTTAGTTCCCGATAATAAAGTTTAACTTAAGTTCGTCTCCAAAGTAGGAACCTTTGGTGACCAAAATTTTATCCTACCTTTTTGGCTTGGTTTCTTCCCAAATTCCTACTATAGTTCATTCTCTTTATGTAATACTCGTTGTATGATGATTATGGACCTAATTAACAAGTTACTTCCCCATAATAAAGTTTAACGTAAGTTCGTCTCCAAAGGAGGAACCTTTGGTGACCAAAATTTTATCCTACCTTTTTGGCTTGGTTTCTTCCCAAATTCCTACTATAGTTCATTCTATTTATGTAATACTCATTGTATGATGATTATGGACCTAATTAACAAGTTACTTCCCCATAATAAAGTTTAAGTTATGTTCGTCTCCAAAGGAGGAATCTTTGTTGACCAAAATTTTATCCTTCCTTTTTCGCTTGGTTTCTTGCCAAATTCCTACTATAGTTCATTCTATTTATGTAATACTCATTGTATGATGATTATGGACCTAATTAACAAGTTACTTTCCGATAATAAAGTTTAACTTAAGTTCGTCTCCAAAGGAGGAGCCTTTGGTGACTAAAAGTTTATCCTTCCTTTTTCGCTTGGATTCTTCCCAAATTCCTACTATAGTTCATTCTATTTAAGTAATACTAATTGTGTGATGTTTATGGACCTAATTAACAAGTTACTTTCCGATAATAAAGTTTAACTTAAGTTCGTCTCCAAAGGAGGAACCTTTGGTGACCAAAAGTTTATCCTTCCTTTTTCGCTTGGATTCTTCCCAAATTCCTACTATAGTTCATTCTATTTACGTAATACTCATTGTATGATAATCATTGACCTAATTACCAAGTTACTTCCCCAAAATAAAGTTTAAGTTAAGTTCGTCTCCAAAGGAGGAACCTTTGGTGACCAAAATTTTATCCTTCCTTTTTCGCTTGGTTTCTTGCCAAATTCCTACTATAGTTCATTCTATTTATGTAATACTCATTGTGTGATGATTATGGACCTAATTAACAAGTTACTTCCCCATAATAAAGTTTAAGTTAAGTGCGTCTCCAAAGGAAGAACCTTTGGTGACCAAAAGTTTATCCTTCCTTTTTCGCTTGGATTCTTCCCAAATTCCTACTATAGTTCATTCTATTTACGTAATACTCATTGTATGATGATTATTGACCTAATTAACAAGTTACTTTCCCAAAATAAAGTTTAAGTTAAGTTCGTCTCCAAAGGAGGAACCTTTGGTGACCAAAATTTTATCCATCCTTTTTCGCTTGGTTTCTTGCCAAATTCCTACTATAGTTCATTCTATTTATGTAATTCTAATTGTATGATGATTATTGACCTAATTAACAAGTCAGTTCCCGATACTAAAGTTTAAGTTAAGTTCGTCTCCAAAGGAGGAACCTTTGGTGACCAAAATTTTATCCATCCTTTTTCGCTTGGTTTCTTGCCAAATTCCTACTATAGTTCATTCTATTTATGTAATACTAATTGTATGATGATTATTGACCTAATTAACAAGTTAGTTCCCGATGATAAAGTTTAACTTAAGTTCGTCTCCAAAGTAGGAACCTTTGGTGACCAAAATTTTATCCTACCTTTTTGGCTTGGTTTCTTCCCAAATTCCTACTATAGTTCATTCTCTTTATGTAATACTCGTTGTATGATGATTATGGACCTAATTATCAAGTTACTTCCCCATAATAAAGTTTAACGTAAGTTCGTCTCCAAAGGAGGAACCTTTGGTGACCAAAATTTTATCCTACCTTTTTGGCTTGGTTTCTTCCCAAATTCCTACTATAGTTCATTCTATTTATGTAATACTCATTGTATGATGATTATGGACCTAATTAACAAGTTACTTCCCCATAATAAAGTTTAAGTTATGTTCGTCTCCAAAGGAGGAATCTTTGTTGACCAAAATTTTATCCTTCCTTTTTCGCTTGGTTTCTTGCCAAATTCCTACTACAGTTCATTCTATTTATGTAATACTCATTGTATGATGATTATGGACCTAATTAACAAGTTACTTTCCGATAATAAAGTTTAACTTAAGTTCGTCTCCAAAGGAGGAGCCTTTGGTGACCAAAAGTTTATCCTTCCTTTTTCGCATGGATTCTTCCCAAATTCCTACTATAGTTCATTCTATTTAAGTAATACTAATTGTGTGATGTTTATGGACCTAATTAACAAGTTACTTTCCGATAATAAAGTTTAACTTAAGTTCGTCTCCAAAGGAGGAACCTTTGGTCACCAAAAGTTTATCCTTCCTTTTTCGCTTGGATTCTTCCCAAATTCCTACTATAGTTCATTCTATTTACGTAATACTCATTGTATGATGATTATTGACCTAATTAACAAGTTACTTTCCCAAAATAAAGTTTAAGTTAAGTTCGTCTCCAAAGGAGGAACCTTTGGTGACCAAAATTTTATCCATCCTTTTTCGCTTGGTTTCTTGCCAAATTCCTACTATAGTTCATTCTATTTATGTAATACTAATTGTATGATGATTATTGACCTAATTAACAAGTTAGTTCCCGATAATAAAGTTTAAGTTAAGTTCGTCTCCAAAGGAGGAACCTTTGGTGACCAAAATTTTATCCATCCTTTTTCGCTTGGTTTCTTGCCAAATTCCTACTATAGTTCATTCTATTTATGTAATACTAATTGTATGATGATTATTGACCTAATTAACAAGTTAGTTCCCGATAATAAAGTTTAACTTAAGTTCGTCTCCAAAGTAGGAACCTTTGGTGACCAAAATTTTATCCTACCTTTTTGGCTTGGTTTCTTCCCAAATTCCTACTATAGTTCATTCTCTTTATGTAATACTCGTTGTATGATGATTATGGACCTAATTAACAAGTTACTTCCCCATAATAAAGTTTAACGTAAGTTCGTCTCCAAAGGAGGAACCTTTGGTGACCAAAATTTTATCCTACCTTTTTGGCTTGGTTTCTTCCCAAATTCCTACTATAGTTCATTCTATTTATGTAATACTCATTGTATGATGATTATGGACCTAATTAACAAGTTACTTCCCCATAATAAAGTTTAAGTTATGTTCGTCTCCAAAGGAGGAATCTTTGTTGACCAAAATTTTATCCTTCCTTTTTCGCTTGGTTTCTTGCCAAATTCCTACTATAGTTCATTCTATTTATGTAATACTCATTGTATGATGATTATGGACCTAATTAACAAGTTACTTTCCGATAATAAAGTTTAACTTAAGTTCGTCTCCAAAGGAGGAGCCTTTGGTGACTAAAAGTTTATCCTTCCTTTTTCGCTTGGATTCTTCCCAAATTCCTACTATAGTTCATTCTATTTAAGTAATACTAATTGTGTGATGTTTATGGACCTAATTAACAAGTTACTTTCCGATAATAAAGTTTAACTTAAGTTCGTCTCCAAAGGAGGAACCTTTGGTGACCAAAAGTTTATCCTTCCTTTTTCGCTTGGATTCTTCCCAAATTCCTACTATAGTTCATTCTATTTACGTAATACTCATTGTATGATGATTATTGACCTAATTAACAAGTTACTTTCCCAAAATAAAGTTTAAGTTAAGTTCGTCTCCAAAGGAGGAACCTTTGGTGACCAAAATTTTATCCATCCTTTTTCGCTTGGTTTCTTGCCAAATTCCTACTATAGTTCATTCTATTTATGTAATACTAATTGTATGATGATTATTGACCTAATTAACAAGTTAGTTCCCGATAATAAAGTTTAACTTAAGTTCGTCTCCAAAGTAGGAACCTTTGGTGACCAAAATTTTATCCTACCTTTTTGGCTTGGTTTCTTCCCAAATTCCTACTATAGTTCATTCTATTTATGTAATACTCATTGTATGATGTTTATGGACCTAATTAACAAGTTACTTTCCGATAATAAAGTTTAACTTAAGTTCGTCTCCAAAGTAGGAACCTTTGGTGACCAAAAGTTTATCCTTCCTTTTTCGCTTGGATTCTTCCCAAATTCCTACTATAGTTCATTCTATTTATGTAATACTAATTGTATGATGATTATTGACCTAATTAACAAGTTACTTCCCGATAATAAAGTTTAACTTAAGTTCGTCTCCAAAGTAGGAACCTTTGGTGACCAAAATTTTATCCTACCTTTTTGGCTTGGTTTCTTCCCAAATTCCTACTATAGTTCATTCTATTTATGTAATACTCATTGTATGATGTTTATGGACCTAATTAACAAGTTACTTTCCGATAATAAAGTTTAACTTAAGTTCGTCTCCAAAGTAGGAACCTTTGGTGACCAAAAGTTTATCCTTCCTTTTTCGCTTGGATTCTTCCCAAATTCCTACTATAGTTCATTCTATTTACATAATACTCATTGTATGATAATCATTGACCTAATTACCAAGTTTCTTCCCCAAAATAAAGTTTAAGTTAAGTTCGTCTCCAAAGGAGGAACCTTTGGTGACCAAAATTTTATCCTTCCTTTTTCGCTTGGTTTCTTGCCAAATTCCTACTATAGTTCATTCTATTTATGTAATACTCATTGTGTGATGATTATGGACCTAATTAACAAGTTACTTCACCATAATAAAGTTTAAGTTAAGTTCGTCTCCAAAGGAGGAACCTTTGGTGACCAAAAGTTTATCCTTCCTTTTTCGCTTGGATTCTTGCCAAATTCCTACTATAGTTCATTCTATTTATGTAATACTAATTGTATGATGATTATTGACCTAATTAACAAGTTACTTCCCGATAATAAAGTTTAACTTAAGTTCGTCTCCAAAGTAGGAACCTTTGGTGACCAAAATTTTATCCTACCTTTTTGGCTTGGTTTCTTCCCAAATTCCTACTATAGTTCATTCTATTTATGTAATACTCATTGTATGATGTTTATAAACCTAATTAACAAGTTACTTTCCGATAATAAAGTTTAACTTAAGTTCGTCTCGAAAGTAGGAACCTTTGGTGACCAAAAGTTTATCCTTCCTTTTTCGCTTGGATTCTTCCCAAATTCCTACTATAGTTCATTCTATTTACATAATACTCATTGTATGATAATCATTGACCTAATTACCAAGTTTCTTCCCCAAAATAAAGTTTAAGTTAAGTTCGTCTCCAAAGGAGGAACCTTTGGTGACCAAAATTTTATCCTTCCTTTTTCGCTTGGTTTCTTGCCAAATTCCTACTATAGTTCATTCTATTTATGTAATACTCATTGTGTGATGATTATGGACCTAATTAACAAGTTACTTCCCCATAATAAAGTTTAACTTAAGTTCGTCTCCAAAGGAGGAACCTTTGGTGACCAAAAGTTTATCCTTCCTTTTTCGCTGGGATTCTTCCCAAATTCCTACTATAGTTCATTCTATTTACGTAATACTCATTGTATGATGATTATTGACCTAATTAACAAGTTACTTTCCCAAAATAAAGTTTAAGTTAAGTTCGTCTCCAAAGGAGGAACCTTTGGTGACCAAAATTTTATCCATCCTTTTTCGCTTGGTTTCTTGCCAAATTCCTACTATAGTTCATTCTATTTATGTAATACTAATTGTATGATGATTATTGACCTAATTAACAAGTTAGTTCCCGATAATAAAGTTTAACTTAAGTTCGTCTCCAAAGGAGGAACCTTTGGTGACCAAAATTTTATCCATCCTTTTTCGCTTGGTTTCTTGCCAAATTCCTACTATAGTTCATTCTATTTATGTAATACTAATTGTATGATGATTATTGACCTAATTAACAAGTTAGTTCAGGATAATAAAGTTTAACTTAAGTTCGTCTCCAAAGTAGGAACCTTTGGTGACCAAAATTTTATCCTACCTTTTTGGCTTGGTTTCTTCCCAAATTCCTACTATAGTTCATTCTATTTATGTAATACTCATTGTATGATGTTTATGGACCTAATTAACAAGTTACTTTCCGATAATAAAGTTTAACTTAAGTTCGTCTCCAAAGTAGGAACCTTTGGTGACCAAAAGTTTATCCTTCCTTTTTCGCTTGGATTCTTCCCAAATTCCTACTATAGTTCATTCTATTTACATAATACTCATTGTATGATAATCATTGACCTAATTACCAAGTTTCTTCCCCAAAATAAAGTTTAAGTTAAGTTCGTCTCCAAAGGAGGAACCTTTGGTGACCAAAATTTTATCCTTCCTTTTTCGCTTGGTTTCTTGCCAAATTCCTACTATAGTTCATTCTATTTATGTAATACTCATTGTGTGATGATTATGGACCTAATTAACAAGTTACTTCACCATAATAAAGTTTAAGTTAAGTTCGTCTCCAAAGGAGGAACCTTTGGTGACCAAAAGTTTATCCTTCCTTTTTCGCTTGGATTCTTGCCAAATTCCTACTATAGTTCATTCTATTTATGTAATACTAATTGTATGATGATTATTGACCTAATTAACAAGTTACTTCCCGATAATAAAGTTTAACTTAAGTTCGTCTCCAAAGTAGGAACCTTTGGTGACCAAAATTTTATCCTACCTTTTTGGCTTGGTTTCTTCCCAAATTCCTACTATAGTTCATTCTCTTTATGTAATACTCGTTGTATGATGATTATGGACCTAATTAACAAGTTACTTCCCCATAATAAAGTTTAACGTAAGTTCGTCTCCAAAGGAGGAACCTTTGGTGACCAAAATTTTATCCTACCTTTTTGGCTTGGTTTCTTCCCAAATTCCTACTATAGTTCATTCTATTTATGTAATACTCATTGTATGATGATTATGGACCTAATTAACAAGTTACTTCCCCATAATAAAGTTTAAGTTATGTTCGTCTCCAAAGGAGGAATCTTTGTTGACCAAAATTTTATCCTTCCTTTTTCGCTTGGTTTCTTGCCAAATTCCTACTATAGTTCATTCTATTTATGTAATACTCATTGTATGATGATTATGGACCTAATTAACAAGTTACTTTCCGATAATAAAGTTTAACTTAAGTTCGTCTCCAAAGGAGGAGCCTTTGGTGACTAAAAGTTTATCCTTCCTTTTTCGCTTGGATTCTTCCCAAATTCCTACTATAGTTCATTCTATTTAAGTAATACTAATTGTGTGATGTTTATGGACCTAATTAACAAGTTACTTCCCGATAATAAAGTTTAACTTAAGTTCGTCTCCAAAGTAGGAACCTTTGGTGACCAAAATTTTATCCTACCTTTTTGGCTTGGTTTCTTCCCAAATTCCTACTATAGTTCATTCTATTTATGTAATACTCATTGTATGATGTTTATGGACCTAATTAACAAGTTACTTTCCGATAATAAAGTTTAACTTAAGTTCGTCTCCAAAGTAGGAACCTTTGGTGACCAAAAGTTTATCCTTCCTTTTTCGCTTGGATTCTTCCCAAATTCCTACTATAGTTCATTCTATTTACATAATACTCATTGTATGATAATCATTGACCTAATTACCAAGTTTCTTCCCCAAAATAAAGTTTAAGTTAAGTTCGTCTCCAAAGGAGGAACCTTTGGTGACCAAAATTTTATCCTTCCTTTTTCGCTTGGTTTCTTGCCAAATTCCTACTATAGTTCATTCTATTTATGTAATACTCATTGTGTGATGATTATGGACCTAATTAACAAGTTACTTCACCATAATAAAGTTTAAGTTAAGTTCGTCTCCAAAGGAGGAACCTTTGGTGACCAAAAGTTTATCCTTCCTTTTTCGCTTGGATTCTTGCCAAATTCCTACTATAGTTCATTCTATTTATGTAATACTAATTGTATGATGATTATTGACCTAATTAACAAGTTACTTCCCGATAATAAAGTTTAACTTAAGTTCGTCTCCAAAGTAGGAACCTTTGGTGACCAAAATTTTATCCTACCTTTTTGGCTTGGTTTCTTCCCAAATTCCTACTATAGTTCATTCTATTTATGTAATACTCATTGTATGATGTTTATAAACCTAATTAACAAGTTACTTTCCGATAATAAAGTTTAACTTAAGTTCGTCTCGAAAGTAGGAACCTTTGGTGACCAAAAGTTTATCCTTCCTTTTTCGCTTGGATTCTTCCCAAATTCCTACTATAGTTCATTCTATTTACATAATACTCATTGTATGATAATCATTGACCTAATTACCAAGTTTCTTCCCCAAAATAAAGTTTAAGTTAAGTTCGTCTCCAAAGGAGGAACCTTTGGTGACCAAAATTTTATCCTTCCTTTTTCGCTTGGTTTCTTGCCAAATTCCTACTATAGTTCATTCTATTTATGTAATACTCATTGTGTGATGATTATGGACCTAATTAACAAGTTACTTCCCCATAATAAAGTTTAACTTAAGTTCGTCTCCAAAGGAGGAACCTTTGGTGACCAAAAGTTTATCCTTCCTTTTTCGCTGGGATTCTTCCCAAATTCCTACTATAGTTCATTCTATTTACGTAATACTCATTGTATGATGATTATTGACCTAATTAACAAGTTACTTTCCCAAAATAAAGTTTAAGTTAAGTTCGTCTCCAAAGGAGGAACCTTTGGTGACCAAAATTTTATCCATCCTTTTTCGCTTGGTTTCTTGCCAAATTCCTACTATAGTTCATTCTATTTATGTAATACTAATTGTATGATGATTATTGACCTAATTAACAAGTTAGTTCCCGATAATAAAGTTTAACTTAAGTTCGTCTCCAAAGGAGGAACCTTTGGTGACCAAAATTTTATCCATCCTTTTTCGCTTGGTTTCTTGCCAAATTCCTACTATAGTTCATTCTATTTATGTAATACTAATTGTATGATGATTATTGACCTAATTAACAAGTTAGTTCAGGATAATAAAGTTTAACTTAAGTTCGTCTCCAAAGTAGGAACCTTTGGTGACCAAAATTTTATCCTACCTTTTTGGCTTGGTTTCTTCCCAAATTCCTACTATAGTTCATTCTATTTATGTAATACTCATTGTATGATGTTTATGGACCTAATTAACAAGTTACTTTCCGATAATAAAGTTTAACTTAAGTTCGTCTCCAAAGTAGGAACCTTTGGTGACCAAAAGTTTATCCTTCCTTTTTCGCTTGGATTCTTCCCAAATTCCTACTATAGTTCATTCTATTTACATAATACTCATTGTATGATAATCATTGACCTAATTACCAAGTTTCTTCCCCAAAATAAAGTTTAAGTTAAGTTCGTCTCCAAAGGAGGAACCTTTGGTGACCAAAATTTTATCCTTCCTTTTTCGCTTGGTTTCTTGCCAAATTCCTACTATAGTTCATTCTATTTATGTAATACTCATTGTGTGATGATTATGGACCTAATTAACAAGTTACTTCACCATAATAAAGTTTAAGTTAAGTTCGTCTCCAAAGGAGGAACCTTTGGTGACCAAAAGTTTATCCTTCCTTTTTCGCTTGGATTCTTGCCAAATTCCTACTATAGTTCATTCTATTTATGTAATACTAATTGTATGATGATTATTGACCTAATTAACAAGTTACTTCCCGATAATAAAGTTTAACTTAAGTTCGTCTCCAAAGTAGGAACCTTTGGTGACCAAAATTTTATCCTACCTTTTTGGCTTGGTTTCTTCCCAAATTCCTACTATAGTTCATTCTCTTTATGTAATACTCGTTGTATGATGATTATGGACCTAATTAACAAGTTACTTCCCCATAATAAAGTTTAACGTAAGTTCGTCTCCAAAGGAGGAACCTTTGGTGACCAAAATTTTATCCTACCTTTTTGGCTTGGTTTCTTCCCAAATTCCTACTATAGTTCATTCTATTTATGTAATACTCATTGTATGATGATTATGGACCTAATTAACAAGTTACTTCCCCATAATAAAGTTTAAGTTATGTTCGTCTCCAAAGGAGGAATCTTTGTTGACCAAAATTTTATCCTTCCTTTTTCGCTTGGTTTCTTGCCAAATTCCTACTATAGTTCATTCTATTTATGTAATACTCATTGTATGATGATTATGGACCTAATTAACAAGTTACTTTCCGATAATAAAGTTTAACTTAAGTTCGTCTCCAAAGGAGGAGCCTTTGGTGACTAAAAGTTTATCCTTCCTTTTTCGCTTGGATTCTTCCCAAATTCCTACTATAGTTCATTCTATTTAAGTAATACTAATTGTGTGATGTTTATGGACCTAATTAACAAGTTACTTTCCGATAATAAAGTTTAACTTAAGTTCGTCTCCAAAGGAGGAACCTTTGGTGACCAAAAGTTTATCCTTCCTTTTTCGCTTGGATTCTTCCCAAATTCCTACTATAGTTCATTCTATTTACGTAATACTCATTGTATGATGATTATTGACCTAATTAACAAGTTACTTTCCCAAAATAAAGTTTAAGTTAAGTTCGTCTCCAAAGGAGGAACCTTTGGTGACCAAAATTTTATCCATCCTTTTTCGCTTGGTTTCTTGCCAAATTCCTACTATAGTTCATTCTATTTATGTAATACTAATTGTATGATGATTATTGACCTAATTAACAAGTTAGTTCCCGATAATAAAGTTTAACTTAAGTTCGTCTCCAAAGTAGGAACCTTTGGTGACCAAAATTTTATCCTACCTTTTTGGCTTGGTTTCTTCCCAAATTCCTACTATAGTTCATTCTCTTTATGTAATACTCGTTGTATGATGATTATGGACCTAATTAACAAGTTACTTCCCCATAATAAAGTTTAACGTAAGTTCGTCTCCAAAGGAGGAACCTTTGGTGACCAAAATTTTATCCTACCTTTTTGGCTTGGTTTCTTCCCAAATTCCTACTATAGTTCATTCTATTTATGTAATACTCATTGTATGATGATTATGGACCTAATTAACAAGTTACTTCCCAATAATAAAGTTTAAGTTAAGTTCGTCTCCAAAGGAGGAACCTTTGGTGACCAAAATTTTATCCTACCTTTTTGGCTTGGTTTCTTCCCAAATTCCTACTATAGTTCATTCTATTTATGTAATACTCATTGTATGATGTTTATGGACCTAATTAACAAGTTACTTTCCGATAATAAAGTTTAACTTAAGTTCGTCTCCAAAGTAGGAACCTTTGGTGACCAAAAGTTTATCCTTCCTTTTTCGCTTGGATTCTTCCCAAATTCCTACTATAGTTCATTCTATTTATGTAATACTAATTGTATGATGATTATTGACCTAATTAACAAGTTACTTCCCGATAATAAAGTTTAACTTAAGTTCGTCTCCAAAGTAGGAACCTTTGGTGACCAAAATTTTATCCTACCTTTTTGGCTTGGTTTCTTCCCAAATTCCTACTATAGTTCATTCTATTTATGTAATACTCATTGTATGATGTTTATGGACCTAATTAACAAGTTACTTTCCGATAATAAAGTTTAACTTAAGTTCGTCTCCAAAGTAGGAACCTTTGGTGACCAAAAGTTTATCCTTCCTTTTTCGCTTGGATTCTTCCCAAATTCCTACTATAGTTCATTCTATTTACATAATACTCATTGTATGATAATCATTGACCTAATTACCAAGTTTCTTCCCCAAAATAAAGTTTAAGTTAAGTTCGTCTCCAAAGGAGGAACCTTTGGTGACCAAAATTTTATCCTTCCTTTTTCGCTTGGTTTCTTGCCAAATTCCTACTATAGTTCATTCTATTTATGTAATACTCATTGTGTGATGATTATGGACCTAATTAACAAGTTACTTCACCATAATAAAGTTTAAGTTAAGTTCGTCTCCAAAGGAGGAACCTTTGGTGACCAAAAGTTTATCCTTCCTTTTTCGCTTGGATTCTTGCCAAATTCCTACTATAGTTCATTCTATTTATGTAATACTAATTGTATGATGATTATTGACCTAATTAACAAGTTACTTCCCGATAATAAAGTTTAACTTAAGTTCGTCTCCAAAGTAGGAACCTTTGGTGACCAAAATTTTATCCTACCTTTTTGGCTTGGTTTCTTCCCAAATTCCTACTATAGTTCATTCTCTTTATGTAATACTCGTTGTATGATGATTATGGACCTAATTAACAAGTTACTTCCCCATAATAAAGTTTAACGTAAGTTCGTCTCCAAAGGAGGAACCTTTGGTGACCAAAATTTTATCCTACCTTTTTGGCTTGGTTTCTTCCCAAATTCCTACTATAGTTCATTCTATTTATGTAATACTCATTGTATGATGATTATGGACCTAATTAACAAGTTACTTCCCCATAATAAAGTTTAAGTTAAGTTCGTCTCCAAAGGAGGAACCTTTGGTGACCAAAAGTTTATCCTTCCTTTTTCGCTTGGATTCTTGCCAAATTCCTACTATAGTTCATTCTATTTATGTAATACTAATTGTATGATGATTATTGACCTAATTAACAAGTTACTTCCCGATAATAAAGTTTAACTTAAGTTCGTCTCCAAAGTAGGAACCTTTGGTGACCAAAATTTTATCCTACCTTTTTGGCTTGGTTTCTTCCCAAATTCCTACTATAGTTCATTCTATTTATGTAATACTCATTGTGTGATGATTATGGACCTAATTAACAAGTTACTTCACCATAATAAAGTTTAAGTTAAGTTCGTCTCCAAAGGAGGAACCTTTGGTGACCAAAAGTTTATCCTTCCTTTTTCGCTTGGATTCTTGCCAAATTCCTACTATAGTTCATTCTATTTATGTAATACTAATTGTATGATGATTATTGACCTAATTAACAAGTTACTTCCCGATAATAAAGTTTAACTTAAGTTCGTCTCCAAAGTAGGAACCTTTGGTGACCAAAATTTTATCCTACCTTTTTGGCTTGGTTTCTTCCCAAATTCCTACTATAGTTCATTCTCTTTATGTAATACTCGTTGTATGATGATTATGGACCTAATTAACAAGTTACTTCCCCATAATAAAGTTTAACGTAAGTTCGTCTCCAAAGGAGGAACCTTTGGTGACCAAAATTTTATCCTACCTTTTTGGCTTGGTTTCTTCCCAAATTCCTACTATAGTTCATTCTATTTATGTAATACTCATTGTATGATGATTATGGACCTAATTAACAAGTTACTTCCCCATAATAAAGTTTAAGTTATGTTCGTCTCCAAAGGAGGAATCTTTGTTGACCAAAATTTTATCCTTCCTTTTTCGCTTGGTTTCTTGCCAAATTCCTACTATAGTTCATTCTATTTATGTAATACTCATTGTATGATGATTATGGACCTAATTAACAAGTTACTTTCCGATAACAAAGTTTAACTTAAGTTCGTCTCCAAAGGAGGAGCCTTTGGTGACTAAAAGTTTATCCTTCCTTTTTCGCTTGGATTCTTCCCAAATTCCTACTATAGTTCATTCTATTTAAGTAATACTAATTGTGTGATGTTTATGGACCTAATTAACAAGTTACTTTCCGATAATAAAGTTTAACTTAAGTTCGTCTCCAAAGGAGGAACCTTTGGTGACCAAAAGTTTATCCTTCCTTTTTCGCTTGGATTCTTCCCAAATTCCTACTATAGTTCATTCTATTTACGTAATACTCATTGTATGATGATTATTGACCTAATTAACAAGTTACTTTCCCAAAATAAAGTTTAAGTTAAGTTCGTCTCCAAAGGAGGAACCTTTGGTGACCAAAATTTTATCCATCCTTTTTCGCTTGGTTTCTTGCCAAATTCCTACTATAGTTCATTCTATTTATGTAATACTAATTGTATGATGATTATTGACCTAATTAACAAGTTAGTTCCCGATAATAAAGTTTAACTTAAGTTCGTCTCCAAAGTAGGAACCTTTGGTGACCAAAATTTTATCCTACCTTTTTGGCTTGGTTTCTTCCCAAATTCCTACTATAGTTCATTCTCTTTATGTAATACTCGTTGTATGATGATTATGGACCTAATTAACAAGTTACTTCCCCATAATAAAGTTTAACGTAAGTTCGTCTCCAAAGGAGGAACCTTTGGTGACCAAAATTTTATCCTACCTTTTTGGCTTGGTTTCTTCCCAAATTCCTACTATAGTTCATTCTATTTATGTAATACTCATTGTATGATGATTATGGACCTAATTAACAAGTTACTTCCCAATAATAAAGTTTAAGTTAAGTTCGTCTCCAAAGGAGGAACCTTTGGTGACCAAAATTTTATCCTACCTTTTTGGCTTGGTTTCTTCCCAAATTCCTACTATAGTTCATTCTATTTATGTAATACTCATTGTATGATGTTTATGGACCTAATTAACAAGTTACTTTCCGATAATAAAGTTTAACTTAAGTTCGTCTCCAAAGTAGGAACCTTTGGTGACCAAAAG
The DNA here is from genome assembly GCF_051527215.1 of Medicago sativa. Lineage (NCBI taxonomy): Eukaryota > Viridiplantae > Streptophyta > Magnoliopsida > Fabales > Fabaceae > Medicago > Medicago sativa. The sequence continues at coordinate 43,970,040 of NC_140752.1, read as the reverse complement.
TTTATCCTTCCTTTTTCGCTTGGATTCTTCCCAAATTCCTACTATAGTTCATTCTATTTATGTAATACTAATTGTATGATGATTATTGACCTAATTAACAAGTTACTTCCCGATAATAAAGTTTAACTTAAGTTCGTCTCCAAAGTAGGAACCTTTGGTGACCAAAATTTTATCCTACCTTTTTGGCTTGGTTTGTTCCCAAATTCCTACTATAGTTCATTCTATTTATGTAATACTCAATGTATGATGTTTATGGACCTAATTAACAAGTTACTTTCCGATAATAAAGTTTAACTTAAGTTCGTCTCCAAAGTAGGAACCTTTGGTGACCAAAAGTTTATCCTTCCTTTTTCGCTTGGATTCTTCCCAAATTCCTACTATAGTTCATTCTATTTACATAATACTCATTGTATGATAATCATTGACCTAATTACCAAGTTTCTTCCCCAAAATAAAGTTTAAGTTAAGTTCGTCTCCAAAGGAGGAACCTTTGGTGACCAAAATTTTATCCTTCCTTTTTCGCTTGGTTTCTTGCCAAATTCCTACTATAGTTCATTCTATTTATGTAATACTCATTGTGTGATGATTATGGACCTAATTAACAAGTTACTTCACCATAATAAAGTTTAAGTTAAGTTCGTCTCCAAAGGAGGAACCTTTGGTGACCAAAAGTTTATCCTTCCTTTTTCGCTTGGATTCTTGCCAAATTCCTACTATAGTTCATTCTATTTATGTAATACTAATTGTATGATGATTATTGACCTAATTAACAAGTTACTTCCCGATAATAAAGTTTAACTTAAGTTCGTCTCCAAAGTAGGAACCTTTGGTGACCAAAATTTTATCCTACCTTTTTGGCTTGGTTTCTTCCCAAATTCCTACTATAGTTCATTCTCTTTATGTAATACTCGTTGTATGATGATTATGGACCTAATTAACAAGTTACTTCCCCATAATAAAGTTTAACGTAAGTTCGTCTCCAAAGGAGGAACCTTTGGTGACCAAAATTTTATCCTACCTTTTTGGCTTGGTTTCTTCCCAAATTCCTACTATAGTTCATTCTATTTATGTAATACTCATTGTATGATGATTATGGACCTAATTAACAAGTTACTTCCCGATAATAAAGTTTAACTTAAGTTCGTCTCCAAAGTAGGAACCTTTGGTGACCAAAATTTTATCCTACCTTTTTGGCTTGGTTTCTTCCCAAATTCCTACTATAGTTCATTCTATTTATGTAATACTCATTGTGTGATGATTATGGACCTAATTAACAAGTTACTTCACCATAATAAAGTTTAAGTTAAGTTCGTCTCCAAAGGAGGAACCTTTGGTGACCAAAAGTTTATCCTTCCTTTTTCGCTTGGATTCTTGCCAAATTCCTACTATAGTTCATTCTATTTATGTAATACTAATTGTATGATGATTATTGACCTAATTAACAAGTTACTTCCCGATAATAAAGTTTAACTTAAGTTCGTCTCCAAAGTAGGAACCTTTGGTGACCAAAATTTTATCCTACCTTTTTGGCTTGGTTTCTTCCCAAATTCCTACTATAGTTCATTCTCTTTATGTAATACTCGTTGTATGATGATTATGGACCTAATTAACAAGTTACTTCCCCATAATAAAGTTTAACGTAAGTTCGTCTCCAAAGGAGGAACCTTTGGTGACCAAAATTTTATCCTACCTTTTTGGCTTGGTTTCTTCCCAAATTCCTACTATAGTTCATTCTATTTATGTAATACTCATTGTATGATGATTATGGACCTAATTAACAAGTTACTTCCCCATAATAAAGTTTAAGTTATGTTCGTCTCCAAAGGAGGAATCTTTGTTGACCAAAATTTTATCCTTCCTTTTTCGCTTGGTTTCTTGCCAAATTCCTACTATAGTTCATTCTATTTATGTAATACTCATTGTATGATGATTATGGACCTAATTAACAAGTTACTTTCCGATAACAAAGTTTAACTTAAGTTCGTCTCCAAAGGAGGAGCCTTTGGTGACTAAAAGTTTATCCTTCCTTTTTCGCTTGGATTCTTCCCAAATTCCTACTATAGTTCATTCTATTTAAGTAATACTAATTGTGTGATGTTTATGGACCTAATTAACAAGTTACTTTCCGATAATAAAGTTTAACTTAAGTTCGTCTCCAAAGGAGGAACCTTTGGTGACCAAAAGTTTATCCTTCCTTTTTCGCTTGGATTCTTCCCAAATTCCTACTATAGTTCATTCTATTTACGTAATACTCATTGTATGATGATTATTGACCTAATTAACAAGTTACTTTCCCAAAATAAAGTTTAAGTTAAGTTCGTCTCCAAAGGAGGAACCTTTGGTGACCAAAATTTTATCCATCCTTTTTCGCTTGGTTTCTTGCCAAATTCCTACTATAGTTCATTCTATTTATGTAATACTAATTGTATGATGATTATTGACCTAATTAACAAGTTAGTTCCCGATAATAAAGTTTAACTTAAGTTCGTCTCCAAAGTAGGAACCTTTGGTGACCAAAATTTTATCCTACCTTTTTGGCTTGGTTTCTTCCCAAATTCCTACTATAGTTCATTCTCTTTATGTAATACTCGTTGTATGATGATTATGGACCTAATTAACAAGTTACTTCCCCATAATAAAGTTTAACGTAAGTTCGTCTCCAAAGGAGGAACCTTTGGTGACCAAAATTTTATCCTACCTTTTTGGCTTGGTTTCTTCCCAAATTCCTACTATAGTTCATTCTATTTATGTAATACTCATTGTATGATGATTATGGACCTAATTAACAAGTTACTTCCCAATAATAAAGTTTAAGTTAAGTTCGTCTCCAAAGGAGGAACCTTTGGTGACCAAAATTTTATCCTACCTTTTTGGCTTGGTTTCTTCCCAAATTCCTACTATAGTTCATTCTATTTATGTAATACTCATTGTATGATGTTTATGGACCTAATTAACAAGTTACTTTCCGATAATAAAGTTTAACTTAAGTTCGTCTCCAAAGTAGGAACCTTTGGTGACCAAAAGTTTATCCTTCCTTTTTCGCTTGGATTCTTCCCAAATTCCTACTATAGTTCATTCTATTTATGTAATACTAATTGTATGATGATTATTGACCTAATTAACAAGTTACTTCCCGATAATAAAGTTTAACTTAAGTTCGTCTCCAAAGTAGGAACCTTTGGTGACCAAAATTTTATCCTACCTTTTTGGCTTGGTTTCTTCCCAAATTCCTACTATAGTTCATTCTATTTATGTAATACTCAATGTATGATGTTTATGGACCTAATTAACAAGTTACTTTCCGATAATAAAGTTTAACTTAAGTTCGTCTCCAAAGTAGGAACCTTTGGTGACCAAAAGTTTATCCTTCCTTTTTCGCTTGGATTCTTCCCAAATTCCTACTATAATTCATTCTATTTACATAATACTCATTGTATGATAATCATTGACCTAATTACCAAGTTTCTTCCCCAAAATAAAGTTTAAGTTAAGTTCGTCTCCAAAGGAGGAACCTTTGGTGACCAAAATTTTATCCTTCCTTTTTCGCTTGGTTTCTTGCCAAATTCCTACTATAGTTCATTCTATTTATGTAATACTCATTGTGTGATGATTATGGACCTAATTAACAAGTTACTTCACCATAATAAAGTTTAAGTTAAGTTCGTCTCCAAAGGAGGAACCTTTGGTGACCAAAAGTTTATCCTTCCTTTTTCGCTTGGATTCTTGCCAAATTCCTACTATAGTTCATTCTATTTATGTAATACTAATTGTATGATGATTATTGACCTAATTAACAAGTTACTTCCCGATAATAAAGTTTAACTTAAGTTCGTCTCCAAAGTAGGAACCTTTGGTGACCAAAATTTTATCCTACCTTTTTGGCTTGGTTTCTTCCCAAATTCCTACTATAGTTCATTCTCTTTATGTAATACTCGTTGTATGATGATTATGGACCTAATTAACAAGTTACTTCCCCATAATAAAGTTTAACGTAAGTTCGTCTCCAAAGGAGGAACCTTTGGTGACCAAAATTTTATCCTACCTTTTTGGCTTGGTTTCTTCCCAAATTCCTACTATAGTTCATTCTATTTATGTAATACTCATTGTATGATGATTATGGACCTAATTAACAAGTTACTTCCCCATAATAAAGTTTAAGTTATGTTCGTCTCCAAAGGAGGAATCTTTGTTGACCAAAATTTTATCCTTCCTTTTTCGCTTGGTTTCTTGCCAAATTCCTACTATAGTTCATTCTATTTATGTAATACTCATTGTATGATGATTATGGACCTAATTAACAAGTTACTTTCCGATAATAAAGTTTAACTTAAGTTCGTCTCCAAAGGAGGAGCCTTTGGTGACTAAAAGTTTATCCTTCCTTTTTCGCTTGGATTCTTCCCAAATTCCTACTATAGTTCATTCTATTTAAGTAATACTAATTGTGTGATGTTTATGGACCTAATTAACAAGTTACTTTCCGATAATAAAGTTTAACTTAAGTTCGTCTCCAAAGGAGGAACCTTTGGTGACCAAAAGTTTATCCTTCCTTTTTCGCTTGGATTCTTCCCAAATTCCTACTATAGTTCATTCTATTTACGTAATACTCATTGTATGATGATTATTGACCTAATTAACAAGTTACTTTCCCAAAATAAAGTTTAAGTTAAGTTCGTCTCCAAAGGAGGAACCTTTGGTGACCAAAATTTTATCCATCCTTTTTCGCTTGGTTTCTTGCCAAATTCCTACTATAGTTCATTCTATTTATGTAATACTAATTGTATGATGATTATTGACCTAATTAACAAGTTAGTTCCCGATAATAAAGTTTAACTTAAGTTCGTCTCCAAAGTAGGAACCTTTGGTGACCAAAATTTTATCCTACCTTTTTGGCTTGGTTTCTTCCCAAATTCCTACTATAGTTCATTCTCTTTATGTAATACTCGTTGTATGATGATTATGGACCTAATTAACAAGTTACTTCCCCATAATAAAGTTTAACGTAAGTTCGTCTCCAAAGGAGGAACCTTTGGTGACCAAAATTTTATCCTACCTTTTTGGCTTGGTTTCTTCCCAAATTCCTACTATAGTTCATTCTATTTATGTAATACTCATTGTATGATGATTATGGACCTAATTAACAAGTTACTTCCCAATAATAAAGTTTAAGTTAAGTTCGTCTCCAAAGGAGGAACCTTTGGTGACCAAAATTTTATCCTACCTTTTTGGCTTGGTTTCTTCCCAAATTCCTACTATAGTTCATTCTATTTATGTAATACTCATTGTATGATGTTTATGGACCTAATTAACAAGTTACTTTCCGATAATAAAGTTTAACTTAAGTTCGTCTCCAAAGTAGGAACCTTTGGTGACCAAAAGTTTATCCTTCCTTTTTCGCTTGGATTCTTCCCAAATTCCTACTATAGTTCATTCTATTTATGTAATACTAATTGTATGATGATTATTGACCTAATTAACAAGTTACTTCCCGATAATAAAGTTTAACTTAAGTTCGTCTCCAAAGTAGGAACCTTTGGTGACCAAAATTTTATCCTACCTTTTTGGCTTGGTTTCTTCCCAAATTCCTACTATAGTTCATTCTATTTATGTAATACTCATTGTATGATGTTTATGGACCTAATTAACAAGTTACTTTCCGATAATAAAGTTTAACTTAAGTTCGTCTCCAAAGTAGGAACCTTTGGTGACCAAAAGTTTATCCTTCCTTTTTCGCTTGGATTCTTCCCAAATTCCTACTATAGTTCATTCTATTTACATAATACTCATTGTATGATAATCATTGACCTAATTACCAAGTTTCTTCCCCAAAATAAAGTTTAAGTTAAGTTCGTCTCCAAAGGAGGAACCTTTGGTGACCAAAATTTTATCCTTCCTTTTTCGCTTGGTTTCTTGCCAAATTCCTACTATAGTTCATTCTATTTATGTAATACTCATTGTGTGATGATTATGGACCTAATTAACAAGTTACTTCACCATAATAAAGTTTAAGTTAAGTTCGTCTCCAAAGGAGGAACCTTTGGTGACCAAAAGTTTATCCTTCCTTTTTCGCTTGGATTCTTGCCATATTCCTACTATAGTTCATTCTATTTATGTAATACTAATTGTATGATGATTATTGACCTAATTAACAAGTTACTTCCCGATAATAAAGTTTAACTTAAGTTCGTCTCCAAAGTAGGAACCTTTGGTGACCAAAATTTTATCCTACCTTTTTGGCTTGGTTTCTTCCCAAATTCCTACTATAGTTCATTCTATTTATGTAATACTCATTGTATGATGTTTATAAACCTAATTAACAAGTTACTTTCCGATAATAAAGTTTAACTTAAGTTCGTCTCGAAAGTAGGAACCTTTGGTGACCAAAAGTTTATCCTTCCTTTTTCGCTTGGATTCTTCCCAAATTCCTACTATAGTTCATTCTATTTACATAATACTCATTGTATGATAATCATTGACCTAATTACCAAGTTTCTTCCCCAAAATAAAGTTTAAGTTAAGTTCGTCTCCAAAGGAGGAACCTTTGGTGACCAAAATTTTATCCTTCCTTTTTCGCTTGGTTTCTTGCCAAATTCCTACTATAGTTCATTCTATTTATGTAATACTCATTGTGTGATGATTATGGACCTAATTAACAAGTTACTTCCCCATAATAAAGTTTAACTTAAGTTCGTCTCCAAAGGAGGAACCTTTGGTGACCAAAAGTTTATCCTTCCTTTTTCGCTGGGATTCTTCCCAAATTCCTACTATAGTTCATTCTATTTACGTAATACTCATTGTATGATGATTATTGACCTAATTAACAAGTTACTTTCCCAAAATAAAGTTTAAGTTAAGTTCGTCTCCAAAGGAGGAACCTTTGGTGACCAAAATTTTATCCATCCTTTTTCGCTTGGTTTCTTGCCAAATTCCTACTATAGTTCATTCTATTTATGTAATACTAATTGTATGATGATTATTGACCTAATTAACAAGTTAGTTCCCGATAATAAAGTTTAACTTAAGTTCGTCTCCAAAGGAGGAACCTTTGGTGACCAAAATTTTATCCATCCTTTTTCGCTTGGTTTCTTGCCAAATTCCTACTATAGTTCATTCTATTTATGTAATACTAATTGTATGATGATTATTGACCTAATTAACAAGTTAGTTCAGGATAATAAAGTTTAACTTAAGTTCGTCTCCAAAGTAGGAACCTTTGGTGACCAAAATTTTATCCTACCTTTTTGGCTTGGTTTCTTCCCAAATTCCTACTATAGTTCATTCTATTTATGTAATACTCATTGTATGATGTTTATGGACCTAATTAACAAGTTACTTTCCGATAATAAAGTTTAACTTAAGTTCGTCTCCAAAGTAGGAACCTTTGGTGACCAAAAGTTTATCCTTCCTTTTTCGCTTGGATTCTTCCCAAATTCCTACTATAGTTCATTCTATTTACATAATACTCATTGTATGATAATCATTGACCTAATTACCAAGTTTCTTCCCCAAAATAAAGTTTAAGTTAAGTTCGTCTCCAAAGGAGGAACCTTTGGTGACCAAAATTTTATCCTTCCTTTTTCGCTTGGTTTCTTGCCAAATTCCTACTATAGTTCATTCTATTTATGTAATACTCATTGTGTGATGATTATGGACCTAATTAACAAGTTACTTCCCCATAATAAAGTTTAACTTAAGTTCGTCTCCAAAGGAGGAACCTTTGGTGACCAAAAGTTTATCCTTCCTTTTTCGCTGGGATTCTTCCCAAATTCCTACTATAGTTCATTCTATTTACGTAATACTCATTGTATGATGATTATTGACCTAATTAACAAGTTACTTTCCCAAAATAAAGTTTAAGTTAAGTTCGTCTCCAAAGGAGGAACCTTTGGTGACCAAAATTTTATCCATCCTTTTTCGCTTGGTTTCTTGCCAAATTCCTACTATAGTTCATTCTATTTATGTAATACTAATTGTATGATGATTATTGACCTAATTAACAAGTTAGTTCCCGATAATAAAGTTTAACTTAAGTTCGTCTCCAAAGGAGGAACCTTTGGTGACCAAAATTTTATCCATCCTTTTTCGCTTGGTTTCTTGCCAAATTCCTACTATAGTTCATTCTATTTATGTAATACTAATTGTATGATGATTATTGACCTAATTAACAAGTTAGTTCAGGATAATAAAGTTTAACTTAAGTTCGTCTCCAAAGTAGGAACCTTTGGTGACCAAAATTTTATCCTACCTTTTTGGCTTGGTTTCTTCCCAAATTCCTACTATAGTTCATTCTATTTATGTAATACTCATTGTATGATGTTTATGGACCTAATTAACAAGTTACTTTCCGATAATAAAGTTTAACTTAAGTTCGTCTCCAAAGTAGGAACCTTTGGTGACCAAAAGTTTATCCTTCCTTTTTCGCTTGGATTCTTCCCAAATTCCTACTATAGTTCATTCTATTTACATAATACTCATTGTATGATAATCATTGACCTAATTACCAAGTTTCTTCCCCAAAATAAAGTTTAAGTTAAGTTCGTCTCCAAAGGAGGAACCTTTGGTGACCAAAATTTTATCCTTCCTTTTTCGCTTGGTTTCTTGCCAAATTCCTACTATAGTTCATTCTATTTATGTAATACTCATTGTGTGATGATTATGGACCTAATTAACAAGTTACTTCACCATAATAAAGTTTAAGTTAAGTTCGTCTCCAAAGGAGGAACCTTTGGTGACCAAAAGTTTATCCTTCCTTTTTCGCTTGGATTCTTGCCAAATTCCTACTATAGTTCATTCTATTTATGTAATACTAATTGTATGATGATTATTGACCTAATTAACAAGTTACTTCCCGATAATAAAGTTTAACTTAAGTTCGTCTCCAAAGTAGGAACCTTTGGTGACCAAAATTTTATCCTACCTTTTTGGCTTGGTTTCTTCCCAAATTCCTACTATAGTTCATTCTCTTTATGTAATACTCGTTGTATGATGATTATGGACCTAATTAACAAGTTACTTCCCCATAATAAAGTTTAACGTAAGTTCGTCTCCAAAGGAGGAACCTTTGGTGACCAAAATTTTATCCTACCTTTTTGGCTTGGTTTCTTCCCAAATTCCTACTATAGTTCATTCTATTTATGTAATACTCATTGTATGATGATTATGGACCTAATTAACAAGTTACTTCCCCATAATAAAGTTTAAGTTATGTTCGTCTCCAAAGGAGGAATCTTTGTTGACCAAAATTTTATCCTTCCTTTTTCGCTTGGTTTCTTGCCAAATTCCTACTATAGTTCATTCTATTTATGTAATACTCATTGTATGATGATTATGGACCTAATTAACAAGTTACTTTCCGATAATAAAGTTTAACTTAAGTTCGTCTCCAAAGGAGGAGCCTTTGGTGACTAAAAGTTTATCCTTCCTTTTTCGCTTGGATTCTTCCCAAATTCCTACTATAGTTCATTCTATTTAAGTAATACTAATTGTGTGATGTTTATGGACCTAATTAACAAGTTACTTTCCGATAATAAAGTTTAACTTAAGTTCGTCTCCAAAGGAGGAACCTTTGGTGACCAAAAGTTTATCCTTCCTTTTTCGCTTGGATTCTTCCCAAATTCCTACTATAGTTCATTCTATTTACGTAATACTCATTGTATGATGATTATTGACCTAATTAACAAGTTACTTTCCCAAAATAAAGTTTAAGTTAAGTTCGTCTCCAAAGGAGGAACCTTTGGTGACCAAAATTTTATCCATCCTTTTTCGCTTGGTTTCTTGCCAAATTCCTACTATAGTTCATTCTATTTATGTAATACTAATTGTATGATGATTATTGACCTAATTAACAAGTTAGTTCCCGATAATAAAGTTTAACTTAAGTTCGTCTCCAAAGTAGGAACCTTTGGTGACCAAAATTTTATCCTACCTTTTTGGCTTGGTTTCTTCCCAAATTCCTACTATAGTTCATTCTCTTTATGTAATACTCGTTGTATGATGATTATGGACCTAATTAACAAGTTACTTCCCCATAATAAAGTTTAACGTAAGTTCGTCTCCAAAGGAGGAACCTTTGGTGACCAAAATTTTATCCTACCTTTTTGGCTTGGTTTCTTCCCAAATTCCTACTATAGTTCATTCTATTTATGTAATACTCATTGTATGATGATTATGGACCTAATTAACAAGTTACTTCCCAATAATAAAGTTTAAGTTAAGTTCGTCTCCAAAGGAGGAACCTTTGGTGACCAAAATTTTATCCTACCTTTTTGGCTTGGTTTCTTCCCAAATTCCTACTATAGTTCATTCTATTTATGTAATACTCATTGTATGATGTTTATGGACCTAATTAACAAGTTACTTTCCGATAATATAGTTTAACTTAAGTTCGTCTCCAAAGTAGGAACCTTTGGTGACCAAAAGTTTATCCTTCCTTTTTCGCTTGGATTCTTCCCAAATTCCTACTATAGTTCATTCTATTTATGTAATACTAATTGTATAATGATTATTGACCTAATTAACAAGTTACTTCCCGATAATAAAGTTTAACTTAAGTTCGTCTCCAAAGTAGGAACCTTTGGTGACCAAAATTTTATCCTACCTTTTTGGCTTGGTTTCTTCCCAAATTCCTACTATAGTTCATTCTATTTATGTAATACTCATTGTATGATGTTTATGGACCTAATTAACAAGTTACTTTCCGATAATAAAGTTTAACTTAAGTTCGTCTCCAAAGTAGGAACCTTTGGTGACCAAAAGTTTATCCTTCCTTTTTCGCTTGGATTCTTCCCAAATTCCTACTATAGTTCATTCTATTTACATAATACTCATTGTATGATAATCATTGACCTAATTACCAAGTTTCTTCCCCAAAATAAAGTTTAAGTTAAGTTCGTCTCCAAAGGAGGAACCTTTGGTGACCAAAATTTTATCCTTCCTTTTTCGCTTGGTTTCTTGCCAAATTCCTACTATAGTTCATTCTATTTATGTAATACTCATTGTGTGATGATTATGGACCTAATTAACAAGTTACTTCACCATAATAAAGTTTAAGTTAAGTTCGTCTCCAAAGGAGGAACCTTTGGTGACCAAAAGTTTATCCTTCCTTTTTCGCTTGGATTCTTGCCAAATTCCTACTATAGTTCATTCTATTTATGTAATACTAATTGTATGATGATTATTGACCTAATTAACAAGTTACTTCCCGATAATAAAGTTTAACTTAAGTTCGTCTCCAAAGTAGGAACCTTTGGTGACCAAAATTTTATCCTACCTTTTTGGCTTGGTTTCTTCCCAAATTCCTACTATAGTTCATTCTATTTATGTAATACTCATTGTATGATGTTTATAAACCTAATTAACAAGTTACTTTCCGATAATAAAGTTTAACTTAAGTTCGTCTCGAAAGTAGGAACCTTTGGTGACCAAAAGTTTATCCTTCCTTTTTCGCTTGGATTCTTCCCAAATTCCTACTATAGTTCATTCTATTTACATAATACTCATTGTATGATAATCATTGACCTAATTACCAAGTTTCTTCCCCAAAATAAAGTTTAAGTTAAGTTCGTCTCCAAAGGAGGAACCTTTGGTGACCAAAATTTTATCCTTCCTTTTTCGCTTGGTTTCTTGCCAAATTCCTACTATAGTTCATTCTATTTATGTAATACTCATTGTGTGATGATTATGGACCTAATTAACAAGTTACTTCCCCATAATAAAGTTTAACTTAAGTTCGTCTCCAAAGGAGGAACCTTTGGTGACCAAAAGTTTATCCTTCCTTTTTCGCTGGGATTCTTCCCAAATTCCTACTATAGTTCATTCTATTTACGTAATACTCATTGTATGATGATTATTGACCTAATTAACAAGTTACTTTCCCAAAATAAAGTTTAAGTTAAGTTCGTCTCCAAAGGAGGAACCTTTGGTGACCAAAATTTTATCCATCCTTTTTCGCTTGGTTTCTTGCCAAATTCCTACTATAGTTCATTCTATTTATGTAATACTAATTGTATGATGATTATTGACCTAATTAACAAGTTAGTTCCCGATAATAAAGTTTAACTTAAGTTCGTCTCCAAAGGAGGAACCTTTGGTGACCAAAATTTTATCCATCCTTTTTCGCTTGGTTTCTTGCCAAATTCCTACTATAGTTCATTCTATTTATGTAATACTAATTGTATGATGATTATTGACCTAATTAACAAGTTAGTTCAGGATAATAAAGTTTAACTTAAGTTCGTCTCCAAAGTAGGAACCTTTGGTGACCAAAATTTTATCCTACCTTTTTGGCTTGGTTTCTTCCCAAATTCCTACTATAGTTCATTCTATTTATGTAATACTCATTGTATGATGTTTATGGACCTAATTAACAAGTTACTTTCCGATAATAAAGTTTAACTTAAGTTCGTCTCCAAAGTAGGAACCTTTGGTGACCAAAAGTTTATCCTTCCTTTTTCGCTTGGATTCTTCCCAAATTCCTACTATAGTTCATTCTATTTACATAATACTCATTGTATGATAATCATTGACCTAATTACCAAGTTTCTTCCCCAAAATAAAGTTTAAGTTAAGTTCGTCTCCAAAGGAGGAACCTTTGGTGACCAAAATTTTATCCTTCCTTTTTCGCTTGGTTTCTTGCCAAATTCCTACTATAGTTCATTCTATTTATGTAATACTCATTGTGTGATGATTATGGACCTAATTAACAAGTTACTTCACCATAATAAAGTTTAAGTTAAGTTCGTCTCCAAAGGAGGAACCTTTGGTGACCAAAAGTTTATCCTTCCTTTTTCGCTTGGATTCTTGCCAAATTCCTACTATAGTTCATTCTATTTATGTAATACTAATTGTATGATGATTATTGACCTAATTAACAAGTTACTTCCCGATAATAAAGTTTAACTTAAGTTCGTCTCCAAAGTAGGAACCTTTGGTGACCAAAATTTTATCCTACCTTTTTGGCTTGGTTTCTTCCCAAATTCCTACTATAGTTCATTCTCTTTATGTAATACTCGTTGTATGATGATTATGGACCTAATTAACAAGTTACTTCCCCATAATAAAGTTTAACGTAAGTTCGTCTCCAAAGGAGGAACCTTTGGTGACCAAAATTTTATCCTACCTTTTTGGCTTGGTTTCTTCCCAAATTCCTACTATAGTTCATTCTATTTATGTAATACTCATTGTATGATGATTATGGACCTAATTAACAAGTTACTTCCCCATAATAAAGTTTAAGTTATGTTCGTCTCCAAAGGAGGAATCTTTGTTGACCAAAATTTTATCCTTCCTTTTTCGCTTGGTTTCTTGCCAAATTCCTACTATAGTTCATTCTATTTATGTAATACTCATTGTATGATGATTATGGACCTAATTAACAAGTTACTTTCCGATAATAAAGTTTAACTTAAGTTCGTCTCCAAAGGAGGAGCCTTTGGTGACTAAAAGTTTATCCTTCCTTTTTCGCTTGGATTCTTCCCAAATTCCTACTATAGTTCATTCTATTTAAGTAATACTAATTGTGTGATGTTTATGGACCTAATTAACAAGTTACTTTCCGATAATAAAGTTTAACTTAAGTTCGTCTCCAAAGGAGGAACCTTTGGTGACCAAAAGTTTATCCTTCCTTTTTCGCTTGGATTCTTCCCAAATTCCTACTATAGTTCATTCTATTTACGTAATACTCATTGTATGATGATTATTGACCTAATTAACAAGTTACTTTCCCAAAATAAAGTTTAAGTTAAGTTCGTCTCCAAAGGAGGAACCTTTGGTGACCAAAATTTTATCCATCCTTTTTCGCTTGGTTTCTTGCCAAATTCCTACTATAGTTCATTCTATTTATGTAATACTAATTGTATGATGATTATTGACCTAATTAACAAGTTAGTTCCCGATAATAAAGTTTAACTTAAGTTCGTCTCCAAAGTAGGAACCTTTGGTGACCAAAATTTTATCCTACCTTTTTGGCTTGGTTTCTTCCCAAATTCCTACTATAGTTCATTCTCTTTATGTAATACTCGTTGTATGATGATTATGGACCTAATTAACAAGTTACTTCCCCATAATAAAGTTTAACGTAAGTTCGTCTCCAAAGGAGGAACCTTTGGTGACCAAAATTTTATCCTACCTTTTTGGCTTGGTTTCTTCCCAAATTCCTACTATAGTTCGTTCTATTTATGTAATACTCATTGTATGATGATTATGGACCTAATTAACAAGTTACTTCCCAATAATAAAGTTTAAGTTAAGTTCGTCTCCAAAGGAGGAACCTTTGGTGACCAAAATTTTATCCTACCTTTTTGGCTTGGTTTCTTCCCAAATTCCTACTATAGTTCATTCTATTTATGTAATACTCATTGTATGATGTTTATGGACCTAATTAACAAGTTACTTTCCGATAATATAGTTTAACTTAAGTTCGTCTCCAAAGTAGGAACCTTTGGTGACCAAAAGTTTATCCTTCCTTTTTCGCTTGGATTCTTCCCAAATTCCTACTATAGTTCATTCTATTTATGTAATACTAATTGTATAATGATTATTGACCTAATTAACAAGTTACTTCCCGATAATAAAGTTTAACTTAAGTTCGTCTCCAAAGTAGGAACCTTTGGTGACCAAAATTTTATCCTACCTTTTTGGCTTGGTTTCTTCCCAAATTCCTACTATAGTTCATTCTATTTATGTAATACTCATTGTATGATGTTTATGGACCTAATTAACAAGTTACTTTCCGATAATAAAGTTTAACTTAAGTTCGTCTCCAAAGTAGGAACCTTTGGTGACCAAAAGTTTATCCTTCCTTTTTCGCTTGGATTCTTCCCAAATTCCTACTATAGTTCATTCTATTTACATAATACTCATTGTATGATAATCATTGACCTAATTACCAAGTTTCTTCCCCAAAATAAAGTTTAAGTTAAGTTCGTCTCCAAAGGAGGAACCTTTGGTGACCAAAATTTTATCCTTCCTTTTTCGCTTGGTTTCTTGCCAAATTCCTACTATAGTTCATTCTATTTATGTAATACTCATTGTGTGATGATTATGGACCTAATTAACAAGTTACTTCACCATAATAAAGTTTAAGTTAAGTTCGTCTCCAAAGGAGGAACCTTTGGTGACCAAAAGTTTATCCTTCCTTTTTCGCTTGGATTCTTGCCAAATTCCTACTATAGTTCATTCTATTTATGTAATACTAATTGTATGATGATTATTGACCTAATTAACAAGTTACTTCCCGATAATAAAGTTTAACTTAAGTTCGTCTCCAAAGTAGGAACCTTTGGTGACCAAAATTTTATCCTACCTTTTTGGCTTGGTTTCTTCCCAAATTCCTACTATAGTTCATTCTATTTATGTAATACTCATTGTATGATGTTTATAAACCTAATTAACAAGTTACTTTCCGATAATAAAGTTTAACTTAAGTTCGTCTCGAAAGTAGGAACCTTTGGTGACCAAAAGTTTATCCTTCCTTTTTCGCTTGGATTCTTCCCAAATTCCTACTATAGTTCATTCTATTTACATAATACTCATTGTATGATAATCATTGACCTAATTACCAAGTTTCTTCCCCAAAATAAAGTTTAAGTTAAGTTCGTCTCCAAAGGAGGAACCTTTGGTGACCAAAATTTTATCCTTCCTTTTTCGCTTGGTTTCTTGCCAAATTCCTACTATAGTTCATTCTATTTATGTAATACTCATTGTGTGATGATTATGGACCTAATTAACAAGTTACTTCCCCATAATAAAGTTTAACTTAAGTTCGTCTCCAAAGGAGGAACCTTTGGTGACCAAAAGTTTATCCTTCCTTTTTCGCTGGGATTCTTCCCAAATTCCTACTATAGTTCATTCTATTTACGTAATACTCATTGTATGATGATTATTGACCTAATTAACAAGTTACTTTCCCAAAATAAAGTTTAAGTTAAGTTCGTCTCCAAAGGAGGAACCTTTGGTGACCAAAATTTTATCCATCCTTTTTCGCTTGGTTTCTTGCCAAATTCCTACTATAGTTCATTCTATTTATGTAATACTAATTGTATGATGATTATTGACCTAATTAACAAGTTAGTTCCCGATAATAAAGTTTAACTTAAGTTCGTCTCCAAAGGAGGAACCTTTGGTGACCAAAATTTTATCCATCCTTTTTCGCTTGGTTTCTTGCCAAATTCCTACTATAGTTCATTCTATTTATGTAATACTAATTGTATGATGATTATTGACCTAATTAACAAGTTAGTTCAGGATAATAAAGTTTAACTTAAGTTCGTCTCCAAAGTAGGAACCTTTGGTGACCAAAATTTTATCCTACCTTTTTGGCTTGGTTTCTTCCCAAATTCCTACTATAGTTCATTCTATTTATGTAATACTCATTGTATGATGTTTATGGACCTAATTAACAAGTTACTTTCCGATAATAAAGTTTAACTTAAGTTCGTCTCCAAAGTAGGAACCTTTGGTGACCAAAAGTTTATCCTTCCTTTTTCGCTTGGATTCTTCCCAAATTCCTACTATAGTTCATTCTATTTACATAATACTCATTGTATGATAATCATTGACCTAATTACCAAGTTTCTTCCCCAAAATAAAGTTTAAGTTAAGTTCGTCTCCAAAGGAGGAACCTTTGGTGACCAAAATTTTATCCTTCCTTTTTCGCTTGGTTTCTTGCCAAATTCCTACTATAGTTCATTCTATTTATGTAATACTCATTGTGTGATGATTATGGACCTAATTAACAAGTTACTTCACCATAATAAAGTTTAAGTTAAGTTCGTCTCCAAAGGAGGAACCTTTGGTGACCAAAAGTTTATCCTTCCTTTTTCGCTTGGATTCTTGCCAAATTCCTACTATAGTTCATTCTATTTATGTAATACTAATTGTATGATGATTATTGACCTAATTAACAAGTTACTTCCCGATAATAAAGTTTAACTTAAGTTCGTCTCCAAAGTAGGAACCTTTGGTGACCAAAATTTTATCCTACCTTTTTGGCTTGGTTTCTTCCCAAATTCCTACTATAGTTCATTCTATTTATGTAATACTCATTGTATGATGTTTATAAACCTAATTAACAAGTTACTTTCCGATAATAAAGTTTAACTTAAGTTCGTCTCGAAAGTAGGAACCTTTGGTGACCAAAAGTTTATCCTTCCTTTTTCGCTTGGATTCTTCCCAAATTCCTACTATAGTTCATTCTATTTACATAATACTCATTGTATGATAATCATTGACCTAATTACCAAGTTTCTTCCCCAAAATAAAGTTTAAGTTAAGTTCGTCTCCAAAGGAGGAACCTTTGGTGACCAAAATTTTATCCTTCCTTTTTCGCTTGGTTTCTTGCCAAATTCCTACTATAGTTCATTCTATTTATGTAATACTCATTGTGTGATGATTATGGACCTAATTAACAAGTTACTTCCCCATAATAAAGTTTAACTTAAGTTCGTCTCCAAAGGAGGAACCTTTGGTGACCAAAAGTTTATCCTTCCTTTTTCGCTGGGATTCTTCCCAAATTCCTACTATAGTTCATTCTATTTACGTAATACTCATTGTATGATGATTATTGACCTAATTAACAAGTTACTTTCCCAAAATAAAGTTTAAGTTAAGTTCGTCTCCAAAGGAGGAACCTTTGGTGACCAAAATTTTATCCATCCTTTTTCGCTTGGTTTCTTGCCAAATTCCTACTATAGTTCATTCTATTTATGTAATACTAATTGTATGATGATTATTGACCTAATTAACAAGTTAGTTCCCGATAATAAAGTTTAACTTAAGTTCGTCTCCAAAGGAGGAACCTTTGGTGACCAAAATTTTATCCATCCTTTTTCGCTTGGTTTCTTGCCAAATTCCTACTATAGTTCATTCTATTTATGTAATACTAATTGTATGATGATTATTGACCTAATTAACAAGTTAGTTCAGGATAATAAAGTTTAACTTAAGTTCGTCTCCAAAGTAGGAACCTTTGGTGACCAAAATTTTATCCTACCTTTTTGGCTTGGTTTCTTCCCAAATTCCAACTATAGTTCATTCTCTTTATGTAATACTCGTTGTATGATGATTATGGACCTAATTAACAAGTTACTTCCCCATAATAAAGTTTAACGTAAGTTCGTCTCCAAAGGAGGAACCTTTGGTGACCAAAATATTATCCTACCTTTTTGGCTTGGTTTCTTCCCAAATTCCTACTATAGTTCATTCTATTTATGTAATACTCATTGTATGATGATTATGGACCTAATTAACAAGTTACTTCCCAATAATAAAGTTTAAGTTAAGTTCGTCTCCAAAGGAGGAACCTTTGGTGACCAAAATTTTATCCTTCCTTTTTCGCTTGGTTGCTTGCCAAATTCCTACTATAGTTCATTCTATTTATGTAATACTCATTGTGTGATGATTATGGACCTAATTAACAAGTTACTTCCACAAAATAAAGTTTAAGTTAAGTTCGTCTCCAAAGGAGGAACCTTTGGTGACCAAAAGTTTATCCTTTATTTTTCGCTTGGATTCTTGCCAAATTCCTACTATAGTTCATTCTATTTAAGTAATACTAATTGTGTGATGTTTATGGACCTAATTAACAAGTTACTTTCCGATAATAAAGTTTAACTTAAGTTCGTCTCCAAAGTAGGAACCTTTGGTGACCAAAAGTTTATCCTTCCTTTTTCGCTTGGATTCTTCCCAAATTCCTACTATAGTTCATTCTATTTACGTAATACTCATTGTATGATAATCATTGACCTAATTACCAAGTTACTTCCCCAAAATAAAGTTTAAGTTAAGTTCGTCTCCAAAGGAGGAACCTTTGGTGACCAAAATTTTATCCTTCCTTTTTCGCTTGGTTTCTTGCCAAATTCCTACTATAGTCATTCTATTTATGTAATACTCATTGTGTGATGATTATGGACCTAATTAACAAGTTACTTCCCCATAATAAAGTTTAAGTTAAGTTCGTCTCCAAAGGAGGAACCTTTGGTGACCAAAAGTTTATCCTTCCTTTTTCGCTTGGATTCTTGCCAAATTCCTACTATAGTTCATTCTATTTATGTAATACTAATTGTATGATGATTATTGACCTAATTAACAAGTTACTTCCCGATAATAAAGTTTAACTTAAGTTCGTCTCCAAAGTAGGAACCTTTGGTGACCAAAATTTTATCCTACCTTTTTGGCTTGGTTTCTTCCCAAATTCCTACTATAGTTCATTCTATTTATGTAATACTCATTGTATGATGTTTATGGACCTAATTAACAAGTTACTTTCCGATAATAAAGTTTAACTTAAGTTCGTCTCCAAAGTAGGAACCTTTGGTGACCAAAAGTTTATCCTTCCTTTTTCGCTTGGATTCTTCCCAAATTCCTACTATAGTTCATTCTATTTATGTAATACTAATTGTATGATGATTATTGACCTAATTAACAAGTTACTTCCCGATAATAAAGTTTAACTTAAGTTCGTCTCCAAAGTAGGAACCTTTGGTGACCAAAATTTTATCCTACCTTTTTGGCTTGGTTTCTTCCCAAATTCCTACTATAGTTCATTCTATTTATGTAATACTCATTGTATGATGTTTATGGACCTAATTAACAAGTTACTTTCCGATAATAAAGTTTAACTTAAGTTCGTCTCCAAAGTAGGAACCTTTGGTGACCAAAAGTTTATCCTTCCTTTTTCGCTTGGATTCTTCCCAAATTCCTACTATAGTTCATTCTATTTACATAATACTCATTGTATGATAATCATTGACCTAATTACCAAGTTTCTTCCCCAAAATAAAGTTTAAGTTAAGTTCGTCTCCAAAGGAGGAACCTTTGGTGACCAAAATTTTATCCTTCCTTTTTCGCTTGGTTTCTTGCCAAATTCCTACTATAGTTCATTCTATTTATGTAATACTCATTGTGTGATGATTATGGACCTAATTAACAAGTTACTTCACCATAATAAAGTTTAAGTTAAGTTCGTCTCCAAAGGAGGAACCTTTGGTGACCAAAAGTTTATCCTTCCTTTTTCGCTTGGATTCTTGCCAAATTCCTACTATAGTTCATTCTATTTATGTAATACTAATTGTATGATGATTATTGACCTAATTAACAAGTTACTTCCCGATAATAAAGTTTAACTTAAGTTCGTCTCCAAAGTAGGAACCTTTGGTGACCAAAATTTTATCCTACCTTTTTGGCTTGGTTTCTTCCCAAATTCCTACTATAGTTCATTCTATTTATGTAATACTCATTGTATGATGTTTATAAACCTAATTAACAAGTTACTTTCCGATAATAAAGTTTAACTTAAGTTCGTCTCGAAAGTAGGAACCTTTGGTGACCAAAAGTTTATCCTTCCTTTTTCGCTTGGATTCTTCCCAAATTCCTACTATAGTTCATTCTATTTACATAATACTCATTGTATGATAATCATTGACCTAATTACCAAGTTTCTTCCCCAAAATAAAGTTTAAGTTAAGTTCGTCTCCAAAGGAGGAACCTTTGGTGACCAAAATTTTATCCTTCCTTTTTCGCTTGGTTTCTTGCCAAATTCCTACTATAGTTCATTCTATTTATGTAATACTCATTGTGTGATGATTATGGACCTAATTAACAAGTTACTTCCCCATAATAAAGTTTAACTTAAGTTCGTCTCCAAAGGAGGAACCTTTGGTGACCAAAATTTTATCCTACCTTTTTGGCTTGGTTTCTTCCCAAATTCCAACTATAGTTCATTCTCTTTATGTAATACTCGTTGTATGATGATTATGGACCTAATTAACAAGTTACTTCCCCATAATAAAGTTTAACGTAAGTTCGTCTCCAAAGGAGGAACCTTTGGTGACCAAAATTTTATCCTACCTTTTTGGCTTGGTTTCTTCCCAAATTCCTACTATAGTTCATTCTATTTATGTAATACTCATTGTATGATGATTATGGACCTAATTAACAAGTTACTTCCCAATAATAAAGTTTAAGTTAAGTTCGTCTCCAAAGGAGGAACCTTTGGTGACCAAAATTTTATCCTTCCTTTTTCGCTTGGTTGCTTGCCAAATTCCTACTATAGTTCATTCTATTTATGTAATACTCATTGTGTGATGATTATGGACCTAATTAACAAGTTACTTCCACAAAATAAAGTTTAAGTTAAGTTCGTCTCCAAAGGAGGAACCTTTGGTGACCAAAAGTTTATCCTTTATTTTTCGCTTGGATTCTTGCCAAATTCCTACTATAGTTCATTCTATTTAAGTAATACTAATTGTGTGATGTTTATGGACCTAATTAACAAGTTACTTTCCGATAATAAAGTTTAACTTAAGTTCGTCTCCAAAGTAGGAACCTTTGGTGACCAAAAGTTTATCCTTCCTTTTTCGCTTGGATTCTTCCCAAATTCCTACTATAGTTCATTCTATTTACGTAATACTCATTGTATGATAATCATTGACCTAATTACCAAGTTACTTCCCCAAAATAAAGTTTAAGTTAAGTTCGTCTCCAAAGGAGGAACCTTTGGTGACCAAAATTTTATCCTTCCTTTTTCGCTTGGTTTCTTGCCAAATTCCTACTATAGTCATTCTATTTATGTAATACTCATTGTGTGATGATTATGGACCTAATTAACAAGTTACTTCCACATAATAAAGTTTAAGTTAAGTTCGTCTCCAAAGGAGGAACCTTTGGTGACCAAAAGTTTATCCTTCCTTTTTCGCTTGGATTCTTGCCAAATTCCTACTATAGTTCATTCTATTTATGTAATACTAATTGTATGATGATTATTGACCTAATTAACAAGTTACTTCCCGATAATAAAGTTTAACTTAAGTTCGTCTCCAAAGTAGGAACCTTTGGTGACCAAAATTTTATCCTACCTTTTTGGCTTGGTTTCTTCCCAAATTCCTACTATAGTTCATTCTATTTATGTAATACTCATTGTATGATGTTTATGGACCTAATTAACAAGTTACTTTCCGATAATAAAGTTTAACTTAAGTTCGTCTCCAAAGTAGGAACCTTTGGTGACCAAAAGTTTATCCTTCCTTTTTCGCTTGGATTCTTCCCAAATTCCTACTATAGTTCATTCTATTTATGTAATACTAATTGTATGATGATTATTGACCTAATTAACAAGTTAGTTCCCGATAATAAAGTTTAACTTAAGTTCGTCTCCAAAGTAGGAACCTTTGGTGACCAAAATTTTATCCTACCTTTTTGGCTTGGTTTCTTCCCAAATTCCTACTATAGTTCATTCTCTTTATGTAATACTCGTTGTATGATGATTATGGACCTAATTAACAAGTTACTTCCCCATAATAAAGTTTAACGTAAGTTCGTCTCCAAAGGAGGAACCTTTGGTGACCAAAATTTTATCCTACCTTTTTGGCTTGGTTTCTTCCCAAATTCCTACTATAGTTCATTCTATTTATGTAATACTCATTGTATGATGATTATGGACCTAATTAACAAGTTACTTCCCAATAATAAAGTTTAAGTTAAGTTCGTCTCCAAAGGAGGAACCTTTGGTGACCAAAATTTTATCCTACCTTTTTGGCTTGGTTTCTTCCCAAATTCCTACTATAGTTCATTCTATTTATGTAATACTCATTGTATGATGTTTATGGACCTAATTAACAAGTTACTTTCCGATAATATAGTTTAACTTAAGTTCGTCTCCAAAGTAGGAACCTTTGGTGACCAAAAGTTTATCCTTCCTTTTTCGCTTGGATTCTTCCCAAATTCCTACTATAGTTCATTCTATTTATGTAATACTAATTGTATGATGATTATTGACCTAATTAACAAGTTACTTCCCGATAATAAAGTTTAACTTAAGTTCGTCTCCAAAGTAGGAACCTTTGGTGACCAAAATTTTATCCTACCTTTTTGGCTTGGTTTCTTCCCAAATTCCTACTATAGTTCATTCTATTTATGTAATACTCATTGTATGATGTTTATGGACCTAATTAACAAGTTACTTTCCGATAATAAAGTTTAACTTAAGTTCGTCTCCAAAGTAGGAACCTTTGGTGACCAAAAGTTTATCCTTCCTTTTTCGCTTGGATTCTTCCCAAATTCCTACTATAGTTCATTCTATTTACATAATACTCATTGTATGATAATCATTGACCTAATTACCAAGTTTCTTCCCCAAAATAAAGTTTAAGTTAAGTTCGTCTCCAAAGGAGGAACCTTTGGTGACCAAAATTTTATCCTTCCTTTTTCGCTTGGTTTCTTGCCAAATTCCTACTATAGTTCATTCTATTTATGTAATACTCATTGTGTGATGATTATGGACCTAATTAACAAGTTACTTCACCATAATAAAGTTTAAGTTAAGTTCGTCTCCAAAGGAGGAACCTTTGGTGACCAAAAGTTTATCCTTCCTTTTTCGCTTGGATTCTTGCCAAATTCCTACTATAGTTCATTCTATTTATGTAATACTAATTGTATGATGATTATTGACCTAATTAACAAGTTACTTCCCGATAATAAAGTTTAACTTAAGTTCGTCTCCAAAGTAGGAACCTTTGGTGACCAAAATTTTATCCTACCTTTTTGGCTTGGTTTCTTCCCAAATTCCTACTATAGTTCATTCTATTTATGTAATACTCATTGTATGATGTTTATAAACCTAATTAACAAGTTACTTTCCGATAATAAAGTTTAACTTAAGTTCGTCTCGAAAGTAGGAACCTTTGGTGACCAAAAGTTTATCCTTCCTTTTTCGCTTGGATTCTTCCCAAATTCCTACTATAGTTCATTCTATTTACATAATACTCATTGTATGATAATCATTGACCTAATTACCAAGTTTCTTCCCCAAAATAAAGTTTAAGTTAAGTTCGTCTCCAAAGGAGGAACCTTTGGTGACCAAAATTTTATCCTTCCTTTTTCGCTTGGTTTCTTGCCAAATTCCTACTATAGTTCATTCTATTTATGTAATACTCATTGTGTGATGATTATGGACCTAATTAACAAGTTACTTCCCCATAATAAAGTTTAACTTAAGTTCGTCTCCAAAGGAGGAACCTTTGGTGACCAAAAGTTTATCCTTCCTTTTTCGCTGGGATTCATCCCAAATTCCTACTATAGTTCATTCTATTTACGTAATACTCATTGTATGATGATTATTGACCTAATTAACAAGTTACTTTCCCAAAATAAAGTTTAAGTTAAGTTCGTCTCCAAAGGAGGAACCTTTGGTGACCAAAATTTTATCCATCCTTTTTCGCTTGGTTTCTTGCCAAATTCCTACTATAGTTCATTCTATTTATGTAATACTAATTGTATGATGATTATTGACCTAATTAACAAGTTAGTTCCCGATAATAAAGTTTAACTTAAGTTCGTCTCCAAAGGAGGAACCTTTGGTGACCAAAATTTTATCCATCCTTTTTCGCTTGGTTTCTTGCCAAATTCCTACTATAGTTCATTCTATTTATGTAATACTAATTGTATGATGATTATTGACCTAATTAACAAGTTAGTTCAGGATAATAAAGTTTAACTTAAGTTCGTCTCCAAAGTAGGAACCTTTGGTGACCAAAATTTTATCCTACCTTTTTGGCTTGGTTTCTTCCCAAATTCCAACTATAGTTCATTCTCTTTATGTAATACTCGTTGTATGATGATTATGGACCTAATTAACAAGTTACTTCCCCATAATAAAGTTTAACGTAAGTTCGTCTCCAAAGGAGGAACCTTTGGTGACCAAAATTTTATCCTACCTTTTTGGCTTGGTTTCTTCCCAAATTCCTACTATAGTTCATTCTATTTATGTAATACTCATTGTATGATGATTATGGACCTAATTAACAAGTTACTTCCCAATAATAAAGTTTAAGTTAAGTTCGTCTCCAAAGGAGGAACCTTTGGTGACCAAAATTTTATCCTTCCTTTTTCGCTTGGTTGCTTGCCAAATTCCTACTATAGTTCATTCTATTTATGTAATACTCATTGTGTGATGATTATGGACCTAATTAACAAGTTACTTCCACAAAATAAAGTTTAAGTTAAGTTCGTCTCCAAAGGAGGAACCTTTGGTGACCAAAAGTTTATCCTTTATTTTTCGCTTGGATTCTTGCCAAATTCCTACTATAGTTCATTCTATTTAAGTAATACTAATTGTGTGATGTTTATGGACCTAATTAACAAGTTACTTTCCGATAATAAAGTTTAACTTAAGTTCGTCTCCAAAGTAGGAACCTTTGGTGACCAAAAGTTTATCCTTCCTTTTTCGCTTGGATTCTTCCCAAATTCCTACTATAGTTCATTCTATTTACGTAATACTCATTGTATGATAATCATTGACCTAATTACCAAGTTACTTCCCCAAAATAAAGTTTAAGTTAAGTTCGTCTCCAAAGGAGGAACCTTTGGTGACCAAAATTTTATCCTTCCTTTTTCGCTTGGTTTCTTGCCAAATTCCTACTATAGTCATTCTATTTATGTAATACTCATTGTGTGATGATTATGGACCTAATTAACAAGTTACTTCCCCATAATAAAGTTTAAGTTAAGTTCGTCTCCAAAGGAGGAACCTTTGGTGACCAAAAGTTTATCCTTCCTTTTTCGCTTGGATTCTTGCCAAATTCCTACTATAGTTCATTCTATTTATGTAATACTAATTGTATGATGATTATTGACCTAATTAACAAGTTACTTCCCGATAATAAAGTTTAACTTAAGTTCGTCTCCAAAGTAGGAACCTTTGGTGACCAAAATTTTATCCTACCTTTTTGGCTTGGTTTCTTCCCAAATTCCTACTATAGTTCATTCTATTTATGTAATACTCATTGTATGATGTTTATGGACCTAATTAACAAGTTACTTTCCGATAATAAAGTTTAACTTAAGTTCGTCTCCAAAGTAGGAACCTTTGGTGACCAAAAGTTTATCCTTCCTTTTTCGCTTGGATTCTTCCCAAATTCCTACTATAGTTCATTCTATATACATAATACTCATTGTATGATAATCATTGACCTAATTACCAAGTTACTTCCCCAAAATAAAGTTTAAGTTAAGTTCGTCTCCAAAGGAGGAACCTTTGGTGACCAAAATTTTATCCTTCCTTTTTCGCTTGGTTTCTTGCCAAATTCCTACTATAGTTCATTCTATTTATGTAATACTCATTGTGTGATGATTATGGACCTAATTAACAAGTTACTTCCCCATAATAAAGTTTAACTTAAGTTCGTCTCCAAAGGAGGAACATTTGGTGACCAAAAGTTTATCCTTCCTTTTTCGCTGGGATTCTTCCCAAATTCCTACTATAGTTCATTCTATTTACGTAATACTCATTGTATGATGATTATTGACCTAATTAACAAGTTACTTTCCCAAAATAAAGTTTAAGTTAAGTTCGTCTCCAAAGGAGGAACCTTTGGTGACCAAAATTTTATCCATCCTTTTTCGCTTGGTTTCTTGCCAAATTCCTACTATAGTTCATTCTATTTATGTAATACTAATTGTATGATGATTATTGACCTAATTAACAAGTTAGTTCCCGATAATAAAGTTTAACTTAAGTTCGTCTCCAAAGTAGGAACCTTTGGTGACCAAAATTTTATCCTACCTTTTTGGCTTGGTTTCTTCCCAAATTCCAACTATAGTTCATTCTCTTTATGTAATACTCGTTGTATGATGATTATGGACCTAATTAACAAGTTACTTCCCCATAATAAAGTTTAACGTAAGTTCGTCTCCAAAGGAGGAACCTTTGGTGACCAAAATTTTATCCTACCTTTTTGGCTTGGTTTCTTCCCAAATTCCTACTATAGTTCATTCTATTTATGTAATGCTCATTGTATGATGATTATGGACCTAATTAACAAGTTACTTCCCAATAATAAAGTTTAAGTTAAGTTCGTCTCCAAAGGAGGAACCTTTGGTGACCAAAATTTTATCCTTCCTTTTTCGCTTGGTTGCTTGCCAAATTCCTACTATAGTTCATTCTATTTATGTAATACTCATTGTGTGATGATTATGGACCTAATTAACAAGTTACTTCCCCAAAATAAAGTTTAAGTTAAGTTCGTCTCCAAAGGAGGAACCTTTGGTGACCAAAAGTTTATCCTTTATTTTTCGCTTGGATTCTTGCCAAATTCCTACTATAGTTCATTCTATTTAAGTAATACTAATTGTGTGATGTTTATGGACCTAATTAACAAGTTACTTCCCGATAATAAAGTTTAACTTAAGTTCGTCTCCAAAGTAGGAACCTTTGGTGACCAAAATTTTATCCTACCTTTTTGGCTTGGTTTCTTCCCAAATTCCTACTATAGTTCATTCTATTTATGTAATACTCATTGTATGATGTTTATGGACCTAATTAACAAGTTACTTTCCGATAATAAAGTTTAACTTAAGTTCGTCTCCAAAGTAGGAACCTTTGGTGACCAAAAGTTTATCCTTCCTTTTTCGCTTGGATTCTTCCCAAATTCCTACTATAGTTCATTCTATTTACATAATACTCATTGTATGATAATCATTGACCTAATTACCAAGTTTCTTCCCCAAAATAAAGTTTAAGTTAAGTTCGTCTCCAAAGGAGGAACCTTTGGTGACCAAAATTTTATCCTTCCTTTTTCGCTTGGTTTCTTGCCAAATTCCTACTATAGTTCATTCTATTTATGTAATACTCATTGTGTGATGATTATGGACCTAATTAACAAGTTACTTCCCCATAATAAAGTTTAAGTTAAGTTCGTCTCCAAAGGAGGAACCTTTGGTGACCAAAAGTTTATCCTTCCTTTTTCGCTTGGTTTCTTGCCAAATTCCTACTATAGTTCATTCTATTTATGTAATACTAATTGTATGATGATTATTGACCTAATTAACAAGTTAGTTCAGGATAATAAAGTTTAACTTAAGTTCGTCTCCAAAGTAGGAACCTTTGGTGACCAAAATTTTATCCTACCTTTTTGGCTTGGTTTCTTCCCAAATTCCTACTATAGTTCATTCTATTTATGTAATACTCATTGTATGATGTTTATAAACCTAATTAACAAGTTACTTTCCGATAATAAAGTTTAACTTAAGTTCGTCTCCAAAGTAGGAACCTTTGGTGACCAAAAGTTTATCCTTCCTTTTTCGCTTGGATTCTTCCCAAATTCCTACTATAGTTCATTCTATTTACATAATACTCATTGTATGATAATCATTGACCTAATTACCAAGTTTCTTCCCCAAAATAAAGTTTAAGTTAAGTTCGTCTCCAAAGGAGGAACCTTTGGTGACCAAAATTTTATCCTTCCTTTTTCGCTTGGTTTCTTGCCAAATTCCTTCTATAGTTCATTCTATTTATGTAATACTCATTGTGTGATGATTATGGACCTAATTAACAAGTTACTTCCCCATAATAAAGTTTAAGTTAAGTTCGTCTCCAAAGGAGGAACCTTTGGTGACCAAAAGTTTATCCTTCCTTTTTCGCTTGGATTCTTGCCAAATTCCTACTATAGTTCATTCTATTTATGTAATACTAATTGTATGATGATTATTGACCTAATTAACAAGTTACTTCCCGATAATAAAGTTTAACTTAAGTTCGTCTCCAAAGTAGGAACCTTTGGTGACCAAAATTTTATCCTACCTTTTTGGCTTGGTTTCTTCCCAAATTCCTACTATAGTTCATTCTATTTATGTAATACTCATTGTATGATGTTTATAAACCTAATTAACAAGTTACTTTCCGATAATAAAGTTTAACTTAAGTTCGTCTCCAAAGTAGGAACCTTTGGTGACCAAAAGTTTATCCTTCCTTTTTCGCTTGGATTCTTCCCAAATTCCTACTATAGTTCATTCTATTTACATAATACTCATTGTATGATAATCATTGACCTAATTACCAAGTTTCTTCCCCAAAATAAAGTTTAAGTTAAGTTCGTCTCCAAAGGAGGAACCTTTGGTGACCAAAATTTTATCCTTCCTTTTTCGCTTGGTTTCTTGCCAAATTCCTACTATAGTTCATTCTATTTATGTAATACTCATTGTGTGATGATTATGGACCTAATTAACAAGTTACTTCCCCATAATAAAGTTTAACTTAAGTTCGTCTCCAAAGGAGGAACCTTTGGTGACCAAAAGTTTATCCTTCCTTTTTCGCTGGGATTCTTCCCAAATTCCTACTATAGTTCATTCTATTTACGTAATACTCATTGTATGATGATTATTGACCTAATTAACAAGTTACTTTCCCAAAATAAAGTTTAAGTTAAGTTCGTCTCCAAAGGAGGAACCTTTGGTGACCAAAATTTTATCCATCCTTTTTCGCTTGGTTTCTTGCCAAATTCCTACTATAGTTCATTCTATTTATGTAATACTAATTGTATGATGATTATTGACCTAATTAACAAGTTAGTTCCCGATAATAAAGTTTAACTTAAGTTCGTCTCCAAAGGAGGAACCTTTGGTGACCAAAATTTTATCCATCCTTTTTCGCTTGGTTTCTTGCCAAATTCCTACTATAGTTCATTCTATTTATGTAATACTAATTGTATGATGATTATTGACCTAATTAACAAGTTAGTTCAGGATAATAAAGTTTAACTTAAGTTCGTCTCCAAAGTAGGAACCTTTGGTGACCAAAATTTTATCCTACCTTTTTGGCTTGGTTTCTTCCCAAATTCCAACTATAGTTCATTCTCTTTATGTAATACTCGTTGTATGATGATTATGGACCTAATTAACAAGTTACTTCCCCATAATAAAGTTTAACGTAAGTTCGTCTCCAAAGGAGGAACCTTTGGTGACCAAAATTTTATCCTACCTTTTTGGCTTGGTTTCTTCCCAAATTCCTACTATAGTTCATTCTATTTATGTAATACTCATTGTATGATGATTATGGACCTAATTAACAAGTTACTTCCCAATAATAAAGTTTAAGTTAAGTTCGTCTCCAAAGGAGGAACCTTTGGTGACCAAAATTTTATCCTTCCTTTTTCGCTTGGTTGCTTGCCAAATTCCTACTATAGTTCATTCTATTTATGTAATACTCATTGTGTGATGATTATGGACCTAATTAACAAGTTACTTCCCCATAATAAAGTTTAAGTTAAGTTCGTCTCCAAAGGAGGAACCTTTGGTGACCAAAATTTTATCCTACCTTTTTGGCTTGGTTTCTTCCCAAATTCCTACTATCGTTCATTCTATTTATGTAATGCTCATTGTATGATGATTATGGACCTAATTAACAAGTTACTTCCCAATAATAAAGTTTAAGTTAAGTTCGTCTCCAAAGGAGGAACCTTTGGTGACCAAAATTTTATCCTTCCTTTTTCGCTTGGTTGCTTGCCAAATTCCTACTATAGTTCATTCTATTTATGTAATACTCATTGTGTGATGATTATGGACCTAATTACCAAGTTTCTTCCCCAAAATAAAGTTTAAGTTAAGTTCGTCTCCAAAGGAGGAACCTTTGGTGACCAAAATTTTATCCTTCCTTTTTCGCTTGGTTTCTTGCCAAATTCCTACTATAGTTCATTCTATTTATGTAATACTCATTGTGTGATGATTATGGACCTAATTAACAAGTTACTTCCCCATAATAAAGTTTAACTTAAGTTCGTCTCCAAAGGAGGAACCTTTGGTGACCAAAAGTTTATCCTTCCTTTTTCGCTGGGATTCTTCCCAAATTCCTACTATAGTTCATTCTATTTACGTAATACTCATTGTATGATGATTATTGACCTAATTAACAAGTTACTTTCCCAAAATAAAGTTTAAGTTAAGTTCGTCTCCAAAGGAGGAACCTTTGGTGACCAAAATTTTATCCATCCTTTTTCGCTTGGTTTCTTGCCAAATTCCTACTATAGTTCATTCTATTTATGTAATACTAATTGTATGATGATTATTGACCTAATTAACAAGTTAGTTCCCGATAATAAAGTTTAACTTAAGTTCGTCTCCAAAGGAGGAACCTTTGGTGACCAAAATTTTATCCATCCTTTTTCGCTTGGTTTCTTGCCAAATTCCTACTATAGTTCATTCTATTTATGTAATACTAATTGTATGATGATTATTGACCTAATTAACAAGTTAGTTCAGGATAATAAAGTTTAACTTAAGTTCGTCTCCAAAGTAGGAACCTTTGGTGACCAAAATTTTATCCTACCTTTTTGGCTTGGTTTCTTCCCAAATTCCAACTATAGTTCATTCTCTTTATGTAATACTCGTTGTATGATGATTATGGACCTAATTAACAAGTTACTTCCCCATAATAAAGTTTAACGTAAGTTCGTCTCCAAAGGAGGAACCTTTGGTGACCAAAATTTTATCCTACCTTTTTGGCTTGGTTTCTTCCCAAATTCCTACTATAGTTCATTCTATTTATGTAATACTCATTGTATGATGATTATGGACCTAATTAACAAGTTACTTCCCAATAATAAAGTTTAAGTTAAGTTCGTCTCCAAAGGAGGAACCTTTGGTGACCAAAATTTTATCCTTCCTTTTTCGCTTGGTTGCTTGCCAAATTCCTACTATAGTTCATTCTATTTATGTAATACTCATTGTGTGATGATTATGGACCTAATTAACAAGTTACTTCCCCATAATAAAGTTTAAGTTAAGTTCGTCTCCAAAGGAGGAACCTTTGGTGACCAAAATTTTATCCTACCTTTTTGGCTTGGTTTCTTCCCAAATTCCTACTATAGTTCATTCTATTTATGTAATGCTCATTGTATGATGATTATGGACCTAATTAACAAGTTACTTCCCAATAATAAAGTTTAAGTTAAGTTCGTCTCCAAAGGAGGAACCTTTGGTGACCAAAATTTTATCCTTCCTTTTTCGCTTGGTTGCTTGCCAAATTCCTACTATAGTTCATTCTATTTATGTAATACTCATTGTGTGATGATTATGGACCTAATTAACAAGTTACTTCCCCAAAATAAAGTTTAAGTTAAGTTCGTCTCCAAAGGAGGAACCTTTGGTGACCAAAAGTTTATCCTTTATTTTTCGCTTGGATTCTTGCCAAATTCCTACTATAGTTCATTCTATTTAAGTAATACTAATTGTGTGATGTTTATGGACCTAATTAACAAGTTACTTCCCGATAATAAAGTTTAACTTAAGTTCGTCTCCAAAGTAGGAACCTTTGGTGACCAAAATTTTATCCTACCTTTTTGGCTTGGTTTCTTCCCAAATTCCTACTATAGTTCATTCTATTTATGTAATACTCATTGTATGATGTTTATGGACCTAATTAACAAGTTACTTTCCGATAATAAAGTTTAACTTAAGTTCGTCTCCAAAGTAGGAACCTTTGGTGACCAAAAGTTTATCCTTCCTTTTTCGCTTGGATTCTTCCCAAATTCCTACTATTGTTCATTCTATTTACATAATACTCATTGTATGATAATCATTGACCTAATTACCAAGTTTCTTCCCCAAAATAAAGTTTAAGTTAAGTTCGTCTCCAAAGGAGGAACCTTTGGTGACCAAAATTTTATCCTTCCTTTTTCGCTTGGTTTCTTGCCAAATTCCTACTATAGTTCATTCTATTTATGTAATACTCATTGTGTGATGATTATGGACCTAATTAACAAGTTACTTCCCCATAATAAAGTTTAAGTTAAGTTCGTCTCCAAAGGAGGAACCTTTGGTGACCAAAAGTTTATCCTTCCTTTTTCGCTTGGTTTCTTGCCAAATTCCTACTATAGTTCATTCTATTTATGTAATACTAATTGTATGATGATTATTGACCTAATTAACAAGTTAGTTCAGGATAATAAAGTTTAACTTAAGTTCGTCTCCAAAGTAGGAACCTTTGGTGACCAAAATTTTATCCTACCTTTTTGGCTTGGTTTCTTCCCAAATTCCTACTATAGTTCATTCTATTTATGTAATACTCATTGTATGATGTTTATAAACCTAATTAACAAGTTACTTTCCGATAATAAAGTTTAACTTAAGTTCGTCTCCAAAGTAGGAACCTTTGGTGACCAAAAGTTTATCCTTCCTTTTTCGCTTGGATTCTTCCCAAATTCCTACTATAGTTCATTCTATTTACGTAATACTCATTGTATGATAATCATTGACCTAATTACCAAGTTACTTCCCCAAAATAAAGTTTAAGTTAAGTTCGTCTCCAAAGGAGGAACCTTTGGTGACCAAAATTTTATCCTTCCTTTTTCGCTTGGTTTCTTGCCAAATTCCTACTATAGTCATTCTATTTATGTAATACTCATTGTGTGATGATTATGGACCTAATTAACAAGTTACTTCCCCATAATAAAGTTTAAGTTAAGTTCGTCTCCAAAGGAGGAACCTTTGGTGACCAAAAGTTTATCCTTCCTTTTTCGCTTGGATTCTTGCCAAATTCCTACTATAGTTCATTCTATTTATGTAATACTAATTGTATGATGATTATTGACCTAATTAACAAGTTACTTCCCGATAATAAAGTTTAACTTAAGTTCGTCTCCAAAGTAGGAACCTTTGGTGACCAAAATTTTATCCTACCTTTTTGGCTTGGTTTCTTCCCAAATTCCTACTATAGTTCATTCTATTTATGTAATACTCATTGTATGATGTTTATGGACCTAATTAACAAGTTACTTTCCGATAATAAAGTTTAACTTAAGTTCGTCTCCAAAGTAGGAACCTTTGGTGACCAAAAGTTTATCCTTCCTTTTTCGCTTGGATTCTTCCCAAATTCCTACTATAGTTCATTCTATATACATAATACTCATTGTATGATAATCATTGACCTAATTACCAAGTTACTTCCCCAAAATAAAGTTTAAGTTAAGTTCGTCTCCAAAGGAGGAACCTTTGGTGACCAAAATTTTATCCTTCCTTTTTCGCTTGGTTTCTTGCCAAATTCCTACTATAGTTCATTCTCTTTATGTAATACTCGTTGTATGATGATTATGGACCTAATTAACAAGTTACTTCCCCATAATAAAGTTTAACGTAAGTTCGTCTCCAAAGGAGGAACCTTTGGTGACCAAAATTTTATCCTACCTTTTTGGCTTGGTTTCTTCCCAAATTCCTACTATAGTTCATTCTATTTATGTAATGCTCATTGTATGATGATTATGGACCTAATTAACAAGTTACTTCCCAATAATAAAGTTTAAGTTAAGTTCGTCTCCAAAGGAGGAACCTTTGGTGACCAAAATTTTATCCTTCCTTTTTCGCTTGGTTGCTTGCCAAATTCCTACTATAGTTCATTCTATTTATGTAATACTCATTGTGTGATGATTATGGACCTAATTAACAAGTTACTTCCCCAAAATAAAGTTTAAGTTAAGTTCGTCTCCAAAGGAGGAACCTTTGGTGACCAAAAGTTTATCCTTTATTTTTCGCTTGGATTCTTGCCAAATTCCTACTATAGTTCATTCTATTTAAGTAATACTAATTGTGTGATGTTTATGGACCTAATTAACAAGTTACTTCCCGATAATAAAGTTTAACTTAAGTTCGTCTCCAAAGTAGGAACCTTTGGTGACCAAAATTTTATCCTACCTTTTTGGCTTGGTTTCTTCCCAAATTCCTACTATAGTTCATTCTATTTATGTAATACTCATTGTATGATGTTTATAAACCTAATTAACAAGTTACTTTCCGATAATAAAGTTTAACTTAAGTTCGTCTCCAAAGTAGGAACCTTTGGTGACCAAAAGTTTATCCTTCCTTTTTCGCTTGGATTCTTCCCAAATTCCTACTATAGTTCATTCTATTTACATAATACTCATTGTATGATAATCATTGACCTAATTACCAAGTTTCTTCCCCAAAATAAAGTTTAAGTTAAGTTCGTCTCCAAAGGAGGAACCTTTGGTGACCAAAATTTTATCCTTCCTTTTTCGCTTGGTTTCTTGCCAAATTCCTACTATAGTTCATTCTATTTATGTAATACTCATTGTGTGATGATTATGGACCTAATTAACAAGTTACTTCCCCATAATAAAGTTTAACTTAAGTTCGTCTCCAAAGGAGGAACCTTTGGTGACCAAAAGTTTATCCTTCCTTTTTCGCTGGGATTCTTCCCAAATTCCTACTATAGTTCATTCTATTTACGTAATACTCATTGTATGATGATTATTGACCTAATTAACAAGTTACTTTCCCAAAATAAAGTTTAAGTTAAGTTCGTCTCCAAAGGAGGAACCTTTGGTGACCAAAATTTTATCCATCCTTTTTCGCTTGGTTTCTTGCCAAATTCCTACTATAGTTCATTCTATTTATGTAATACTAATTGTATGATGATTATTGACCTAATTAACAAGTTAGTTCCCGATAATAAAGTTTAACTTAAGTTCGTCTCCAAAGGAGGAACCTTTGGTGACCAAAATTTTATCCATCCTTTTTCGCTTGGTTTCTTGCCAAATTCCTACTATAGTTCATTCTATTTATGTAATACTAATTGTATGATGATTATTGACCTAATTAACAAGTTAGTTCAGGATAATAAAGTTTAACTTAAGTTCGTCTCCCAAGTAGGAACCTTTGGTGACCAAAATTTTATCCTACCTTTTTGGCTTGGTTTCTTCCCAAATTCCAACTATAGTTCATTCTCTTTATGTAATACTCGTTGTATGATGATTATGGACCTAATTAACAAGTTACTTCCCCATAATAAAGTTTAACGTAAGTTCGTCTCCAAAGGAGGAACCTTTGGTGACCAAAATTTTATCCTACCTTTTTGGCTTGGTTTCTTCCCAAATTCCTACTATAGTTCATTCTATTTATGTAATACTCATTGTATGATGATTATGGACCTAATTAACAAGTTACTTCCCAATAATAAAGTTTAAGTTAAGTTCGTCTCCAAAGGAGGAACCTTTGGTGACCAAAATTTTATCCTTCCTTTTTCGCTTGGTTGCTTGCCAAATTCCTACTATAGTTCATTCTATTTATGTAATACTCATTGTGTGATGATTATGGACCTAATTAACAAGTTACTTCCCCATAATAAAGTTTAAGTTAAGTTCGTCTCCAAAGGAGGAACCTTTGGTGACCAAAATTTTATCCTACCTTTTTGGCTTGGTTTCTTCCCAAATTCCTACTATAGTTCATTCTATTTATGTAATGCTCATTGTATGATGATTATGGACCTAATTAACAAGTTACTTCCCAATAATAAAGTTTAAGTTAAGTTCGTCTCCAAAGGAGGAACCTTTGGTGACCAAAATTTTATCCTTCCTTTTTCGCTTGGTTGCTTGCCAAATTCCTACTATAGTTCATTCTATTTATGTAATACTCATTGTGTGATGATTATGGACCTAATTAACAAGTTACTTCCCCAAAATAAAGTTTAAGTTAAGTTCGTCTCCAAAGGAGGAACCTTTGGTGACCAAAAGTTTATCCTTTATTTTTCGCTTGGATTCTTGCCAAATTCCTACTATAGTTCATTCTATTTAAGTAATACTAATTGTGTGATGTTTATGGACCTAATTAACAAGTTACTTCCCGATAATAAAGTTTAACTTAAGTTCGTCTCCAAAGTAGGAACCTTTGGTGACCAAAATTTTATCCTACCTTTTTGGCTTGGTTTCTTCCCAAATTCCTACTATAGTTCATTCTATTTATGTAATACTCATTGTATGATGTTTATGGACCTAATTAACAAGTTACTTTCCGATAATAAAGTTTAACTTAAGTTCGTCTCCAAAGTAGGAACCTTTGGTGACCAAAAGTTTATCCTTCCTTTTTCGCTTGGATTCTTCCCAAATTCCTACTATAGTTCATTCTATTTACATAATACTCATTGTATGATAATCATTGACCTAATTACCAAGTTTCTTCCCCAAAATAAAGTTTAAGTTAAGTTCGTCTCCAAAGGAGGAACCTTTGGTGACCAAAATTTTATCCTTCCTTTTTCGCTTGGTTTCTTGCCAAATTCCTACTATAGTTCATTCTATTTATGTAATACTCATTGTGTGATGATTATGGACCTAATTAACAAGTTACTTCCCCATAATAAAGTTTAAGTTAAGTTCGTCTCCAAAGGAGGAACCTTTGGTGACCAAAAGTTTATCCTTCCTTTTTCGCTTGGTTTCTTGCCAAATTCCTACTATAGTTCATTCTATTTATGTAATACTAATTGTATGATGATTATTGACCTAATTAACAAGTTAGTTCAGGATAATAAAGTTTAACTTAAGTTCGTCTCGAAAGTAGGAACCTTTGGTGACCAAAATTTTATCCTACCTTTTTGGCTTGGTTTCTTCCCAAATTCCTACTATAGTTCATTCTATTTATGTAATACTCATTGTATGATGTTTATAAACCTAATTAACAAGTTACTTTCCGATAATAAAGTTTAACTTAAGTTCGTCTCCAAAGTAGGAACCTTTGGTGACCAAAAGTTTATCCTTCCTTTTTCGCTTGGATTCTTCCCAAATTCCTACTATAGTTCATTCTATTTACGTAATACTCATTGTATGATAATCATTGACCTAATTACCAAGTTACTTCCCCAAAATAAAGTTTAAGTTAAGTTCGTCTCCAAAGGAGGAACCTTTGGTGACCAAAATTTTATCCTTCCTTTTTCGCTTGGTTTCTTGCCAAATTCCTACTATAGTCATTCTATTTATGTAATACTCATTGTGTGATGATTATGGACCTAATTAACAAGTTACTTCCCCATAATAAAGTTTAAGTTAAGTTCGTCTCCAAAGGAGGAACCTTTGGTGACCAAAAGTTTATCCTTCCTTTTTCGCTTGGATTCTTGCCAAATTCCTACTATAGTTCATTCTATTTATGTAATACTAATTGTATGATGATTATTGACCTAATTAACAAGTTACTTCCCGATAATAAAGTTTAACTTAAGTTCGTCTCCAAAGTAGGAACCTTTGGTGACCAAAATTTTATCCTACCTTTTTGGCTTGGTTTCTTCCCAAATTCCTACTATAGTTCATTCTATTTATGTAATACTCATTGTATGATGTTTATGGACCTAATTAACAAGTTACTTTCCGATAATAAAGTTTAACTTAAGTTCGTCTCCAAAGTAGGAACCTTTGGTGACCAAAAGTTTATCCTTCCTTTTTCGCTTGGATTCTTCCCAAATTCCTACTATAGTTCATTCTATTTACATAATACTCATTGTATGATAATCATTGACCTAATTACCAAGTTTCTTCCCCAAAATAAAGTTTAAGTTAAGTTCGTCTCCAAAGGAGGAACCTTTGGTGACCAAAATTTTATCCTTCCTTTTTCGCTTGGTTTCTTGCCAAATTCCTACTATAGTTCATTCTATTTATGTAATACTCATTGTGTGATGATTATGGACCTAATTAACAAGTTACTTCCCCATAATAAAGTTTAAGTTAAGTTCGTCTCCAAAGGAGGAACCTTTGGTGACCAAAAGTTTATCCTTCCTTTTTCGCTTGGTTTCTTGCCAAATTCCTACTATAGTTCATTCTATTTATGTAATACTAATTGTATGATGATTATTGACCTAATTAACAAGTTAGTTCAGGATAATAAAGTTTAACTTAAGTTCGTCTCGAAAGTAGGAACCTTTGGTGACCAAAATTTTATCCTACCTTTTTGGCTTGGTTTCTTCCCAAATTCCTACTATAGTTCATTCTATTTATGTAATACTCATTGTATGATGTTTATAAACCTAATTAACAAGTTACTTTCCGATAATAAAGTTTAACTTAAGTTCGTCTCCAAAGTAGGAACCTTTGGTGACCAAAAGTTTATCCTTCCTTTTTCGCTTGGATTCTTCCCAAATTCCTACTATAGTTCATTCTATTTACGTAATACTCATTGTATGATAATCATTGACCTAATTACCAAGTTACTTCCCCAAAATAAAGTTTAAGTTAAGTTCGTCTCCAAAGGAGGAACCTTTGGTGACCAAAATTTTATCCTTCCTTTTTCGCTTGGTTTCTTGCCAAATTCCTACTATAGTCATTCTATTTATGTAATACTCATTGTGTGATGATTATGGACCTAATTAACAAGTTACTTCCCCATAATAAAGTTTAAGTTAAGTTCGTCTCCAAAGGAGGAACCTTTGGTGACCAAAAGTTTATCCTTCCTTTTTCGCTTGGATTCTTGCCAAATTCCTACTATAGTTCATTCTATTTATGTAATACTAATTGTATGATGATTATTGACCTAATTAACAAGTTACTTCCCGATAATAAAGTTTAACTTAAGTTCGTCTCCAAAGTAGGAACCTTTGGTGACCAAAATTTTATCCTACCTTTTTGGCTTGGTTTCTTCCCAAATTCCTACTATAGTTCATTCTATTTATGTAATACTCATTGTATGATGTTTATGGACCTAATTAACAAGTTACTTTCCGATAATAAAGTTTAACTTAAGTTCGTCTCCAAAGTAGGAACCTTTGGTGACCAAAAGTTTATCCTTCCTTTTTCGCTTGGATTCTTCCCAAATTCCTACTATAGTTCATTCTATATACATAATACTCATTGTATGATAATCATTGACCTAATTACCAAGTTACTTCCCCAAAATAAAGTTTAAGTTAAGTTCGTCTCCAAAGGAGGAACCTTTGGTGACCAAAATTTTATCCTTCCTTTTTCGCTTGGTTTCTTGCCAAATTCCTACTATAGTTCATTCTATTTATGTAATACTCATTGTGTGATGATTATGGACCTAATTAACAAGTTACTTCCCCATAATAAAGTTTAACTTAAGTTCGTCTCCAAAGGAGGAACATTTGGTGACCAAAAGTTTATCCTTCCTTTTTCGCTGGGATTCTTCCCAAATTCCTACTATAGTTCATTCTATTTACGTAATACTCATTGTATGATGATTATTGACCTAATTAACAAGTTACTTTCCCAAAATAAAGTTTAAGTTAAGTTCGTCTCCAAAGGAGGAACCTTTGGTGACCAAAATTTTATCCATCCTTTTTCGCTTGGTTTCTTGCCAAATTCCTACTATAGTTCATTCTATTTATGTAATACTAATTGTATGATGATTATTGACCTAATTAACAAGTTAGTTCCCGATAATAAAGTTTAACTTAAGTTCGTCTCCAAAGTAGGAACCTTTGGTGACCAAAATTTTATCCTACCTTTTTGGCTTGGTTTCTTCCCAAATTCCAACTATAGTTCATTCTCTTTATGTAATACTCGTTGTATGATGATTATGGACCTAATTAACAAGTTACTTCCCCATAATAAAGTTTAACGTAAGTTCGTCTCCAAAGGAGGAACCTTTGGTGACCAAAATTTTATCCTACCTTTTTGGCTTGGTTTCTTCCCAAATTCCTACTATAGTTCATTCTATTTATGTAATGCTCATTGTATGATGATTATGGACCTAATTAACAAGTTACTTCCCAATAATAAAGTTTAAGTTAAGTTCGTCTCCAAAGGAGGAACCTTTGGTGACCAAAATTTTATCCTTCCTTTTTCGCTTGGTTGCTTGCCAAATTCCTACTATAGTTCATTCTATTTATGTAATACTCATTGTGTGATGATTATGGACCTAATTAACAAGTTACTTCCCCAAAATAAAGTTTAAGTTAAGTTCGTCTCCAAAGGAGGAACCTTTGGTGACCAAAAGTTTATCCTTTATTTTTCGCTTGGATTCTTGCCAAATTCCTACTATAGTTCATTCTATTTAAGTAATACTAATTGTGTGATGTTTATGGACCTAATTAACCAGTTACTTCCCGATAATAAAGTTTAACTTAAGTTCGTCTCCAAAGTAGGAACCTTTGGTGACCAAAATTTTATCCTACCTTTTTGGCTTGGTTTCTTCCCAAATTCCTACTATAGTTCATTCTATTTATGTAATACTCATTGTATGATGTTTATGGACCTAATTAACAAGTTACTTTCCGATAATAAAGTTTAACTTAAGTTCGTCTCCAAAGTAGGAACCTTTGGTGACCAAAAGTTTATCCTTCCTTTTTCGCTTGGATTCTTCCCAAATTCCTACTATAGTTCATTCTATTTACATAATACTCATTGTATGATAATCATTGACCTAATTACCAAGTTTCTTCCCCAAAATAAAGTTTAAGTTAAGTTCGTCTCCAAAGGAGGAACCTTTGGTGACCAAAATTTTATCCTTCCTTTTTCGCTTGGTTTCTTGCCAAATTCCTACTATAGTTCATTCTATTTATGTAATACTCATTGTGTGATGATTATGGACCTAATTAACAAGTTACTTCCCCATAATAAAGTTTAAGTTAAGTTCGTCTCCAAAGGAGGAACCTTTGGTGACCAAAAGTTTATCCTTCCTTTTTCGCTTGGATTCTTGCCAAATTCCTACTATAGTTCATTCTATTTATGTAATACTAATTGTATGATGATTATTGACCTAATTAACAAGTTACTTCCCGATAATAAAGTTTAACTTAAGTTCGTCTCCAAAGTAGGAACCTTTGGTGACCAAAATTTTATCCTACCTTTTTGGCTTGGTTTCTTCCCAAATTCCTACTATAGTTCATTCTATTTATGTAATACTCATTGTATGATGTTTATAAACCTAATTAACAAGTTACTTTCCGATAATAAAGTTTAACTTAAGTTCGTCTCCAAAGTAGGAACCTTTGGTGACCAAAAGTTTATCCTTCCTTTTTCGCTTGGATTCTTCCCAAATTCCTACTATAGTTCATTCTATTTACATAATACTCATTGTATGATAATCATTGACCTAATTACCAAGTTTCTTCCCCAAAATAAAGTTTAAGTTAAGTTCGTCTCCAAAGGAGGAACCTTTGGTGACCAAAATTTTATCCTTCCTTTTTCGCTTGGTTTCTTGCCAAATTCCTACTATAGTTCATTCTATTTATGTAATACTCATTGTGTGATGATTATGGACCTAATTAACAAGTTACTTCCCCATAATAAAGTTTAACTTAAGTTCGTCTCCAAAGGAGGAACCTTTGGTGACCAAAAGTTTATCCTTCCTTTTTCGCTGGGATTCTTCCCAAATTCCTACTATAGTTCATTCTATTTACGTAATACTCATTGTATGATGATTATTGACCTAATTAACAAGTTACTTTCCCAAAATAAAGTTTAAGTTAAGTTCGTCTCCAAAGGAGGAACCTTTGGTGACCAAAATTTTATCCATCCTTTTTCGCTTGGTTTCTTGCCAAATTCCTACTATAGTTCATTCTATTTATGTAATACTAATTGTATGATGATTATTGACCTAATTAACAAGTTAGTTCCCGATAATAAAGTTTAACTTAAGTTCGTCTCCAAAGGAGGAACCTTTGGTGACCAAAATTTTATCCATCCTTTTTCGCTTGGTTTCTTGCCAAATTCCTACTATAGTTCATTCTATTTATGTAATACTAATTGTATGATGATTATTGACCTAATTAACAAGTTAGTTCAGGATAATAAAGTTTAACTTAAGTTCGTCTCCAAAGTAGGAACCTTTGGTGACCAAAATTTTATCCTACCTTTTTGGCTTGGTTTCTTCCCAAATTCCAACTATAGTTCATTCTCTTTATGTAATACTCGTTGTATGATGATTATGGACCTAATTAACAAGTTACTTCCCCATAATAAAGTTTAACGTAAGTTCGTCTCCAAAGGAGGAACCTTTGGTGACCAAAATTTTATCCTACCTTTTTGGCTTGGTTTCTTCCCAAATTCCTACTATAGTTCATTCTATTTATGTAATACTCATTGTATGATGATTATGGACCTAATTAACAAGTTACTTCCCAATAATAAAGTTTAAGTTAAGTTCGTCTCCAAAGGAGGAACCTTTGGTGACCAAAATTTTATCCTTCCTTTTTCGCTTGGTTGCTTGCCAAATTCCTACTATAGTTCATTCTATTTATGTAATACTCATTGTGTGATGATTATGGACCTAATTAACAAGTTACTTCCCCATAATAAAGTTTAAGTTAAGTTCGTCTCCAAAGGAGGAACCTTTGGTGACCAAAATTTTATCCTACCTTTTTGGCTTGGTTTCTTCCCAAATTCCTACTATAGTTCATTCTATTTATGTAATGCTCATTGTATGATGATTATGGACCTAATTAACAAGTTACTTCCCAATAATAAAGTTTAAGTTAAGTTCGTCTCCAAAGGAGGAACCTTTGGTGACCAAAATTTTATCCTTCCTTTTTCGCTTGGTTGCTTGCCAAATTCCTACTATAGTTCATTCTATTTATGTAATACTCATTGTGTGATGATTATGGACCTAATTAACAAGTTACTTCCCCAAAATAAAGTTTAAGTTAAGTTCGTCTCCAAAGGAGGAACCTTTGGTGACCAAAAGTTTATCCTTTATTTTTCGCTTGGATTCTTGCCAAATTCCTACTATAGTTCATTCTATTTAAGTAATACTAATTGTGTGATGTTTATGGACCTAATTAACAAGTTACTTCCCGATAATAAAGTTTAACTTAAGTTCGTCTCCAAAGTAGGAACCTTTGGTGACCAAAATTTTATCCTACCTTTTTGGCTTGGTTTCTTCCCAAATTCCTACTATAGTTCATTCTATTTATGTAATACTCATTGTATGATGTTTATGGACCTAATTAACAAGTTACTTTCCGATAATAAAGTTTAACTTAAGTTCGTCTCCAAAGTAGGAACCTTTGGTGACCAAAAGTTTATCCTTCCTTTTTCGCTTGGATTCTTCCCAAATTCCTACTATAGTTCATTCTATTTATGTAATACTCATTGTATGATGTTTATGGACCTAATTAACAAGTTACTTTCCGATAATAAAGTTTAACTTAAGTTCGTCTCCAAAGTAGGAACCTTTGGTGACCAAAAGTTTATCCTTCCTTTTTCGCTTGGATTCTTCCCAAATTCCTACTATAGTTCATTCTATTTACATAATACTCATTGTATGATAATCATTGACCTAATTACCAAGTTTCTTCCCCAAAATAAAGTTTAAGTTAAGTTCGTCTCCAAAGGAGGAACCTTTGGTGACCAAAATTTTATCCTTCCTTTTTCGCTTGGTTTCTTGCCAAATTCCTACTATAGTTCATTCTATTTATGTAATACTCATTGTGTGATGATTATGGACCTAATTAACAAGTTACTTCCCCATAATAAAGTTTAAGTTAAGTTCGTCTCCAAAGGAGGAACCTTTGGTGACCAAAAGTTTATCCTTCCTTTTTCGCTTGGATTCTTGCCAAATTCCTACTAT
Source organism: Medicago sativa (assembly GCF_051527215.1). Lineage (NCBI taxonomy): Eukaryota > Viridiplantae > Streptophyta > Magnoliopsida > Fabales > Fabaceae > Medicago > Medicago sativa. The sequence goes on along the minus strand of NC_140752.1, from coordinate 43,925,985 downwards.
AGTTCATTCTATTTATGTAATACTAATTGTATGATGATTATTGACCTAATTAACAAGTTACTTCCCGATAATAAAGTTTAACTTAAGTTCGTCTCCAAAGTAGGAACCTTTGGTGACCAAAATTTTATCCTACCTTTTTGGCTTGGTTTCTTCCCAAATTCCTACTATAGTTCATTCTATTTATGTAATACTCATTGTATGATGTTTATAAACCTAATTAACAAGTTACTTTCCGATAATAAAGTTTAACTTAAGTTCGTCTCCAAAGTAGGAACCTTTGGTGACCAAAAGTTTATCCTTCCTTTTTCGCTTGGATTCTTCCCAAATTCCTACTATAGTTCATTCTATTTACATAATACTCATTGTATGATAATCATTGACCTAATTACCAAGTTTCTTCCCCAAAATAAAGTTTAAGTTAAGTTCGTCTCCAAAGGAGGAACCTTTGGTGACCAAAATTTTATCCTTCCTTTTTCGCTTGGTTTCTTGCCAAATTCCTACTATAGTTCATTCTATTTATGTAATACTCATTGTGTGATGATTATGGACCTAATTAACAAGTTACTTCCCCATAATAAAGTTTAACTTAAGTTCGTCTCCAAAGGAGGAACCTTTGGTGACCAAAAGTTTATCCTTCCTTTTTCGCTGGGATTCTTCCCAAATTCCTACTATAGTTCATTCTATTTACGTAATACTCATTGTATGATGATTATTGACCTAATTAACAAGTTACTTTCCCAAAATAAAGTTTAAGTTAAGTTCGTCTCCAAAGGAGGAACCTTTGGTGACCAAAATTTTATCCATCCTTTTTCGCTTGGTTTCTTGCCAAATTCCTACTATAGTTCATTCTATTTATGTAATACTAATTGTATGATGATTATTGACCTAATTAACAAGTTAGTTCCCGATAATAAAGTTTAACTTAAGTTCGTCTCCAAAGGAGGAACCTTTGGTGACCAAAATTTTATCCATCCTTTTTCGCTTGGTTTCTTGCCAAATTCCTACTATAGTTCATTCTATTTATGTAATACTAATTGTATGATGATTATTGACCTAATTAACAAGTTAGTTCAGGATAATAAAGTTTAACTTAAGTTCGTCTCCAAAGTAGGAACCTTTGGTGACCAAAATTTTATCCTACCTTTTTGGCTTGGTTTCTTCCCAAATTCCAACTATAGTTCATTCTCTTTATGTAATACTCGTTGTATGATGATTATGGACCTAATTAACAAGTTACTTCCCCATAATAAAGTTTAACGTAAGTTCGTCTCCAAAGGAGGAACCTTTGGTGACCAAAATTTTATCCTACCTTTTTGGCTTGGTTTCTTCCCAAATTCCTACTATAGTTCATTCTATTTATGTAATACTCATTGTATGATGATTATGGACCTAATTAACAAGTTACTTCCCAATAATAAAGTTTAAGTTAAGTTCGTCTCCAAAGGAGGAACCTTTGGTGACCAAAATTTTATCCTTCCTTTTTCGCTTGGTTGCTTGCCAAATTCCTACTATAGTTCATTCTATTTATGTAATACTCATTGTGTGATGATTATGGACCTAATTAACAAGTTACTTCCCCATAATAAAGTTTAAGTTAAGTTCGTCTCCAAAGGAGGAACCTTTGGTGACCAAAATTTTATCCTACCTTTTTGGCTTGGTTTCTTCCCAAATTCCTACTATAGTTCATTCTATTTATGTAATGCTCATTGTATGATGATTATGGACCTAATTAACAAGTTACTTCCCAATAATAAAGTTTAAGTTAAGTTCGTCTCCAAAGGAGGAACCTTTGGTGACCAAAATTTTATCCTTCCTTTTTCGCTTGGTTGCTTGCCAAATTCCTACTATAGTTCATTCTATTTATGTAATACTCATTGTGTGATGATTATGGACCTAATTAACAAGTTACTTCCCCAAAATAAAGTTTAAGTTAAGTTCGTCTCCAAAGGAGGAACCTTTGGTGACCAAAAGTTTATCCTTTATTTTTCGCTTGGATTCTTGCCAAATTCCTACTATAGTTCATTCTATTTAAGTAATACTAATTGTGTGATGTTTATGGACCTAATTAACAAGTTACTTCCCGATAATAAAGTTTAACTTAAGTTCGTCTCCAAAGTAGGAACCTTTGGTGACCAAAATTTTATCCTACCTTTTTGGCTTGGTTTCTTCCCAAATTCCTACTATAGTTCATTCTATTTATGTAATACTCATTGTATGATGTTTATGGACCTAATTAACAAGTTACTTTCCGATAATAAAGTTTAACTTAAGTTCGTCTCCAAAGTAGGAACCTTTGGTGACCAAAAGTTTATCCTTCCTTTTTCGCTTGGATTCTTCCCAAATTCCTACTATAGTTCATTCTATTTACATAATACTCATTGTATGATAATCGTTGACCTAATTACCAAGTTTCTTCCCCAAAATAAAGTTTAAGTTAAGTTCGTCTCCAAAGGAGGAACCTTTGGTGACCAAAATTTTATCCTTCCTTTTTCGCTTGGTTTCTTGCCAAATTCCTACTATAGTTCATTCTATTTATGTAATACTCATTGTGTGATGATTATGGACCTAATTAACAAGTTACTTCCCCATAATAAAGTTTAAGTTAAGTTCGTCTCCAAAGGAGGAACCTTTGGTGACCAAAAGTTTATCCTTCCTTTTTCGCTTGGTTTCTTGCCAAATTCCTACTATAGTTCATTCTATTTATGTAATACTAATTGTATGATGATTATTGACCTAATTAACAAGTTAGTTCAGGATAATAAAGTTTAACTTAAGTTCGTCTCCAAAGTAGGAACCTTTGGTGACCAAAATTTTATCCTACCTTTTTGGCTTGGTTTCTTCCCAAATTCCTACTATAGTTCATTCTATTTATGTAATACTCATTGTATGATGTTTATAAACCTAATTAACAAGTTACTTTCCGATAATAAAGTTTAACTTAAGTTCGTCTCCAAAGTAGGAACCTTTGGTGACCAAAAGTTTATCCTTCCTTTTTCGCTTGGATTCTTCCCAAATTCCTACTATAGTTCATTCTATTTACATAATACTCATTGTATGATAATCATTGACCTAATTACCAAGTTTCTTCCCCAAAATAAAGTTTAAGTTAAGTTCGTCTCCAAAGGAGGAACCTTTGGTGACCAAAATTTTATCCTTCCTTTTTCGCTTGGTTTCTTGCCAAATTCCTACTATAGTTCATTCTATTTATGTAATACTCATTGTGTGATGATTATGGACCTAATTAACAAGTTACTTCCCCATAATAAAGTTTAATTTAAGTTCGTCTCCAAAGGAGGAACCTTTGGTGACCAAAAGTTTATCCTTCCTTTTTCGCTTGGATTCTTGCCAAATTCCTACTATAGTCATTCTATTTATGTAATACTCATTGTGTGATGATTATGGACCTTATTAACAAGTTACTTCCCCATAATAAAGTTTAAGTTAAGTTCGTCTCCAAAGGAGGAACCTTTGGTGACCAAAAGTTTATCCTTCCTTTTTCGCTTGGTTTCTTGCCAAATTCCTACTATAGTTCATTCTATTTATGTAATACTCATTGTGTGATGATTATGGACCTAATTAACAAGTTACTTCCCCATAATAAAGTTTAACTTAAGTTCGTCTCCAAAGGAGGAACCTTTGGTGACCAAAAGTTTATCCTTCCTTTTTCGCTGGGATTCTTCCCAAATTCCTACTATAGTTCATTCTATTTACGTAATACTCATTGTATGATGATTATTGACCTAATTAACAAGTTACTTTCACAAAATAAAGTTTAAGTTAAGTTCGTCTCCATAGGAGGAACCTTTGGTGACCAAAATTTTATCCATCCTTTTTCGCTTGGTTTCTTGCCAAATTCCTACTATAGTTCATTCTATTTATGTAATACTAATTGTATGATGATTATTGACCTAATTAACAAGTTAGTTCCCGATAATAAAGTTTAACTTAAGTTCGTCTCCAAAGGAGGAACCTTTGGTGACCAAAATTTTATCCATCCTTTTTCGCTTGGTTTCTTGCCAAATTCCTACTATAGTTCATTCTATTTATGTAATACTAATTGTATGATGATTATTGACCTAATTAACAAGTTAGTTCAGGATAATAAAGTTTAACTTAAGTTCGTCTCCAAAGTAGGAACCTTTGGTGACCAAAATTTTATCCTACCTTTTTGGCTTGGTTTCTTCCCAAATTCCTACTATAGTTCATTCTATTTATGTAATACTCATTGTATGATGTTTATAAACCTAATTAACAAGTTACTTTCCGATAATAAAGTTTAACTTAAGTTCGTCTCCAAAGTAGGAACCTTTGGTGACCAAAAGTTTATCCTTCCTTTTTCGCTTGGATTCTTCCCAAATTCCTACTATAGTTCATTCTATTTACATAATACTCATTGTATGATAATCATTGACCTAATTACCAAGTTTCTTCCCCAAAATAAAGTTTAAGTTAAGTTCGTCTCCAAAGGAGGAACCTTTGGTGACCAAAATTTTATCCTTCCTTTTTCGCTTGGTTTCTTGCCAAATTCCTACTATAGTTCATTCTATTTATGTAATACTCATTGTGTGATGATTATGGACCTAATTAACAAGTTACTTCCCCATAATAAAGTTTAAGTTAAGTTCGTCTCCAAAGGAGGAACCTTTGGTGACCAAAAGTTTATCCTTCCTTTTTCGCTTGGATTCTTGCCAAATTCCTACTGTAGTCATCCTATTTATGTAATACTCATTGTGTGATGATTATGGACCTTATTAACAAGTTACTTCCCCATAATAAAGTTTAAGTTAAGTTCGTCTCCAAAGGAGGAACCTTTGGTGACCAAAAGTTTATCCTTCCTTTTTCGCTTGGATTCTTGCCAAATTCCTACTATAGTTCATTCTATTTATGTAATACTAATTGTATGATGATTATTGACCTAATTAACAAGTTACTTCCCGATAATAAAGTTTAACTTAAGTTCGTCTCCAAAGTAGGAACCTTTGGTGACCAAAATTTTATCCTACCTTTTTGGCTTGGTTTCTTCCCAAATTCCTACTATAGTTCATTCTATTTATGTAATACTCATTGTATGATGTTTATAAACCTAATTAACAAGTTACTTTCCGATAATAAAGTTTAACTTAAGTTCGTCTCCAAAGTAGGAACCTTTGGTGACCAAAAGTTTATCCTTCCTTTTTCGCTTGGATTCTTCCCAAATTCCTACTATAGTTCATTCTATTTATGTAATACTCATTGTATGATGTTTATGGACCTAATTAACAAGTTACTTTCCGATAATAAAGTTTAACTTAAGTTCGTCTCCAAAGTAGGAACCTTTGGTGACCAAAAGTTTATCCTTCCTTTTTCGCTTGGATTCTTCCCAAATTCCTACTATAGTTCATTCTATTTACATAATACTCATTGTATGATAATCGTTGACCTAATTACCAAGTTTCTTCCCCAAAATAAAGTTTAAGTTAAGTTCGTCTCCAAAGGAGGAACCTTTGGTGACCAAAATTTTATCCTTCCTTTTTCGCTTGGTTTCTTGCCAAATTCCTACTATAGTTCATTCTATTTATGTAATACTCATTGTGTGATGATTATGGACCTAATTAACAAGTTACTTCCCCATAATAAAGTTTAAGTTATGTTCGTCTCCAAAGGAGGAACCTTTGGTGACCAAAAGTTTATCCTTCCTTTTTCGCTTGGTTTCTTGCCAAATTCCTACTATAGTTCATTCTATTTATGTAATACTAATTGTATGATGATTATTGACCTAATTAACAAGTTAGTTCAGGATAATAAAGTTTAACTTAAGTTCGTCTCCAAAGTAGGAACCTTTGGTGACCAAAATTTTATCCTACCTTTTTGGCTTGGTTTCTTCCCAAATTCCTACTATAGTTCATTCTATTTATGTAATACTCATTGTATGATGTTTATAAACCTAATTAACAAGTTACTTTCCGATAATAAAGTTTAACTTAAGTTCGTCTCCAAAGTAGGAACCTTTGGTGACCAAAAGTTTATCCTTCCTTTTTCGCTTGGATTCTTCCCAAATTCCTACTATAGTTCATTCTATTTACATAATACTCATTGTATGATAATCATTGACCTAATTACCAAGTTTCTTCCCCAAAATAAAGTTTAAGTTAAGTTCGTCTCCAAAGGAGGAACCTTTGGTGACCAAAATTTTATCCTTCCTTTTTCGCTTGGTTTCTTGCCAAATTCCTACTATAGTTCATTCTATTTATGTAATACTCATTGTGTGATGATTATGGACCTAATTAACAAGTTACTTCCCCATAATAAAGTTTAAGTTAAGTTCGTCTCCAAAGGAGGAACCTTTGGTGACCAAAAGTTTATCCTTCCTTTTTCGCTTGGATTCTTGCCAAATTCCTACTATAGTCATTCTATTTATGTAATACTCATTGTGTGATGATTATGGACCTTATTAACAAGTTACTTCCCCATAATAAAGTTTAAGTTAAGTTCGTCTCCAAAGGAGGAACCTTTGGTGACCAAAAGTTTATCCTTCCTTTTTCGCTTGGTTTCTTGCCAAATTCCTACTATAGTTCATTCTATTTATGTAATACTCATTGTGTGATGATTATGGACCTAATTAACAAGTTACTTCCCCATAATAAAGTTTAACTTAAGTTCGTCTCCAAAGGAGGAACCTTTGGTGACCAAAAGTTTATCCTTCCTTTTTCGCTGGGATTCTTCCCAAATTCCTACTATAGTTCATTCTATTTACGTAATACTCATTGTATGATGATTATTGACCTAATTAACAAGTTACTTTCACAAAATAAAGTTTAAGTTAAGTTCGTCTCCATAGGAGGAACCTTTGGTGACCAAAATTTTATCCATCCTTTTTCGCTTGGTTTCTTGCCAAATTCCTACTATAGTTCATTCTATTTATGTAATACTAATTGTATGATGATTATTGACCTAATTAACAAGTTAGTTCCCGATAATAAAGTTTAACTTAAGTTCGTCTCCAAAGGAGGAACCTTTGGTGACCAAAATTTTATCCATCCTTTTTCGATTGGTTTCTTGCCAAATTCCTACTATAGTTCATTCTATTTATGTAATACTAATTGTATGATGATTATTGACCTAATTAACAAGTTAGTTCAGGATAATAAAGTTTAACTTAAGTTCGTCTCCAAAGTAGGAACCTTTGGTGACCAAAATTTTATCCTACCTTTTTGGCTTGGTTTCTTCCCAAATTCCTACTATAGTTCATTCTATTTATGTAATACTCATTGTATGATGTTTATAAACCTAATTAACAAGTTACTTTCCGATAATAAAGTTTAACTTAAGTTCGTCTCCAAAGTAGGAACCTTTGGTGACCAAAAGTTTATCCTTCCTTTTTCGCTTGGATTCTTCCCAAATTCCTACTATAGTTCATTCTATTTACATAATACTCATTGTATGATAATCATTGACCTAATTACCAAGTTTCTTCCCCAAAATAAAGTTTAAGTTAAGTTCGTCTCCAAAGGAGGAACCTTTGGTGACCAAAATTTTATCCTTCCTTTTTCGCTTGGTTTCTTGCCAAATTCCTACTATAGTTCATTCTATTTATGTAATACTCATTGTGTGATGATTATGGACCTAATTAACAAGTTACTTCCCCATAATAAAGTTTAAGTTAAGTTCGTCTCCAAAGGAGGAACCTTTGGTGACCAAAAGTTTATCCTTCCTTTTTCGCTTGGATTCTTGCCAAATTCCTACTGTAGTCATCCTATTTATGTAATACTCATTGTGTGATGATTATGGACCTTATTAACAAGTTACTTCCCCATAATAAAGTTTAAGTTAAGTTCGTCTCCAAAGGAGGAACCTTTGGTGACCAAAAGTTTATCCTTCCTTTTTCGCTTGGATTCTTGCCAAATTCCTACTATAGTTCATTCTATTTATGTAATACTAATTGTATGATGATTATTGACCTAATTAACAAGTTACTTCCCGATAATAAAGTTTAACTTAAGTTCGTCTCCAAAGTAGGAACCTTTGGTGACCAAAATTTTATCCTACCTTTTTGGCTTGGTTTCTTCCCAAATTCCTACTATAGTTCATTCTATTTATGTAATACTCATTGTATGATGTTTATAAACCTAATTAACAAGTTACTTTCCGATAATAAAGTTTAACTTAAGTTCGTCTCCAAAGTAGGAACCTTTGGTGACCAAAAGTTTATCCTTCCTTTTTCGCTTGGATTCTTCCCAAATTCCTACTATAGTTCATTCTATTTACATAATACTCATTGTATGATAATCATTGACCTAATTACCAAGTTTCTTCCCCAAAATAAAGTTTAAGTTAAGTTCGTCTCCAAAGGAGGAACCTTTGGTGACCAAAATTTTATCCTTCCTTTTTCGCTTGGTTTCTTGCCAAATTCCTACTATAGTTCATTCTATTTATGTAATACTCATTGTGTGATGATTATGGACCTAATTAACAAGTTACTTCCCCATAATAAAGTTTAACTTAAGTTCGTCTCCAAAGGAGGAACCTTTGGTGACCAAAAGTTTATCCTTCGTTTTTCGCTGGGATTCTTCCCAAATTCCTACTATAGTTCATTCTATTTACGTAATACTCATTGTATGATGATTATTGACCTAATTAACAAGTTACTTTCCCAAAATAAAGTTTAAGTTAAGTTCGTCTCCAAAGGAGGAACCTTTGGTGACCAAAATTTTATCCATCCTTTTTCGCTTGGTTTCTTGCCAAATTCCTACTATAGTTCATTCTATTTATGTAATACTAATTGTATGATGATTATTGACCTAATTAACAAGTTAGTTCCCGATAATAAAGTTTAACTTAAGTTCGTCTCCAAAGGAGGAACCTTTGGTGACCAAAATTTTATCCATCCTTTTTCGCTTGGTTTCTTGCCAAATTCCTACTATAGTTCATTCTATTTATGTAATACTAATTGTATGATGATTATTGACCTAATTAACAAGTTAGTTCAGGATAATAAAGTTTAACTTAAGTTCGTCTCCAAAGTAGGAACCTTTGGTGACCAAAATTTTATCCTACCTTTTTGGCTTGGTTTCTTCCCAAATTCCAACTATAGTTCATTCTCTTTATGTAATACTCGTTGTATGATGATTATGGACATAATTAACAAGTTACTTCCCCATAATAAAGTTTAACGTAAGTTCGTCTCCAAAGGAGGAACCTTTGGTGACCAAAATTTTATCCTACCTTTTTGGCTTGGTTTCTTCCCAAATTCCTACTATAGTTCATTCTATTTATGTAATACTCATTGTATGATGATTATGGACCTAATTAACAAGTTACTTCCCAATAATAAAGTTTAAGTTAAGTTCGTCTCCAAAGGAGGAACCTTTGGTGACCAAAATTTTATCCTTCCTTTTTCGCTTGGTTGCTTGCCAAATTCCTACTATAGTTCATTCTATTTATGTAATACTCATTGTGTGATGATTATGGACCTAATTAACAAGTTACTTCCCCATAATAAAGTTTAAGTTAAGTTCGTCTCCAAAGGAGGAACCTTTGGTGACCAAAATTTTATCCTACCTTTTTGGCTTGGTTTCTTCCCAAATTCCTACTATAGTTCATTCTATTTATGTAATGCTCATTGTATGATGATTATGGACCTAATTAACAAGTTACTTCCCAATAATAAAGTTTAAGTTAAGTTCGTCTCCAAAGGAGGAACCTTTGGTGACCAAAATTTTATCCTTCCTTTTTCGCTTGGTTGCTTGCCAAATTCCTACTATAGTTCATTCTATTTATGTAATACTCATTGTGTGATGATTATGGACCTAATTAACAAGTTACTTCCCCAAAATAAAGTTTAAGTTAAGTTCGTCTCCAAAGGAGGAACCTTTGGTGACCAAAAGTTTATCCTTTATTTTTCGCTTGGATTCTTGCCAAATTCCTACTATAGTTCATTCTATTTAAGTAATACTAATTGTGTGATGTTTATGGACCTAATTAACAAGTTACTTCCCGATAATAAAGTTTAACTTAAGTTCGTCTCCAAAGTAGGAACCTTTGGTGACCAAAATTTTATCCTACCTTTTTGGCTTGGTTTCTTCCCAAATTCCTACTATAGTTCATTCTATTTATGTAATACTCATTGTATGATGTTTATGGACCTAATTAACAAGTTACTTTCCGATAATAAAGTTTAACTTAAGTTCGTCTCCAAAGTAGGAACCTTTGGTGACCAAAAGTTTATCCTTCCTTTTTCGCTTGGATTCTTCCCAAATTCCTACTATAGTTCATTCTATTTACATAATACTCATTGTATGATAATCGTTGACCTAATTACCAAGTTTCTTCCCCAAAATAAAGTTTAAGTTAAGTTCGTCTCCAAAGGAGGAACCTTTGGTGACCAAAATTTTATCCTTCCTTTTTCGCTTGGTTTCTTGCCAAATTCCTACTATAGTTCATTCTATTTATGTAATACTCATTGTGTGATGATTATGGACCTAATTAACAAGTTACTTCCCCATAATAAAGTTTAAGTTAAGTTCGTCTCCAAAGGAGGAACCTTTGGTGACCAAAAGTTTATCCTTCCTTTTTCGCTTGGTTTCTTGCCAAATTCCTACTATAGTTCATTCTATTTATGTAATACTAATTGTATGATGATTATTGACCTAATTAACAAGTTAGTTCAGGATAATAAAGTTTAACTTAAGTTCGTCTCCAAAGTAGGAACCTTTGGTGACCAAAATTTTATCCTACCTTTTTGGCTTGGTTTCTTCCCAAATTCCTACTATAGTTCATTCTATTTATGTAATACTCATTGTATGATGTTTATAAACCTAATTAACAAGTTACTTTCCGATAATAAAGTTTAACTTAAGTTCGTCTCCAAAGTAGGAACCTTTGGTGACCAAAAGTTTATCCTTCCTTTTTCGCTTGGATTCTTCCCAAATTCCTACTATAGTTCATTCTATTTACATAATACTCATTGTATGATAATCATTGACCTAATTACCAAGTTTCTTCCCCAAAATAAAGTTTAAGTTAAGTTCGTCTCCAAAGGAGGAACCTTTGGTGACCAAAATTTTATCCTTCCTTTTTCGCTTGGTTTCTTGCCAAATTCCTACTATAGTTCATTCTATTTATGTAATACTCATTGTGTGATGATTATGGACCTAATTAACAAGTTACTTCCCCATAATAAAGTTTAAGTTAAGTTCGTCTCCAAAGGAGGAACCTTTGGTGACCAAAAGTTTATCCTTCCTTTTTCGCTTGGATTCTTGCCAAATTCCTACTATAGTCATTCTATTTATGTAATACTCATTGTGTGATGATTATGGACCTTATTAACAAGTTACTTCCCCATAATAAAGTTTAAGTTAAGTTCGTCTCCAAAGGAGGAACCTTTGGTGACCAAAAGTTTATCCTTCCTTTTTCGCTTGGTTTCTTGCCAAATTCCTACTATAGTTCATTCTATTTATGTAATACTCATTGTGTGATGATTATGGACCTAATTAACAAGTTACTTCCCCATAATAAAGTTTAACTTAAGTTCGTCTCCAAAGGAGGAACCTTTGGTGACCAAAAGTTTATCCTTCCTTTTTCGCTGGGATTCTTCCCAAATTCCTACTATAGTTCATTCTATTTACGTAATACTCATTGTATGATGATTATTGACCTAATTAACAAGTTACTTTCACAAAATAAAGTTTAAGTTAAGTTCGTCTCCAAAGGAGGAACCTTTGGTGACCAAAATTTTATCCATCCTTTTTCGCTTGGTTTCTTGCCAAATTCCTACTATAGTTCATTCTATTTATGTAATACTAATTGTATGATGATTATTGACCTAATTAACAAGTTAGTTCCCGATAATAAAGTTTAACTTAAGTTCGTCTCCAAAGGAGGAACCTTTGGTGACCAAAATTTTATCCATCCTTTTTCGCTTGGTTTCTTGCCAAATTCCTGCTATAGTTCATTCTATTTATGTAATACTAATTGTATGATGATTATTGACCTAATTAACAAGTTAGTTCAGGATAATAAAGTTTAACTTAAGTTCGTCTCCAAAGTAGGAACCTTTGGTGACCAAAATTTTATCCTACCTTTTTGGCTTGGTTTCTTCCCAAATTCCTACTATAGTTCATTCTATTTATGTAATACTCATTGTATGATGTTTATAAACCTAATTAACAAGTTACTTTCCGATAATAAAGTTTAACTTAAGTTCGTCTCCAAAGTAGGAACCTTTGGTGACCAAAAGTTTATCCTTCCTTTTTCGCTTGGATTCTTCCCAAATTCCTACTATAGTTCATTCTATTTACATAATACTCATTGTATGATAATCATTGACCTAATTACCAAGTTTCTTCCCCAAAATAAAGTTTAAGTTAAGTTCGTCTCCAAAGGAGGAACCTTTGGTGACCAAAATTTTATCCTTCCTTTTTCGCTTGGTTTCTTGCCAAATTCCTACTATAGTTCATTCTATTTATGTAATACTCATTGTGTGATGATTATGGACCTAATTAACAAGTTACTTCCCCATAATAAAGTTTAAGTTAAGTTCGTCTCCAAAGGAGGAACCTTTGGTGACCAAAAGTTTATCCTTCCTTTTTCGCTTGGATTCTTGCCAAATTCCTACTATAGTCATCCTATTTATGTAATACTCATTGTGTGATGATTATGGACCTTATTAACAAGTTACTTCCCCATAATAAAGTTTAAGTTAAGTTCGTCTCCAAAGGAGGAACCTTTGGTGACCAAAAGTTTATCCTTCCTTTTTCGCTTGGTTTCTTGCCAAATTCCTACTATAGTTCATTCTATTTATGTAATACTCATTGTGTGATGATTATGGACCTAATTAACAAGTTACTTCCCCATAATAAAGTTTAACTTAAGTTCGTCTCCAAAGGAGGAACCTTTGGTGACCAAAAGTTTATCCTTCCTTTTTCGCTGGGATTCTTCCCAAATTCCTACTATAGTTCATTCTATTTACGTAATACTCATTGTATGATGATTATTGACCTAATTAACAAGTTACTTTCACAAAATAAAGTTTAAGTTAAGTTCGTCTCCAAAGGAGGAACCTTTGGTGACCAAAATTTTATCCATCCTTTTTCGCTTGGTTTCTTGCCAAATTCCTACTATAGTTCATTCTATTTATGTAATACTAATTGTATGATGATTATTGACCTAATTAACAAGTTAGTTCCCGATAATAAAGTTTAACTTAAGTTCGTCTCCAAAGGAGGAACCTTTGGTGACCAAAATTTTATCCATCCTTTTTCGCTTGGTTTCTTGCCAAATTCCTACTATAGTTCATTCTATTTATGTAATACTAATTGTATGATGATTATTGACCTAATTAACAAGTTAGTTCAGGATAATAAAGTTTAACTTAAGTTCGTCTCCAAAGTAGGAACCTTTGGTGACCAAAATTTTATCCTACCTTTTTGGCTTGGTTTCTTCCCAAATTCCAACTATAGTTCATTCTCTTTATGTAATACTCGTTGTATGATGATTATGGACCTAATTAACAAGTTACTTCCCCATAATAAAGTTTAACGTAAGTTCGTCTCCAAAGGAGGAACCTTTGGTGACCAAAATTTTATCCTACCTTTTTGGCTTGGTTTCTTCCCAAATTCCTACTATAGTTCATTCTATTTATGTAATACTCATTGTATGATGATTATGGACCTAATTAACAAGTTACTTCCCAATAATAAAGTTTAAGTTAAGTTCGTCTCCAAAGGAGGAACCTTTGGTGACCAAAATTTTATCCATCCTTTTTCGCTTGGTTGCTTGCCAAATTCCTACTATAGTTCATTCTATTTATGTAATACTCATTGTGTGATGATTATGGACCTAATTAACAAGTTACTTCCACAAAATAAAGTTTAAGTTAAGTTCGTCTCCAAAGGAGGAACCTTTGGTGACCAAAAGTTTATCCTTTATTTTTCGCTTGGATTCTTGCCAAATTCCTACTATAGTTCATTCTATTTAAGTAATACTAATTGTGTGATGTTTATGGACCTAATTAACAAGTTACTTTCCGATAATAAAGTTTAACTTAAGTTCGTCTCCAAAGTAGGAACCTTTGGTGACCAAAAGTTTATCCTTCCTTTTTCGCTTGGATTCTTCCCAAATTCCTACTATAGTTCATTCTATTTACATAATACTCATTGTATGATAATCATTGACCTAATTACCAAGTTTCTTCCCCAAAATAAAGTTTAAGTTAAGTTCGTCTCCAAAGGAGGAACCTTTGGTGACCAAAATTTTATCCTTCCTTTTTCGCTTGGTTTCTTGCCAAATTCCTACTATAGTTCATTCTATTTATGTAATACTCATTGTGTGATGATTATGGACCTAATTAACAAGTTACTTCCCCATAATAAAGTTTAAGTTAAGTTCGTCTCCAAAGGAGGAACCTTTGGTGACCAAAAGTTTATCCTTCCTTTTTCGCTTGGATTCTTGCCAAATTCCTACTATAGTCATTCTATTTATGTAATACTCATTGTGTGATGATTATGGACCTTATTAACAAGTTACTTCCCCATAATAAAGTTTAAGTTAAGTTCGTCTCCAAAGGAGGAACCTTTGGTGACCAAAAGTTTATCCTTCCTTTTTCGCTTGGTTTCTTGCCAAATTCCTACTATAGCTCATTCTATTTATGTAATACTCATTGTGTGATGATTATGGACCTAATTAACAAGTTACTTCCCCATAATAAAGTTTAACTTAAGTTCGTCTCCAAAGGAGGAACCTTTGGTGACCAAAAGTTTATCCTTCCTTTTTCGCTGGGATTCTTCCCAAATTCCTACTATAGTTCATTCTATTTACGTAATACTCATTGTATGATGATTATTGACCTAATTAACAAGTTACTTTCACAAAATAAAGTTTAAGTTAAGTTCGTCTCCAAAGGAGGAACCTTTGGTGACCAAAATTTTATCCATCCTTTTTCGCTTGGTTTCTTGCCAAATTCCTACTATAGTTCATTCTATTTATGTAATACTAATTGTATGATGATTATTGACCTAATTAACAAGTTAGTTCCCGATAATAAAGTTTAACTTAAGTTCGTCTCCAAAGGAGGAACCTTTGGTGACCAAAATTTTATCCATCCTTTTTCGCTTGGTTTCTTGCCAAATTCCTACTATAGTTCATTCTATTTATGTAATACTAATTGTATGATGATTATTGACCTAATTAACAAGTTAGTTCAGGATAATAAAGTTTAACTTAAGTTCGTCTCCAAAGTAGGAACCTTTGGTGACCAAAATTTTATCCTACCTTTTTGGCTTGGTTTCTTCCCAAATTCCAACTATAGTTCATTCTCTTTATGTAATACTCGTTGTATGATGATTATGGACCTAATTAACAAGTTACTTCCCCATAATAAAGTTTAACGTAAGTTCGTCTCCAAAGGAGGAACCTTTGGTGACCAAAATTTTATCCTACCTTTTTGGCTTGGTTTCTTCCCAAATTCCTACTATAGTTCATTCTATTTATGTAATACTCATTGTATGATGTTTATAAACCTAATTAACAAGTTACTTTCCGATAATAAAGTTTAACTTAAGTTCGTCTCCAAAGTAGGAACCTTTGGTGACCAAAAGTTTATCCTTCCTTTTTCGCTTGGATTCTTCCCAAATTCCTACTATAGTTCATTCTATTTACATAATACTCATTGTATGATAATCATTGACCTAATTACCAAGTTTCTTCCCCAAAATAAAGTTTAAGTTAAGTTCGTCTCCAAAGGAGGAACCTTTGGTGACCAAAATTTTATCCTTCCTTTTTCGCTTGGTTTCTTGCCAAATTCCTACTATAGTTCATTCTATTTATGTAATACTCATTGTGTGATGATTATGGACCTAATTAACAAGTTACTTCCCCATAATAAAGTTTAAGTTAAGTTCGTCTCCAAAGGAGGAACCTTTGGTGACCAAAAGTTTATCCTTCCTTTTTCGCTTGGATTCTTGCCAAATTCCTACTATAGTCATCCTATTTATGTAATACTCATTGTGTGATGATTATGGACCTTATTAACAAGTTACTTCCCCATAATAAAGTTTAAGTTAAGTTCGTCTCCAAAGGAGGAACCTTTGGTGACCAAAAGTTTATCCTTCCTTTTTCGCTTGGTTTCTTGCCAAATTCCTACTATAGTTCATTCTATTTATGTAATACTCATTGTGTGATGATTATGGACCTAATTAACAAGTTACTTCCCCATAATAAAGTTTAACTTAAGTTCGTCTCCAAAGGAGGAACCTTTGGTGACCAAAAGTTTATCCTTCCTTTTTCGCTGGGATTCTTCCCAAATTCCTACTATAGTTCATTCTATTTACGTAATACTCATTGTATGATGATTATTGACCTAATTAACAAGTTACTTTCACAAAATAAAGTTTAAGTTAAGTTCGTCTCCAAAGGAGGAACCTTTGGTGACCAAAATTTTATCCATCCTTTTTCGCTTGGTTTCTTGCCAAATTCCTACTATAGTTCATTCTATTTATGTAATACTAATTGTATGATGATTATTGACCTAATTAACAAGTTAGTTCCCGATAATAAAGTTTAACTTAAGTTCGTCTCCAAAGGAGGAACCTTTGGTGACCAAAATTTTATCCATCCTTTTTCGCTTGGTTTCTTGCCAAATTCCTACTATAGTTCATTCTATTTATGTAATACTAATTGTATGATGATTATTGACCTAATTAACAAGTTAGTTCAGGATAATAAAGTTTAACTTAAGTTCGTCTCCAAAGTAGGAACCTTTGGTGACCAAAATTTTATCCTACCTTTTTGGCTTGGTTTCTTCCCAAATTCCAACTATAGTTCATTCTCTTTATGTAATACTCGTTGTATGATGATTATGGACCTAATTAACAAGTTACTTCCCCATAATAAAGTTTAACGTAAGTTCGTCTCCAAAGGAGGAACCTTTGGTGACCAAAATTTTATCCTACCTTTTTGGCTTGGTTTCTTCCCAAATTCCTACTATAGTTCATTCTATTTATGTAATACTCATTGTATGATGATTATGGACCTAATTAACAAGTTACTTCCCAATAATAAAGTTTAAGTTAAGTTCGTCTCCAAAGGAGGAACCTTTGGTGACCAAAATTTTATCCATCCTTTTTCGCTTGGTTGCTTGCCAAATTCCTACTATAGTTCATTCTATTTATGTAATACTCATTGTGTGATGATTATGGACCTAATTAACAAGTTACTTCCACAAAATAAAGTTTAAGTTAAGTTCGTCTCCAAAGGAGGAACCTTTGGTGACCAAAAGTTTATCCTTTATTTTTCGCTTGGATTCTTGCCAAATTCCTACTATAGTTCATTCTATTTAAGTAATACTAATTGTGTGATGTTTATGGACCTAATTAACAAGTTACTTTCCGATAATAAAGTTTAACTTAAGTTCGTCTCCAAAGTAGGAACCTTTGGTGACCAAAAGTTTATCCTTCCTTTTTCGCTTGGATTCTTCCCAAATTCCTACTATAGTTCATTCTATTTACATAATACTCATTGTATGATAATCATTGACCTAATTACCAAGTTTCTTCCCCAAAATAAAGTTTAAGTTAAGTTCGTCTCCAAAGGAGGAACCTTTGGTGACCAAAATTTTATCCTTCCTTTTTCGCTTGGTTTCTTGCCAAATTCCTACTATAGTTCATTCTATTTATGTAATACTCATTGTGTGATGATTATGGACCTAATTAACAAGTTACTTCCCCATAATAAAGTTTAAGTTAAGTTCGTCTCCAAAGGAGGAACCTTTGGTGACCAAAAGTTTATCCTTCCTTTTTCGCTTGGATTCTTGCCAAATTCCTACTATAGTCATTCTATTTATGTAATACTCATTGTGTGATGATTATGGACCTTATTAACAAGTTACTTCCCCATAATAAAGTTTAAGTTAAGTTCGTCTCCAAAGGAGGAACCTTTGGTGACCAAAAGTTTATCCTTCCTTTTTCGCTTGGTTTCTTGCCAAATTCCTACTATAGCTCATTCTATTTATGTAATACTCATTGTGTGATGATTATGGACCTAATTAACAAGTTACTTCCCCATAATAAAGTTTAACTTAAGTTCGTCTCCAAAGGAGGAACCTTTGGTGACCAAAAGGTTATCCTTCCTTTTTCGCTGGGATTCTTCCCAAATTCCTACTATAGTTCATTCTATTTACGTAATACTCATTGTATGATGATTATTGACCTAATTAACAAGTTACTTTCACAAAATAAAGTTTAAGTTAAGTTCGTCTCCAAAGGAGGAACCTTTGGTGACCAAAATTTTATCCATCCTTTTTCGCTTGGTTTCTTGCCAAATTCCTACTATAGTTCATTCTATTTATGTAATACTAATTGTATGATGATTATTGACCTAATTAACAAGTTAGTTCCCGATAATAAAGTTTAACTTAAGTTCGTCTCCAAAGGAGGAACCTTTGGTGACCAAAATTTTATCCATCCTTTTTCGCTTGGTTTCTTGCCAAATTCCTACTATAGTTCATTCTATTTATGTAATACTAATTGTATGATGATTATTGACCTAATTAACAAGTTAGTTCAGGATAATAAAGTTTAACTTAAGTTCGTCTCCAAAGTAGGAACCTTTGGTGACCAAAATTTTATCCTACCTTTTTGGCTTGGTTTCTTCCCAAATTCCAACTATAGTTCATTCTCTTTATGTAATACTCGTTGTATGATGATTATGGACCTAATTAACAAGTTACTTCCCCATAATAAAGTTTAACGTAAGTTCGTCTCCAAAGGAGGAACCTTTGGTGACCAAAATTTTATCCTACCTTTTTGGCTTGGTTTCTTCCCAAATTCCTACTATAGTTCATTCTATTTATGTAATACTCATTGTATGATGATTATGGACCTAATTAACAAGTTACTTCCCAATAATAAAGTTTAAGTTAAGTTCGTCTCCAAAGGAGGAACCTTTGGTGACCAAAATTTTATCCTTCCTTTTTCGCTAGGTTGCTTGCCAAATTCCTACTATAGTTCATTCTATTTATGTAATACTCATTGTGTGATGATTATGGACCTAATTAACAAGTTACTTCCACAAAATAAAGTTTAAGTTAAGTTCGTCTCCAAAGGAGGAACCTTTGGTGACCAAAAGTTTATCCTTTATTTTTCGCTTGGATTCTTGCCAAATTCCTACTATAGTTCATTCTATTTAAGTAATACTAATTGTGTGATGTTTATGGACCTAATTAACAAGTTACTTTCCGATAATAAAGTTTAACTTAAGTTCGTCTCCAAAGTAGGAACCTTTGGTGACCAAAAGTTTATCCTTCCTTTTTCGCTTGGATTCTTCCCAAATTCCTACTATAGTTCATTCTATTTACATAATACTCATTGTATGATAATCATTGACCTAATTACCAAGTTTCTTCCCCAAAATAAAGTTTAAGTTAAGTTCGTCTCCAAAGGAGGAACCTTTGGTGACCAAAATTTTATCCTTCCTTTTTCGCTTGGTTTCTTGCCAAATTCCTACTATAGTTCATTCTATTTATGTAATACTCATTGTGTGATGATTATGGACCTAATTAACAAGTTACTTCCCCATAATAAAGTTTAAGTTAAGTTCGTCTCCAAAGGAGGAACCTTTGGTGACCAAAAGTTTATCCTTCCTTTTTCGCTTGGATTCTTGCCAAATTCCTACTATAGTCATTCTATTTATGTAATACTCATTGTGTGATGATTATGGACCTTATTAACAAGTTACTTCCCCATAATAAAGTTTAAGTTAAGTTCGTCTCCAAAGGAGGAACCTTTGGTGACCAAAAGTTTATCCTTCCTTTTTCGCTTGGTTTCTTGCCAAATTCCTACTATAGCTCATTCTATTTATGTAATACTCATTGTGTGATGATTATGGACCTAATTAACAAGTTACTTCCCCATAATAAAGTTTAACTTAAGTTCGTCTCCAAAGGAGGAACCTTTGGTGACCAAAAGTTTATCCTTCCTTTTTCGCTGGGATTCTTCCCAAATTCCTACTATAGTTCATTCTATTTACGTAATACTCATTGTATGATGATTATTGACCTAATTAACAAGTTACTTTCACAAAATAAAGTTTAAGTTAAGTTCGTCTCCAAAGGAGGAACCTTTGGTGACCAAAATTTTATCCATCCTTTTTCGCTTGGTTTCTTGCCAAATTCCTACTATAGTTCATTCTATTTATGTAATACTAATTGTATGATGATTATTGACCTAATTAACAAGTTAGTTCCCGATAATAAAGTTTAACTTAAGTTCGTCTCCAAAGGAGGAACCTTTGGTGACCAAAATTTTATCCATCCTTTTTCGCTTGGTTTCTTGCCAAATTCCTACTATAGTTCATTCTATTTATGTAATACTAATTGTATGATGATTATTGACCTAATTAACAAGTTAGTTCAGGATAATAAAGTTTAACTTAAGTTCGTCTCCAAAGTAGGAACCTTTGGTGACCAAAATTTTATCCTACCTTTTTGGCTTGGTTTCTTCCCAAATTCCAACTATAGTTCATTCTCTTTATGTAATACTCGTTGTATGATGATTATGGACCTAATTAACAAGTTACTTCCCCATAATAAAGTTTAACGTAAGTTCGTCTCCAAAGGAGGAACCTTTGGTGACCAAAATTTTATCCTACCTTTTTGGCTTGGTTTCTTCCCAAATTCCTACTATAGTTCATTCTATTTATGTAATACTCATTGTATGATGATTATGGACCTAATTAACAAGTTACTTCCCAATAATAAAGTTTAAGTTAAGTTCGTCTCCAAAGGAGGAACCTTTGGTGACCAAAATTTTATCCTTCCTTTTTCGCTAGGTTGCTTGCCAAATTCCTACTATAGTTCATTCTATTTATGTAATACTCATTGTGTGATGATTATGGACCTAATTAACAAGTTACTTCCACAAAATAAAGTTTAAGTTAAGTTCGTCTCCAAAGGAGGAACCTTTGGTGACCAAAAGTTTATCCTTTATTTTTCGCTTGGATTCTTGCCAAATTCCTACTATAGTTCATTCTATTTAAGTAATACTAATTGTGTGATGTTTATGGACCTAATTAACAAGTTACTTTCCGATAATAAAGTTTAACTTAAGTTCGTCTCCAAAGTAGGAACCTTTGGTGACCAAAAGTTTATCCTTCCTTTTTCGCTTGGATTCTTCCCAAATTCCTACTATAGTTCATTCTATTTACATAATACTCATTGTATGATAATCATTGACCTAATTACCAAGTTTCTTCCCCAAAATAAAGTTTAAGTTAAGGTCGTCTCCAAAGGAGGAACCTTTGGTGACCAAAATTTTATCCTTCCTTTTTCGCTTGGTTTCTTGCCAAATTCCTACTATAGTTCATTCTATTTATGTAATACTCATTGTGTGATGATTATGGACCTAATTAACAAGTTACTTCCCCATAATAAAGTTTAAGTTAAGTTCGTCTCCAAAGGAGGAACCTTTGGTGACCAAAAGTTTATCCTTCCTTTTTCGTTTGGATTCTTGCCAAATTCCTACTATAGTCATTCTATTTATGTAATACTCATTGTGTGATGATTATGGACCTTATTAACAAGTTACTTCCCCATAATAAAGTTTAAGTTAAATTCGTCTCCAAAGGAGGAACCTTTGGTGACCAAAAGTTTATCCTTCCTTTTTCGCTTGGTTTCTTGCCAAATTCCTACTATAGCTCATTCTATTTATGTAATACTCATTGTGTGATGATTATGGACCTAATTAACAAGTTACTTCCCCATAATAAAGTTTAACTTAAGTTCGTCTCCAAAGGAGGAACCTTTGGTGACCAAAAGTTTATCCTTCCTTTTTCGCTGGGATTCTTCCCAAATTCCTACTATAGTTCATTCTATTTACGTAATACTCATTGTATGATGATTATTGACCTAATTAACAAGTTACTTTCACAAAATAAAGTTTAAGTTAAGTTCGTCTCCAAAGGAGGAACCTTTGGTGACCAAAATTTTATCCATCCTTTTTCGCTTGGTTTCTTGCCAAATTCCTACTATAGTTCATTCTATTTATGTAATACTAATTGTATGATGATTATTGACCTAATTAACAAGTTAGTTCCCGATAATAAAGTTTAACTTAAGTTCGTCTCCAAAGGAGGAACCTTTGGTGACCAAAATTTTATCCATCCTTCTTCGCTTGGTTTCTTGCCAAATTCCTACTATAGTTCAATCTATTTATGTAATACTAATTGTATGATGATTATTGACCTAATTAACAAGTTAGTTCAGGATAATAAAGTTTAACTTAAGTTCGTCTCCAAAGTAGGAACCTTTGGTGACCAAAATTTTATCCTACCTTTTTGGCTTGGTTTCTTCCCAAATTCCAACTATAGTTCATTCTCTTTATGTAATACTCGTTGTATGATGATTATGGACCTAATTAACAAGTTACTTCCCCATAATAAAGTTTAACGTAAGTTCGTCTCCAAAGGAGGAACCTTTGGTGACCAAAATTTTATCCTACCTTTTTGGCTTGGTTTCTTCCCAAATTCCTACTATAGTTCATTCTATTTATGTAATACTCATTGTATGATGATTATGGACCTAATTAACAAGTTACTTCCCAATAATAAAGTTTAAGTTAAGTTCGTCTCCAAAGGAGGAACCTTTGGTGACCAAAATTTTATCCTTCCTTTTTCGCTTGGTTGCTTGCCAAATTCCTACTATAGTTCATTCTATTTATGTAATACTCATTGTGTGATGATTATGGACCTAATTAACAAGTTACTTCCACAAAATAAAGTTTAAGTTAAGTTCGTCTCCAAAGGAGGAACCTTTGGTGACCAAAAGTTTATCCTTTATTTTTCGCTTGGATTCTTGCCAAATTCCTACTATAGTTCATTCTATTTAAGTAATACTAATTGTGTGATGTTTATGGACCTAATTAACAAGTTACTTTCCGATAATAAAGTTTAACTTAAGTTCGTCTCCAAAGTAGGAACCTTTGGTGACCAAAAGTTTATCCTTCCTTTTTCGCTTGGATTCTTCCCAAATTCCTACTATAGTTCATTCTATTTACGTAATACTCATTGTATGATAATCATTGACCTAATTACCAAGTTACTTCCCCAAAATAAAGTTTAAGTTAAGTTCGTCTCCAAAGGAGGAACCTTTGGTGACCAAAATTTTATCCTTCCTTTTTCGCTTGGTTTCTTGCCAAATTCCTACTATAGTCATTCTATTTATGTAATACTCATTGTGTGATGATTATGGACCTAATTAACAAGTTACTTCCCCATAATAAAGTTTAAGTTAAGTTCGTCTCCAAAGGAGGAACCTTTGGTGACCAAAAGTTTATCCTTCCTTTTTCGCTTGGATTCTTGCCAAATTCCTACTATAGTTCATTCTATTTAAGTAATACTAATTGTGTGATGTTTATGGACCTAATTAACAAGTTACTTTCCGATAATAAAGTTTAACTTAAGTTCGTCTCCAAAGTAGGAACCTTTGGTGACCAAAAGTTTATCCTTCCTTTTTCGCTTGGATTCTTCCCAAATTCCTACTATAGTTCATTCTATTTACATAATACTCATTGTATGATAATCATTGACCTAATTACCAAGTTTCTTCCCCAAAATAAAGTTTAAGTTAAGGTCGTCTCCAAAGGAGGAACCTTTGGTGACCAAAATTTTATCCTTCCTTTTTCGCTTGGTTTCTTGCCAAATTCCTACTATAGTTCATTCTATTTATGTAATACTCATTGTGTGATGATTATGGACCTAATTAACAAGTTACTTCCCCATAATAAAGTTTAAGTTAAGTTCGTCTCCAAAGGAGGAACCTTTGGTGACCAAAAGTTTATCCTTCCTTTTTCGCTTGGATTCTTGCCAAATTCCTACTATAGTCATTCTATTTATGTAATACTCATTGTGTGATGATTATGGACCTTATTAACAAGTTACTTCCCCATAATAAAGTTTAAGTTAAGTTCGTCTCCAAAGGAGGAACCTTTGGTGACCAAAAGTTTATCCTTCCTTTTTCGCTTGGTTTCTTGCCAAATTCCTACTATAGCTCATTCTATTTATGTAATACTCATTGTGTGATGATTATGGACCTAATTAACAAGTTACTTCCCCATAATAAAGTTTAACTTAAGTTCGTCTCCAAAGGAGGAACCTTTGGTGACCAAAAGTTTATCCTTCCTTTTTCGCTGGGATTCTTCCCAAATTCCTACTATAGTTCATTCTATTTACGTAATACTCATTGTATGATGATTATTGACCTAATTAACAAGTTACTTTCACAAAATAAAGTTTAAGTTAAGTTCGTCTCCAAAGGAGGAACCTTTGGTGACCAAAATTTTATCCATCCTTTTTCGCTTGGTTTCTTGCCAAATTCCTACTATAGTTCATTCTATTTATGTAATACTAATTGTATGATGATTATTGACCTAATTAACAAGTTAGTTCCCGATAATAAAGTTTAACTTAAGTTCGTCTCCAAAGGAGGAACCTTTGGTGACCAAAATTTTATCCATCCTTTTTCGCTTGGTTTCTTGCCAAATTCCTACTATAGTTCAATCTATTTATGTAATACTAATTGTATGATGATTATTGACCTAATTAACAAGTTAGTTCAGGATAATAAAGTTTAACTTAAGTTCGTCTCCAAAGTAGGAACCTTTGGTGACCAAAATTTTATCCTACCTTTTTGGCTTGGTTTCTTCCCAAATTCCAACTATAGTTCATTCTCTTTATGTAATACTCGTTGTATGATGATTATGGACCTAATTAACAAGTTACTTCCCCATAATAAAGTTTAACGTAAGTTCGTCTCCAAAGGAGGAACCTTTGGTGACCAAAATTTTATCCTACCTTTTTGGCTTGGTTTCTTCCCAAATTCCTACTATAGTTCATTCTATTTATGTAATACTCATTGTATGATGATTATGGACCTAATTAACAAGTTACTTCCCAATAATAAAGTTTAAGTTAAGTTCGTCTCCAAAGGAGGAACCTTTGGTGACCAAAATTTTATCCTTCCTTTTTCGCTTGGTTGCTTGCCAAATTCCTACTATAGTTCATTCTATTTATGTAATACTCATTGTGTGATGATTATGGACCTAATTAACAAGTTACTTCCACAAAATAAAGTTTAAGTTAAGTTCGTCTCCAAAGGAGGAACCTTTGGTGACCAAAAGTTTATCCTTTATTTTTCGCTTGGATTCTTGCCAAATTCCTACTATAGTTCATTCTATTTAAGTAATACTAATTGTGTGATGTTTATGGACCTAATTAACAAGTTACTTTCCGATAATAAAGTTTAACTTAAGTTCGTCTCCAAAGTAGGAACCTTTGGTGACCAAAAGTTTATCCTTCCTTTTTCGCTTGGATTCTTCCCAAATTCCTACTATAGTTCATTCTATTTACGTAATACTCATTGTATGATAATCATTGACCTAATTACCAAGTTACTTCCCCAAAATAAAGTTTAAGTTAAGTTCGTCTCCAAAGGAGGAACCTTTGGTGACCAAAATTTTATCCTTCCTTTTTCGCTTGGTTTCTTGCCAAATTCCTACTATAGTCATTCTATTTATGTAATACTCATTGTGTGATGATTATGGACCTAATTAACAAGTTACTTCCCCATAATAAAGTTTAAGTTAAGTTCGTCTCCAAAGGAGGAACCTTTGGTGACCAAAAGTTTATCCTTCCTTTTTCGCTTGGATTCTTGCCAAATTCCTTCTATAGTTCATTCTATTTATGTAATACTAATTGTATGATGATTATTGACCTAATTAACAAGTTACTTCCCGATAATAAAGTTTAACTTAAGTTCGTCTCCAAAGTAGGAACCTTTGGTGACCAAAATTTTATCCTACCTTTTTGGCTTGGTTTCTTCCCAAATTCCTACTATAGTTCATTCTATTTATGTAATACTCATTGTATGATGTTTATGGACCTAATTAACAAGTTACTTTCCGATAATAAAGTTTAACTTAAGTTCGTCTCCAAAGTAGGAACCTTTGGTGACCAAAAGTTTATCCTTCCTTTTTCGCTTGGATTCTTCCCAAATTCCTACTATAGTTCATTCTATTTACATAATACTCATTGTATGATAATCATTGACCTAATTACCAAGTTACTTCCCCAAAATAAAGTTTAAGTTAAGTTCGTCTCCAAAGGAGGAACCTTTGGTGACCAAAATTTTATCCTTCCTTTTTCGCTTGGTTTCTTGCCAAATTCCTACTATAGTTCATTCTATTTATGTAATACTCATTGTGTGATGATTATGGACCTAATTAACAAGTTACTTCCCCATAATAAAGTTTAACTTAAGTTCGTCTCCAAAGGAGGAACATTTGGTGACCAAAAGTTTATCCTTCCTTTTTCGCTGGGATTCTTCCCAAATTCCTACTATAGTTCATTCTATTTACGTAATACTCATTGTATGATGATTATTGACCTAATTAACAAGTTACTTTCCCAAAATAAAGTTTAATTTAAGTTCGTCTCCAAAGGAGGAACCTTTGGTGACCAAAATTTTATCCATCCTTTTTCGCTTGGTTTCTTGCCAAATTCCTACTATAGTTCATTCTATTTATGTAATACTAATTGTATGATGATTATTGACCTAATTAACAAGTTAGTTCCCGATAATAAAGTTTAACTTAAGTTCGTCTCCAAAGGAGGAACCTTTGGTGACCAAAATTTTATCCATCCTTTTTCGCTTGGATTCTTGCCAAATTCCTACTATAGTTCATTCTATTTATGTAATACTAATTGTATGATGATTATTGACCTAATTAACAAGTTAGTTCAGGATAATAAAGTTTAACTTAAGTTCGTCTCCAAAGTAGGAACCTTTGGTGACCAAAATTTTATCCTACCTTTTTGGCTTGGTTTCTTCCCAAATTCCAACTATAGTTCATTCTCTTTATGTAATACTCGTTGTATGATGATTATGGACCTAATTAACAAGTTACTTCCCCATAATAAAGTTTAACGTAAGTTCGTCTCCAAAGGAGGAACCTTTGGTGACCAAAATTTTATCCTACCTTTTTGGCTTGGTTTCTTCCCAAATTCCTACTATAGTTCATTCTATTTATGTAATGCTCATTGTATGATGATTATGGACCTAATTAACAAGTTACTTCCCAATAATAAAGTTTAAGTTAAGTTCGTCTCCAAAGGAGGAACCTTTGGTGACCAAAATTTTATCCTTCCTTTTTCGCTTGGTTGCTTGCCAAATTCCTACTATAGTTCATTCTATTTATGTAATACTCATTGTGTGATGATTATGGACCTAATTAACAAGTTACTTCCACAAAATAAAGTTTAAGTTAAGTTCGTCTCCAAAGGAGGAACCTTTGGTGACCAAAAGTTTATCCTTTATTTTTCGCTTGGATTCTTGCCAAATTCCTACTATAGTTCATTCTATTTAAGTAATACTAATTGTGTGATGTTTATGGACCTAATTAACAAGTTACTTTCCGATAATAAAGTTTAACTTAAGTTCGTCTCCAAAGTAGGAACCTTTGGTGACCAAAAGTTTATCCTTCCTTTTTCGCTTGGATTCTTCCCAAATTCCTACTATAGTTCATTCTATTTACGTAATACTCATTGTATGATAATCATTGACCTAATTACCAAGTTACTTCCCCAAAATAAAGTTTAAGTTAAGTTCGTCTCCAAAGGAGGAACCTTTGGTGACCAAAATTTTATCCTTCCTTTTTCGCTTGGTTTCTTGCCAAATTCCTACTATAGTCATTCTATTTATGTAATACTCATTGTGTGATGATTATGGACCTAATTAACAAGTTACTTCCCCATAATAAAGTTTAAGTTAAGTTCGTCTCCAAAGGAGGAACCTTTGGTGACCAAAAGTTTATCCTTCCTTTTTCGCTTGGATTCTTGCCAAATTCCTTCTATAGTTCATTCTATTTATGTAATACTAATTGTATGATGATTATTGACCTAATTAACAAGTTACTTCCCGATAATAAAGTTTAACTTAAGTTCGTCTCCAAAGTAGGAACCTTTGGTGACCAAAATTTTATCCTACCTTTTTGGCTTGGTTTCTTCCCAAATTCCTACTATAGTTCATTCTATTTATGTAATACTCATTGTATGATGTTTATGGACCTAATTAACAAGTTACTTTCCGATAATAAAGTTTAACTTAAGTTCGTCTCCAAAGTAGGAACCTTTGGTGACCAAAAGTTTATCCTTCCTTTTTCGCTTGGATTCTTCCCAAATTCCTACTATAGTTCATTCTATTTACATAATACTCATTGTATGATAATCATTGACCTAATTACCAAGTTACTTCCCCAAAATAAAGTTTAAGTTAAGTTCGTCTCCAAAGGAGGAACCTTTGGTGACCAAAATTTTATCCTTCCTTTTTCGCTTGGTTTCTTGCCAAATTCCTACTATAGTTCATTCTATTTATGTAATACTCATTGTGTGATGATTATGGACCTAATTAACAAGTTACTTCCCCATAATAAAGTTTAACTTAAGTTCGTCTCCAAAGGAGGAACATTTGGTGACCAAAAGTTTATCCTTCCTTTTTCGCTGGGATTCTTCCCAAATTCCTACTATAGTTCATTCTATTTACGTAATACTCATTGTATGATGATTATTGACCTAATTAACAAGTTACTTTCCCAAAATAAAGTTTAATTTAAGTTCGTCTCCAAAGGAGGAACCTTTGGTGACCAAAATTTTATCCATCCTTTTTCGCTTGGTTTCTTGCCAAATTCCTACTATAGTTCATTCTATTTATGTAATACTAATTGTATGATGATTATTGACCTAATTAACAAGTTAGTTCCCGATAATAAAGTTTAACTTAAGTTCGTCTCCAAAGGAGGAACCTTTGGTGACCAAAATTTTATCCATCCTTTTTCGCTTGGTTTCTTGCCAAATTCCTACTATAGTTCATTCTATTTATGTAATACTAATTGTATGATGATTATTGACCTAATTAACAAGTTAGTTCAGGATAATAAAGTTTAACTTAAGTTCGTCTCCAAAGTAGGAACCTTTGGTGACCAAAATTTTATCCTACCTTTTTGGCTTGGTTTCTTCCCAAATTCCAACTATAGTTCATTCTCTTTATGTAATACTCGTTGTATGATGATTATGGACCTAATTAACAAGTTACTTCCCCATAATAAAGTTTAACGTAAGTTCGTCTCCAAAGGAGGAACCTTTGGTGACCAAAATTTTATCCTACCTTTTTGGCTTGGTTTCTTCCCAAATTCCTACTATAGTTCATTCTATTTATGTAATGCTCATTGTATGATGATTATGGACCTAATTAACAAGTTACTTCCCAATAATAAAGTTTAAGTTAAGTTCGTCTCCAAAGGAGGAACCTTTGGTGACCAAAATTTTATCCTTCCTTTTTCGCTTGGTTGCTTGCCAAATTCCTACTATAGTTCATTCTATTTATGTAATACTCATTGTGTGATGATTATGGACCTAATTAACAAGTTACTTCCCCAAAATAAAGTTTAAGTTAAGTTCGTCTCCAAAGGAGGAACCTTTGGTGACCAAAAGTTTATCCTTTATTTTTCGCTTGGATTCTTGCCAAATTCCTACTATAGTTCATTCTATTTAAGTAATACTAATTGTGTGATGTTTATGGACCTAATTAACAAGTTACTTTCCGATAATAAAGTTTAACTTAAGTTCGTCTCCAAAGTAGGAACCTTTGGTGACCAAAAGTTTATCCTTCCTTTTTCGCTTGGATTCTTCCCAAATTCCTACTATAGTTCATTCTATTTACGTAATACTCATTGTATGATGATTATTGACCTAATTAACAAGTTACTTTCCCAAAATAAAGTTTAAGTTAAGTTCGTCTCCAAAGGAGGAACCTTTGGTGACCAAAATTTTATCCATCCTTTTTCGCTTGGTTTCTTGCCAAATTCCTACTATAGTTCATTCTATTTATGTAATACTAATTGTATGATGATTATTGACCTAATTAACAAGTTAGTTCAGGATAATAAAGTTTAACTTAGGTTCGTCTCCAAAGTAGGAACCTTTGGTGACCAAAATTTTATCCTACCTTTTTGGCTTGGTTTCTTCCCAAATTCCAACTATAGTTCATTCTCTTTATGTAATACTCGTTGTATGATTATTATGGACCTAATTAACAAGTTACTTCCCCATAATAAAGTTTAACGTAAGTTCGTCTCCAAAGGAGGAACCTTTGGTGACCAAAATTTTATCCTACCTTTTTGGCTTGGTTTCTTCCCAAATTCCTACTATAGTTCATTCTATTTATGTAATGCTCATTGTATGATGATTATGGACCTAATTAACAAGTTACTTCCCAATAATAAAGTTTAAGTTAAGTTCGTCTCCAAAGGAGGAACCTTTGGTGACCAAAATTTTATCCTTCCTTTTTCGCTTGGTTGCTTGCCAAATTCCTACTATAGTTCATTCTATTTATGTAATACTAATTGTGTGATGATTATGGACCTAATTAACAAGTTACTTCCCCAATAATAAAGTTTAACTTAAGTTCGTCTCCAAAGTAGGAACCTTTGGTGACCAAAATTTTATCCTACCTTTTTGGCTTGGTTTCTTCCCAAATTCCAACTATAGTTCATTCTCTTTATGTAATACTCGTTGTATGATGATTATGGACCTAATTAACAAGTTACTTCCCCATAATAAAGTTTAACGTAAGTTCGTCTCCAAAGGAGGAACCTTTGGTGACCAAAATTTTATCCTACCTTTTTGGCTTGGTTTCTTCCCAAATTCCTACTATAGTTCATTCTATTTATGTAATGCTCATTGTATGATGATTATGGACCTAATTAACAAGTTACTTCCCAATAATAAAGTTTAAGTTAAGTTCGTCTCCAAAGGAGGAACCTTTGGTGACCAAAATTTTATCCTTCCTTTTTCGCTTGGTTGCTTGCCAAATTCCTACTATAGTTCATTCTATTTATGTAATACTCATTGTGTGATGATTATGGACCTAATTAACAAGTTACTTCCCCAAAATAAAGTTTAAGTTAAGTTCGTCTCCAAAGGAGGAACCTTTGGTGACCAAAAGTTTATCCTTTATTTTTCGCTTGGATTCTTGCCAAATTCCTACTATAGTTCATTCTATTTAAGTAATACTAATTGTGTGATGTTTATGGACCTAATTAACAAGTTACTTTCCGATAATAAAGTTTAACTTAAGTTCGTCTCCAAAGTAGGAACCTTTGGTGACCAAAAGTTTATCCTTCCTTTTTCGCTTGGATTCTTCCCAAATTCCTACTATAGTTCATTCTATTTACGTAATACTCATTGTATGATAATCATTGACCTAATTACCAAGTTACTTCCCCAAAATAAAGTTTAAGTTAAGTTCGTCTCCAAAGGAGGAACCTTTGGTGACCAAAATTTTATCCTTCCTTTTTCGCTTGGATTCTTCCCAAATTCCTACTATAGTTCATTCTATTTACGTAATACTCATTGTATGATGATTATTGACCTAATTAACAAGTTACTTTCCCAAAATAAAATTTAAATTAAGTTCGTCTCCAAAGGAGGAACTTTGGTGACCAAAATTTTATCCATCCTTTTTCGCTTGGTTTCTTGCCAAATTCCTACTATAGTTCATTCTATTTATGTAATACTAATTGTATGATGATTATTGACCTAATTAACAAGTTAGTTCCCGATAATAAAGTTTAACTTAAGTTCGTCTCCAAAGGAGGAACCTTTGGTGACCAAAATTTTATCCATCCTTTTTCGCTTGGTTTCTTGCCAAATTCCTACTATAGTTCATTCTATTTATGTAATACTAATTGTATGATGATTATTGACCTAATTAACAAGTTAGTTCCCGATAATAAAGTTTAACTTAAGTTCGTCTCCAAAGTAGGAACCTTTGGTGACCAAAATTTTATCCTACCTTTTTGGCTTGGTTTCTTCCCAAATTCCTACTATAGTTCATTCTCTTTATGTAATACTCGTTGTATGATTATTATGGACCTAATTAACAAGTTACTTCCCCATAATAAATTTTAACGTAAGTTCGTCTCCAAAGGAGGAACCTTTGGTGACCAAAATTTTATCCTACCTTTTTGGCTTGGTTTCTTCCCAAATTCCTACTATAGTTCATTCTATTTATGTAATACTCATTGTATGATGATTATGGACCTAATTAACAAGTTACTTTCCGATAATAAAGTTTAACTTAAGTTCGTCTCCAAAGGAGGAACCTTTGGTGACCAAAAGTTTATCCTTCCTTTTTCGCTGGGATTCTTCCCAAATTCCTACTATAGTTCATTCTATTTACGTAATACTCATTGTATGATGATTATTGACCTAATTAACAAGTTACTTTCCCAAAATAAAGTTTAAGTTAAGTTCGTCTCCAAAGGAGGAACCTTTGGTGACCAAAATTTTATCCATCCTTTTTCGCTTGGTTTCTTGCCAAATTCCTACTATAGTTCATTCTATTTATGTAATACTAATTGTATGATGATTATTGACCTAATTAACAAGTTAGTTCAGGATAATAAAGTTTAACTTAGGTTCGTCTCCAAAGTAGGAACCTTTGGTGACCAAAATTTTATCCTACCTTTTTGGCTTGGTTTCTTCCCAAATTCCAACTATAGTTCATTCTCTTTATGTAATACTCGTTGTATGATTATTATGGACCTAATTAACAAGTTACTTCCCCATAATAAAGTTTAACGTAAGTTCGTCTCCAAAGGAGGAACCTTTGGTGACCAAAATTTTATCCTACCTTTTTGGCTTGGTTTCTTCCCAAATTCCTACTATAGTTCATTCTATTTATGTAATGCTCATTGTATGATGATTATGGACCTAATTAACAAGTTACTTCCCAATAATAAAGTTTAAGTTAAGTTCGTCTCCAAAGGAGGAACCTTTGGTGACCAAAATTTTATCCTTCCTTTTTCGCTTGGTTGCTTGCCAAATTCCTACTATAGTTCATTCTATTTATGTAATACTAATTGTGTGATGATTATGGACCTAATTAACAAGTTACTTCCCCAATAATAAAGTTTAACTTAAGTTCGTCTCCAAAGTAGGAACCTTTGGTGACCAAAATTTTATCCTACCTTTTTGGCTTGGTTTCTTCCCAAATTCCAACTATAGTTCATTCTCTTTATGTAATACTCGTTGTATGATGATTATGGACCTAATTAACAAGTTACTTCCCCATAATAAAGTTTAACGTAAGTTCGTCTCCAAAGGAGGAACCTTTGGTGACCAAAATTTTATCCTACCTTTTTGGCTTGGTTTCTTCCCAAATTCCTACTATAGTTCATTCTATTTATGTAATGCTCATTGTATGATGATTATGGACCTAATTAACAAGTTACTTCCCAATAATAAAGTTTAAGTTAAGTTCGTCTCCAAAGGAGGAACCTTTGGTGACCAAAATTTTATCCTTCCTTTTTCGCTTGGTTGCTTGCCAAATTCCTACTATAGTTCATTCTATTTATGTAATACTCATTGTGTGATGATTATGGACCTAATTAACAAGTTACTTCCCCAAAATAAAGTTTAAGTTAAGTTCGTCTCCAAAGGAGGAACCTTTGGTGACCAAAAGTTTATCCTTTATTTTTCGCTTGGATTCTTGCCAAATTCCTACTATAGTTCATTCTATTTAAGTAATACTAATTGTGTGATGTTTATGGACCTAATTAACAAGTTACTTTCCGATAATAAAGTTTAACTTAAGTTCGTCTCCAAAGTAGGAACCTTTGGTGACCAAAAGTTTATCCTTCCTTTTTCGCTTGGATTCTTCCCAAATTCCTACTATAGTTCATTCTATTTACGTAATACTCATTGTATGATAATCATTGACCTAATTACCAAGTTACTTCCCCAAAATAAAGTTTAAGTTAAGTTCGTCTCCAAAGGAGGAACCTTTGGTGACCAAAATTTTATCCTTCCTTTTTCGCTTGGATTCTTCCCAAATTCCTACTATAGTTCATTCTATTTACGTAATACTCATTGTATGATGATTATTGACCTAATTAACAAGTTACTTTCCCAAAATAAAATTTAAATTAAGTTCGTCTCCAAAGGAGGAACTTTGGTGACCAAAATTTTATCCATCCTTTTTCGCTTGGTTTCTTGCCAAATTCCTACTATAGTTCATTCTATTTATGTAATACTAATTGTATGATGATTATTGACCTAATTAACAAGTTAGTTCCCGATAATAAAGTTTAACTTAAGTTCGTCTCCAAAGGAGGAACCTTTGGTGACCAAAATTTTATCCATCCTTTTTCGCTTGGTTTCTTGCCAAATTCCTACTATAGTTCATTCTATTTATGTAATACTAATTGTATGATGATTATTGACCTAATTAACAAGTTAGTTCCCGATAATAAAGTTTAACTTAAGTTCGTCTCCAAAGTAGGAACCTTTGGTGACCAAAATTTTATCCTACCTTTTTGGCTTGGTTTCTTCCCAAATTCCTACTATAGTTCATTCTCTTTATGTAATACTCGTTGTATGATTATTATGGACCTAATTAACAAGTTACTTCCCCATAATAAATTTTAACGTAAGTTCGTCTCCAAAGGAGGAACCTTTGGTGACCAAAATTTTATCCTACCTTTTTGGCTTGGTTTCTTCCCAAATTCCTACTATAGTTCATTCTATTTATGTAATACTCATTGTATGATGATTATGGACCTAATTAACAAGTTACTTTCCGATAATAAAGTTTAACTTAAGTTCGTCTCCAAAGGAGGAACCTTTGGTGACCAAAAGTTTATCCTTCCTTTTTCGCTGGGATTCTTCCCAAATTCCTACTATAGTTCATTCTATTTACGTAATACTCATTGTATGATGATTATTGACCTAATTAACAAGTTACTTTCCCAAAATAAAGTTTAAGTTAAGTTCGTCTCCAAAGGAGGAACCTTTGGTGACCAAAATTTTATCCATCCTTTTTCGCTTGGTTTCTTGCCAAATTCCTACTATAGTTCATTCTATTTATGTAATACTAATTGTATGATGATTATTGACCTAATTAACAAGTTAGTTCCCGATAATAAACTTTAACTTAAGTTCGTCTCCAAAGGAGGAACCTTTGGTGACCAAAATTTTATCCATCCTTTTTCGCTTGGTTTCTTGCCAAATTCCTACTATAGTTCATTCTATTTATGTAATACTAATTGTATGATGATTATTGACCTAATTAACAAGTTAGTTCAGGATAATAAAGTTTAACTTAAGTTCGTCTCCAAAGTAGGAACCTTTGGTGACCAAAATTTTATCCTACCTTTTTGGCTTGGTTTCTTCCCAAATTCCAACTATAGTTCATTCTCTTTATGTAATACTCGTTGTATGATGATTATGGACCTAATTAACAAGTTACTTCCCCATAATAAAGTTTAACGTAAGTTCGTCTCCAAAGGAGGAACCTTTGGTGACCAAAATTTTATCCTACCTTTTTGGCTTGGTTTCTTCCCAAATTCCTACTATAGTTCATTCTATTTATGTAATGCTCATTGTATGATGATTATGGACCTAATTAACAAGTTACTTCCCAATAATAAAGTTTAAGTTAAGTTCGTCTCCAAAGGAGGAACCTTTGGTGACCAAAATTTTATCCTTCCTTTTTCGCTTGGTTGCTTGCCAAATTCCTACTATAGTTCATTCTATTTATGTAATACTCATTGTGTGATGATTATGGACCTAATTAACAAGTTACTTCCCCAAAATAAAGTTTAAGTTAAGTTCGTCTCCAAAGGAGGAACCTTTGGTGACCAAAAGTTTATCCTTTATTTTTCGCTTGGATTCTTGCCAAATTCCTACTATAGTTCATTCTATTTAAGTAATACTAATTGTGTGATGTTTATGGACCTAATTAACAAGTTACTTTCCGATAATAAAGTTTAACTTAAGTTCGTCTCCAAAGTAGGAACCTTTGGTGACCAAAAGTTTATCCTTCCTTTTTCGCTTGGATTCTTCCCAAATTCCTACTATAGTTCATTCTATTTACGTAATACTCATTGTATGATAATCATTGACCTAATTACCAAGTTACTTCCCCAAAATAAAGTTTAAGTTAAGTTCGTCTCCAAAGGAGGAACCTTTGGTGACCAAAATTTTATCCTTCCTTTTTCGCTTGGTTTCTTGCCAAATTCCTACTATAGTCATTCTATTTATGTAATACTCATTGTGTGATGATTATGGACCTAATTAACAAGTTACTTCCCCATAATAAAGTTTAAGTTAAGTTCGTCTCCAAAGGAGGAACCTTTGTTGACCAAAAGTTTATCCTTCCTTTTTCGCTTGGATTCTTGCCAAATTCCTACTATAGTTCATTCTATTTATGTAATACTAATTGTATGATGATTATTGACCTAATTAACAAGTTACTTCCCGATAATAAAGTTTAACTTAAGTTCGTCTCCAAAGTAGGAACCTTTGGTGACCAAAATTTTATCCTACCTTTTTGGCTTGGTTTCTTCCCAAATTCCTACTATAGTTCATTCTATTTATGTAATACTAATTGTATGATGATTATGGACCGAATTAAAAGGTTACTTCCCCATAATAAAGTTTAACGTAAGTTCGTCTCCAAAGGAGGAACCTTTGGTGACCAAAATTTTATCCTACCTTTTTGGCTTGGTTTCTTACCAAATTCCTACTATAGTTCATTCTATTTATGTAATACTCATTGTATGATGATTATGGACCTAATTAACAAGTTACTTCCCCATAAAAAAGTTTAAGTTAAGTTCGTCTCCAAAGGAGGAACCTTTGGTGACCAAAATTTTATCCTTCCTTTTTCGCTTGGATTCTTCCCAAATTCCTACTATAGTTCATTCTATTTAAGTAATACTAATTGTGTGATGTTTATGGACCTAATTAACAAGTTACTTTCCGATAATAAAGTTTAACTTAAGTTCGTCTCCAAAGGAGGAACCTTTGGTGACCAAAAGTTTATCCTTCCTTTTTCGCTTGGATTCTTCCCAAATTCCTACTATAGTTCATTCTATTTACGTAATACTCATTGTATGATGATTATTGACCTAATTAACAAGTTACTTTCCCAAAATAAAGTTTAAGTTAAGTTCGTCTCCAAAGGAGGAACCTTTGGTGACCAAAATTTTATCCATCCTTTTTCGCTTGGTTTCTTGCCAAATTCCTACTATAGTTCATTCTATTTATGTAATACTAATTGTATGATGATTATTGACCTAATTAACAAGTTAGTTCCCGATAATAAAGTTTAACTTAAGTTCGTCTCCAAAGTAGGAACCTTTGGTGACCAAAATTTTATCCTACCTTTTTGGCTTGGTTTCTTCCCAAATTCCTACTATAGTTCATTCTCTTTATGTAATACTCGTTGTATGATTATTATGGACCTAATTAACAAGTTACTTCCCCATAATAAATTTTAACGTAAGTTCGTCTCCAAAGGAGGAACCTTTGGTGACCAAAATTTTATCCTACCTTTTTGGCTTGGTTTCTTCCCAAATTCCTACTATAGTTCATTCTATTTATGTAATACTCATTGTATGATGATTATGGACCTAATTAACAAGTTACTTTCCGATAATAAAGTTTAACTTAAGTTCGTCTCCAAAGGAGGAACCTTTGGTGACCAAAAGTTTATCCTTCCTTTTTCGCTGGGATTCTTCCCAAATTCCTACTATAGTTCATTCTATTTACGTAATACTCATTGTATGATGATTATTGACCTAATTAACAAGTTACTTTCCCAAAATAAAGTTTAAGTTAAGTTCGTCTCCAAAGGAGGAACCTTTGGTGACCAAAATTTTATCCATCCTTTTTCGCTTGGTTTCTTGCCAAATTCCTACTATAGTTCATTCTATTTATGTAATACTAATTGTATGATGATTATTGACCTAATTAACAAGTTAGTTCCCGATAATAAACTTTAACTTAAGTTCGTCTCCAAAGGAGGAACCTTTGGTGACCAAAATTTTATCCATCCTTTTTCGCTTGGTTTCTTGCCAAATTCCTACTATAGTTCATTCTATTTATGTAATACTAATTGTATGATGATTATTGACCTAATTAACAAGTTAGTTCAGGATAATAAAGTTTAACTTAAGTTCGTCTCCAAAGTAGGAACCTTTGGTGACCAAAATTTTATCCTACCTTTTTGGCTTGGTTTCTTCCCAAATTCCAACTATAGTTCATTCTCTTTATGTAATACTCGTTGTATGATGATTATGGACCTAATTAACAAGTTACTTCCCCATAATAAAGTTTAACGTAAGTTCGTCTCCAAAGGAGGAACCTTTGGTGACCAAAATTTTATCCTACCTTTTTGGCTTGGTTTCTTCCCAAATTCCTACTATAGTTCATTCTATTTATGTAATGCTCATTGTATGATGATTATGGACCTAATTAACAAGTTACTTCCCAATAATAAAGTTTAAGTTAAGTTCGTCTCCAAAGGAGGAACCTTTGGTGACCAAAATTTTATCCTTCCTTTTTCGCTTGGTTGCTTGCCAAATTCCTACTATAGTTCATTCTATTTATGTAATACTCATTGTGTGATGATTATGGACCTAATTAACAAGTTACTTCCCCAAAATAAAGTTTAAGTTAAGTTCGTCTCCAAAGGAGGAACCTTTGGTGACCAAAAGTTTATCCTTTATTTTTCGCTTGGATTCTTGCCAAATTCCTACTATAGTTCATTCTATTTAAGTAATACTAATTGTGTGATGTTTATGGACCTAATTAACAAGTTACTTTCCGATAATAAAGTTTAACTTAAGTTCGTCTCCAAAGTAGGAACCTTTGGTGACCAAAAGTTTATCCTTCCTTTTTCGCTTGGATTCTTCCCAAATTCCTACTATAGTTCATTCTATTTACGTAATACTCATTGTATGATAATCATTGACCTAATTACCAAGTTACTTCCCCAAAATAAAGTTTAAGTTAAGTTCGTCTCCAAAGGAGGAATCTTTGGTGACCAAAATTTTATCCTTCCTTTTTCGCTTGGATTCTTCCCAAATTCCTACTATAGTTCATTCTATTTACGTAATACTCATTGTATGATGATTATTGACCTAATTAACAAGTTACTTTCCCAAAATAAAATTTAAATTAAGTTCGTCTCCAAAGGAGGAACTTTGGTGACCAAAATTTTATCCTTCCTTTTTCGCTTGGTTGCTTGCCAAATTCCTACTATAGTTCATTCTATTTATGTAATACTCATTGTGTGATGATTATGGACCTAATTAACAAGTTACTTCCCCAAAATAAAGTTTAAGTTAAGTTCGTCTCCAAAGGAGGAACCTTTGGTGACCAAAAGTTTATCCTTTATTTTTCGCTTGGATTCTTGCCAAATTCCTACTATAGTTCATTCTATTTAAGTAATACTAATTGTGTGATGTTTATGGACCTAATTAACAAGTTACTTTCCGATAATAAAGTTTAACTTAAGTTCGTCTCCAAAGTAGGAACCTTTGGTGACCAAAAGTTTATCCTTCCTTTTTCGCTTGGATTCTTCCCAAATTCCTACTATAGTTCATTCTATTTACGTAATACTCATTGTATGATAATCATTGACCTAATTACCAAGTTACTTCCCCAAAATAAAGTTTAAGTTAAGTTCGTCTCCAAAGGAGGAACCTTTGGTGACCAAAATTTTATCCTTCCTTTTTCGCTTGGATTCTTCCCAAATTCCTACTATAGTTCATTCTATTTACGTAATACTCATTGTATGATGATTATTGACCTAATTAACAAGTTACTTTCCCAAAATAAAATTTAAATTAAGTTCGTCTCCAAAGGAGGAACTTTGGTGACCAAAATTTTATCCATCCTTTTTCGCTTGGTTTCTTGCCAAATTCCTACTATAGTTCATTCTATTTATGTAATACTAATTGTATGATGATTATTGACCTAATTAACAAGTTAGTTCCCGATAATAAAGTTTAACTTAAGTTCGTCTCCAAAGGAGGAACCTTTGGTGACCAAAATTTTATCCATCCTTTTTCGCTTGGTTTCTTGCCAAATTCCTACTATAGTTCATTCTATTTATGTAATACTAATTGTATGATGATTATTGACCTAATTAACAAGTTAGTTCCCGATAATAAAGTTTAACTTAAGTTCGTCTCCAAAGTAGGAACCTTTGGTGACCAAAATTTTATCCTACCTTTTTGGCTTGGTTTCTTCCCAAATTCCTACTATAGTTCATTCTCTTTATGTAATACTCGTTGTATGATTATTATGGACCTAATTAACAAGTTACTTCCCCATAATAAATTTTAACGTAAGTTCGTCTCCAAAGGAGGAACCTTTGGTGACCAAAATTTTATCCTACCTTTTTGGCTTGGTTTCTTCCCAAATTCCTACTATAGTTCATTCTATTTATGTAATACTCATTGTATGATGATTATGGACCTAATTAACAAGTTACTTTCCGATAATAAAGTTTAACTTAAGTTCGTCTCCAAAGGAGGAACCTTTGGTGACCAAAAGTTTATCCTTCCTTTTTCGCTGGGATTCTTCCCAAATTCCTACTATAGTTCATTCTATTTACGTAATACTCATTGTATGATGATTATTGACCTAATTAACAAGTTACTTTCCCAAAATAAAGTTTAAGTTAAGTTCGTCTCCAAAGGAGGAACCTTTGGTGACCAAAATTTTATCCATCCTTTTTCGCTTGGTTTCTTGCCAAATTCCTACTATAGTTCATTCTATTTATGTAATACTAATTGTATGATGATTATTGACCTAATTAACAAGTTAGTTCCCGATAATAAACTTTAACTTAAGTTCGTCTCCAAAGGAGGAACCTTTGGTGACCAAAATTTTATCCATCCTTTTTCGCTTGGTTTCTTGCCAAATTCCTACTATAGTTCATTCTATTTATGTAATACTAATTGTATGATGATTATTGACCTAATTAACAAGTTAGTTCAGGATAATAAAGTTTAACTTAAGTTCGTCTCCAAAGTAGGAACCTTTGGTGACCAAAATTTTATCCTACCTTTTTGGCTTGGTTTCTTCCCAAATTCCAACTATAGTTCATTCTCTTTATGTAATACTCGTTGTATGATGATTATGGACCTAATTAACAAGTTACTTCCCCATAATAAAGTTTAACGTAAGTTCGTCTCCAAAGGAGGAACCTTTGGTGACCAAAATTTTATCCTACCTTTTTGGCTTGGTTTCTTCCCAAATTCCTACTATAGTTCATTCTATTTATGTAATGCTCATTGTATGATGATTATGGACCTAATTAACAAGTTACTTCCCAATAATAAAGTTTAAGTTAAGTTCGTCTCCAAAGGAGGAACCTTTGGTGACCAAAATTTTATCCTTCCTTTTTCGCTTGGTTGCTTGCCAAATTCCTACTATAGTTCATTCTATTTATGTAATACTCATTGTGTGATGATTATGGACCTAATTAACAAGTTACTTCCCCAAAATAAAGTTTAAGTTAAGTTCGTCTCCAAAGGAGGAACCTTTGGTGACCAAAAGTTTATCCTTTATTTTTCGCTTGGATTCTTGCCAAATTCCTACTATAGTTCATTCTATTTAAGTAATACTAATTGTGT
Organism: Medicago sativa; assembly: GCF_051527215.1. Taxonomy (NCBI): domain Eukaryota; kingdom Viridiplantae; phylum Streptophyta; class Magnoliopsida; order Fabales; family Fabaceae; genus Medicago; species Medicago sativa. The sequence continues at coordinate 43,884,475 of NC_140752.1, read as the reverse complement.
GATGTTTATGGACCTAATTAACAAGTTACTTTCCGATAATAAAGTTTAACTTAAGTTCGTCTCCAAAGTAGGAACCTTTGGTGACCAAAAGTTTATCCTTCCTTTTTCGCTTGGATTCTTCCCAAATTCCTACTATAGTTCATTCTATTTACGTAATACTCATTGTATGATAATCATTGACCTAATTACCAAGTTACTTCCCCAAAATAAAGTTTAAGTTAAGTTCGTCTCCAAAGGAGGAATCTTTGGTGACCAAAATTTTATCCTTCCTTTTTCGCTTGGATTCTTCCCAAATTCCTACTATAGTTCATTCTATTTACGTAATACTCATTGTATGATGATTATTGACCTAATTAACAAGTTACTTTCCCAAAATAAAATTTAAATTAAGTTCGTCTCCAAAGGAGGAACTTTGGTGACCAAAATTTTATCCTTCCTTTTTCGCTTGGTTGCTTGCCAAATTCCTACTATAGTTCATTCTATTTATGTAATACTCATTGTGTGATGATTATGGACCTAATTAACAAGTTACTTCCCCAAAATAAAGTTTAAGTTAAGTTCGTCTCCAAAGGAGGAACCTTTGGTGACCAAAAGTTTATCCTTTATTTTTCGCTTGGATTCTTGCCAAATTCCTACTATAGTTCATTCTATTTAAGTAATACTAATTGTGTGATGTTTATGGACCTAATTAACAAGTTACTTTCCGATAATAAAGTTTAACTTAAGTTCGTCTCCAAAGTAGGAACCTTTGGTGACCAAAAGTTTATCCTTCCTTTTTCGCTTGGATTCTTCCCAAATTCCTACTATAGTTCATTCTATTTACGTAATACTCATTGTATGATAATCATTGACCTAATTACCAAGTTACTTCCCCAAAATAAAGTTTAAGTTAAGTTCGTCTCCAAAGGAGGAACCTTTGGTGACCAAAATTTTATCCTTCCTTTTTCGCTTGGATTCTTCCCAAATTCCTACTATAGTTCATTCTATTTACGTAATACTCATTGTATGATGATTATTGACCTAATTAACAAGTTACTTTCCCAAAATAAAATTTAAATTAAGTTCGTCTCCAAAGGAGGAACTTTGGTGACCAAAATTTTATCCATCCTTTTTCGCTTGGTTTCTTGCCAAATTCCTACTATAGTTCATTCTATTTATGTAATACTAATTGTATGATGATTATTGACCTAATTAACAAGTTAGTTCCCGATAATAAAGTTTAACTTAAGTTCGTCTCCAAAGGAGGAACCTTTGGTGACCAAAATTTTATCCATCCTTTTTCGCTTGGTTTCTTGCCAAATTCCTACTATAGTTCATTCTATTTATGTAATACTAATTGTATGATGATTATTGACCTAATTAACAAGTTAGTTCCCGATAATAAAGTTTAACTTAAGTTCGTCTCCAAAGTAGGAACCTTTGGTGACCAAAATTTTATCCTACCTTTTTGGCTTGGTTTCTTCCCAAATTCCTACTATAGTTCATTCTCTTTATGTAATACTCGTTGTATGATTATTATGGACCTAATTAACAAGTTACTTCCCCATAATAAATTTTAACGTAAGTTCGTCTCCAAAGGAGGAACCTTTGGTGACCAAAATTTTATCCTACCTTTTTGGCTTGGTTTCTTCCCAAATTCCTACTATAGTTCATTCTATTTATGTAATACTCATTGTATGATGATTATGGACCTAATTAACAAGTTACTTTCCGATAATAAAGTTTAACTTAAGTTCGTCTCCAAAGGAGGAACCTTTGGTGACCAAAAGTTTATCCTTCCTTTTTCGCTGGGATTCTTCCCAAATTCCTACTATAGTTCATTCTATTTACGTAATACTCATTGTATGATGATTATTGACCTAATTAACAAGTTACTTTCCCAAAATAAAGTTTAAGTTAAGTTCGTCTCCAAAGGAGGAACCTTTGGTGACCAAAATTTTATCCATCCTTTTTCGCTTGGTTTCTTGCCAAATTCCTACTATAGTTCATTCTATTTATGTAATACTAATTGTATGATGATTATTGACCTAATTAACAAGTTAGTTCCCGATAATAAACTTTAACTTAAGTTCGTCTCCAAAGGAGGAACCTTTGGTGACCAAAATTTTATCCATCCTTTTTCGCTTGGTTTCTTGCCAAATTCCTACTATAGTTCATTCTATTTATGTAATACTAATTGTATGATGATTATTGACCTAATTAACAAGTTAGTTCCCGATAATAAACTTTAACTTAAGTTCGTCTCCAAAGGAGGAACCTTTGGTGACCAAAATTTTATCCATCCTTTTTCGCTTGGTTTCTTGCCAAATTCCTACTATAGTTCATTCTATTTATGTAATACTAATTGTATGATGATTATTGACCTAATTAACAAGTTAGTTCAGGATAATAAAGTTTAACTTAAGTTCGTCTCCAAAGTAGGAACCTTTGGTGACCAAAATTTTATCCTACCTTTTTGGCTTGGTTTCTTCCCAAATTCCAACTATAGTTCATTCTCTTTATGTAATACTCGTTGTATGATGATTATGGACCTAATTAACAAGTTACTTCCCCATAATAAAGTTTAACGTAAGTTCGTCTCCAAAGGAGGAACCTTTGGTGACCAAAATTTTATCCTACCTTTTTGGCTTGGTTTCTTCCCAAATTCCTACTATAGTTCATTCTATTTATGTAATGCTCATTGTATGATGATTATGGACCTAATTAACAAGTTACTTCCCAATAATAAAGTTTAAGTTAAGTTCGTCTCCAAAGGAGGAACCTTTGGTGACCAAAATTTTATCCTTCCTTTTTCGCTTGGTTGCTTGCCAAATTCCTACTATAGTTCATTCTATTTATGTAATACTCATTGTGTGATGATTATGGACCTAATTAACAAGTTACTTCCCCAAAATAAAGTTTAAGTTAAGTTCGTCTCCAAAGGAGGAACCTTTGGTGACCAAAAGTTTATCCTTTATTTTTCGCTTGGATTCTTGCCAAATTCCTACTATAGTTCATTCTATTTAAGTAATACTAATTGTGTGATGTTTATGGACCTAATTAACAAGTTACTTTCCGATAATAAAGTTTAACTTAAGTTCGTCTCCAAAGTAGGAACCTTTGGTGACCAAAAGTTTATCCTTCCTTTTTCGCTTGGATTCTTCCCAAATTCCTACTATAGTTCATTCTATTTACGTAATACTCATTGTATGATAATCATTGACCTAATTACCAAGTTACTTCCCCAAAATAAAGTTTAAGTTAAGTTCGTCTCCAAAGGAGGAACCTTTGGTGACCAAAATTTTATCCTTCCTTTTTCGCTTGGATTCTTCCCAAATTCCTACTATAGTTCATTCTATTTACGTAATACTCATTGTATGATGATTATTGACCTAATTAACAAGTTACTTTCCCAAAATAAAATTTAAATTAAGTTCGTCTCCAAAGGAGGAACTTTGGTGACCAAAATTTTATCCTTCCTTTTTCGCTTGGTTGCTTGCCAAATTCCTACTATAGTTCATTCTATTTATGTAATACTCATTGTGTGATGATTATGGACCTAATTAACAAGTTACTTCCCCAAAATAAAGTTTAAGTTAAGTTCGTCTCCAAAGGAGGAACCTTTGGTGACCAAAAGTTTATCCTTTATTTTTCGCTTGGATTCTTGCCAAATTCCTACTATAGTTCATTCTATTTAAGTAATACTAATTGTGTGATGTTTATGGACCTAATTAACAAGTTACTTTCCGATAATAAAGTTTAACTTAAGTTCGTCTCCAAAGTAGGAACCTTTGGTGACCAAAAGTTTATCCTTCCTTTTTCGCTTGGATTCTTCCCAAATTCCTACTATAGTTCATTCTATTTACGTAATACTCATTGTATGATAATCATTGACCTAATTACCAAGTTACTTCCCCAAAATAAAGTTTAAGTTAAGTTCGTCTCCAAAGGAGGAACCTTTGGTGACCAAAATTTTATCCTTCCTTTTTCGCTTGGATTCTTCCCAAATTCCTACTATAGTTCATTCTATTTACGTAATACTCATTGTATGATGATTATTGACCTAATTAACAAGTTACTTTCCCAAAATAAAATTTAAATTAAGTTCGTCTCCAAAGGAGGAACTTTGGTGACCAAAATTTTATCCATCCTTTTTCGCTTGGTTTCTTGCCAAATTCCTACTATAGTTCATTCTATTTATGTAATACTAATTGTATGATGATTATTGACCTAATTAACAAGTTAGTTCCCGATAATAAAGTTTAACTTAAGTTCGTCTCCAAAGGAGGAACCTTTGGTGACCAAAATTTTATCCTACCTTTTTGGCTTGGTTTCTTCCCAAATTCCTACTATAGTTCATTCTCTTTATGTAATACTCGTTGTATGATTATTATGGACCTAATTAACAAGTTACTTCCCCATAATAAATTTTAACGTAAGTTCGTCTCCAAAGGAGGAACCTTTGGTGACCAAAATTTTATCCTACCTTTTTGGCTTGGTTTCTTCCCAAATTCCTACTATAGTTCATTCTATTTATGTAATACTCATTGTATGATGATTATGGACCTAATTAACAAGTTACTTTCCGATAATAAAGTTTAACTTAAGTTCGTCTCCAAAGGAGGAACCTTTGGTGACCAAAAGTTTATCCTTCCTTTTTCGCTGGGATTCTTCCCAAATTCCTACTATAGTTCATTCTATTTACGTAATACTCATTGTATGATGATTATTGACCTAATTAACAAGTTACTTTCCCAAAATAAAGTTTAAGTTAAGTTCGTCTCCAAAGGAGGAACCTTTGGTGACCAAAATTTTATCCATCCTTTTTCGCTTGGTTTCTTGCCAAATTCCTACTATAGTTCATTCTATTTATGTAATACTAATTGTATGATGATTATTGACCTAATTAACAAGTTAGTTCCCGATAATAAACTTTAACTTAAGTTCGTCTCCAAAGGAGGAACCTTTGGTGACCAAAATTTTATCCATCCTTTTTCGCTTGGTTTCTTGCCAAATTCCTACTATAGTTCATTCTATTTATGTAATACTAATTGTATGATGATTATTGACCTAATTAACAAGTTAGTTCAGGATAATAAAGTTTAACTTAAGTTCGTCTCCAAAGTAGGAACCTTTGGTGACCAAAATTTTATCCTACCTTTTTGGCTTGGTTTCTTCCCAAATTCCAACTATAGTTCATTCTCTTTATGTAATACTCGTTGTATGATGATTATGGACCTAATTAACAAGTTACTTCCCCATAATAAAGTTTAACGTAAGTTCGTCTCCAAAGGAGGAACCTTTGGTGACCAAAATTTTATCCTACCTTTTTGGCTTGGTTTCTTCCCAAATTCCTACTATAGTTCATTCTATTTATGTAATGCTCATTGTATGATGATTATGGACCTAATTAACAAGTTACTTCCCAATAATAAAGTTTAAGTTAAGTTCGTCTCCAAAGGAGGAACCTTTGGTGACCAAAATTTTATCCTTCCTTTTTCGCTTGGTTGCTTGCCAAATTCCTACTATAGTTCATTCTATTTATGTAATACTCATTGTGTGATGATTATGGACCTAATTAACAAGTTACTTCCCCAAAATAAAGTTTAAGTTAAGTTCGTCTCCAAAGGAGGAACCTTTGGTGACCAAAAGTTTATCCTTTATTTTTCGCTTGGATTCTTGCCAAATTCCTACTATAGTTCATTCTATTTAAGTAATACTAATTGTGTGATGTTTATGGACCTAATTAACAAGTTACTTTCCGATAATAAAGTTTAACTTAAGTTCGTCTCCAAAGTAGGAACCTTTGGTGACCAAAAGTTTATCCTTCCTTTTTCGCTTGGATTCTTCCCAAATTCCTACTATAGTTCATTCTATTTACGTAATACTCATTGTATGATGATTATTGACCTAATTAACAAGTTACTTTCCCAAAATAAAGTTTAAGTTAAGTTCGTCTCCAAAGGAGGAACCTTTGGTGACCAAAATTTTATCCATCCTTTTTCGCTTGGTTTCTTGCCAAATTCCTACTATAGTTCATTCTATTTATGTAATACTAATTGTATGATGATTATTGACCTAATTAACAAGTTAGTTCAGGATAATAAAGTTTAACTTAGGTTCGTCTCCAAAGTAGGAACCTTTGGTGACCAAAATTTTATCCTACCTTTTTGGCTTGGTTTCTTCCCAAATTCCAACTATAGTTCATTCTCTTTATGTAATACTCGTTGTATGATGATTATGGACCTAATTAACAAGTTACTTCCCCATAATAAAGTTTAACGTAAGTTCGTCTCCAAAGGAGGAACCTTTGGTGACCAAAATTTTATCCTACCTTTTTGGCTTGGTTTCTTCCCAAATTCCTACTATAGTTCATTCTATTTATGTAATGCTCATTGTATGATGATTATGGACCTAATTAACAAGTTACTTCCCAATAATAAAGTTTAAGTTAAGTTCGTCTCCAAAGGAGGAACCTTTGGTGACCAAAATTTTATCCTTCCTTTTTCGCTTGGTTGCTTGCCAAATTCCTACTATAGTTCATTCTATTTATGTAATACTCATTGTCTGATGATTATGGACCTAATTAACAAGTTACTTCCCCAAAATAAAGTTTAAGTTAAGTTCGTCTCCAAAGGAGGAACCTTTGGTGACCAAAAGTTTATCCTTTATTTTTCGCTTGGATTCTTGCCAAATTCCTACTATAGTTCATTCTATTTAAGTAATACTAATTGTGTGATGTTTATGGACCTAATTAACAAGTTACTTTCCGATAATAAAGTTTAACTTAAGTTCGTCTCCAAAGTAGGAACCTTTGGTGACCAAAAGTTTATCCTTCCTTTTTCGCTTGGATTCTTCCCAAATTCCTACTATAGTTCATTCTATTTACGTAATACTCATTGTATGATAATCATTGACCTAATTACCAAGTTACTTCCCCAAAATAAAGTTTAAGTTAAGTTCGTCTCCAAAGGAGGAACCTTTGGTGACCAAAATTTTATCCTTCCTTTTTCGCTTGGTTTCTTGCCAAATTCCTACTATAGTCATTCTATTTATGTAATACTCATTGTGTGATGATTATGGACCTAATTAACAAGTTACTTCCCCATAATAAAGTTTAAGTTAAGTTCGTCTCCAAAGGAGGAACCTTTGGTGACCAAAAGTTTATCCTTCCTTTTTCGCTTGGATTCTTGCCAAATTCCTACTATAGTTCATTCTATTTATGTAATACTAATTGTATGATGATTATTGACCTAATTAACAAGTTACTTCCCGATAATAAAGTTTAACTTAAGTTCGTCTCCAAAGTAGGAACCTTTGGTGACCAAAATTTTATCCTACCTTTTTGGCTTGGTTTCTTCCCAAATTCCTACTATAGTTCATTCTATTTATGTAATACTCATTGTATGATGTTTATGGACCTAATTAACAAGTTACTTTCCGATAATAAAGTTTAACTTAAGTTCGTCTCCAAAGTAGGAACCTTTGGTGACCAAAAGTTTATCCTTCCTTTTTCGCTTGGATTCTTCCCAAATTCCTACTATAGTTCATTCTATTTACATAATACTCATTGTATGATAATCATTGACCTAATTACCAAGTTACTTCCCCAAAATAAAGTTTAAGTTAAGTTCGTCTCCAAAGGAGGAACCTTTGGTGACCAAAATTTTATCCTTCCTTTTTCGCTTGGTTTCTTGCCAAATTCCTACTATAGTTCATTCTATTTATGTAATACTCATTGTGTGATGATTATGGACCTAATTAACAAGTTACTTCCCCATAATAAAGTTTAACTTAAGTTCGTCTCCAAAGGAGGAACATTTGGTGACCAAAAGTTTATCCTTCCTTTTTCGCTGGGATTCTTCCCAAATTCCTACTATAGTTCATTCTATTTACGTAATACTCATTGTATGATGATTATTGACCTAATTAACAAGTTACTTTCCCAAAATAAAGTTTAATTTAAGTTCGTCTCCAAAGGAGGAACCTTTGGTGACCAAAATTTTATCCATCCTTTTTCGCTTGGTTTCTTGCCAAATTCCTACTATAGTTCATTCTATTTATGTAATACTAATTGTATGATGATTATTGACCTAATTAACAAGTTAGTTCAGGATAATAAAGTTTAACTTAAGTTCGTCTCCAAAGTAGGAACCTTTGGTGACCAAAATTTTATCCTACCTTTTTGGCTTGGTTTCTTCCCAAATTCCAACTATAGTTCATTCTCTTTATGTAATACTCGTTGTATGATGATTATGGACCTAATTAACAAGTTACTTCCCCATAATAAAGTTTAACGTAAGTTCGTCTCCAAAGGAGGAACCTTTGGTGACCAAAATTTTATCCTACCTTTTTGGCTTGGTTTCTTCCCAAATTCCTACTATAGTTCATTCTATTTATGTAATGCTCATTGTATGATGATTATGGACCTAATTAACAAGTTACTTCCCAATAATAAAGTTTAAGTTAAGTTCGTCTCCAAAGGAGGAACCTTTGGTGACCAAAATTTTATCCTTCCTTTTTCGCTTGGTTGCTTGCCAAATTCCTACTATAGTTCATTCTATTTATGTAATACTCATTGTGTGATGATTATGGACCTAATTAACAAGTTACTTCCCCAAAATAAAGTTTAAGTTAAGTTCGTCTCCAAAGGAGGAACCTTTGGTGACCAAAAGTTTATCCTTTATTTTTCGCTTGGATTCTTGCCAAATTCCTACTATAGTTCATTCTATTTAAGTAATACTAATTGTGTGATGTTTATGGACCTAATTAACAAGTTACTTTCCGATAATAAAGTTTAACTTAAGTTCGTCTCCAAAGTAGGAACCTTTGGTGACCAAAAGTTTATCCTTCCTTTTTCGCTTGGATTCTTCCCAAATTCCTACTATAGTTCATTCTATTTACGTAATACTCATTGTATGATGATTATTGACCTAATTAACAAGTTACTTTCCCAAAATAAAGTTTAAGTTAAGTTCGTCTCCAAAGGAGGAACCTTTGGTGACCAAAATTTTATCCATCCTTTTTCGCTTGGTTTCTTGCCAAATTCCTACTATAGTTCATTCTATTTATGTAATACTAATTGTATGATGATTATTGACCTAATTAACAAGTTAGTTCAGGATAATAAAGTTTAACTTAGGTTCGTCTCCAAAGTAGGAACCTTTGGTGACCAAAATTTTATCCTACCTTTTTGGCTTGGTTTCTTCCCAAATTCCAACTATAGTTCATTCTCTTTATGTAATACTCGTTGTATGATGATTATGGACCTAATTAACAAGTTACTTCCCCATAATAAAGTTTAACGTAAGTTCGTCTCCAAAGGAGGAACCTTTGGTGACCAAAATTTTATCCTACCTTTTTGGCTTGGTTTCTTCCCAAATTCCTACTATAGTTCATTCTATTTATGTAATGCTCATTGTATGATGATTATGGACCTAATTAACAAGTTACTTCCCAATAATAAAGTTTAAGTTAAGTTCGTCTCCAAAGGAGGAACCTTTGGTGACCAAAATTTTATCCTTCCTTTTTCGCTTGGTTGCTTGCCAAATTCCTACTATAGTTCATTCTATTTATGTAATACTCATTGTCTGATGATTATGGACCTAATTAACAAGTTACTTCCCCAAAATAAAGTTTAAGTTAAGTTCGTCTCCAAAGGAGGAACCTTTGGTGACCAAAAGTTTATCCTTTATTTTTCGCTTGGATTCTTGCCAAATTCCTACTATAGTTCATTCTATTTAAGTAATACTAATTGTGTGATGTTTATGGACCTAATTAACAAGTTACTTTCCGATAATAAAGTTTAACTTAAGTTCGTCTCCAAAGTAGGAACCTTTGGTGACCAAAAGTTTATCCTTCCTTTTTCGCTTGGATTCTTCCCAAATTCCTACTATAGTTCATTCTATTTACGTAATACTCATTGTATGATAATCATTGACCTAATTACCAAGTTACTTCCCCAAAATAAAGTTTAAGTTAAGTTCGTCTCCAAAGGAGGAACCTTTGGTGACCAAAATTTTATCCTTCCTTTTTCGCTTGGTTTCTTGCCAAATTCCTACTATAGTCATTCTATTTATGTAATACTCATTGTGTGATGATTATGGACCTAATTAACAAGTTACTTCCCCATAATAAAGTTTAAGTTAAGTTCGTCTCCAAAGGAGGAACCTTTGGTGACCAAAAGTTTATCCTTCCTTTTTCGCTTGGATTCTTGCCAAATTCCTACTATAGTTCATTCTATTTATGTAATACTAATTGTATGATGATTATTGACCTAATTAACAAGTTACTTCCCGATAATAAAGTTTAACTTAAGTTCGTCTCCAAAGTAGGAACCTTTGGTGACCAAAATTTTATCCTACCTTTTTGGCTTGGTTTCTTCCCAAATTCCTACTATAGTTCATTCTATTTATGTAATACTCATTGTATGATGTTTATGGACCTAATTAACAAGTTACTTTCCGATAATAAAGTTTAACTTAAGTTCGTCTCCAAAGTAGGAACCTTTGGTGACCAAAAGTTTATCCTTCCTTTTTCGCTTGGATTCTTCCCAAATTCCTACTATAGTTCATTCTATTTACATAATACTCATTGTATGATAATCATTGACCTAATTACCAAGTTACTTCCCCAAAATAAAGTTTAAGTTAAGTTCGTCTCCAAAGGAGGAACCTTTGGTGACCAAAATTTTATCCTTCCTTTTTCGCTTGGTTTCTTGCCAAATTCCTACTATAGTTCATTCTATTTATGTAATACTCATTGTGTGATGATTATGGACCTAATTAACAAGTTACTTCCCCATAATAAAGTTTAACTTAAGTTCGTCTCCAAAGGAGGAACATTTGGTGACCAAAAGTTTATCCTTCCTTTTTCGCTGGGATTCTTCCCAAATTCCTACTATAGTTCATTCTATTTACGTAATACTCATTGTATGATGATTATTGACCTAATTAACAAGTTACTTTCCCAAAATAAAGTTTAATTTAAGTTCGTCTCCAAAGGAGGAACCTTTGGTGACCAAAATTTTATCCATCCTTTTTCGCTTGGTTTCTTGCCAAATTCCTACTATAGTTCATTCTATTTATGTAATACTAATTGTATGATGATTATTGACCTAATTAACAAGTTAGTTCCCGATAATAAAGTTTAACTTAAGTTCGTCTCCAAAGGAGGAACCTTTGGTGACCAAAATTTTATCCATCCTTTTTCGCTTGGTTTCTTGCCAAATTCCTACTATAGTTCATTCTATTTATGTAATACTAATTGTATGATGATTATTGACCTAATTAACAAGTTAGTTCAGGATAATAAAGTTTAACTTAAGTTCGTCTCCAAAGTAGGAACCTTTGGTGACCAAAATTTTATCCTACCTTTTTGGCTTGGTTTCTTCCCAAATTCCAACTATAGTTCATTCTCTTTATGTAATACTCGTTGTATGATGATTATGGACCTAATTAACAAGTTACTTCCCCATAATAAAGTTTAACGTAAGTTCGTCTCCAAAGGAGGAACCTTTGGTGACCAAAATTTTATCCTACCTTTTTGGCTTGGTTTCTTCCCAAATTCCTACTATAGTTCATTCTATTTATGTAATGCTCATTGTATGATGATTATGGACCTAATTAACAAGTTACTTCCCAATAATAAAGTTTAAGTTAAGTTCGTCTCCAAAGGAGGAACCTTTGGTGACCAAAATTTTATCCTTCCTTTTTCGCTTGGTTGCTTGCCAAATTCCTACTATAGTTCATTCTATTTATGTAATACTCATTGTGTGATGATTATGGACCTAATTAACAAGTTACTTCCCCAAAATAAAGTTTAAGTTAAGTTCGTCTCCAAAGGAGGAACCTTTGGTGACCAAAAGTTTATCCTTTATTTTTCGCTTGGATTCTTGCCAAATTCCTACTATAGTTCATTCTATTTAAGTAATACTAATTGTGTGATGTTTATGGACCTAATTAACAAGTTACTTTCCGATAATAAAGTTTAACTTAAGTTCGTCTCCAAAGTAGGAACCTTTGGTGACCAAAAGTTTATCCTTCCTTTTTCGCTTGGATTCTTCCCAAATTCCTACTATAGTTCATTCTATTTACGTAATACTCATTGTATGATGATTATTGACCTAATTAACAAGTTACTTTCCCAAAATAAAGTTTAAGTTAAGTTCGTCTCCAAAGGAGGAACCTTTGGTGACCAAAATTTTATCCATCCTTTTTCGCTTGGTTTCTTGCCAAATTCCTACTATAGTTCATTCTATTTATGTAATACTAATTGTATGATGATTATTGACCTAATTAACAAGTTAGTTCAGGATAATAAAGTTTAACTTAGGTTCGTCTCCAAAGTAGGAACCTTTGGTGACCAAAATTTTATCCTACCTTTTTGGCTTGGTTTCTTCCCAAATTCCAACTATAGTTCATTCTCTTTATGTAATACTCGTTGTATGATGATTATGGACCTAATTAACAAGTTACTTCCCCATAATAAAGTTTAACGTAAGTTCGTCTCCAAAGGAGGAACCTTTGGTGACCAAAATTTTATCCTACCTTTTTGGCTTGGTTTCTTCCCAAATTCCTACTATAGTTCATTCTATTTATGTAATGCTCATTGTATGATGATTATGGACCTAATTAACAAGTTACTTCCCAATAATAAAGTTTAAGTTAAGTTCGTCTCCAAAGGAGGAACCTTTGGTGACCAAAATTTTATCCTTCCTTTTTCGCTTGGTTGCTTGCCAAATTCCTACTATAGTTCATTCTATTTATGTAATACTCATTGTGTGATGATTATGGACCTAATTAACAAGTTACTTCCCCAAAATAAAGTTTAAGTTAAGTTCGTCTCCAAAGGAGGAACCTTTGGTGACCAAAAGTTTATCCTTTATTTTTCGCTTGGATTCTTGCCAAATTCCTACTATAGTTCATTCTATTTAAGTAATACTAATTGTGTGATGTTTATGGACCTAATTAACAAGTTACTTTCCGATAATAAAGTTTAACTTAAGTTCGTCTCCAAAGTAGGAACCTTTGGTGACCAAAAGTTTATCCTTCCTTTTTCGCTTGGATTCTTCCCAAATTCCTACTATAGTTCATTCTATTTACGTAATACTCATTGTATGATAATCATTGACCTAATTACCAAGTTACTTCCCCAAAATAAAGTTTAAGTTAAGTTCGTCTCCAAAGGAGGAACCTTTGGTGACCAAAATTTTATCCTTCCTTTTTCGCTTGGATTCTTCCCAAATTCCTACTATAGTTCATTTTATTTACGTAATACTCATTGTATGATGATTATTGACCTAATTAACAAGTTACTTTCCCAAAATAAAATTTAAATTAAGTTCGTCTCCAAAGGAGGAACCTTTGGTGACCAAAATTTTATCCATCCTTTTTCGCTTGGTTTCTTGCCAAATTCCTACTATAGTTCATTCTATTTATGTAATACTAATTGTATGATGATTATTGACCTAATTAACAAGTTAGTACCCGATAATAAAGTTTAACTTAAGTTCGTCTCCAAAGGAGGAACCTTTGGTGACCAAAATTTTATCCATCCTTTTTCGCTTGGTTTCTTGCCAAATTCCTACTATAGTTCATTCTATTTATGTAATACTAATTGTATGATGATTATTGACCTAATTAACAAGTTAGTTCCCGATAATAAAGTTTAACTTAAGTTCGTCTCCAAAGTAGGAACCTTTGGTGACCAAAATTTTATCCTACCTTTTTGGCTTGGTTTCTTCCCAAATTCCTACTATAGTTCATTCTCTTTATGTAATACTCGTTGTATGATTATTATGGACCTAATTAACAAGTTACTTCCCCATAATAAATTTTAACGTAAGTTCGTCTCCAAAGGAGGAACCTTTGGTGACCAAAATTTTATCCTACCTTTTTGGCTTGGTTTCTTCCCAAATTCCTACTATAGTTCATTCTATTTATGTAATACTCATTGTATGATGATTATGGACCTAATTAACAAGTTACTTTCCGATAATAAAGTTTAACTTAAGTTCGTCTCCAAAGGAGGAACCTTTGGTGACCAAAATTTTATCCATCCTTTTTCGCTTGGTTTCTTGCCAAATTCCTACTATAGTTCATTCTATTTATGTAATACTAATTGTATGATGATTATTGACCTAATTAACAAGTTAGTTCAGGATAATAAAGTTTAACTTAAGTTCGTCTCCAAAGTAGGAACCTTTGGTGACCAAAATTTTATCCTACCTTTTTGGCTTGGTTTCTTCCCAAATTCCAACTATAGTTCATTCTCTTTATGTAATACTCGTTGTATGATGATTATGGACCTAATTAACAAGTTACTTCCCCATAATAAAGTTTAACGTAAGTTCGTCTCCAAAGGAGGAACCTTTGGTGACCAAAATTTTATCCTACCTTTTTGGCTTGGTTTCTTCCCAAATTCCTACTATAGTTCATTCTATTTATGTAATGCTCATTGTATGATGATTATGGACCTAATTAACAAGTTACTTCCCAATAATAAAGTTTAAGTTAAGTTCGTCTCCAAAGGAGGAACCTTTGGTGACCAAAATTTTATCCTTCCTTTTTCGCTTGGTTGCTTGCCAAATTCCTACTATAGTTCATTCTATTTATGTAATACTCATTGTGTGATGATTATGGACCTAATTAACAAGTTACTTCCCCAAAATAAAGTTTAAGTTAAGTTCGTCTCCAAAGGAGGAACCTTTGGTGACCAAAAGTTTATCCTTTATTTTTCGCTTGGATTCTTGCCAAATTCCTACTATAGTTCATTCTATTTAAGTAATACTAATTGTGTGATGTTTATGGACCTAATTAACAAGTTACTTTCCGATAATAAAGTTTAACTTAAGTTCGTCTCCAAAGTAGGAACCTTTGGTGACCAAAAGTTTATCCTTCCTTTTTCGCTTGGATTCTTCCCAAATTCCTACTATAGTTCATTCTATTTACGTAATACTCATTGTATGATAATCATTGACCTAATTACCAAGTTACTTCCCCAAAATAAAGTTTAAGTTAAGTTCGTCTCCAAAGGAGGAACCTTTGGTGACCAAAATTTTATCCTTCCTTTTTCGCTTGGATTCTTCCCAAATTCCTACTATAGTTCATTTTATTTACGTAATACTCATTGTATGATGATTATTGACCTAATTAACAAGTTACTTTCCCAAAATAAAATTTAAATTAAGTTCGTCTCCAAAGGAGGAACCTTTGGTGACCAAAATTTTATCCATCCTTTTTCGCTTGGTTTCTTGCCAAATTCCTACTATAGTTCATTCTATTTATGTAATACTAATTGTATGATGATTATTGACTTAATTAACAAGTTAGTACCCGATAATAAAGTTTAACTTAAGTTCGTCTCCAAAGGAGGAACCTTTGGTGACCAAAATTTTATCCATCCTTTTTCGCTTGGTTTCTTGCCAAATTCCTACTATAGTTCATTCTATTTATGTAATACTAATTGTATGATGATTATTGACCTAATTAACAAGTTAGTTCCCGATAATAAAGTTTAACTTAAGTTCGTCTCCAAAGTAGGAACCTTTGGTGACCAAAATTTTATCCTACCTTTTTGGCTTGGTTTCTTCCCAAATTCCTACTATAGTTCATTCTCTTTATGTAATACTCGTTGTATGATTATTATGGACCTAATTAACAAGTTACTTCCCCATAATAAATTTTAACGTAAGTTCGTCTCCAAAGGAGGAACCTTTGGTGACCAAAATTTTATCCTACCTTTTTGGCTTGGTTTCTTCCCAAATTCCTACTATAGTTCATTCTATTTATGTAATACTCATTGTATGATGATTATGGACCTAATTAACAAGTTACTTTCCGATAATAAAGTTTAACTTAAGTTCGTCTCCAAAGGAGGAACCTTTGGTGACCAAAATTTTATCCATCCTTTTTCGCTTGGTTTCTTGCCAAATTCCTACTATAGTTCATTCTATTTATGTAATACTAATTGTATGATGATTATTGACCTAATTAACAAGTTAGTTCAGGATAATAAAGTTTAACTTAAGTTCGTCTCCAAAGTAGGAACCTTTGGTGACCAAAATTTTATCCTACCTTTTTGGCTTGGTTTCTTCCCAAATTCCAACTATAGTTCATTCTCTTTATGTAATACTCGTTGTATGATGATTATGGACCTAATTAACAAGTTACTTCCCCATAATAAAGTTTAACGTAAGTTCGTCTCCAAAGGAGGAACCTTTGGTGACCAAAATTTTATCCTACCTTTTTGGCTTGGTTTCTTCCCAAATTCCTACTATAGTTCATTCTATTTATGTAATGCTCATTGTATGATGATTATGGACCTAATTAACAAGTTACTTCCCAATAATAAAGTTTAAGTTAAGTTCGTCTCCAAAGGAGGAACCTTTGGTGACCAAAATTTTATCCTTCCTTTTTCGCTTGGTTGCTTGCCAAATTCCTACTATAGTTCATTCTATTTATGTAATACTCATTGTGTGATGATTATGGACCTAATTAACAAGTTACTTCCCCAAAATAAAGTTTAAGTTAAGTTCGTCTCCAAAGGAGGAACCTTTGGTGACCAAAAGTTTATCCTTTATTTTTCGCTTGGATTCTTGCCAAATTCCTACTATAGTTCATTCTATTTAAGTAATACTAATTGTGTGATGTTTATGGACCTAATTAACAAGTTACTTTCCGATAATAAAGTTTAACTTAAGTTCGTCTCCAAAGTAGGAACCTTTGGTGACCAAAAGTTTATCCTTCCTTTTTCGCTTGGATTCTTCCCAAATTCCTACTATAGTTCATTCTATTTACGTAATACTCATTGTATGATAATCATTGACCTAATTACCAAGTTACTTCCCCAAAATAAAGTTTAAGTTAAGTTCGTCTCCAAAGGAGGAACCTTTGGTGACCAAAATTTTATCCTTCCTTTTTCGCTTGGATTCTTCCCAAATTCCTACTATAGTTCATTCTATTTACGTAATACTCATTGTATGATGATTATTGACCTAATTAACAAGTTACTTTCCCAAAATAAAATTTATATTAAGTTCGTCTCCAAAGGAGGAACCTTTGGTGACCAAAATTTTATCCATCCTTTTTCGCTTGGTTTCTTGCCAAATTCCTACTATAGTTCATTCTATTTATGTAATACTAATTGTATGATGATTATTGACCTAATTAACAAGTTAGTTCCCGATAATAAACTTTAACTTAAGTTCGTCTCCAAAGGAGGAACCTTTGGTGACCAAAATTTTATCCATCCTTTTTCGCTTGGTTTCTTGCCAAATTCCTACTATAGTTCATTCTATTTATGTAATACTAATTGTATGATGATTATTGACCTAATTAACAAGTTAGTTCAGGATAATAAAGTTTAACTTAAGTTCGTCTCCAAAGTAGGAACCTTTGGTGACCAAAATTTTATCCTACCTTTTTGGCTTGGTTTCTTCCCAAATTCCAACTATAGTTCATTCTCTTTATGTAATACTCGTTGTATGATGATTATGGACCTAATTAACAAGTTACTTCCCCATAATAAAGTTTAACGTAAGTTCGTCTCCAAAGGAGGAACCTTTGGTGACCAAAATTTTATCCTACCTTTTTGGCTTGGTTTCTTCCCAAATTCCTACTATAGTTCATTCTATTTATGTAATACTCATTGTATGATGATTATGGACCTAATTAACAAGTTACTTCCCAATAATAAAGTTTAAGTTAAGTTCGTCTCCAAAGGAGGAACCTTTGGTGACCAAAATTTTATCCTTCCTTTTTCGCTTGGTTGCTTGCCAAATTCCTACTATAGTTCATTCTATTTATGTAATACTCATTGTGTGATGATTATGGACCTAATTAACAAGTTACTTCCCCAAAATAAAGTTTAAGTTAAGTTCGTCTCCAAAGGAGGAACCTTTGGTGACCAAAAGTTTATCCTTTATTTTTCGCTTGGATTCTTGCCAAATTCCTACTATAGTTCATTCTATTTAAGTAATACTAATTGTGTGATGTTTATGGACCTAATTAACAAGTTACTTTCCGATAATAAAGTTTAACTTAAGTTCGTCTCCAAAGTAGGAACCTTTGGTGACCAAAAGTTTATCCTTCCTTTTTCGCTTGGATTCTTCCCAAATTCCTACTATAGTTCATTCTATTTACGTAATACTCATTGTATGATAATCATTGACCTAATTACCAAGTTACTTCCCCAAAATAAAGTTTAAGTTAAGTTCGTCTCCAAAGGAGGAACCTTTGGTGACCAAAATTTTATCCTTCCTTTTTCGCTTGGATTCTTCCCAAATTCCTACTATAGTTCATTCTATTTACGTAATACTCATTGTATGATGATTATTGACCTAATTAACAAGTTACTTTCCCAAAATAAAGTTTAAATTAAGTTCGTCTCCAAAGGAGGAACCTTTGGTGACCAAAATTTTATCCATCCTTTTTCGCTTGGTTTCTTGCCAAATTCCTACTATAGTTCATTCTATTTATGTAATACTAATTGTATGATGATTATTGACCTAATTAACAAGTTAGTTCCCGATAATAAAGTTTAACTTAAGTTCGTCTCCAAAGGAGGAACCTTTGGTGACCAAAATTTTATCCATCCTTTTTCGCTTGGTTTCTTGCCAAATTCCTACTATAGTTCATTCTATTTATGTAATACTAATTGTATGATGATTATTGACCTAATTAACAAGTTAGTTCCCGATAATAAAGTTTAACTTAAGTTCGTCTCCAAAGTAGGAACCTTTGGTGACCAAAATTTTATCCTACCTTTTTGGCTTGGTTTCTTCCCAAATTCCTACTATAGTTCATTCTCTTTATGTAATACTCGTTGTATGATTATTATGGACCTAATTAAGAAGTTACTTCCCCATAATAAAGTTTAACGTAAGTTCGTCTCCAAAGGAGGAACCTTTGGTGACCAAAATTTTATCCTACCTTTTTGGCTTGGTTTCTTCCCAAATTCCTACTATAGTTCAGTCTATTTATGTAATACTCATTGTATGATGATTATGGACCTAATTAACAAGTTACTTTCCGATAATAAAGTTTAACTTAAGTTCGTCTCCAAAGGAGGAACCTTTGGTGACCAAAAGTTTATCCTTCTTTTTTCGCTGGGATTCTTCCCAAATTCCTACTATAGTTCATTCTATTTACGTAATACTCATTGTATGATGATTATTGACCTAATTAACAAGTTACTTTCCCAAAATAAAGTTTAAGTTAAGTTCGTCTCCAAAGGAGGAACCTTTGGTGACCAAAATTTTATCCATCCTTTTTCACTTGGTTTCTTGCCAAATTCCTACTATAGTTCATTCTATTTATGTAATACTAATTGTATGATGATTATTGACCTAATTAACAAGTTAGTTCCCGATAATAAAGTTTAACTTAAGTTCGTCTCCAAAGGAGGAACCTTTGGTGACCAAAATTTTATCCATCCTTTTTCGCTTGGTTTCTTGCCAAATTCCTACTATAGTTCATTCTATTTATGTAATACTAATTGTATGATGATTATTGACCTAATTAACAAGTTAGTTCAGGATAATAAAGTTTAACTTAAGTTCGTCTCCAAAGTAGGAACCTTTGGTGACCAAAATTTTATCCTACCTTTTTGGCTTGGTTTCTTCCCAAATTCCAACTATAGTTCATTCTCTTTATGTAATACTCGTTGTATGATGATTATGGACCTAATTAACAAGTTACTTCCCCATAATAAAGTTTAACGTAAGTTCGTCTCCAAAGGAGGAACCTTTGGTGACCAAAATTTTATCCTACCTTTTTGGCTTGGTTTCTTCCCAAATTCCTACTATAGTTCATTCTATTTATGTAATACTCATTGTATGATGATTATGGACCTAATTAACAAGTTACTTCCCAATAATAAAGTTTAAGTTAAGTTCGTCTCCAAAGGAGGAACCTTTGGTGACCAAAATTTTATCCTTCCTTTTTCGCTTGGTTGCTTGCCAAATTCCTACTATAGTTCATTCTATTTATGTAATACTCATTGTGTGATGATTATGGACCTAATTAACAAGTTACTTCCCCAAAATAAAGTTTAAGTTAAGTTCGTCTCCAAAGGAGGAACCTTTGGTGACCAAAAGTTTATCCTTTATTTTTCGCTTGGATTCTTGCCAAATTCCTACTATAGTTCATTCTATTTAAGTAATACTAATTGTGTGATGTTTATGGACCTAATTAACAAGTTACTTTCCGATAATAAAGTTTAACTTAAGTTCATCTCCAAAGTAGGAACCTTTGGTGACCAAAAGTTTATCCTTCCTTTTTCGCTTGGATTCTTCCCAAATTCCTACTATAGTTCATTCTATTTACGTAATACTCATTGTATGATAATCATTGACCTAATTACCAAGTTACTTCCCCAAAATAAAGTTTAAGTTAAGTTCGTCTCCAAAGGAGGCACCTTTGGTGACCAAAATTTTATCCTTCCTTTTTCGCTTGGATTCTTCCCAAATTCCTACTATAGTTCATTCTATTTACGTAATACTCATTGTATGATGATTATTGACCTAATTAACAAGTTACTTTCCCAAAATAAAGTTTAAATTAAGTTCGTCTCCAAAGGAGGAACCTTTGGTGACCAAAATTTTATCCATCCTTTTTCGCTTGGTTTCTTGCCAAATTCCTACTATAGTTCATTCTATTTATGTAATACTAATTGTATGATGATTATTGACCTAATTAACAAGTTAGTTCCCGATAATAAAGTTTAACTTAAGTTCGTCTCCAAAGGAGGAACCTTTGGTGACCAAAATTTTATCCATCCTTTTTCGCTTGGTTTCTTGCCAAATTCCTACTATAGTTCATTCTATTTATGTAATACTAATTGTATGATGATTATTGACCTAATTAACAAGTTAGTTCCCGATAATAAAGTTTAACTTAAGTTCGTCTCCAAAGTAGGAACCTTTGGTGACCAAAATTTTATCCTACCTTTTTGGCTTGGTTTCTTCCCAAATTCCTACTATAGTTCATTCTCTTTATGTAATACTCGTTGTATGATTATTATGGACCTAATTAAGAAGTTACTTCCCCATAATAAAGTTTAACGTAAGTTCGTCTCCAAAGGAGGAACCTTTGGTGACCAAAATTTTATCCTACCTTTTTGGCTTGGTTTCTTACCAAATTCCTACTATAGTTCAGTCTATTTATGTAATACTCATTGTATGATGATTATGGACCTAATTAACAAGTTACTTTCCGATAATAAAGTTTAACTTAAGTTCGTCTCCAAAGGAGGAACCTTTGGTGACCAAAAGTTTATCCTTCTTTTTTCGCTGGGATTCTTCCCAAATTCCTACTATAGTTCATTCTATTTACGTAATACTCATTGTATGATGATTATTGACCTAATTAACAAGTTACTTTCCAAAAATAAAGTTTAAGTTAAGTTCGTCTCCAAAGGAGGAACCTTTGGTGACCAAAATTTTATCCATCCTTTTTCGCTTGGTTTCTTGCCAAATTCCTACTATAGTTCATTCTATTTATGTAATACTAATTGTATGATGATTATTGACCTAATTAACAAGTTAGTTCCCGATAATAAAGTTTAACTTAAGTTCGTCTCCAAAGGAGGAACCTTTGGTGACCAAAATTTTATCCATCCTTTTTCGCTTGGTTTCTTGCCAAATTCCTACTATAGTTCATTCTATTTATGTAATACTAATTGTATGATGATTATTGACCTAATTAACAAGTTAGTTCAGGATAATAAAGTTTAACTTAAGTTCGTCTCCAAAGTAGGAACCTTTGGTGACCAAAATTTTATCCTACCTTTTTGGCTTGGTTTCTTCCCAAATTCCAACTATAGTTCATTCTCTTTATGTAATACTCGTTGTATGATGATTATGGACCTAATTAACAAGTTACTTCCCCATAATAAAGTTTAACGTAAGTTCGTCTCCAAAGGAGGAACCTTTGGTGACCAAAATTTTATCCTACCTTTTTGGCTTGGTTTCTTCCCAAATTCCTACTATAGTTCATTCTATTTATGTAATACTCATTGTATGATGATTATGGACCTAATTAACAAGTTACTTCCCAATAATAAAGTTTAAGTTAAGTTCGTCTCCAAAGGAGGAACCTTTGGTGACCAAAATTTTATCCTTCCTTTTTCGCTTGGTTGCTTGCCAAATTCCTACTATAGTTCATTCTATTTATGTAATACTCATTGTGTGATGATTATGGACCTAATTAACAAGTTACTTCCCCAAAATAAAGTTTAAGTTAAGTTCGTCTCCAAAGGAGGAACCTTTGGTGACCAAAAGTTTATCCTTTATTTTTCGCTTGGATTCTTGCCAAATTCCTACTATAGTTCATTCTATTTAAGTAATACTAATTGTGTGATGTTTATGGACCTAATTAACAAGTTACTTTCCGATAATAAAGTTTAACTTAAGTTCGTCTCCAAAGTAGGAACCTTTGGTGACCAAAAGTTTATCCTTCCTTTTTCGCTTGGATTCTTCCCAAATTCCTACTATAGTTCATTCTATTTACGTAATACTCATTGTATGATAATCATTGACCTAATTACCAAGTTACTTCCCCAAAATAAAGTTTAAGTTAAGTTCGTCTCCAAAGGAGGCACCTTTGGTGACCAAAATTTTATCCTTCCTTTTTCGCTTGGATTCTTCCCAAATTCCTACTATAGTTCATTCTATTTACGTAATACTCATTGTATGATGATTATTGGCCTAATTAACAAGTTACTTTCCCAAAATAAAGTTTAAATTAAGTTCGTCTCCAAAGGAGGAACCTTTGGTGACCAAAATTTTATCCATCCTTTTTCGCTTGGTTTCTTGCCAAATTCCTACTATAGTTCATTCTATTTATGTAATACTAATTGTATGATGATTATTGACCTAATTAACAAGTTAGTTCCCGATAATAAAGTTTAACTTAAGTTCGTCTCCAAAGGAGGAACCTTTGGTGACCAAAATTTTATCCATCCTTTTTCGCTTGGTTTCTTGCCAAATTCCTACTATAGTTCATTCTATTTATGTAATACTAATTGTATGATGATTATTGACCTAATTAACAAGTTAGTTCCCGATAATAAAGTTTAACTTAAGTTCGTCTCCAAAGTAGGAACCTTTGGTGACCAAAATTTTATCCTACCTTTTTGGCTTGGTTTCTTCCCAAATTCCTACTATAGTTCAGTCTATTTATGTAATACTCATTGTATGATGATTATGGACCTAATTAACAAGTTACTTTCCGATAATAAAGTTTAACTTAAGTTCGTCTCCAAAGGAGGAACCTTTGGTGACCAAAAGTTTATCCTTCTTTTTTCGCTGGGATTCTTCCCAAATTCCTACTATAGTTCATTCTATTTACGTAATACTCATTGTATGATGATTATTGACCTAATTAACAAGTTACTTTCCCAAAATAAAGTTTAAGTTAAGTTCGTCTCCAAAGGAGGAACCTTTGGTGACCAAAATTTTATCCATCCTTTTTCGCTTGGTTTCTTGCCAAATTCCTACTATAGTTCATTCTATTTATGTAATACTAATTGTATGATGATTATTGACCTAATTAACAAGTTAGTTCCCGATAATAAAGTTTAACTTAAGTTCGTCTCCAAAGGAGGAACCTTTGGTGACCAAAATTTTATCCATCCTTTTTCGCTTGGTTTCTTGCCAAATTCCTACTATAGTTCATTCTATTTATGTAATACTAATTGTATGATGATTATTGACCTAATTAACAAGTTAGTTCAGGATAATAAAGTTTAACTTAAGTTCGTCTCCAAAGTAGGAACCTTTGGTGACCAAAATTTTATCCTACCTTTTTGGCTTGGTTTCTTCCCAAATTCCAACTATAGTTCATTCTCTTTATGTAATACTCGTTGTATGATGATTATGGACCTAATTAACAAGTTACTTCCCCATAATAAAGTTTAACGTAAGTTCGTCTCCAAAGGAGGAACCTTTGGTGACCAAAATTTTATCCTACCTTTTTGGCTTGGTTTCTTCCCAAATTCCTACTATAGTTCATTCTATTTATGTAATACTCATTGTATGATGATTATGGACCTAATTAACAAGTTACTTCCCAATAATAAAGTTTAAGTTAAGTTCGTCTCCAAAGGAGGAACCTTTGGTGACCAAAATTTTATCCTTCCTTTTTCGCTTGGTTGCTTGCCAAATTCCTACTATAGTTCATTCTATTTATGTAATACTCATTGTGTGATGATTATGGACCTAATTAACAAGTTACTTCCCCAAAATAAAGTTTAAGTTAAGTTCGTCTCCAAAGGAGGAACCTTTGGTGACCAAAAGTTTATCCTTTATTTTTCGCTTGGATTCTTGCCAAATTCCTACTATAGTTCATTCTATTTAAGTAATACTAATTGTGTGATGTTTATGGACCTAATTAACAAGTTACTTTCCGATAATAAAGTTTAACTTAAGTTCGTCTCCAAAGTAGGAACCTTTGGTGACCAAAAGTTTATCCTTCCTTTTTCGCTTGGATTCTTCCCAAATTCCTACTATAGTTCATTCTATTTACGTAATACTCATTGTATGATAATCATTGACCTAATTACCAAGTTACTTCCCCAAAATAAAGTTTAAGTTAAGTTCGTCTCCAAAGGAGGCACCTTTGGTGACCAAAATTTTATCCTTCCTTTTTCGCTTGGATTCTTCCCAAATTCCTACTATAGTTCATTCTATTTACGTAATACTCATTGTATGATGATTATTGACCTAATTAACAAGTTACTTTCCCAAAATAAAGTTTAAATTAAGTTCGTCTCCAAAGGAGGAACCTTTGGTGACCAAAATTTTATCCATCCTTTTTCGCTTGGTTTCTTGCCAAATTCCTACTATAGTTCATTCTATTTATGTAATACTAATTGTATGATGATTATTGACCTAATTAACAAGTTAGTTCCCGATAATAAAGTTTAACTTAAGTTCGTCTCCAAAGGAGGAACCTTTGGTGACCAAAATTTTATCCATCCTTTTTCGCTTGGTTTCTTGCCAAATTCCTACTATAGTTCATTCTATTTATGTAATACTAATTGTATGATGATTATTGACCTAATTAACAAGTTAGTTCCCGATAATAAAGTTTAACTTAAGTTCGTCTCCAAAGTAGGAACCTTTGGTGACCAAAATTTTATCCTACCTTTTTGGCTTGGTTTCTTCCCAAATTCCTACTATAGTTCATTCTCTTTATGTAATACTCGTTGTATGATTATTATGGACCTAATTAACAAGTTACTTCCCCATAATAAAGTTTAACGTAAGTTCGTCTCCAAAGGAGGAACCTTTGGTGACCAAAATTTTATCCTACCTTTTTGGCTTGGTTTCTTCCCAAATTCCTACTATAGTTCATTCTATTTATGTAATACTCATTGTATGATGATTATGGACCTAATTAACAAGTTACTTTCCGATAATAAAGTTTAACTTAAGTTCGTCTCCAAAGGAGGAACCTTTGGTGACCAAAAGTTTATCCTTCCTTTTTCGCTGGGATTCTTCCCAAATTCCTACTATAGTTCATTCTATTTACGTAATACTCATTGTATGATGATTATTGACCTAATTAACAAGTTACTTTCCCAAAATAAAGTTTAAGTTAAGTTCGTCTCCAAAGGAGGAACCTTTGGTGACCAAAATTTTATCCATCCTTTTTCGCTTGGTTTCTTGCCAAATTCCTACTATAGTTCATTCTATTTATGTAATACTAATTGTATGATGATTATTGACCTAATTAACAAGTTAGTTCCCGATAATAAAGTTTAACTTAAGTTCGTCTCCAAAGGAGGAACCTTTGGTGACCAAAATTTTATCCATCCTTTTTCGCTTGGTTTCTTGCCAAATTCCTACTATAGTTCATTCTATTTATGTAATACTAATTGTATGATGATTATTGACCTAATTAACAAGTTAGTTCAGGATAATAAAGTTTAACTTAAGTTCGTCTCCAAAGTAGGAACCTTTGGTGACCAAAATTTTATCCTACCTTTTTGGCTTGGTTTCTTCCCGAATTCCAACTATAGTTCATTCTCTTTATGTAATACTCGTTGTATGATGATTATGGACCTAATTAACAAGTTACTTCCCCATAATAAAGTTTAACGTAAGTTCGTCTCCAAAGGAGGAACCTTTGGTGACCAAAATTTTATCCTACCTTTTTGGCTTGGTTTCTTCCCAAATTCCTACTATAGTTCATTCTATTTATGTAATACTCATTGTATGATGATTATGGACCTAATTAACAAGTTACTTCCCAATAATAAAGTTTAAGTTAAGTTCGTCTCCAAAGGAGGAACCTTTGGTGACCAAAATTTTATCCTTCCTTTTTCGCTTGGTTGCTTGCCAAATTCCTACTATAGTTCATTCTATTTATGTAATACTCATTGTGTGATGATTATGGACCTAATTAACAAGTTACTTCCCCAAAATAAAGTTTAAGTTAAGTTCGTCTCCAAAGGAGGAACCTTTGGTGACCAAAAGTTTATCCTTTATTTTTCGCTTGGATTCTTGCCAAATTCCTACTATAGTTCATTCTATTTAAGTAATACTAATTGTGTGATGTTTATGGACCTAATTAACAAGTTACTTTCCGATAATAAAGTTTAACTTAAGTTCGTCTCCAAAGTAGGAACCTTTGGTGACCAAAAGTTTATCCTTCCTTTTTCGCTTGGATTCTTCCCAAATTCCTACTATAGTTCATTCTATTTACGTAATACTCATTGTATGATAATCATTGACCTAATTACCAAGTTACTTCCCCAAAATAAAGTTTAAGTTATGTTCGTCTCCAAAGGAGGAACCTTTGGTGACCAAAATTTTATCCTTCCTTTTTCGCTTGGATTCTTCCCAAATTCCTACTATAGTTCATTCTATTTACGTAATACTCATTGTATGATGATTATTGACCTAATTAACAAGTTACTTTCCCAAAATAAAGTTTAAATTAAGTTCGTCTCCAAAGGAGGAACCTTTGGTGACCAAAATTTTATCCATCCTTTTTCGCTTGGTTTCTTGCCAAATTCCTACTATAGTTCATTCTATTTATGTAATACTAATTGTATGATGATTATTGACCTAATTAACAAGTTAGTTCCCGATAATAAAGTTTAACTTAAGTTCGTCTCCAAAGGAGGAACCTTTGGTGACCAAAATTTTATCCATCCTTTTTCGCTTGGTTTCTTGCCAAATTCCTACTATAGTTCATTCTATTTATGTAATACTAATTGTATGATGATTATTGACCTAATTAACAAGTTAGTTCCCGATAATAAAGTTTAACTTAAGTTCGTCTCCAAAGTAGGAACCTTTGGTGACCAAAATTTTATCCTACCTTTTTGGCTTGGTTTCTTCCCAAATTCCTACTATAGTTCATTCTCTTTATGTAATACTTGTTGTATGATTATTATGGACCTAATTAACAAGTTACTTCCCCATAATAAAGTTTAACGTAAGTTCGTCTCCAAAGGAGGAACCTTTGGTGACCAAAATTTTATCCTACCTTTTTGGCTTGGTTTCTTCCCAAATTCCTACTATAGTTCATTCTATTTATGTAATACTCATTGTATGATGATTATGGACCTAATTAACAAGTTACTTTCCGATAATAAAGTTTAACTTATGTTCGTCTCCAAAGGAGGAACCTTTGGTGACCAAAAGTTTATCCTTCCTTTTTCGCTTGGATTCTTCCCAAATTCCTACTATAGTTCATTCTATTTAAGTAATACTAATTGTGTGATGTTTATGGACCTAATTAACAAGTTACTTTCCGATAATAAAGTTTAACTTAAGTTCGTCTCCAAAGGAGGAACCTTTGGTGACCAAAAGTTTATCCTTCCTTTTTCGCTTGGATTCTTCCCAAATTCCTACTATAGTTCATTCTATTTACGTAATACTCATTGTATGATGATTATTGACCTAATTAACAAGTTACTTTCCCAAAATAAAGTTTAAGTTAAGTTCGTCTCCAAAGGAGGAACCTTTGGTGACCAAAATTTTATCCATCCTTTTTCGCTTGGTTTCTTCCCAAATTCCTACTATAGTTCATTCTCTTTATGTAATACTCGTTGTATGATTATTATGGACCTAATTAACAAGTTACTTCCCCATAATAAATTTTAACGTAAGTTCGTCTCCAAAGGAGGAACCTTTGGTGACCAAAATTTTATCCTACCTTTTTGGCTTGGTTTCTTCCCAAATTCCTACTATAGTTCATTCTATTTATGTAATACTCATTGTATGATGATTATGGACCTAATTAACAAGTTACTTTCCGATAATAAAGTTTAACTTAAGTTCGTCTCCAAAGGAGGAACCTTTGGTGACCAAAATTTTATCCATCCTTTTTCGCTTGGTTTCTTGCCAAATTCCTACTATAGTTCATTCTATTTATGTAATACTAATTGTATGATGATTATTGACCTAATTAACAAGTTAGTTCAGGATAATAAAGTTTAACTTAAGTTCGTCTCCAAAGTAGGAACCTTTGGTGACCAAAATTTTATCCTACCTTTTTGGCTTGGTTTCTTCCCAAATTCCAACTATAGTTCATTCTCTTTATGTAATACTCGTTGTATGATGATTATGGACCTAATTAACAAGTTACTTCCCCATAATAAAGTTTAACGTAAGTTCGTCTCCAAAGGAGGAACCTTTGGTGACCAAAATTTTATCCTACCTTTTTGGCTTGGTTTCTTCCCAAATTCCTACTATAGTTCATTCTATTTATGTAATGCTCATTGTATGATGATTATGGACCTAATTAACAAGTTACTTCCCAATAATAAAGTTTAAGTTAAGTTCGTCTCCAAAGGAGGAACCTTTGGTGACCAAAATTTTATCCTTCCTTTTTCGCTTGGTTGCTTGCCAAATTCCTACTATAGTTCATTCTATTTATGTAATACTCATTGTGTGATGATTATGGACCTAATTAACAAGTTACTTCCCCAAAATAAAGTTTAAGTTAAGTTCGTCTCCAAAGGAGGAACCTTTGGTGACCAAAAGTTTATCCTTTATTTTTCGCTTGGATTCTTGCCAAATTCCTACTATAGTTCATTCTATTTAAGTAATACTAATTGTGTGATGTTTATGGACCTAATTAACAAGTTACTTTCCGATAATAAAGTTTAACTTAAGTTCGTCTCCAAAGTAGGAACCTTTGGTGACCAAAAGTTTATCCTTCCTTTTTCGCTTGGATTCTTCCCAAATTCCTACTATAGTTCATTCTATTTACGTAATACTCATTGTATGATAATCATTGACCTAATTACCAAGTTACTTCCCCAAAATAAAGTTTAAGTTAAGTTCGTCTCCAAAGGAGGAACCTTTGGTGACCAAAATTTTATCCTTCCTTTTTCGCTTGGATTCTTCCCAAATTCCTACTATAGTTCATTCTATTTTCGTAATACTCATTGTATGATGATTATTGACCTAATTAACAAGTTACTTTCCCAAAATAAAATTTATATTAAGTTCGTCTCCAAAGGAGGAACCTTTGGTGACCAAAATTTTATCCATCCTTTTTCGCTTGGTTTCTTGCCAAATTCCTACTATAGTTCATTCTATTTATGTAATACTAATTGTATGATGATTATTGACCTAATTAACAAGTTAGTTCCCGATAATAAACTTTAACTTAAGTTCGTCTCCAAAGGAGGAACCTTTGGTGACCAAAATTTTATCCATCCTTTTTCGCTTGGTTTCTTGCCAAATTCCTACTATAGTTCATTCTATTTATGTAATACTAATTGTATGATGATTATTGACCTAATTAACAAGTTAGTTCAGGATAATAAAGTTTAACTTAAGTTCGTCTCCAAAGTAGGAACCTTTGGTGACCAAAATTTTATCCTACCTTTTTGGCTTGGTTTCTTCCCAAATTCCAACTATAGTTCATTCTCTTTATGTAATACTCGTTGTATGATGATTATGGACCTAATTAACAAGTTACTTCCCCATAATAAAGTTTAACGTAAGTTCGTCTCCAAAGGAGGAACCTTTGGTGACCAAAATTTTATCCTACCTTTTTGGCTTGGTTTCTTCCCAAATTCCTACTATAGTTCATTCTATTTATGTAATACTCATTGTATGATGATTATGGACCTAATTAACAAGTTACTTCCCAATAATAAAGTTTAAGTTAAGTTCGTCTCCAAAGGAGGAACCTTTGGTGACCAAAATTTTATCCTTCCTTTTTCGCTTGGTTGCTTGCCAAATTCCTACTATAGTTCATTCTATTTATGTAATACTCATTGTGTGATGATTATGGACCTAATTAACAAGTTACTTCCCCAAAATAAAGTTTAAGTTAAGTTCGTCTCCAAAGGAGGAACCTTTGGTGACCAAAAGTTTATCCTTTATTTTTCGCTTGGATTCTTGCCAAATTCCTACTATAGTTCATTCTATTTAAGTAATACTAATTGTGTGATGTTTATGGACCTAATTAACAAGTTACTTTCCGATAATAAAGTTTAACTTAAGTTCGTCTCCAAAGTAGGAACCTTTGGTGACCAAAAGTTTATCCTTCCTTTTTCGCTTGGATTCTTCCCAAATTCCTACTATAGTTCATTCTATTTACGTAATACTCATTGTATGATAATCATTGACCTAATTACCAAGTTACTTCCAAAAAATAAAGTTTAAGTTAAGTTCGTCTCCAAAGGAGGAACCTTTGGTGACCAAAATTTTATCCTTCCTTTTTCGCTTGGATTCTTCCCAAATTCCTACTATAGTTCATTCTATTTACGTAATACTCATTGTATGATGATTATTGACCTAATTAACAAGTTACTTTCCCAAAATAAAGTTTAAATTAAGTTCGTCTCCAAAGGAGGAACCTTTGGTGACCAAAATTTTATCCATCCTTTTTCGCTTGGTTTCTTGCCAAATTCCTACTATAGTTCATTCTATTTATGTAATACTAATTGTATGATGATTATTGACCTAATTAACAAGTTAGTTCCCGATAATAAAGTTTAACTTAAGTTCGTCTCCAAAGGAGGAACCTTTGGTGACCAAAATTTTATCCATCCTTTTTCGCTTGGTTTCTTGCCAAATTCCTACTATAGTTCATTCTATTTATGTAATACTAATTGTATGATGATTATTGACCTAATTAACAAGTTAGTTCCCGATAATAAAGTTTAACTTAAGTTCGTCTCCAAAGTAGGAACCTTAGGTGACCAAAATTTTATCCTACCTTTTTGGCTTGGTTTCTTCCCAAATTCCTACTATAGTTCATTCTCTTTATGTAATACTCGTTGTATGATTATTATGGACCTAATTAAGAAGTTACTTCCCCATAATAAAGTTTAACGTAAGTTCGTCTCCAAAGGAGGAACCTTTGGTGACCAAAATTTTATCCTACCTTTTTGGCTTGGTTTCTTCCCAAATTCCTACTATAGTTCAGTCTATTTATGTAATACTCATTGTATGATGATTATGGACCTAATTAACAAGTTACTTTCCGATAATAAAGTTTAACTTAAGTTCGTCTCCAAAGGAGGAACCTTTGGTGACCAAAAGTTTATCCTTCTTTTTTCGCTGGGATTCTTCCCAAATTCCTACTATAGTTCATTCTATTTACGTAATACTCATTGTATGATGATTATTGACCTAATTAACAAGTTACTTTCCCAAAATAAAGTTTAAGTTAAGTTCGTCTCCAAAGGAGGAACCTTTGGTGACCAAAATTTTATCCATCCTTTTTCACTTGGTTTCTTGCCAAATTCCTACTATAGTTCATTCTATTTATGTAATACTAATTGTATGATGATTATTGACCTAATTAACAAGTTAGTTCCCGATAATAAAGTTTAACTTAAGTTCGTCTCCAAAGGAGGAACCTTTGGTGACCAAAATTTTATCCATCCTTTTTCGCTTGGTTTCTTGCCAAATTCCTACTATAGTTCATTCTATTTATGTAATACTAATTGTATGATGATTATTGACCTAATTAACAAGTTAGTTCAGGATAATAAAGTTTAACTTAAGTTCGTCTCCAAAGTAGGAACCTTTGGTGACCAAAATTTTATCCTACCTTTTTGGCTTGGTTTCTTCCCAAATTCCAACTATAGTTCATTCTCTTTATGTAATACTCGTTGTATGATGATTATGGACCTAATTAACAAGTTACTTCCCCATAATAAAGTTTAACGTAAGTTCGTCTCCAAAGGAGGAACCTTTGGTGACCAAAATTTTATCCTACCTTTTTGGCTTGGTTTCTTCCCAAATTCCTACTATAGTTCATTCTATTTATGTAATACTCATTGTATGATGATTATGGACCTAATTAACAAGTTACTTCCCAATAATAAAGTTTAAGTTAAGTTCGTCTCCAAAGGAGGAACCTTTGGTGACCAAAATTTTATCCTTCCTTTTTCGCTTGGTTGCTTGCCAAATTCCTACTATAGTTCATTCTATTTATGTAATACTCATTGTGTGATGATTATGGACCTAATTAACAAGTTACTTCCCCAAAATAAAGTTTAAGTTAAGTTCGTCTCCAAAGGAGGAACCTTTGGTGACCAAAAGTTTATCCTTTATTTTTCGCTTGGATTCTTGCCAAATTCCTACTATAGTTCATTCTATTTAAGTAATACTAATTGTGTGATGTTTATGGACCTAATTAACAAGTTACTTTCCGATAATAAAGTTTAACTTAAGTTCGTCTCCAAAGTAGGAACCTTTGGTGACCAAAAGTTTATCCTTCCTTTTTCGCTTGGATTCTTCCCAAATTCCTACTATAGTTCATTCTATTTACGTAATACTCATTGTATGATAATCATTGACCTAATTACCAAGTTACTTCCCCAAAATAAAGTTTAAGTTAAGTTCGTCTCCAAAGGAGGCACCTTTGGTGACCAAAATTTTATCCTTCCTTTTTCGCTTGGATTCTTCCCAAATTCCTACTATAGTTCATTCTATTTACGTAATACTCATTGTATGATGATTATTGACCTAATTAACAAGTTACTTTCCCAAAATAAAGTTTAAATTAAGTTCGTCTCCAAAGGAGGAACCTTTGGTGACCAAAATTTTATCCATCCTTTTTCGCTTGGTTTCTTGCCAAATTCCTACTATAGTTCATTCTATTTATGTAATACTAATTGTATGATGATTATTGACCTAATTAACAAGTTAGTTCCCGATAATAAAGTTTAACTTAAGTTCGTCTCCAAAGGGGGAACCTTTGGTGACCAAAATTTTATCCATCCTTTTTCGCTTGGTTTCTTGCCAAATTCCTACTATAGTTCATTCTATTTATGTAATACTAATTGTATGATGATTATTGACCTAATTAACAAGTTAGTTCCCGATAATAAAGTTTAACTTAAGTTCGTCTCCAAAGTAGGAACCTTTGGTGACCAAAATTTTATCCTACCTTTTTGGCTTGGTTTCTTCCCAAATTCCTACTATAGTTCATTCTCTTTATGTAATACTCGTTGTATGATTATTATGGACCTAATTAAGAAGTTACTTCCCCATAATAAAGTTTAACGTAAGTTCGTCTCCAAAGGAGGAACCTTTGGTGACCAAAATTTTATCCTACCTTTTTGGCTTGGTTTCTTCCCAAATTCCTACTATAGTTCAGTCTATTTATGTAATACTCATTGTATGATGATTATGGACCTAATTAACAAGTTACTTTCCGATAATAAAGTTTAACTTAAGTTCGTCTCCAAAGGAGGAACCTTTGGTGACCAAAAGTTTATCCTTCTTTTTTCGCTGGGATTCTTCCCAAATTCCTACTATAGTTCATTCTATTTACGTAATACTCATTGTATGATGATTATTGACCTAATTAACAAGTTACTTTCCCAAAATAAAGTTTAAGTTAAGTTCGTCTCCAAAGGAGGAACCTTTGGTGACCAAAATTTTATCCATCCTTTTTCGCTTGGTTTCTTGCCAAATTCCTACTATAGTTCATTCTATTTATGTAATACTAATTGTATGATGATTATTGACCTAATTAACAAGTTAGTTCCCGATAATAAAGTTTAACTTAAGTTCGTCTCCAAAGGAGGAACCTTTGGTGACCAAAATTTTATCCATCCTTTTTCGCTTGGTTTCTTGCCAAATTCCTACTATAGTTCATTCTATTTATGTAATACTAATTGTATGATGATTATTGACCTAATTAACAAGTTAGTTCAGGATAATAAAGTTTAACTTAAGTTCGTCTCCAAAGTAGGAACCTTTGGTGACCAAAATTTTATCCTACCTTTTTGGCTTGGTTTCTTCCCAAATTCCAACTATAGTTCATTCTCTTTATGTAAAACTCATTGTATGATGATTATGGACCTAATTAACAAGTTACTTCCCAATAATAAAGTTTAAGTTAAGTTCGTCTCCAAAGGAGGAACCTTTGGTGACCAAAATTTTATCCTTCCTTTTTCGCTTGGTTGCTTGCCAAATTCCTACTATAGTTCATTCTATTTATGTAATACTCATTGTGTGATGATTATGGACCTAATTAACAAGTTACTTCCCCATAATAAAGTTTAACGTAAGTTCGTCTCCAAAGGAGGAACCTTTGGTGACCAAAATTTTATCCTACCTTTTTGGCTTGGTTTCTTCCCAAATTCCTACTATAGTTCATTCTATTTATGTAATACTCATTGTATGATGATTATGGACCTAATTAACAAGTTACTTCCCAATAATAAAGTTTAAGTTAAGTTCGTCTCCAAAGGAGGAACCTTTGGTGACCAAAATTTTATCCTTCCTTTTTCACTTGGTTGCTTGCCAAATTCCTACTATAGTTCATTCTATTTATGTAATACTCATTGTGTGATGATTATGGACCTAATTAACAAGTTACTTCCCCAAAATAAAGTTTAAGTTAAGTTCGTCTCCAAAGGAGGAACCATTGGTGACCAAAAGTTTATCCTTTATTTTTCGCTTGGATTCTTGCCAAATTCCTACTATAGTTCATTCTATTTAAGTAATACTAATTGTGTGATGTTTATGGACCTAATTAACAAGTTACTTTCCGATAATAAAGTTTAACTTAAGTTCGTCTCCAAAGTAGGAACCTTTGGTGACCAAAAGTTTATCCTTCCTTTTTCGCTTGGATTCTTCCCAAATTCCTACTATAGTTCATTCTATTTACGTAATACTCATTGTATGATAATCATTGACCTAATTACCAAGTTACTTCCCCAAAATAAAGTTTAAGTTAAGTTCGTCTCCAAAGGAGGCACCTTTGGTCACCAAAATTTTATCCTTCCTTTTTCGCTTGGATTCTTCCCAAATTCCTACTATAGTTCATTCTATTTACGTAATACTCATTGTATGATGATTATTGACCTAATTAACAAGTTACTTTCCCAAAATAAAGTTTAAATTAAGTTCGTCTCCAAAGGAGGAACCTTTGGTGACCAAAATTTTATCCATCCTTTTTCGCTTGGTTTCTTGCCAAATTCCTACTATAGTTCATTCTATTTATGTAATACTAATTGTATGATGATTATTGACCTAATTAACAAGTTAGTTCCCGATAATAAAGTTTAACTTAAGTTCGTCTCCAAAGGAGGAACCTTTGGTGACCAAAATTTTATCCATCCTTTTTCGCTTGATTTCTTGCCAAATTCCTACTATAGTTCATTCTATTTATGTAATACTAATTGTATGATGATTATTGACCTAATTAACAAGTTAGTTCCCGATAATAAAGTTTAACTTAAGTTCGTCTCCAAAGTAGGAACCTTTGGTGACCAAAATTTTATCCTACCTTTTTGGCTTGGTTTCTTCCCAAATTCCTACTATAGTTCATTCTCTTTATGTAATACTCGTTGTATGATTATTATGGACCTAATTAACAAGTTACTTCCCCATAATAAAGTTTAACGTAAGTTCGTCTCCAAAGGAGGAACCTTTGGTGACCAAAATTTTATCCTACCTTTTTGGCTTGGTTTCTTCCCAAATTCCTACTATAGTTCATTCTATTTATGTAATACTCATTGTATGATGATTATGGACCTAATTAACAAGTTACTTTCCGATAATAAAGTTTAACTTAAGTTCGTCTCCAAAGGAGGAACCTTTGGTGACCAAAAGTTTATCCTTCCTTTTTCGCTGGGATTCTTCCCAAATTCCTACTATAGTTCATTCTATTTACGTAATACTCATTGTATGATGATTATTGACCTAATTAACAAGTTACTTTCCCAAAATAAAGTTTAAGTTAAGTTCGTCTCCAAAGGAGGAACCTTTGGTGACCAAAATTTTATCCATCCTTTTTCGCTTGGTTTCTTGCCAAATTCCTACTATAGTTCATTCTATTTATGTAATACTAATTGTATGATGATTATTGACCTAATTAACAAGTTAGTTCCCGATAATAAAGTTTAACTTAAGTTCGTCTCCAAAGGAGGAACCTTTGGTGACCAAAATTTTATCCATCCTTTTTCGCTTGGTTTCTTGCCAAATTCCTACTATAGTTCATTCTATTTATGTAATACTAATTGTATGATGATTATTGACCTAATTAACAAGTTAGTTCAGGATAATAAAGTTTAACTTAAGTTCGTCTCCAAAGTAGGAACCTTTGGTGACCAAAATTTTATCCTACCTTTTTGGCTTGGTTTCTTCCCGAATTCCAACTATAGTTCATTCTCTTTATGTAATACTCGTTGTATGATGATTATGGACCTAATTAACAAGTTACTTCCCCATAATAAAGTTTAACGTAAGTTCGTCTCCAAAGGAGGAACCTTTGGTGACCAAAATTTTATCCTACCTTTTTGGCTTGGTTTCTTCCCAAATTCCTACTATAGTTCATTCTATTTATGTAATACTCATTGTATGATGATTATGGACCTAATTAACAAGTTACTTCCCAATAATAAAGTTTAAGTTAAGTTCGTCTCCAAAGGAGGAACCTTTGGTGACCAAAATTTTATCCTTCCTTTTTCGCTTGGTTGCTTGCCAAATTCCTACTATAGTTCATTCTATTTATGTAATACTCATTGTGTGATGATTATGGACCTAATTAACAAGTTACTTCCCCAAAATAAAGTTTAAGTTAAGTTCGTCTCCAAAGGAGGAACCTTTGGTGACCAAAAGTTTATCCTTTATTTTTCGCTTGGATTCTTGCCAAATTCCTACTATAGTTCATTCTATTTAAGTAATACTAATTGTGTGATGTTTATGGACCTAATTAACAAGTTACTTTCCGATAATAAAGTTTAACTTAAGTTCGTCTCCAAAGTAGGAACCTTTGGTGACCAAAAGTTTATCCTTCCTTTTTCGCTTGGATTCTTCCCAAATTCCTACTATAGTTCATTCTATTTACGTAATACTCATTGTATGATAATCATTGACCTAATTACCAAGTTACTTCCCCAAAATAAAGTTTAAGTTAAGTTCGTCTCCAAAGGAGGAACCTTTGGTGACCAAAATTTTATCCTTCCTTTTTCGCTTGGATTCTTCCCAAATTCCTACTATAGTTCATTCTATTTACGTAATACTCATTGTATGATGATTATTGACCTAATTAACAAGTTACTTTCCCAAAATAAAGTTTAAATTAAGTTCGTCTCCAAAGGAGGAACCTTTGGTGACCAAAATTTTATCCATCCTTTTTCGCTTGGTTTCTTGCCAAATTCCTACTATAGTTCATTCTATTTATGTAATACTAATTGTATGATGATTATTGACCTAATTAACAAGTTAGTTCCCGATAATAAAGTTTAACTTAAGTTCGTCTCCAAAGGAGGAACCTTTGGTGACCAAAATTTTATCCATCCTTTTTCGCTTGGTTTCTTGCCAAATTCCTACTATAGTTCATTCTATTTATGTAATACTAATTGTATGATGATTATTGACCTAATTAACAAGTTAGTTCCCGATAATAAAGTTTAACTTAAGTTCGTCTCCAAAGTAGGAACCTTTGGTGACCAAAATTTTATCCTACCTTTTTGGCTTGGTTTCTTCCCAAATTCCTACTATAGTTCATTCTCTTTATGTAATACTTGTTGTATGATTATTATGGACCTAATTAACAAGTTACTTCCCCATAATAAAGTTTAACGTAAGTTCGTCTCCAAAGGAGGAACCTTTGGTGACCAAAATTTTA
Source organism: Medicago sativa (assembly GCF_051527215.1). Classification (NCBI taxonomy): domain Eukaryota; kingdom Viridiplantae; phylum Streptophyta; class Magnoliopsida; order Fabales; family Fabaceae; genus Medicago; species Medicago sativa. The sequence goes on along the minus strand of NC_140752.1, from coordinate 43,846,418 downwards.
TCCTACCTTTTTGGCTTGGTTTCTTCCCAAATTCCTACTATAGTTCATTCTATTTATGTAATACTCATTGTATGATGATTATGGACCTAATTAACAAGTTACTTTCCGATAATAAAGTTTAACTTATGTTCGTCTCCAAAGGAGGAACCTTTGGTGACCAAAAGTTTATCCTTCCTTTTTCGCTTGGATTCTTCCCAAATTCCTACTATAGTTCATTCTATTTAAGTAATACTAATTGTGTGATGTTTATGGACCTAATTAACAAGTTACTTTCCGATAATAAAGTTTAACTTAAGTTCGTCTCCAAAGGAGGAACCTTTGGTGACCAAAAGTTTATCCTTCCTTTTTCGCTTGGATTCTTCCCAAATTCCTACTATAGTTCATTCTATTTACGTAATACTCATTGTATGATGATTATTGACCTAATTAACAAGTTACTTTCCCAAAATAAAGTTTAAGTTAAGTTCGTCTCCAAAGGAGGAACCTTTGGTGACCAAAATTTTATCCATCCTTTTTCGCTTGGTTTCTTGCCAAATTCCTACTATAGTTCATTCTATTTATGTAATACTAATTGTATGATGATTATTGACCTAATTAACAAGTTAGTTCCTGATAATAAAGTTTAACTTAAGTTCGTCTCCAAAGGAGGAACCTTTGGTGACCAAAATTTTATCCATCCTTTTTCGCTTGGTTTCTTGCCAAATTCCTACTATAGTTCATTCTATTTATGTAATACTAATTGTATGATGATTATTGACCTAATTAACAAGTTAGTTCAGGATAATAAAGTTTAACTTAAGTTCGTCTCCAAAGTAGGAACCTTTGGTGACCAAAATTTTATCCTACCTTTTTGGCTTGGTTTCTTCCGAAATTCCTACTATAGTTCATTCTCTTTATGTAATACTCGTTGTATGATGATTATGGACCTAATTAACAAGTTACTTCCCCATAATAAAGTTTAACGTAAGTTCGTCTCCAAAGGAGGAACCTTTGGTGACCAAAATTTTATCCTTCCTTTTTCGCTTGGTTGCTTGCCAAATTCCTACTATAGTTCATTCTATTTATGTAATACTCATTGTGTGATGATTATGGACCTAATTAACAAGTTACTTCCCCAAAATAAAGTTTAAGTTAAGTTCGTCTCCAAAGGAGGAACCTTTGGTGACCAAAAGTTTATCCTTTATTTTTCGCTTGGATTCTTGCCAAATTCCTACTATAGTTCATTCTATTTAAGTAATACTAATTGTGTGATGTTTATGGACCTAATTAACAAGTTACTTTCCGATAATAAAGTTTAACTTAAGTTCGTCTCCAAAGTAGGAACCTTTGGTGACCAAAAGTTTATCCTTCCTTTTTCGCTTGGATTCTTCCCAAATTCCTACTATAGTTCATTCTATTTACGTAATACTCATTGTATGATAATCATTGACCTAATTACCAAGTTACTTCCCCAAAATAAAGTTTAAGTTAAGTTCGTCTCCAAAGGAGGAACCTTTGGTGACCAAAATTTTATCCTTCCTTTTTCGCTTGGTTTCTTGCCAAATTCCTACTATAGTCATTCTATTTATGTAATACTCATATGGACCTAATTAACAAGTTACTTCCCCATAATAAAGTTTAAGTTAAGTTCGTCTCCAAAGGAGGAACCCTTGGTGACCAAAAGTTTATCCTTCCTTTTTCGCTTGGATTCTTGCCAAATTCCTACTATAGTTCATTCTATTTATGTAATACTAATTGTATGATGATTATTGACCTAATTAACAAGTTACTTCCCGATAATAAAGTTTAACTTAAGTTCGTCTCCAAAGTAGGAACCTTTGGTGACCAAAAGTTTATCCTTCCTTTTTCGCTTGGATTCTTCCCAAATTCCTACTATAGTTCATTCTATTTACGTAATACTCATTGTATGATAATCATTGACCTAATTACCAAGTTACTTCCCCAAAATAAAGTTTAAGTTAAGTTCGTCTCCAAAGGAGGAACCTTTGGTGACCAAAATTTTATCCTTCCTTTTTCGCTTGGATTCTTCCCAAATTCCTACTATAGTTCATTCTATTTACGTAATACTCATTGTATGATGATTATTGACCTAATTAACAAGTTACTTTCCCAAAATAAAGTTTAAATTAAGTTCGTCTCCAAAGGAGGAACCTTTGGTGACCAAAATTTTATCCATCCTTTTTCGCTTGGTTTCTTGCCAAATTCCTACTATAGTTCATTCTATTTATGTAATACTAATTGTATGATGATTATTGACCTAATTAACAAGTTAGTTCCCGATAATAAAGTTTAACTTAAGTTCGTCTCCAAAGGAGGAACCTTTGGTGACCAAAATTTTATCCATCCTTTTTCGCTTGGTTTCTTGCCAAATTCCTACTATAGTTCATTCTATTTATGTAATACTAATTGTATGATGATTATTGACCTAATTAACAAGTTAGTTCCCGATAATAAAGTTTAACTTAAGTTCGTCTCCAAAGTAGGAACCTTTGGTGACCAAAATTTTATCCTACCTTTTTGGCTTGGTTTCTTCCCAAATTCCTACTATAGTTCATTCTCTTTATGTAATACTCGTTGTATGATTATTATGGACCTAATTAACAAGTTACTTCCCCATAATAAAGTTTAACGTAAGTTCGTCTCCAAAGGAGGAACCTTTGGTGACCGAAATTTTATCCTACCTTTTTGGCTTGGTTTCTTCCCAAATTCCTACTATAGTTCATTCTATTTATGTAATACTCATTGTATGATGATTATGGACCTAATTAACAAGTTACTTTCCGATAATAAAGTTTAACTTAAGTTCGTCTCCAAAGGAGGAACCTTTGGTGACCAAAAGTTTATCCTTCCTTTTTCGCTGGGATTCTTCCCAAATTCCTACTATAGTTCATTCTATTTACGTAATACTCATTGTATGATGATTATTGACCTAATTAACAAGTTACTTTCCCAAAATAAAGTTTAAGTTAAGTTCGTCTCCAAAGGAGGAACCTTTGGTGACCAAAATTTTATCCATCCTTTTTCGCTTGGTTTCTTGCCAAATTCCTACTATAGTTCATTCTATTTATGTAATACTAATTGTATGATGATTATTGACCTAATTAACAAGTTAGTTCCCGATAATAAAGTTTAACTTAAGTTCGTCTCCAAAGGAGGAACCTTTGGTGACCAAAATTTTATCCATCCTTTTTCGCTTGGTTTCTTGCCAAATTCCTACTATAGTTCATTCTATTTATGTAATACTAATTGTATGATGATTATTGACCTAATTAACAAGTTAGTTCAGGATAATAAAGTTTAACTTAAGTTCGTCTCCAAAGTAGGAACCTTTGGTGACCAAAATTTTATCCTACCTTTTTGGCTTGGTTTCTTCCCAAATTCCAACTATAGTTCATTCTCTTTATGTAATACTCGTTGTATGATGATTATGGACCTAATTAACAAGTTACTTCCCCATAATAAAGTTTAACGTAAGTTCGTCTCCAAAGGAGGAACCTTTGGTGACCAAAATTTTATCCTACCTTTTTGGCTTGGTTTCTTCCCAAATTCCTACTATAGTTCATTCTATTTATGTAATACTCATTGTATGATGATTATGGACCTAATTAACAAGTTACTTCCCAATAATAAAGTTTAAGTTAAGTTCGTCTCCAAAGGAGGAACCTTTGGTGACCAAAATTTTATCCTACCTTTTTGGCTTGGTTTCTTCCCAAATTCCTACTATAGTTCATTCTATTTATGTAATACTCATTGTATGATGATTATGGACCTAATTAACAAGTTACTTTCCGATAATAAAGTTTAACTTATGTTCGTCTCCAAAGGAGGAACCTTTGGTGACCAAAAGTTTATCCTTCCTTTTTCGCTTGGATTCTTCCCAAATTCCTACTATAGTTCATTCTATTTAAGTAATACTAATTGTGTGATGTTTATGGACCTAATTAACAAGTTACTTTCCGATAATAAAGTTTAACTTAAGTTCGTCTCCAAAGGAGGAACCTTTGGTGACCAAAAGTTTATCCTTCCTTTTTCGCTTGGATTCTTCCCAAATTCCTACTATAGTTCATTCTATTTACGTAATACTCATTGTATGATGATTATTGACCTAATTAACAAGTTACTTTCCCAAAATAAAGTTTAAGTTAAGTTCGTCTCCAAAGGAGGAACCTTTGGTGACCAAAATTTTATCCATCCTTTTTCGCTTGGTTTCTTGCCAAATTCCTACTATAGTTCATTCTATTTATGTAATACTAATTGTATGATGATTATTGACCTAATTAACAAGTTAGTTCCTGATAATAAAGTTTAACTTAAGTTCGTCTCCAAAGGAGGAACCTTTGGTGACCAAAATTTTATCCATCCTTTTTCGCTTGGTTTCTTGCCAAATTCCTACTATAGTTCATTCTATTTATGTAATACTAATTGTATGATGATTATTGACCTAATTAACAAGTTAGTTCAGGATAATAAAGTTTAACTTAAGTTCGTCTCCAAAGTAGGAACCTTTGGTGACCAAAATTTTATCCTACCTTTTTGGCTTGGTTTCTTCCGAAATTCCTACTATAGTTCATTCTCTTTATGTAATACTCGTTGTATGATGATTATGGACCTAATTAACAAGTTACTTCCCCATAATAAAGTTTAACGTAAGTTCGTCTCCAAAGGAGGAACCTTTGGTGACCAAAATTTTATCCTTCCTTTTTCGCTTGGTTGCTTGCCAAATTCCTACTATAGTTCATTCTATTTATGTAATACTCATTGTGTGATGATTATGGACCTAATTAACAAGTTACTTCCCCAAAATAAAGTTTAAGTTAAGTTCGTCTCCAAAGGAGGAACCTTTGGTGACCAAAAGTTTATCCTTTATTTTTCGCTTGGATTCTTGCCAAATTCCTACTATAGTTCATTCTATTTAAGTAATACTAATTGTGTGATGTTTATGGACCTAATTAACAAGTTACTTTCCGATAATAAAGTTTAACTTAAGTTCGTCTCCAAAGTAGGAACCTTTGGTGACCAAAAGTTTATCCTTCCTTTTTCGCTTGGATTCTTCCCAAATTCCTACTATAGTTCATTCTATTTACGTAATACTCATTGTATGATAATCATTGACCTAATTACCAAGTTACTTCCCCAAAATAAAGTTTAAGTTAAGTTCGTCTCCAAAGGAGGAACCTTTGGTGACCAAAATTTTATCCTTCCTTTTTCGCTTGGTTTCTTGCCAAATTCCTACTATAGTCATTCTATTTATGTAATACTCATATGGACCTAATTAACAAGTTACTTCCCCATAATAAAGTTTAAGTTAAGTTCGTCTCCAAAGGAGGAACCCTTGGTGACCAAAAGTTTATCCTTCCTTTTTCGCTTGGATTCTTGCCAAATTCCTACTATAGTTCATTCTATTTATGTAATACTAATTGTATGATGATTATTGACCTAATTAACAAGTTACTTCCCGATAATAAAGTTTAACTTAAGTTCGTCTCCAAAGTAGGAACCTTTGGTGACCAAAAGTTTATCCTTCCTTTTTCGCTTGGATTCTTCCCAAATTCCTACTATAGTTCATTCTATTTACGTAATACTCATTGTATGATAATCATTGACCTAATTACCAAGTTACTTCCCCAAAATAAAGTTTAAGTTAAGTTCGTCTCCAAAGGAGGAACCTTTGGTGACCAAAATTTTATCCTTCCTTTTTCGCTTGGATTCTTCCCAAATTCCTACTATAGTTCATTCTATTTACGTAATACTCATTGTATGATGATTATTGACCTAATTAACAAGTTACTTTCCCAAAATAAAGTTTAAATTAAGTTCGTCTCCAAAGGAGGAACCTTTGGTGACCAAAATTTTATCCATCCTTTTTCGCTTGGTTTCTTGCCAAATTCCTACTATAGTTCATTCTATTTATGTAATACTAATTGTATGATGATTATTGACCTAATTAACAAGTTAGTTCCCGATAATAAAGTTTAACTTAAGTTCGTCTCCAAAGGAGGAACCTTTGGTGACCAAAATTTTATCCATCCTTTTTCGCTTGGTTTCTTGCCAAATTCCTACTATAGTTCATTCTATTTATGTAATACTAATTGTATGATGATTATTGACCTAATTAACAAGTTAGTTCCCGATAATAAAGTTTAACTTAAGTTCGTCTCCAAAGTAGGAACCTTTGGTGACCAAAATTTTATCCTACCTTTTTGGCTTGGTTTCTTCCCAAATTCCTACTATAGTTCATTCTCTTTATGTAATACTCGTTGTATGATTATTATGGACCTAATTAACAAGTTACTTCCCCATAATAAAGTTTAACGTAAGTTCGTCTCCAAAGGAGGAACCTTTGGTGACCGAAATTTTATCCTACCTTTTTGGCTTGGTTTCTTCCCAAATTCCTACTATAGTTCATTCTATTTATGTAATACTCATTGTATGATGATTATGGACCTAATTAACAAGTTACTTTCCGATAATAAAGTTTAACTTAAGTTCGTCTCCAAAGGAGGAACCTTTGGTGACCAAAAGTTTATCCTTCCTTTTTCGCTGGGATTCTTCCCAAATTCCTACTATAGTTCATTCTATTTACGTAATACTCATTGTATGATGATTATTGACCTAATTAACAAGTTACTTTCCCAAAATAAAGTTTAAGTTAAGTTCGTCTCCAAAGGAGGAACCTTTGGTGACCAAAATTTTATCCATCCTTTTTCGCTTGGTTTCTTGCCAAATTCCTACTATAGTTCATTCTATTTATGTAATACTAATTGTATGATGATTATTGACCTAATTAACAAGTTAGTTCCCGATAATAAAGTTTAACTTAAGTTCGTCTCCAAAGGAGGAACCTTTGGTGACCAAAATTTTATCCATCCTTTTTCGCTTGGTTTCTTGCCAAATTCCTACTATAGTTCATTCTATTTATGTAATACTAATTGTATGATGATTATTGACCTAATTAACAAGTTAGTTCAGGATAATAAAGTTTAACTTAAGTTCGTCTCCAAAGTAGGAACCTTTGGTGACCAAAATTTTATCCTACCTTTTTGGCTTGGTTTCTTCCCAAATTCCAACTATAGTTCATTCTCTTTATGTAATACTCGTTGTATGATGATTATGGACCTAATTAACAAGTTACTTCCCCATAATAAAGTTTAACGTAAGTTCGTCTCCAAAGGAGGAACCTTTGGTGACCAAAATTTTATCCTACCTTTTTGGCTTGGTTTCTTCCCAAATTCCTACTATAGTTCATTCTATTTATGTAATACTCATTGTATGATGATTATGGACCTAATTAACAAGTTACTTCCCAATAATAAAGTTTAAGTTAAGTTCGTCTCCAAAGGAGGAACCTTTGGTGACCAAAATTTTATCCTTCCTTTTTCGCTTGGTTGCTTGCCAAATTCCTACTATAGTTCATTCTATTTATGTAATACTCATTGTGTGATGATTATGGACCTAATTAACAAGTTACTTCCCCAAAATAAAGTTTAAGTTAAGTTCGTCTCCAAAGGAGGAACCTTTGGTGACCAAAAGTTTATCCTTTATTTTTCGCTTGGATTCTTGCCAAATTCCTACTATAGTTCATTCTATTTAAGTAATACTAATTGTGTGATGTTTATGGACCTAATTAACAAGTTACTTTCCGATAATAAAGTTTAACTTAAGTTCGTCTCCAAAGTAGGAACCTTTGGTGACCAAAAGTTTATCCTTCCTTTTTCGCTTGGATTCTTCCCAAATTCCTACTATAGTTCATTCTATTTACGTAATACTCATTGTATGGTAATCATTGACCTAATTACCAAGTTACTTCCCCAAAATAAAGTTAAAGTTAAGTTCGTCTCCAAAGGAGGAACCTTTGGTGACCAAAATTTTATCCATCCTTTTTCGCTTGGTTTCTTGCCAAATTCCTACTATAGTTCATTCTATTTATGTAATACTAATTGTATGATGATTATTGACCTAATTAACAAGTTAGTTCCTGATAATAAAGTTTAACTTAAGTTCGTCTCCAAAGGAGGAACCTTTGGTGACCAAAATTTTATCCATCCTTTTTCGCTTGGTTTCTTGCCAAATTCCTACTATAGTTCATTCTATTTACGTAATACTCATTGTATGATGATTATTGACCTAATTAACAAGTTACTTTCCGATAATAAAGTTTAACTTATGTTCGTCTCCAAAGGAGGAACCTTTGGTGACCAAAAGTTTATCCTTCCTTTTTCGCTTGGATTCTTCCCAAATTCCTACTATAGTTCATTCTATTTAAGTAATACTAATTGTGTGATGTTTATGGACCTAATTAACAAGTTACTTTCCGATAATAAAGTTTAACTTAAGTTCGTCTCCAAAGGAGGAACCTTTGGTGACCAAAAGTTTATCCTTCCTTTTTCGCTTGGATTCTTCCAAAATTCCTACTATAGTTCATTCTATTTACGTAATACTCATTGTATGATGATTATTGACCTAATTAACAAGTTACTTTCCCAAAATAAAGTTTAAGTTAAGTTCGTCTCCAAAGGAGGAACCTTTGGTGACCAAAATTTTATCCATCCTTTTTCGCTTGGTTTCTTGCCAAATTCCTACTATAGTTCATTCTATTTATGTAATACTAATTGTATGATGATTATTGACCTAATTAAAAAGTTAGTTCCTGATAATAAAGTTTAACTTAAGTTCGTCTCCAAAGGAGGAACCTTTGGTGACCAAAATTTTATCCATCCTTTTTCGCTTGGTTTCTTGCCAAATTCCTACTATAGTTCATTCTATTTATGTAATACTAATTGTATGATGATTATTGACCTAATTAACAAGTTAGTTCAGGATAATAAAGTTTAACTTAAGTTCGTCTCCAAAGTAGGAACCTTTGGTGACCAAAATTTTATCCTACCTTTTTGGCTTGGTTTCTTCCCAAATTCCTACTATAGTTCATTCTCTTTATGTAATACTCGTTGTATGATGATTATGGACCTAATTAACAAGTTACTTCCCCATAATAAAGTTTAACGTAAGTTCGTCTCCAAAGGAGGAACCTTTGGTGACCAAAATTTTATCCTTCCTTTTTCGCTTGGTTGCTTGCCAAATTCCTACTATAGTTCATTCTATTTATGTAATACTCATTGTATGATGATTATGGACCTAATTAACAAGTTACTTCCCCATAATAAAGTTTAAGTTAAGTTCGTCTCCAAAGGAGGAACCTTTGGTGACCAAAATTTTATCCTTCCTTTTTCGCTTGGTTGCTTGCCAAATTCCTACTATAGTTCATTCTATTTATGTAATACTCATTGTGTGATGATTATGGACCTAATTAACAAGTTACTTCCCCAAAATAAAGTTTAAGTTAAGTTCGTCTCCAAAGGAGGAACCTTTGGTGACCAAAAGTTTATCCTTTATTTTTCGCTTGGATTCTTGCCAAATTCCTACTATAGTTCATTCTATTTAAGTAATACTAATTGTGTGATGTTTATGGACCTAATTAACAAGTTACTTTCCGATAATAAAGTTTAACTTAAGTTCGTCTCCAAAGTAGGAACCTTTGGTGACCAAAAGTTTATCCTTCCTTTTTCGCTGGGATTCTTCCCAAATTCCTACTATAGTTCATTCTATTTACGTAATACTCATTGTGTGATGTTTATGGACCTAATTAACAAGTTACTTCCCGATAATAAAGTTTAACTTAAGTTCGTCTCCAAAGTAGGAACCTTTGGTGACCAAAATTTTATCCTACCTTTTTGGCTTGGTTTCTTCCCAAATTCCTACTATAGTTCATTCTATTTATGTAATACTCATTGTATGATGTTTATGGACCTAATTAACAAGTTACTTTCCGATAATAAAGTTTAACTTAAGTTCGTCTCCAAAGTAGGAACCTTTGGTGACCAAAAGTTTATCCTTCCTTTTTTGCTTGGATTCTACCCAAATTCCTACTATAGTTCATTCTATTTACATAATACTCATTGTATGATAATCATTGACCTAATTACCAAGTTACTTCCCCAAAATAAAGTTTAAGTTAAGTTCGTCTCCAAAGGAGGAACCTTTGGTGACCAAAATTTTATCCTTCCTTTTTCGCTTGGATTCTTCCCAAATTCCTACTATAGTTCATTCTATTTACGTAATACTCATTTTATGATGATTATTGACCTAATTAACAAGTTACTTTCCCAAAATAAAGTTTAAATTAAGTTCGTCTCCAAAGGAGGAACCTTTGGTGACCAAAATTTTATCCATCCTTTTTCGCTTGGTTTCTTGCCAAATTCCTACTATAGTTCATTCTATTTATGTAATACTCATTGTGTGATGATTATGGACCTAATTAACAAGTTACTTCCCCAAAATAAAGTTTAAGTTAAGTTCGTCTCCAAAGGAGGAACCTTTGGTGACCAAAAGTTTATCCTTCCTTTTTCGCTTGGATTCTTCCCAAATTCCTACTATAGTTCATTCTATTTAAGTAATACTAATTGTGTGATGTTTATGGACCTAATTAACAAGTTACTTTCCGATAATAAAGTTTAACTTAAGTTCGTCTCCAAAGGAGGAACCTTTGGTGACCAAAAGTTTATCCTTCCTTTTTCGCTTGGATTCTTCCCAAATTCCTACTATAGTTCATTCTATTTACGTAATACTCATTGTATGATGATTATTGACCTAATTAACAAGTTACTTTCCCAAAATAAAGTTTAAGTTAAGTTCGTCTCCAAAGGAGGAACCTTTGGTGACCAAAATTTTATCCATCCTTTTTCGCTTGGTTTCTTGCCAAATTCCTACTATAGTTCATTCTATTTATGTAATACTAATTGTATGATGATTATTGACCTAATTAACAAGTTAGTTCCCGATAATAAAGTTTAACTTAAGTTCGTCTCCAAAGGAGGAACCTTTGGTGACCAAAATTTTATCCTTCCTTTTTCGCTTGGTTGCTTGCCAAATTCCTACTATAGTTCATTCTATTTATGTAATACTCATTGTGTGATGATTATGGACCTAATTAACAAGTTACTTCCCCAAAATAAAGTTTAAGTTAAGTTCGTCTCCAAAGGAGGAACCTTTGGTGACCAAAAGTTTATCCTTCCTTTTTCGCTTGGATTCTTCCCAAATTCCTACTATAGTTCATTCTATTTAAGTAATACTAATTGTGTGATGTTTATGGACCTAATTAACAAGTTACTTTCCGATAATAAAGTTTAACTTAAGTTCGTCTCCAAAGGAGGAACCTTTGGTGACCAAAAGTTTATCCTTCCTTTTTCGCTTGGATTCTTCCCAAATTCCTACTATAGTTCATTCTATTTACGTAATACTCATTGTATGATGATTATTGACCTAATTAACAAGTTACTTTCCCAAAATAAAGTTTAAGTTAAGTTCGTCTCCAAAGGAGGAACCTTTGGTGACCAAAATTTTATCCATCCTTTTTCGCTTGGTTTCTTGCCAAATTCCTACTATAGTTCATTCTATTTATGTAATACTAATTGTATGATGATTATTGACCTAATTAACAAGTTAGTTCCTGATAATAAAGTTTAACTTAAGTTCGTCTCCAAAGGAGGAACCTTTGGTGACCAAAATTTTATCCATCCTTTTTCGCTTGGTTTCTTGCCAAATTCCTACTATAGTTCATTCTATTTATGTAATACTAATTGTATGATGATTATTGACCTAATTAACAAGTTAGTTCAGGATAATAAAGTTTAACTTAAGTTCGTCTCCAAAGTAGGAACCTTTGGTGACCAAAATTTTATCCTACCTTTTTGGCTTGGTTTCTTCCCAAATTCCTACTATAGTTCATTCTCTTTATGTAATACTCGTTGTATGATGATTATGGACCTAATTAACAAGTTACTTCCCCATAATAAAGTTTAACGTAAGTTCGTCTCCAAAGGAGGAACCTTTGGTGACCAAAATTTTATCCTTCCTTTTTCGCTTGGTTGCTTGCCAAATTCCTACTATAGTTCATTCTATTTATGTAATACTCATTGTATGATGATTATGGACCTAATTAACAAGTTACTTCCCCATAATAAAGTTTAAGTTAAGTTCGTCTCCAAAGGAGGAACCTTTGGTGACCAAAATTTTATCCTTCCTTTTTCGCTTGGTTGCTTGCCAAATTCCTACTATAGTTCATTCTATTTATGTAATACTCATTGTGTGATGATTATGGACCTAATTAACAAGTTACTTCCCCAAAATAAAGTTTAAGTTAAGTTCGTCTCCAAAGGAGGAACCTTTGGTGACCAAAAGTTTATCCTTTATTTTTCGCTTGGATTCTTGCCAAATTCCTACTATAGTTCATTCTATTTAAGTAATACTAATTGTGTGATGTTTATGGACCTAATTAACAAGTTACTTTCCGATAATAAAGTTTAACTTAAGTTCGTCTCCAAAGTAGGAACCTTTGGTGACCAAAAGTTTATCCTTCCTTTTTCGCTTGGATTCTTCCCAAATTCCTACTATAGTTCATTCTTTTTACGTAATACTCATTGTATGATAATCATTGACCTAATTACCAAGTTACTTCCCCAAAATAAAGTTTAAGTTAAGTTCGTCTCCAAAGGAGGAACCTTTGGTGACCAAAATTTTATCCTTCCTTTTTCGCTTGGTTTCTTGCCAAATTCCTACTATAGTCATTCTATTTATGTAATACTCATTGTGTGATGATTATGGACCTAATTAACAAGTTACTTCCCCATAATAAAGTTTAAGTTAAGTTCGTCTCCAAAGGAGGAACCCTTGGTGACCAAAAGTTTATCCTTCCTTTTTCGCTTGGATTCTTGCCAAATTCCTACTATAGTTCATTCTATTTATGTAATACTAATTGTATGATGATTATTGACCTAATTAACAAGTTACTTCCCGATAATAAAGTTTAACTTAAGTTCGTCTCCAAAGTAGGAACCTTTGGTGACCAAAATTTTATCCTACCTTTTTGGCTTGGTTTCTTCCCAAATTCCTACTATAGTTCATTCTATTTATGTAATACTCATTGTATGATGTTTATGGACCTAATTAACAAGTTACTTTCCGATAATAAAGTTTAACTTAAGTTCGTCTCCAAAGTAGGAACCTTTGGTGACCAAAAGTTTATCCTTCCTTTTTTGCTTGGATTCTTCCCAAATTCCTACTATAGTTCATTCTATTTACATAATACTCATTGTATGATAATCATTGACCTAATTACCAAGTTACTTCCCCAAAATAAAGTTTAAGTTAAGTTCGTCTCCAAAGGAGGAACCTTTGGTGACCAAAATTTTATCCTTCCTTTTTCGCTTGGATTCTTCCCAAATTCCTACTATAGTTCATTCTATTTACGTAATACTCATTGTATGATGATTATTGACCTAATTAACAAGTTACTTTCCCAAAATAAAGTTTAAATTAAGTTCGTCTCCAAAGGAGGAACCTTTGGTGACCAAAATTTTATCCATCCTTTTTCGCTTGGTTTCTTGCCAAATTCCTACTATAGTTCATTCTATTTATGTAATACTAATTGTATGATGATTATTGACCTAATTAACAAGTTAGTTCCCGATAATAAAGTTTAACTTAAGTTCGTCTCCAAAGGAGGAACCTTTGGTGACCAAAATTTTATCCATCCTTTTTCGCTTGGTTTCTTGCCAAATTCCTACTATAGTTCATTCTATTTATGTAATACTAATTGTATGATGATTATTGACCTAATTAACAAGTTAGTTCAGGATAATAAAGTTTAACTTAAGTTCGTCTCCAAAGTAGGAACCTTTGGTGACCAAAATTTTATCCTACCTTTTTGGCTTGGTTTCTTCCCAAATTCCTACTATAGTTCATTCTCTTTATGTAATACTCGTTGTATGATGATTATGGACTTAATTAACAAGTTACTTCCCCATAATAAAGTTTAACGTAAGTTCGTCTCCAAAGGAGGAACCTTTGGTGACCAAAATTTTATCCTTCCTTTTTCGCTTGGTTGCTTGCCAAATTCCTACTATAGTTCATTCTATTTATGTAATACTCATTGTATGATGATTATGGACCTAATTAACAAGTTACTTCCCCATAATAAAGTTTAAGTTAAGTTCGTCTCCAAAGGAGGAACCTTTGGTGACCAAAATTTTATCCTTCCTTTTTCGCTTGGTTGCTTGCCAAATTCCTACTATAGTTCATTCTATTTATGTAATACTCATTGTATGATGATTATGGACCTAATTAACAAGTTACTTCCCCATAATAAAGTTTAAGTTAAGTTCGTCTCCAAAGGAGGAACCTTTGGTGACCAAAATTTTATCCTTCCTTTTTCGCTTGGTTGCTTGCCAAATTCCTACTATAGTTCATTCTATTTATGTAATACTCATTGTGTGATGATTATGGACCTAATTAACAAGTTACTTCCCCAAAATAAAGTTTAAGTTAAGTTCGTCTCCAAAGGAGGAACCTTTGGTGACCAAAAGTTTATCCTTTATTTTTCGCTTGGATTCTTGCCAAATTCCTACTATAGTTCATTCTATTTAAGTAATACTAATTGTGTGATGTTTATGGACCTAATTAACAAGTTACTTTCCGATAATAAAGTTTAACTTAAGTTCGTCTCCAAAGTAGGAACCTTTGGTGACCAAAAGTTTATCCTTCCTTTTTCGCTTGGATTCTTCCCAAATTCCTACTATAGTTCATTCTATTTACGTAATACTCATTGTATGATAATCATTGACCTAATTACCAAGTTACTTCCCCAAAATAAAGTTTAAGTTAAGTTCGTCTCCAAAGGAGGAACCTTTGGTGACCAAAATTTTATCCTTCCTTTTTCGCTTGGTTTCTTGCCAAATTCCTACTATAGTCATTCTATTTATGTAATACTCATTGTGTGATGATTATGGACCTAATTAACAAGTTACTTCCCCATAATAAAGTTTAAGTTAAGTTCGTCTCCAAAGGAGGAACCCTTGGTGACCAAAAGTTTATCCTTCCTTTTTCGCTTGGATTCTTGCCAAATTCCTACTATAGTTCATTCTATTTATGTAATACTAATTGTATGATGATTATTGACCTAATTAACAAGTTACTTCCCGATAATAAAGTTTAACTTAAGTTCGTCTCCAAAGTAGGAACCTTTGGTGACCAAAATTTTATCCTACCTTTTTGGCTTGGTTGCTTCCCAAATTCCTACTATAGTTCATTCTATTTATGTAATACTCATTGTATGATGTTTATGGACCTAATTAACAAGTTACTTTCCGATAATAAAGTTTAACTTAAGTTCGTCTCCAAAGTAGGAACCTTTGGTGACCAAAAGTTTATCCTTCCTTTTTTGCTTGGATTCTTCCCAAATTCCTACTATAGTTCATTCTATTTACATAATACTCATTGTATGATAATCATTGACCTAATTACCAAGTTACTTCCCCAAAATAAAGTTTAAGTTAAGTTCGTCTCCAAAGGAGGAACCTTTGGTGACCAAAATTTTATCCTTCCTTTTTCGCTTGGATTCTTCCCAAATTCCTACTATAGTTCATTCTATTTACGTAATACTCATTGTATGATGATTATTGACCTAATTAACAAGTTACTTTCCCAAAATAAAGTTTAAATTAAGTTCGTCTCCAAAGGAGGAACCTTTGGTGACCAAAATTTTATCCATCCTTTTTCGCTTGGTTTCTTGCCAAATTCCTACTATAGTTCATTCTATTTATGTAATACTAATTGTATGATGATTATTGACCTAATTAAAAAGTTAGTTCAGGATAATAAAGTTTAACTTAAGTTCGTCTCCAAAGTAGGAACCTTTGGTGACCAAAATTTTATCCTACCTTTTTGGCTTGGTTTCTTCCCAAATTCCTACTATAGTTCATTCTCTTTATGTAATACTCGTTGTATGATGATTATGGACCTAATTAACAAGTTACTTCCCCATAATAAAGTTTAACGTAAGTTCGTCTCCAAAGGAGGAACCTTTGGTGACCAAAATTTTATCCTTCCTTTTTCGCTTGGTTGCTTGCCAAATTCCTACTATAGTTCATTCTATTTATGTAATACTCATTGTATGATGATTATGGACCTAATTAACAAGTTACTTCCCCATAATAAAGTTTAAGTTAAGTTCGTCTCCAAAGGAGGAACCTTTGGTGACCAAAATTTTATCCTTCCTTTTTCGCTTGGTTGCTTGCCAAATTCCTACTATAGTTCATTCTATTTATGTAATACTCATTGTATGATGATTATGGACCTAATTAACAAGTTACTTCCCCATAATAAAGTTTAAGTTAAGTTCGTCTCCAAAGGAGGAACCTTTGGTGACCAAAATTTTATCCTTCCTTTTTCGCTTGGTTGCTTGCCAAATTCCTACTATAGTTCATTCTATTTATGTAATACTCATTGTGTGATGATTATGGACCTAATTAACAAGTTACTTCCCCAAAATAAAGTTTAAGTTAAGTTCGTCTCCAAAGGAGGAACCTTTGGTGACCAAAAGTTTATCCTTTATTTTTCGCTTGGATTCTTGCCAAATTCCTACTATAGTTCATTCTATTTAAGTAATACTAATTGTGTGATGTTTATGGACCTAATTAACAAGTTACTTTCCGATAATAAAGTTTAACTTAAGTTCGTCTCCAAAGTAGGAACCTTTGGTGACCAAAAGTTTATCCTTCCTTTTTCGCTTGGATTCTTCCCAAATTCCTACTATAGTTCATTCTATTTACGTAATACTCATTGTATGATAATCATTGACCTAATTACCAAGTTACTTCCCCAAAATAAAGTTTAAGTTAAGTTCGTCTCCAAAGGAGGAACCTTTGGTGACCAAAATTTTATCCTTCCTTTTTCGCTTGGTTTCTTGCCAAATTCCTACTATAGTCATTCTATTTATGTAATACTCATTGTGTGATGATTATGGACCTAATTAACAAGTTACTTCCCCATAATAAAGTTTAAGTTAAGTTCGTCTCCAAAGGAGGAACCCTTGGTGACCAAAAGTTTATCCTTCCTTTTTCGCTTGGATTCTTGCCAAATTCCTACTATAGTTCATTCTATTTATGTAATACTAATTGTATGATGATTATTGACCTAATTAACAAGTTACTTCCCGATAATAAAGTTTAACTTAAGTTCGTCTCCAAAGTAGGAACCTTTGGTGACCAAAATTTTATCCTACCTTTTTGGCTTGGTTGCTTCCCAAATTCCTACTATAGTTCATTCTATTTATGTAATACTCATTGTATGATGTTTATGGACCTAATTAACAAGTTACTTTCCGATAATAAAGTTTAACTTAAGTTCGTCTCCAAAGTAGGAACCTTTGGTGACCAAAAGTTTATCCTTCCTTTTTTGCTTGGATTCTTCCCAAATTCCTACTATAGTTCATTCTATTTACATAATACTCATTGTATGATAATCACTGACCTAATTACCAAGTTACTTCCCCAAAATAAAGTTTAAGTTAAGTTCGTCTCCAAAGGAGGAACCTTTGGTGACCAAAATTTTATCCTTCCTTTTTCGCTTGGATTCTTCCCAAATTCCTACTATAGTTCATTCTATTTACGTAATACTCATTGTATGATGATTATTGACCTAATTAACAAGTTACTTTCCCAAAATAAAGTTTAAATTAAGTTCGTCTCCAAAGGAGGAACCTTTGGTGACCAAAATTTTATCCATCCTTTTTCGCTTGGTTTCTTGCCAAATTCCTACTATAGTTCATTCTATTTATGTAATACTAATTGTATGATGATTATTGACCTAATTAAAAAGTTAGTTCCCGATAATAAAGTTTAACTTAAGTTCGTCTCCAAAGGAGGAACCTTTGGTGACCAAAATTTTATCCATCCTTTTTCGCTTGGTTTCTTGCCAAATTCCTACTATAGTTCATTCTATTTATGTAATACTAATTGTATGATGATTATTGACCTAATTAACAAGTTAGTTCAGGATAATAAAGTTTAACTTAAGTTCGTCTCCAAAGTAGGAACCTTTGGTGACCAAAATTTTAACCTACCTTTTTGGCTTGGTTTCTTCCCAAATTCCTACTATAGTTCATTCTCTTTATGTAATACTCGTTGTATGATGATTATGGACCTAATTAACAAGTTACTTCCCCATAATAAAGTTTAACGTAAGTTCGTCTCCAAAGGAGGAACCTTTGGTGACCAAAATTTTATCCTTCCTTTTTCGCTTGGTTGCTTGCCAAATTCCTACTATAGTTCATTCTATTTATGTAATACTCATTGTATGATGATTATGGACCTAATTAACAAGTTACTTCCCCATAATAAAGTTTAAGTTAAGTTCGTCTCCAAAGGAGGAACCTTTGGTGACCAAAATTTTATCCTTCCTTTTTCGCTTGGTTGCTTGCCAAATTCCTACTATAGTTCATTCTATTTATGTAATACTCATTGTATGATGATTATGGACCTAATTAACAAGTTACTTCCCCATAATAAAGTTTAAGTTAAGTTCGTCTCCAAAGGAGGAACCTTTGGTGACCAAAATTTTATCCTTCCTTTTTCGCTTGGTTGCTTGCCAAATTCCTACTATAGTTCATTCTATTTATGTAATACTCATTGTGTGATGATTATGGACCTAATTAACAAGTTACTTCCCCAAAATAAAGTTTAAGTTAAGTTCGTCTCCAAAGGAGGAACCTTTGGTGACCAAAAGTTTATCCTTTATTTTTCGCTTGGATTCTTGCCAAATTCCTACTATAGTTCATTCTATTTAAGTAATACTAATTGTGTGATGTTTATGGACCTAATTAACAAGTTACTTTCCGATAATAAAGTTTAACTTAAGTTCGTCTCCAAAGTAGGAACCTTTGGTGACCAAAAGTTTATCCTTCCTTTTTCGCTTGGATTCTTCCCAAATTCCTACTATAGTTCATTCTATTTACGTAATACTCATTGTATGATAATCATTGACCTAATTACCAAGTTACTTCCCCAAAATAAAGTTTAAGTTAAGTTCGTCTCCAAAGGAGGAACCTTTGGTGACCAAAATTTTATCCTTCCTTTTTCGCTTGGTTTCTTGCCAAATTCCTACTATAGTCATTCTATTTATGTAATACTCATTGTGTGATGATTATGGACCTAATTAACAAGTTACTTCCCCATAATAAAGTTTAAGTTAAGTTCGTCTCCAAAGGAGGAACCCTTGGTGACCAAAAGTTTATCCTTCCTTTTTCGCTTGGATTCTTGCCAAATTCCTACTATAGTTCATTCTATTTATGTAATACTAATTGTATGATGATTATTGACCTAATTAACAAGTTACTTCCCGATAATAAAGTTTAACTTAAGTTCGTCTCCAAAGTAGGAACCTTTGGTGACCAAAATTTTATCCTACCTTTTTGGCTTGGTTGCTTCCCAAATTCCTACTATAGTTCATTCTATTTATGTAATACTCATTGTATGATGTTTATGGACCTAATTAACAAGTTACTTTCCGATAATAAAGTTTAACTTAAGTTCGTCTCCAAAGTAGGAACCTTTGGTGACCAAAAGTTTATCCTTCCTTTTTTGCTTGGATTCTTCCCAAATTCCTACTATAGTTCATTCTATTTACATAATACTCATTGTATGATAATCACTGACCTAATTACCAACTTACTTCCCCAAAATAAAGTTTAAGTTAAGTTCGTCTCCAAAGGAGGAACCTTTGGTGACCAAAATTTTATCCTTCCTTTTTCGCTTGGATTCTTCCCAAATTCCTACTATAGTTCATTCTATTTACGTAATACTCATTGTATGATGATTATTGACCTAATTAACAAGTTACTTTCCCAAAATAAAGTTTAAATTAAGTTCGTCTCCAAAGGAGGAACCTTTGGTGACCAAAATTTTATCCATCCTTTTTCGCTTGGTTTCTTGCCAAATTCCTACTATAGTTCATTCTATTTATGTAATACTAATTGTATGATGATTATTGACCTAATTAAAAAGTTAGTTCCCGATAATAAAGTTTAACTTAAGTTCGTCTCCAAAGGAGGAACCTTTGGTGACCAAAATTTTATCCATCCTTTTTCGCTTGGTTTCTTGCCAAATTCCTACTATAGTTCATTCTATTTATGTAATACTAATTGTATGATGATTATTGACCTAATTAACAAGTTAGTTCAGGATAATAAAGTTTAACTTAAGTTCGTCTCCAAAGTAGGAACCTTTGGTGACCAAAATTTTATCCTACCTTTTTGGCTTGGTTTCTTCCCAAATTCCTACTATAGTTCATTCTCTTTATGTAATACTCGTTGTATGATGATTATGGACCTAATTAACAAGTTACTTCCCCATAATAAAGTTTAACGTAAGTTCGTCTCCAAAGGAGGAACCTTTGGTGACCAAAATTTTATCCTTCCTTTTTCGCTTGGTTGCTTGCCAAATTCCTACTATAGTTCATTCTATTTATGTAATACTCATTGTATGATGATTATGGACCTAATTAACAAGTTACTTCCCCATAATAAAGTTTAAGTTAAGTTCGTCTCCAAAGGAGGAACCTTTGGTGACCAAAATTTTATCCTTCCTTTTTCGCTTGGTTGCTTGCCAAATTCCTACTATAGTTCATTCTATTTATGTAATACTCATTGTATGATGATTATGGACCTAATTAACAAGTTACTTCCCCATAATAAAGTTTAAGTTAAGTTCGTCTCCAAAGGAGGAACCTTTGGTGACCAAAATTTTATCCTTCCTTTTTCGCTTGGTTGCTTGCCAAATTCCTACTATAGTTCATTCTATTTATGTAATACTCATTGTGTGATGATTATGGACCTAATTAACAAGTTACTTCCCCAAAATAAAGTTTAAGTTAAGTTCGTCTCCAAAGGAGGAACCTTTGGTGACCAAAAGTTTATCCTTTATTTTTCGCTTGGATTCTTGCCAAATTCCTACTATAGTTCATTCTATTTAAGTAATACTAATTGTGTGATGTTTATGGACCTAATTAACAAGTTACTTTCCGATAATAAAGTTTAACTTAAGTTCGTCTCCAAAGTAGGAACCTTTGGTGACCAAAAGTTTATCCTTCCTTTTTCGCTTGGATTCTTCCCAAATTCCTACTATAGTTCATTCTATTTACGTAATACTCATTGTATGATAATCATTGACCTAATTACCAAGTTACTTCCCCAAAATAAAGTTTAAGTTAAGTTCGTCTCCAAAGGAGGAACCTTTGGTGACCAAAATTTTATCCTTCCTTTTTCGCTTGGTTTCTTGCCAAATTCCTACTATAGTCATTCTATTTATGTAATACTCATTGTGTGATGATTATGGACCTAATTAACAAGTTACTTCCCCATAATAAAGTTTAAGTTAAGTTCGTCTCCAAAGGAGGAACCCTTGGTGACCAAAAGTTTATCCTTCCTTTTTCGCTTGGATTCTTGCCAAATTCCTACTATAGTTCATTCTATTTATGTAATACTAATTGTATGATGATTATTGACCTAATTAACAAGTTACTTCCCGATAATAAAGTTTAACTTAAGTTCGTCTCCAAAGTAGGAACCTTTGGTGACCAAAATTTTATCCTACCTTTTTGGCTTGGTTGCTTCCCAAATTCCTACTATAGTTCATTCTATTTATGTAATACTCATTGTATGATGTTTATGGACCTAATTAACAAGTTACTTTCCGATAATAAAGTTTAACTTAAGTTCGTCTCCAAAGTAGGAACCTTTGGTGACCAAAAGTTTATCCTTCCTTTTTTGCTTGGATTCTTCCCAAATTCCTACTATAGTTCATTCTATTTACATAATACTCATTGTATGATAATCACTGACCTAATTACCAACTTACTTCCCCAAAATAAAGTTTAAGTTAAGTTCGTCTCCAAAGGAGGAACCTTTGGTGACCAAAATTTTATCCTTCCTTTTTCGCTTGGATTCTTCCCAAATTCCTACTATAGTTCATTCTATTTACGTAATACTCATTGTATGATGATTATTGACCTAATTAACAAGTTACTTTCCCAAAATAAAGTTTAAATTAAGTTCGTCTCCAAAGGAGGAACCTTTGGTGACCAAAATTTTATCCATCCTTTTTCGCTTGGTTTCTTGCCAAATTCCTACTATAGTTCATTCTATTTATGTAATACTAATTGTATGATGATTATTGACCTAATTAAAAAGTTAGTTCCCGATAATAAAGTTTAACTTAAGTTCGTCTCCAAAGGAGGAACCTTTGGTGACCAAAATTTTATCCATCCTTTTTCGCTTGGTTTCTTGCCAAATTCCTACTATAGTTCATTCTATTTATGTAATACTAATTGTATGATGATTATTGACCTAATTAACAAGTTAGTTCAGGATAATAAAGTTTAACTTAAGTTCGTCTCCAAAGTAGGAACCTTTGGTGACCAAAATTTTATCCTACCTTTTTGGCTTGGTTTCTTCCCAAATTCCTACTATAGTTCATTCTCTTTATGTAATACTCGTTGTATGATGATTATGGACCTAATTAACAAGTTACTTCCCCATAATAAAGTTTAACGTAAGTTCGTCTCCAAAGGAGGAACCTTTGGTGACCAAAATTTTATCCTTCCTTTTTCGCTTGGTTGCTTGCCAAATTCCTACTATAGTTCATTCTATTTATGTAATACTCATTGTATGATGATTATGGACCTAATTAACAAGTTACTTCCCCATAATAAAGTTTAAGTTAAGTTCGTCTCCAAAGGAGGAACCTTTGGTGACCAAAATTTTATCCTTCCTTTTTCGCTTGGTTGCTTGCCAAATTCCTACTATAGTTCATTCTATTTATGTAATACTCATTGTATGATGATTATGGACCTAATTAACAAGTTACTTCCCCATAATAAAGTTTAAGTTAAGTTCGTCTCCAAAGGAGGAACCTTTGGTGACCAAAATTTTATCCTTCCTTTTTCGCTTGGTTGCTTGCCAAATTCCTACTATAGTTCATTCTATTTATGTAATACTCATTGTGTGATGATTATGGACCTAATTAACAAGTTACTTCCCCAAAATAAAGTTTAAGTTAAGTTCGTCTCCAAAGGAGGAACCTTTGGTGACCAAAAGTTTATCCTTTATTTTTCGCTTGGATTCTTGCCAAATTCCTACTATAGTTCATTCTATTTAAGTAATACTAATTGTGTGATGTTTATGGACCTAATTAACAAGTTACTTTCCGATAATAAAGTTTAACTTAAGTTCGTCTCCAAAGTAGGAACCTTTGGTGACCAAAAGTTTATCCTTCCTTTTTCGCTTGGATTCTTCCCAAATTCCTACTATAGTTCATTCTATTTACGTAATACTCATTGTATGATAATCATTGACCTAATTACCAAGTTACTTCCCCAAAATAAAGTTTAAGTTAAGTTCGTCTCCAAAGGAGGAACCTTTGGTGACCAAAATTTTATCCTTCCTTTTTCGCTTGGTTTCTTGCCAAATTCCTACTATAGTTCATTCTATTTATGTAATACTAATTGTATGATGATTATTGACCTAATTAAAAAGTTAGTTCCCGATAATAAAGTTTAACTTAAGTTCGTCTCCAAAGGAGGAACCTTTGGTGACCAAAATTTTATCCTTCCTTTTTCGCTTGGTTGCTTGCCAAATTCCTACTATAGTTCATTCTATTTATGTAATACTCATTGTATGATGATTATGGACCTAATTAACAAGTTACTTCCCCATAATAAAGTTTAAGTTAAGTTCGTCTCCAAAGGAGGAACCTTTGGTGACCAAAATTTTATCCTTCCTTTTTCGCTTGGTTGCTTGCCAAATTCCTACTATAGTTCATTCTATTTATGTAATACTCATTGTGTGATGATTATGGACCTAATTAACAAGTTACTTCCCCAAAATAAAGTTTAAGTTAAGTTCGTCTCCAAAGGAGGAACCTTTGGTGACCAAAAGTTTATCCTTTATTTTTCGCTTGGATTCTTGCCAAATTCCTACTATAGTTCATTCTATTTAAGTAATACTAATTGTGTGATGTTTATGGACCTAATTAACAAGTTACTTTCCGATAATAAAGTTTAACTTAAGTTCGTCTCCAAAGTAGGAACCTTTGGTGACCAAAAGTTTATCCTTCCTTTTTCGCTTGGATTCTTCCCAAATTCCTACTATAGTTCATTCTATTTACGTAATACTCATTGTATGATAATCATTGACCTAATTACCAAGTTACTTCCCCAAAATAAAGTTTAAGTTAAGTTCGTCTCCAAAGGAGGAACCTTTGGTGACCAAAATTTTATCCTTCCTTTTTCGCTTGGTTTCTTGCCAAATTCCTACTATAGTCATTCTATTTATGTAATACTCATTGTGTGATGATTATGGACCTAATTAACAAGTTACTTCCCCATAATAAAGTTTAAGTTAAGTTCGTCTCCAAAGGAGGAACCCTTGGTGACCAAAAGTTTATCCTTCCTTTTTCGCTTGGATTCTTGCCAAATTCCTACTATAGTTCATTCTATTTATGTAATACTAATTGTATGATGATTATTGACCTAATTAACAAGTTACTTCCCGATAATAAAGTTTAACTTAAGTTCGTCTCCAAAGTAGGAACCTTTGGTGACCAAAATTTTATCCTACCTTTTTGGCTTGGTTGCTTCCCAAATTCCTACTATAGTTCATTCTATTTATGTAATACTCATTGTATGATGTTTATGGACCTAATTAACAAGTTACTTTCCGATAATAAAGTTTAACTTAAGTTCGTCTCCAAAGTAGGAACCTTTGGTGACCAAAAGTTTATCCTTCCTTTTTTGCTTGGATTCTTCCCAAATTCCTACTATAGTTCATTCTATTTACATAATACTCATTGTATGATAATCACTGACCTAATTACCAAGTTACTTCCCCAAAATAAAGTTTAAGTTAAGTTCGTCTCCAAAGGAGGAACCTTTGGTGACCAAAATTTTATCCTTCCTTTTTCGCTTGGATTCTTCCCAAATTCCTACTATAGTTCATTCTATTTACGTAATACTCATTGTATGATGATTATTGACCTAATTAACAAGTTACTTTCCCAAAATAAAGTTTAAATTAAGTTCGTCTCCAAAGGAGGAACCTTTGGTGACCAAAATTTTATCCATCCTTTTTCGCTTGGTTTCTTGCCAAATTCCTACTATAGTTCATTCTATTTATGTAATACTAATTGTATGATGATTATTGACCTAATTAAAAAGTTAGTTCCCGATAATAAAGTTTAACTTAAGTTCGTCTCCAAAGGAGGAACCTTTGGTGACCAAAATTTTATCCATCCTTTTTCGCTTGGTTTCTTGCCAAATTCCTACTATAGTTCATTCTATTTATGTAATACTAATTGTATGATGATTATTGACCTAATTAACAAGTTAGTTCAGGATAATAAAGTTTAACTTAAGTTCGTCTCCAAAGTAGGAACCTTTGGTGACCAAAATTTTAACCTACCTTTTTGGCTTGGTTTCTTCCCAAATTCCTACTATAGTTCATTCTCTTTATGTAATACTCGTTGTATGATGATTATGGACCTAATTAACAAGTTACTTCCCCATAATAAAGTTTAACGTAAGTTCGTCTCCAAAGGAGGAACCTTTGGTGACCAAAATTTTATCCTTCCTTTTTCGCTTGGTTGCTTGCCAAATTCCTACTATAGTTCATTCTATTTATGTAATACTCATTGTATGATGATTATGGACCTAATTAACAAGTTACTTCCCCATAATAAAGTTTAAGTTAAGTTCGTCTCCAAAGGAGGAACCTTTGGTGACCAAAATTTTATCCTTCCTTTTTCGCTTGGTTGCTTGCCAAATTCCTACTATAGTTCATTCTATTTATGTAATACTCATTGTATGATGATTATGGACCTAATTAACAAGTTACTTCCCCATAATAAAGTTTAAGTTAAGTTCGTCTCCAAAGGAGGAACCTTTGGTGACCAAAATTTTATCCTTCCTTTTTCGCTTGGTTGCTTGCCAAATTCCTACTATAGTTCATTCTATTTATGTAATACTCATTGTGTGATGATTATGGACCTAATTAACAAGTTACTTCCCCAAAATAAAGTTTAAGTTAAGTTCGTCTCCAAAGGAGGAACCTTTGGTGACCAAAAGTTTATCCTTTATTTTTCGCTTGGATTCTTGCCAAATTCCTACTATAGTTCATTCTATTTAAGTAATACTAATTGTGTGATGTTTATGGACCTAATTAACAAGTTACTTTCCGATAATAAAGTTTAACTTAAGTTCGTCTCCAAAGTAGGAACCTTTGGTGACCAAAAGTTTATCCTTCCTTTTTCGCTTGGATTCTTCCCAAATTCCTACTATAGTTCATTCTATTTACGTAATACTCATTGTATGATAATCATTGACCTAATTACCAAGTTACTTCCCCAAAATAAAGTTTAAGTTAAGTTCGTCTCCAAAGGAGGAACCTTTGGTGACCAAAATTTTATCCTTCCTTTTTCGCTTGGTTTCTTGCCAAATTCCTACTATAGTCATTCTATTTATGTAATACTCATTGTGTGATGATTATGGACCTAATTAACAAGTTACTTCCCCATAATAAAGTTTAAGTTAAGTTCGTCTCCAAAGGAGGAACCCTTGGTGACCAAAAGTTTATCCTTCCTTTTTCGCTTGGATTCTTGCCAAATTCCTACTATAGTTCATTCTATTTATGTAATACTAATTGTATGATGATTATTGACCTAATTAACAAGTTACTTCCCGATAATAAAGTTTAACTTAAGTTCGTCTCCAAAGTAGGAACCTTTGGTGACCAAAATTTTATCCTACCTTTTTGGCTTGGTTGCTTCCCAAATTCCTACTATAGTTCATTCTATTTATGTAATACTCATTGTATGATGTTTATGGACCTAATTAACAAGTTACTTTCCGATAATAAAGTTTAACTTAAGTTCGTCTCCAAAGTAGGAACCTTTGGTGACCAAAAGTTTATCCTTCCTTTTTTGCTTGGATTCTTCCCAAATTCCTACTATAGTTCATTCTATTTACATAATACTCATTGTATGATAATCACTGACCTAATTACCAAGTTACTTCCCCAAAATAAAGTTTAAGTTAAGTTCGTCTCCAAAGGAGGAACCTTTGGTGACCAAAATTTTATCCTTCCTTTTTCGCTTGGATTCTTCCCAAATTCCTACTATAGTTCATTCTATTTACGTAATACTCATTGTATGATGATTATTGACCTAATTAACAAGTTACTTTCCCAAAATAAAGTTTAAATTAAGTTCGTCTCCAAAGGAGGAACCTTTGGTGACCAAAATTTTATCCATCCTTTTTCGCTTGGTTTCTTGCCAAATTCCTACTATAGTTCATTCTATTTATGTAATACTAATTGTATGATGATTATTGACCTAATTAAAAAGTTAGTTCCCGATAATAAAGTTTAACTTAAGTTCGTCTCCAAAGGAGGAACCTTTGGTGACCAAAATTTTATCCATCCTTTTTCGCTTGGTTTCTTGCCAAATTCCTACTATAGTTCATTCTATTTATGTAATACTAATTGTATGATGATTATTGACCTAATTAACAAGTTAGTTCAGGATAATAAAGTTTAACTTAAGTTCGTCTCCAAAGTAGGAACCTTTGGTGACCAAAATTTTATCCTACCTTTTTGGCTTGGTTTCTTCCCAAATTCCTACTATAGTTCATTCTCTTTATGTAATACTCGTTGTATGATGATTATGGACCTAATTAACAAGTTACTTCCCCATAATAAAGTTTAACGTAAGTTCGTCTCCAAAGGAGGAACCTTTGGTGACCAAAATTTTATCCTTCCTTTTTCGCTTGGTTGCTTGCCAAATTCCTACTATAGTTCATTCTATTTATGTAATACTCATTGTATGATGATTATGGACCTAATTAACAAGTTACTTCCCCATAATAAAGTTTAAGTTAAGTTCGTCTCCAAAGGAGGAACCTTTGGTGACCAAAATTTTATCCTTCCTTTTTCGCTTGGTTGCTTGCCAAATTCCTACTATAGTTCATTCTATTTATGTAATACTCATTGTATGATGATTATGGACCTAATTAACAAGTTACTTCCCCATAATAAAGTTTAAGTTAAGTTCGTCTCCAAAGGAGGAACCTTTGGTGACCAAAATTTTATCCTTCCTTTTTCGCTTGGTTGCTTGCCAAATTCCTACTATAGTTCATTCTATTTATGTAATACTCATTGTGTGATGATTATGGACCTAATTAACAAGTTACTTCCCCAAAATAAAGTTTAAGTTAAGTTCGTCTCCAAAGGAGGAACCTTTGGTGACCAAAAGTTTATCCTTTATTTTTCGCTTGGATTCTTGCCAAATTCCTACTATAGTTCATTCTATTTAAGTAATACTAATTGTGTGATGTTTATGGACCTAATTAACAAGTTACTTTCCGATAATAAAGTTTAACTTAAGTTCGTCTCCAAAGTAGGAACCTTTGGTGACCAAAAGTTTATCCTTCCTTTTTCGCTTGGATTCTTCCCAAATTCCTACTATAGTTCATTCTATTTACGTAATACTCATTGTATGATAATCATTGACCTAATTACCAAGTTACTTCCCCAAAATAAAGTTTAAGTTAAGTTCGTCTCCAAAGGAGGAACCTTTGGTGACCAAAATTTTATCCTTCCTTTTTCGCTTGGTTTCTTGCCAAATTCCTACTATAGTCATTCTATTTATGTAATACTCATTGTGTGATGATTATGGACCTAATTAACAAGTTACTTCCCCATAATAAAGTTTAAGTTAAGTTCGTCTCCAAAGGAGGAACCCTTGGTGACCAAAAGTTTATCCTTCCTTTTTCGCTTGGATTCTTGCCAAATTCCTACTATAGTTCATTCTATTTATGTAATACTAATTGTATGATGATTATTGACCTAATTAACAAGTTACTTCCCGATAATAAAGTTTAACTTAAGTTCGTCTCCAAAGTAGGAACCTTTGGTGACCAAAATTTTATCCTACCTTTTTGGCTTGGTTTCTTCCCAAATTCCTACTATAGTTCATTCTATTTATGTAATACTCATTGTATGATGTTTATGGACCTAATTAACAAGTTACTTTCCGATAATAAAGTTTAACTTAAGTTCGTCTCCAAAGTAGGAACCTTTGGTGACCAAAAGTTTATCCTTCCTTTTTTGCTTGGATTCTTCCCAAATTCCTACTATAGTTCATTCTATTTACATAATACTCATTGTATGATAATCATTGACCTAATTACCAAGTTACTTCCCCAAAATAAAGTTTAAGTTAAGTTCGTCTCCAAAGGAGGAACCTTTGGTGACCAAAATTTTATCCTTCCTTTTTCGCTTGGTTTCTTGCCAAATTCCTACTATAGTCATTCTATTTATGTAATACTCATTGTGTGATGATTATGGACCTAATTAACAAGTTACTTCCCCATAATAAAGTTTAAGTTAAGTTCGTCTCCAAAGGAGGAACCCTTGGTGACCAAAAGTTTATCCTTCCTTTTTCGCTTGGATTCTTGCCAAATTCCTACTATAGTTCATTCTATTTATGTAATACTAATTGTATGATGATTATTGACCTAATTAACAAGTTACTTCCCGATAATAAAGTTTAACTTAAGTTCGTCTCCAAAGTAGGAACCTTTGGTGACCAAAATTTTATCCTACCTTTTTGGCTTGGTTGCTTCCCAAATTCCTACTATAGTTCATTCTATTTATGTAATACTCATTGTATGATGTTTATGGACCTAATTAACAAGTTACTTTCCGATAATAAAGTTTAACTTAAGTTCGTCTCCAAAGTAGGAACCTTTGGTGACCAAAAGTTTATCCTTCCTTTTTTGCTTGGATTCTTCCCAAATTCCTACTATAGTTCATTCTATTTACATAATACTCATTGTATGATAATCACTGACCTAATTACCAAGTTACTTCCCCAAAATAAAGTTTAAGTTAAGTTCGTCTCCAAAGGAGGAACCTTTGGTGACCAAAATTTTATCCTTCCTTTTTCGCTTGGATTCTTCCCAAATTCCTACTATAGTTCATTCTATTTACGTAATACTCATTGTATGATGATTATTGACCTAATTAACAAGTTACTTTCCCAAAATAAAGTTTAAATTAAGTTCGTCTCCAAAGGAGGAACCTTTGGTGACCAAAATTTTATCCATCCTTTTTCGCTTGGTTTCTTGCCAAATTCCTACTATAGTTCATTCTATTTATGTAATACTAATTGTATGATGATTATTGACCTAATTAAAAAGTTAGTTCCCGATAATAAAGTTTAACTTAAGTTCGTCTCCAAAGGAGGAACCTTTGGTGACCAAAATTTTATCCATCCTTTTTCGCTTGGTTTCTTGCCAAATTCCTACTATAGTTCATTCTATTTATGTAATACTAATTGTATGATGATTATTGACCTAATTAACAAGTTAGTTCAGGATAATAAAGTTTAACTTAAGTTCGTCTCCAAAGTAGGAACCTTTGGTGACCAAAATTTTATCCTACCTTTTTGGCTTGGTTTCTTCCCAAATTCCTACTATAGTTCATTCTCTTTATGTAATACTCGTTGTATGATGATTATGGACCTAATTAACAAGTTACTTCCCCATAATAAAGTTTAACGTAAGTTCGTCTCCAAAGGAGGAACCTTTGGTGACCAAAATTTTATCCTTCCTTTTTCGCTTGGTTGCTTGCCAAATTCCTACTATAGTTCATTCTATTTATGTAATACTCATTGTATGATGATTATGGACCTAATTAACAAGTTACTTCCCCATAATAAAGTTTAAGTTAAGTTCGTCTCCAAAGGAGGAACCTTTGGTGACCAAAATTTTATCCTTCCTTTTTCGCTTGGTTGCTTGCCAAATTCCTACTATAGTTCATTCTATTTATGTAATACTCATTGTATGATGATTATGGACCTAATTAACAAGTTACTTCCCCATAATAAAGTTTAAGTTAAGTTCGTCTCCAAAGGAGGAACCTTTGGTGACCAAAATTTTATCCTTCCTTTTTCGCTTGGTTGCTTGCCAAATTCCTACTATAGTTCATTCTATTTATGTAATACTCATTGTGTGATGATTATGGACCTAATTAACAAGTTACTTCCCCAAAATAAAGTTTAAGTTAAGTTCGTCTCCAAAGGAGGAACCTTTGGTGACCAAAAGTTTATCCTTTATTTTTCGCTTGGATTCTTGCCAAATTCCTACTATAGTTCATTCTATTTAAGTAATACTAATTGTGTGATGTTTATGGACCTAATTAACAAGTTACTTTCCGATAATAAAGTTTAACTTAAGTTCGTCTCCAAAGTAGGAACCTTTGGTGACCAAAATTTTATCCTTCCTTTTTCGCTTGGTTTCTTGCCAAATTCCTACTATAGTCATTCTATTTATGTAATACTCATTGTGTGATGATTATGGACCTAATTAACAAGTTACTTCCCCATAATAAAGTTTAAGTTAAGTTCGTCTCCAAAGGAGGAACCCTTGGTGACCAAAAGTTTATCCTTCCTTTTTCGCTTGGATTCTTGCCAAATTCCTACTATAGTTCATTCTATTTATGTAATACTAATTGTATGATGATTATTGACCTAATTAACAAGTTACTTCCCGATAATAAAGTTTAACTTAAGTTCGTCTCCAAAGTAGGAACCTTTGGTGACCAAAATTTTATCCTACCTTTTTGGCTTGGTTGCTTCCCAAATTCCTACTATAGTTCATTCTATTTATGTAATACTCATTGTATGATGTTTATGGACCTAATTAACAAGTTACTTTCCGATAATAAAGTTTAACTTAAGTTCGTCTCCAAAGTAGGAACCTTTGGTGACCAAAAGTTTATCCTTCCTTTTTTGCTTGGATTCTTCCCAAATTCCTACTATAGTTCATTCTATTTACATAATACTCATTGTATGATAATCACTGACCTAATTACCAAGTTACTTCCCCAAAATAAAGTTTAAGTTAAGTTCGTCTCCAAAGGAGGAACCTTTGGTGACCAAAATTTTATCCTTCCTTTTTCGCTTGGATTCTTCCCAAATTCCTACTATAGTTCATTCTATTTACGTAATACTCATTGTATGATGATTATTGACCTAATTAACAAGTTACTTTCCCAAAATAAAGTTTAAATTAAGTTCGTCTCCAAAGGAGGAACCTTTGGTGACCAAAATTTTATCCATCCTTTTTCGCTTGGTTTCTTGCCAAATTCCTACTATAGTTCATTCTATTTATGTAATACTAATTGTATGATGATTATTGACCTAATTAAAAAGTTAGTTCCCGATAATAAAGTTTAACTTAAGTTCGTCTCCAAAGGAGGAACCTTTGGTGACCAAAATTTTATCCATCCTTTTTCGCTTGGTTTCTTGCCAAATTCCTACTATAGTTCATTCTATTTATGTAATACTAATTGTATGATGATTATTGACCTAATTAACAAGTTAGTTCAGGATAATAAAGTTTAACTTAAGTTCGTCTCCAAAGTAGGAACCTTTGGTGACCAAAATTTTATCCTACCTTTTTGGCTTGGTTTCTTCCCAAATTCCTACTATAGTTCATTCTCTTTATGTAATACTCGTTGTATGATGATTATGGACCTAATTAACAAGTTACTTCCCCATAATAAAGTTTAACGTAAGTTCGTCTCCAAAGGAGGAACCTTTGGTGACCAAAATTTTATCCTTCCTTTTTCGCTTGGTTGCTTGCCAAATTCCTACTATAGTTCATTCTATTTATGTAATACTCATTGTATGATGATTATGGACCTAATTAACAAGTTACTTCCCCATAATAAAGTTTAAGTTAAGTTCGTCTCCAAAGGAGGAACCTTTGGTGACCAAAATTTTATCCTTCCTTTTTCGCTTGGTTGCTTGCCAAATTCCTACTATAGTTCATTCTATTTATGTAATACTCATTGTATGATGATTATGGACCTAATTAACAAGTTACTTCCCCATAATAAAGTTTAAGTTAAGTTCGTCTCCAAAGGAGGAACCTTTGGTGACCAAAATTTTATCCTTCCTTTTTCGCTTGGTTGCTTGCCAAATTCCTACTATAGTTCATTCTATTTATGTAATACTCATTGTGTGATGATTATGGACCTAATTAACAAGTTACTTCCCCAAAATAAAGTTTAAGTTAAGTTCGTCTCCAAAGGAGGAACCTTTGGTGACCAAAAGTTTATCCTTTATTTTTCGCTTGGATTCTTGCCAAATTCCTACTATAGTTCATTCTATTTAAGTAATACTAATTGTGTGATGTTTATGGACCTAATTAACAAGTTACTTTCCGATAATAAAGTTTAACTTAAGTTCGTCTCCAAAGTAGGAACCTTTGGTGACCAAAAGTTTATCCTTCCTTTTTCGCTTGGATTCTTCCCAAATTCCTACTATAGTTCATTCTATTTACGTAATACTCATTGTATGATAATCATTGACCTAATTACCAAGTTACTTCCCCAAAATAAAGTTTAAGTTAAGTTCGTCTCCAAAGGAGGAACCTTTGGTGACCAAAATTTTATCCTTCCTTTTTCGCTTGGTTTCTTGCCAAATTCCTACTATAGTCATTCTATTTATGTAATACTCATTGTGTGATGATTATGGACCTAATTAACAAGTTACTTCCCCATAATAAAGTTTAAGTTAAGTTCGTCTCCAAAGGAGGAACCCTTGGTGACCAAAAGTTTATCCTTCCTTTTTCGCTTGGATTCTTGCCAAATTCCTACTATAGTTCATTCTATTTATGTAATACTAATTGTATGATGATTATTGACCTAATTAACAAGTTACTTCCCGATAATAAAGTTTAACTTAAGTTCGTCTCCAAAGTAGGAACCTTTGGTGACCAAAATTTTATCCTACCTTTTTGGCTTGGTTTCTTCCCAAATTCCTACTATAGTTCATTCTATTTATGTAATACTCATTGTATGATGTTTATGGACCTAATTAACAAGTTACTTTCCGATAATAAAGTTTAACTTAAGTTCGTCTCCAAAGTAGGAACCTTTGGTGACCAAAAGTTTATCCTTCCTTTTTTGCTTGGATTCTTCCCAAATTCCTACTATAGTTCATTCTATTTACATAATACTCATTGTATGATAATCATTGACCTAATTACCAAGTTACTTCCCCAAAATAAAGTTTAAGTTAAGTTCGTCTCCAAAGGAGGAACCTTTGGTGACCAAAATTTTATCCTTCCTTTTTCGCTTGGATTCTTCCCAAATTCCTACTATAGTTCATTCTATTTACGTAATACTCATTTTATGATGATTATTGACCTAATTAACAAGTTACTTTCCCAAAATAAAGTTTAAATTAAGTTCGTCTCCAAAGGAGGAACCTTTGGTGACCAAAATTTTATCCATCCTTTTTCGCTTGGTTTCTTGCCAAATTCCTACTATAGTTCATTCTATTTATGTAATACTCATTGTGTGATGATTATGGACCTAATTAACAAGTTACTTCCCCAAAATAAAGTTTAAGTTAAGTTCGTCTCCAAAGGAGGAACCTTTGGTGACCAAAAGTTTATCCTTCCTTTTTCGCTTGGATTCTTCCCAAATTCCTACTATAGTTCATTCTATTTAAGTAATACTAATTGTGTGATGTTTATGGACCTAATTAACAAGTTACTTTCCGATAATAAAGTTTAACTTAAGTTCGTCTCCAAAGGAGGAACCTTTGGTGACCAAAAGTTTATCCTTCCTTTTTCGCTTGGATTCTTCCCAAATTCCTACTATAGTTCATTCTATCTACGTAATACTCATTGTATGATGATTATTGACCTAATTAACAAGTTACTTTCCCAAAATAAAGTTTAAGTTAAGTTCGTCTCCAAAGGAGGAACCTTTGGTGACCAAAATTTTATCCATCCTTTTTCGCTTGGTTTCTTGCCAAATTCCTACTATAGTTCATTCTATTTATGTAATACTAATTGTATGATGATTATTGACCTAATTAACAAGTTAGTTCCTGATAATAAAGTTTAACTTAAGTTCGTCTCCAAAGGAGGAACCTTTGGTGACCAAAATTTTATCCATCCTTTTTCGCTTGGTTTCTTGCCAAATTCCTACTATAGTTCATTCTATTTATGTAATACTAATTGTATGATGATTATTGACCTAATTAACAAGTTAGTTCAGGATAATAAAGTTTAACTTAAGTTCGTCTCCAAAGTAGGAACCTTTGGTGACCAAAATTTTATCCTACCTTTTTGGCTTGGTTTCTTCCCAAATTCCTACTATAGTTCATTCTCTTTATGTAATACTCGTTGTATGATGATTATGGACCTAATTAACAAGTTACTTCCCCATAATAAAGTTTAACGTAAGTTCGTCTCCAAAGGAGGAACCTTTGGTGACCAAAATTTTATCCTTCCTTTTTCGCTTGGTTGCTTGCCAAATTCCTACTATAGTTCATTCTATTTATGTAGTACTCATTGTATGATGATTATGGACCTAATTAACAAGTTACTTCCCCATAATAAAGTTTAAGTTAAGTTCGTCTCCAAAGGAGGAACCTTTGGTGACCAAAATTTTATCCTTCCTTTTTCGCTTGGTTGCTTGCCAAATTCCTACTATAGTTCATTCTATTTATGTAATACTCATTGTGTGATGATTATGGACCTAATTAACAAGTTACTTCCCCAAAATAAAGTTTAAGTTAAGTTCGTCTCCAAAGGAGGAACCTTTGGTGACCAAAATTTTATCCTACCTTTTTGGCTTGGTTTCTTCCCAAATTCCTACTATAGTTCATTCTATTTATGTAATACTCATTGTATGATGTTTATGGACCTAATTAACAAGTTACTTTCCGATAATAAAGTTTAACTTAAGTTCGTCTCCAAAGTAGGAACCTTTGGTGACCAAAAGTTTATCCTTCCTTTTTTGCTTGGATTCTTCCCAAATTCCTACTATAGTTCATTCTATTTACATAATACTCATTGTATGATAATCATTGACCTAATTACCAAGTTACTTCCCCAAAATAAAGTTTAAGTTAAGTTCGTCTCCAAAGGAGGAACCTTTGGTGACCAAAATTTTATCCTTCCTTTTTCGCTTGGTTGCTTGCCAAATTCCTACTATAGTTCATTCTATTTATGTAATACTCATTGTGTGATGATTATGGACCTAATTAACAAGTTACTTCCCCAAAATAAAGTTTAAGTTAAGTTCGTCTCCAAAGTAGGAACCTTTGGTGACCAAAATTTTATCCTACCTTTTTGGCTTGGTTTCTTCCCAAATTCCTACTATAGTTCATTCTATTTATGTAATACTCATTGTATGATGTTTATGGACCTAATTAACAAGTTACTTTCCGATAATAAAGTTTAACTTAAGTTCGTCTCCAAAGTAGGAACCTTTGGTGACCAAAAGTTTATCCTTCCTTTTTTGCTTGGATTCTTCCCAAATTCCTACTATAGTTCGTTCTATTTACATAATACTCATTGTATGATAATCATTGACCTAATTACCAAGTTACTTCCCCAAAATAAAGTTTAAGTTAAGTTCGTCTCCAAAGGAGGAACCTTTGGTGACCAAAATTTTATCCTTCCTTTTTCGCTTGGATTCTTCCCAAATTCCTACTATAGTTCATTCTATTTACGTAATACTCATTGTATGATGATTATTGACCTAATTAACAAGTTACTTTCCCAAAATAAAGTTTAAATTAAGTTCGTCTCCAAAGGAGGAACCTTTGGTGACCAAAATTTTATCCATCCTTTTTCGCTTGGTTTCTTGCCAAATTCCTACTATAGTTCATTCTATTTATGTAATACTAATTGTATGATGATTATTGACCTAATTAACAAGTTAGTTCCCGATAATAAAGTTTAACTTAAGTTCGTCTCCAAAGGAGGAACCTTTGGTGACCAAAATTTTATCCATCCTTTTTCGCTTGGTTTCTTGCCAAATTCCTACTATAGTTCATTCTATTTATGTAATACTAATTGTATGATGATTATTGACCTAATTAACAAGTTAGTTCAGGATAATAAAGTTTAACTTAAGTTCGTCTCCAAAGTAGGAACCTTTGGTGACCAAAATTTTATCCTACCTTTTTGGCTTGGTTTCTTCCCAAATTCCTACTATAGTTCATTCTCTTTATGTAATACTCGTTGTATGATGATTATGGACCTAATTAACAAGTTACTTCCCCATAATAAAGTTTAACGTAAGTTCGTCTCCAAAGGAGGAACCTTTGGTGACCAAAATTTTATCCTTCCTCTTTCGCTTGGTTGCTTGCCAAATTCCTACTATAGTTCATTCTATTTATGTAATACTCATTGTATGATGATTATGGACCTAATTAACAAGTTACTTCCCCATAATAAAGTTTAAGTTAAGTTCGTCTCCAAAGGAGGAACCTTTGGTGACCAAAATTTTATCCTTCCTTTTTCGCTTGGTTGCTTGCCAAATTCCTACTATAGTTCATTCTATTTATGTAATACTCATTGTATGATGATTATGGACCTAATTAACAAGTTACTTCCCCATAATAAAGTTTAAGTTAAGTTCGTCTCCAAAGGAGGAACCTTTGGTGACCAAAATTTTATCCTTCCTTTTTCGCTTGGTTGCTTGCCAAATTCCTACTATAGTTCATTCTATTTATGTAATACTCATTGTGTGATGATTATGGACCTAATTAACAAGTTACTTCCCCAAAATAAAGTTTAAGTTAAGTTCGTCTCCAAAGGAGGAACCTTTGGTGACCAAAAGTTTATCCTTTATTTTTCGCTTGGATTCTTGCCAAATTCCTACTATAGTTCATTCTATTTAAGTAATACTAATTGTGTGATGTTTATGGACCTAATTAACAAGTTACTTTCCGATAATAAAGTTTAACTTAAGTTCGTCTCCAAAGTAGGAACCTTTGGTGACCAAAAGTTTATCCTTCCTTTTTCGCTTGGATTCTTCCCAAATTCCTACTATAGTTCATTCTATTTACGTAATACTCATTGTATGATAATCATTGACCTAATTACCAAGTTACTTCCCCAAAATAAAGTTTAAGTTAAGTTCGTCTCCAAAGGAGGAACCTTTGGTGACCAAAATTTTATCCTTCCTTTTTCGCTTGGTTTCTTGCCAAATTCCTACTATAGTCATTCTATTTATGTAATACTCATTGTGTGATGATTATGGACCTAATTAACAAGTTACTTCCCCATAATAAAGTTTAAGTTAAGTTCGTCTCCAAAGGAGGAACCCTTGGTGACCAAAAGTTTATCCTTCCTTTTTCGCTTGGATTCTTGCCAAATTCCTACTATAGTTCATTATATTTATGTAATACTAATTGTATGATGATTATTGACCTAATTAACAAGTTACTTCCCGATAATAAAGTTTAACTTAAGTTCGTCTCCAAAGTAGGAACCTTTGGTGACCAAAATTTTATCCTACCTTTTTGGCTTGGTTGCTTCCCAAATTCCTACTATAGTTCATTCTATTTATGTAATACTCATTGTATGATGTTTATGGACCTAATTAACAAGTTACTTTCCGATAATAAAGTTTAACTTAAGTTCGTCTCCAAAGTAGGAACCTTTGGTGACCAAAAGTTTATCCTTCCTTTTTTGCTTGGATTCTTCCCAAATTCCTACTATAGTTCATTCTATTTACATAATACTCATTGTATGATAATCATTGACCTAATTACCAAGTTACTTCCCCAAAATAAAGTTTAAGTTAAGTTCGTCTCCAAAGGAGGAACCTTTGGTGACCAAAATTTTATCCTTCCTTTTTCGCTTGGATTCTTCCCAAATTCCTACTATAGTTCATTCTATTTACGTAATACTCATTGTATGATGATTATTGACCTAATTAACAAGTTACTTTCCCAAAATAAAGTTTAAATTAAGTTCGTCTCCAAAGGAGGAACCTTTGGTGACCAAAATTTTATCCATCCTTTTTCGCTTGGTTTCTTGCCAAATTCCTACTATAGTTCATTCTATTTATGTAATACTAATTGTATGATGATTATTGACCTAATTAACAAGTTAGTTCCCGATAATAAAGTTTAACTTAAGTTCGTCTCCAAAGGAGGAACCTTTGGTGACCAAAATTTTATCCATCCTTTTTCGCTTGGTTTCTTGCCAAATTCCTACTATAGTTCATTCTATTTATGTAATACTAATTGTATGATGATTATTGACCTAATTAACAAGTTAGTTCAGGATAATAAAGTTTAACTTAAGTTCGTCTCCAAAGTAGGAACCTTTGGTGACCAAAATTTTATCCTACCTTTTTGGCTTGGTTTCTTCCCAAATTCCTACTATAGTTCATTCTCTTTATGTAATACTCGTTGTATGATGATTATGGACCTAATTAACAAGTTACTTCCCCATAATAAAGTTTAACGTAAGTTCGTCTCCAAAGGAGGAACCTTTGGTGACCAAAATTTTATCCTTCCTTTTTCGCTTGGTTGCTTGCCAAATTCCTACTATAGTTCATTCTATTTATGTAATACTCATTGTATGATGATTATGGACCTAATTAACAAGTTACTTCCCCATAATAAAGTTTAAGTTAAGTTCGTCTCCAAAGGAGGAACCTTTGGTGACCAAAATTTTATCCTTCCTTTTTCGCTTGGTTGCTTGCCAAATTCCTACTATAGTTCATTCTATTTATGTAATACTCATTGTATGATGATTATGGACCTAATTAACAAGTTACTTCCCCATAATAAAGTTTAAGTTAAGTTCGTCTCCAAAGGAGGAACCTTTGGTGACCAAAATTTTATCCTTCCTTTTTCGCTTGGTTGCTTGCCAAATTCCTACTATAGTTCATTCTATTTATGTAATACTCATTGTGTGATGATTATGGACCTAATTAACAAGTTACTTCCCCAAAATAAAGTTTAAGTTAAGTTCGTCTCCAAAGGAGGAACCTTTGGTGACCAAAAGTTTATCCTTTATTTTTCGCTTGGATTCTTGCCAAATTCCTACTATAGTTCATTCTATTTAAGTAATACTAATTGTGTGATGTTTATGGACCTAATTAACAAGTTACTTTCCGATAATAAAGTTTAACTTAAGTTCGTCTCCAAAGTAGGAACCTTTGGTGACCAAAAGTTTATCCTTCCTTTTTCGCTTGGATTCTTCCCAAATTCCTACTATAGTTCATTCTATTTACGTAATACTCATTGTATGATAATCATTGACCTAATTACCAAGTTACTTCCCCAAAATAAAGTTTAAGTTAAGTTCGTCTCCAAAGGAGGAACCTTTGGTGACCAAAATTTTATCCTTCCTTTTTCGCTTGGTTTCTTGCCAAATTCCTACTATAGTCATTCTATTTATGTAATACTCATTGTGTGATGATTATGGACCTAATTAACAAGTTACTTCCCCATAATAAAGTTTAAGTTAAGTTCGTCTCCAAAGGAGGAACCCTTGGTGACCAAAAGTTTATCCTTCCTTTTTCGCTTGGATTCTTGCCAAATTCCTACTATAGTTCATTCTATTTATGTAATACTAATTGTATGATGATTATTGACCTAATTAACAAGTTACTTCCCGATAATAAAGTTTAACTTAAGTTCGTCTCCAAAGTAGGAACCTTTGGTGACCAAAATTTTATCCTACCTTTTTGGCTTGGTTGCTTCCCAAATTCCTACTATAGTTCATTCTATTTATGTAATACTCATTGTATGATGTTTATGGACCTAATTAACAAGTTACTTTCCGATAA
The DNA here is from genome assembly GCF_051527215.1 of Medicago sativa. Classification (NCBI taxonomy): domain Eukaryota; kingdom Viridiplantae; phylum Streptophyta; class Magnoliopsida; order Fabales; family Fabaceae; genus Medicago; species Medicago sativa. The sequence continues at coordinate 43,805,857 of NC_140752.1, read as the reverse complement.
TAAAGTTTAACTTAAGTTCGTCTCCAAAGTAGGAACCTTTGGTGACCAAAAGTTTATCCTTCCTTTTTTGCTTGGATTCTTCCCAAATTCCTACTATAGTTCATTCTATTTACATAATACTCATTGTATGATAATCATTGACCTAATTACCAAGTTACTTCCCCAAAATAAAGTTTAAGTTAAGTTCGTCTCCAAAGGAGGAACCTTTGGTGACCAAAATTTTATCCTTCCTTTTTCGCTTGGATTCTTCCCAAATTCCTACTATAGTTCATTCTATTTACGTAATACTCATTGTATGATGATTATTGACCTAATTAACAAGTTACTTTCCCAAAATAAAGTTTAAATTAAGTTCGTCTCCAAAGGAGGAACCTTTGGTGACCAAAATTTTATCCATCCTTTTTCGCTTGGTTTCTTGCCAAATTCCTACTATAGTTCATTCTATTTATGTAATACTAATTGTATGATGATTATTGACCTAATTAACAAGTTAGTTCCCGATAATAAAGTTTAACTTAAGTTCGTCTCCAAAGGAGGAACCTTTGGTGACCAAAATTTTATCCATCCTTTTTCGCTTGGTTTCTTGCCAAATTCCTACTATAGTTCATTCTATTTATGTAATACTAATTGTATGATGATTATTGACCTAATTAACAAGTTAGTTCAGGATAATAAAGTTTAACTTAAGTTCGTCTCCAAAGTAGGAACCTTTGGTGACCAAAATTTTATCCTACCTTTTTGGCTTGGTTTCTTCCCAAATTCCTACTATAGTTCATTCTCTTTATGTAATACTCGTTGTATGATGATTATGGACCTAATTAACAAGTTACTTCCCCATAATAAAGTTTAACGTAAGTTCGTCTCCAAAGGAGGAACCTTTGGTGACCAAAATTTTATCCTTCCTTTTTCGCTTGGTTGCTTGCCAAATTCCTACTATAGTTCATTCTATTTATGTAATACTCATTGTATGATGATTATGGACCTAATTAACAAGTTACTTCCCCATAATAAAGTTTAAGTTAAGTTCGTCTCCAAAGGAGGAACCTTTGGTGACCAAAATTTTATCCTTCCTTTTTCGCTTGGTTGCTTGCCAAATTCCTACTATAGTTCATTCTATTTATGTAATACTCATTGTATGATGATTATGGACCTAATTAACAAGTTACTTCCCCATAATAAAGTTTAAGTTAAGTTCGTCTCCAAAGGAGGAACCTTTGGTGACCAAAATTTTATCCTTCCTTTTTCGCTTGGTTGCTTGCCAAATTCCTACTATAGTTCATTCTATTTATGTAATACTCATTGTGTGATGATTATGGACCTAATTAACAAGTTACTTCCCCAAAATAAAGTTTAAGTTAAGTTCGTCTCCAAAGGAGGAACCTTTGGTGACCAAAAGTTTATCCTTTATTTTTCGCTTGGATTCTTGCCAAATTCCTACTATAGTTCATTCTATTTAAGTAATACTAATTGTGTGATGTTTATGGACCTAATTAACAAGTTACTTTCCGATAATAAAGTTTAACTTAAGTTCGTCTCCAAAGTAGGAACCTTTGGTGACCAAAAGTTTATCCTTCCTTTTTCGCTTGGATTCTTCCCAAATTCCTACTATAGTTCATTCTATTTACGTAATACTCATTGTATGATAATCATTGACCTAATTACCAAGTTACTTCCCCAAAATAAAGTTTAAGTTAAGTTCGTCTCCAAAGGAGGAACCTTTGGTGACCAAAATTTTATCCTTCCTTTTTCGCTTGGTTTCTTGCCAAATTCCTACTATAGTCATTCTATTTATGTAATACTCATTGTGTGATGATTATGGACCTAATTAACAAGTTACTTCCCCATAATAAAGTTTAAGTTAAGTTCGTCTCCAAAGGAGGAACCCTTGGTGACCAAAAGTTTATCCTTCCTTTTTCGCTTGGATTCTTGCCAAATTCCTACTATAGTTCATTCTATTTATGTAATACTAATTGTATGATGATTATTGACCTAATTAACAAGTTACTTCCCGATAATAAAGTTTAACTTAAGTTCGTCTCCAAAGTAGGAACCTTTGGTGACCAAAATTTTATCCTACCTTTTTGGCTTGGTTGCTTCCCAAATTCCTACTATAGTTCATTCTATTTATGTAATACTCATTGTATGATGTTTATGGACCTAATTAACAAGTTACTTTCCGATAATAAAGTTTAACTTAAGTTCGTCTCCAAAGTAGGAACCTTTGGTGACCAAAAGTTTATCCTTCCTTTTTTGCTTGGATTCTTCCCAAATTCCTACTATAGTTCATTCTATTTACATAATACTCATTGTATGATAATCATTGACCTAATTACCAAGTTACTTCCCCAAAATAAAGTTTAAGTTAAGTTCGTCTCCAAAGGAGGAACCTTTGGTGACCAAAATTTTATCCTTCCTTTTTCGCTTGGATTCTTCCCAAATTCCTACTATAGTTCATTCTATTTACGTAATACTCATTGTATGATGATTATTGACCTAATTAACAAGTTACTTTCCCAAAATAAAGTTTAAATTAAGTTCGTCTCCAAAGGAGGAACCTTTGGTGACCAAAATTTTATCCATCCTTTTTCGCTTGGTTTCTTGCCAAATTCCTACTATAGTTCATTCTATTTATGTAATACTAATTGTATGATGATTATTGACCTAATTAACAAGTTAGTTCCCGATAATAAAGTTTAACTTAAGTTCGTCTCCAAAGGAGGAACCTTTGGTGACCAAAATTTTATCCATCCTTTTCGCTTGGTTTCTTGCCAAATTCCTACTATAGTTCATTCTATTTATGTAATACTAATTGTATGATGATTATTGACCTAATTAACAAGTTAGTTCAGGATAATAAAGTTTAACTTAAGTTCGTCTCCAAAGTAGGAACCTTTGGTGACCAAAATTTTATCCTACCTTTTTGGCTTGGTTTCTTCCCAAATTCCTACTATAGTTCATTCTATTTATGTAATACTAATTGTATGATGATTATTGACCTAATTAACAAGTTAGTTCCCGATAATAAAGTTTAACTTAAGTTCGTCTCCAAAGGAGGAACCTTTGGTGACCAAAATTTTATCCATCCTTTTTCGCTTGGTTTCTTGCCAAATTCCTACTATAGTTCATTCTATTTATGTAATACTAATTGTATGATGATTATTGACCTAATTAACAAGTTAGTTCAGGATAATAAAGTTTAACTTAAGTTCGTCTCCAAAGGAGGAACCTTTGGTGACCAAAATTTTATCCTTCCTTTTTCGCTTGGATTCTTCCCAAATTCCTACTATAGTTCATTCTATTTACGTAATACTCATTGTATGATGATTATTGACCTAATTAACAAGTTACTTTCCCAAAATAAAGTTTAAATTAAGTTCGTCTCCAAAGGAGGAACCTTTGGTGACCAAAATTTTATCCATCCTTTTTCGCTTGGTTTCTTGCCAAATTCCTACTATAGTTCATTCTATTTATGTAATACTAATTGTATGATGATTATTGACCTAATTAACAAGTTAGTTCCCGATAATAAAGTTTAACTTAAGTTCGTCTCCAAAGGAGGAACCTTTGGTGACCAAAATTTTATCCATCCTTTTTCGCTTGGTTTCTTGCCAAATTCCTACTATAGTTCATTCTATTTATGTAATACTAATTGTATGATGATTATTGACCTAATTAACAAGTTAGTTCAGGATAATAAAGTTTAACTTAAGTTCGTCTCCAAAGTAGGAACCTTTGGTGACCAAAATTTTATCCTACCTTTTTGGCTTGGTTTCTTCCCAAATTCCTACTATAGTTCATTCTCTTTATGTAATACTCATTGTATGATGATTATGGACCTAATTAACAAGTTACTTCCCCATAATAAAGTTTAACGTAAGTTCGTCTCCAAAGGAGGAACCTTTGGTGACCAAAATTTTATCCTTCCTTTTTCGCTTGGTTGCTTGCCAAATTCCTACTATAGTTCATTCTATTTATGTAATACTCATTGTATGATGATTATGGACCTAATTAACAAGTTACTTCCCCATAATAAAGTTTAAGTTAAGTTCGTCTCCAAAGGAGGAACCTTTGGTGACCAAAATTTTATCCTTCCTTTTTCGCTTGGTTGCTTGCCAAATTCCTACTATAGTTCATTCTATTTATGTAATACTCATTGTATGATGATTATGGACCTAATTAACAAGTTACTTCCCCATAATAAAGTTTAAGTTAAGTTCGTCTCCAAAGGAGGAACCTTTGGTGACCAAAATTTTATCCTTCCTTTTTCGCTTGGTTGCTTGCCAAATTCCTACTATAGTTCATTCTATTTATGTAATACTCATTGTGTGATGATTATGGACCTAATTAACAAGTTACTTCCCCAAAATAAAGTTTAAGTTAAGTTCGTCTCCAAAGGAGGAACCTTTGGTGACCAAAAGTTTATCCTTTATTTTTCGCTTGGATTCTTGCCAAATTCCTACTATAGTTCATTCTATTTAAGTAATACTAATTGTGTGATGTTTATGGACCTAATTAACAAGTTACTTTCCGATAATAAAGTTTAACTTAAGTTCGTCTCCAAAGTAGGAACCTTTGGTGACCAAAAGTTTATCCTTCCTTTTTCGCTTGGATTCTTCCCAAATTCCTACTATAGTTCATTCTATTTACGTAATACTCATTGTATGATAATCATTGACCTAATTACCAAGTTACTTCCCCAAAATAAAGTTTAAGTTAAGTTCGTCTCCAAAGGAGGAACCTTTGGTGACCAAAATTTTATCCTTCCTTTTTCGCTTGGTTTCTTGCCAAATTCCTACTATAGTCATTCTATTTATGTAATACTCATTGTGTGATGATTATGGACCTAATTAACAAGTTACTTCCCCATAATAAAGTTTAAGTTAAGTTCGTCTCCAAAGGAGGAACCCTTGGTGACCAAAAGTTTATCCTTCCTTTTTCGCTTGGATTCTTGCCAAATTCCTACTATAGTTCATTCTATTTATGTAATACTAATTGTATGATGATTATTGACCTAATTAACAAGTTACTTCCCGATAATAAAGTTTAACTTAAGTTCGTCTCCAAAGTAGGAACCTTTGGTGACCAAAATTTTATCCTACCTTTTTGGCTTGGTTGCTTCCCAAATTCCTACTATAGTTCATTCTATTTATGTAATACTCATTGTATGATGTTTATGGACCTAATTAACAAGTTACTTTCCGATAATAAAGTTTAACTTAAGTTCGTCTCCAAAGTAGGAACCTTTGGTGACCAAAAGTTTATCCTTCCTTTTTTGCTTGGATTCTTCCCAAATTCCTACTATAGTTCATTCTATTTACATAATACTCATTGTATGATAATCATTGACCTAATTACCAAGTTACTTCCCCAAAATAAAGTTTAAGTTAAGTTCGTCTCCAAAGGAGGAACCTTTGGTGACCAAAATTTTATCCTTCCTTTTTCGCTTGGATTCTTCCCAAATTCCTACTATAGTTCATTCTATTTACGTAATACTCATTGTATGATGATTATTGACCTAATTAACAAGTTACTTTCCCAAAATAAAGTTTAAATTAAGTTCGTCTCCAAAGGAGGAACCTTTGGTGACCAAAATTTTATCCATCCTTTTTCGCTTGGTTTCTTGCCAAATTCCTACTATAGTTCATTCTATTTATGTAATACTAATTGTATGATGATTATTGACCTAATTAACAAGTTAGTTCCCGATAATAAAGTTTAACTTAAGTTCGTCTCCAAAGGAGGAACCTTTGGTGACCAAAATTTTATCCTTCCTTTTTCGCTTGGTTGCTTGCCAAATTCCTACTATAGTTCATTCTATTTATGTAATACTCATTGTATGATGATTATGGACCTAATTAACAAGTTACTTCCCCATAATAAAGTTTAAGTTAAGTTCGTCTCCAAAGGAGGAACCTTTGGTGACCAAAATTTTATCCTTCCTTTTTCGCTTGGTTGCTTGCCAAATTCCTACTATAGTTCATTCTATTTATGTAATACTCATTGTGTGATGATTATGGACCTAATTAACAAGTTACTTCCCCAAAATAAAGTTTAAGTTAAGTTCGTCTCCAAAGGAGGAACCTTTGGTGACCAAAAGTTTATCCTTTATTTTTCGCTTGGATTCTTGCCAAATTCCTACTATAGTTCATTCTATTTAAGTAATACTAATTGTGTGATGTTTATGGACCTAATTAACAAGTTACTTTCCGATAATAAAGTTTAACTTAAGTTCGTCTCCAAAGTAGGAACCTTTGGTGACCAAAAGTTTATCCTTCCTTTTTCGCTTGGATTCTTCCCAAATTCCTACTATAGTTCATTCTATTTACGTAATACTCATTGTATGATAATCATTGACCTAATTACCAAGTTACTTCCCCAAAATAAAGTTTAAGTTAAGTTCGTCTCCAAAGGAGGAACCTTTGGTGACCAAAATTTTATCCTTCCTTTTTCGCTTGGTTTCTTGCCAAATTCCTACTATAGTCATTCTATTTATGTAATACTCATTGTGTGATGATTATGGACCTAATTAACAAGTTACTTCCCCATAATAAAGTTTAAGTTAAGTTCGTCTCCAAAGGAGGAACCCTTGGTGACCAAAAGTTTATCCTTCCTTTTTCGCTTGGATTCTTGCCAAATTCCTACTATAGTTCATTCTATTTATGTAATACTAATTGTATGATGATTATTGACCTAATTAACAAGTTACTTCCCGATAATAAAGTTTAACTTAAGTTCGTCTCCAAAGTAGGAACCTTTGGTGACCAAAATTTTATCCTACCTTTTTGGCTTGGTTGCTTCCCAAATTCCTACTATAGTTCATTCTATTTATGTAATACTCATTGTATGATGTTTATGGACCTAATTAACAAGTTACTTTCCGATAATAAAGTTTAACTTAAGTTCGTCTCCAAAGTAGGAACCTTTGGTGACCAAAAGTTTATCCTTCCTTTTTTGCTTGGATTCTTCCCAAATTCCTACTATAGTTCATTCTATTTACGTAATACTCATTGTATGATGATTATTGACCTAATTAACAAGTTACTTTCCCAAAATAAAGTTTAAATTAAGTTCGTCTCCAAAGGAGGAACCTTTGGTGACCAAAATTTTATCCATCCTTTTTCGCTTGGTTTCTTGCCAAATTCCTACTATAGTTCATTCTATTTATGTAATACTAATTGTATGATGATTATTGACCTAATTAACAAGTTAGTTCCCGATAATAAAGTTTAACTTAAGTTCGTCTCCAAAGGAGGAACCTTTGGTGACCAAAATTTTATCCATCCTTTTTCGCTTGGTTTCTTGCCAAATTCCTACTATAGTTCATTCTATTTATGTAATACTAATTGTATGATGATTATTGACCTAATTAACAAGTTAGTTCAGGATAATAAAGTTTAACTTAAGTTCGTCTCCAAAGTAGGAACCTTTGGTGACCAAAATTTTATCCTACCTTTTTGGCTTGGTTTCTTCCCAAATTCCTACTATAGTTCATTCTCTTTATGTAATACTCGTTGTATGATGATTATGGACCTAATTAACAAGTTACTTCCCCATAATAAAGTTTAACGTAAGTTCGTCTCCAAAGGAGGAACCTTTGGTGACCAAAATTATATCCTTCCTTTTTCGCTTGGTTGCTTGCCAAATTCCTACTATAGTTCATTCTATTTATGTAATACTCATTGTATGATGATTATGGACCTAATTAACAAGTTACTTCCCCATAATAAAGTTTAAGTTAAGTTCGTCTCCAAAGGACGAACCTTTGGTGACCAAAATTTTATCCTTCCTTTTTCGCTTGGTTGCTTGCCAAATTCCTACTATAGTTCATTCTATTTATGTAATACTCATTGTGTGATGATTATGGACCTAATTAACAAGTTACTTCCCGAAAATAAAGTTTAAGTTAAGTTCGTCTCCAAAGGAGGAACCTTTGGTGACCAAAAGTTTATCCTTTATTTTTCGCTTGGATTCTTGCCAAATTCCTACTATAGTTCATTCTATTTAAGTAATACTAATTGTGTGATGTTTATGGACCTAATTATAAAGTTACTTTCCGATAATAAAGTTTAACTTAAGTTCGTCTCCAAAGTAGGAACCTTTGGTGACCAAAAGTTTATCCTTCCTTTTTCGCTTGGATTCTTCCCAAATTCCTACTATAGTTCATTCTATTTACGTAATACTCATTGTATGATAATCATTGACCTAATTACCAAGTTACTTCCCCAAAATAAAGTTTAAGTTAAGTTCGTCTCCAAAGGAGGAACCTTTGGTGACCAAAATTTTATCCTTCCTTTTTCGCTTGGTTTCTTGCCAAATTCCTACTATAGTCATTCTATTTATGTAATACTCATTGTGTGATGATTATGGACCTAATTAACAAGTTACTTCCCCATAATAAAGTTTAAGTTAAGTTCGTCTCCAAAGGAGGAACCCTTGGTGACCAAAAGTTTATCCTTCCTTTTTCGCTTGGATTCTTGCCAAATTCCTACTATAGTTCATTCTATTTATGTAATACTAATTGTATGATGATTATTGACCTAATTAACAAGTTACTTCCCGATAATAAAGTTTAACTTAAGTTCGTCTCCAAAGTAGGAACCTTTGGTGACCAAAATTTTATCCTACCTTTTTGGCTTGGTTGCTTCCCAAATTCCTACTATAGTTCATTCTATTTATGTAATACTCATTGTATGATGTTTATGGACCTAATTAACAAGTTACTTTCCGATAATAAAGTTTAACTTAAGTTCGTCTCCAAAGTAGGAACCTTTGGTGACCAAAAGTTTATCCTTCCTTTTTTGCTTGGATTCTTCCCAAATTCCTACTATAGTTCATTCTATTTACATAATACTCATTGTATGATAATCATTGACCTAATTACCAAGTTACTTCCCCAAAATAAAGTTTAAGTTAAGTTCGTCTCCAAAGGAGGAACCTTTGGTGACCAAAATTTTATCCTTCCTTTTTCGCTTGGATTCTTCCCAAATTCCTACTATAGTTCATTCTATTTACGTAATACTCATTGTATGATGATTATTGACCTAATTAACAAGTTACTTTCCCAAAATAAAGTTTAAATTAAGTTCGTCTCCAAAGGAGGAACCTTTGGTGACCAAAATTTTATCCATCCTTTTTCGCTTGGTTTCTTGCCAAATTCCTACTATAGTTCATTCTATTTATGTAATACTAATTGTATGATGATTATTGACCTAATTAACAAGTTAGTTCCCGATAATAAAGTTTAACTTAAGTTCGTCTCCAAAGGAGGAACCTTTGGTGACCAAAATTTTATCCATCCTTTTTCGCTTGGTTTCTTGCCAAATTCCTACTATAGTTCATTCTATTTATGTAATACTAATTGTATGATGATTATTGACCTAATTAACAAGTTAGTTCAGGATAATAAAGTTTAACTTAAGTTCGTCTCCAAAGTAGGAACCTTTGGTGACCAAAATTTTATCCTACCTTTTTGGCTTGGTTTCTTCCCAAATTCCTACTATAGTTCATTCTCTTTATGTAATACTCGTTGTATGATGATTATGGACCTAATTAACAAGTTACTTCCCCATAATAAAGTTTAACGTAAGTTCGTCTCCAAAGGAGGAACCTTTGGTGACCAAAATTTTATCCTTCCTTTTTCGCTTGGTTGCTTGCCAAATTCCTACTATAGTTCATTCTATTTATGTAATACTCATTGTATGATGATTATGGACCTAATTAACAAGTTACTTCCCCATAATAAAGTTTAAGTTAAGTTCGTCTCCAAAGGAGGAACCTTTGGTGACCAAAATTTTATCCTTCCTTTTTCGCTTGGTTGCTTGCCAAATTCCTACTATAGTTCATTCTATTTATGTAATACTCATTGTATGATGATTATGGACCTAATTAACAAGTTACTTCCCCATAATAAAGTTTAAGTTAAGTTCGTCTCCAAAGGAGGAACCTTTGGTGACCAAAATTTTATCCTTCCTTTTTCGCTTGGTTGCTTGCCAAATTCCTACTATAGTTCATTCTATTTATGTAATACTCATTGTGTGATGATTATGGACCTAATTAACAAGTTACTTCCCCAAAATAAAGTTTAAGTTAAGTTCGTCTCCAAAGGAGGAACCTTTGGTGACCAAAAGTTTATCCTTTATTTTTCGCTTGGATTCTTGCCAAATTCCTACTATAGTTCATTCTATTTAAGTAATACTAATTGTGTGATGTTTATGGACCTAATTAACAAGTTACTTTCCGATAATAAAGTTTAACTTAAGTTCGTCTCCAAAGTAGGAACCTTTGGTGACCAAAAGTTTATCCTTCCTTTTTCGCTTGGATTCTTCCCAAATTCCTACTATAGTTCATTCTATTTACGTAATACTCATTGTATGATAATCATTGACCTAATTACCAAGTTACTTCCCCAAAATAAAGTTTAAGTTAAGTTCGTCTCCAAAGGAGGAACCTTTGGTGACCAAAATTTTATCCTTCCTTTTTCGCTTGGTTTCTTGCCAAATTCCTACTATAGTCATTCTATTTATGTAATACTCATTGTGTGATGATTATGGACCTAATTAACAAGTTACTTCCCCATAATAAAGTTTAAGTTAAGTTCGTCTCCAAAGGAGGAACCCTTGGTGACCAAAAGTTTATCCTTCCTTTTTCGCTTGGATTCTTGCCAAATTCCTACTATAGTTCATTCTATTTATGTAATACTAATTGTATGATGATTATTGACCTAATTAACAAGTTACTTCCCGATAATAAAGTTTAACTTAAGTTCGTCTCCAAAGTAGGAACCTTTGGTGACCAAAATTTTATCCTACCTTTTTGGCTTGGTTGCTTCCCAAATTCCTACTATAGTTCATTCTATTTATGTAATACTCATTGTATGATGTTTATGGACCTAATTAACAAGTTACTTTCCGATAATAAAGTTTAACTTAAGTTCGTCTCCAAAGTAGGAACCTTTGGTGACCAAAAGTTTATCCTTCCTTTTTTGCTTGGATTCTTCCCAAATTCCTACTATAGTTCATTCTATTTACATAATACTCATTGTATGATAATCATTGACCTAATTACCAAGTTACTTCCCCAAAATAAAGTTTAAGTTAAGTTCGTCTCCAAAGGAGGAACCTTTGGTGACCAAAATTTTATCCTTCCTTTTTCGCTTGGATTCTTCCCAAATTCCTACTATAGTTCATTCTATTTACGTAATACTCATTGTATGATGATTATTGACCTAATTAACAAGTTACTTTCCCAAAATAAAGTTTAAATTAAGTTCGTCTCCAAAGGAGGAACCTTTGGTGACCAAAATTTTATCCATCCTTTTTCGCTTGGTTTCTTGCCAAATTCCTACTATAGTTCATTCTATTTATGTAATACTAATTGTATGATGATTATTGACCTAATTAACAAGTTAGTTCCCGATAATAAAGTTTAACTTAAGTTCGTCTCCAAAGGAGGAACCTTTGGTGACCAAAATTTTATCCATCCTTTTTCGCTTGGTTTCTTGCCAAATTCCTACTATAGTTCATTCTATTTATGTAATACTAATTGTATGATGATTATTGACCTAATTAACAAGTTAGTTCAGGATAATAAAGTTTAACTTAAGTTCGTCTCCAAAGTAGGAACCTTTGGTGACCAAAATTTTATCCTACCTTTTTGGCTTGGTTTCTTCCCAAATTCCTACTATAGTTCATTCTATTTATGTAATACTAATTGTATGATGATTATTGACCTAATTAACAAGTTAGTTCCCGATAATAAAGTTTAACTTAAGTTCGTCTCCAAAGGAGGAACCTTTGGTGACCAAAATTTTATCCATCCTTTTTCGCTTGGTTTCTTGCCAAATTCCTACTATAGTTCATTCTATTTATGTAATACTAATTGTATGATGATTATTGACCTAATTAACAAGTTAGTTCAGGATAATAAAGTTTAACTTAAGTTCGTCTCCAAAGGAGGAACCTTTGGTGACCAAAATTTTATCCTTCCTTTTTCGCTTGGATTCTTCCCAAATTCCTACTATAGTTCATTCTATTTACGTAATACTCATTGTATGATGATTATTGACCTAATTAACAAGTTACTTTCCCAAAATAAAGTTTAAATTAAGTTCGTCTCCAAAGGAGGAACCTTTGGTGACCAAAATTTTATCCATCCTTTTTCGCTTGGTTTCTTGCCAAATTCCTACTATAGTTCATTCTATTTATGTAATACTAATTGTATGATGATTATTGACCTAATTAACAAGTTAGTTCCCGATAATAAAGTTTAACTTAAGTTCGTCTCCAAAGGAGGAACCTTTGGTGACCAAAATTTTATCCATCCTTTTTCGCTTGGTTTCTTGCCAAATTCCTACTATAGTTCATTCTATTTATGTAATACTAATTGTATGATGATTATTGACCTAATTAACAAGTTAGTTCAGGATAATAAAGTTTAACTTAAGTTCGTCTCCAAAGTAGGAACCTTTGGTGACCAAAATTTTATCCTACCTTTTTGGCTTGGTTTCTTCCCAAATTCCTACTATAGTTCATTCTCTTTATGTAATACTCGTTGTATGATGATTATGGACCTAATTAACAAGTTACTTCCCCATAATAAAGTTTAACGTAAGTTCGTCTCCAAAGGAGGAACCTTTGGTGACCAAAATTTTATCCTTCCTTTTTCGCTTGGTTGCTTGCCAAATTCCTACTATAGTTCATTCTATTTATGTAATACTCATTGTATGATGATTATGGACCTAATTAACAAGTTACTTCCCCATAATAAAGTTTAAGTTAAGTTCGTCTCCAAAGGAGGAACCTTTGGTGACCAAAATTTTATCCTTCCTTTTTCGCTTGGTTGCTTGCCAAATTCCTACTATAGTTCATTCTATTTATGTAATACTCATTGTATGATGATTATGGACCTAATTAACAAGTTACTTCCCCATAATAAAGTTTAAGTTAAGTTCGTCTCCAAAGGAGGAACCTTTGGTGACCAAAATTTTATCCTTCCTTTTTCGCTTGGTTGCTTGCCAAATTCCTACTATAGTTCATTCTATTTATGTAATACTCATTGTGTGATGATTATGGACCTAATTAACAAGTTACTTCCCCAAAATAAAGTTTAAGTTAAGTTCGTCTCCAAAGGAGGAACCTTTGGTGACCAAAAGTTTATCCTTTATTTTTCGCTTGGATTCTTGCCAAATTCCTACTATAGTTCATTCTATTTAAGTAATACTAATTGTGTGATGTTTATGGACCTAATTAACAAGTTACTTTCCGATAATAAAGTTTAACTTAAGTTCGTCTCCAAAGTAGGAACCTTTGGTGACCAAAAGTTTATCCTTCCTTTTTCGCTTGGATTCTTCCCAAATTCCTACTATAGTTCATTCTATTTACGTAATACTCATTGTATGATAATCATTGACCTAATTACCAAGTTACTTCCCCAAAATAAAGTTTAAGTTAAGTTCGTCTCCAAAGGAGGAACCTTTGGTGACCAAAATTTTATCCTTCCTTTTTCGCTTGGTTTCTTGCCAAATTCCTACGATAGTCATTCTATTTATGTAATACTCATTGTGTGATGATTATGGACCTAATTAACAAGTTACTTCCCCATAATAAAGTTTAAGTTAAGTTCGTCTCCAAAGGAGGAACCCTTGGTGACCAAAAGTTTATCCTTCCTTTTTCGCTTGGATTCTTGCCAAATTCCTACTATAGTTCATTCTATTTATGTAATACTAATTGTATGATGATTATTGACCTAATTAACAAGTTACTTCCCGATAATAAAGTTTAACTTAAGTTCGTCTCCAAAGTAGGAACCTTTGGTGACCAAAATTTTATCCTACCTTTTTGGCTTGGTTGCTTCCCAAATTCCTACTATAGTTCATTCTATTTATGTAATACTCATTGTATGATGTTTATGGACCTAATTAACAAGTTACTTTCCGATAATAAAGTTTAACTTAAGTTCGTCTCCAAAGTGGGAACCTTTGGTGACCAAAAGTTTATCCTTCCTTTTTTGCTTGGATTCTTCCCAAATTCCTACTATAGTTCATTCTATTTACATAATACTCATTGTATGATAATCATTGACCTAATTACCAAGTTACTTCCCCAAAATAAAGTTTAAGTTAAGTTCGTCTCCAAAGGAGGAACCTTTGGTGACCAAAATTTTATCCTTCCTTTTTCGCTTGGATTCTTCCCAAATTCCTACTATAGTTCATTCTATTTACGTAATACTCATTGTATGATGATTATTGACCTAATTAACAAGTTACTTTCCCAAAATAAAGTTTAAATTAAGTTCGTCTCCAAAGGAGGAACCTTTGGTGACCAAAATTTTATCCATCCTTTTTCGCTTGGTTTCTTGCCAAATTCCTACTATAGTTCATTCTATTTATGTAATACTAATTGTATGATGATTATTGACCTAATTAACAAGTTAGTTCCCGATAATAAAGTTTAACTTAAGTTCGTCTCCAAAGGAGGAACCTTTGGTGACCAAAATTTTATCCATCCTTTTTCGCTTGGTTTCTTGCCAAATTCCTACTATAGTTCATTCTATTTATGTAATACTAATTGTATGATGATTATTGACCTAATTAACAAGTTAGTTCAGGATAATAAAGTTTAACTTAAGTTCGTCTCCAAAGTAGGAACCTTTGGTGACCAAAATTTTATCCTACCTTTTTGGCTTGGTTTCTTCCCAAATTCCTACTATAGTTCATTCTATTTATGTAATACTAATTGTATGATGATTATTGACCTAATTAACAAGTTAGTTCCCGATAATAAAGTTTAACTTAAGTTCGTCTCCAAAGGAGGAACCTTTGGTGACCAAAATTTTATCCATCCTTTTTCGCTTGGTTTCTTGCCAAATTCCTACTATAGTTCATTCTATTTATGTAATACTAATTGTATGATGATTATTGACCTAATTAACAAGTTAGTTCAGGATAATAAAGTTTAACTTAAGTTCGTCTCCAAAGGAGGAACCTTTGGTGACCAAAATTTTATCCTTCCTTTTTCGCTTGGATTCTTCCCAAATTCCTACTATAGTTCATTCTATTTACGTAATACTCATTGTATGATGATTATTGACCTAATTAACAAGTTACTTTCCCAAAATAAAGTTTAAATTAAGTTCGTCTCCAAAGGAGGAACCTTTGGTGACCAAAATTTTATCCATCCTTTTTCGCTTGGTTTCTTGCCAAATTCCTACTATAGTTCATTCTATTTATGTAATACTAATTGTATGATGATTATTGACCTAATTAACAAGTTAGTTCCCGATAATAAAGTTTAACTTAAGTTCGTCTCCAAAGGAGGAACCTTTGGTGACCAAAATTTTATCCATCCTTTTTCGCTTGGTTTCTTGCCAAATTCCTACTATAGTTCATTCTATTTATGTAATACTAATTGTATGATGATTATTGACCTAATTAACAAGTTAGTTCAGGATAATAAAGTTTAACTTAAGTTCGTCTCCAAAGTAGGAACCTTTGGTGACCAAAATTTTATCCTACCTTTTTGGCTTGGTTTCTTCCCAAATTCCTACTATAGTTCATTCTCTTTATGTAATACTCGTTGTATGATGATTATGGACCTAATTAACAAGTTACTTCCCCATAATAAAGTTTAACGTAAGTTCGTCTCCAAAGGAGGAACCTTTGGTGACCAAAATTTTATCCTTCCTTTTTCGCTTGGTTGCTTGCCAAATTCCTACTATAGTTCATTCTATTTATGTAATACTCATTGTATGATGATTATGGACCTAATTAACAAGTTACTTCCCCATAATAAAGTTTAAGTTAAGTTCGTCTCCAAAGGAGGAACCTTTGGTGACCAAAATTTTATCCTTCCTTTTTCGCTTGGTTGCTTGCCAAATTCCTACTATAGTTCATTCTATTTATGTAATACTCATTGTATGATGATTATGGACCTAATTAACAAGTTACTTCCCCATAATAAAGTTTAAGTTAAGTTCGTCTCCAAAGGAGGAACCTTTGGTGACCAAAATTTTATCCTTCCTTTTTCGCTTGGTTGCTTGCCAAATTCCTACTATAGTTCATTCTATTTATGTAATACTCATTGTGTGATGATTATGGACCTAATTAACAAGTTACTTCCCCAAAATAAAGTTTAAGTTAAGTTCGTCTCCAAAGGAGGAACCTTTGGTGACCAAAAGTTTATCCTTTATTTTTCGCTTGGATTCTTGCCAAATTCCTACTATAGTTCATTCTATTTAAGTAATACTAATTGTGTGATGTTTATGGACCTAATTAACAAGTTACTTTCCGATAATAAAGTTTAACTTAAGTTCGTCTCCAAAGTAGGAACCTTTGGTGACCAAAAGTTTATCCTTCCTTTTTCGCTTGGATTCTTCCCAAATTCCTACTATAGTTCATTCTATTTACGTAATACTCATTGTATGATAATCATTGACCTAATTACCAAGTTACTTCCCCAAAATAAAGTTTAAGTTAAGTTCGTCTCCAAAGGAGGAACCTTTGGTGACCAAAATTTTATCCTTCCTTTTTCGCTTGGTTTCTTGCCAAATTCCTACTATAGTCATTCTATTTATGTAATACTCATTGTGTGATGATTATGGACCTAATTAACAAGTTACTTCCCCATAATAAAGTTTAAGTTAAGTTCGTCTCCAAAGGAGGAACCCTTGGTGACCAAAAGTTTATCCTTCCTTTTTCGCTTGGATTCTTGCCAAATTCCTACTATAGTTCATTCTATTTATGTAATACTAATTGTATGATGATTATTGACCTAATTAACAAGTTACTTCCCGATAATAAAGTTTAACTTAAGTTCGTCTCCAAAGTAGGAACCTTTGGTGACCAAAATTTTATCCTACCTTTTTGGCTTGGTTGCTTCCCAAATTCCTACTATAGTTCATTCTATTTATGTAATACTCATTGTATGATGTTTATGGACCTAATTAACAAGTTACTTTCCGATAATAAAGTTTAACTTAAGTTCGTCTCCAAAGTAGGAACCTTTGGTGACCAAAAGTTTATCCTTCCTTTTTTGCTTGGATTCTTCCCAAATTCCTACTATAGTTCATTCTATTTACATAATACTCATTGTATGATAATCATTGACCTAATTACCAAGTTACTTCCCCAAAATAAAGTTTAAGTTAAGTTCGTCTCCAAAGGAGGAACCTTTGGTGACCAAAATTTTATCCTTCCTTTTTCGCTTGGATTCTTCCCAAATTCCTACTATAGTTCATTCTATTTACGTAATACTCATTGTATGATGATTATTGACCTAATTAACAAGTTACTTTCCCAAAATAAAGTTTAAATTAAGTTCGTCTCCAAAGGAGGAACCTTTGGTGACCAAAATTTTATCCATCCTTTTTCGCTTGGTTTCTTGCCAAATTCCTACTATAGTTCATTCTATTTATGTAATACTAATTGTATGATGATTATTGACCTAATTAACAAGTTAGTTCCCGATAATAAAGTTTAACTTAAGTTCGTCTCCAAAGGAGGAACCTTTGGTGACCAAAATTTTATCCATCCTTTTTCGCTTGGTTTCTTGCCAAATTCCTACTATAGTTCATTCTATTTATGTAATACTAATTGTATGATGATTATTGACCTAATTAACAAGTTAGTTCAGGATAATAAAGTTTAACTTAAGTTCGTCTCCAAAGTAGGAACCTTTGGTGACCAAAATTTTATCCTACCTTTTTGGCTTGGTTTCTTCCCAAATTCCTACTATAGTTCATTCTCTTTATGTAATACTCGTTGTATGATGATTATGGACCTAATTAACAAGTTACTTCCCCATAATAAAGTTTAACGTAAGTTCGTCTCCAAAGGAGGAACCTTTGGTGACCAAAATTATATCCTTCCTTTTTCGCTTGGTTGCTTGCCAAATTCCTACTATAGTTCATTCTATTTATGTAATACTCATTGTATGATGATTATGGACCTAATTAACAAGTTACTTCCCCATAATAAAGTTTAAGTTAAGTTCGTCTCCAAAGGAGGAACCTTTGGTGACCAAAATTTTATCCTTCCTTTTTCGCTTGGTTGCTTGCCAAATTCCTACTATAGTTCATTCTATTTATGTAATACTCATTGTGTGATGATTATGGACCTAATTAACAAGTTACTTCCCGAAAATAAAGTTTAAGTTAAGTTCGTCTCCAAAGGAGGAACCTTTGGTGACCAAAAGTTTATCCTTTATTTTTCGCTTGGATTCTTGCCAAATTCCTACTATAGTTCATTCTATTTAAGTAATACTAATTGTGTGATGTTTATGGACCTAATTAACAAGTTACTTTCCGATAATAAAGTTTAACTTAAGTTCGTCTCCAAAGTAGGAACCTTTGGTGACCAAAAGTTTATCCTTCCTTTTTCGTTTGGATTCTTCCCAAATTCCTACTATAGTTCATTCTATTTACGTAATACTCATTGTATGATAATCATTGACCTAATTACCAAGTTACTTCCCCAAAATAAAGTTTAAGTTAAGTTCGTCTCCAAAGGAGGAACCTTTGGTGACCAAAATTTTATCCTTCCTTTTTCGCTTGGATTCTTCCCAAATTCCTACTATAGTTCATTCTATTTACGTAATACTCATTGTATGATGATTATTGACCTAATTAACAAGTTACTTTCCCAAAATAAAGTTTAAATTAAGTTCGTCTCCAAAGGAGGAACCTTTGGTGACCAAAATTTTATCCATCCTTTTTCGCTTGGTTTCTTGCCAAATTCCTACTATAGTTCATTCTATTTATGTAATACTAATTGTATGATGATTATTGACCTAATTAACAAGTTACTTTCCGATAATAAAGTTTAACTTAAGTTCGTCTCCAAAGGAGGAACCTTTGGTGACCAAAATTTTATCCATCCTTTTTCGCTTGGTTTCTTGCCAAATTCCTACTATAGTTCATTCTATTTATGTAATACTAATTGTATGATGATTATTGACCTAATTAACAAGTTAGTTCCCGATAATAAAGTTTAACTTAAGTTCGTCTCCAAAGTAGGAACCTTTGGTGACCAAAATTTTATCCTACCTTTTTGGCTTGGTTTCTTCCCAAATTCCTACTATAGTTCATTCTCTTTATGTAATACTCGTTGTATGATTATTATGGGCCTAATTAACAAGTTACTTCCCCATAATAAAGTTTAACGTAAGTTCGTCTCCAAAGGAGGAACCTTTGGTGACCAAAATTTTATCCTACCTTTTTGGCTTGGTTTCTTCCCAAATTCCTACTATAGTTCATTCTATTTATGTAATACTCATTGTATGATGATTATGGACCTAATTAACAAGTTACTTTCCGATAATAAAGTTTAACTTAAGTTCGTCTCCAAAGGAGGAACCTTTGGTGACCAAAAGTTTATCCTTCCTTTTTCGCTTGGATTCTTCCCAAATTCCTACTATAGTTCATTCTATTTACGTAATACTCATTGTATGATGATTATTGACCTAATTAACAAGTTACTTTCCCAAAATAAAGTTTAAGTTAAGTTCGTCTCCAAAGGAGGAACCTTTGGTGACCAAAATTTTATCCATCCTTTTTCGCTTGGTTTCTTGCCAAATTCCTACTATAGTTCATTCTATTTATGTAATACTAATTGTATGATGATTATTGACCTAATTAACAAGTTAGTTCCCGATAATAAAGTTTAACTTAAGTTCGTCTCCAAAGGAGGAACCTTTGGTGACCAAAATTTTATCCATCCTTTTTCGCTTGGTTTCTTGCCAAATTCCTACTATAGTTCATTCTATTTAAGTAATACTCATTGTGTGATGATTACGGACCTAATTAACAAGTTACTTCCCCATAATAAAGTTTAAGTTAAGTTCGTCCCCAAAGGAGGAACCTTTGGTGACCAAAAGTTTATCCTTCCTTTTTCGCTTGGATTCTTGCCAAATTCCTACTATAGTTCATTCTATTTATGTAATACTAATTGTATGATGATTATTGACCTAATTAACAAGTTACTTCCCGATAATAAAGTTTAACTTAAGTTCGTCTCCAAAGTAGGAACCTTTGGTGACCAAAATTTTATCCTACCTTTTTGGCTTGGTTTCTTCCCAAATTCCTACTATAGTTCATTCTATTTATGTAATACTCATTGTATGATGATTATGGACCTAATTAACAAGTTACTTCCCCATAATAAAGTTTAACGTACGTTCGTCTCCAAAGGAGGAACCTTTGGTGACCAAAATTTTATCCTTCCTTTTTCGCTTGGTTTCTTGCCAAATTCCTACTATAGTTCCTTCTATTTATGTAATACTCTTTGTGTGATGATTATGGACCTAATTAACAAGTTACTTCCCCATAATAAAGTTTAAGTTAAGTTCGTCTCCAAAGGAGGAACCTTTGGTGACCAAAAGTTTATCCTTTATTTTTCGCTTGGATTCTTGCCAAATTCCTACTATAGTTCATTCTATTTAAGTAATACTAATTCTGTGATGTTTATGGACCTAATTAACAAGTTACTTCCCCATAATAAAGTTTAACGTAAGTTCGTCTCCAAAGGAGGAACCTTTGGTGACCAAAAGTTTATCCTTCCTTTTTCGCTTGGATTCTTCCCAAATTCCTACTATAGTTCATTCTATTTAAGTAATACTAATTGTGTGATGTTTATGGACCTAATTAACAAGTTACTTTTCGATAATAAAGTTTAACTTAAGTTCGTCTCCAAAGGAGGAACCTTTGGTGACCAAAAGTTTATCCTTCCTTTTTCGCTTGGATTCTTCCCAAATTCCTACTATAGTTCATTCTATTTACGTAATACTCATTGTATGATGATTATT
Organism: Medicago sativa; assembly: GCF_051527215.1. NCBI lineage: Eukaryota > Viridiplantae > Streptophyta > Magnoliopsida > Fabales > Fabaceae > Medicago > Medicago sativa. The sequence goes on along the minus strand of NC_140752.1, from coordinate 43,785,062 downwards.
GACCTAATTAACAAGTTACTTTCCCAAAATAAAGTTTAAGTTAAGTTCGTCTCCAAAGGAGGAACCTTTGGTGACCAAAATTTTATCCATCCTTTTTCGCTTGGTTTCTTGCCAAATTCCTACTATAGTTCATTCTATTTACGTAATACTCATTGTATGATGATTATTGACCTAATTAACAAGTTACTTTCCCAAAATAAAGTTTAAGTTAAGTTCGTCTCCAAAGGAGGAACCTTTGGTGACCAAAATTTTATCCATCCTTTTTCGCTTGGTTTCTTGCCAAATTCCTACTATAGTTCATTCTATTTATGTAATACTAATTGTATGATGATTATTGACCTAATTAACAAGTTAGTTCCCGATAATAAAGTTTAACTTAAGTTCGTCTCCAAAGGAGGAACCTTTGGTGACCAAAATTTTATCCATCCTTTTTCGCTTGGTTTCTTGCCAAATTCCTACTATAGTTCATTCTATTTAAGTAATACTCATTGTGTGATGATTATGGACCTAATTAACAAGTTACTTCCCCATAATAAAGTTTAAGTTAAGTTCGTCTCCAAAGGAGGAACCTTTGGTGACCAAAAGTTTATCCTTCCTTTTTCGCTTGGATTCTTGCCAAATTCCTACTATAGTTCATTCTATTTATGTAATACTAATTGTATGATGATTATTGACCTAATTAACAAGTTACTTCCCGATAATAAAGTTTAACTTAAGTTCGTCTCCAAAGTAGGAACCTTTGGTGACCAAAATTTTATCCTACCTTTTTGGCTTGGTTTCTTCCCAAATTCCTACTATAGTTCATTCTATTTATGTAATACTCATTGTATGATGATTATGGACCTAATTAACAAGTTACTTCCCCATAATAAAGTTTAACGTAAGTTCGTCTCCAAAGGAGGAACCTTTGGTGACCAAAATTTTATCCTACCTTTTTGGCTTGGTTTCTTCCCAAATTCCTACTATAGTTCATTCTATTTATGTAATACTCATTGTATGATGATTATGGACCTAATTAACAAGTTACTTCCCCATAATAAAGTTTAAGTTAAGTTCGTCTCCAAAGGAGGAACCTTTGGTGACCAAAAGTTTATCCTTCCTTTTTCACTTGGATTCTTGCCAAATTCCTACTATAGTTCATTCTATTTATGTAATACTAATTGTATGATGATTATGGACCTAATTAACAAGTTACTTCCCGATAATAAAGTTTAACTTAAGTTCGTCTCCAAAGTAGGAACCTTTGGTGACCAAAATTTTATCCTACCTTTTTGGCTTGGTTTTTTCCCAAATTCATACTATAGTTCATTCTATTTATGTAATACTAATTGTATGATGATTATGGACCGAATTAAAAGGTTACTTCCCCATAATAAAGTTTAACGTAAGTTCGTCTCCAAAGGAGGAACCTTTGGTGACCAAAATTTTATCCTACCTTTTTGGCTTGGTTTCTTACCAAATTCCTACTATAGTTCATTCTATTTATGTAATACTCATTGTATGATGATTATGGACCTAATTAACAAGTTACTTCCCCATAAAAAAGTTTAAGTTAAGTTCGTCTCCAAAGGAGGAACCTTTGGTGACCAAAATTTTATCCTTCCTTTTTCGCTTGGTTTCTTGCCAAATTCCTACTATAGTTCCTTCTATTTATGTAATACTCTTTGTGTGATGATTATGGACCTAATTAACAAGTTACTTCCCCATAATAAAGTTTAAGTTAAGTTCGTCTCCAAAGGAGGAACCTTTGGTGACCAAAAGTTTATCCTTTATTTTTCGCTTTGATTCTTGCCAAATTCCTACTATAGTTCATTCTATTTAAGTAATACTAATTCTGTGATGTTTATGGACCTAATTAACAAGTTACTTCCCCATAATAAAGTTTAACGTAAGTTCGTCTCCAAAGGAGGAACCTTTGGTGACCAAAAGTTTATCCTTCCTTTTTCGCTTGGATTCTTCCCAAATTCCTACTATAGTTCATTCTATTTAAGTAATACTAATTGTGTGATGTTTATGGACCTAATTAACAAGTTACTTTCCGATAATAAAGTTTAACTTAAGTTCGTCTCCAAAGGTTCCACCTTTGGTGACCAAAAGTTTATCCTTCCTTTTTCGCTTGGATTCTTCACAAATTCCTACTATAGTTCATTCTATTTACGTAATACTCATTGTATGATGATTATTGACCTAATTAACAAGTTACTTTCCCAAAATAAAGTTTAAGTTAAGTTCGTCTCCAAAGGAGGAACCTTTGGTGACCAAAATTTTATCCATCCTTTTTCGCTTGGTTTCTTGCCAAATTCCTACTATAGTTCATTCTATTTATGTAATACTAATTGTATGATGATTATTGACCTAATTAACAAGTTACTTCCCGATAATAAAGTTTAACTTAAGTTCGTCTCCAAAGTAGGAACCTTTGGTGACCAAAATTTTATCCTACCTTTTTGGCTTGGTTTCTTCCCAAATTCCTACTATAGTTCATTCTATTTATGTAATACTCATTGTATGATGATTATGGACCTAATTAACAAGTTACTTCCCCATAATAAAGTTTAACGTAAGTTCGTTTCCAAAGGAGGAACCTTTGGTGACCAAAATTTTATCCTACCTTTTTGGCTTGGTTTCTTCCCAAATTCCTACTATAGTTCATTCTATTTATGTAATACTCATTGTATGATGATTATGGACCTAATTAACAAGTTACTTCCCCATAATAAAGTTTAAGTTAAGTTCGTCTCCAAAGGAGGAACCTTTGGTGACCAAAAGTTTATCCTTCCTTTTTCACTTGGATTCTTGCCAAATTCCTACTATAGTTCATTCTATTTATGTAATACTAATTGTATGATGATTATGGACCTAATTAACAAGTTACTTCCCGATAATAAAGTTTAACTTAAGTTCGTCTCCAAAGTAGGAACCTTTGGTGACCAAAATTTTATCCTACCTTTTTGGCTTGGTTTCTTCCCAAATTCATACTATAGTTCATTCTATTTATGTAATACTAATTGTATGATGATTATGGACCGAATTAAAAGGTTACTTCCCCATAATAAAGTTTAACGTAAGTTCGTCTCCAAAGGAGGAACCTTTGGTGACCAAAATTTTATCCTACCTTTTTGGCTTGGTTTCTTACCAAATTCCTACTATAGTTCATTCTATTTATGTAATACTCATTGTATGATGATTATGGACCTAATTAACAAGTTACTTCCCCATAAAAAAGTTTAAGTTAAGTTCGTCTCCAAAGGAGGAACCTTTGGTGACCAAAATTTTATCCTTCCTTTTTCGCTTGGTTTCTTGCCAAATTCCTACTATAGTTCCTTATATTTATGTAATACTCTTTGTGTGATGATTATGGACCTAATTAACAAGTTACTTCCCCATAATAAAGTTTAAGTTAAGTTCGTCTCCAAAGGAGGAACCTTTGGTGACCAAAAGTTTATCCTTTATTTTTCGCTTGGATTCTTGCCAAATTCCTACTATAGTTCATTCTATTTAAGTAATACTAATTCTGTGATGTTTATGGACCTAATTAACAAGTTACTTCCCCATAATAAAGTTTAACGTAAGTTCGTCTCCAAAGGAGGAACCTTTGGTGACCAAAAGTTTATCCTTCCTTTTTCGCTTGGATTCTTCCCAAATTCCTACTATAGTTCATTCTATTTAAGTAATACTAATTGTGTGATGTTTATGGACCTAATTAACAAGTTACTTTTCGATAATAAAGTTTAACTTAAGTTCGTCTCCAAAGGAGGAACCTTTGGTGACCAAAAGTTTATCCTTCCTCTTTCGCTTGGATTCTTCCCAAATTCCTACTATAGTTCATTCTATTTACGTAATACTCATTGTATGACGATTTTTGACCTAATTAACAAGTTACTTTCCCAAAATAAAGTTTAAGTTAAGTTCGTCTCCAAAGGAGGAACCTTTGGTGACCAAAATTTTATCCATCCTTTTTCGCTTGGTTTCTTGCCAAATTCCTACTATAGTTCATTCTATTTATGTAATACTAATTGTATGATGATTATTGACCTAATTAACAAGTTAGTTCCCGATAATAAAGTTTAACTTAAGTTCGTCTCCAAAGGAGGAACCTTTGATGACCAAAATTTTATCCATCCTTTTTCGCTTGGTTTCTTGCCAAATTCCTACTATAGTTCATTCTATTTATGTAATACTAATTGTATGATGATTATTGACCTAATTAACAAGTAAGTTCAGGATAATAAAGTTTAACTTAAGTTCGTCTCCAAAGTAGGAACCTTTGGTGACCAAAATTTTATCCTACCTTTTTGGCTTGGTTTCTTCCCAAATTCCTACTATAGTTCATTCTCTTTATGTAATACTCGTTGTATGATGATTATGGACCTAATTAACAAGTTACTTCCCCATAATAAAGTTTAACGTAAGTTCGTCTCCAAAGGAGGAACCTTTGGTGACCAAAATTTTATCCTACCTTTTTGGCTTGGTTTCTTCCCAAATTCCTACTATAGTTCATTCTATTTATGTAATACTCATTGTATGATGATTATGGACCTAATTAACAAGTTACTTCCCCATAATAAAGTTTAAGTTAAGTTCGTCTCCAAAGGAGGAACCTTTGGTGACCAAAAGTTTATCCTTCCTTTTTCGCTTGGTTTCTTGCCAAATTCCTACTATAGTTCCTTCTATTTATGTAATACTCTTTGTGTGATGATTATGGACCTAATTAACAAGTTACTTCCCCATAATAAAGTTTAAGTTAAGTTTGTCTCCAAAGGAGGAACCTTTGGTGACCAAAAGTTTATCCTTTATTTTTCGCTTGGATTCTTGCCAAATTCCTACTATAGTTCATTCTATTTAAGTAATACTAATTCTGTGATGTTTATGGACCTAATTAACAAGGTACTTCCCCATAATAAAGTTTAACGTAAGTTCGTCTCCAAAGGAGGAACCTTTGGTGACCAAAAGTTTATCCTTCCTTTTTCGCTTGGATTCTTCCCAAATTCCTACTATAGTTCATTCTATTTACGTAATACTCATTGTATGATGATTATTGACCTAATTAACAAGTTACTTTCCCAAAATAAAGTTTAAGTTAAGTTCGTCTCCAAAGGAGGAACCTTTGGTGACCAAAATTTTATCCATCCTTTTTCGCTTGGTTTCTTGCCAAATTCCTACTATAGTTCATTCTATTTATGTAATACTAATTGTATGATGATTATTGACCTAATTAACAAGTTAGTTCCCGATAATAAAGTTTAACTTAAGTTCGTCTCCAAAGGAGGAACCTTTGATGACCAAAATTTTATCCATCCTTTTTCGCTTGGTTTCTTGCCAAATTCCTACTATAGTTCATTCTATTTATGTAACACTAATTGTATGATGATTATTGACCTAATTAACAAGTTAGTTCAGGATAATAAAGTTTAACTTAAGTTCGTCTCCAAAGTAGGAACCTTTGGTGACCAAAATTTTATCCTACCTTTTTGGCTTGGTTTTCCCAAATTCCTACTATAGTTCATTCTCTTTATGTAATACTCGTTGTATGATGATTATGGACCTAATTAACAAGTTACTTCCCCATAATAAAGTTTAACGTAAGTTCGTCTCCAAAGGAGGAACCTTTGGTGACCAAAAGTTTATCCTTCCTTTTTCGCTTGGATTCTTCCCAAATTCCTACTATAGTTCATTCTATTTAAGTAATACTAATTGTGTGATGTTTATGGACCTAATTAACAAGTTACTTTCCGATAATAAAGTTTAACTTAAGTTCGTCTCCAAAGGAGGAACCTTTGGTGACCAAAAGTTTATCCTTCCTTTTTCGCTTGGATTCTTCCCAAATTCCTACTATAGTTCATTCTATTTACGTAATACTCATTGTATGATGATTATTGACCTAATTAACAAGTTACTTTCCCAAAATAAAGTTTAAGTTAAGTTCGTCTCCAAAGGAGGAACCTTTGGTGACCAAAATTTTATCCATCCTTTTTCGCTTGGTTTCTTGCCAAATTCCTACTATAGTTCATTCTATTTATGTAATACTAATTGTATGATGATTATTGACCTAATTAACAAGTTAGTTCCCGATAATAAAGTTTAACTTAAGTTCGTCTCCAAAGGAGGAACCTTTGATGACCAAAATTTTATCCATCCTTTTTCGCTTGGTTTCTTGCCAAATTCCTACTATAGTTCATTCTATTTATGTAATACTAATTGTATGATGATTATTGACCTAATTAACAAGTTAGTTCAGGATAATAAAGTTTAACTTAAGTTCGTCTCCAAAGTAGGAACCTTTGGTGACCAAAATTTTATCCTACCTTTTTGGCTTGGTTTCTTCCCAAATTCCTACTATAGTTCATTCTCTTTATGTAATACTCGTTGTATGATGATTATGGACCTAATTAACAAGTTACTTCCCCATAATAAAGTTTAACGTAAGTTCGTCTCCAAAGGAGGAACCTTTGGTGACCAAAATTTTATCCTACCTTTTTGGCTTGGTTTCTTCCCAAATTCCTACTATAGTTCATTCTATTTATGTAATACTCATTGTATGATGATTATGGACCTAATTAACAAGTTACTTCCCCATAATAAAGTTTAAGTTAAGTTCGTCTCCAAAGGAGGAACCTTTGGTGACCAAAATTTTATCCTTCCTTTTTCGCTTGGTTGCTTGCCAAATTCCTACTATAGTTCATTCTATTTATGTAATACTCATTGTGTGATGATTATGGACCTAATTAACAAGTTACTTCCCCAAAATAAAGTTTAAGTTAAGTTCGTCTCCAAAGGAGGAACCTTTGGTGACCAAAAGTTTATCCTTTATTTTTCGCTTGGATTCTTGCCAAATTCCTACCATAGTTCATTCTATTTAAGTAATACTAATTGTGTGATGTTTATGGACCTAATTAACAAGTTACTTTCCGATAATAATGTTTAACTTAAGTTCGTCTCCAAAGTAGGAACCTTTGGTGACCAAAAGTTTATCCTTCCTTTTTCGCTTGGATTCTTCCCAAATTCCTACTATAGTTCATTCTATTTACGTAATACTCATTGTATGATAATCATTGACCTAATTACCAAGTTACTTTCCCAAAATAAAGTTTAAGTTAAGTTCGTCTCCAAAGGAAGAACCTTTGGTGACCAAAATTTTATCCTTCCTTTTTCGCTTGGTTTCTTGCCAAATTCCTACTATAGTTCATTCTATTTAAGTAATACTCATTGTGTGATGATTATGGACGTAATTAACAAGTTACTTCCCCATAATAAAGTTTAAGTTAAGTTCGTCTCCAAAGGAGGAACCTTTGGTGACCAAAAGTTTATCCTTCCTTTTTCGCTTGGATTCTTGCCAAATTCCTACTATAGTTCATTCTATTTATGTAATACTAATTGTATGATGATTATTGACCTAATTAACAAGTTACTTCCCGATAATAAAGTTTAACTTAAGTTCGTCTCCAAAGTAGGAACCTTTGGTGACCAAAATTTTATCCTACCTTTTTGGCTTGGTTTCTTCCCAAATTCCTACTATATTTCATTCTATTTATGTAATACTCATTGTATGATGATTATGGACCTAATTAACAAGTTACTTCCCCATAATAAAGTTTAACGTAAGTTCGTCTCCAAAGGAGGAACCTTTGGTGACCAAAATTTTATCCTACCTTTTTGGCTTGGTTTCTTCCCAAATTCCTACTATAGTTCATTCTATTTATGTAATACTCATTGTATGATGATTATGGACCTAATTAACAAGTTACTTCCCCATAATAAAGTTTAAGTTAAGTTCGTCTCCAAAGGAGGAACCTTTGGTGACCAAAAGTTTATCCTTCCTTTTTCACTTGGATTCTTGCCAAATTCCTACTATAGTTCATTCTATTTATGTAATACTAATTGTATGATGATTATGGACCTAATTAACAAGTTACTTCCCGATAATAAAGTTTACCTTAAGTTCGTCTCCAAAGTAGGAACCTTTGGTGACCAAAATTTTATCCTACCTTTTTGGCTTGGTTTCTTCCCAAATTCCTACTATAGTTCATTCTATTTATGTAATACTAATTGTATGATGATTATGGACCGAATTAAAAGGTTACTTCCCCATAATAAAGTTTAACGTAAGTTCGTCTCCAAAGGAGGAACCTTTGGTGACAAAAATTTTATCCTACCTTTTTGGCTTGGTTTCTTACCAAATTCCTACTATAGTTCATTCTATTTATGTAATACTCATTGTATGATGATTATGGACCTAATTAACAAGTTACTTCCCCATAAAAAAGTTTAAGTTAAGTTCGTCTCCAAAGGAGGAACCTTTGGTGACCAAAATTTTATCCTTCCTTTTTCGCTTGGTTTCTTGCCAAATTCCTACTATAGTTCCTTCTATTTATGTAATACTCTTTGTGTGATGATTATGGACCTAATTAACAAGTTACTTCCCCATAATAAAGTTTAAGTTAAGTTCGTCTCCAAAGGAGGAACCTTTGGTGACCAAAAGTTTATCCTTTATTTTTCGCTTGGATTCTTGCCAAATTCCTACTATAGTTCATTCTATTTAAGTAATACTAATTCTGTGATGTTTATGGACCTAATTAACAAGTTACTTCCCCATAATAAAGTTTAACTTAAGTTCGTCTCCAAAGGAGGAACCTTTGGTGACCAAAAGTTTATCCTTCCTTTTTCACTTGGATTCTTCCCAAATTCCTACTATAGTTCATTCTATTTAAGTAATACTAATTGTGTGATGTTTATGGACCTAATTAACAAGTTACTTTTCGATAATAAAGTTTAACTTAAGTTCGTCTCCAAAGGAGGAACCTTTGGTGACCAAAAGTTTATCCTTCCTTTTTCGCTTGGATTCTTCCCAAATTCCTACTATAGTTCATTCTATTTACGTAATACTCATTGTATGATGATTATTGACCTAATTAACAAGTTACTTTCCCAAAATAAAGTTTAAGTTAAGTTCGTCTCCAAAGGAGGAACCTTTGGTGACCAAAATTTTATCCATCCTTTTTCGCTTGGTTTCTTGCCAAATTCCTACTATAGTTCATTCTATTTATGTAATACTAATTGTATGATGATTATTGACCTAATTAACAAGTTAGTTCCCGATAATAAAGTTTAACTTAAGTTCGTCTCCAAAGGAGGAACCTTTGATGACCAAAATTTTATCCATCCTTTTTCGCTTGGTTTCTTGCCAAATTCCTACTATAGTTCATTCTATTTATGTAATACTAATTGTATGATGATTATTTACCTAATTAACACGTTAGTTCAGGATAATAAAGTTTAACTTAAGTTCGTCTCCAAAGTAGGAACCTTTGGTGACCAAAATTTTATCCTACCTTTTTGGCTTGGTTTCTTCCCAAATTCCTACTATAGTTCATTCTCTTTATGTAATACTCGTTGTATGATGATTATGGACCTAATTAACAAGTTACTTCCCCATAATAAAGTTTAACGTAAGTTCGTCTCCAAAGGAGGAACCTTTGGTGACCAAAATTTTATCCTACCTTTTTGGCTTGGTTTCTTCCCAAATTCCTACTATAGTTCATTCTATTTATGTAATACTCATTGTATGATGATTATGGACCTAATTAACAAGTTACTTCCCCATAATAAAGTTTAAGTTAAGTTCGTCTCCAAAGGAGGAACCTTTGGTGACCAAAATTTTATCCTTCCTTTTTCGCTTGGTTGCTTGCCAAATTCCTACTATAGTTCATTCTATTTATGTAATACTCATTGTGTGATGATTATGGACCTAATTAACAAGTTACTTCCCCAAAATAAAGTTTAAGTTAAGTTCGTCTCCAAAGGAGGAACCTTTGGTGACCAAAAGTTTATCCTTTATTTTTCGCTTGGATTCTTGCCAAATTCCTACCATAGTTCATTCTATTTAAGTAATACTAATTGTGTGATGTTTATGGACCTAATTAACAAGTTACTTTCCGATAATAAAGTTTAACTTAAGTTCGTCTCCAAAGTAGGAACCTTTGGTGACCAAAAGTTTATCCTTCCTTTTTCGCTTGGATTCTTCCCAAATTCCTACTATAGTTCATTCTATTTACGTAATACTCATTGTATGATAATCATTGACCTAATTACCAAGTTACTTTCCCAAAATAAAGTTTAAGTTAAGTTCGTCTCCAAAGGAGGAACCTTTGGTGACCAAAATTTTATCCTTCCTTTTTCGCTTGGTTTCTTGCCAAATTCCTACTATAGTTCATTCTATTTAAGTAATACTCATTGTGTGATGATTATGGACCTAATTAACAAGTTACTTCCCCATAATAAAGTTTAAGTTAAGTTCGTCTCCAAAGGAGGAACCTTTGGTGACCAAAAGTTTATCCTTCCTTTTTCGCTTGGATTCTTGCCAAATTCCTACTATAGTTCATTCTATTTATGTAATACTCATTGTATGATGATTATGGACCTAATTAACAAGTTACTTCCCCATAATAAAGTTTAACGTAAGTTCGTCTCCAAAGGAGGAACCTTTGGTGACCAAAATTTTATCCTACCTTTTTGGCTTGGTTTCTTCCCAAATTCCTACTATAGTTCATTCTATTTATGTAATACTCATTGTATGATGATTATGGACCTAATTAACAAGTTACTTCCCCATAATAAAGTTTAAGTTAAGTTCGTCTCCAAAGGAGGAACCTTTGGTGACCAAAAGTTTATCCTTCCTTTTTCACTTGGATTCTTGCCAAATTCCTACTATAGTTCATTCTATTTATGTAATACTAATTGTATGATGATTATGGACCTAATTAACAAGTTACTTCCCGATAATAAAGTTTAACTTAAGTTCGTCTCCAAAGTAGGAACCTTTGGTGACCAAAATTTTATCCTACCTTTTTGGCTTGGTTTCTTCCCAAATTCCTACTATAGTTCATTCTATTTATGTAATACTAATTGTATGATGATTATGGACCGAATTAAAAGGTTACTTCCCCATAATAAAGTTTAACGTAAGTTCGTCTCCAAAGGAGGAACCTTTGGTGACAAAAATTTTATCCTACCTTTTTGGCTTGGTTTCTTACCAAATTCCTACTATAGTTCATTCTATTTATGTAATACTCATTGTATGATGATTATGGACCTAATTAACAAGTTACTTCCCCATAAAAAAGTTTAAGTTAAGTTCGTCTCCAAAGGAGGAACCTTTGGTGACCAAAATTTTATCCTTCCTTTTTCGCTTGGTTTCTTGCCAAATTCCTACTATAGTTCCTTCTATTTATGTAATACTCTTTGTGTGATGATTATGGACCTAATTAACAAGTTACTTCCCCATAATAAAGTTTAAGTTAAGTTCGTCTCCAAAGGAGGAACCTTTGGTGACCAAAAGTTTATCCTTTATTTTTCGCTTGGATTCTTGCCAAATTCCTACTATAGTTCATTCTATTTAAGTAATACTAATTCTGTGATGTTTATGGACCTAATTAACAAGTTACTTCCCCATAATAAAGTTTAACTTAAGTTCGTCTCCAAAGGAGGAACCTTTGGTGACCAAAAGTTTATCCTTCCTTTTTCGCTTGGATTCTTCCCAAATTCCTACTATAGTTCATTCTATTTAAGTAATACTAATTGTGTGATGTTTATGGACCTAATTAACAAGTTACTTTCCGATAATAAAGTTTAACTTAAGTTCGTCTCCAAAGGAGGAACCTTTGGTGACCAAAAGTTTATCCTTCCTTTTTCGCTTGGATTCTTCCCAAATTCCTACTATAGTTCATTCTATTTACGTAATACTCATTGTATGATGATTATTGACCTAATTAACAAGTTACTTTCCCAAAATAAAGTTTAAGTTAAGTTCGTCTCCAAAGGAGGAACCTTTGGTGACCAAAATTTTATCCATCCTTTTTCGCTTGGTTTCTTGCCAAATTCCTACTATAGTTCATTCTATTTATGTAATACTAATTGTATGATGATTATTGACCTAATTAACAAGTTAGTTCCCGATAATAAAGTTTAACTTAAGTTCGTCTCCAAAGGAGGAACCTTTGATGACCAAAATTTTATCCATCCTTTTTCGCTTGGTTTCTTGCCAAATTCCTACTATAGTTCATTCTATTTATGTAATACTAATTGTATGATGATTATTGACCTAATTAACAAGTTAGTTCAGGATAATAAAGTTTAACTTAAGTTCGTCTCCAAAGTAGGAACCTTTGGTGACCAAAATTTTATCCTACCTTTTTGGCTTGGTTTCTTCCCAAATTCCTACTATAGTTCATTCTCTTTATGTAATACTCGTTGTATGATGATTATGGACCTAATTAACAAGTTACTTCCCCATAATAAAGTTTAACGTAAGTTCGTCTCCAAAGGAGGAACCTTTGGTGACCAAAATTTTATCCTACCTTTTTGGCTTGGTTTCTTCCCAAATTCTTACTATAGTTCATTCTATTTATGTAATACTCATTGTATGATGATTATGGACCTAATTAACAAGTTACTTCCCCATAATAAAGTTTAAGTTAAGTTCGTCTCCAAAGGAGGAACCTTTGGTGACCAAAATTTTATCCTTCCTTTTTCGCTTGGTTGCTTGCCAAATTCCTACTATAGTTCATTCTATTTATGTAATACTCATTGTGTGATGATTATGGACCTAATTAACAAGTTACTTCCCCAAAATAAAGTTTAAGTTAAGTTCGTCTCCAAAGGAGGAACCTTTGGTGACCAAAAGTTTATCCTTTATTTTTCGCTTGGATTCTTGCCAAATTCCTACTATAGTTCATTCTATTTAAGTAATACTAATTGTGTGATGTTTATGGACCTAATTAACAAGTTACTTTCCGATAATAAAGTTTAACTTAAGTTCGTTTCCAAAGTAGGAACCTTTGGTGACCAAAAGTTTATCCTTCCTTTTTCGCTTGGATTCTTCCCAAATTCCTACTATAGTTCATTCTATTTACGTAATACTCATTGTATGATAATCATTGACCTAATTACCAAGTTACTTTCCCAAAATAAAGTTTAAGTTAAGTTCGTCTCCAAAGGAGGAACCTTTGGTGACCAAAATTTTATCCTTCCTTTTTCGCTTGGTTTCTTGCCAAATTCCTACTATAGTTCCTTCTATTTATGTAATACTCTTTGTGTGATGATTATGGACCTAATTAACAAGTTACTTCCCCATAATAAAGTTTAAGTTAAGTTCGTCTCCAAGGGAGGAACCTTTGGTGACCAAAAGTTTATCCTTTATTTTTCGCTTGGATTCTTGCCAAATTCCTACTATAGTTCATTCTATTTAAGTAATACTAATTCTGTGATGTTTATGGACCTAATTAACAAGTTACTTCCCCATAATAAAGTTTAACTTAAGTTCGTCTCCAAAGGAGGAACCTTTGGTGACCAAAAGTTTATCCTTCCTTTTTCGCTTGGATTCTTCCCAAATTCCTACTATAGTTCATTCTATTTAAGTAATACTAATTGTGTGATGTTTATGGACCTAATTAACAAGTTACTTTCCGATAATAAAGTTTAACTTAAGTTCGTCTCCAAAGGAGGAACCTTTGGTGACCAAAAGTTTATCCTTCCTTTTTCGCTTGGATTCTTCCCAAATTCCTACTATAGTTCATTCTATTTACGTAATACTCATTGTATGATGATTATTGACCTAATTAACAAGTTACTTTCCCAAAATAAAGTTTAAGTTAAGTTCGTCTCCAAAGGAGGAACCTTTGGTGACCAAAATTTTATCCATCCTTTTTCGCTTGGTTTCTTGCCAAATTCCTACTATAGTTCATTCTATTTATGTAATACTAATTGTATGATGATTATTGACCTAATTAACAAGTTAGTTCCCGATAATAAAGTTTAACTTAAGTTCGTCTCCAAAGGAGGAACCTTTGATGACCAAAATTTTATCCATCCTTTTTCGCTTGGTTTCTTGCCAAATTCCTACTATAGTTCATTCTATTTATGTAATACTAATTGTATGATGATTATTGACCTAATTAACAAGTTAGTTCAGGATAATAAAGTTTAACTTAAGTTCGTCTCCAAAGTAGGAACCTTTGGTGACCAAAATTTTATCCTACCTTTTTGGCTTGGTTTCTTCCCAAATTCCTACTATAGTTCATTCTCTTTATGTAATACTCGTTGTATGATGATTATGGACCTAATTAACAAGTTACTTCCCCATAATAAAGTTTAACGTAAGTTCGTCTCCAAAGGAGGAACCTTTGGTGACCAAAATTTTATCCTACCTTTTTGGCTTGGTTTCTTCCCAAATTCTTACTATAGTTCATTCTATTTATGTAATACTCATTGTATGATGATTATGGACCTAATTAACAAGTTACTTCCCCATAATAAAGTTTAAGTTAAGTTCGTCTCCAAAGGAGGAACCTTTGGTGACCAAAATTTTATCCTTCCTTTTTCGCTTGGTTGCTTGCCAAATTCCTACTATAGTTCATTCTATTTATGTAATACTCATTGTGTGATGATTATGGACCTAATTAACAAGTTACTTCCCCAAAATAAAGTTTAAGTTAAGTTCGTCTCCAAAGGAGGAACCTTTGGTGACCAAAAGTTTATCCTTTATTTTTCGCTTGGATTCTTGCCAAATTCCTACTATAGTTCATTCTATTTAAGTAATACTAATTGTGTGATGTTTATGGACCTAATTAACAAGTTACTTTCCGATAATAAAGTTTAACTTAAGTTCGTTTCCAAAGTAGGAACCTTTGGTGACCAAAAGTTTATCCTTCCTTTTTCGCTTGGATTCTTCCCAAATTCCTACTATAGTTCATTCTATTTACGTAATACTCATTGTATGATAATCATTGACCTAATTACCAAGTTACTTTCCCAAAATAAAGTTTAAGTTAAGTTCGTCTCCAAAGGAGGAACCTTTGGTGACCAAAATTTTATCCTTCCTTTTTCGCTTGGTTTCTTGCCAAATTCCTACTATAGTTCCTTCTATTTATGTAATACTCTTTGTGTGATGATTATGGACCTAATTAACAAGTTACTTCCCCATAATAAAGTTTAAGTTAAGTTCGTCTCCAAAGGAGGAACCTTTGGTGACCAAAAGTTTATCCTTTATTTTTCGCTTGGATTCTTGCCAAATTCCTACTATAGTTCATTCTATTTAAGTAATACTAATTCTGTGATGTTTATGGACCTAATTAACAAGTTACTTCCCCATAATAAAGTTTAACTTAAGTTCGTCTCCAAAGGAGGAACCTTTGGTGACCAAAAGTTTATCCTTCCTTTTTCGCTTGGATTCTTCCCAAATTCCTACTATAGTTCATTCTATTTAAGTAATACTAATTGTGTGATGTTTATGGACCTAATTAACAAGTTACTTTCCGATAATAAAGTTTAACTTAAGTTCGTCTCCAAAGGAGGAACCTTTGGTGACCAAAAGTTTATCCTTCCTTTTTCGCTTGGATTCTTCCCAAATTCCTACTATAGTTCATTCTATTTACGTAATACTCATTGTATGATGATTATTGACCTAATTAACAAGTTACTTTCCCAAAATAAAGTTTAAGTTAAGTTCGTCTCCAAAGGAGGAACCTTTGGTGACCAAAATTTTATCCATCCTTTTTCGCTTGGTTTCTTGCCAAATTCCTACTATAGTTCATTCTATTTATGTAATACTAATTGTATGATGATTATTGACCTAATTAACAAGTTAGTTCCCGATAATAAAGTTTAACTTAAGTTCGTCTCCAAAGGAGGAACCTTTGATGACCAAAATTTTATCCATCCTTTTTCGCTTGGTTTCTTGCCAAATTCCTACTATAGTTCATTCTATTTATGTAATACTAATTGTATGATGATTATTGACCTAATTAACAAGTTAGTTCAGGATAATAAAGTTTAACTTAAGTTCGTCTCCAAAGTAGGAACCTTTGGTGACCAAAATTTTATCCTACCTTTTTGGCTTGGTTTCTTCCCAAATTCCTACTATAGTTCATTCTCTTTATGTAATACTCGTTGTATGATGATTATGGACCTAATTAACAAGTTACTTCCCCATAATAAAGTTTAACGTAAGTTCGTCTCCAAAGGAGGAACCTTTGGTGACCAAAATTTTATCCTACCTTTTTGGCTTGGTTTCTTCCCAAATTCTTACTATAGTTCATTCTATTTATGTAATACTCATTGTATGATGATTATGGACCTAATTAACAAGTTACTTCCCCATAATAAAGTTTAAGTTAAGTTCGTCTCCAAAGGAGGAACCTTTGGTGACCAAAATTTTATCCTTCCTTTTTCGCTTGGTTGCTTGCCAAATTCCTACTATAGTTCATTCTATTTATGTAATACTCATTGTGTGATGATTATGGACCTAATTAACAAGTTACTTCCCCAAAATAAAGTTTAAGTTAAGTTCGTCTCCAAAGGAGGAACCTTTGGTGACCAAAAGTTTATCCTTTATTTTTCGCTTGGATTCTTGCCAAATTCCTACTATAGTTCATTCTATTTAAGTAATACTAATTGTGTGATGTTTATGGACCTAATTAACAAGTTACTTTCCGATAATAAAGTTTAACTTAAGTTCGTTTCCAAAGTAGGAACCTTTGGTGACCAAAAGTTTATCCTTCCTTTTTCGCTTGGATTCTTCCCAAATTCCTACTATAGTTCATTCTATTTACGTAATACTCATTGTATGATAATCATTGACCTAATTACCAAGTTACTTTCCCAAAATAAAGTTTAAGTTAAGTTCGTCTCCAAAGGAGGAACCTTTGGTGACCAAAATTTTATCCTTCCTTTTTCGCTTGGTTTCTTGCCAAATTCCTACTATAGTTCCTTCTATTTATGTAATACTCTTTGTGTGATGATTATGGACCTAATTAACAAGTTACTTCCCCATAATAAAGTTTAAGTTAAGTTCGTCTCCAAAGGAGGAACCTTTGGTGACCAAAAGTTTATCCTTTATTTTTCGCTTGGATTCTTGCCAAATTCCTACTATAGTTCATTCTATTTAAGTAATACTAATTCTGTGATGTTTATGGACCTAATTAACAAGTTACTTCCCCATAATAAAGTTTAACTTAAGTTCGTCTCCAAAGGAGGAACCTTTGGTGACCAAAAGTTTATCCTTCCTTTTTCGCTTGGATTCTTCCCAAATTCCTACTATAGTTCATTCTATTTAAGTAATACTAATTGTGTGATGTTTATGGACCTAATTAACAAGTTACTTTCCGATAATAAAGTTTAACTTAAGTTCGTCTCCAAAGGAGGAACCTTTGGTGACCAAAAGTTTATCCTTCCTTTTTCGCTTGGATTCTTCCCAAATTCCTACTATAGTTCATTCTATTTACGTAATACTCATTGTATGATGATTATTGACCTAATTAACAAGTTACTTTCCCAAAATAAAGTTTAAGTTAAGTTCGTCTCCAAAGGAGGAACCTTTGGTGACCAAAATTTTATCCATCCTTTTTCGCTTGGTTTCTTGCCAAATTCCTACTATAGTTCATTCTATTTATGTAATACTAATTGTATGATGATTATTGACCTAATTAACAAGTTAGTTCCCGATAATAAAGTTTAACTTAAGTTCGTCTCCAAAGGAGGAACCTTTGATGACCAAAATTTTATCCATCCTTTTTCGCTTGGTTTCTTGCCAAATTCCTACTATAGTTCATTCTATTTATGTAATACTAATTGTATGATGATTATTGACCTAATTAACAAGTTAGTTCAGGATAATAAAGTTTAACTTAAGTTCGTCTCCAAAGTAGGAACCTTTGGTGACCAAAATTTTATCCTACCTTTTTGGCTTGGTTTCTTCCCAAATTCCTACTATAGTTCATTCTCTTTATGTAATACTCGTTGTATGATGATTATGGACCTAATTAACAAGTTACTTCCCCATAATAAAGTTTAACGTAAGTTCGTCTCCAAAGGAGGAACCTTTGGTGACCAAAATTTTATCCTACCTTTTTGGCTTGGTTTCTTCCCAAATTCCTACTATAGTTCATTCTATTTATGTAATACTCATTGTATGATGATTATGGACCTAATTAACAAGTTACTTCCCCATAATAAAGTTTAAGTTAAGTTCGTCTCCAAAGGAGGAACCTTTGGTGACCAAAATTTTATCCTTCCTTTTTCGCTTGGTTGCTTGCCAAATTCCTACTATAGTTCATTCTATTTATGTAATACTCATTGTGTGATGATTATGGACCTAATTAACAAGTTACTTCCCCAAAATAAAGTTTAAGTTAAGTTCGTCTCCAAAGGAGGAACCTTTGGTGACCAAAAGTTTATCCTTTATTTTTCGCTTGGATTCTTGCCAAATTCCTACTATAGTTCATTCTATTTAAGTAATACTAATTGTGTGATGTTTATGGACCTAATTAACAAGTTACTTTCCGATAATAAAGTTTAACTTAAGTTCGTCTCCAAAGTAGGAACCTTTGGTGACCAAAAGTTTATCCTTCCTTTTTCGCTTGGATTCTTCCCAAATTCCTACTATAGTTCATTCTATTTACGTAATACTCATTGTATGATAATCATTGACCTAATTACCAAGTTACTTTCCCAAAATAAAGTTTAAGTTAAGTTCGTCTCCAAAGGAGGAACCTTTGGTGACCAAAATTTTATCCTTCCTTTTTCGCTTGGTTTCTTGCCAAATTCCTACTATAGTTCATTCTATTTATGTAATACTAATTGTATGATGATTATTGACCTAATTAACAAGTTACTTCCCGATAATAAAGTTTAACTTAAGTTCGTCTCCAAAGTAGGAACCTTTGGTGACCAAAATTTTATCCTACCTTTTTGGCTTGGTTTCTTCCCAAATTCCTACTATAGTTCATTCTATTTATGTAATACTCATTGTATGATGATTATGGACCTAATTAACAAGTTACTTCCCCATAATAAAGTTTAAGTTAAGTTCGTCTCCAAAGGAGGAACCTTTGGTGACCAAAAGTTTATCCTTCCTTTTTCGCTTGGATTCTTGCCAAATTCCTACTATAGTTCATTCTATTTATGTAATACTAATTGTATGATGATTATTGACCTAATTAACAAGTTACTTCCCGATAATAAAGTTTAACTTAAGTTCGTCTCCAAAGGAGGAACCTTTGATGACCAAAATTTTATCCATCCTTTTTCGCTTGGTTTCTTGCCAAATTCCTACTATAGTTCATTCTATTTATGTAATACTAATTGTATGATGATTATTGACCTAATTAACAAGTTAGTTCAGGATAATAAAGTTTAACTTAAGTTCGTCTCCAAAGTAGGAACCTTTGGTGACCAAAATTTTATCCTACCTTTTTGGCTTGGTTTCTTCCCAAATTCCTACTATAGTTCATTCTCTTTATGTAATACTCGTTGTATGATGATTATGGACCTAATTAACAAGTTACTTCCCCATAATAAAGTTTAACGTAAGTTCGTCTCCAAAGGAGGAACCTTTGGTGACCAAAATTTTATCCTACCTTTTTGGCTTGGTTTCTTCCCAAATTCTTACTATAGTTCATTCTATTTATGTAATACTCATTGTATGATGATTATGGACCTAATTAACAAGTTACTTCCCCATAATAAAGTTTAATAAGTTAAGTTCGTCTCCAAAGGAGGAACCTTTGGTGACCAAAATTTTATCCTTCCTTTTTCGCTTGGTTGCTTGCCAAATTCCTACTATAGTTCATTCTATTTATGTAATACTCATTGTGTGATGATTATGGACCTAATTAACAAGTTACTTCCCCAAAATAAAGTTTAAGTTAAGTTCGTCTCCAAAGGAGGAACCTTTGGTGACCAAAAGTTTATCCTTTATTTTTCGCTTGGATTCTTGCCAAATTCCTACTATAGTTCATTCTATTTAAGTAATACTAATTGTGTGATGTTTATGGACCTAATTAACAAGTTACTTTCCGATAATAAAGTTTAACTTATGTTCGTCTCCAAAGTAGGAACCTTTGGTGACCAAAAGTTTATCCTTCCTTTTTCGCTTGGATTCTTCCCAAATTCCTACTATAGTTCATTCTATTTACGTAATACTCATTGTATGATAATCATTGACCTAATTACCAAGTTACTTTCCCAAAATAAAGTTTAAGTTAAGTTCGTCTCCAAAGGAGGAACCTTTGGTGACCAAAATTTTATCCTTCCTTTTTCGCTTGGTTTCTTGCCAAATTCCTACTATAGTTCCTTCTATTTATGTAATACTCTTTGTGTGATGATTATGGACCTAATTAACAAGTTACTTCCCCATAATAAAGTTTAAGTTAAGTTCGTCTCCAAAGGAGGAACCTTTGGTGACCAAAAGTTTATCCTTTATTTTTCGCTTGGATTCTTGCCAAATTCCTACTATAGTTCATTCTATTTAAGTAATACTAATTCTGTGATGTTTATGGACCTAATTAACAAGTTACTTCCCCATAATAAAGTTTAACTTAAGTTCGTCTCCAAAGGAGGAACCTTTGGTGACCAAAAGTTTATCCTTCCTTTTTCGCTTGGATTCTTCCCAAATTCCTACTATAGTTCATTCTATTTAAGTAATACTAATTGTGTGATGTTTATGGACCTAATTAACAAGTTACTTTCCGATAATAAAGTTTAACTTAAGTTCGTCTCCAAAGGAGGAACCTTTGGTGACCAAAAGTTTATCCTTCCTTTTTCGCTTGGATTCTTCCCAAATTCCTACTATAGTTCATTCTATTTACGTAATACTCATTGTATGATGATTATTGACCTAATTAACAAGTTACTTTCCCAAAATAAAGTTTAAGTTAAGTTCGTCTCCAAAGGAGGAACCTTCGGTGACCAAAATTTTATCCATCCTTTTTCGCTTGGTTTCTTGCCAAATTCCTACTATAGTTCATTCTATTTATGTAATACTAATTGTATGATGATTATTGACCTAATTAACAAGTTAGTTCCCGATAATAAAGTTTAACTTAAGTTCGTCTCCAAAGGAGGAACCTTTGATGACCAAAATTTTATCCATCCTTTTTCGCTTGGTTTCTTGCCAAATTCCTACTATAGTTCATTCTATTTATGTAATACTAATTGTATGATGATTATTGACCTAATTAACAAGTTAGTTCAGGATAATAAAGTTTAACTTAAGTTCGTCTCCAAAGTAGGAACCTTTGGTGACCAAAATTTTATCCTACCTTTTTGGCTTGGTTTCTTCCCAAATTCCTACTATAGTTCATTCTCTTTATGTAATACTCGTTGTATGATGATTATGGACCTAATTAACAAGTTACTTCCCCATAATAAAGTTTAACGTAAGTTCGTCTCCAAAGGAGGAACCTTTGGTGACCAAAATTTTATCCTACCTTTTTGGCTTGGTTTCTTCCCAAATTCCTACTATAGTTCATTCTATTTATGTAATACTCATTGTATGATGATTATGGACCTAATTAACAAGTTACTTCCCCATAATAAAGTTTAAGTTAAGTTCGTCTCCAAAGGAGGAACCTTTGGTGACCAAAATTTTATCCTTCCTTTTTCGCTTGGTTGCTTGCCAAATTCCTACTATAGTTCATTCTATTTATGTAATACTCATTGTGTGATGATTATGGACCTAATTAACAAGTTACTTCCCCAAAATAAAGTTTAAGTTAAGTTCGTCTCCAAAGGAGGAACCTTTGGTGACCAAAAGTTTATCCTTTATTTTTCGCTTGGATTCTTGCCAAATTCCTACTATAGTTCATTCTATTTAAGTAATACTAATTGTGTGATGTTTATGGACCTAATTAACAAGTTACTTTCCGATAATAAAGTTTAACTTAAGTTCGTCTCCAAAGTAGGAACCTTTGGTGACCAAAAGTTTATCCTTCCTTTTTCGCTTGGATTCTTCCCAAATTCCTACTATAGTTCATTCTATTTACGTAATACTCATTGTATGATAATCATTGACCTAATTACCAAGTTACTTTCCCAAAATAAAGTTTAAGTTAAGTTCGTCTCCAAAGGAGGAACCTTTGGTTACCAAAATTTTATCCTTCCTTTTTCGCTTGGTTTCTTGCCAAATTCCTACTATAGTTCCTTCTATTTATGTAATACTCTTTGTGTGATGATTATGGACCTAATTAACAAGTTACTTCCCCATAATAAAGTTTAAGTTAAGTTCGTCTCCAAAGGAGGAACCTTTGGTGACCAAAAGTTTATCCTTTATTTTTCGCTTGGATTCTTGCCAAATTCCTACTATAGTTCATTCTATTTAAGTAATACTAATTCTGTGATGTTTATGGACCTAATTAACAAGTTACTTCCCCATAATAAAGTTTAACTTAAGTTCGTCTCCAAAGGAGGAACCTTTGGTGACCAAAAGTTTATCCTTCCTTTTTCGCTTGGATTCTTCCCAAATTCCTACTATAGTTCATTCTATTTAAGTAATACTAATTGTGTGATGTTTATGGACCTAATTAACAAGTTACTTTCCGATAATAAAGTTTAACTTAAGTTCGTCTCCAAAGGAGGAACCTTTGGTGACCAAAAGTTTATCCTTCCTTTTTCGCTTGGATTCTTCCCAAATTCCTACTATAGTTCATTCTATTTACGTAATACTCATTGTATGATGATTATTGACCTAATTAACAAGTTACTTTCCCAAAATAAAGTTTAAGTTAAGTTCGTCTCCAAAGGAGGAACCTTTGGTGACCAAAATTTTATCCATCCTTTTTCGCTTGGTTTCTTGCCAAATTCCTACTATAGTTCATTCTATTTATGTAATACTAATTGTATGATGATTATTGACCTAATTAACAAGTTAGTTCCCGATAATAAAGTTTAACTTAAGTTCGTCTCCAAAGGAGGAACCTTTGATGACCAAAATTTTATCCATCCTTTTTCGCTTGGTTTCTTGCCAAATTCCTACTATAGTTCATTCTATTTATGTAATACTAATTGTATGATGATTATTGACCTAATTAACAAGTTAGTTCAGGATAATAAAGTTTAACTTAAGTTCGTCTCCAAAGTAGGAACCTTTGGTGACCAAAATTTTATCCTACCTTTTTGGCTTGGTTTCTTCCCAAATTCCTACTATAGTTCATTCTCTTTATGTAATACTCGTTGTATGATGATTATGGACCTAATTAACAAGTTACTTCCCCATAATAAAGTTTAACGTAAGTTCGTCTCCAAAGGAGGAACCTTTGGTGACCAAAATTTTATCCTACCTTTTTGGCTTGGTTTCTTCCCAAATTCCTACTATAGTTCATTCTATTTATGTAATACTCATTGTATGATGATTATGGACCTAATTAACAAGTTACTTCCCCATAATAAAGTTTAAGTTAAGTTCGTCTCCAAAGGAGGAACCTTTGGTGACCAAAATTTTATCCTTCCTTTTTCGCTTGGTTGCTTGCCAAATTCCTACTATAGTTCATTCTATTTATGTAATACTCATTGTGTGATGATTATGGACCTAATTAACAAGTTACTTCCCCAAAATAAAGTTTAAGTTAAGTTCGTCTCCAAAGGAGGAACCTTTGGTGACCAAAAGTTTATCCTTTATTTTTCGCTTGGATTCTTGCCAAATTCCTACTATAGTTCATTCTATTTAAGTAATACTAATTGTGTGATGTTTATGGACCTAATTAACAAGTTACTTTCCGATAATAAAGTTTAACTTAAGTTCGTCTCCAAAGTAGGAACCTTTGGTGACCAAAAGTTTATCCTTCCTTTTTCGCTTGGATTCTTCCCAAATTCCTACTATAGTTCATTCTATTTACGTAATACTCATTGTATGATAATCATTGACCTAATTACCAAGTTACTTTCCCAAAATAAAGTTTAAGTTAAGTTCGTCTCCAAAGGAGGAACCTTTGGTGACCAAAATTTTATCCTTCCTTTTTCGCTTGGTTTCTTGCCAAATTCCTACTATAGTTCATTCTATTTAAGTAATACTCATTGTGTGATGATTATGGACCTAATTAACAAGTTACTTCCCCATAATAAAGTTTAAGTTAAGTTCGTCTCCAAAGGAGGAACCTTTGGTGACCAAAAGTTTATCCTTCCTTTTTCGCTTGGATTCTTGCCAAATTCCTACTATAGTTCATTCTATTTATGTAATACTAATTGTATGATGATTATTGACCTAATTAACAAGTTACTTCCCGATAATAAAGTTTAACTTAAGTTCGTCTCCAAAGTAGGAACCTTTGGTGACCAAAATTTTATCCTACCTTTTTGGCTTGGTTTCTTCCCAAATTCCTACTATAGTTCATTCTATTTATGTAATACTCATTGTATGATGATTATGGACCTAATTAACAAGTTACTTCCCCATAATAAAGTTTAAGTTAAGTTCGTCTCCAAAGGAGGAACCTTTGGTGACCAAAAGTTTATCCTTCCTTTTTCGCTTGGATTCTTGCCAAATTCCTACTATAGTTCATTCTATTTATGTAATACTAATTGTATGATGATTATTGACCTAATTAACAAGTTACTTCCCGATAATAAAGTTTAACTTAAGTTCGTCTCCAAAGGAGGAACCTTTGATGACCAAAATTTTATCCATCCTTTTTCGCTTGGTTTCTTGCCAAATTCCTACTATAGTTCATTCTATTTATGTAATACTAATTGTATGATGATTATTGACCTAATTAACAAGTTAGTTCAGGATAATAAAGTTTAACTTAAGTTCGTCTCCAAAGTAGGAACCTTTGGTGACCAAAATTTTATCCTACCTTTTTGGCTTGGTTTCTTCCCAAATTCCTACTATAGTTCATTCTCTTTATGTAATACTCGTTGTATGATGATTATGGACCTAATTAACAAGTTACTTCCCCATAATAAAGTTTAACGTAAGTTCGTCTCCAAAGGAGGAACCTTTGGTGACCAAAATTTTATCCTACCTTTTTGGCTTGGTTTCTTCCCAAATTCTTACTATAGTTCATTCTATTTATGTAATACTCATTGTATGATAATTATGGACCTAATTAACAAGTTACTTCCCCATAATAAAGTTTAAGTTAAGTTCGTCTCCAAAGGAGGAACCTTTGGTGACCAAAATTTTATCCTTCCTTTTTCGCTTGGTTGCTTGCCAAATTCCTACTATAGTTCATTCTATTTATGTAATACTCATTGTGTGATGATTATGGACCTAATTAACAAGTTACTTCCCCAAAATAAAGTTTAAGTTAAGTTCGTCTCCAAAGGAGGAACCTTTGGTGACCAAAAGTTTATCCTTTATTTTTCGCTTGGATTCTTGCCAAATTCCTACTATAGTTCATTCTATTTAAGTAATACTAATTGTGTGATGTTTATGGACCTAATTAACAAGTTACTTTCCGATAATAAAGTTTAACTTATGTTCGTCTCCAAAGTAGGAACCTTTGGTGACCAAAAGTTTATCCTTCCTTTTTCGCTTGGATTCTTCCCAAATTCCTACTATAGTTCATTCTATTTACGTAATACTCATTGTATGATAATCATTGACCTAATTACCAAGTTACTTTCCCAAAATAAAGTTTAAGTTAAGTTCGTCTCCAAAGGAGGAACCTTTGGTGACCAAAATTTTATCCTTCCTTTTTCGCTTGGTTTCTTGCCAAATTCCTACTATAGTTCCTTCTATTTATGTAATACTCTTTGTGTGATGATTATGGACCTAATTAACAAGTTACTTCCCCATAATAAAGTTTAAGTTAAGTTCGTCTCCAAAGGAGGAACCTTTGGTGACCAAAAGTTTATCCTTTATTTTTCGCTTGGATTCTTGCCAAATTCCTACTATAGTTCATTCTATTTAAGTAATACTAATTCTGTGATGTTTATGGACCTAATTAACAAGTTACTTCCCCATAATAAAGTTTAACTTAAGTTCGTCTCCAAAGGAGGAACCTTTGGTGACCAAAAGTTTATCCTTCCTTTTTCGCTTGGATTCTTCCCAAATTCCTACTATAGTTCATTCTATTTAAGTAATACTAATTGTGTGATGTTTATGGACCTAATTAACAAGTTACTTTCCGATAATAAAGTTTAACTTAAGTTCGTCTCCAAAGGAGGAACCTTTGGTGACCAAAAGTTTATCCTTCCTTTTTCGCTTGGATTCTTCCCAAATTCCTACTATAGTTCATTCTATTTACGTAATACTCATTGTATGATGATTATTGACCTAATTAACAAGTTACTTTCCCAAAATAAAGTTTAAGTTAAGTTCGTCTCCAAAGGAGGAACCTTCGGTGACCAAAATTTTATCCATCCTTTTTCGCTTGGTTTCTTGCCAAATTCCTACTATAGTTCATTCTATTTATGTAATACTAATTGTATGATGATTATTGACCTAATTAACAAGTTAGTTCCCGATAATAAAGTTTAACTTAAGTTCGTCTCCAAAGGAGGAACCTTTGATGACCAAAATTTTATCCATCCTTTTTCGCTTGGTTTCTTGCCAAATTCCTACTATAGTTCATTCTATTTATGTAATACTAATTGTATGATGATTATTGACCTAATTAACAAGTTAGTTCAGGATAATAAAGTTTAACTTAAGTTCGTCTCCAAAGTAGGAACCTTTGGTGACCAAAATTTTATCCTACCTTTTTGGCTTGGTTTCTTCCCAAATTCCTACTATAGTTCATTCTCTTTATGTAATACTCGTTGTATGATGATTATGGACCTAATTAACAAGTTACTTCCCCATAATAAAGTTTAACGTAAGTTCGTCTCCAAAGGAGGAACCTTTGGTGACCAAAATTTTATCCTACCTTTTTGGCTTGGTTTCTTCCCAAATTCCTACTATAGTTCATTCTATTTATGTAATACTCATTGTATGATGATTATGGACCTAATTAACAAGTTACTTCCCCATAATAAAGTTTAAGTTAAGTTCGTCTCCAAAGGAGGAACCTTTGGTGACCAAAATTTTATCCTTCCTTTTTCGCTTGGTTGCTTGCCAAATTCCTACTATAGTTCATTCTATTTATGTAATACTCATTGTGTGATGATTATGGACCTAATTAACAAGTTACTTCCCCAAAATAAAGTTTAAGTTAAGTTCGTCTCCAAAGGAGGAACCTTTGGTGACCAAAAGTTTATCCTTTATTTTTCGCTTGGATTCTTGCCAAATTCCTACTATAGTTCATTCTATTTAAGTAATACTAATTGTGTGATGTTTATGGACCTAATTAACAAGTTACTTTCCGATAATAAAGTTTAACTTAAGTTCGTCTCCAAAGTAGGAACCTTTGGTGACCAAAAGTTTATCCTTCCTTTTTCGCTTGGATTCTTCCCAAATTCCTACTATAGTTCATTCTATTTACGTAATACTCATTGTATGATAATCATTGACCTAATTACCAAGTTACTTTCCCAAAATAAAGTTTAAGTTAAGTTCGTCTCCAAAGGAGGAACCTTTGGTGACCAAAATTTTATCCTTCCTTTTTCGCTTGGTTTCTTGCCAAATTCCTACTATAGTTCATTCTATTTAAGTAATACTCATTGTGTGATGATTATGGACCTAATTAACAAGTTACTTCCCCATAATAAAGTTTAAGTTAAGTTCGTCTCCAAAGGAGGAACCTTTGGTGACCAAAAGTTTATCCTTCCTTTTTCGCTTGGATTCTTGCCAAATTCCTACTATAGTTCATTCTATTTATGTAATACTAATTGTATGATGATTATTGACCTAATTAACAAGTTACTTCCCGATAATAAAGTTTAACTTAAGTTCGTCTCCAAAGTAGGAACCTTTGGTGACCAAAATTTTATCCTACCTTTTTGGCTTGGTTTCTTCCCAAATTCCTACTATAGTTCATTCTATTTATGTAATACTCATTGTATGATGATTATGGACCTAATTAACAAGTTACTTCCCCATAATAAAGTTTAACGTGAGTTCGTCTCCAAAGGAGGAACCTTTGGTGACCAAAATTTTATCCTACCTTTTTGGCTTGGTTTCTTCCCAAATTCCTACTATAGTTCATTCTATTTATGTAATACTCATTGTATGATGATTATGGACCTAATTAACAAGTTACTTCCCCATAATAAAGTTTAACGTGAGTTCGTCTCCAAAGGAGGAACCTTTGGTGACCAAAATTTTATCCTACCTTTTTGGCTTGGTTTCTTCCCAAATTCATACTATAGTTCATTCTATTTATGTAATACTAATTGTATGATGATTATGGACCGAATTAAAAGGTTACTTCCCCATAATAAAGTTTAACGTAAGTTCGTCTCCAAAGGAGGAACCTTTGGTGACCAAAATTTTATCCTACCTTTTTGGCTTGGTTTCTTACCAAATTCCTACTATAGTTCATTCTATTTATGTAATACTCATTGTACGATGATTATGGACCTAATTAACAAGTTACTTCCCCATAAAAAAGTTTAAGTTAAGTTCGTCTCCAAAGGAGGAACCTTTGGTGACCAAAATTTTATCCTTCCTTTTTCGCTTGGTTTCTTGCCAAATTCCTACTATAGTTCCTTCTATTTATGTAATACTCTTTGTGTGATGATTATGGACCTAATTAACAAGTTACTTCCTCATAATAAAGTTTAAGTTAAGTTCGTCTCCAAAGGAGGAACCTTTGGTGACCAAAAGTTTATCCTTTATTTTTCGCTTGGATTCTTGCCAAATTCCTACTATAGTTCATTCTATTTAAGTAATACTAATTCTGTGATGTTTATGGACCTAATTAACAAGTTACTTCCCCATAATAAAGTTTAACGTAAGTTCGTCTCCAAAGGAGGAACCTTTGGTGACCAAAAGTTTATCCTTCCTTTTTCGCTTGGATTCTTCCCAAATTCCTACTATAGTTCATTCTATTTAAGTAATACTAATTGTGTGATGTTTATGGACCTAATTAACAAGTTACTTTCCGATAATAAAGTTTAACTTAAGTTCGTCTCCAAAGGAGGAACCTTTGGTGACCAAAAGTTTATCCTTCCTTTTTCGCTTGGATTCTTCCCAAATTCCTACTATAGTTCATTCTATTTACGTAATACTCATTGTATGATGATTATTGACCTAATTAACAAGTTACTTTCCCAAAATAAAGTTTAAGTTAAGTTCGTCTCCAAAGGAGGACCCTTTGGTGACCAAAATTTTATCCTTCCTTTTTCGCTTGGTTTCTTGCCAAATTCCTACTATAGTTCATTCTATTTATGTAATACTAATTGTATGATGATTATTCACCTAATTAACAAGTTACTTTCCCAAAATAAAGTTTAAGTTAAGTTCGTCTCCAAAGGAGGAACCTTTGGTGACCAAAATTTTATCCATCCTTTTTCGCTTGGTTTCTTGCCAAATTCCTACTATAGTTCATTCTATTTATGTAATACTAATTGTATGATGATTATTGACCTAATTAACAAGTTAGTTCCCGATAATAAAGTTTAACTTAAGTTCGTCTCCAAAGGAGGAACCTTTGATGACCAAAATTTTATCCATCCTTTTTCGCTTGGTTTCTTGCCAAATTCCTACTATAGTTCATTCTATTTATGTAATACTAATTGTATGATGATTATTGACCTAATTAACAAGTTAGTTCAGGATAATAAAGTTTAACTTAAGTTCGTCTCCAAAGTAGGAACCTTTGGTGACCAAAATTTTATCCTACCTTTTTGGCTTGGTTTCGTCCCAAAATCCTACTATAGTTCATTCTCTTTATGTAATACTCGTTGTATGATGATTATGAACCTAATTAACAAGTTACTTCCCCATAATAAAGTTTAACGTAAGTTCGTCTCCAAAGGAGGAACCTTTGGTGACCAAAATTTTATCCTACCTTTTTGGCTTGGTTTCTTCCCAAATTCCAACTATAGTTCATTCTATTTATGTAATACTCATTGTATGATGATTATGGACCTAATTAACAAGTTACTTCCCCATAATAAAGTTTAAGTTAAGTTCGTCTCCAAAGGAGGAACCTTTGGTGACCAAAATTTTATCCTTCCTTTTTCGCTTGGTTGCTTGCCAAATTCCTACTATAGTTCATTCTATTTATGTAATACTCATTGTGTGATGATTATGGACCTAATTAACAAGTTACTTCCCCAAAATAAAGTTTAAGTTAAGTTCGTCTCCAAAGGAGGAACCTTTGGTGACCAAAAGTTTATCCTTTATTTTTCGCTTGGATTCTTGCCAAATTCCTACTATAGTTCATTCTATTTAAGTAATACTAATTCTGTGATGTTTATGGACCTAATTAACAAGTTACTTCCCCATAATAAAGTTTAACGTAAGTTCGTCTCCAAAGGAGGAACCTTTGGTGACCAAAAGTTTATCCTTCCTTTTTCGCTTGGATTCTTCCCAAATTCCTACTATAGTTCATTCTATTTAAGTAATACTAATTGTGTGATGTTTATGGACCTAATTAACAAGTTACTTTCCGATAATAAAGTTTAACTTAAGTTCGTCTCCAAAGGAGGAACCTTTGGTGACCAAAAGTTTATCCTTCCTTTTTCGCTTGGATTCTTCCCAAATTCCTACTATAGTTCATTCTATTTACGTAATACTCATTGTATGATGATTATTGACCTAATTAACAAGTTACTTTCCCAAAATAAAGTTTAAGTTAAGTTCGTCTCCAAAGGAGGAACCTTTGGTGACCAAAATTTTATCCATCCTTTTTCGCTTGGTTTCTTGCCAAATTCCTACTATAGTTCATTCTATTTATGTAATACTAATTGTATGATGATTATTGACCTAATTAACAAGTTAGTTCCCGATAATAAAGTTTAACTTAAGTTCGTCTCCAAAGGAGGAACCTTTGATGACCAAAATTTTATTCATCCTTTTTCGCTTGGTTTCTTGCCAAATTCCTACTATAGTTCATTCTATTTATGTAATACTAATTGTATGATGATTATTGACCTAATTAACAAGTTAGTTCAGGATAATAAAGTTTAACTTAAGTTCGTCTCCAAAGTAGGAACCTTTGGTGACCAAAATTTTATCCTACCTTTTTGGCTTGGTTTCTTCCCAAATTCCTACTATAGTTCATTCTCTTTATGTAATACTCGTTGTATGATGATTATGGACCTAATTAACAAGTTACTTCCCCATAATAAAGTTTAACGTAAGTTCGTCTCCAAAGGAGGAACCTTTGGTGACCAAAATTTTATCCTACCTTTTTGGCTTGGTTTCTTCCCAAATTCCTACTATAGTTCATTCTATTTATGTAATACTCATTGTATGATGATTATGGACCTAATTAACAAGTTACTTCCCCATAATAAAGTTTAAGTTAAGTTCGTCTCCAAAGGAGGAACCTTTGGTGACCAAAATTTTATCCTTCCTTTTTCGCTTGGTTGCTTGCCAAATTCCTACTATAGTTCATTCTATTTATGTAATACTCATTGTGTGATGATTATGGACCTAATTAACAAGTTACTTCCCCAAAATAAAGTTTAAGTTAAGTTCGTCTCCAAAGGAGGAACCTTTGGTGACCAAAAGTTTATCCTTTATTTTTCGCTTGGATTCTTGCCAAATTCCTACTATAGTTCATTCTATTTAAGTAATACTAATTGTGTGATGTTTATGGACCTAATTAACAAGTTACTTTCCGATAATAAAGTTTAACTTAAGTTCGTCTCCAAAGTAGGAACCTTTGGTGACCAAAAGTTTATCCTTCCTTTTTCGCTTGGATTCTTCCCAAATTCCTACTATAGTTCATTCTATTTACGTAATACTCATTGTATGATAATCATTGACCTAATTACCAAGTTACTTTCCCAAAATAAAGTTTAAGTTAAGTTCGTCTCCAAAGGAGGAACCTTTGGTGACCAAAATTTTATCCTTCCTTTTTCGCTTGGTTTCTTGCCAAATTCCTACTATAGTTCATTCTATTTAAGTAATACTCATTGTGTGATGATTATGGACCTAATTAACAAGTTACTTCCCCATAATAAAGTTTAAGTTAAGTTCGTCTCCAAAGGAGGAACCTTTGGTGACCAAAAGTTTATCCTTCCTTTTTCGCATGGATTCTTGCCAAATTCCTACTATAGTTCATTCTATTTATGTAATACTAATTGTATGATGATTATTGACCTAATTAACAAGTTACTTCCCGATAATAAAGTTTAACTTAAGTTCGTCTCCAAAGTAGGAACCTTTGGTGACCAAAATTTTATCCTACCTTTTTGGCTTGGTTTCTTCCCAAATTCCTACTATAGTTCATTCTATTTATGTAATACTCATTGTATGATGATTATGGACCTAATTAACAAGTTACTTCCCCATAATAAAGTTTAACGTGAGTTCGTCTCCAAAGGAGGAACCTTTGGTGACCAAAATTTTATCCTACCTTTTTGGCTTGGTTTCTTCCCAAATTCCTACTATAGTTCATTCTATTTATGTAATACTCATTGTATGATGATTATGGACCTAATTAACAAGTTACTTCCCCATAATAAAGTTTAAGTTAAGTTCGTCTCCAAAGGAGGAACCTTTGGTGACCAAAATTTTATCCTTCCTTTTTCGCTTGGTTGCTTGCCAAATTCCTACTATAGTTCATTCTATTTATGTAATACTCATTGTGTGATGATTATGGACCTAATTAACAAGTTACTTCCCCAAAATAAAGTTTAAGTTAAGTTCGTCTCCAAAGGAGGAACCTTTGGTGACCAAAAGTTTATCCTTTATTTTTCGCTTGGATTCTTGCCAAATTCCTACTATAGTTCATTCTATTTAAGTAATACTAATTGTGTGATGTTTATGGACCTAATTAACAAGTTACTTTCCGATAATAAAGTTTAACTTAAGTTCGTCTCCAAAGTAGGAACCTTTGGTGACCAAAAGTTTATCCTTCCTTTTTCGCTTGGATTCTTCCCAAATTCCTACTATAGTTCATTCTATTTACGTAATACTCATTGTATGATAATCATTGACCTAATTACCAAGTTACTTTCCCAAAATAAAGTTTAAGTTAAGTTCGTCTCCAAAGGAGGAACCTTTGGTGACCAAAATTTTATCCTTCCTTTTTCGCTTGGTTTCTTGCCAAATTCCTACTATAGTTCATTCTATTTAAGTAATACTCATTGTGTGATGATTATGGACCTAATTAACAAGTTACTTCCCCATAATAAAGTTTAAGTTAAGTTCGTCTCCAAAGGAGGAACCTTTGGTGACCAAAAGTTTATCCTTCCTTTTTCGCATGGATTCTTGCCAAATTCCTACTATAGTTCATTCTATTTATGTAATACTAATTGTATGATGATTATTGACCTAATTAACAAGTTACTTCCCGATAATAAAGTTTAACTTAAGTTCGTCTCCAAAGTAGGAACCTTTGGTGACCAAAATTTTATCCTACCTTTTTGGCTTGGTTTCTTCCCAAATTCCTACTATAGTTCATTCTATTTATGTAATACTCATTGTATGATGATTATGGACCTAATTAACAAGTTACTTCCCCATAATAAAGTTTAACGTGAGTTCGTCTCCAAAGGAGGAACCTTTGGTGACCAAAATTTTATCCTACCTTTTTGGCTTGGTTTCTTCCCAAATTCCTACTATAGTTCATTCTATTTATGTAATACTCATTGTATGATGATTATGGACCTAATTAACAAGTTACTTCCCCATAATAAAGTTTAACGTGAGTTCGTCTCCAAAGGAGGAACCTTTGGTGACCAAAATTTTATCCTACCTTTTTGGCTTGGTTTCTTCCCAAATTCATACTATAGTTCATTCTATTTATGTAATACTAATTGTATGATGATTATGGACCGAATTAAAAGGTTACTTCCCCATAATAAAGTTTAACGTAAGTTCGTCTCCAAAGGAGGAACCTTTGGTGACCAAAATTTTATCCTACCTTTTTGGCTTGGTTTCTTACCAAATTCCTACTATAGTTCATTCTATTTATGTAATACTCATTGTACGATGATTATGGACCTAATTAACAAGTTACTTCCCCATAAAAAAGTTTAAGTTAAGTTCGTCTCCAAAGGAGGAACCTTTGGTGACCAAAATTTTATCCTTCCTTTTTCGCTTGGTTTCTTGCCAAATTCCTACTATAGTTCCTTCTATTTATGTAATACTCTTTGTGTGATGATTATGGACCTAATTAACAAGTTACTTCCTCATAATAAAGTTTAAGTTAAGTTCGTCTCCAAAGGAGGAACCTTTGGTGACCAAAAGTTTATCCTTTATTTTTCGCTTGGATTCTTGCCAAATTCCTACTATAGTTCATTCTATTTAAGTAATACTAATTCTGTGATGTTTATGGACCTAATTAACAAGTTACTTCCCCATAATAAAGTTTAACGTAAGTTCGTCTCCAAAGGAGGAACCTTTGGTGACCAAAAGTTTATCCTTCCTTTTTCGCTTGGATTCTTCCCAAATTCCTACTATAGTTCATTCTATTTAAGTAATACTAATTGTGTGATGTTTATGGACCTAATTAACAAGTTACTTTCCGATAATAAAGTTTAACTTAAGTTCGTCTCCAAAGGAGGAACCTTTGGTGACCAAAAGTTTATCCTTCCTTTTTCGCTTGGATTCTTCCCAAATTCCTACTATAGTTCATTCTATTTACGTAATACTCATTGTATGATGATTATTGACCTAATTAACAAGTTACTTTCCCAAAATAAAGTTTAAGTTAAGTTCGTCTCCAAAGGAGGAACCTTTGGTGACCAAAATTTTATCCATCCTTTTTCGCTTGGTTTCTTGCCAAATTCCTACTATAGTTCATTCTATTTATGTAATACTAATTGTATGATGATTATTGACCTAATTAACAAGTTAGTTCCCGATAATAAAGTTTAACTTAAGTTCGTCTCCAAAGGAGGAACCTTTGATGACCAAAATTTTATTCATCCTTTTTCGCTTGGTTTCTTGCCAAATTCCTACTATAGTTCATTCTATTTATGTAATACTAATTGTATGATGATTATTGACCTAATTAACAAGTTAGTTCAGGATAATAAAGTTTAACTTAAGTTCGTCTCCAAAGTAGGAACCTTTGGTGACCAAAATTTTATCCTACCTTTTTGGCTTGGTTTCTTCCCAAATTCCTACTATAGTTCATTCTCTTTATGTAATACTCGTTGTATGATGATTATGGACCTAATTAACAAGTTACTTCCCCATAATAAAGTTTAACGTAAGTTCGTCTCCAAAGGAGGAACCTTTGGTGACCAAAATTTTATCCTACCTTTTTGGCTTGGTTTCTTCCCAAATTCCTACTATAGTTCATTCTATTTATGTAATACTCATTGTATGATGATTATGGACCTAATTAACAAGTTACTTCCCCATAATAAAGTTTAAGTTAAGTTCGTCTCCAAAGGAGGAACCTTTGGTGACCAAAATTTTATCCTTCCTTTTTCGCTTGGTTGCTTGCCAAATTCCTACTATAGTTCATTCTATTTATGTAATACTCATTGTGTGATGATTATGGACCTAATTAACAAGTTACTTCCCCAAAATAAAGTTTAAGTTAAGTTCGTCTCCAAAGGAGGAACCTTTGGTGACCAAAAGTTTATCCTTTATTTTTCGCTTGGATTCTTGCCAAATTCCTACTATAGTTCATTCTATTTAAGTAATACTAATTGTGTGATGTTTATGGACCTAATTAACAAGTTACTTTCCGATAATAAAGTTTAACTTAAGTTCGTCTCCAAAGTAGGAACCTTTGGTGACCAAAAGTTTATCCTTCCTTTTTCGCTTGGATTCTTCCCAAATTCCTACTATAGTTCATTCTATTTACGTAATACTCATTGTATGATAATCATTGACCTAATTACCAAGTTACTTTCCCAAAATAAAGTTTAAGTTAAGTTCGTCTCCAAAGGAGGAACCTTTGGTGACCAAAATTTTATCCTTCCTTTTTCGCTTGGTTTCTTGCCAAATTCCTACTATAGTTCATTCTATTTAAGTAATACTCATTGTGTGATGATTATGGACCTAATTAACAAGTTACTTCCCCATAATAAAGTTTAAGTTAAGTTCGTCTCCAAAGGAGGAACCTTTGGTGACCAAAAGTTTATCCTTCCTTTTTCGCATGGATTCTTGCCAAATTCCTACTATAGTTCATTCTATTTATGTAATACTAATTGTATGATGATTATTGACCTAATTAACAAGTTACTTCCCGATAATAAAGTTTAACTTAAGTTCGTCTCCAAAGTAGGAACCTTTGGTGACCAAAATTTTATCCTACCTTTTTGGCTTGGTTTCTTCCCAAATTCCTACTATAGTTCATTCTATTTATGTAATACTCATTGTATGATGATTATGGACCTAATTAACAAGTTACTTCCCCATAATAAAGTTTAAGTTAAGTTCGTCTCCAAAGGAGGAACCTTTGGTGACCAAAAGTTTATCCTTCCTTTTTCGCTTGGATTCTTGCCAAATTCCTACTATAGTTCATTCTATTTACGTAATACTCATTGTATGATGATTATTGACCTAATTAACAAGTTACTTTCCCAAAATAAAGTTTAAGTTAAGTTCGTCTCCAAAGGAGGAACCTTTGGTGACCAAAATTTTATCCATCCTTTTTCGCTTGGTTTCTTGCCAAATTCCTACTATAGTTCATTCTATTTATGTAATACTAATTGTATGATGATTATTGACCTAATTAACAAGTTAGTTCCCGATAATAAAGTTTAACTTAAGTTCGTCTCCAAAGGAGGAACCTTTGATGACCAAAATTTTATCCATCCTTTTTCGCTTGGTTTCTTGCCAAATTCCTACTATAGTTCATTCTATTTATGTAATACTAATTGTATGATGATTATTGACCTAATTAACAAGTTAGTTCAGGATAATAAAGTTTAACTTAAGTTCGTCTCCAAAGTAGGAACCTTTGGTGACCAAAATTTTATCCTACCTTTTTGGCTTGGTTTCGTCCCAAAATCCTACTATAGTTCATTCTCTTTATGTAATACTCGTTGTATGATGATTATGAACCTAATTAACAAGTTACTTCCCCATAATAAAGTTTAACGTAAGTTCGTCTCCAAAGGAGGAACCTTTGGTGACCAAAATTTTATCCTACCTTTTTGGCTTGGTTTCTTCCCAAATTCCAACTATAGTTCATTCTATTTATGTAATACTCATTGTATGATGATTATGGACCTAATTAACAAGTTACTTCCCCATAATAAAGTTTAAGTTAAGTTCGTCTCCAAAGGAGGAACCTTTGGTGACCAAAATTTTATCCTTCCTTTTTCGCTTGGTTGCTTGCCAAATTCCTACTATAGTTCATTCTATTTATGTAATACTCATTGTGTGATGATTATGGACCTAATTAACAAGTTACTTCCCCAAAATAAAGTTTAAGTTAAGTTCGTCTCCAAAGGAGGAACCTTTGGTGACCAAAAGTTTATCCTTTATTTTTCGCTTGGATTCTTGCCAAATTCCTACTATAGTTCATTCTATTTAAGTAATACTAATTCTGTGATGTTTATGGACCTAATTAACAAGTTACTTCCCCATAATAAAGTTTAACGTAAGTTCGTCTCCAAAGGAGGAACCTTTGGTGACCAAAAGTTTATCCTTCCTTTTTCGCTTGGATTCTTCCCAAATTCCTACTATAGTTCATTCTATTTAAGTAATACTAATTGTGTGATGTTTATGGACCTAATTAACAAGTTACTTTCCGATAATAAAGTTTAACTTAAGTTCGTCTCCAAAGGAGGAACCTTTGGTGACCAAAAGTTTATCCTTCCTTTTTCGCTTGGATTCTTCCCAAATTCCTACTATAGTTCATTCTATTTACGTAATACTCATTGTATGATGATTATTGACCTAATTAACAAGTTACTTTCCCAAAATAAAGTTTAAGTTAAGTTCGTCTCCAAAGGAGGAACCTTTGGTGACCAAAATTTTATCCATCCTTTTTCGCTTGGTTTCTTGCCAAATTCCTACTATAGTTCATTCTATTTATGTAATACTAATTGTATGATGATTATTGACCTAATTAACAAGTTAGTTCCCGATAATAAAGTTTAACTTAAGTTCGTCTCCAAAGGAGGAACCTTTGATGACCAAAATTTTATTCATCCTTTTTCGCTTGGTTTCTTGCCAAATTCCTACTATAGTTCATTCTATTTATGTAATACTAATTGTATGATGATTATTGACCTAATTAACAAGTTAGTTCAGGATAATAAAGTTTAACTTAAGTTCGTCTCCAAAGTAGGAACCTTTGGTGACCAAAATTTTATCCTACCTTTTTGGCTTGGTTTCTTCCCAAATTCCTACTATAGTTCATTCTCTTTATGTAATACTCGTTGTATGATGATTATGGACCTAATTAACAAGTTACTTCCCCATAATAAAGTTTAACGTAAGTTCGTCTCCAAAGGAGGAACCTTTGGTGACCAAAATTTTATCCTACCTTTTTGGCTTGGTTTCTTCCCAAATTCCTACTATAGTTCATTCTATTTATGTAATACTCATTGTATGATGATTATGGACCTAATTAACAAGTTACTTCCCCATAATAAAGTTTAAGTTAAGTTCGTCTCCAAAGGAGGAACCTTTGGTGACCAAAATTTTATCCTTCCTTTTTCGCTTGGTTGCTTGCCAAATTCCTACTATAGTTCATTCTATTTATGTAATACTCATTGTGTGATGATTATGGACCTAATTAACAAGTTACTTCCCCAAAATAAAGTTTAAGTTAAGTTCGTCTCCAAAGGAGGAACCTTTGGTGACCAAAAGTTTATCCTTTATTTTTCGCTTGGATTCTTGCCAAATTCCTACTATAGTTCATTCTATTTAAGTAATACTAATTGTGTGATGTTTATGGACCTAATTAACAAGTTACTTTCCGATAATAAAGTTTAACTTAAGTTCGTCTCCAAAGTAGGAACCTTTGGTGACCAAAAGTTTATCCTTCCTTTTTCGCTTGGATTCTTCCCAAATTCCTACTATAGTTCATTCTATTTACGTAATACTCATTGTATGATAATCATTGACCTAATTACCAAGTTACTTTCCCAAAATAAAGTTTAAGTTAAGTTCGTCTCCAAAGGAGGAACCTTTGGTGACCAAAATTTTATCCTTCCTTTTTCGCTTGGTTTCTTGCCAAATTCCTACTATAGTTCATTCTATTTAAGTAATACTCATTGTGTGATGATTATGGACCTAATTAACAAGTTACTTCCCCATAATAAAGTTTAAGTTAAGTTCGTCTCCAAAGGAGGAACCTTTGGTGACCAAAAGTTTATCCTTCCTTTTTCGCATGGATTCTTGCCAAATTCCTACTATAGTTCATTCTATTTATGTAATACTAATTGTATGATGATTATTGACCTAATTAACAAGTTACTTCCCGATAATAAAGTTTAACTTAAGTTCGTCTCCAAAGTAGGAACCTTTGGTGACCAAAATTTTATCCTACCTTTTTGGCTTGGTTTCTTCCCAAATTCCTACTATAGTTCATTCTATTTATGTAATACTCATTGTATGATGATTATGGACCTAATTAACAAGTTACTTCCCCATAATAAAGTTTAACGTGAGTTCGTCTCCAAAGGAGGAACCTTTGGTGACCAAAATTTTATCCTACCTTTTTGGCTTGGTTTCTTCCCAAATTCCTACTATAGTTCATTCTATTTATGTAATACTCATTGTATGATGATTATGGACCTAATTAACAAGTTACTTCCCCATAATAAAGTTTAACGTGAGTTCGTCTCCAAAGGAGGAACCTTTGGTGACCAAAATTTTATCCTACCTTTTTGGCTTGGTTTCTTCCCAAATTCATACTATAGTTCATTCTATTTATGTAATACTAATTGTATGATGATTATGGACCGAATTAAAAGGTTACTTCCCCATAATAAAGTTTAACGTAAGTTCGTCTCCAAAGGAGGAACCTTTGGTGACCAAAATTTTATCCTACCTTTTTGGCTTGGTTTCTTACCAAATTCCTACTATAGTTCATTCTATTTATGTAATACTCATTGTACGATGATTATGGACCTAATTAACAAGTTACTTCCCCATAAAAAAGTTTAAGTTAAGTTCGTCTCCAAAGGAGGAACCTTTGGTGACCAAAATTTTATCCTTCCTTTTTCGCTTGGTTTCTTGCCAAATTCCTACTATAGTTCCTTCTATTTATGTAATACTCTTTGTGTGATGATTATGGACCTAATTAACAAGTTACTTCCTCATAATAAAGTTTAAGTTAAGTTCGTCTCCAAAGGAGGAACCTTTGGTGACCAAAAGTTTATCCTTTATTTTTCGCTTGGATTCTTGCCAAATTCCTACTATAGTTCATTCTATTTAAGTAATACTAATTCTGTGATGTTTATGGACCTAATTAACAAGTTACTTCCCCATAATAAAGTTTAACGTAAGTTCGTCTCCAAAGGAGGAACCTTTGGTGACCAAAAGTTTATCCTTCCTTTTTCGCTTGGATTCTTCCCAAATTCCTACTATAGTTCATTCTATTTAAGTAATACTAATTGTGTGATGTTTATGGACCTAATTAACAAGTTACTTTCCGATAATAAAGTTTAACTTAAGTTCGTCTCCAAAGGAGGAACCTTTGGTGACCAAAAGTTTATCCTTCCTTTTTCGCTTGGATTCTTCCCAAATTCCTACTATAGTTCATTCTATTTACGTAATACTCATTGTATGATGATTATTGACCTAATTAACAAGTTACTTTCCCAAAATAAAGTTTAAGTTAAGTTCGTCTCCAAAGGAGGAACCTTTGGTGACCAAAATTTTATCCATCCTTTTTCGCTTGGTTTCTTGCCAAATTCCTACTATAGTTCATTCTATTTATGTAATACTAATTGTATGATGATTATTGACCTAATTAACAAGTTAGTTCCCGATAATAAAGTTTAACTTAAGTTCGTCTCCAAAGGAGGAACCTTTGATGACCAAAATTTTATTCATCCTTTTTCGCTTGGTTTCTTGCCAAATTCCTACTATAGTTCATTCTATTTATGTAATACTAATTGTATGATGATTATTGACCTAATTAACAAGTTAGTTCAGGATAATAAAGTTTAACTTAAGTTCGTCTCCAAAGTAGGAACCTTTGGTGACCAAAATTTTATCCTACCTTTTTGGCTTGGTTTCTTCCCAAATTCCTACTATAGTTCATTCTCTTTATGTAATACTCGTTGTATGATGATTATGGACCTACTTAACAAGTTACTTCCCCATAATAAAGTTTAACGTAAGTTCGTCTCCAAAGGAGGAACCTTTGGTGACCAAAATTTTATCCTACCTTTTTGGCTTGGTTTCTTCCCAAATTCCTACTATAGTTCATTCTATTTATGTAATACTCATTGTATGATGATTATGGACCTAATTAACAAGTTACTTCCCCATAATAAAGTTTAAGTTAAGTTCGTCTCCAAAGGAGGAACCTTTGGTGACCAAAATTTTATCCTTCCTTTTTCGCTTGGTTGCTTGCCAAATTCCTACTATAGTTCATTCTATTTATGTAATACT
Organism: Medicago sativa; assembly: GCF_051527215.1. Classification (NCBI taxonomy): domain Eukaryota; kingdom Viridiplantae; phylum Streptophyta; class Magnoliopsida; order Fabales; family Fabaceae; genus Medicago; species Medicago sativa. Next base: position 43,743,751 of record NC_140752.1, on the reverse strand, counting down.
CATTGTGTGATGATTATGGACCTAATTAACAAGTTACTTCCCCAAAATAAAGTTTAAGTTAAGTTCGTCTCCAAAGGAGGAACCTTTGGTGACCAAAAGTTTATCCTTTATTTTTCGCTTGGATTCTTGCCAAATTCCTACTATAGTTCATTCTATTTAAGTAATACTAATTGTGTGATGTTTATGGACCTAATTAACAAGTTACTTTCCGATAATAAAGTTTAACTTAAGTTCGTCTCCAAAGTAGGAACCTTTGGTGACCAAAAGTTTATCCTTCCTTTTTCGCTTGGATTCTTCCCAAATTCCTACTATAGTTCATTCTATTTACGTAATACTCATTGTATGATAATCATTGACCTAATTACCAAGTTACTTTCCCAAAATAAAGTTTAAGTTAAGTTCGTCTCCAAAGGAGGAACCTTTGGTGACCAAAATTTTATCCTTCCTTTTTCGCTTGGTTTCTTGCCAAATTCCTACTATAGTTCATTCTATTTAAGTAATACTCATTGTGTGATGATTATGGACCTAATTAACAAGTTACTTCCCCATAATAAAGTTTAAGTTAAGTTCGTCTCCAAAGGAGGAACCTTTGGTGACCAAAAGTTTATCCTTCCTTTTTCGCATGGATTCTTGCCAAATTCCTACTATAGTTCATTCTATTTATGTAATACTAATTGTATGATGATTATTGACCTAATTAACAAGTTACTTCCCGATAATAAAGTTTAACTTAAGTTCGTCTCCAAAGTAGGAACCTTTGGTGACCAAAATTTTATCCTACCTTTTTGGCTTGGTTTCTTCCCAAATTCCTACTATAGTTCATTCTATTTATGTAATACTCATTGTATGATGATTATGGACCTAATTAACAAGTTACTTCCCCATAATAAAGTTTAACGTGAGTTCGTCTCCAAAGGAGGAACCTTTGGTGACCAAAATTTTATCCTACCTTTTTGGCTTGGTTTCTTCCCAAATTCCTACTATAGTTCATTCTATTTATGTAATACTCATTGTATGATGATTATGGACCTAATTAACAAGTTACTTCCCCATAATAAAGTTTAACGTGAGTTCGTCTCCAAAGGAGGAACCTTTGGTGACCAAAATTTTATCCTACCTTTTTGGCTTGGTTTCTTCCCAAATTCATACTATAGTTCATTCTATTTATGTAATACTAATTGTATGATGATTATGGACCGAATTAAAAGGTTACTTCCCCATAATAAAGTTTAACGTAAGTTCGTCTCCAAAGGAGGAACCTTTGGTGACCAAAATTTTATCCTACCTTTTTGGCTTGGTTTCTTACCAAATTCCTACTATAGTTCCTTCTATTTATGTAATACTCTTTGTGTGATGATTATGGACCTAATTAACAAGTTACTTCCTCATAATAAAGTTTAAGTTAAGTTCGTCTCCAAAGGAGGAACCTTTGGTGACCAAAAGTTTATCCTTTATTTTTCGCTTGGATTCTTGCCAAATTCCTACTATAGTTCATTCTATTTAAGTAATACTAATTCTGTGATGTTTATGGACCTAATTAACAAGTTACTTCCCCATAATAAAGTTTAACGTAAGTTCGTCTCCAAAGGAGGAACCTTTGGTGACCAAAAGTTTATCCTTCCTTTTTCGCTTGGATTCTTCCCAAATTCCTACTATAGTTCATTCTATTTAAGTAATACTAATTGTGTGATGTTTATGGACCTAATTAACAAGTTACTTTCCGATAATAAAGTTTAACTTAAGTTCGTCTCCAAAGGAGGAACCTTTGGTGACCAAAAGTTTATCCTTCCTTTTTCGCTTGGATTCTTCCCAAATTCCTACTATAGTTCATTCTATTTACGTAATACTCATTGTATGATGATTATTGACCTAATTAACAAGTTACTTTCCCAAAATAAAGTTTAAGTTAAGTTCGTCTCCAAAGGAGGACCCTTTGGTGACCAAAATTTTATCCTTCCTTTTTCGCTTGGTTTCTTGCCAAATTCCTACTATAGTTCATTCTATTTATGTAATACTAATTGTATGATGATTATTGACCTAATTAACAAGTTACTTTCCCAAAATAAAGTTTAAGTTAAGTTCGTCTCCAAAGGAGGAACCTTTGGTGACCAAAATTTTATCCATCCTTTTTCGCTTGGTTTCTTGCCAAATTCCTACTATAGTTCATTCTATTTATGTAATACTAATTGTATGATGATTATTGACCTAATTAACAAGTTAGTTCCCGATAATAAAGTTTAACTTAAGTTCGTCTCCAAAGGAGGAACCTTTGATGACCAAAATTTTATCCATCCTTTTTCGCTTGGTTTCTTGCCAAATTCCTACTATAGTTCATTCTATTTATGTAATACTAATTGTATGATGATTATTGACCTAATTAACAAGTTAGTTCAGGATAATAAAGTTTAACTTAAGTTCGTCTCCAAAGTAGGAACCTTTGGTGACCAAGATTTTATCCTACCTTTTTGGCTTGGTTTCTTCCCAAAATCCTACTATAGTTCATTCTCTTTATGTAATACTCGTTGTATGATGATTATGAACCTAATTAACAAGTTACTTCCCCATAATAAAGTTTAACGTAAGTTCGTCTCCAAAGGAGGAACCTTTGGTAACCAAAATTTTATCCTACCTTTTTGGCTTGGTTTCTTCCCAAATTCCAACTATAGTTCATTCTATTTATGTAATACTCATTGTATGATGATTATGGACCTAATTAACAAGTTACTTCCCCATAATAAAGTTTAAGTTAAGTTCGTCTCCAAAGGAGGAACCTTTGGTGACCAAAATTTTATCCTTCCTTTTTCGCTTGGTTGCTTGCCAAATTCCTACTATAGTTCATTCTATTTATGTAATACTCATTGTGTGATGATTATGGACCTAATTAACAAGTTACTTCCCCAAAATAAAGTTTAAGTTAAGTTCGTCTCCAAAGGAGGAACCTTTGGTGACCAAAAGTTTATCCTTTATTTTTCGCTTGGATTCTTGCCAAATTCCTACTATAGTTCATTCTATTTAAGTAATACTAATTGTGTGATGTTTATGGACCTAATTAACAAGTTACTTTCCGATAATAAAGTTTAACTTAAGTTCGTCTCCAAAGTAGGAACCTTTGGTGACCAAAAGTTTATCCTTCCTTTTTCGCTTGGATTCTTCCCAAATTCCTACTATAGTTCATTCTATTTACGTAATACTCATTGTATGATAATCATTGACCTAATTACCAAGTTCCTTTCCCAAAATAAAGTTTAAGTTAAGTTCGTCTCCAAAGGAGGAACCTTTGGTGACCAAAATTTTATCCTTCCTTTTTCGCTTGGTTTCTTGCCAAATTCCTACTATAGTTCATTCTATTTATGTAATACTAATTGTATGATGATTATTGACCTAATTAACAAGTTACTTTCCCAAAATAAAGTTTAAGTTAAGTTCGTCTCCAAAGGAGGAACCTTTGGTGACCAAAATTTTATCCATCCTTTTTCGCTTGGTTTCTTGCCAAATTCCTACTATAGTTCATTCTATTTATGTAATACTAATTGTATGATGATTATTGACCTAATTAACAAGTTAGTTCCCGATAATAAAGTTTAACTTAAGTTCGTCTCCAAAGGAGGAACCTTTGATGACCAAAATTTTATCCATCCTTTTTCGCTTGGTTTCTTGCCAAATTCCTACTATAGTTCATTCTATTTATGTAATACTAATTGTATGATGATTATTGACCTAATTAACAAGTTAGTTCAGGATAATAAAGTTTAACTTAAGTTCGTCTCCAAAGTAGGAACCTTTGGTGACCAAGATTTTATCCTACCTTTTTGGCTTGGTTTCTTCCCAAAATCCTACTATAGTTCATTCTCTTTATGTAATACTCGTTGTATGATGATTATGAACCTAATTAACAAGTTACTTCCCCATAATAAAGTTTAACGTAAGTTCGTCTCCAAAGGAGGAACCTTTGGTAACCAAAATTTTATCCTACCTTTTTGGCTTGGTTTCTTCCCAAATTCCAACTATAGTTCATTCTATTTATGTAATACTCATTGTATGATGATTATGGACCTAATTAACAAGTTACTTCCCCATAATAAAGTTTAAGTTAAGTTCGTCTCCAAAGGAGGAACCTTTGGTGACCAAAATTTTATCCTTCCTTTTTCGCTTGGTTGCTTGCCAAATTCCTACTATAGTTCATTCTATTTATGTAATACTCATTGTGTGATGATTATGGACCTAATTAACAAGTTACTTCCCCAAAATAAAGTTTAAGTTAAGTTCGTCTCCAAAGGAGGAACCTTTGGTGACCAAAAGTTTATCCTTTATTTTTCGCTTGGATTCTTGCCAAATTCCTACTATAGTTCATTCTATTTAAGTAATACTAATTGTGTGATGTTTATGGACCTAATTAACAAGTTACTTTCCGATAATAAAGTTTAACTTAAGTTCGTCTCCAAAGTAGGAACCTTTGGTGACCAAAAGTTTATCCTTCCTTTTTCGCTTGGATTCTTCCCAAATTCCTACTATAGTTCATTCTATTTACGTAATACTCATTGTATGATAATCATTGACCTAATTACCAAGTTCCTTTCCCAAAATAAAGTTTAAGTTAAGTTCGTCTCCAAAGGAGGAACCTTTGGTGACCAAAATTTTATCCTTCCTTTTTCGCTTGGTTTCTTGCCAAATTCCTACTATAGTTCATTCTATTTAAGTAATACTCATTGTGTGATGATTATGGACCTAATTAACAAGTTACTTCCCCATAATAAAGTTTAAGTTAAGTTCGTCTCCAAAGGAGGAACCTTTGGTGACCAAAAGTTTATCCTTCCTTTTTCGCTTGGATTCTTGCCAAATTCCTACTATAGTTCATTCTATTTATGTAATACTAATTGTATGATGATTATTGACCTAATTAACAAGTTACTTCCCGATAATAAAGTTTAACTTAAGTTCGTCTCCAAAGTAGGAACCTATGGTGACCAAAATTTTATCCTACCTTTTTGGCTTGGTTTCTTCCCAAATTCCTACTATAGTTCATTCTATTTATGTAATACTCATTGTATGATGATTATGGACCTAATTAACAAGTTACTTCCCCATAATAAAGTTTAACGTAAGTTCGTCTCCAAAGGAGGAACCTTTGGTGACCAAAATTTTATCCTACCTTTTTGGCTTGGTTTCTTCCCAAATTCCTACTATAGTTCATTCTATTTATGTAATACTCATTGTATGATGATTATGGACCTAATTAACAAGTTACTTCCCCATAATAAAGTTTAAGTTAAGTTCGTCTCCAAAGGAGGAACCTTTGGTGACCAAAAGTTTATCCTTCCTTTTTCCCTTGGATTCTTGCCAAATTCCTACTATAGTTCATTCTATTTATGTAATACTAATTGTATGATGATTATGGACCTAATTAACAAGTTACTTCCCGATAATAAAGTTTAACTTAAGTTCGTCTCCAAAGTAGGAACCTTTGGTGACCAAAATTTTATCCTACCTTTTTGGCTTGGTTTCTTCCCAAATTCCTACTATAGTTCATTCTATTTATGTAATACTCATTGTATGATGATTATGGACCTAATTAACAAGTTACTTCCCCATAATAAAGTTTAAGTTAAGTTCGTCTCCAAAGGAGGAACCTTTGGTGACCAAAAGTTTATCCTTCCTTTTTCACTTGGATTCTTGCCAAATTCCTACTATAGTTCATTCTATTTATGTAATACTAATTGTATGATGATTATGGACCTAATTAACAAGTTACTTCCCGATAATAAAGTTTAACTTAAGTTCGTCTCCAAAGTAGGAACCTTTGGTGACCAAAATTTTATCCTACCTTTTTGGCTTGGTTTCTTCCCAAATTCATACTATAGTTCATTCTATTTATGTAATACTAATTGTATGATGATTATGGACCGAATTAAAAGGTTACTTCCCCATAATAAAGTTTAACGTAAGTTCGTCTCCAAAGGAGGAACCTTTGGTGACCAAAATTTTATCCTACCTTTTTGGCTTGGTTTCTTACCAAATTCCTACTATAGTTCATTCTATTTATGTAATACTCATTGTATGATGATTATGGACCTAATTAACAAGTTACTTCCCCATAAAAAAGTTTAAGTTAAGTTCGTCTCCAAAGGAGGAACCTTTGGTGACCAAAAGTTTATCCTTCCTTTTTCCCTTGGATTCTTGCCAAATTCCTACTATAGTTCATTCTATTTATGTAATACTAATTGTATGATGATTATGGACCTAATTAACAAGTTACTTCCCGATAATAAAGTTTAACTTAAGTTCGTCTCCAAAGTAGGAACCTTTGGTGACCAAAATTTTATCCTACCTTTTTGGCTTGGTTTCTTCCCAAATTCCTACTATAGTTCATTCTATTTATGTAATACTCATTGTATGATGATTATGGACCTAATTAACAAGTTACTTCCCCATAATAAAGTTTAAGTTAAGTTCGTCTCCAAAGGAGGAACCTTTGGTGACCAAAAGTTTATCCTTCCTTTTTCACTTGGATTCTTGCCAAATTCCTACTATAGTTCATTCTATTTATGTAATACTAATTGTATGATGATTATGGACCTAATTAACAAGTTACTTCCCGATAATAAAGTTTAACTTAAGTTCGTCTCCAAAGTAGGAACCTTTGGTGACCAAAATTTTATCCTACCTTTTTGGCTTGGTTTCTTCCCAAATTCATACTATAGTTCATTCTATTTATGTAATACTAATTGTATGATGATTATGGACCGAATTAAAAGGTTACTTCCCCATAATAAAGTTTAACGTAAGTTCGTCTCCAAAGGAGGAACCTTTGGTGACCAAAATTTTATCCTACCTTTTTGGCTTGGTTTCTTACCAAATTCCTACTATAGTTCATTCTATTTATGTAATACTCATTGTATGATGATTATGGACCTAATTAACAAGTTACTTCCCCATAAAAAAGTTTAAGTTAAGTTCGTCTCCAAAGGAGGAACCTTTGGTGACCAAAATTTTATCCTTCCTTTTTCGCTTGGTTTCTTGCCAAATTCCTACTATAGTTCCTTCTATTTAAGTAATACTAATTCTGTGATGTTTATGGACCTAATTAACAAGTTACTTCCCCATAATAAAGTTTAACGTAAGTTCGTCTCCAAAGGAGGAACCTTTGGTGACCAAAAGTTTATCCTTCCTTTTTCGCTTGGATTCTTCCCAAATTCCTACTATAGTTCATTCTATTTAAGTAATACTAATTGTGTGATGTTTATGGACCTAATTAACAAGTTACTTTCCGATAATAAAGTTTAACTTCAGTTCGTCTCCAAAGGAGGAACCTTTGGTGACCAAAAGTTTATCCTTCCTTTTTCGCTTGGATTCTTCCCAAATTCCTACTATAGTTCATTCTATTTACGTAATACTCATTGTATGATGATTATTGACCTAATTAACAAGTTACTTTCCCAAAATAAAGTTTAAGTTAAGTTCGTCTCCAAAGGAGGAACCTTTGGTGACCAAAATTTTATCCATCCTTTTTCGCTTGGTTTCTTGCCAAATTCCTACTATAGTTCATTCTATTTATGTAATACTAATTGTATGATGATTATTGACCTAATTAACAAGTTAGTTCAGGATAATAAAGTTTAACTTAAGTTCGTCTCCAAAGTAGGAACCTTTGGTGACCAAAATTTTATCCTACCTTTTTGGCTTGGTTTCTTCCCAAATTCCTACTATAGTTCATTCTCTTTATGTAATACTCGTTGTATGATGATTATGGACCTAATTAACAAGTTACTTCCCCATAATAAAGTTTAACGTAAGTTCGTCTCCAAAGGAGGAACCTTTGGTGACCAAAATTTTATCCTACCTTTTTGGCTTGGTTTCTTCCCAAATTCCTACTATAGTTCATTCTATTTATGTAATACTCATTGTATGATGATTATGGACCTAATTAACAAGTTACTTCCCCAAAATAAAGTTTAAGTTAAGTTCGTCTCCAAAGGAGGAACCTTTGGTGACCAAAAGTTTATCCTTTATTTTTCGCTTGGATTCTTGCCAAATTCCTACTATAGGTCATTCTATTTAAGTAATACTAATTGTGTGATGTTTATGGACCTAATTAACAAGTTACTTTCCGATAATAAAGTTTAACTTAAGTTCGTCTCCAAAGTAGGAACCTTTGGTGACCAAAAGTTTATCCTTTTTTTTTCGCTTGGATTCTTCCCTAATTCCTACTATAGTTCATTCTATTTACGTAATACTCATTGTATGATAATCATTGACATAATTACCAAGTTACTTTCCCAAAATAAAGTTTAAGTTAAGTTCGTCTCCAAAGGAGGAACCTTTGGTGACCAAAATTTTATCCTTCCTTTTTCGCTTGGTTTCTTGCCAAATTCCTACTATAGTTCATTCTATTTATGTAATACTCATGGTGTGATGATTATGGACCTAATTAACAAGTTACTTCCCCATAATAAAGTTTAAGTTAAGTTCGTCTCCAAAGGAGGAACCTTTGGTGACCAAAAGTTTATCCTTCCTTTTTCGCTTGGATTCTTGCCAAATTCCTACTATAGTTCATTCTATTTATGTAATACTAATTGTATGATGATTATTGACCTAATTAACAAGTTACTTCCCGATAATAAAGTTTAACTTAAGTTCGTCTCCAAAGTAGGAACCTTTGGTGACCAAAATTTTATCCTACCTTTTTGGCTTGGTTTCTTCCCAAATTCCTACTATAGTTCATTCTATTTATGTAATACTCATTGTATGATGATTATGGACCTAATTAACAAGTTACTTCCCCATAATAAAGTTTAACGTAAGTTCGTCTCCAAAGGAGGAACCTTTGGTGACCAAAATTTTATCCTACCTTTTTGGCTTGGTTTCTTCCCAAATTCCTACTATAGTTCATTCTATTTATGTAATACTCATTGTATGATGATTATGGACCTAATTAACAAGTTACTTCCCCATAATAAAGTTTAAGTTAAGTTCGTCTCCAAAGGAGGAACCTTTGGTGACCAAAAGTTTATCCTTCCTTTTTCACTTGGATTCTTGCCAAATTCCTACTATAGTTCATTCTATTTATGTAATACTAATTGTATGATGATTATGGACCTAATTAACAAGTTACTTCCCGATAATAAAGTTTAACTTAAGTTCGTCTCCAAAGTAGGAACCTTTGGTGACCAAAAGTTTATCCTTCCTTTTTCGCTTGGATTCTTGCCAAATTCCTACTATAGTTCATTCTATTTATGTAATACTAATTGTATGATGATTATTGACCTAATTAACAAGTTACTTCCCGATAATAAAGTTTAACTTAAGTTCGTCTCCAAAGTAGGAACCTTTGGTGACCAAAATTTTATCCTACCTTTTTGGCTTGGTTTCTTCCCAAATTCCTACTATAGTTCATTCTATTTATGTAATACTCATTGTATGATGATTATGGACCTAATTAACAAGTTACTTCCCCATAATAAAGTTTAACGTAAGTTCGTCTCCAAAGGAGGAACCTTTGGTGACCAAAATTTTATCCTACCTTTTTGGCTTGGTTTCTTCCCAAATTCCTACTATAGTTCATTCTATTTATGTAATACTCATTGTATGATGATTATGGACCTAATTAACAAGTTACTTCCCCATAATAAAGTTTAAGTTAAGTTCGTCTCCAAAGGAGGAACCTTTGGTGACCAAAAGTTTATCCTTCCTTTTTCACTTGGATTCTTGCCAAATTCCTACTATAGTTCATTCTATTTATGTAATACTAATTGTATGATGATTATGGACCTAATTAACAAGTTACTTCCCGATAATAAAGTTTAACTTAAGTTCGTCTCCAAAGTAGGAACCTTTGGTGACCAAAAGTTTATCCTTCCTTTTTCGCTTGGATTCTTGCCAAATTCCTACTATAGTTCATTCTATTTATGTAATACTAATTGTATGATGATTATTGACCTAATTAACAAGTTTCTTCCCGATAATAAAGTTTAACTTAAGTTCGTCTCCAAAGTAGGAACCTTTGGTGACCAAAATTTTATCCTACCTTTTTGGCTTGGTTTCTTCCCAAATTCCTACTATAGTTCATTCTATTTATGTAATACTAATTGTATGATGATTTTGGACCGAATTAAAAGGTTACTTCCCCATAATAAAGTTTAACGTAAGTTCGTCTCCAAAGGAGGAACCTTTGGTGACCAAAATTTTATCCTACCTTTTTGGCTTGGTTTCTTACCAAATTCCTACTATAGTTCATTCTATTTATGTAATACTCATTGTATGATGATTATGGACCTAATTAACAAGTTACTTCCCCATAAAAAAGTTTAAGTTAAGTTCGTCTCCAAAGGAGGAACCTTTGGTGACCAAAATTTTATCCTTCCTTTTTCGCTTGGTTTCTTGCCAAATTCCTACTATAGTTCCTTCTATTTATGTAATACTCTTTGTGTGATGATTATGGACCTAATTAACAAGTTACTTCCCCATAATAAAGTTTAAGTTAAGTTCGTCTCCAAAGGAGGAACCTTTGGTGACCAAAAGTTTATCCTTTATTTTTCGCTTGGATTCTTGCCAAATTCCTACTATAGTTCATTCTATTTAAGTAATACTAATTCTGTGATGTTTATGGACCTAATTAACAAGTTACTTCCCCATAATAAAGTTTAACGTAAGTTCGTCTCCAAAGGAGGAACCTTTGGTGACCAAAAGTTTATCCTTCCTTTTTCGCTTTTATTCTTCCCAAATTCCTACTATAGTTCATTCTATTTAAGTAATACTAATTGTGTGATGTTTATGGACCTAATTAACAAGTTACTTTCCGATAATAAAGTTTAACTTAAGTTCGTCTCCAAAGGAGGAACCTTTGGTGACCAAAAGTTTATCCTTCCTTTTTCGCTTGGATTCTTCCCAAATTCCTACTATAGTTCATTCTATTTACGTAATACTCATTGTATGATGATTATTGACCTAATTAACAAGTTACTTTCCCAAAATAAAGTTTAAGTTAAGTTCGTCTCCAAAGGAGGAACCTTTGGTGACCAAAATTTTATCCATCCTTTTTCGCTTGGTTTCTTGCCAAATTCCTTCTATAGTTCATTCTCTTTATGTAATACTAATTGTATGATGATTATTGACCTAATTAACAAGTTAGTTCCCGATAATAAAGTTTAACTTAAGTTCGTCTCCAAAGGAGGAACCTTTGATGACCAAAATTTTATCCATCCTTTTTCGCTTGGTTTCTTGCCAAGTTCCTACTATAGTTCATTCTATTTATGTAATACTAATTGTATGATGATTATTGACCTAATTAACAAGTTAGTTCAGGATAATAAAGTTTAACTTAAGTTCGTCTCCAAAGTAGGAACCTTTGGTGACCAAAATTTTATCCTACCTTTTTGGCTTGGTTTCTTCCCAAATTCCTACTATAGTTCATTCTCTTTATGTAATACTCGTTGTATGATGATTATGGACCTAATTAACAAGTTACTTCCCGATAATAAAGTTTAACTTAAGTTCGTCTCCAAAGTAGGAACCTTTGGTGACCAAAAGTTTATCCTTCCTTTTTTCGCTTGGATTCTTGACAAATTCCTACTATAGTTCATTCTATTTATGTAATACTAATTGTATGATGATTATTGACCTAATTAACAAGTTACTTCCCGATAATAAAGTTTAACTTAAGTTCGTCTCCAAAGTAGGAACCTTTGGTGACCAAAATTTTATCCTACCTTTTTGGCTTGGTTTCTTCCCAAATTCCTACTATAGTTCATTCTATTTATGTAATACTCATTGTATGATGATTATGGACCTAATTAACAAGTTACTTCCCCATAATAAAGTTTAACGTAAGTTCGTCTCCAAAGGAGGAACCTTTGGTGACCAAAATTTTATCCTACCTTTTTGGCTTGGTTTCTTCCCAAATTCCTACTATAGTTCATTCTATTTATGTAATACTCATTGTATGATGATTATGGACCTAATTAACAAGTTACTTCCCCATAATAAAGTTTAAGTTAAGTTCGTCTCCAAAGGAGGAACCTTTGGTGACCAAAAGTTTATCCTTCCTTTTTCACTTGGATTCTTGCCAAATTCCTACTATAGTTCATTCTATTTATGTAATACTAATTGTATGATGATTATGGACCTAATTAACAAGTTACTTCCCGATAATAAAGTTTAACTTAAGTTCGTCTCCAAAGTAGGAACCTTTGGTGACCAAAAGTTTATCCTTCCTTTTTCGCTTGGATTCTTGCCAAATTCCTACTATAGTTCATTCTATTTATGTAATACTAATTGTATGATGATTATTGACCTAATTAACAAGTTACTTCCCGATAATAAAGTTTAACTTAAGTTCGTCTCCAAAGTAGGAACCTTTGGTGACCAAAATTTTATCCTACCTTTTTGGCTTGGTTTCTTCCCAAATTCCTACTATAGTTCATTCTATTTATGTAATACTAATTGTATGATGATTTTGGACCGAATTAAAAGGTTACTTCCCCATAATAAAGTTTAACGTAAGTTCGTCTCCAAAGGAGGAACCTTTGGTGACCAAAATTTTATCCTACCTTTTTGGCTTGGTTTCTTACCAAATTCCTACTATAGTTCATTCTATTTATGTAATACTCATTGTATGATGATTATGGACCTAATTAACAAGTTACTTCCCCATAAAAAAGTTTAAGTTAAGTTCGTCTCCAAAGGAGGAACCTTTGGTGACCAAAATTTTATCCTTCCTTTTTCGCTTGGTTTCTTGCCAAATTCCTACTATAGTTCCTTCTATTTATGTAATACTCTTTGTGTGATGATTATGGACCTAATTAACAAGTTACTTCCCCATAATAAAGTTTAAGTTAAGTTCGTCTCCAAAGGAGGAACCTTTGGTGACCAAAAGTTTATCCTTTATTTTTCGCTTGGATTCTTGCCAAATTCCTACTATAGTTCATTCTATTTAAGTAATACTAATTCTGTGATGTTTATGGACCTAATTAACAAGTTACTTTCCGATAATAAAGTTTAACTTAAGTTCGTCTCCAAAGGAGGAACCTTTGGTGACCAAAAGTTTATCCTTCCTTTTTCGCTTGGATTCTTCCCAAATTCCTACTATAGTTCATTCTATTTACGTAATACTCATTGTATGATGATTATTGACCTAATTAACAAGTTACTTTCCCAAAATAAAGTTTAAGTTAAGTTCGTCTCCAAAGGAGGAACCTTTGGTGACCAAAATTTTATCCATCCTTTTTCGCTTGGTTTCTTGCCAAATTCCTTCTATAGTTCATTCTCTTTATGTAATACTAATTGTATGATGATTATTGACCTAATTAACAAGTTAGTTCCCGATAATAAAGTTTAACTTAAGTTCGTCTCCAAAGGAGGAACCTTTGATGACCAAAATTTTATCCATCCTTTTTCGCTTGGTTTCTTGCCAAATTCCTACTATAGTTCATTCTATTTATGTAATACTAATTGTATGATGATTATTGACCTAATTAACAAGTTAGTTCAGGATAATAAAGTTTAACTTAAGTTCGTCTCCAAAGTAGGAACCTTTGGTGACCAAAATTTTATCCTACCTTTTTGGCTTGGTTTCTTCCCAAATTCCTACTATAGTTCATTCTCTTTATGTAATACTCGTTGTATGATGATTATGGACCTAATTAACAAGTTACTTCCCCATAATAAAGTTTAACGTAAGTTCGTCTCCAAAGGAGGAACCTTTGGTGACCAAAATTTTATCCTACCTTTTTGGCTTGGTTTCTTCCCAAATTCCTACTATAGTTCATTCTATTTATGTAATACTCATTGTCTGATGATTATGGACCTAATTAACAAGTTACTTCCCCATAATAAAGTTTAACGTAAGTTCGTCTCCAAAGGAGGAACCTTTGGTGACCAAAATTTTATCCTACCTTTTTGGCTTGGTTTCTTCCCAAATTCCTACTATAGTTCATTCTATTTATGTAATACTCATTGTATGATGATTATGGACCTAATTAACAAGTTACTTCCCCATAATAAAGTTTAAGTTAAGTTCGTCTCCAAAGGAGGAACCTTTGGTGACCAAAAGTTTATCCTTCCTTTTTCACTTGGATTCTTGCCAAATTCCTACTATAGTTCATTCTATTTATGTAATACTAATTGTATGATGATTATGGACCTAATTAACAAGTTACTTCCCGATAATAAAGTTTAACTTAAGTTCGTCTCCAAAGTAGGAACCTTTGGTGACCAAAAGTTTATCCTTCCTTTTTCGCTTGGATTCTTGCCAAATTCCTACTATAGTTCATTCTATTTATGTAATACTAATTGTATGATGATTATTGACCTAATTAACAAGTTACTTCCCGATAATAAAGTTTAACTTAAGTTCGTCTCCAAAGTAGGAACCTTTGGTGACCAAAATTTTATCCTACCTTTTTGGCTTGGTTTCTTCCCAAATTCCTACTATAGTTAATTCTATTTATGTAATACTAATTGTATGATGATTATGGACCGAATTAAAAGGTTACTTCCCCATAATAAAGTTTAACGTAAGTTCGTCTCCAAAGGAGGAACCTTTTGTGACCAAAATTTTATCCTACCTTTTTGGCTTGGTTTCTTACCAAATTCCTACTATAGTTCATTCTATTTATGTAATACTCATTGTATGATGATTATGGACCTAATTAACAAGTTACTTCCCCATAAAAAAGTTTAAGTTAAGTTCGTCTCCAAAGGAGGAACCTTTGGTGACCAAAATTTTATCCTTCCTTTTTCGCTTGGTTTCTTGCCAAATTCCTACTATAGTTCCTTCTATTTATGTAATACTCTTTGTGTGATGATTATGGACCTAATTAACAAGTTACTTCCCCATAATAAAGTTTAAGTTAAGTTCGTCTCCAAAGGAGGAACCTTTGGTGACCAAAAGTTTATCCTTTATTTTTCGCTTTGATTCTTGCCAAATTCCTACTATAGTTCATTCTATTTAAGTAATACTAATTCTGTGATGTTTATGGACCTAATTAACAAGTTACTTCCCCATAATAAAGTTTAACGTAAGTTCGTCTCCAAAGGAGGAACCTTTGGTGACCAAAAGTTTATCCTTCCTTTTTCGCTTGGATTCTTCCCAAATTCCTACTATAGTTCATTCTATTTAAGTAATACTAATTGTGTGATGTTTATGGACCTAATTAACAAGTTACTTCCCCATAATAAAGTTTAAGTTAAGTTCGTCTCCAAAGGAGGAACCTTTGGTGACCAAAAGTTTATCCTTCCTTTTTCGCTTGGATTCTTGCCAAATTCCTACTATAGTTCATTCTATTTACGTAATACTCATTGTATGATGATTATTGACCTAATTAACAAGTTACTTTCCCAAAATAAAGTTTAAGTTAAGTTCGTCTCCAAAGGAGGAACCTTTGGTGACCAAAATTTTATCCATCCTTTTTCGCTTGGTTTCTTGCCAAATTCCTACTATAGTTCATTCTATTTATGTAATACTAATTGTATGATGATTATTGACCTAATTAACAAGTTAGTTCCCGATAATAAAGTTTAACTTAAGTTCGTCTCCAAAGGAGGAACCTTTGATGACCAAAATTTTATCCATCCTTTTTCGCTTGGTTTCTTGCCAAATTCCTACTATAGTTCATTCTATTTATGTAATACTAATTGTATGATGATTATTGACCTAATTAACAAGTTAGTTCAGGATAATAAAGTTTAACTTAAGTTCGTCTCCAAAGTAGGAACCTTTGGTGACCAAAATTTTATCCTACCTTTTTGGCTTGGTTTCTTCCCAAATTCCTACTATAGTTCATTCTCTTTATGTAATACTCGTTGTATGATGATTATGGACCTAATTAACAAGTTACTTCCCCATAATAAAATTTAACGTAAGTTCGTCTCCAAAGGAGGAACCTTTGGTGACCAAAATTTTATCCTACCTTCTTGGCTTGGTTTCTTCCCAAATTCCTACTATAGTTCATTCTATTTATGTACTACTCATTGTATGATGATTATGGACCTAATTAACAAGTTACTTCCCCATAATAAAGTTTAAGTTAAGTTCGTCTCCAAAGGAGGAACCTTTGGTGACCAAAATTTTATCCTTCCTTTTTCGCTTGGTTGCTTGCCAAATTCCTACTATAGTTCATTCTATTTACGTAATACTCATTGTATGATGATTATTGACCTAATTAACAAGTTACTTTCCCAAAATAAAGTTTAAGTTAAGTTCGTCTCCAAAGGAGGAACCTTTGGTGACCAAAATTTTATCCATCCTTTTTCGCTTGGTTTCTTGCCAAATTCCTACTATAGTTCATTCTATTTACGTAATACTCATTGTATGATGATTATTGACCTAATTAACAAGTTACTTTCCCAAAATAAAGTTTAAGTTAAGTTCGTCTCCAAAGGAGGAACCTTTGGTGACCAAAATTTTATCCATCCTTTTTCGCTTGGTTTCTTGCCAAATTCCTACTATAGTTCATTCTATTTATGTAATACTAATTGTATGATGATTATTGACCTAATTAACAAGTTAGTTCCCGATAATAAAGTTTAACTTAAGTTCGTCTCCAAAGGAGGAACCTTTGATGACCAAAATTTTATCCATCCTTTTTCGCTTGGTTTCTTGCCAAATTCCTACTATAGTTCATTCTATTTATGTAATACTAATTGTATGATGATTATTGACCTAATTAACAAGTTAGTTCAGGATAATAAAGTTTAACTTAAGTTCGTCTCCAAAGTAGGAACCTTTGGTGACCAAAATTTTATCCTACCTTTTTGGCTTGGTTTCTTCCCAAATTCCTACTATAGTTCATTCTCTTTATGTAATACTCGTTGTATGATGATTATGGACCTAATTAACAAGTTACTTCCCCATAATAAAGTTTAACGTAAGTTCGTCTCCAAAGGAGGAACCTTTGGTGACCAAAATTTTATCCTACCTTCTTGGCTTGGTTTCTTCCCAAATTCCTACTATAGTTCATTCTATTTATGTAATACTCATTGTATGATGATTATGGACCTAATTAACAAGTTACTTCCCCATAATGAAGTTTAAGTTAAGTTCGTCTCCAAAGGAGGAACCTTTGGTGACCAAAATTTTATCCTTCCTTTTTCGCTTGGTTGCTTGCCAAATTCCTACTATAGTTCATTCTATTTACGTAATACTCATTGTATGATAATCATTGACCTAATTACCAAGTTACATTCCCAAAATAAAGTTTAAGTTAAGTTCGTCTCCAAAGGAGGAACCTTTGGTGACCAAAAGTTTATCCTTCCTTTTTCGCTTGGATTCTTGCCAAATTCCTACTATAGTTCATTCTATTTATGTAATACTAATTGTATGATGATTATTGACCTAATTAACAAGTTACTTCCCGATAATAAAGTTTAACTTAAGTTCGTCTCCAAAGTAGGAACCTTTGGTGACCAAAATTTTATCCTACCTTTTTGGCTTGGTTTCTTCCCAAATTCCTACTATAGTTCATTCTATTTATGTAATACTCATTGTATGATGATTATGGACCTAATTAACAAGTTACTTCCCCATAATAAAGTTTAACGTAAGTTCGTCTCCAAAGGAGGAACCTTTGGTGACCAAAATTTTATCCTACCTTTTTGGCTTGGTTTCTTCCCAAATTCCTACTATAGTTCATTCTATTTATGTAATACTAATTGTATGATGATTTTGGACCGAATTAAAAGGTTACTTCCCCATAATAAAGTTTAACGTAAGTTCGTCTCCAAAGGAGGAACCTTTGGTGACCAAAATTTTATCCTACCTTTTTCGCTTGGTTTCTTGCCAAATTCCTACTATAGTTCCTTCTATTTATGTAATACTAATTGTATGATGATTATTGACCTAATTAACAAGTTACTTCCCGATAATAAAGTTTAACTTAAGTTCGTCTCCAAAGTAGGAACCTTTGGTGACCAAAATTTTATCCTACCTTTTTGGCTTGGTTTCTTCCCAAATTCCTACTATAGTTCATTCTATTTATGTAATACTCATTGTATGATGATTATGGACCTAATTAACAAGTTACTTCCCCATAATAAAGTTTAAGTTAAGTTCGTCTCCAAAGGAGGAACCTTTGGTGACCAAAAGTTTATCCTTCCTTTTTCACTTGGATTCTTGCCAAATTCCTACTATAGTTCATTCTATTTATGTAATACTAATTGTATGATGATTATGGACCTAATTAACAAGTTACTTCCCGATAATAAAGTTTAACTTAAGTTCGTCTCCAAAGTAGGAACCTTTGGTGACCAAAAGTTTATCCTTCCTTTTTCGCTTGGATTCTTGCCAAATTCCTACTATAGTTCATTCTATTTATGTAATACTAATTGTATGATGATTATTGACCTAATTAACAAGTTACTTCCCGATAATAAAGTTTAACTTAAGTTCGTCTCCAAAGTAGGAACCTTTGGTGACCAAAATTTTATCCTACCTTTTTGGCTTGGTTTCTTCCCAAATTCCTACTATAGTTAATTCTATTTATGTAATACTCATTGTATGATGATTATTGACCTAATTAACAAGTTAGTTCCCGATAATAAAGTTTAACTTAAGTTCGTCTCCAATGGAGGAACCTTTGATGACCAAAATTTTATCCATCCTTTTTCGCTTGGTTTCTTGCCAAATTCCTACTATAGTTCATTCTATTTATGTAATACTAATTGTATGATGATTATTGACCTAATTAACAAGTTAGTTCAGGATAATAAAGTTTAACTTAAGTTCGTCTCCAAAGTAGGAACCTTTGGTGACCAAAATTTTATCCTACCTTTTTGGCTTGGTTTCTTCCCAAATTCCTACTATAGTTCATTCTCTTTATGTAATACTCGTTGTATGATGATTATGGACCTAATTAACAAGTTACTTCCCCATAATAAAGTTTAACGTAAGTTCGTCTCCAAAGGAGGAACCTTTGGTGACCAAAATTTTATCCTACCTTTTTGGCTTGGTTTCTTCCCAAATTCCTACTATAGTTCATTCTATTTATGTAATACTCATTGTCTGATGATTATGGACCTAATTAACAAGTTACTTCCCCATAATAAAGTTTAACGTAAGTTCGTCTCCAAAGGAGGAACCTTTGGTGACCAAAATTTTATCCTACCTTTTTGGCTTGGTTTCTTCCCAAATTCCTACTATAGTTCATTCTATTTATGTAATACTCATTGTATGATGATTATGGACCTAATTAACAAGTTACTTCCCCATAATAAAGTTTAAGTTAAGTTCGTCTCCAAAGGAGGAACCTTTGGTGACCAAAAGTTTATCCTTCCTTTTTCACTTGGATTCTTGCCAAATTCCTACTATAGTTCATTCTATTTATGTAATACTAATTGTATGATGATTATGGACCTAATTAACAAGTTACTTCCCGATAATAAAGTTTAACTTAAGTTCGTCTCCAAAGTAGGAACCTTTGGTGACCAAAAGTTTATCCTTCCTTTTTCGCTTGGATTCTTGCCAAATTCCTACTATAGTTCATTCTATTTATGTAATACTAATTGTATGATGATTATTGACCTAATTAACAAGTTACTTCCCGATAATAAAGTTTAACTTAAGTTCGTCTCCAAAGTAGGAACCTTTGGTGACCAAAATTTTATCCTACCTTTTTGGCTTGGTTTCTTCCCAAATTCCTACTATAGTTAATTCTATTTATGTAATACTAATTGTATGATGATTATGGACCGAATTAAAAGGTTACTTCCCCATAATAAAGTTTAACGTAAGTTCGTCTCCAAAGGAGGAACCTTTGGTGACCAAAATTTTATCCTACCTTTTTGGCTTGGTTTCTTACCAAATTCCTACTATAGTTCATTCTATTTATGTAATACTCATTGTATGATGATTATGGACCTAATTAACAAGTTACTTCCCCATAAAAAAGTTTAAGTTAAGTTCGTCTCCAAAGGAGGAACCTTTGGTGACCAAAATTTTATCCTTCCTTTTTCGCTTGGTTTCTTGCCAAATTCCTACTATAGTTCCTTCTATTTATGTAATACTCTTTGTGTGATGATTATGGACCTAATTAACAAGTTACTTCCCCATAATAAAGTTTAAGTTAAGTTCGTCTCCAAAGGAGGAACCTTTGGTGACCAAAAGTTTATCCTTTATTTTTCGCTTTGATTCTTGCCAAATTCCTACTATAGTTCATTCTATTTAAGTAATACTAATTCTGTGATGTTTATGGACCTAATTAACAAGTTACTTCCCCATAATAAAGTTTAACGTAAGTTCGTCTCCAAAGGAGGAACCTTTGGTGACCAAAAGTTTATCCTTCCTTTTTCGCTTGGATTCTTCCCAAATTCCTACTATAGTTCATTCTATTTAAGTAATACTAATTGTGTGATGTTTATGGACCTAATTAACAAGTTACTTCCCCATAATAAAGTTTAAGTTAAGTTCGTCTCCAAAGGAGGAACCTTTGGTGACCAAAAGTTTATCCTTCCTTTTTCGCTTGGATTCTTGCCAAATTCCTACTATAGTTCATTCTATTTACGTAATACTCATTGTATGATGATTATTGACCTAATTAACAAGTTACTTTCCCAAAATAAAGTTTAAGTTAAGTTCGTCTCCAAAGGAGGAACCTTTGGTGACCAAAATTTTATCCATCCTTTTTCGCTTGGTTTCTTGCCAAATTCCTACTATAGTTCATTCTATTTATGTAATACTAATTGTATGATGATTATTGACCTAATTAACAAGTTAGTTCCCGATAATAAAGTTTAACTTAAGTTCGTCTCCAAAGGAGGAACCTTTGATGACCAAAATTTTATCCATCCTTTTTCGCTTGGTTTCTTGCCAAATTCCTACTATAGTTCATTCTATTTATGTAATACTAATTGTATGATGATTATTGACCTAATTAACAAGTTAGTTCAGGATAATAAAGTTTAACTTAAGTTCGTCTCCAAAGTAGGAACCTTTGGTGACCAAAATTTTATCCTACCTTTTTGGCTTGGTTTCTTCCCAAATTCCTACTATAGTTCATTCTCTTTATGTAATACTCGTTGTATGATGATTATGGACCTAATTAACAAGTTACTTCCCCATAATAAAATTTAACGTAAGTTCGTCTCCAAAGGAGGAACCTTTGGTGACCAAAATTTTATCCTACCTTCTTGGCTTGGTTTCTTCCCAAATTCCTACTATAGTTCATTCTATTTATGTAATACTCATTGTATGATGATTATGGACCTAATTAACAAGTTACTTCCCCATAATAAAGTTTAAGTTAAGTTCGTCTCCAAAGGAGGAACCTTTGGTGACCAAAATTTTATCCTTCCTTTTTCGCTTGGTTGCTTGCCAAATTCCTACTATAGTTCATTCTATTTACGTAATACTCATTGTATGATGATTATTGACCTAATTAACAAGTTACTTTCCCAAAATAAAGTTTAAGTTAAGTTCGTCTCCAAAGGAGGAACCTTTGGTGACCAAAATTTTATCCATCCTTTTTCGCTTGGTTTCTTGCCAAATTCCTACTATAGTTCATTCTATTTACGTAATACTCATTGTATGATGATTATTGACCTAATTAACAAGTTACTTTCCCAAAATAAAGTTTAAGTTAAGTTCGTCTCCAAAGGAGGAACCTTTGGTGACCAAAATTTTATCCATCCTTTTTCGCTTGGTTTCTTGCCAAATTCCTACTATAGTTCATTCTATTTATGTAATACTAATTGTATGATGATTATTGACCTAATTAACAAGTTAGTTCCCGATAATAAAGTTTAACTTAAGTTCGTCTCCAAAGGAGGAACCTTTGATGACCAAAATTTTATCCATCCTTTTTCGCTTGGTTTCTTCCCAAATTCCTACTATAGTTCATTCTATTTATGTAATACTCATTGTATGATGATTATGGACCTAATTAACAAGTTAGTTCCCCATAATAAAGTTTAACGTAAGTTCGTCTCCAAAGGAGGAACCTTTGGTGACCAAAATTTTATCCTACCTTTTTGGCTTGGTTTCTTCCCAAATTCCTACTATAGTTCATTCTATTTATGTAATACTAATTGTATGATGATTTTGGACCGAATTAAAAGGTTACTTCCCCATAATAAAGTTTAACGTAAGTTCGTCTCCAAAGGAGGAACCTTTGGTGACCAAAATTTTATCCTACCTTTTTGGCTTGGTTTCTTACCAAATTCCTACTATAGTTCATTCTATTTATGTAATACTCATTGTATGATGATTATGGACCTAATTAACAAGTTACTTCCCCATAAAAAAGTTTAAGTTAAGTTCGTCTCCAAAGGAGGAACCTTTGGTGACCAAAATTTTATCCTTCCTTTTTCGCTTGGTTTCTTGCCAAATTCCTACTATAGTTCCTTCTATTTATGTAATACTCTTTGTGTGATGATTATGGACCTAATTAACAAGTTACTTCCCCATAATAAAGTTTAAGTTAAGTTCGTCTCCAAAGGAGGAACCTTTGGTGACCAAAAGTTTATCCTTTATTTTTCGCTTGGATTCTTGCCAAATTCCTACTATAGTTCATTCTATTTAAGTAATACTAATTCTGTGATGTTTATGGACCTAATTAACAAGTTACTTTCCGATAATAAAGTTTAACTTAAGTTCGTCTCCAAAGGAGGAACCTTTGGTGACCAAAAGTTTATCCTTCCTTTTTCGCTTGGATTCTTCCCAAATTCCTACTATAGTTCATTCTATTTACGTAATACTCATTGTATGATGATTATTGACCTAATTAACAAGTTACTTTCCCAAAATAAAGTTTAAGTTAAGTTCGTCTCCAAAGGAGGAACCTTTGGTGACCAAAATTTTATCCATCCTTTTTCGCTTGGTTTCTTGCCAAATTCCTTCTATAGTTCATTCTCTTTATGTAATACTAATTGTATGATGATTATTGACCTAATTAACAAGTTAGTTCCCGATAATAAAGTTTAACTTAAGTTCGTCTCCAAAGGAGGAACCTTTGATGACCAAAATTTTATCCATCCTTTTTCGCTTGGTTTCTTGCCAAATTCCTACTATAGTTCATTCTATTTATGTAATACTAATTGTATGATGATTATTGACCTAATTAACAAGTTAGTTCAGGATAATAAAGTTTAACTTAAGTTCGTCTCCAAAGTAGGAACCTTTGGTGACCAAAATTTTATCCTACCTTTTTGGCTTGGTTTCTTCCCAAATTCCTACTATAGTTCATTCTCTTTATGTAATACTCGTTGTATGATGATTATGGACCTAATTAACAAGTTACTTCCCCATAATAAAGTTTAACGTAAGTTCGTCTCCAAAGGAGGAACCTTTGGTGACCAAAATTTTATCCTACCTTTTTGGCTTGGTTTCTTCCCAAATTCCTACTATAGTTCATTCTATTTATGTAATACTCATTGTCTGATGATTATGGACCTAATTAACAAGTTACTTCCCCATAATAAAGTTTAACGTAAGTTCGTCTCCAAAGGAGGAACCTTTGGTGACCAAAATTTTATCCTACCTTTTTGGCTTGGTTTCTTCCCAAATTCCTACTATAGTTCATTCTATTTATGTAATACTCATTGTATGATGATTATGGACCTAATTAACAAGTTACTTCCCCATAATAAAGTTTAAGTTAAGTTCGTCTCCAAAGGAGGAACCTTTGGTGACCAAAAGTTTATCCTTCCTTTTTCACTTGGATTCTTGCCAAATTCCTACTATAGTTCATTCTATTTATGTAATACTAATTGTATGATGATTATGGACCTAATTAACAAGTTACTTCCCGATAATAAAGTTTAACTTAAGTTCGTCTCCAAAGTAGGAACCTTTGGTGACCAAAAGTTTATCCTTCCTTTTTCGCTTGGATTCTTGCCAAATTCCTACTATAGTTCATTCTATTTATGTAATACTAATTGTATGATGATTATTGACCTAATTAACAAGTTACTTCCCGATAATAAAGTTTAACTTAAGTTCGTCTCCAAAGTAGGAACCTTTGGTGACCAAAATTTTATCCTACCTTTTTGGCTTGGTTTCTTCCCAAATTCCTACTATAGTTAATTCTATTTATGTAATACTAATTGTATGATGATTATGGACCGAATTAAAAGGTTACTTCCCCATAATAAAGTTTAACGTAAGTTCGTCTCCAAAGGAGGAACCTTTGGTGACCAAAATTTTATCCTACCTTTTTGGCTTGGTTTCTTACCAAATTCCTACTATAGTTCATTCTATTTATGTAATACTCATTGTATGATGATTATGGACCTAATTAACAAGTTACTTCCCCATAAAAAAGTTTAAGTTAAGTTCGTCTCCAAAGGAGGAACCTTTGGTGACCAAAATTTTATCCTTCCTTTTTCGCTTGGTTTCTTGCCAAATTCCTACTATAGTTCCTTCTATTTATGTAATACTCTTTGTGTGATGATTATGGACCTAATTAACAAGTTACTTCCCCATAATAAAGTTTAAGTTAAGTTCGTCTCCAAAGGAGGAACCTTTGGTGACCAAAAGTTTATCCTTTATTTTTCGCTTTGATTCTTGCCAAATTCCTACTATAGTTCATTCTATTTAAGTAATACTAATTCTGTGATGTTTATGGACCTAATTAACAAGTTACTTCCCCATAATAAAGTTTAACGTAAGTTCGTCTCCAAAGGAGGAACCTTTGGTGACCAAAAGTTTATCCTTCCTTTTTCGCTTGGATTCTTCCCAAATTCCTACTATAGTTCATTCTATTTAAGTAATACTAATTGTGTGATGTTTATGGACCTAATTAACAAGTTACTTCCCCATAATAAAGTTTAAGTTAAGTTCGTCTCCAAAGGAGGAACCTTTGGTGACCAAAAGTTTATCCTTCCTTTTTCGCTTGGATTCTTGCCAAATTCCTACTATAGTTCATTCTATTTACGTAATACTCATTGTATGATGATTATTGACCTAATTAACAAGTTACTTTCCCAAAATAAAGTTTAAGTTAAGTTCGTCTCCAAAGGAGGAACCTTTGGTGACCAAAATTTTATCCATCCTTTTTCGCTTGGTTTCTTGCCAAATTCCTACTATAGTTCATTCTATTTATGTAATACTAATTGTATGATGATTATTGACCTAATTAACAAGTTAGTTCCCGATAATAAAGTTTAACTTAAGTTCGTCTCCAAAGGAGGAACCTTTGATGACCAAAATTTTATCCATCCTTTTTCGCTTGGTTTCTTGCCAAATTCCTACTATAGTTCATTCTATTTATGTAATACTAATTGTATGATGATTATTGACCTAATTAACAAGTTAGTTCAGGATAATAAAGTTTAACTTAAGTTCGTCTCCAAAGTAGGAACCTTTGGTGACCAAAATTTTATCCTACCTTTTTGGCTTGGTTTCTTCCCAAATTCCTACTATAGTTCATTCTCTTTATGTAATACTCGTTGTATGATGATTATGGACCTAATTAACAAGTTACTTCCCCATAATAAAATTTAACGTAAGTTCGTCTCCAAAGGAGGAACCTTTGGTGACCAAAATTTTATCCTACCTTCTTGGCTTGGTTTCTTCCCAAATTCCTACTATAGTTCATTCTATTTATGTAATACTCATTGTATGATGATTATGGACCTAATTAACAAGTTACTTCCCCATAATAAAGTTTAAGTTAAGTTCGTCTCCAAAGGAGGAACCTTTGGTGACCAAAATTTTATCCTTCCTTTTTCGCTTGGTTGCTTGCCAAATTCCTACTATAGTTCATTCTATTTACGTAATACTCATTGTATGATGATTATTGACCTAATTAACAAGTTACTTTCCCAAAATAAAGTTTAAGTTAAGTTCGTCTCCAAAGGAGGAACCTTTGGTGACCAAAATTTTATCCATCCTTTTTCGCTTGGTTTCTTGCCAAATTCCTACTATAGTTCATTCTATTTACGTAATACTCATTGTATGATGATTATTGACCTAATTAACAAGTTACTTTCCCAAAATAAAGTTTAAGTTAAGTTCGTCTCCAAAGGAGGAACCTTTGGTGACCAAAATTTTATCCATCCTTTTTCGCTTGGTTTCTTGCCAAATTCCTACTATAGTTCATTCTATTTATGTAATACTAATTGTATGATGATTATTGACCTAATTAACAAGTTAGTTCCCGATAATAAAGTTTAACTTAAGTTCGTCTCCAAAGGAGGAACCTTTGATGACCAAAATTTTATCCATCCTTTTTCGCTTGGTTTCTTGCCAAATTCCTACTATAGTTCATTCTATTTATGTAATACTAATTGTATGATGATTATTGACCTAATTAACAAGTTAGTTCAGGATAATAAAGTTTAACTTAAGTTCGTCTCCAAAGTAGGAACCTTTGGTGACCAAAATTTTATCCTACCTTTTTGGCTTGGTTTCTTCCCAAATTCCTACTATAGTTCATTCTCTTTATGTAATACTCGTTGTATGATGATTATGGACCTAATTAACAAGTTACTTCCCCATAATAAAGTTTAACGTAAGTTCGTCTCCAAAGGAGGAACCTTTGGTGACCAAAATTTTATCCTACCTTCTTGGCTTGGTTCCTTCCCAAATTCCTACTATAGTTCATTCTATTTATGTAATACTCATTGTATGATGATTATGGACCTAATTAACAAGTTACTTCCCCATAATAAAGTTTAAGTTAAGTTCGTCTCCAAAGGAGGAACCTTTGGTGACCAAAATTTTATCCTTCCTTTTTCGCTTGGTTGCTTGCCAAATTCCTACTATAGTTCATTCTATTTACGTAATACTCATTGTATGATAATCATTGACCTAATTACCAAGTTACTTTCCTAAAATAAAGTTTAAGTTAAGTTCGTCTCCAAAGGAGGAACCTTTGGTGACCAAAAGTTTATCCTTCCTTTTTCGCTTGGATTCTTGCCAAATTCCTACTATAGTTCATTCTATTTATGTAATACTAATTGTATGATGATTATTGACCTAATTAACAAGTTACTTCCCGATAATAAAGTTTAACTTAAGTTCGTCTCCAAAGTAGGAACCTTTGGTGACCAAAATTTTATCCTACCTTTTTGGCTTGGTTTCTTCCCAAATTCCTACTATAGTTCATTCTATTTATGTAATACTCATTGTATGATGATTATGGACCTAATTAACAAGTTACTTCCCCATAATAAAGTTTAACGTAAGTTCGTCTCCAAAGGAGGAACCTTTGGTGACCAAAATTTTATCCTACCTTTTTGGCTTGGTTTCTTCCCAAATTCCTACTATAGTTCATTCTATTTATGTAATACTCATTGTATGATGATTATGGACCTAATTAACAAGTTACTTCCCCATAATAAAGTTTAAGTTAAGTTCGTCTCCAAAGGAGGGACCTTTGGTGACCAAAAGTTTATCCTTCCTTTTTCACTTGGATTCTTGCCAAATTCCTACTATAGTTCATTCTATTTATGTAATACTAATTGTATGATGATTATGGACCTAATTAACAAGTTACTTCCCGATAATAAAGTTTGACTTAAGTTCGTCTCCAAAGTAGGAACCTTTGGTGACCAAAATTTTATCCTACCTTTTTGGCTTGGTTTCTTCCCAAATTCCTACTATAGTTCATTCTATTTATGTAATACTCATTGTATGATGATTATGGACCTAATTAACAAGTTACTTCCCCATAATAAAGTTTAAGTTAAGTTCGTCTCCAAAGGAGGAACCTTTGGTGACCAAAAGTTTATCCTTCCTTTTTCGCTTGGATTCTTGCCAAATTCCTACTATAGTTCATTCTATTTACGTAATACTCATTGTATGATGATTATTGACCTAATTAACAAGTTACTTTCCCAAAATAAAGTTTAAGTTAAGTTCGTCTCCAAAGGAGGAACCTTTGGTGACCAAAATTTTATCCATCCTTTTTCGCTTGGTTTCTTGCCAAATTCCTACTATAGTTCATTCTATTTATGTAATACTAATTGTATGATGATTATTGACCTAATTAACAAGTTAGTTCCCGATAATAAAGTTTAACTTAAGTTCGTCTCCAAAGGAGGAACCTTTGATGACCAAAATTTTATCCATCCTTTTTCGCTTGGTTTCTTGCCAAATTCCTACTATAGTTCATTCTATTTATGTAATACTAATTGTATGATGATTATTGACCTAATTAACAAGTTAGTTCAGGATAATAAAGTTTAACTTAAGTTCGTCTCCAAAGTAGGAACCTTTGGTGACCAAAATTTTATCCTACCTTTTTGGCTTGGTTTCTTCCCAAATTCCTACTATAGTTCATTCTCTTTATGTAATACTCGTTGTATGATGATTATGGACCTAATTAACAAGTTACTTCCCCATAATAAAATTTAACGTAAGTTCGTCTCCAAAGGAGGAACCTTTGGTGACCAAAATTTTATCCTACCTTCTTGGCTTGGTTTCTTCCCAAATTCCTACTATAGTTCATTCTATTTATGTAATACTCATTGTATGATGATTATGGACCTAATTAACAAGTTACTTCCCCATAATAAAGTTTAAGTTAAGTTCGTCTCCAAAGGAGGAACCTTTGGTGACCAAAATTTTATCCTTCCTTTTTCGCTTGGTTGCTTGCCAAATTCCTACTATAGTTCATTCTATTTACGTAATACTCATTGTATGATGATTATTGACCTAATTAACAAGTTACTTTCCCAAAATAAAGTTTAAGTTAAGTTCGTCTCCAAAGGAGGAACCTTTGGTGACCAAAATTTTATCCATCCTTTTTCGCTTGGTTTCTTGCCAAATTCCTACTATAGTTCATTCTATTTACGTAATACTCATTGTATGATGATTATTGACCTAATTAACAAGTTACTTTCCCAAAATAAAGTTTAAGTTAAGTTCGTCTCCAAAGGAGGAACCTTTGGTGACCAAAATTTTATCCATCCTTTTTCGCTTGGTTTCTTGCCAAATTCCTACTATAGTTCATTCTATTTATGTAATACTAATTGTATGATGATTATTGACCTAATTAACAAGTTAGTTCCCGATAATAAAGTTTAACTTAAGTTCGTCTCCAAAGGAGGAACCTTTGATGACCAAAATTTTATCCATCCTTTTTCGCTTGGTTTCTTGCCAAATTCCTACTATAGTTCATTCTATTTATGTAATACTAATTGTATGATGATTATTGACCTAATTAACAAGTTAGTTCAGGATAATAAAGTTTAACTTAAGTTCGTCTCCAAAGTAGGAACCTTTGGTGACCAAAATTTTATCCTACCTTTTTGGCTTGGTTTCTTCCCAAATTCCTACTATAGTTCATTCTCTTTATGTAATACTCGTTGTATGATGATTATGGACCTAATTAACAAGTTACTTCCCCATAATAAAGTTTAACGTAAGTTCGTCTCCAAAGGAGGAACCTTTGGTGACCAAAATTTTATCCTACCTTCTTGGCTTGGTTTCTTCCCAAATTCCTACTATAGTTCATTCTATTTATGTAATACTCATTGTATGATGATTATGGACCTAATTAACAAGTTACTTCCCCATAATAAAGTTTAAGTTAAGTTCGTCTCCAAAGGAGGAACCTTTGGTGACCAAAATTTTATCCTTCATTTTTCGCTTGGTTGCTTGCCAAATTCCTACTATAGTTCATTCTATTTACGTAATACTCATTGTATGATAATCATTGACCTAATTACCAAGTTACTTTCCCAAAATAAAGTTTAAGTTAAGTTCGTCTCCAAAGGAGGAACCTTTGGTGACCAAAAGTTTATCCTTCCTTTTTCGCTTGGATTCTTGCCAAATTCCTACTATAGTTCATTCTATTTATGTAATACTAATTGTATGATGATTATTGACCTAATTAACAAGTTACTTCCCGATAATAAAGTTTAACTTAAGTTCGTCTCCAAAGTAGGAACCTTTGGTGACCAAAATTTTATCCTACCTTTTTGGCTTGGTTTCTTCCCAAATTCCTACTATAGTTCATTCTATTTATGTAATACTCATTGTATGATGATTATGGACCTAATTAACAAGTTACTTCCCCATAATAAAGTTTAACGTAAGTTCGTCTCCAAAGGAGGAACCTTTGGTGACCAAAATTTTATCCTACCTTTTTGGCTTGGTTTCTTCCCAAATTCCTACTATAGTTCATTCTATTTATGTAATACTCATTGTATGATGATTATGGACCTAATTAACAAGTTACTTCCCCATAATAAAGTTTAAGTTAAGTTCGTCTCCAAAGGAGGGACCTTTGGTGACCAAAAGTTTATCCTTCCTTTTTCACTTGGATTCTTGCCAAATTCCTACTATAGTTCATTCTATTTATGTAATACTAATTGTATGATGATTATGGACCTAATTAACAAGTTACTTCCCGATAATAAAGTTTGACTTAAGTTCGTCTCCAAAGTAGGAACCTTTGGTGACCAAAATTTTATCCTACCTTTTTGGCTTGGTTTCTTCCCAAATTCCTACTATAGTTCATTCTATTTATGTAATACTCATTGTATGATGATTATGGACCTAATTAACAAGTTACTTCCCCATAATAAAGTTTAAGTTAAGTTCGTCTCCAAAGGAGGAACCTTTGGTGACCAAAAGTTTATCCTTCCTTTTTCACTTGGATTCTTGCCAAATTCCTACTATAGTTCATTCTATTTATGTAATACTAATTGTATGATGATTATGGACCTAATTAACAAGTTACTTCCCGATAATAAAGTTTAACTTAAGTTCGTCTCCAAAGTAGGAACCTTTGGTGACCAAAATTTTATCCTACCTTTTTGGCTTGGTTTCTTCCCAAATTCATACTATAGTTCATTCTATTTATGTAATACTAATTGTATGATGATTATGGACCGAATTAAAAGGTTACTTCCCCATAATAAAGTTTAACGTAAGTTCGACTCCAAAGGAGGAACCTTTGGTGACCAAAATTTTATCCTACCTTTTTGGCTTGGTTTCTTACCAAATTCCTACTATAGTTCATTCTATTTATGTAATACTCATTGTATGATGATTATGGACCTAATTAACAAGTTACTTCCCCATAAAAAAGTTTAAGTTAAGTTCGTCTCCAAAGGAGGAACCTTTGGTGACCAAAATTTTATCCTTCCTTTTTCGCTTGGTTTCTTGCCAAATTCCTACTATAGTTCCTTCTATTTATGTAATACTCTTTGTGTGATGATTATGGACCTAATTAACAAGTTACTTCCTCATAATAAAGTTTAAGTTAAGTTCGTCTCCAAAGGAGGAACCTTTGGTGACCAAAAGTTTATCCTTTATTTTTCGCTTGGATTCTTGCCAAATTCCTACTATAGTTCATTCTATTTAAGTAATACTAATTCTGTGATGTTTATGGACCTAATTAACAAGTTACTTCCCCATAATAAAGTTTAACGTAAGTTCGTCTCCAAAGGAGGAACCTTTGGTGACCAAAAGTTTATCCTTCCTTTTTCGCTTGGATTCTTCCCAAATTCCTACTATAGTTCATTCTATTTAAGTAATACTAATTGTGTGATGTTTATGGACCTAATTAACAAGTTACTTTCCGATAATAAAGTTTAACTTAAGTTCGTCTCCAAAGGAGGAACCTTTGGTGACCAAAAGTTTATCCTTCCTTTTTCGCTTGGATTCTTCCCAAATTCCTACTATAGTTCATTCTATTTACGTAATACTCATTGTATGATGATTATTGACCTAATTAACAAGTTACTTTCCCAAAATAAAGTTTAAGTTAAGTTCGTCTCCAAAGGAGGAACCTTTGGTGACCAAAATTTTATCCATCCTTTTTCGCTTGGTTTCTTGCCAAATTCCTACTATAGTTCATTCTATTTATGTAATACTAATTGTATGATGATTATTGACCTAATTAACAAGTTAGTTCAGGATAATAAAGTTTAACTTAAGTTCGTCTCCAAAGTAGGAACCTTTGGTGACCAAAAGTTTATCCTTCCTTTTTCGCTTGGATTCTTGCCAAATTCCTACTATAGTTCATTCTATTTATGTAATACTAATTGTATGATGATTATTGACCTAATTAACAAGTTACTTCCCGATAATAAAGTTTAACTTAAGTTCGTCTCCAAAGTAGGAACCTTTGGTGACCAAAATTTTATCCTACCTTTTTGGCTTGGTTTCTTCCCAAATTCCTACTATAGTTAATTCTATTTATGTAATACTAATTGTATGATGATTATGGACCGAATTAAAAGGTTACTTCCCCATAATAAAGTTTAACGTAAGTTCGTCTCCAAAGGAGGAACCTTTGGTGACCAAAATTTTATCCTACCTTTTTGGCTTGGTTTCTTACCAAATTCCTACTATAGTTCATTCTATTTATGTAATACTCATTGTATGATGATTATGGACCTAATTAACAAGTTACTTCCCCATAAAAAAGTTTAAGTTAAGTTCGTCTCCAAAGGAGGAACCTTTGGTGACCAAAATTTTATCCTTCCTTTTTCGCTTGGTTTCTTGCCAAATTCCTACTATAGTTCCTTCTATATATGTAATACTCTTTGTGTGATGATTATGGACCTAATTAACAAGTTACTTCCCCATAATAAAGTTTAAGTTAAGTTCGTCTCCAAAGGAGGAACCTTTGGTGACCAAAAGTTTATCCTTTATTTTTCGCTTGGATTCTTGCCAAATTCCTACTATAGTTCATTCTATTTAAGTAATACTAATTCTGTGATGTTTATGGACCTAATTAACAAGTTACTTCCCCATAATAAAGTTTAACGTAAGTTCGTCTCCAAAGGAGGAACCTTTGGTGACCAAAAGTTTATCCTTCCTTTTTCGCTTGGATTCTTCCCAAATTCCTACTATAGTTCATTCTATTTAAGTAATACTAATTGTGTGATGTTTATGGACCTAATTAACAAGTTACTTTCCGATAATAAAGTTTAACTTAAGTTCGTCTCCAAAGGAAGAACCTTTGGTGACCAAAAGTTTATCCTTCCTTTTTCGCTTGGATTCTTCCCAAATTCCTACTATAGTTCATTCTATTTACGTAATACTCATTGTATGATGATTATTGACCTAATTAACAAGTTACTTTCCCAAAATAAAGTTTAAGTTAAGTTCGTCTCCAAAGGAGGAACCTTTGGTGACCAAAATTTTATCCATCCTTTTTCGCTTGGTTTCTTGCCAAATTCCTACTATAGTTCATTCTATTTATGTAATACTAATTGTATGATGATTATTGACCTAATTAACAAGTTAGTTCCCGATAATAAAGTTTAACTTAAGTTCGTCTCCAAAGGAGGAACCTTTGATGACCAAAATTTTATCCATCCTTTTTCGCTTGGTTTCTTGCCAAATTCCTACTATAGTTCATTCTATTTATGTAATACTCATTGTATGATGATTATGGACCTAATTAACAAGTTACTTCCCCATAATAAAGTTTAAGTTAAGTTCGTCTCCAAAGGAGGAACCTTTGGTGACCAAAAGTTTATCCTTCCTTTTTCACTTGGATTCTTGCCAAATTCCTACTATAGTTCATTCTATTTATGTAATACTAATTGTATGATGATTATGGACCTAATTAACAAGTTACTTCCCGATAATAAAGTTTAACTTAAGTTCGTCTCCAAAGTAGGAACCTTTGGTGACCAAAAGTTTATCCTTCCTTTTTCGCTTGGATTCTTGCCAAATTCCTACTATAGTTCATTCTATTTATGTAATACTAATTGTATGATGATTATTGACCTAATTAACAAGTTACTTCCCGATAATAAAGTTTAACTTAAGTTCGTCTCCAAAGTAGGAACCTTTGGTGACCAAAATTTTATCCTACCTTTTTGGCTTGGTTTCTTCCCAAATTCCTACTATAGTTAATTCTATTTATGTAATACTAATTGTATGATGATTATGGACCGAATTAAAAGGTTACTTCCCCATAATAAAGTTTAACGTAAGTTCGTCTCCAAAGGAGGAACCTTTGGTGACCAAAATTTTATCCTACCTTTTTGGCTTGGTTTCTTACCAAATTCCTACTATAGTTCATTCTATTTATGTAATACTCATTGTATGATGATTATGGACCTAATTAACAAGTTACTTCCCCATAAAAAAGTTTAAGTTAAGTTCGTCTCCAAAGGAGGAACCTTTGGTGACCAAAATTTTATCCTTCCTTTTTCGCTTGGTTTCTTGCCAAATTCCTACTATAGTTCCTTCTATTTATGTAATACTCTTTGTGTGATGATTATGGACCTAATTAACAAGTTACTTCCCCATAATAAAGTTTAAGTTAAGTTCGTCTCCAAAGGAGGAACCTTTGGTGACCAAAAGTTTATCCTTTATTTTTCGCTTTGATTCTTGCCAAATTCCTACTATAGTTCATTCTATTTAAGTAATACTAATTCTGTGATGTTTATGGACCTAATTAACAAGTTACTTCCCCATAATAAAGTTTAACGTAAGTTCGTCTCCAAAGGAGGAACCTTTGGTGACCAAAAGTTTATCCTTCCTTTTTCGCTTGGATTCTTCCCAAATTCCTACTATAGTTCATTCTATTTAAGTAATACTAATTGTGTGATGTTTATGGACCTAATTAACAAGTTACTTCCCCATAATAAAGTTTAAGTTAAGTTCGTCTCCAAAGGAGGAACCTTTGGTGACCAAAAGTTTATCCTTCCTTTTTCGCTTGGATTCTTGCCAAATTCCTACTATAGTTCATTCTATTTACGTAATACTCATTGTATGATGATTATTGACCTAATTAACAAGTTACTTTCCCAAAATAAAGTTTAAGTTAAGTTCGTCTCCAAAGGAGGAACCTTTGGTGACCAAAATTTTATCCATCCTTTTTCGCTTGGTTTCTTGCCAAATTCCTACTATAGTTCATTCTATTTATGTAATACTAATTGTATGATGATTATTGACCTAATTAACAAGTTAGTTCCCGATAATAAAGTTTAACTTAAGTTCGTCTCCAAAGGAGGAACCTTTGATGACCAAAATTTTATCCATCCTTTTTCGCTTGGTTTCTTGCCAAATTCCTACTATAGTTCATTCTATTTATGTAATACTAATTGTATGATGATTATTGACCTAATTAACAAGTTAGTTCAGGATAATAAAGTTTAACTTAAGTTCGTCTCCAAAGTAGGAACCTTTGGTGACCAAAATTTTATCCTACCTTTTTGGCTTGGTTTCTTCCCAAATTCCTACTATAGTTCATTCTCTTTATGTAATACTCGTTGTATGATGATTATGGACCTAATTAACAAGTTACTTCCCCATAATAAAATTTAACGTAAGTTCGTCTCCAAAGGAGGAACCTTTGGTGACCAAAATTTTATCCTACCTTCTTGGCTTGGTTTCTTCCCAAATTCCTACTATAGTTCATTCTATTTATGTAATACTCATTGTATGATGATTATGGACCTAATTAACAAGTTACTTCCCCATAATAAAGTTTAAGTTAAGTTCGTCTCCAAAGGAGGAACCTTTGGTGACCAAAATTTTATCCTTCCTTTTTCGCTTGGTTGCTTGCCAAATTCCTACTATAGTTCATTCTATTTACGTAATACTCATTGTATGATGATTATTGACCTAATTAATAAGTTACTTTCCCAAAATAAAGTTTAAGTTAAGTTCGTCTCCAAAGGAGGAACCTTTGGTGACCAAAATTTTATCCATCCTTTTTCGCTTGGTTTCTTGCCAAATTCCTACTATAGTTCATTCTATTTACGTAATACTCATTGTATGATGATTATTGACCTAATTAACAAGTTACTTTCCCAAAATAAAGTTTAAGTTAAGTTCGTCTCCAAAGGAGGAACCTTTGGTGACCAAAATTTTATCCATCCTTTTTCGCTTGGTTTCTTGCCAAATTCCTACTATAGTTCATTCTATTTATGTAATACTAATTGTATGATGATTATTGACCTAATTAACAAGTTAGTTCCCGATAATAAAGTTTAACTTAAGTTCGTCTCCAAAGGAGGAACCTTTGATGACCAAAATTTTATCCATCCTTTTTCGCTTGGTTTCTTGCCAAATTCCTACTATAGTTCATTCTATTTATGTAATACTAATTGTATGATGATTATTGACCTAATTAACAAGTTAGTTCAGGATAATAAAGTTTAACTTAAGTTCGTCTCCAAAGTAGGAACCTTTGGTGACCAAAATTTTATCCTACCTATTTGGCTTGGTTTCTTCCCAAATTCCTACTATAGTTCATTCTCTTTATGTAATACTCGTTGTATGATGATTATGGACCTAATTAACAAGTTACTTCCCCATAATAAAGTTTAACGTAAGTTCGTCTCCAAAGGAGGAACCTTTGGTGACCAAAATTTTATCCTACCTTCTTGGCTTGGTTTCTTCCCAAATTCCTACTATAGTTCATTCTATTTATGTAATACTCATTGTATGATGATTATGGACCTAATTAACAAGTTACTTCCCCATAATAAAGTTTAAGTTAAGTTCGTCTCCAAAGGAGGAACCTTTGGTGACCAAAATTTTATCCTTCCTTTTTCGCTTGGTTGCTTGCCAAATTCCTACTATAGTTCATTCTATTTACGTAATACTCATTGTATGATAATCATTGACCTAATTACCAAGTTACTTTCCCAAAATAAAGTTTAAGTTAAGTTCGTCTCCAAAGGAGGAACCTTTGGTGACCAAAAGTTTATCCTTCCTTTTTCGCTTGGATTCTTGCCAAATTCCTACTATAGTTCATTCTATTTATGTAATACTAATTGTATGATGATTATTGACCTAATTAACAAGTTACTTCCCGATAATAAAGTTTAACTTAAGTTCGTCTCCAAAGTAGGAACCTTTGGTGACCAAAATTTTATCCTACCTTTTTGGCTTGGTTTCTTCCCAAATTCCTACTATAGTTCATTCTATTTATGTAATACTCATTGTATGATGATTATGGACCTAATAAACAAGTTACTTCCCCATAATAAAGTTTAACGTAAGTTCGTCTCCAAAGGAGGAACCTTTGGTGACCAAAATTTTATCCTACCTTTTTGGCTTGGTTTCTTCCCAAATTCCTACTATAGTTCATTCTATTTATGTAATACTCATTGTATGATGATTATGGACCTAATTAACAAGTTACTTCCCCATAATAAAGTTTAAGTTAAGTTCGTCTCCAAAGGAGGGACCTTTGGTGACCAAAAGTTTATCCTTCCTTTTTCACTTGGATTCTTGCCAAATTCCTACTATAGTTCATTCTATTTATGTAATACTAATTGTATGATGATTATGGACCTAATTAACAAGTTACTTCCCGATAATAAAGTTTGACTTAAGTTCGTCTCCAAAGTAGGAACCTTTGGTGACCAAAATTTTATCCTACCTTTTTGGCTTGGTTTCTTCCCAAATTCCTACTATAGTTCATTCTATTTATGTAATACTCATTGTATGATGATTATGGACCTAATTAACAAGTTACTTCCCCATAATAAAGTTTAAGTTAAGTTCGTCTCCAAAGGAGGAACCTTTGGTGACCAAAAGTTTATCCTTCCTTTTTCACTTGGATTCTTGCCAAATTCCTACTATAGTTCATTCTATTTATGTAATACTAATTGTATGATGATTATGGACCTAATTAACAAGTTACTTCCCGATAATAAAGTTTAACTTAAGTTCGTCTCCAAAGTAGGAACCTTTGGTGACCAAAATTTTATCCTACCTTTTTGGCTTGGTTTCTTCCCAAATTCATACTATAGTTCATTCTATTTATGTAATACTAATTGTATGATGATTATGGACCGAATTAAAAGGTTACTTCCCCATAATAAAGTTTAACGTAAGTTCGACTCCAAAGGAGGAACCTTTGGTGACCAAAATTTTATCCTACCTTTTTGGCTTGGTTTCTTACCAAATTCCTACTATAGTTCATTCTATTTATGTAATACTCATTGTATGATGATTATGGACCTAATTAACAAGTTACTTCCCCATAAAAAAGTTTAAGTTAAGTTCGTCTCCAAAGGAGGAACCTTTGGTGACCAAAATTTTATCCTTCCTTTTTCGCTTGGTTTCTTGCCAAATTCCTACTATAGTTCCTTCTATTTATGTAATACTCTTTGTGTGATGATTATGGACCTAATTAACAAGTTACTTCCTCATAATAAAGTTTAAGTTAAGTTCGTCTCCAAAGGAGGAACCTTTGGTGACCAAAAGTTTATCCTTTATTTTTCGCTTGGATTCTTGCCAAATTCCTACTATAGTTCATTCTATTTAAGTAATACTAATTCTGTGATGTTTATGGACCTAATTAACAAGTTACTTCCCCATAATAAAGTTTAACGTAAGTTCGTCTCCAAAGGAGGAACCTTTGGTGACCAAAAGTTTATCCTTCCTTTTTCGCTTGGATTCTTCCCAAATTCCTACTATAGTTCATTCTATTTAAGTAATACTAATTGTGTGATGTTTATGGACCTAATTAACAAGTTACTTTCCGATAATAAAGTTTAACTTAAGTTCGTCTCCAAAGGAGGAACCTTTGGTGACCAAAAGTTTATCCTTCCTTTTTCGCTTGGATTCTTCCCAAATTCCTACTATAGTTCATTCTATTTACGTAATACTCATTGTATGATGATTATTGACCTAATTAACAAGTTACTTTCCCAAAATAAAGTTTAAGTTAAGTTCGTCTCCAAAGGAGGAACCTTTGGTGACCAAAATTTTATCCATCCTTTTTCGCTTGGTTTCTTGCCAAATTCCTACTATAGTTCATTCTATTTATGTAATACTAATTGTATGATGATTATTGACCTAATTAACAAGTTAGTTCAGGATAATAAAGTTTAACTTAAGTTCGTCTCCAAAGTAGGAACCTTTGGTGACCAAAAGTTTATCCTTCCTTTTTCGCTTGGATTCTTGCCAAATTCCTACTATAGTTCATTCTATTTATGTAATACTAATTGTATGATGATTATTGACCTAATTAACAAGTTACTTCCCGATAATAAAGTTTAACTTAAGTTCGTCTCCAAAGTAGGAACCTTTGGTGACCAAAATTTTATCCTACCTTTTTGGCTTGGTTTCTTCCCAAATTCCTACTATAGTTAATTCTATTTATGTAATACTAATTGTATGATGATTATGGACCGAATTAAAAGGTTACTTCCCCATAATAAAGTTTAACGTAAGTTCGTCTCCAAAGGAGGAACCTTTGGTGACCAAAATTTTATCCTACCTTTTTGGCTTGGTTTCTTACCAAATTCCTACTATAGTTCATTCTATTTATGTAATACTCATTGTATGATGATTATGGACCTAATTAACAAGTTACTTCCCCATAAAAAAGTTTAAGTTAAGTTCGTCTCCAAAGGAGGAACCTTTGGTGACCAAAATTTTATCCTTCCTTTTTCGCTTGGTTTCTTGCCAAATTCCTACTATAGTTCCTTCTATTTATGTAATACTCTTTGTGTGATGATTATGGACCTAATTAACAAGTTACTTCCCCATAATAAAGTTTAAGTTAAGTTCGTCTCCAAAGGAGGAACCTTTGGTGACCAAAAGTTTATCCTTTATTTTTCGCTTGGATTCTTGCCAAATTCCTACTATAGTTCATTCTATTTAAGTAATACTAATTCTGTGATGTTTATGGACCTAATTAACAAGTTACTTCCCCATAATAAAGTTTAACGTAAGTTCGTCTCCAAAGGAGGAACCTTTGGTGACCAAAAGTTTATCCTTCCTTTTTCGCTTGGATTCTTCCCAAATTCCTACTATAGTTCATTCTATTTAAGTAATACTAATTGTGTGATGTTTATGGACCTAATTAACAAGTTACTTTCCGATAATAAAGTTTAACTTAAGTTCGTCTCCAAAGGAAGAACCTTTGGTGACCAAAAGTTTATCCTTCCTTTTTCGCTTGGATTCTTCCCAAATTCCTACTATAGTTCATTCTATTTACGTAATACTCATTGTATGATGATTATTGACCTAATTAACAAGTTACTTTCCCAAAATAAAGTTTAAGTTAAGTTCGTCTCCAAAGGAGGAACCTTTGGTGACCAAAATTTTATCCATCCTTTTTCGCTTGGTTTCTTGCCAAATTCCTACTATAGTTCATTCTATTTATGTAATACTAATTGTATGATGATTATTGACCTAATTAACAAGTTAGTTCCCGATAATAAAGTTTAACTTAAGTTCGTCTCCAAAGGAGGAACCTTTGATGACCAAAATTTTATCCATCCTTTTTCGCTTGGTTTCTTGCCAAATTCCTACTATAGATCATTCTATTTATGTAATACTAATTGTATGATGATTATTGACCTAATTAAC
This sequence comes from Medicago sativa, assembly GCF_051527215.1. Taxonomy (NCBI): domain Eukaryota; kingdom Viridiplantae; phylum Streptophyta; class Magnoliopsida; order Fabales; family Fabaceae; genus Medicago; species Medicago sativa. The sequence continues at coordinate 43,703,568 of NC_140752.1, read as the reverse complement.
AAGTTAGTTCAGGATAATAAAGTTTAACTTAAGTTCGTCTCCAAAGTAGGAACCTTTGGTGACCAAAATTTTATCCTACCTTTTTGGCTTGGTTTCTTCCCAAATTCCTACTATAGTTCATTCTCTTTATGTAATACTCGTTGTATGATGATTATGGACCTAATTAACAAGTTACTTCCCCATAATAAAGTTTAACGTAAGTTCGTCTCCAAAGGAGGAACCTTTGGTGACCAAAATTTTATCCTACCTTCTTGGCTTGGTTTCTTCCCAAATTCCTACTATAGTTCATTCTATTTATGTAATACTCATTGTATGATGATTATGGACCTAATTAACAAGTTACTTCCCCATAATAAAGTTTAAGTTAAGTTCGTCTCCAAAGGAGGAACCTTTGGTGACCAAAATTTTATCCTTCCTTTTTCGCTTGGTTGCTTGCCAAATTCCTACTATAGTTCATTCTATTTACGTAATACTCATTGTATGATAATCATTGACCTAATTACCAAGTTACTTTCCCAAAATAAAGTTTAAGTTAAGTTCGTCTCCAAAGGAGGAACCTTTGGTGACCAAAATTTTATCCTTCCTTTTTCGCTTTGTTTCTTGCCAAATTCCTACTATAGTTCATTCTATTTAAGTAATACTCATTGTGTGATGATTATGGACCTAATTAACAAGTTACTTCCCCATAATAAAGTTTAAGTTAAGTTCGTCTCCAAAGGAGGAACCTTTGGTGACCAAAAGTTTATCCTTCCTTTTTCGCTTGGATTCTTGCCAAATTCCTACTATAGTTCATTCTATTTATGTAATACTAATTGTATGATGATTATTGACCTAATTAACAAGTTACTTCCCGATAATAAAGTTTAACTTAAGTTCGTCTCCAAAGTAGGAACCTTTGGTGACCAAAATTTTATCCTACCTTTTTGGCTTGGTTTCTTCCCAAATTCCTACTATAGTTCATTCTATTTATGTAATACTCATTGTATGATGATTATGGACCTAATTAACAAGTTACTTCCCCATAATAAAGTTTAACGTAAGTTCGTCTCCAAAGGAGGAACCTTTGGTGACCAAAATTTTATCCTACCTTTTTGGCTTGGTTTCTTCCCAAATTCCTACTATAGTTCATTCTATTTATGTAATACTCATTGTATGATGATTATGGACCTAATTAACAAGTTACTTCCCCATAATAAAGTTTAAGTTAAGTTCGTCTCCAAAGGAGGGACCTTTGGTGACCAAAAGTTTATCCTTCCTTTTTCACTTGGATTCTAGCCAAATTCCTACTATAGTTCATTCTATTTATGTAATACTAATTGTATGATGATTATGGACCTAATTAACAAGTTACTTCCCGATAATAAAGTTTGACTTAAGTTCGTCTCCAAAGTAGGAACCTTTGGTGACCAAAATTTTATCCTACCTTTTTGGCTTGGTTTCTTCCCAAATTCCTACTATAGTTCATTCTATTTATGTAATACTCATTGTATGATGATTATGGACCTAATTAGCAATTTACTTCCCCATAATAAAGTTTAAGTTAAGTTCGTCTCCAAAGGAGGAACCTTTGGTGACCAAAAGTTTATCCTTCCTTTTTCACTTGGATTCTTGCCAAATTCCTACTATAGTTCATTCTATTTATGTAATACTAATTGTATGATGATTATGGACCTAATTAACAAGTTACTTCCCGATAATAAAGTTTAACTTAAGTTCGTCTCCAAAGTAGGAACCTTTGGTGACCAAAATTTTATCCCACCTTTTTGGCTTGGTTTCTTCCCAAATTCATACTATAGTTCATTCTATTTATGTAATACTAATTGTATGATGATTATGGACCGAATTAAAAGGTTACTTCCCCATAATAAAGTTTAACGTAAGTTCGTCTCCAAAGGAGGAACCTTTGGTGACCAAAATTTTATCCTACCTTTTTGGCTTGGTTTCTTACCAAATTCCTACTATAGTTCATTCTATTTATGTAATACTCATTGTATGATGATTATGGACCTAATTAACAAGTTACTTCCCCATAAAAAAGTTTAAGTTAAGTTCGTCTCCAAAGGAGGAACCTTTGGTGACCAAAATTTTATCCTTCCTTTTTCGCTTGGTTTCTTTCCAAATTCCTACTATAGTTCCTTCTATTTATGTAATACTCTTTGTGTGATGATTATGGACCTAATTAACAAGTTACTTCCTCATAATAAAGTTTAAGTTAAGTTCGTCTCCAAAGGAGGAACCTTTGGTGACCAAAAGTTTATCCTTTATTTTTCGCTTGGATTCTTGCCAAATTCCTACTATAGTTCATTCTATTTAAGTAATACTAATTCTGTGATGTTTATGGACCTAATTAACAAGTTACTTCCCCATAATAAAGTTTAACGTAAGTTCGTCTCCAAAGGAGGAACCTTTGGTGACCAAAAGTTTATCCTTCCTTTTTCGCTTGGATTCTTCCCAAATTCCTACTATAGTTCATTCTATTTAAGTAATACTAATTGTGTGATGTTTATGGACCTAATTAACAAGTTACTTTCCGATAATAAAGTTTAACTTAAGTTCGTCTCCAAAGGAGGAACCTTTGGTGACCAAAAGTTTATCCTTCCTTTTTCGCTTGGATTCTTCCCAAATTCCTACTATAGTTCATTCTATTTACGTAATACTCATTGTATGATGATTATTGACCTAATTAACAAGTTACTTTCCCAAAATAAAGTTTAAGTTAAGTTCGTCTCCAAAGGAGGAACCTTTGGTGACCAAAATTTTATCCATCCTTTTTCGCTTGGTTTCTTGCCAAATTCCTACTATAGTTCATTCTATTTATGTAATACTAATTGTATGATGATTATTGACCTAATTAACAAGTTAGTTCCCGATAATAAAGTTTAACTTAAGTTCGTCTCCAAAGGAGGAACCTTTGATGACCAAAATTTTATCCATCCTTTTTCGCTTGGTTTCTTGCCAAATTCCTACTATAGATCATTCTATTTATGTAATACTAATTGTATGATGATTATTGACCTAATTAACAAGTTAGTTCAGGATAATAAAGTTTAACTTAAGTTCGTCTCCAAAGTAGGAACCTTTGGTGACCAAAATTTTATCCTACCTTTTTGGCTTGGTTTCTTCCCAAATTCCTACTATAGTTCATTCTCTTTATGTAATACTCGTTGTATGATGATTATGGACCTAATTAACAAGTTACTTCCCCATAATAAAGTTTAACGTAAGTTCGTCTCCAAAGGAGGAACCTTTGGTGACCAAAATTTTATCCTACCTTCTTGGCTTGGTTTCTTCCCAAATTCCTACTATAGTTCATTCTATTTATGTAATACTCATTGTATGATGATTATGGACCTAATTAACAAGTTACTTCCCCATAATAAAGTTTAAGTTAAGTTCGTCTCCAAAGGAGGAACCTTTGGTGACCAAAATTTTATCCTTCCTTTTTCGCTTGGTTGCTTGCCAAATTCCTACTATAGTTCATTCTATTTACGTAATACTCATTGTATGATAATCATTGACCTAATTACCAAGTTACTTTCCCAAAATAAAGTTTAAGTTAAGTTCGTCTCCAAAGGAGGAACCTTTGGTGACCAAAATTTTATCCTTCCTTTTTCGCTTTGTTTCTTGCCAAATTCCTACTATAGTTCATTCTATTTAAGTAATACTCATTGTGTGATGATTATGGACCTAATTAACAAGTTACTTCCCCATAATAAAGTTTAAGTTAAGTTCGTCTCCAAAGGAGGAACCTTTGGTGACCAAAAGTTTATCCTTCCTTTTTCGCTTGGATTCTTGCCAAATTCCTACTATAGTTCATTCTATTTATGTAATACTAATTGTATGATGATTATTGACCTAATTAACAAGTTACTTCCCGATAATAAAGTTTAACTTAAGTTCGTCTCCAAAGTAGGAACCTTTGGTGACCAAAATTTTATCCTACCTTTTTGGCTTGGTTTCTTCCCAAATTCCTACTATAGTTCATTCTATTTATGTAATACTCATTGTATGATGATTATGGACCTAATTAACAAGTTACTTCCCCATAATAAAGTTTAACGTAAGTTCGTCTCCAAAGGAGGAACCTTTGGTGACCAAAATTTTATCCTACCTTTTTGGCTTGGTTTCTTCCCAAATTCCTACTATAGTTCATTCTATTTATGTAATACTCATTGTATGATGATTATGGACCTAATTAACAAGTTACTTCCCCATAATAAAGTTTAAGTTAAGTTCGTCTCCAAAGGAGGGACCTTTGGTGACCAAAAGTTTATCCTTCCTTTTTCACTTGGATTCTAGCCAAATTCCTACTATAGTTCATTCTATTTATGTAATACTAATTGTATGATGATTATGGACCTAATTAACAAGTTACTTCCCGATAATAAAGTTTGACTTAAGTTCGTCTCCAAAGTAGGAACCTTTGGTGACCAAAATTTTATCCTACCTTTTTGGCTTGGTTTCTTCCCAAATTCCTACTATAGTTCATTCTATTTATGTAATACTCATTGTATGATGATTATGGACCTAATTAGCAATTTACTTCCCCATAATAAAGTTTAAGTTAAGTTCGTCTCCAAAGGAGGAACCTTTGGTGACCAAAAGTTTATCCTTCCTTTTTCACTTGGATTCTTGCCAAATTCCTACTATAGTTCATTCTATTTATGTAATACTAATTGTATGATGATTATGGACCTAATTAACAAGTTACTTCCCGATAATAAAGTTTAACTTAAGTTCGTCTCCAAAGTAGGAACCTTTGGTGACCAAAATTTTATCCCACCTTTTTGGCTTGGTTTCTTCCCAAATTCATACTATAGTTCATTCTATTTATGTAATACTAATTGTATGATGATTATGGACCGAATTAAAAGGTTACTTCCCCATAATAAAGTTTAACGTAAGTTCGTCTCCAAAGGAGGAACCTTTGGTGACCAAAATTTTATCCTACCTTTTTGGCTTGGTTTCTTACCAAATTCCTACTATAGTTCATTCTATTTATGTAATACTCATTGTATGATGATTATGGACCTAATTAACAAGTTACTTCCCCATAAAAAAGTTTAAGTTAAGTTCGTCTCCAAAGGAGGAACCTTTGGTGACCAAAATTTTATCCTTCCTTTTTCGCTTGGTTTCTTTCCAAATTCCTACTATAGTTCCTTCTATTTATGTAATACTCTTTGTGTGATGATTATGGACCTAATTAACAAGTTACTTCCTCATAATAAAGTTTAAGTTAAGTTCGTCTCCAAAGGAGGAACCTTTGGTGACCAAAAGTTTATCCTTTATTTTTCGCTTGGATTCTTGCCAAATTCCTACTATAGTTCATTCTATTTAAGTAATACTAATTCTGTGATGTTTATGGACCTAATTAACAAGTTACTTCCCCATAATAAAGTTTAACGTAAGTTCGTCTCCAAAGGAGGAACCTTTGGTGACCAAAAGTTTATCCTTCCTTTTTCGCTTGGATTCTTCCCAAATTCCTACTATAGTTCATTCTATTTAAGTAATACTAATTGTGTGATGTTTATGGACCTAATTAACAAGTTACTTTCCGATAATAAAGTTTAACTTAAGTTCGTCTCCAAAGGAGGAACCTTTGGTGACCAAAAGTTTATCCTTCCTTTTTCGCTTGGATTCTTCCCAAATTCCTACTATAGTTCATTCTATTTACGTAATACTCATTGTATGATGATTATTGACCTAATTAACAAGTTACTTTCCCAAAATAAAGTTTAAGTTAAGTTCGTCTCCAAAGGAGGAACCTTTGGTGACCAAAATTTTATCCATCCTTTTTCGCTTGGTTTCTTGCCAAATTCCTACTATAGTTCATTCTATTTATGTAATACTAATTGTATGATGATTATTGACCTAATTAACAAGTTAGTTCCCGATAATAAAGTTTAACTTAAGTTCGTCTCCAAAGGAGGAACCTTTGATGACCAAAATTTTATCCATCCTTTTTCGCTTGGTTTCTTGCCAAATTCCTACTATAGATCATTCTATTTATGTAATACTAATTGTATGATGATTATTGACCTAATTAACAAGTTAGTTCAGGATAATAAAGTTTAACTTAAGTTCGTCTCCAAAGTAGGAACCTTTGGTGACCAAAATTTTATCCTACCTTTTTGGCTTGGTTTCTTCCCAAATTCCTACTATAGTTCATTCTCTTTATGTAATACTCGTTGTATGATGATTATGGACCTAATTAACAAGTTACTTCCCCATAATAAAGTTTAACGTAAGTTCGTCTCCAAAGGAGGAACCTTTGGTGACCAAAATTTTATCCTACCTTCTTGGCTTGGTTTCTTCCCAAATTCCTACTATAGTTCATTCTATTTATGTAATACTCATTGTATGATGATTATGGACCTAATTAACAAGTTACTTCCCCATAATAAAGTTTAAGTTAAGTTCGTCTCCAAAGGAGGAACCTTTGGTGACCAAAATTTTATCCTTCCTTTTTCGCTTGGTTGCTTGCCAAATTCCTACTATAGTTCATTCTATTTACGTAATACTCATTGTATGATAATCATTGACCTAATTACCAAGTTACTTTCCCAAAATAAAGTTTAAGTTAAGTTCGTCTCCAAAGGAGGAACCTTTGGTGACCAAAATTTTATCCTTCCTTTTTCGCTTTGTTTCTTGCCAAATTCCTACTATAGTTCATTCTATTTAAGTAATACTCATTGTGTGATGATTATGGACCTAATTAACAAGTTACTTCCCCATAATAAAGTTTAAGTTAAGTTCGTCTCCAAAGGAGGAACCTTTGGTGACCAAAAGTTTATCCTTCCTTTTTCGCTTGGATTCTTGCCAAATTCCTACTATAGTTCATTCTATTTATGTAATACTAATTGTATGATGATTATTGACCTAATTAACAAGTTACTTCCCGATAATAAAGTTTAACTTAAGTTCGTCTCCAAAGTAGGAACCTTTGGTGACCAAAATTTTATCCTACCTTTTTGGCTTGGTTTCTTCCCAAATTCCTACTATAGTTCATTCTATTTATGTAATACTCATTGTATGATGATTATGGACCTAATTAACAAGTTACTTCCCCATAATAAAGTTTAACGTAAGTTCGTCTCCAAAGGAGGAACCTTTGGTGACCAAAATTTTATCCTACCTTTTTGGCTTGGTTTCTTCCCAAATTCCTACTATAGTTCATTCTATTTATGTAATACTCATTGTATGATGATTATGGACCTAATTAACAAGTTACTTCCCCATAATAAAGTTTAAGTTAAGTTCGTCTCCAAAGGAGGGACCTTTGGTGACCAAAAGTTTATCCTTCCTTTTTCACTTGGATTCTAGCCAAATTCCTACTATAGTTCATTCTATTTATGTAATACTAATTGTATGATGATTATGGACCTAATTAACAAGTTACTTCCCGATAATAAAGTTTGACTTAAGTTCGTCTCCAAAGTAGGAACCTTTGGTGACCAAAATTTTATCCTACCTTTTTGGCTTGGTTTCTTCCCAAATTCCTACTATAGTTCATTCTATTTATGTAATACTCATTGTATGATGATTATGGACCTAATTAGCAATTTACTTCCCCATAATAAAGTTTAAGTTAAGTTCGTCTCCAAAGGAGGAACCTTTGGTGACCAAAAGTTTATCCTTCCTTTTTCACTTGGATTCTTGCCAAATTCCTACTATAGTTCATTCTATTTATGTAATACTAATTGTATGATGATTATGGACCTAATTAACAAGTTACTTCCCGATAATAAAGTTTAACTTAAGTTCGTCTCCAAAGTAGGAACCTTTGGTGACCAAAATTTTATCCCACCTTTTTGGCTTGGTTTCTTCCCAAATTCATACTATAGTTCATTCTATTTATGTAATACTAATTGTATGATGATTATGGACCGAATTAAAAGGTTACTTCCCCATAATAAAGTTTAACGTAAGTTCGTCTCCAAAGGAGGAACCTTTGGTGACCAAAATTTTATCCTACCTTTTTGGCTTGGTTTCTTACCAAATTCCTACTATAGTTCATTCTATTTATGTAATACTCATTGTATGATGATTATGGACCTAATTAACAAGTTACTTCCCCATAAAAAAGTTTAAGTTAAGTTCGTCTCCAAAGGAGGAACCTTTGGTGACCAAAATTTTATCCTTCCTTTTTCGCTTGGTTTCTTTCCAAATTCCTACTATAGTTCCTTCTATTTATGTAATACTCTTTGTGTGATGATTATGGACCTAATTAACAAGTTACTTCCTCATAATAAAGTTTAAGTTAAGTTCGTCTCCAAAGGAGGAACCTTTGGTGACCAAAAGTTTATCCTTTATTTTTCGCTTGGATTCTTGCCAAATTCCTACTATAGTTCATTCTATTTAAGTAATACTAATTCTGTGATGTTTATGGACCTAATTAACAAGTTACTTCCCCATAATAAAGTTTAACGTAAGTTCGTCTCCAAAGGAGGAACCTTTGGTGACCAAAAGTTTATCCTTCCTTTTTCGCTTGGATTCTTCCCAAATTCCTACTATAGTTCATTCTATTTAAGTAATACTAATTGTGTGATGTTTATGGACCTAATTAACAAGTTACTTTCCGATAATAAAGTTTAACTTAAGTTCGTCTCCAAAGGAGGAACCTTTGGTGACCAAAAGTTTATCCTTCCTTTTTCGCTTGGATTCTTCCCAAATTCCTACTATAGTTCATTCTATTTACTTAAATAGAATTCCCAGAATAAAGTTTAAGTTAAGTTCGTCTCCAAAGGAGGAACCTTTGGTGACCAAAATTTTATCCTTCCTTTTTCGCTTGGTTGCTTGCCAAATTCCTACTATAGTTCATTCTATTTAAGTAATACTCATTGTGTGATGATTATGGACCTAATTAACAAGTTACTTCCCCATAATAAAGTTTAAGTTAAGTTCGTCTCCAAAGGAGGAACCTTTGGTGACCAAAAGTTTATCCTTCCTTTTTCGCTTGGATTCTTGCCAAATTACTACTATAGTTCATTCTATTTATGTAATACTAATTGTATGATGATTATTGACCTAATTAACAAGTTACTTCCCGATAATAAAGTTTAACTTAAGTTCGTCTCCAAAGTAGGAACCTTTGGTGACCAAAATTTTATCCTACCTTTTTGGCTTGGTTTCTTCCCAAATTCCTACTATAGTTCATTCTATTTATGTAATACTCATTGTATGATGATTATGGACCTAATTAACAAGTTACTTCCCCATAATAAAGTTTAACGTAAGTTCGTCTCCAAAGGAGGAACCTTTGGTGACCAAAATTTTATCCTACCTTTTTGGCTTGGTTTCTTCCCAAATTCCTACTATAGTTCATTCTATTTATGTAATACTCATTGTATGATGATTATGGACCTAAATAACAAGTTACTTCCCCATAATAAAGTTTAAGTTAAGTTCGTCTCCAAAGGAGGGACCTTTGGTGACCAAAAGTTTATCCTTCCTTTTTCACTTGGATTCTAGCCAAATTCCTACTATAGTTCATTCTATTTATGTAATACTAATTGTATGATGATTATGGACCTAATTAACAAGTTACTTCCCGATAATAAAGTTTGACTTAAGTTCGTCTCCAAAGTAGGAACCTTTGGTGACCAAAATTTTATCCTACCTTTTTGGCTTGGTTTCTTCCCAAATTCCTACTATAGTTCATTCTCTTTATGTAATACTCGTTGTATGATGATTATGGACCTAATTAACAAGTTACTTCCCCATAATAAAGTTTAACGTAAGTTCGTCTCCAAAGGAGGAACCTTTGGTGACCAAAATTTTATCCTACCTTCTTGGCTTGGTTTCTTCCCAAATTCCTACTATAGTTCATTCTATTTATGTAATACTCATTGTATGATGATTATGGACCTAATTAACAAGTTACTTCCCCATAATAAAGTTTAAGTTAAGTTCGTCTCCAAAGGAGGAACCTTTGGTGACCAAAATTTTATCCTTCCTTTTTCGCTTGGTTGCTTGCCAAATTCCTACTATAGTTCATTCTATTTACGTAATACTCATTGTATGATAATCATTGACCTAATTACCAAGTTACTTTCCCAAAATAAAGTTTAAGTTAAGTTCGTCTCCAAAGGAGGAACCTTTGGTGACCAAAATTTTATCCTTCCTTTTTCGCTTTGTTTCTTGCCAAATTCCTACTATAGTTCATTCTATTTAAGTAATACTCATTGTGTGATGATTATGGACCTAATTAACAAGTTACTTCCCCATAATAAAGTTTAAGTTAAGTTCGTCTCCAAAGGAGGAACCTTTGGTGACCAAAAGTTTATCCTTCCTTTTTCGCTTGGATTCTTGCCAAATTCCTACTATAGTTCATTCTATTTATGTAATACTAATTGTATGATGATTATTGACCTAATTAACAAGTTACTTCCCGATAATAAAGTTTAACTTAAGTTCGTCTCCAAAGTAGGAACCTTTGGTGACCAAAATTTTATCCTACCTTTTTGGCTTGGTTTCTTCCCAAATTCCTACTATAGTTCATTCTATTTATGTAATACTCATTGTATGATGATTATGGACCTAATTAACAAGTTACTTCCCCATAATAAAGTTTAACGTAAGTTCGTCTCCAAAGGAGGAACCTTTGGTGACCAAAATTTTATCCTACCTTTTTGGCTTGGTTTCTTCCCAAATTCCTACTATAGTTCATTCTATTTATGTAATACTCATTGTATGATGATTATGGACCTAATTAACAAGTTACTTCCCCATAATAAAGTTTAAGTTAAGTTCGTCTCCAAAGGAGGGACCTTTGGTGACCAAAAGTTTATCCTTCCTTTTTCACTTGGATTCTAGCCAAATTCCTACTATAGTTCATTCTATTTATGTAATACTAATTGTATGATGATTATGGACCTAATTAACAAGTTACTTCCCGATAATAAAGTTTGACTTAAGTTCGTCTCCAAAGTAGGAACCTTTGGTGACCAAAATTTTATCCTACCTTTTTGGCTTGGTTTCTTCCCAAATTCCTACTATAGTTCATTCTATTTATGTAATACTCATTGTATGATGATTATGGACCTAATTAGCAATTTACTTCCCCATAATAAAGTTTAAGTTAAGTTCGTCTCCAAAGGAGGAACCTTTGGTGACCAAAAGTTTATCCTTCCTTTTTCACTTGGATTCTTGCCAAATTCCTACTATAGTTCATTCTATTTATGTAATACTAATTGTATGATGATTATGGACCTAATTAACAAGTTACTTCCCGATAATAAAGTTTAACTTAAGTTCGTCTCCAAAGTAGGAACCTTTGGTGACCAAAATTTTATCCCACCTTTTTGGCTTGGTTTCTTCCCAAATTCATACTATAGTTCATTCTATTTATGTAATACTAATTGTATGATGATTATGGACCGAATTAAAAGGTTACTTCCCCATAATAAAGTTTAACGTAAGTTCGTCTCCAAAGGAGGAACCTTTGGTGACCAAAATTTTATCCTACCTTTTTGGCTTGGTTTCTTACCAAATTCCTACTATAGTTCATTCTATTTATGTAATACTCATTGTATGATGATTATGGACCTAATTAACAAGTTACTTCCCCATAAAAAAGTTTAAGTTAAGTTCGTCTCCAAAGGAGGAACCTTTGGTGACCAAAATTTTATCCTTCCTTTTTCGCTTGGTTTCTTTCCAAATTCCTACTATAGTTCCTTCTATTTATGTAATACTCTTTGTGTGATGATTATGGACCTAATTAACAAGTTACTTCCTCATAATAAAGTTTAAGTTAAGTTCGTCTCCAAAGGAGGAACCTTTGGTGACCAAAAGTTTATCCTTTATTTTTCGCTTGGATTCTTGCCAAATTCCTACTATAGTTCATTCTATTTAAGTAATACTAATTCTGTGATGTTTATGGACCTAATTAACAAGTTACTTCCCCATAATAAAGTTTAACGTAAGTTCGTCTCCAAAGGAGGAACCTTTGGTGACCAAAAGTTTATCCTTCCTTTTTCGCTTGGATTCTTCCCAAATTCCTACTATAGTTCATTCTATTTAAGTAATACTAATTGTGTGATGTTTATGGACCTAATTAACAAGTTACTTTCCGATAATAAAGTTTAACTTAAGTTCGTCTCCAAAGGAGGAACCTTTGGTGACCAAAAGTTTATCCTTCCTTTTTCGCTTGGATTCTTCCCAAATTCCTACTATAGTTCATTCTATTTACGTAATACTCATTGTATGATGATTATTGACCTAATTAACAAGTTACTTTCCCAAAATAAAGTTTAAGTTAAGTTCGTCTCCAAAGGAGGAACCTTTGGTGACCAAAAGTTTATCCTTCCTTTTTCGCTTGGATTCTTCCCAAATTCCTACTATAGTTCATTCTATTTAAGTAATACTAATTGTGTGATGTTTATGGACCTAATTAACAAGTTACTTTCCGATAATAAAGTTTAACTTAAGTTCGTCTCCAAAGGAAGAACCTTTGGTGACCAAAAGTTTATCCTTCCTTTTTCGCTTGGATTCTTCCCAAATTCCTACTATAGTTCATTCTATTTACGTAATACTCATTGTATGATGATTATTGACCTAATTAACAAGTTACTTTCCCAAAATAAAGTTTAAGTTAAGTTCGTCTCCAAAGGAGGAACCTTTGGTGACCAAAATTTTATCCATCCTTTTTCGCTTGGTTTCTTGCCAAATTCCTACTATAGTTCATTCTATTTATGTAATACTAATTGTATGATGATTATTGACCTAATTAACAAGTTAGTTCCCGATAATAAAGTTTAACTTAAGTTCGTCTCCAAAGGAGGAACCTTTGATGACCAAAATTTTATCCATCCTTTTTCGCTTGGTTTCTTGCCAAATTCCTACTATAGTTCATTCTATTTATGTAATACTAATTGTATGATGATTATTGACCTAATTAACAAGTTAGTTCAGGATAATAAAGTTTAACTTAAGTTCGTCTCCAAAGTAGGAACCTTTGGTGACCAAAATTTTATCCTACCTTTTTGGCTTGGTTTCTTCCCAAATTCCTACTATAGTTCATTCTCTTTATGTAATACTCGTTGTATGATGATTATGGACCTAATTAACAAGTTACTTCCCCATAATAAAGTTTAACGTAAGTTCGTCTCCAAAGGAGGAACCTTTGGTGACCAAAATTTTATCCTACCTTCTTGGCTTGGTTTCTTCCCAAATTCCTACTATAGTTCATTCTATTTATGTAATACTCATTGTATGATGATTATGGACCTAATTAACAAGTTACTTCCCCATAATAAAGTTTAAGTTAAGTTCGTCTCCAAAGGAGGAACCTTTGGTGACCAAAATTTTATCCTTCCTTTTCCGCTTGGTTGCTTGCCAAATTCCTACTATAGTTCATTCTATTTACGTAATACTCATTGTATGATAATCATTGACCTAATTACCAAGTTACTTTCCCAAAATAAAGTTTAAGTTAAGTTCGTCTCCAAAGGAGGAACCTTTGGTGACCAAAATTTTATCCTTCCTTTTTCGCTTTGTTTCTTGCCAAATTCCTACTATAGTTCATTCTATTTAAGTAATACTCATTGTGTGATGATTATGGACCTAATTAACAAGTTACTTCCCCATAATAAAGTTTAAGTTAAGTTCGTCTCCAAAGGAGGAACCTTTGGTGACCAAAAGTTTATCCTTCCTTTTTCGCTTGGATTCTTGCCAAATTACTACTATAGTTCATTCTATTTATGTAATACTAATTGTATGATGATTATTGACCTAATTAACAAGTTACTTCCCGATAATAAAGTTTAACTTAAGTTCGTCTCCAAAGTAGGAACCTTTGGTGACCAAAATTTTATCCTACCTTTTTGGCTTGGTTTCTTCCCAAATTCCTACTATAGTTCATTCTATTTATGTAATACTCATTGTATGATGATTATGGACCTAATTAACAAGTTACTTCCCCATAATAAAGTTTAACGTAAGTTCGTCTCCAAAGGAGGAACCTTTGGTGACCAAAATTTTATCCTACCTTTTTGGCTTGGTTTCTTCCCAAATTCCTACTATAGTTCATTCTATTTATGTAATACTCATTGTATGATGATTATGGACCTAAATAACAAGTTACTTCCCCATAATAAAGTTTAAGTTAAGTTCGTCTCCAAAGGAGGGACCTTTGGTGACCAAAAGTTTATCCTTCCTTTTTCACTTGGATTCTAGCCAAATTCCTACTATAGTTCATTCTATTTATGTAATACTAATTGTATGATGATTATGGACCTAATTAACAAGTTACTTCCCGATAATAAAGTTTGACTTAAGTTCGTCTCCAAAGTAGGAACCTTTGGTGACCAAAATTTTATCCTACCTTTTTGGCTTGGTTTCTTCCCAAATTCCTACTATAGTTCATTCTCTTTATGTAATACTCGTTGTATGATGATTATGGACCTAATTAACAAGTTACTTCCCCATAATAAAGTTTAACGTAAGTTCGTCTCCAAAGGAGGAACCTTTGGTGACCAAAATTTTATCCTACCTTTTTGGCTTGGTTTCTTCCCAAATTCCTACTATAGTTCATTCTATTTATGTAATACTCATTGTATGATGATTATGGACCTAATTAACAAGTTACTTCCCCATAATAAAGTTTAAGTTAAGTTCGTCTCCAAAGGAGGGACCTTTGGTGACCAAAAGTTTATCCTTCCTTTTTCACTTGGATTCTAGCCAAATTCCTACTATAGTTCATTCTATTTATGTAATACTAATTGTATGATGATTATGGACCTAATTAACAAGTTACTTCCCGATAATAAAGTTTGACTTAAGTTCGTCTCCAAAGTAGGAACCTTTGGTGACCAAAATTTTATCCTACCTTTTTGGCTTGGTTTCTTCCCAAATTCCTACTATAGTTCATTCTATTTATGTAATACTCATTGTATGATGATTATGGACCTAATTAACAATTTACTTCCCCATAATAAAGTTTAAGTTAAGTTCGTCTCCAAAGGAGGAACCTTTGGTGACCAAAAGTTTATCCTTCCTTTTTCACTTGGATTCTTGCCAAATTCCTACTATAGTTCATTCTATTTATGTAATACTAATTGTATGATGATTATGGACCTAATTAACAAGTTACTTCCCGATAATAAAGTTTAACTTAAGTTCGTCTCCAAAGTAGGAACCTTTGGTGACCAAAATTTTATCCCACCTTTTTGGCTTGGTTTCTTCCCAAATTCATACTATAGTTCATTCTATTTATGTAATACTAATTGTATGATGATTATGGACCGAATTAAAAGGTTACTTCCCCATAATAAAGTTTAACGTAAGTTCGTCTCCAAAGGAGGAACCTTTGGTGACCAAAATTTTATCCTACCTTTTTGGCTTGGTTTCTTACCAAATTCCTACTATAGTTCATTCTATTTATGTAATACTCATTGTATGATGATTATGGACCTAATTAACAAGTTACTTCCCCATAAAAAAGTTTAAGTTAAGTTCGTCTCCAAAGGAGGAACCTTTGGTGACCAAAATTTTATCCTTCCTTTTTCGCTTGGTTTCTTTCCAAATTCCTACTATAGTTCCTTCTATTTATGTAATACTCTTTGTGTGATGATTATGGACCTAATTAACAAGTTACTTCCTCATAATAAAGTTTAAGTTAAGTTCGTCTCCAAAGGAGGAACCTTTGGTGACCAAAAGTTTATCCTTTATTTTTCGCTTGGATTCTTGCCAAATTCCTACTATAGTTCATTCTATTTAAGTAATACTAATTCTGTGATGTTTATGGACCTAATTAACAAGTTACTTCCCCATAATAAAGTTTAACGTAAGTTCGTCTCCAAAGGAGGAACCTTTGGTGACCAAAAGTTTATCCTTCCTTTTTCGCTTGGATTCTTCCCAAATTCCTACTATAGTTCATTCTATTTAAGTAATACTAATTGTGTGATGTTTATGGACCTAATTAACAAGTTACTTTCCGATAATAAAGTTTAACTTAAGTTCGTCTCCAAAGGAGGAACCTTTGGTGACCAAAAGTTTATCCTTCCTTTTTCGCTTGGATTCTTCCCAAATTCCTACTATAGTTCATTCTATTTACGTAATACTCATTGTATGATGATTATTGACCTAATTAACAAGTTACTTTCCCAAAATAAAGTTTAAGTTAAGTTCGTCTCCAAAGGAGGAACCTTTGGTGACCAAAAGTTTATCCTTCCTTTTTGGCTTGGATTCTTCCCAAATTCCTACTATAGTTCATTCTATTTAAGTAATACTAATTGTGTGATGTTTATGGACCTAATTAACAAGTTACTTTCCGATAATAAAGTTTAACTTAAGTTCGTCTCCAAAGGAGGAACCTTTGGTGACCAAAAGTTTATCCTTCCTTTTTCGCTTGGATTCTTCCCAAATTCCTACTATAGTTCATTCTATTTACGTAATACTCATTGTATGATGATTATTGACCTAATTAACAAGTTTCTTTCCCAAAATAAAGTTTAAGTTAAGTTCGTCTCCAAAGGAGGAACCTTTGGTGACCAAAATTTTATCCATCCATTTTCGCTTGGTTTCTTGCCAAATTCCTACTATAGTTCATTCTATTTATGTAATACTAATTGTATGATGATTATTGACCTAATTAACAAGTTAGTTCCCGATAATAAAGTTTAACTTAAGTTCGTCTCCAAAGGAGGAACCTTTGATGACCAAAATTTTATCCATCCTTTTTCGCTTGGTTTCTTGCCAAATTCCTACTATAGTTCATTCTATTTATGTAATACTAATTGTATGATGATTATTGACCTAATTAACAAGTTAGTTCAGGATAATAAAGTTTAACTTAAGTTCGTCTCCAAAGTAGGAACCTTTGGTGACCAAAATTTTATCCTACCTTTTTGGCTTGGTTTCTTCCCAAATTCCTACTATAGTTCATTCTCTTTATGTAATACTCGTTGTATGATGATTATGGACCTAATTAACAAGTTACTTCCCCATAATAAAGTTTAACGTAAGTTCGTCTCCAAAGGAGGAACCTTTGGTGACCAAAATTTTATCCTACCTTCTTGGCTTGGTTTCTTCCCAAATTCCTACTATAGTTCATTCTATTTATGTAATACTCATTGTATGATGATTATGGACCTAATTAACAAGTTACTTCCCCATAATAAAGTTTAAGTTAAGTTCGTCTCCAAAGGAGGAACCTTTGGTGACCAAAATTTTATCCTTCCTTTTTCGCTTGGTTGCTTGCCAAATTCCTACTATAGTTCATTCTATTTACGTAATACTCATTGTATGATAATCATTGACCTAATTACCAAGTTACTTTCCCAAAATAAAGTTTAAGTTAAGTTCGTCTCCAAAGGAGGAACCTTTGGTGACCAAAATTTTATCCTTCCTTTTTCGCTTTGTTTCTTGCCAAATTCCTACTATAGTTCATTCTATTTAAGTAATACTCATTGTGTGATGATTATGGACCTAATTAACAAGTTACTTCCCCATAATAAAGTTTAAGTTAAGTTCGTCTCCAAAGGAGCAACCTTTGGTGACCAAAAGTTTATCCTTCCTTTTTCGCTTGGATTCTTGCCAAATTCCTACTATAGTTCATTCTATTTATGTAATACTAATTGTATGATGATTATTGACCTAATTAACAAGTTACTTCCTGATAATAAAGTTTAACTTAAGTTCGTCTCCAAAGTAGGAACCTTTGGTGACCAAAATTTTATCCTACCTTTTTGGCTTGGTTTCTTCCCAAATTCCTACTATAGTTCATTCTATTTATGTAATACTCATTGTATGATGATTATGGACCTAATTAACAAGTTACTTCCCCATAATAAAGTTTAACGTAAGTTCGTCTCCAAAGGAGGAACCTTTGGTGACCAAAATTTTATCCTACCTTTTTGGCTTGGTTTCTTCCCAAATTCCTACTATAGTTCATTCTATTTATGTAATACTCATTGTATGATGATTATGGACCTAATTAACAAGTTACTTCCCCATAATAAAGTTTAAGTTAAGTTCGTCTCCAAAGGAGGGACCTTTGGTGACCAAAAGTTTATCCTTCCTTTTTCACTTGGATTCTAGCCAAATTCCTACTATAGTTCATTCTATTTATGTAATACTAATTGTATGATGATTATGGACCTAATTAACAAGTTACTTCCCGATAATAAAGTTTGACTTAAGTTCGTCTCCAAAGTAGGAACCTTTGGTGACCAAAATTTTATCCTACCTTTTTGGCTTGGTTTCTTCCCAAATTCCTACTATAGTTCATTCTATTTATGTAATACTCATTGTATGATGATTATGGACCTAATTAACAATTTACTTCCCCATAATAAAGTTTAAGTTAAGTTCGTCTCCAAAGGAGGAACCTTTGGTGACCAAAAGTTTATCCTTCCTTTTTCGCTTGGATTCTTCCCAAATTCCTACTATAGTTCATTCTATTTACGTAATACTCATTGTATGATGATTATTGACCTAATTAACAAGTTACTTTCCCAAAATAAAGTTTAAGTTAAGTTCGTCTCCAAAGGAGGAACCTTTGGTGACCAAAAGTTTATCCTTTATTTTTCGCTTGGATTCTTGCCAAATTCCTACTATAGTTCATTCTATTTAAGTAATACTAATTCTGTGATGTTTATGGACCTAATTAACAAGTTACTTCCCCATAATAAAGTTTAACGTAAGTTCGTCTCCAAAGGAGGAACCTTTGGTGACCAAAAGTTTATCCTTCCTTTTTCGCTTGGATTCTTCCCAAATTCCTACTATAGTTCATTCTATTTAAGTAATACTAATTGTGTGATGTTTATGGACCTAATTAACAAGTTACTTTCCGATAATAAAGTTTAACTTAAGTTCGTCTCCAAAGGAGGAACCTTTGGTGACCAAAAGTTTATCCTTCCTTTTTCGCTTGGATTCTTCCCAAATTCCTACTATAGTTCATTCTATTTACGTAATACTCATTGTATGATGATTATTGACCTAATTAACAAGTTACTTTCCCAAAATAAAGTTTAAGTTAAGTTCGTCTCCAAAGGAGGAACCTTTGGTGACCAAAAGTTTATCCTTCCTTTTTCGCTTGGATTCTTCCCAAATTCCTACTATAGTTCATTCTATTTAAGTAATACTAATTGTGTGATGTTTATGGACCTAATTAACAAGTTACTTTCCGATAATAAAGTTTAACTTAAGTTCGTCTCCAAAGGAAGAACCTTTGGTGACCAAAAGTTTATCCTTCCTTTTTCGCTTGGATTCTTCCCAAATTCCTACTATAGTTCATTCTATTTACGTAATACTCATTGTATGATGATTATTGACCTAATTAACAAGTTTCTTTCCCAAAATAAAGTTTAAGTTAAGTTCGTCTCCAAAGGAGGAACCTTTGGTGACCAAAATTTTATCCATCCTTTTTCGCTTGGTTTCTTGCCAAATTCCTACTATAGTTCATTCTATTTATGTAATACTAATTGTATGATGATTATTGACCTAATTAACAAGTTAGTTCCCGATAATAAAGTTTAACTTAAGTTCGTCTCCAAAGGAGGAACCTTTGATGACCAAAATTTTATCCATCCTTTTTCGCTTGGTTTCTTGCCAAATTCCTACTATAGTTCATTCTATTTATGTAATACTAATTGTATGATGATTATTGACCTAATTAACAAGTTAGTTCAGGATAATAAAGTTTAACTTAAGTTCGTCTCCAAAGTAGGAACCTTTGGTGACCAAAATTTTATCCTACCTTTTTGGCTTGGTTTCTTCCCAAATTCCTACTATAGTTCATTCTCTTTATGTAATACTCGTTGTATGATGATTATGGACCTAATTAACAAGTTACTTCCCCATAATAAAGTTTAACGTAAGTTCGTCTCCAAAGGAGGAACCTTTGGTGACCAAAATTTTATCCTACCTTCTTGGCTTGGTTTCTTCCCAAATTCCTACTATAGTTCATTCTATTTATGTAATACTCATTGTATGATGATTATGGACCTAATTAACAAGTTACTTCCCCATAATAAAGTTTAAGTTAAGTTCGTCTCCAAAGGAGGAACCTTTGGTGACCAAAATTTTATCCTTCCTTTTTCGCTTGGTTGCTTGCCAAATTCCTACTATAGTTCATTCTATTTACGTAATACTCATTGTATGATAATCATTGACCTAATTACCAAGTTACTTTCCCAAAATAAAGTTTAAGTTAAGTTCGTCTCCAAAGGAGGAACCTTTGGTGACCAAAATTTTATCCTTCCTTTTTCGCTTTGTTTCTTGCCAAATTCCTACTATAGTTCATTCTATTTAAGTAATACTCATTGTGTGATGATTATGGACCTAATTAACAAGTTACTTCCCCATAATAAAGTTTAAGTTAAGTTCGTCTCCAAAGGAGCAACCTTTGGTGACCAAAAGTTTATCCTTACTTTTTCGCTTGGATTCTTGCCAAATTCCTACTATAGTTCATTCTATTTATGTAATACTAATTGTATGATGATTATTGACCTAATTAACAAGTTACTTCCCGATAATAAAGTTTAACTTAAGTTCGTCTCCAAAGTAGGAACCTTTGGTGACCAAAATTTTATCCTACCTTTTTGGCTTGGTTTCTTCCCAAATTCCTACTATAGTTCATTCTATTTATGTAATACTCATTGTATGATGATTATGGACCTAATTAACAAGTTACTTCCCCATAATAAAGTTTAACGTAAGTTCGTCTCCAAAGGAGGAACCTTTGGTGACCAAAATTTTATCCTACCTTTTTGGCTTGGTTTCTTCCCAAATTCCTACTATAGTTCATTCTATTTATGTAATACTCATTGTATGATGATTATGGACCTAATTAACAAGTTACTTCCCCATAATAAAGTTTAAGTTAAGTTCGTCTCCAAAGGAGGGACCTTTGGTGACCAAAAGTTTATCCTTCCTTTTTCACTTGGATTCTAGCCAAATTCCTACTATAGTTCATTCTATTTATGTAATACTAATTGTATGATGATTATGGACCTAATTAACAAGTTACTTCCCGATAATAAAGTTTGACTTAAGTTCGTCTCCAAAGTAGGAACCTTTGGTGACCAAAATTTTATCCTACCTTTTTGGCTTGGTTTCTTCCCAAATTCCTACTATAGTTCATTCTATTTATGTAATACTCATTGTATGATGATTATGGACCTAATTAACAATTTACTTCCCCATAATAAAGTTTAAGTTAAGTTCGTCTCCAAAGGAGGAACCTTTGGTGACCAAAAGTTTATCCTTCCTTTTTCGCTTGGATTCTTCCCAAATTCCTACTATAGTTCATTCTATTTATGTAATACTAATTGTATGATGATTATTGACCTAATTAACAAGTTACTTTCCGATAATAAAGTTTAACTTAAGTTCGTCTCCAAAGGAAGAACCTTTGGTGACCAAAAGTTTATCCTTCCTTTTTCGCTTGGATTCTTCCCAAATTCCTACTATAGTTCATTCTATTTACGTAATACTCATTGTATGATGATTATTGACCTAATTAACAAGTTTCTTTCCCAAAATAAAGTTTAAGTTAAGTTCGTCTCCAAAGGAGGAACCTTTGGTGACCAAAATTTTATCCATCCTTTTTCGCTTGGTTTCTTGCCAAATTCCTACTATAGTTCATTCTATTTAAGTAATACTAATTGTGTGATGTTTATGGACCTAATTAACAAGTTACTTTCCGATAATAAAGTTTAACTTAAGTTCGTCTCCAAAGGAAGAACCTTTGGTGACCAAAAGTTTATCCTTCCTTTTTCGCTTGGATTCTTCCCAAATTCCTACTATAGTTCATTCTATTTACGTAATACTCATTGTATGATGATTATTGACCTAATTAACAAGTTTCTTTCCCAAAATAAAGTTTAAGTTAAGTTCGTCTCCAAAGGAGGAACCTTTGGTGACCAAAATTTTATCCATCCTTTTTCGCTTGGTTTCTTGCCAAATTCCTACTATAGTTCATTCTATTTATGTAATACTAATTGTATGATGATTATTGACCTAATTAACAAGTTAGTTCCCGATAATAAAGTTTAACTTAAGTTCGTCTCCAAAGGAGGAACCTTTGATGACCAAAATTTTATCCATCCTTTTTCGCTTGGTTTCTTGCCAAATTCCTACTATAGTTCATTCTATTTATGTAATACTAATTGTATGATGATTATTGACCTAATTAACAAGTTAGTTCAGGATAATAAAGTTTAACGTAAGTTTGTCTCCAAAGTAGGAACCTTTGGTGACCAAAATTTTATCCTACCTTTTTGGCTTGGTTTCTTCCCAAATTCCTACTATAGTTCATTCTCTTTATGTAATACTCGTTGTATGATGATTATGGACCTAATTAACAAGTTACTTCCCCATAATAAAGTTTAACGTAAGTTCGTCTCCAAAGGAGGAACCTTTGGTGACCAAAATTTTATCCTACCTTCTTGGCTTGGTTTCTTCCCAAATTCCTACTATAGTTCATTCTATTTATGTAATACTCATTGTATGATGATTATGGACCTAATTAACAAGTTACTTCCCCATAATAAAGTTTAAGTTAAGTTCGTCTCCAAAGGAGGAACCTTTGGTGACCAAAATTTTATCCTTCCTTTTTCGCTTGGTTGCTTGCCAAATTCCTACTATAGTTCATTCTATTTACGTAATACTCATTGTATGATAATCATTGACCTAATTACCAAGTTACTTTCCCAAAATAAAGTTTAAGTTAAGTTCGTCTCCAAAGGAGGAACCTTTGGTGACCAAAATTTTATCCTTCCTTTTTCGCTTTGTTTCTTGCCAAATTCCTACTATAGTTCATTCTATTTAAGTAATACTCATTGTGTGATGATTATGGACCTAATTAACAAGTTACTTCCCCATAATAAAGTTTAAGTTAAGTTCGTCTCCAAAGGAGCAACCTTTGGTGACCAAAAGTTTATCCTTCCTTTTTCGCTTGGATTCTTGCCAAATTCCTACTATAGTTCATTCTATTTATGTAATACTAATTGTATGATGATTATTGACCTAATTAACAAGTTACTTCCCGATAATAAAGTTTAACTTAAGTTCGTCTCCAAAGTAGGAACCTTTGGTGACCAAAATTTTATCCTACCTTTTTGGCTTGGTTTCTTCCCAAATTCCTACTATAGTTCATTCTATTTATGTAATACTCATTGTATGATGATTATGGACCTAATTAACAAGTTACTTCCCCATAATAAAGTTTAACGTAAGTTCGTCTCCAAAGGAGGAACCTTTGGTGACCAAAATTTTATCCTACCTTTTTGGCTTGGTTTCTTCCCAAATTCCTACTATAGTTCATTCTATTTATGTAATACTCATTGTATGATGATTATGGACCTAATTAACAAGTTACTTCCCCATAATAAAGTTTAAGTTAAGTTCGTCTCCAAAGGAGGGACCTTTGGTGACCAAAAGTTTATCCTTCCTTTTTCACTTGGATTCTAGCCAAATTCCTACTATAGTTCATTCTATTTATGTAATACTAATTGTATGATGATTATGGACCTAATTAACAAGTTACTTCCCGATAATAAAGTTTGACTTAAGTTCGTCTCCAAAGTAGGAACCTTTGGTGACCAAAATTTTATCCTACCTTTTTGGCTTGGTTTCTTCCCAAATTCCTACTATAGTTCATTCTATTTATGTAATACTCATTGTATGATGATTATGGACCTAATTAACAATTTACTTCCCCATAATAAAGTTTAAGTTAAGTTCGTCTCCAAAGGAGGAACCTTTGGTGACCAAAAGTTTATCCTTCCTTTTTCACTTGGATTCTTGCCAAATTCCTACTATAGTTCATTCTATTTATGTAATACTAATTGTATGATGATTATGGACCTAATTAACAAGTTACTTCCCGATAATAAAGTTTAACTTAAGTTCGTCTCCAAAGTAGGAGCCTTTGGTGACCAAAATTTTATCCTACCTTTTTGGCTTGGTTTCTTCCCAAATTCATACTATAGTTCATTCTATTTATGTAATACTAATTGTATGATGATTATGGACCGAATTAAAAGGTTACTTCCCCATAATAAAGTTTAACGTAAGTTCGTCTCCAAAGGAGGAACCTTTGGTGACCAAAATTTTATCCTACCTTTTTGGCTTGGTTTCTTACCAAATTCCTACTATAGTTCATTCTATTTATGTAATACTCATTGTATGATGATTATGGACCTAATTAACAAGTTACTTCCCCATAAAAAAGTTTAAGTTAAGTTCGTCTCCAAAGGAGGAACCTTTGGTGACCAAAATTTTATCCTTCCTTTTTCGCTTGGTTTCTTGCCAAATTCCTACTATAGTTCCTTCTATTTATGTAATACTCTTTGTGTGATGATTATGGACCTAATTAACAAGTTACTTCCTCATAATAAAGTTTAAGTTAAGTTCGTCTCCAAAGGAGGAACCTTTGGTGACCAAAAGTTTATCCTTTATTTTTCGCTTGGATTCTTGCCAAATTCCTACTATAGTTCATTCTATTTAAGTAATACTAATTGTGTGATGTTTATGGACCTAATTAACAAGTTACTTTCCGATAATAAAGTTTAACTTAAGTTCGTCTCCAAAGGAGGAACCTTTGGTGACCAAAAGTTTATCCTTCCTTTTTCGCTTGGATTCTTCCCAAATTCCTACTATAGTTCATTCTATTTACGTAATACTCATTGTATGATGATTATTGACCTAATTAACAAGTTTCTTTCCCAAAATAAAGTTTAAGTTAAGTTCGTCTCCAAAGGAGGAACCTTTGGTGACCAAAATTTTATCCATCCTTTTTCGCTTGGTTTCTTGCCAAATTCCTACTATAGTTCATTCTATTTATGTAATACTAATTGTATGATGATTATTGACCTAATTAACAAGTTAGTTCCCGATAATAAAGTTTAACTTAAGTTCGTCTCCAAAGGAGGAACCTTTGATGACCAAAATTTTATCCATCCTTTTTCGCTTGGTTTCTTGCCAAATTCCTACTATAGTTCATTCTATTTATGTAATACTAATTGTATGATGATTATTGACCTAATTAACAAGTTAGTTCAGGATAATAAAGTTTAACTTAAGTTCGTCTCCAAAGTAGGAACCTTTGGTGACCAAAATTTTATCCTACCTTTTTGGCTTGGTTTCTTCCCAAATTCCTACTATAGTTCATTCTCTTTATGTAATACTCGTTGTATGATGATTATGGACCTAATTAACAAGTTACTTCCCCATAATAAAGTTTAACGTAAGTTCGTCTCCAAAGGAGGAACCTTTGGTGACCAAAATTTTATCCTACCTTCTTGGCTTGGTTTCTTCCCAAATTCCTACTATAGTTCATTCTATTTATGTAATACTCATTGTATGATGATTATGGACCTAATTAACAAGTTACTTCCCCATAATAAAGTTTAAGTTAAGTTCGTCTCCAAAGGAGGAACCTTTGGTGACCAAAATTTTATCCTTCCTTTTTCGCTTGGTTGCTTGCCAAATTCCTACTATAGTTCATTCTATTTACGTAATACTCATTGTATGATAATCATTGACCTAATTACCAAGTTACTTTCCCAAAATAAAGTTTAAGTTAAGTTCGTCTCCAAAGGAGGAACCTTTGGTGACCAAAATTTTATCCTTCCTTTTTCGCTTTGTTTCTTGCCAAATTCCTACTATAGTTCATTCTATTTAAGTAATACTCATTGTGTGATGATTATGGACCTAATTAACAAGTTACTTCCCCATAATAAAGTTTAAGTTAAGTTCGTCTCCAAAGGAGCAACCTTTGGTGACCAAAAGTTTATCCTTCCTTTTTCGCTTGGATTCTTGCCAAATTCCTACTATAGTTCATTCTATTTATGTAATACTAATTGTATGATGATTATTGACCTAATTAACAAGTTACTTCCCGATAATAAAGTTTAACTTAAGTTCGTCTCCAAAGTAGGAACCTTTGGTGACCAAAATTTTATCCTACCTTTTTGGCTTGGTTTCTTCCCAAATTCCTACTATAGTTCATTCTATTTATGTAATACTCATTGTATGATGATTATGGACCTAATTAACAAGTTACTTCCCCATAATAAAGTTTAACGTAAGTTCGTCTCCAAAGGAGGAACCTTTGGTGACCAAAATTTTATCCTACCTTTTTGGCTTGGTTTCTTCCCAAATTCCTACTATAGTTCATTCTATTTATGTAATACTCATTGTATGATGATTATGGACCTAATTAACAAGTTACTTCCCCATAATAAAGTTTAAGTTAAGTTCGTCTCCAAAGGAGGGACCTTTGGTGACCAAAAGTTTATCCTTCCTTTTTCACTTGGATTCTAGCCAAATTCCTACTATAGTTCATTCTATTTATGTAATACTAATTGTATGATGATTATGGACCTAATTAACAAGTTACTTCCCGATAATAAAGTTTGACTTAAGTTCGTCTCCAAAGTAGGAACCTTTGGTGACCAAAATTTTATCCTACCTTTTTGGCTTGGTTTCTTCCCAAATTCCTACTATAGTTCATTCTATTTATGTAATACTCATTGTATGATGATTATGGACCTAATTAACAATTTACTTCCCCATAATAAAGTTTAAGTTAAGTTCGTCTCCAAAGGAGGAACCTTTGGTGACCAAAAGTTTATCCTTCCTTTTTCACTTGGATTCTTGCCAAATTCCTACTATAGTTCATTCTATTTATGTAATACTAATTGTATGATGATTATGGACCTAATTAACAAGTTACTTCCCGATAATAAAGTTTAACTTAAGTTCGTCTCCAAAGTAGGAGCCTTTGGTGACCAAAATTTTATCCTACCTTTTTGGCTTGGTTTCTTCCCAAATTCATACTATAGTTCATTCTATTTATGTAATACTAATTGTATGATGATTATGGACCGAATTAAAAGGTTACTTCCCCATAATAAAGTTTAACGTAAGTTCGTCTCCAAAGGAGGAACCTTTGGTGACCAAAATTTTATCCTACCTTTTTGGCTTGGTTTCTTACCAAATTCCTACTATAGTTCATTCTATTTATGTAATACTCATTGTATGATGATTATGGACCTAATTAACAAGTTACTTCCCCATAAAAAAGTTTAAGTTAAGTTCGTCTCCAAAGGAGGAACCTTTGGTGACCAAAATTTTATCCTTCCTTTTTCGCTTGGTTTCTTGCCAAATTCCTACTATAGTTCCTTCTATTTATGTAATACTCTTTGTGTGATGATTATGGACCTAATTAACAAGTTACTTCCTCATAATAAAGTTTAAGTTAAGTTCGTCTCCAAAGGAGGAACCTTTGGTGACCAAAAGTTTATCCTTTATTTTTCGCTTGGATTCTTGCCAAATTCCTACTATAGTTCATTCTATTTAAGTAATACTAATTGTGTGATGTTTATGGACCTAATTAACAAGTTACTTTCCGATAATAAAGTTTAACTTAAGTTCGTCTCCAAAGGAGGAACCTTTGGTGACCAAAAGTTTATCCTTCCTTTTTCGCTTGGATTCTTCCCAAATTCCTACTATAGTTCATTCTATTTACGTAATACTCATTGTATGATGATTATTGACCTAATTAACAAGTTTCTTTCCCAAAATAAAGTTTAAGTTAAGTTCGTCTCCAAAGGAGGAACCTTTGGTGACCAAAATTTTATCCATCCTTTTTCGCTTGGTTTCTTGCCAAATTCCTACTATAGTTCATTCTATTTATGTAATACTAATTGTATGATGATTATTGACCTAATTAACAAGTTAGTTCCCGATAATAAAGTTTAACTTAAGTTCGTCTCCAAAGGAGGAACCTTTGATGACCAAAATTTTATCCATCCTTTTTCGCTTGGTTTCTTGCCAAATTCCTACTATAGTTCATTCTATTTATGTAATACTAATTGTATGATGATTATTGACCTAATTAACAAGTTAGTTCAGGATAATAAAGTTTAACTTAAGTTCGTCTCCAAAGTAGGAACCTTTGGTGACCAAAATTTTATCCTACCTTTTTGGCTTGGTTTCTTCCCAAATTCCTACTATAGTTCATTCTCTTTATGTAATACTCGTTGTATGATGATTATGGACCTAATTAACAAGTTACTTCCCCATAATAAAGTTTAACGTAAGTTCGTCTCCAAAGGAGGAACCTTTGGTGACCAAAATTTTATCCTACCTTCTTGGCTTGGTTTCTTC
Organism: Medicago sativa; assembly: GCF_051527215.1. Taxonomy (NCBI): domain Eukaryota; kingdom Viridiplantae; phylum Streptophyta; class Magnoliopsida; order Fabales; family Fabaceae; genus Medicago; species Medicago sativa. The sequence goes on along the minus strand of NC_140752.1, from coordinate 43,675,449 downwards.
CCAAATTCCTACTATAGTTCATTCTATTTATGTAATACTCATTGTATGATGATTATGGACCTAATTAACAAGTTACTTCCCCATAATAAAGTTTAAGTTAAGTTCGTCTCCAAAGGAGGAACCTTTGGTGACCAAAATTTTATCCTTCCTTTTTCGCTTGGTTGCTTGCCAAATTCCTACTATAGTTCATTCTATTTACGTAATACTCATTGTATGATAATCATTGACCTAATTACCAAGTTACTTTCCCAAAATAAAGTTTAAGTTAAGTTCGTCTCCAAAGGAGGAACCTTTGGTGACCAAAATTTTATCCTTCCTTTTTCGCTTTGTTTCTTGCCAAATTCCTACTATAGTTCATTCTATTTAAGTAATACTCATTGTGTGATGATTATGGACCTAATTAACAAGTTACTTCCCCATAATAAAGTTTAAGTTAAGTTCGTCTCCAAAGGAGCAACCTTTGGTGACCAAAAGTTTATCCTTCCTTTTTCGCTTGGATTCTTGCCAAATTCCTACTATAGTTCATTCTATTTATGTAATACTAATTGTATGATGATTATTGACCTAATTAACAAGTTACTTCCCGATAATAAAGTTTAACTTAAGTTCGTCTCCAAAGTAGGAACCTTTGGTGACCAAAATTTTATCGTACCTTTTTGGCTTGGTTTCTTCCCAAATTCCTACTATAGTTCATTCTATTTATGTAATACTCATTGTATGATGATTATGGACCTAATTAACAAGTTACTTCCCCATAATAAAGTTTAACGTAAGTTCGTCTCCAAAGGAGGAACCTTTGGTGACCAAAATTTTATCCTACCTTTTTGGCTTGGTTTCTTCCCAAATTACTACTATAGTTCATTCTATTTATGTAATACTCATTGTATGATGATTATGGACCTAATTAACAAGTTACTTCCCCATAATAAAGTTTAAGTTAAGTTCGTCTCCAAAGGAGGGACCATTGGTGACCAAAAGTTTATCCTTCCTTTTTCACTTGGATTCTAGCCAAATTCCTACTATAGTTCATTCTATTTATGTAATACTAATTGTATGATGATTATGGACCTAATTAACAAGTTACTTCCCGATAATAAAGTTTGACTTAAGTTCGTCTCCAAAGTAGGAACCTTTGGTGACCAAAATTTTATCCTACCTTTTTGGCTTGGTTTCTTCCCAAATTCCTACTATAGTTCATTCTATTTATGTAATACTCATTGTATGATGATTATGGACCTAATTAACAATTTACTTCCCCATAATAAAGTTTAAGTTAAGTTCGTCTCCAAAGGAGGAACCTTTGGTGACCAAAAGTTTATCCTTCCTTTTTCACTTGGATTCTTGCCAAATTCCTACTATAGTTCATTCTATTTATGTAATACTAATTGTATGATGATTATGGACCTAATTAACAAGTTACTTCCCGATAATAAAGTTTAACTTAAGTTCGTCTCCAAAGTAGGAGCCTTTGGTGACCAAAATTTTATCCTACCTTTTTGGCTTGGTTTCTTCCCAAATTCATACTATAGTTCATTCTATTTATGTAATACTAATTGTATGATGATTATGGACCGAATTAAAAGGTTACTTCCCCATAATAAAGTTTAACGTAAGTTCGTCTCCAAAGGAGGAACCTTTGGTGACCAAAATTTTATCCTACCTTTTTGGCTTGGTTTCTTACCAAATTCCTACTATAGTTCATTCTATTTATGTAATACTCATTGTATGATGATTATGGACCTAATTAACAAGTTACTTCCCCATAAAAAAGTTTAAGTTAAGTTCGTCTCCAAAGGAGGAACCTTTGGTGACCAAAATTTTATCCTTCCTTTTTCGCTTGGTTTCTTGCCAAATTCCTACTATAGTTCCTTCTATTTATGTAATACTCTTTGTGTGATGATTATGGACCTAATTAACAAGTTACTTCCTCATAATAAAGTTTAAGTTAAGTTCGTCTCCAAAGGAGGAACCTTTGGTGACCAAAAGTTTATCCTTTATTTTTCGCTTGGATTCTTGCCAAATTCCTACTATAGTTCATTCTATTTAAGTAATACTAATTCTGTGATGTTTATGGACCTAATTAACAAGTTACTTCCCCATAATAAAGTTTAACGTAAGTTCGTCTCCAAAGGAGGAACCTTTGGTGACCAAAAGTTTATCCTTCCTTTTTCGCTTGGATTCTTCCCAAATTCCTACTATAGTTCATTCTATTTAAGTAATACTAATTGTGTGATGTTTATGGACCTAATTAACAAGTTACTTTCCGATAATAAAGTTTAACTTAAGTTCGTCTCCAAAGGAGGAACCTTTGGTGACCAAAAGTTTATCCTTCCTTTTTCGCTTGGATTCTTCCCAAATTCCTACTATAGTTCATTCTATTTACGTAATACTCATTGTATGATGATTATTGACCTAATTAACAAGTTACTTTCCCAAAATAAAGTTTAAGTTAAGTTCGTCTCCAAAGGAGGAACCTTTGGTGACCAAAAGTTTATCCTTCCTTTTTCGCTTGGATTCTTCCCAAATTCCTACTATAGTTCATTCTATTTAAGTAATACTAATTGTGTGATGTTTATGGACCTAATTAACAAGTTACTTTCCGATAATAAAGTTTAACTTAAGTTCGTCTCCAAAGGAAGAACCTTTGGTGACCAAAAGTTTATCCTTCCTTTTTCGCTTGGATTCTTCCCAAATTCCTACTATAGTTCATTCTATTTACGTAATACTCATTGTATGATGATTATTGACCTAATTAACAAGTTACTTTCCCAAAATAAAGTTTAAGTTAAGTTCGTCTCCAAAGGAGGAACCTTTGGTGACCAAAATTTTATCCATCCTTTTTCGCTTGGTTTCTTGCCAAATTCCTACTATAGTTCATTCTATTTATGTAATACTAATTGTATGATGATTATTGACCTAATTAACAAGTTAGTTCAGGATAATAAAGTTTAACTTAAGTTCGTCTCCAAAGTAGGAACCTTTGGTGACCAAAATTTTATCCTACCTTTTTGGCTTGGTTTCTTCCCAAATTCCTACTATAGTTCATTCTCTTTATGTAATACTCGTTGTATGATGATTATGGACCTAATTAACAAGTTACTTCCCCATAATAAAGTTTAACGTAAGTTCGTCTCCAAAGGAGGAACCTTTGGTGACCAAAATTTTATCCTACCTTTTTGGCTTGGTTTCTTCCCAAATTCCTACTATAGTTCATTCTATTTATGTAATACTCATTGTATGATGATTATGGACCTAATTAACAAGTTACTTCCCCATAATAAAGTTTAAGTTAAGTTCGTCTCCAAAGGAGGGACCATTGGTGACCAAAAGTTTATCCTTCCTTTTTCACTTGGATTCTAGCCAAATTCCTACTATAGTTCATTCTATTTATGTAATACTAATTGTATGATGATTATGGACCTAATTAACAAGTTACTTCCCGATAATAAAGTTTGACTTAAGTTCGTCTCCAAAGTAGGAACCTTTGGTGACCAAAATTTTATCCTACCTTTTTGGCTTGGTTTCTTCCCAAATTCCTACTATAGTTCATTCTATTTATGTAATACTCATTGTATGATGATTATGGACCTAATTAACAATTTACTTCCCCATAATAAAGTTTAAGTTAAGTTCGTCTCCAAAGGAGGAACCTTTGGTGACCAAAAGTTTATCCTTCCTTTTTCACTTGGATTCTTGCCAAATTCCTACTATAGTTCATTCTATTTATGTAATACTAATTGTATGATGATTATGGACCTAATTAACAAGTTACTTCCCGATAATAAAGTTTAACTTAAGTTCGTCTCCAAAGTAGGAGCCTTTGGTGACCAAAATTTTATCCTACCTTTTTGGCTTGGTTTCTTCCCAAATTCATACTATAGTTCATTCTATTTATGTAATACTAATTGTATGATGATTATGGACCGAATTAAAAGGTTACTTCCCCATAATAAAGTTTAACGTAAGTTCGTCTCCAAAGGAGGAACCTTTGGTGACCAAAATTTTATCCTACCTTTTTGGCTTGGTTTCTTACCAAATTCCTACTATAGTTCATTCTATTTATGTAATACTCATTGTATGATGATTATGGACCTAATTAACAAGTTACTTCCCCATAAAAAAGTTTAAGTTAAGTTCGTCTCCAAAGGAGGAACCTTTGGTGACCAAAATTTTATCCTTCCTTTTTCGCTTGGTTTCTTGCCAAATTCCTACTATAGTTCCTTCTATTTATGTAATACTCTTTGTGTGATGATTATGGACCTAATTAACAAGTTACTTCCTCATAATAAAGTTTAAGTTAAGTTCGTCTCCAAAGGAGGAACCTTTGGTGACCAAAAGTTTATCCTTTATTTTTCGCTTGGATTCTTGCCAAATTCCTACTATAGTTCATTCTATTTAAGTAATACTAATTCTGTGATGTTTATGGACCTAATTAACAAGTTACTTCCCCATAATAAAGTTTAACGTAAGTTCGTCTCCAAAGGAGGAACCTTTGGTGACCAAAAGTTTATCCTTCCTTTTTCGCTTGGATTCTTCCCAAATTCCTACTATAGTTCATTCTATTTAAGTAATACTAATTGTGTGATGTTTATGGACCTAATTAACAAGTTACTTTCCGATAATAAAGTTTAACTTAAGTTCGTCTCCAAAGGAGGAACCTTTGGTGACCAAAAGTTTATCCTTCCTTTTTCGCTTGGATTCTTCCCAAATTCCTACTATAGTTCATTCTATTTACGTAATACTCATTGTATGATGATTATTGACCTAATTAACAAGTTACTTTCCCAAAATAAAGTTTAAGTTAAGTTCGTCTCCAAAGGAGGAACCTTTGGTGACCAAAAGTTTATCCTTCCTTTTTCGCTTGGATTCTTCCCAAATTCCTACTATAGTTCATTCTATTTAAGTAATACTAATTGTGTGATGTTTATGGACCTAATTAACAAGTTACTTTCCGATAATAAAGTTTAACTTAAGTTCGTCTCCAAAGGAAGAACCTTTGGTGACCAAAAGTTTATCCTTCCTTTTTCGCTTGGATTCTTCCCAAATTCCTACTATAGTTCATTCTATTTACGTAATACTCATTGTATGATGATTATTGACCTAATTAACAAGTTACTTTCCCAAAATAAAGTTTAAGTTAAGTTCGTCTCCAAAGGAGGAACCTTTGGTGACCAAAATTTTATCCATCCTTTTTCGCTTGGTTTCTTGCCAAATTCCTACTATAGTTCATTCTATTTATGTAATACTAATTGTATGATGATTATTGACCTAATTAACAAGTTAGTTCAGGATAATAAAGTTTAACTTAAGTTCGTCTCCAAAGTAGGAACCTTTGGTGACCAAAATTTTATCCTACCTTTTTGGCTTGGTTTCTTCCCAAATTCCTACTATAGTTCATTCTCTTTATGTAATACTCGTTGTATGATGATTATGGACCTAATTAACAAGTTACTTCCCCATAATAAAGTTTAACGTAAGTTCGTCTCCAAAGGAGGAACCTTTGGTGACCAAAATTTTATCCTACCTTTTTGGCTTGGTTTCTTCCCAAATTCCTACTATAGTTCATTCTATTTATGTAATACTCATTGTATGATGATTATGGACCTAATTAACAAGTTACTTCCCCATAATAAAGTTTAAGTTAAGTTCGTCTCCAAAGGAGGGACCTTTGGTGACCAAAAGTTTATCCTTCCTTTTTCACTTGGATTCTAGCCAAATTCCTACTATAGTTCATTCTATTTATGTAATACTAATTGTATGATGATTATGGACCTAATTAACAAGTTACTTCCCGATAATAAAGTTTGACTTAAGTTCGTCTCCAAAGTAGGAACCTTTGGTGACCAAAATTTTATCCTACCTTTTTGGCTTGGTTTCTTCCCAAATTCCTACTATAGTTCATTCTATTTATGTAATACTCAATGTATGATGATTATGGACCTAATTAACAATTTACTTCCCCATAATAAAGTTTAAGTTAAGTTCGTCTCCAAAGGAGGAACCTTTGGTGACCAAAAGTTTATCCTTCCTTTTTCACTTGGATTCTTGCCAAATTCCTACTATAGTTCATTCTATTTATGTAATACTAATTGTATGATGATTATGGACCTAATTAACAAGTTACTTCCCGATAATAAAGTTTAACTTAAGTTCGTCTCCAAAGTAGGAACCTTTGGTGACCAAAATTTTATCCCACCTTTTTGGCTTGGTTTCTTCCCAAATTCATACTATAGTTCATTCTATTTATGTAATACTAATTGTATGATGATTATGGACCGAATTAAAAGGTTACTTCCCCATAATAAAGTTTAACGTAAGTTCGTCTCCAAAGGAGGAACCTTTGGTGACCAAAATTTTATCCTACCTTTTTGGCTTGGTTTCTTACCAAATTCCTACTATAGTTCATTCTATTTATGTAATACTCATTGTATGATGATTATGGACCTAATTAACAAGTTACTTCCCCATAAAAAAGTTTAAGTTAAGTTCGTCTCCAAAGGAGGAACCTTTGGTGACCAAAATTTTATCCTTCCTTTTTCGCTTGGTTTCTTTCCAAATTCCTACTATAGTTCCTTCTATTTATGTAATACTCTTTGTGTGATGATTATGGACCTAATTAACAAGTTACTTCCTCATAATAAAGTTTAAGTTAAGTTCGTCTCCAAAGGAGGAACCTTTGGTGACCAAAAGTTTATCCTTTATTTTTCGCTTGGATTCTTGCCAAATTCCTACTATAGTTCATTCTATTTAAGTAATACTAATTCTGTGATGTTTATGGACCTAATTAACAAGTTACTTCCCCATAATAAAGTTTAACGTAAGTTCGTCTCCAAAGGAGGAACCTTTGGTGACCAAAAGTTTATCCTTCCTTTTTCGCTTGGATTCTTCCCAAATTCCTACTATAGTTCATTCTATTTAAGTAATACTAATTGTGTGATGTTTATGGACCTAATTAACAAGTTACTTTCCGATAATAAAGTTTAACTTAAGTTCGTCTCCAAAGGAGGAACCTTTGGTGACCAAAAGTTTATCCTTCCTTTTTCGCTTGGATTCTTCCCAAATTCCTACTATAGTTCATTCTATTTACGTAATACTCATTGTATGATGATTATTGACCTAATTAACAAGTTACTTTCCCAAAATAAAGTTTAAGTTAAGTTCGTCTCCAAAGGAGGAACCTTTGGTGACCAAAAGTTTATCCTTCCTTTTTCGCTTGGATTCTTCCCAAATTCCTACTATAGTTCATTCTATTTAAGTAATACTAATTGTGTGATGTTTATGGACCTAATTAACAAGTTACTTTCCGATAATAAAGTTTAACTTAAGTTCGTCTCCAAAGGAAGAACCTTTGGTGACCAAAAGTTTATCCTTCCTTTTTCGCTTGGATTCTTCCCAAATTCCTACTATAGTTCATTCTATTTACGTAATACTCATTGTATGATGATTATTGACCTAATTAACAAGTTACTTTCCCAAAATAAAGTTTAAGTTAAGTTCGTCTCCAAAGGAGGAACCTTTGGTGACCAAAATTTTATCCATCCTTTTTCGCTTGGTTTCTTGCCAAATTCCTACTATAGTTCATTCTATTTATGTAATACTAATTGTATGATGATTATTGACCTAATTAACAAGTTAGTTCCCGATAATAAAGTTTAACTTAAGTTCGTCTCCAAAGGAGGAACCTTTGATGACCAAAATTTTATCCATCCTTTTTCGCTTGGTTTCTTGCCAAATTCCTACTATAGTTCATTCTATTTATGTAATACTAATTGTATGATGATTATTGACCTAATTAACAAGTTAGTTCAGGATAATAAAGTTTAACTTAAGTTCGTCTCCAAAGTAGGAACCTTTGGTGACCAAAATTTTATCCTACCTTTTTGGCTTGGTTTCTTCCCAAATTCCTACTATAGTTCATTCTCTTTATGTAATACTCGTTGTATGATGATTATGGACCTAATTAACAAGTTACTTTCCCAAAATAAAGTTTAAGTTAAGTTCGTCTCCAAAGGAGGAACCTTTGGTGACCAAAATTTTATCCATCCTTTTTCGCTTGGTTTCTTGCCAAATTCCTACTATAGTTCATTCTATTTATGTAATACTAATTGTATGATGATTATTGACCTAATTAACAAGTTAGTTCCCGATAATAAAGTTTAACTTAAGTTCGTCTCCAAAGGAGGAACCTTTGATGACCAAAATTTTATCCATCCTTTTTCGCTTGGTTTCTTGCCAAATTCCTACTATAGTTCATTCTATTTATGTAATACTAATTGTATGATGATTATTGACCTAATTAACAAGTTAGTTCAGGATAATAAAGTTTAACTTAAGTTCGTCTCCAAAGTAGGAACCTTTGGTGACCAAAATTTTATCCTACCTTTTTGGCTTGGTTTCTTCCCAAATTCCTACTATAGTTCATTCTCTTTATGTAATACTCGTTGTATGATGATTATGGACCTAATTAACAAGTTACTTCCCCATAATAAAGTTTAACGTAAGTTCGTCTCCAAAGGAGGAACCTTTGGTGACCAAAATTTTATCCTACCTTTTTGGCTTGGTTTCTTCCCAAATTCCTACTATAGTTCATTCTATTTATGTAATACTCATTGTATGATGATTATGGACCTAATTAACAAGTTACTTCCCCATAATAAAGTTTAAGTTAAGTTCGTCTCCAAAGGAGGGACCTTTGGTGACCAAAAGTTTATCCTTCCTTTTTCACTTGGATTCTAGCCAAATTCCTACTATAGTTCATTCTATTTATGTAATACTAATTGTATGATGATTATGGACCTAATTAACAAGTTACTTCCCGATAATAAAGTTTGACTTAAGTTCGTCTCCAAAGTAGGAACCTTTGGTGACCAAAATTTTATCCTACCTTTTTGGCTTGGTTTCTTCCCAAATTCCTACTATAGTTCATTCTATTTATGTAATACTCAATGTATGATGATTATGGACCTAATTAACAATTTACTTCCCCATAATAAAGTTTAAGTTAAGTTCGTCTCCAAAGGAGGAACCTTTGGTGACCAAAAGTTTATCCTTCCTTTTTCACTTGGATTCTTGCCAAATTCCTACTATAGTTCATTCTATTTATGTAATACTAATTGTATGATGATTATGGACCTAATTAACAAGTTACTTCCCGATAATAAAGTTTAACTTAAGTTCGTCTCCAAAGTAGGAACCTTTGGTGACCAAAATTTTATCCCACCTTTTTGGCTTGGTTTCTTCCCAAATTCATACTATAGTTCATTCTATTTATGTAATACTAATTGTATGATGATTATGGACCGAATTAAAAGGTTACTTCCCCATAATAAAGTTTAACGTAAGTTCGTCTCCAAAGGAGGAACCTTTGGTGACCAAAATTTTATCCTACCTTTTTGGCTTGGTTTCTTACCAAATTCCTACTATAGTTCATTCTATTTATGTAATACTCATTGTATGATGATTATGGACCTAATTAACAAGTTACTTCCCCATAAAAAAGTTTAAGTTAAGTTCGTCTCCAAAGGAGGAACCTTTGGTGACCAAAATTTTATCCTTCCTTTTTTGCTTGGTTTCTTGCCAAATTCCTACTATAGTTCCTTCTATTTATGTAATACTCTTTGTGTGATGATTATGGACCTAATTAACAAGTTACTTCCCCATAAAAAAGTTTAAGTTAAGTTCGTCTCCAAAGGAGGAACCTTTGGTGACCAAAATTTTATCCTTCCTTTTTCGCTTGGTTTCTTTCCAAATTCCTACTATAGTTCCTTCTATTTATGTAATACTCTTTGTGTGATGATTATGGACCTAATTAACAAGTTACTTCCTCATAATAAAGTTTAAGTTAAGTTCGTCTCCAAAGGAGGAACCTTTGGTGACCAAAAGTTTATCCTTTATTTTTCGCTTGGATTCTTGCCAAATTCCTACTATAGTTCATTCTATTTAAGTAATACTAATTCTGTGATGTTTATGGACCTAATTAACAAGTTACTTCCCCATAATAAAGTTTAACGTAAGTTCGTCTCCAAAGGAGGAACCTTTGGTGACCAAAAGTTTATCCTTCCTTTTTCGCTTGGATTCTTCCCAAATTCCTACTATAGTTCATTCTATTTAAGTAATACTAATTGTGTGATGTTTATGGACCTAATTAACAAGTTACTTTCCGATAATAAAGTTTAACTTAAGTTCGTCTCCAAAGGAGGAACCTTTGGTGACCAAAAGTTTATCCTTCCTTTTTCGCTTGGATTCTTCCCAAATTCCTACTATAGTTCATTCTATTTACGTAATACTCATTGTATGATGATTATTGACCTAATTAACAAGTTACTTTCCCAAAATAAAGTTTAAGTTAAGTTCGTCTCCAAAGGAGGAACCTTTGGTGACCAAAAGTTTATCCTTCCTTTTTCGCTTGGATTCTTCCCAAATTCCTACTATAGTTCATTCTATTTAAGTAATACTAATTGTGTGATGTTTATGGACCTAATTAACAAGTTACTTTCCGATAATAAAGTTTAACTTAAGTTCGTCTCCAAAGGAAGAACCTTTGGTGACCAAAAGTTTATCCTTCCTTTTTCGCTTGGATTCTTCCCAAATTCCTACTATAGTTCATTCTATTTACGTAATACTCATTGTATGATGATTATTGACCTAATTAACAAGTTACTTTCCCAAAATAAAGTTTAAGTTAAGTTCGTCTCCAAAGGAGGAACCTTTGGTGACCAAAATTTTATCCATCCTTTTTCCCTTGGTTTCTTGCCAAATTCCTACTATAGTTCATTCTATTTATGTAATACTAATTGTATGATGATTATTGACCTAATTAACAAGTTAGTTCCCGATAATAAAGTTTAACTTAAGTTCGTCTCCAAAGGAGGAACCTTTGATGACCAAAATTTTATCCATCCTTTTTCGCTTGGTTTCTTGCCAAATTCCTACTATAGTTCATTCTATTTATGTAATACTAATTGTATGATGATTATTGACCTAATTAACAAGTTAGTTCAGGATAATAAAGTTTAACTTAAGTTCGTCTCCAAAGTAGGAACCTTTGGTGACCAAAATTTTATCCTACCTTTTTGGCTTGGTTTCTTCCCAAATTCCTACTATAGTTCATTCTCTTTATGTAATACTCGTTGTATGATGATTATGGACCTAATTAACAAGTTACTTCCCCATAATAAAGTTTAACGTAAGTTCGTCTCCAAAGGAGGAACCTTTGGTGACCAAAATTTTATCCTACCTTCTTGGCTTGGTTTCTTCCCAAATTCCTACTATAGTTCATTCTATTTATGTAATACTCATTGTATGATGATTATGGACCTAATTAACAAGTTACTTCCCCATAATAAAGTTTAAGTTAAGTTCGTCTCCAAAGGAGGAACCTTTGGTGACCAAAATTTTATCCTTCCTTTTTCGCTTGGTTGCTTGCCAAATTCCTACTATAGTTCATTCTATTTACGTAATACTCATTGTATGATAATCATTGACCTAATTACCAAGTTACTTTCCCAAAATAAAGTTTAAGTTAAGTTCGTCTCCAAAGGAGGAACCTTTGGTGACCAAAATTTTATCCTTCCTTTTTCGCTTTGTTTCTTGCCAAATTCCTACTATAGTTCATTCTATTTAAGTAATACTCATTGTGTGATGATTATGGACCTAATTAACAAGTTACTTCCCCATAATAAAGTTTAAGTTAAGTTCGTCTCCAAAGGAGGAACCTTTGGTGACCAAAAGTTTATCCTTCCTTTTTCGCTTGGATTCTTGCCAAATTCCTACTATAGTTCATTCTATTTATGTAATACTAATTGTATGATGATTATTGACCTAATTAACAAGTTACTTCCCGATAATAAAGTTTAACTTAAGTTCGTCTCCAAAGTAGGAACCTTTGGTGACCAAAATTTTATCCTACCTTTTTGGCTTGGTTTCTTCCCAAATTCCTACTATAGTTCATTCTATTTATGTAATACTCATTGTATGATGATTATGGACCTAATTAACAAGTTACTTCCCCATAATAAAGTTTAACGTAAGTTCGTCTCCAAAGGAGGAACCTTTGGTGACCAAAATTTTATCCTACCTTTTTGGCTTGGTTTCTTCCCAAATTCCTACTATAGTTCATTCTATTTATGTAATACTCATTGTATGATGATTATGGACCTAATTAACAAGTTACTTCCCCATAATAAAGTTTAAGTTAAGTTCGTCTCCAAAGGAGGGACCTTTGGTGACCAAAAGTTTATCCTTCCTTTTTCACTTGGATTCTAGCCAAATTCCTACTATAGTTCATTCTATTTATGTAATACTAATTGTATGATGATTATGGACCTAATTAACAAGTTACTTCCCGATAATAAAGTTTGACTTAAGTTCGTCTCCAAAGTAGGAACCTTTGGTGACCAAAATTTTATCCTACCTTTTTGGCTTGGTTTCTTCCCAAATTCCTACTATAGTTCATTCTATTTATGTAATACTCATTGTATGATGATTATGGACCTAATTAACAATTTACTTCCCCATAATAAAGTTTAAGTTAAGTTCGTCTCCAAAGGAGGAACCTTTGGTGACCAAAAGTTTATCCTTCCTTTTTCACTTGGATTCTTGCCAAATTCCTACTATAGTTCATTCTATTTATGTAATACTAATTGTATGATGATTATGGACCTAATTAACAAGTTACTTCCCGATAATAAAGTTTAACTTAAGTTCGTCTCCAAAGTAGGAACCTTTGGTGACCAAAATTTTATCCTACCTTTTTGGCTTGGTTTCTTCCCAAATTCATACTATAGTTCATTCTATTTATGTAATACTAATTGTATGATGATTATGGACCGAATTAAAAGGTTACTTCCCCATAATAAAGTTTAACGTAAGTTCGTCTCCAAAGGAGGAACCTTTGGTGACCAAAATTTTATCCTACCTTTTTGGCTTGGTTTCTTACCAAATTCCTACTATAGTTCATTCTATTTATGTAATACTCATTGTATGATGATTATGGACCTAATTAACAAGTTACTTCCCCATAAAAAAGTTTAAGTTAAGTTCGTCTCCAAAGGAGGAACCTTTGGTGACCAAAATTTTATCCTTCCTTTTTCGCTTGGTTTCTTGCCAAATTCCTACTATAGTTCCTTCTATTTATGTAATACTCTTTGTGTGATGATTATGGACCTAATTAACAAGTTACTTCCTCATAATAAAGTTTAAGTTAAGTTCGTCTCCAAAGGAGGAACCTTTGGTGACCAAAAGTTTATCCTTTATTTTTCGCTTGGATTCTTGCCAAATTCCTACTATAGTTCATTCTATTTAAGTAATACTAATTCTGTGATGTTTATGGACCTAATTAACAAGTTACTTCCCCATAATAAAGTTTAACGTAAGTTCGTCTCCAAAGGAGGAACCTTTGGTGACCAAAAGTTTATCCTTCCTTTTTCGCTTGGATTCTTCCCAAATTCCTACTATAGTTCATTCTATTTAAGTAATACTAATTGTGTGATGTTTATGGACCTAATTAACAAGTTACTTTCCGATAATAAAGTTTAACTTAAGTTCGTCTCCAAAGGAGGAACCTTTGGTGACCAAAATTTTATCCTACCTTTTTGGCTTGGTTTCTTCCCAAATTCCTACTATAGTTCATTCTATTTATGTAATACTCATTGTATGATGATTATGGACCTAATTAACAAGTTACTTCCCCATAATAAAGTTTAAGTTAAGTTCGTCTCCAAAGGAGGGACCTTTGGTGACCAAAAGTTTATCCTTCCTTTTTCACTTGGATTCTAGCCAAATTCCTACTATAGTTCATTCTATTTATGTAATACTAATTGTATGATGATTATGGACCTAATTAACAAGTTACTTCCCGATAATAAAGTTTGACTTAAGTTCGTCTCCAAAGTAGGAACCTTTGGTGACCAAAATTTTATCCTACCTTTTTGGCTTGGTTTCTTCCCAAATTCCTACTATAGTTCATTCTATTTATGTAATACTCAATGTATGATGATTATGGACCTAATTAACAATTTACTTCCCCATAATAAAGTTTAAGTTAAGTTCGTCTCCAAAGGAGGAACCTTTGGTGACCAAAAGTTTATCCTTCCTTTTTCACTTGGATTCTTGCCAAATTCCTACTATAGTTCATTCTATTTATGTAATACTAATTGTATGATGATTATGGACCTAATTAACAAGTTACTTCCCGATAATAAAGTTTAACTTAAGTTCGTCTCCAAAGTAGGAACCTTTGGTGACCAAAATTTTATCCCACCTTTTTGGCTTGGTTTCTTCCCAAATTCATACTATAGTTCATTCTATTTATGTAATACTAATTGTATGATGATTATGGACCGAATTAAAAGGTTACTTCCCCATAATAAAGTTTAACGTAAGTTCGTCTCCAAAGGAGGAACCTTTGGTGACCAAAATTTTATCCTACCTTTTTGGCTTGGTTTCTTACCAAATTCCTACTATAGTTCATTCTATTTATGTAATACTCATTGTATGATGATTATGGACCTAATTAACAAGTTACTTCCCCATAAAAAAGTTTAAGTTAAGTTCGTCTCCAAAGGAGGAACCTTTGGTGACCAAAATTTTATCCTTCCTTTTTTGCTTGGTTTCTTGCCAAATTCCTACTATAGTTCCTTCTATTTATGTAATACTCTTTGTGTGATGATTATGGACCTAATTAACAAGTTACTTCCCCATAAAAAAGTTTAAGTTAAGTTCGTCTCCAAAGGAGGAACCTTTGGTGACCAAAATTTTATCCTTCCTTTTTCGCTTGGTTTCTTTCCAAATTCCTACTATAGTTCCTTCTATTTATGTAATACTCTTTGTGTGATGATTATGGACCTAATTAACAAGTTACTTCCTCATAATAAAGTTTAAGTTAAGTTCGTCTCCAAAGGAGGAACCTTTGGTGACCAAAAGTTTATCCTTTATTTTTCGCTTGGATTCTTGCCAAATTCCTACTATAGTTCATTCTATTTAAGTAATACTAATTCTGTGATGTTTATGGACCTAATTAACAAGTTACTTCCCCATAATAAAGTTTAACGTAAGTTCGTCTCCAAAGGAGGAACCTTTGGTGACCAAAAGTTTATCCTTCCTTTTTCGCTTGGATTCTTCCCAAATTCCTACTATAGTTCATTCTATTTAAGTAATACTAATTGTGTGATGTTTATGGACCTAATTAACAAGTTACTTTCCGATAATAAAGTTTAACTTAAGTTCGTCTCCAAAGGAGGAACCTTTGGTGACCAAAAGTTTATCCTTCCTTTTTCGCTTGGATTCTTCCCAAATTCCTACTATAGTTCATTCTATTTACGTAATACTCATTGTATGATGATTATTGACCTAATTAACAAGTTACTTTCCCAAAATAAAGTTTAAGTTAAGTTCGTCTCCAAAGGAGGAACCTTTGGTGACCAAAAGTTTATCCTTCCTTTTTCGCTTGGATTCTTCCCAAATTCCTACTATAGTTCATTCTATTTAAGTAATACTAATTGTGTGATGTTTATGGACCTAATTAACAAGTTACTTTCCGATAATAAAGTTTAACTTAAGTTCGTCTCCAAAGGAAGAACCTTTGGTGACCAAAAGTTTATCCTTCCTTTTTCGCTTGGATTCTTCCCAAATTCCTACTATAGTTCATTCTATTTACGTAATACTCATTGTATGATGATTATTGACCTAATTAACAAGTTACTTTCCCAAAATAAAGTTTAAGTTAAGTTCGTCTCCAAAGGAGGAACCTTTGGTGACCAAAATTTTATCCATCCTTTTTCCCTTGGTTTCTTGCCAAATTCCTACTATAGTTCATTCTATTTATGTAATACTAATTGTATGATGATTATTGACCTAATTAACAAGTTAGTTCCCGATAATAAAGTTTAACTTAAGTTCGTCTCCAAAGGAGGAACCTTTGATGACCAAAATTTTATCCATCCTTTTTCGCTTGGTTTCTTGCCAAATTCCTACTATAGTTCATTCTATTTATGTAATACTAATTGTATGATGATTATTGACCTAATTAACAAGTTAGTTCAGGATAATAAAGTTTAACTTAAGTTCGTCTCCAAAGTAGGAACCTTTGGTGACCAAAATTTTATCCTACCTTTTTGGCTTGGTTTCTTCCCAAATTCCTACTATAGTTCATTCTCTTTATGTAATACTCGTTGTATGATGATTATGGACCTAATTAACAAGTTACTTCCCCATAATAAAGTTTAACGTAAGTTCGTCTCCAAAGGAGGAACCTTTGGTGACCAAAATTTTATCCTACCTTCTTGGCTTGGTTTCTTCCCAAATTCCTACTATAGTTCATTCTATTTATGTAATACTCATTGTATGATGATTATGGACCTAATTAACAAGTTACTTCCCCATAATAAAGTTTAAGTTAAGTTCGTCTCCAAAGGAGGAACCTTTGGTGACCAAAATTTTATCCTTCCTTTTTCGCTTGGTTGCTTGCCAAATTCCTACTATAGTTCATTCTATTTACGTAATACTCATTGTATGATAATCATTGACCTAATTACCAAGTTACTTTCCCAAAATAAAGTTTAAGTTAAGTTCGTCTCCAAAGGAGGAACCTTTGGTGACCAAAATTTTATCCTTCCTTTTTCGCTTTGTTTCTTGCCAAATTCCTACTATAGTTCATTCTATTTAAGTAATACTCATTGTGTGATGATTATGGACCTAATTAACAAGTTACTTCCCCATAATAAAGTTTAAGTTAAGTTCGTCTCCAAAGGAGGAACCTTTGGTGACCAAAAGTTTATCCTTCCTTTTTCGCTTGGATTCTTGCCAAATTCCTACTATAGTTCATTCTATTTATGTAATACTAATTGTATGATGATTATTGACCTAATTAACAAGTTACTTCCCGATAATAAAGTTTAACTTAAGTTCGTCTCCAAAGTAGGAACCTTTGGTGACCAAAATTTTATCCTACCTTTTTGGCTTGGTTTCTTCCCAAATTCCTACTATAGTTCATTCTATTTATGTAATACTCATTGTATGATGATTATGGACCTAATTAACAAGTTACTTCCCCATAATAAAGTTTAACGTAAGTTCGTCTCCAAAGGAGGAACCTTTGGTGACCAAAATTTTATCCTACCTTTTTGGCTTGGTTTCTTCCCAAATTCCTACTATAGTTCATTCTATTTATGTAATACTCATTGTATGATGATTATGGACCTAATTAACAAGTTACTTCCCCATAATAAAGTTTAAGTTAAGTTCGTCTCCAAAGGAGGGACCTTTGGTGACCAAAAGTTTATCCTTCCTTTTTCACTTGGATTCTAGCCAAATTCCTACTATAGTTCATTCTATTTATGTAATACTAATTGTATGATGATTATGGACCTAATTAACAAGTTACTTCCCGATAATAAAGTTTGACTTAAGTTCGTCTCCAAAGTAGGAACCTTTGGTGACCAAAATTTTATCCTACCTTTTTGGCTTGGTTTCTTCCCAAATTCCTACTATAGTTCATTCTATTTATGTAATACTCATTGTATGATGATTATGGACCTAATTAACAATTTACTTCCCCATAATAAAGTTTAAGTTAAGTTCGTCTCCAAAGGAGGAACCTTTGGTGACCAAAAGTTTATCCTTCCTTTTTCACTTGGATTCTTGCCAAATTCCTACTATAGTTCATTCTATTTATGTAATACTAATTGTATGATGATTATGGACCTAATTAACAAGTTACTTCCCGATAATAAAGTTTAACTTAAGTTCGTCTCCAAAGTAGGAACCTTTGGTGACCAAAATTTTATCCTACCTTTTTGGCTTGGTTTCTTCCCAAATTCATACTATAGTTCATTCTATTTATGTAATACTAATTGTATGATGATTATGGACCGAATTAAAAGGTTACTTCCCCATAATAAAGTTTAACGTAAGTTCGTCTCCAAAGGAGGAACCTTTGGTGACCAAAATTTTATCCTACCTTTTTGGCTTGGTTTCTTACCAAATTCCTACTATAGTTCATTCTATTTATGTAATACTCATTGTATGATGATTATGGACCTAATTAACAAGTTACTTCCCCATAAAAAAGTTTAAGTTAAGTTCGTCTCCAAAGGAGGAACCTTTGGTGACCAAAATTTTATCCTTCCTTTTTCGCTTGGTTTCTTGCCAAATTCCTACTATAGTTCCTTCTATTTATGTAATACTCTTTGTGTGATGATTATGGACCTAATTAACAAGTTACTTCCTCATAATAAAGTTTAAGTTAAGTTCGTCTCCAAAGGAGGAACCTTTGGTGACCAAAAGTTTATCCTTTATTTTTCGCTTGGATTCTTGCCAAATTCCTACTATAGTTCATTCTATTTAAGTAATACTAATTCTGTGATGTTTATGGACCTAATTAACAAGTTACTTCCCCATAATAAAGTTTAACGTAAGTTCGTCTCCAAAGGAGGAACCTTTGGTGACCAAAAGTTTATCCTTCCTTTTTCGCTTGGATTCTTCCCAAATTCCTACTATAGTTCATTCTATTTAAGTAATACTAATTGTGTGATGTTTATGGACCTAATTAACAAGTTACTTTCCGATAATAAAGTTTAACTTAAGTTCGTCTCCAAAGGAGGAACCTTTGGTGACCAAAAGTTTATCCTTCCTTTTTCGCTTGGATTCTTCCCAAATTCCTACTATAGTTCATTCTATTTACGTAATACTCATTGTATGATGATTATTGACCTAATTAACAAGTTACTTTCCCAAAATAAAGTTTAAGTTAAGTTCGTCTCCAAAGGAGGAACCTTTGGTGACCAAAAGTTTATCCTTCCTTTTTCGCTTGGATTCTTCCCAAATTCCTACTATAGTTCATTCTATTTAAGTAATACTAATTGTGTGATGTTTATGGACCTAATTAACAAGTTACTTTCCGATAATAAAGTTTAACTTAAGTTCGTCTCCAAAGGAAGAACCTTTGGTGACCAAAAGTTTATCCTTCCTTTTTCGCTTGGATTCTTCCCAAATTCCTACTATAGTTCATTCTATTTACGTAATACTCATTGTATGATGATTATTGACCTAATTAACAAGTTACTTTCCCAAAATAAAGTTTAAGTTAAGTTCGTCTCCAAAGGAGGAACCTTTGGTGACCAAAATTTTATCCATCCTTTTTCCCTTGGTTTCTTGCCAAATTCCTACTATAGTTCATTCTATTTATGTAATACTAATTGTATGATGATTATTGACCTAATTAACAAGTTAGTTCCCGATAATAAAGTTTAACTTAAGTTCGTCTCCAAAGGAGGAACCTTTGATGACCAAAATTTTATCCATCCTTTTTCGCTTGGTTTCTTGCCAAATTCCTACTATAGTTCATTCTATTTATGTAATACTAATTGTATGATGATTATTGACCTAATTAACAAGTTAGTTCAGGATAATAAAGTTTAACTTAAGTTCGTCTCCAAAGTAGGAACCTTTGGTGACCAAAATTTTATCCTACCTTTTTGGCTTGGTTTCTTCCCAAATTCCTACTATAGTTCATTCTCTTTATGTAATACTCGTTGTATGATGATTATGGACCTAATTAACAAGTTACTTCCCCATAATAAAGTTTAACGTAAGTTCGTCTCCAAAGGAGGAACCTTTGGTGACCAAAATTTTATCCTACCTTCTTGGCTTGGTTTCTTCCCAAATTCCTACTATAGTTCATTCTATTTATGTAATACTCATTGTATGATGATTATGGACCTAATTAACAAGTTACTTCCCCATAATAAAGTTTAAGTTAAGTTCGTCTCCAAAGGAGGAACCTTTGGTGACCAAAATTTTATCCTTCCTTTTTCGCTTGGTTGCTTGCCAAATTCCTACTATAGTTCATTCTATTTACGTAATACTCATTGTATGATAATCATTGACCTAATTACCAAGTTACTTTCCCAAAATAAAGTTTAAGTTAAGTTCGTCTCCAAAGGAGGAACCTTTGGTGACCAAAATTTTATCCTTCCTTTTTCGCTTTGTTTCTTGCCAAATTCCTACTATAGTTCATTCTATTTAAGTAATACTCATTGTGTGATGATTATGGACCTAATTAACAAGTTACTTCCCCATAATAAAGTTTAAGTTAAGTTCGTCTCCAAAGGAGGAACCTTTGGTGACCAAAAGTTTATCCTTCCTTTTTCGCTTGGATTCTTGCCAAATTCCTACTATAGTTCATTCTATTTATGTAATACTAATTGTATGATGATTATTGACCTAATTAACAAGTTACTTCCCGATAATAAAGTTTAACTTAAGTTCGTCTCCAAAGTAGGAACCTTTGGTGACCAAAATTTTATCCTACCTTTTTGGCTTGGTTTCTTCCCAAATTCCTACTATAGTTCATTCTATTTATGTAATACTCATTGTATGATGATTATGGACCTAATTAACAAGTTACTTCCCCATAATAAAGTTTAACGTAAGTTCGTCTCCAAAGGAGGAACCTTTGGTGACCAAAATTTTATCCTACCTTTTTGGCTTGGTTTCTTCCCAAATTCCTACTATAGTTCATTCTATTTATGTAATACTCATTGTATGATGATTATGGACCTAATTAACAAGTTACTTCCCCATAATAAAGTTTAAGTTAAGTTCGTCTCCAAAGGAGGGACCTTTGGTGACCAAAAGTTTATCCTTCCTTTTTCACTTGGATTCTAGCCAAATTCCTACTATAGTTCATTCTATTTATGTAATACTAATTGTATGATGATTATGGACCTAATTAACAAGTTACTTCCCGATAATAAAGTTTGACTTAAGTTCGTCTCCAAAGTAGGAACCTTTGGTGACCAAAATTTTATCCTACCTTTTTGGCTTGGTTTCTTCCCAAATTCCTACTATAGTTCATTCTATTTATGTAATACTCATTGTATGATGATTATGGACCTAATTAACAATTTACTTCCCCATAATAAAGTTTAAGTTAAGTTCGTCTCCAAAGGAGGAACCTTTGGTGACCAAAAGTTTATCCTTCCTTTTTCACTTGGATTCTTGCCAAATTCCTACTATAGTTCATTCTATTTATGTAATACTAATTGTATGATGATTATGGACCTAATTAACAAGTTACTTCCCGATAATAAAGTTTAACTTAAGTTCGTCTCCAAAGTAGGAACCTTTGGTGACCAAAATTTTATCCTACCTTTTTGGCTTGGTTTCTTCCCAAATTCATACTATAGTTCATTCTATTTATGTAATACTAATTGTATGATGATTATGGACCGAATTAAAAGGTTACTTCCCCATAATAAAGTTTAACGTAAGTTCGTCTCCAAAGGAGGAACCTTTGGTGACCAAAATTTTATCCTACCTTTTTGGCTTGGTTTCTTACCAAATTCCTACTATAGTTCATTCTATTTATGTAATACTCATTGTATGATGATTATGGACCTAATTAACAAGTTACTTCCCCATAAAAAAGTTTAAGTTAAGTTCGTCTCCAAAGGAGGAACCTTTGGTGACCAAAATTTTATCCTTCCTTTTTCGCTTGGTTTCTTGCCAAATTCCTACTATAGTTCCTTCTATTTATGTAATACTCTTTGTGTGATGATTATGGACCTAATTAACAAGTTACTTCCTCATAATAAAGTTTAAGTTAAGTTCGTCTCCAAAGGAGGAACCTTTGGTGACCAAAAGTTTATCCTTTATTTTTCGCTTGGATTCTTGCCAAATTCCTACTATAGTTCATTCTATTTAAGTAATACTAATTCTGTGATGTTTATGGACCTAATTAACAAGTTACTTCCCCATAATAAAGTTTAACGTAAGTTCGTCTCCAAAGGAGGAACCTTTGGTGACCAAAAGTTTATCCTTCCTTTTTCGCTTGGATTCTTCCCAAATTCCTACTATAGTTCATTCTATTTAAGTAATACTAATTGTGTGATGTTTATGGACCTAATTAACAAGTTACTTTCCGATAATAAAGTTTAACTTAAGTTCGTCTCCAAAGGAGGAACCTTTGGTGACCAAAAGTTTATCCTTCCTTTTTCGCTTGGATTCTTCCCAAATTCCTACTATAGTTCATTCTATTTACGTAATACTCATTGTATGATGATTATTGACCTAATTAACAAGTTACTTTCCCAAAATAAAGTTTAAGTTAAGTTCGTCTCCAAAGGAGGAACCTTTGGTGACCAAAATTTTATCCATCCTTTTTCGCTTGGTTTCTTGCCAAATTCCTACTATAGTTCATTCTATTTATGTAATACTAATTGTATGATGATTATTGACCTAATTAACAAGTTAGTTCAGGATAATAAAGTTTAACTTAAGTTCGTCTCCAAAGTAGGAACCTTTGGTGACCAAAAGTTTATCCTTCCTTTTTCGCTTGGATTCTTGCCAAATTCCTACTATAGTTCATTCTATTTATGTAATACTAATTGTATGATGATTATTGACCTAATTAACAAGTTACTTCCCGATAATAAAGTTTAACTTAAGTTCGTCTCCAAAGTAGGAACCTTTGGTGACCAAAATTTTATCCTACCTTTTTGGCTTGGTTTCTTCCCAAATTCCTACTATAGTTAATTCTATTTATGTAATACTAATTGTATGATGATTATGGACCGAATTAAAAGGTTACTTCCCCATAATAAAGTTTAACGTAAGTTCGTCTCCAAAGGAGGAACCTTTGGTGACCAAAATTTTATCCTACCTTTTTGGCTTGGTTTCTTACCAAATTCCTACTATAGTTCATTCTATTTATGTAATACTCATTGTATGATGATTATGGACCTAATTAACAATTTACTTCCCCATAATAAAGTTTAAGTTAAGTTCGTCTCCAAAGGAGGAACCTTTGGTGACCAAAAGTTTATCCTTCCTTTTTCACTTGGATTCTTGCCAAATTCCTACTATAGTTCATTCTATTTATGTAATACTAATTGTATGATGATTATGGACCTAATTAACAAGTTACTTCCCGATAATAAAGTTTAACTTAAGTTCGTCTCCAAAGTAGGAACCTTTGGTGACCAAAATTTTATCCTACCTTTTTGGCTTGGTTTCTTCCCAAATTCATACTATAGTTCATTCTATTTATGTAATACTAATTGTATGATGATTATGGACCGAATTAAAAGGTTACTTCCCCATAATAAAGTTTAACGTAAGTTCGTCTCCAAAGGAGGAACCTTTGGTGACCAAAATTTTATCCTACCTTTTTGGCTTGGTTTCTTACCAAATTCCTACTATAGTTCATTCTATTTATGTAATACTCATTGTATGATGATTATGGACCTAATTAACAAGTTACTTCCCCATAAAAAAGTTTAAGTTAAGTTCGTCTCCAAAGGAGGAACCTTTGGTGACCAAAATTTTATCCTTCCTTTTTCGCTTGGTTTCTTGCCAAATTCCTACTATAGTTCCTTCTATTTATGTAATACTCTTTGTGTGATGATTATGGACCTAATTAACAAGTTACTTCCTCATAATAAAGTTTAAGTTAAGTTCGTCTCCAAAGGAGGAACCTTTGGTGACCAAAAGTTTATCCTTTATTTTTCGCTTGGATTCTTGCCAAATTCCTACTATAGTTCATTCTATTTAAGTAATACTAATTCTGTGATGTTTATGGACCTAATTAACAAGTTACTTCCCCATAATAAAGTTTAACGTAAGTTCGTCTCCAAAGGAGGAACCTTTGGTGACCAAAAGTTTATCCTTCCTTTTTCGCTTGGATTCTTCCCAAATTCCTACTATAGTTCATTCTATTTAAGTAATACTAATTGTGTGATGTTTATGGACCTAATTAACAAGTTACTTTCCGATAATAAAGTTTTACTTAAGTTCGTCTCCAAAGGAGGAACCTTTGGTGACCAAAAGTTTATCCTTCCTTTTTCGCTTGGATTCTTCCCAAATTCCTACTATAGTTCATTCTATTTACGTAATACTCATTGTATGATGATTATTGACCTAATTAACAAGTTACTTTCCCAAAATAAAGTTTAAGTTAAGTTCGTCTCCAAAGGAGGAACCTTTGGTGACCAAAATTTTATCCATCCTTTTTCGCTTGGTTTCTTGCCAAATTGCTACTATAGTTCATTCTATTTATGTAATACTAATTGTATGATGATTATTGACCTAATTAACAAGTTACTTCCCGATAATAAAGTTTAACTTAAGTTCGTCTCCAAAGTAGGAACCTTTGGTGACCAAAATTTTATCCTACCTTTTTGGCTTGGTTTCTTCCCAAATTCCTACTATAGTTAATTCTATTTATGTAATACTAATTGTATGATGATTATGGACCGAATTAAAAGGTTACTTCCCCATAATAAAGTTTAACGTAAGTTCGTCTCCAAAGGAGGAACCTTTGGTGGCCAAAATTTTATCCTACCTTTTTGGCTTGGTTTCTTACCAAATTCCTACTATAGTTCATTCTATTTATGTAATACTCATTGTATGATGATTATGGACCTAATTAACAATTTACTTCCCCATAATAAAGTTTAAGTTAAGTTCGTCTCCAAAGGAGGAACCTTTGGTGACCAAAAGTTTATCCTTCCTTTTTCACTTGGATTCTTGCCAAATTCCTACTATAGTTCATTCTATTTATGTAATACTAATTGTATGATGATTATGGACCTAATTAACAAGTTACTTCCCGATAATAAAGTTTAACTTAAGTTCGTCTCCAAAGTAGGAACCTTTGGTGACCAAAATTTTATCCTACCTTTTTGGCTTGGTTTCTTCCCAAATTCATACTATAGTTCATTCTATTTATGTAATACTAATTGTATGATGATTATGGACCGAATTAAAAGGTTACTTCCCCATAATAAAGTTTAACGTAAGTTCGTCTCCAAAGGAGGAACCTTTGGTGACCAAAATTTTATCCTACCTTTTTGGCTTGGTTTCTTACCAAATTCCTACTATAGTTCATTCTATTTATGTAATACTCATTGTATGATGATTATGGACCTAATTAACAAGTTACTTCCCCATAAAAAAGTTTAAGTTAAGTTCGTCTCCAAAGGAGGAACCTTTGGTGACCAAAATTTTATCCTTCCTTTTTCGCTTGGTTTCTTGCCAAATTCCTACTATAGTTCCTTCTATTTATGTAATACTCTTTGTGTGATGATTATGGACCTAATTAACAAGTTACTTCCTCATAATAAAGTTTAAGTTAAGTTCGTCTCCAAAGGAGGAACCTTTGGTGACCAAAAGTTTATCCTTTATTTTTCGCTTGGATTCTTGCCAAATTCCTACTATAGTTCATTCTATTTAAGTAATACTAATTCTGTGATGTTTATGGACCTAATTAACAAGTTACTTCCCCATAATAAAGTTTAACGTAAGTTCGTCTCCAAAGGAGGAACCTTTGGTGACCAAAAGTTTATCCTTCCTTTTTCGCTTGGATTCTTCCCAAATTCCTACTATAGTTCATTCTATTTAAGTAATACTAATTGTGTGATGTTTATGGACCTAATTAACAAGTTACTTTCCGATAATAAAGTTTTACTTAAGTTCGTCTCCAAAGGAGGAACCTTTGGTGACCAAAAGTTTATCCTTCCTTTTTCGCTTGGATTCTTCCCAAATTCCTACTATAGTTCATTCTATTTACGTAATACTCATTGTATGATGATTATTGACCTAATTAACAAGTTACTTTCCCAAAATAAAGTTTAAGTTAAGTTCGTCTCCAAAGGAGGAACCTTTGGTGACCAAAATTTTATCCATCCTTTTTCGCTTGGTTTCTTGCCAAATTGCTACTATAGTTCATTCTATTTATGTAATACTAATTGTATGATGATTATTGACCTAATTAACAAGTTAGTTCAGGATAATAAAGTTTAACTTAAGTTCGTCTCCAAAGTAGGAACCTTTGGTGACCAAAAGTTTATCCTTCCTTTTTCGCTTGGATTCTTGCCAAATTCCTACTATAGTTCATTCTATTTATGTAATACTAATTGTATGATGATTATTGACCTAATTAACAAGTTACTTCCCGATAATAAAGTTTAACTTAAGTTCGTCTCCAAAGTAGGAACCTTTGGTGACCAAAATTTTATCCTACCTTTTTGGCTTGGTTTCTTCCCAAATTCCTACTATAGTTAATTCTATTTATGTAATACTAATTGTATGATGATTATGGACCGAATTAAAAGGTTACTTCCCCATAATAAAGTTTAACGTAAGTTCGTCTCCAAAGGAGGAACCTTTGGTGACCAAAATTTTATCCTACCTTTTTGGCTTGGTTTCTTACCAAATTCCTACTATAGTTCATTCTATTTATGTAATACTCATTGTATGATGATTATGGACCTAATTAACAAGTTACTTCCCCATAAAAAAGTTTAAGTTAAGTTCGTCTCCAAAGGAGGAACCTTTGGTGACCAAAATTTTATCCTTCCTTTTTTGCTTGGTTTCTTGCCAAATTCCTACTATAGTTCCTTCTATTTATGTAATACTCTTTGTGTGATGATTATGGACCTAATTAACAAGTTACTTCCCCATAATAAAGTTTAAGTTAAGTTCGTCTCCAAAGGAGGAACCTTTGGTGACCAAAAGTTTATCCTTTATTTTTCGCTTGGATTCTTGCCAAATTCCTACTATAGTTCATTCTATTTAAGTAATACTAATTCTGTGATGTTTATGGACCTAATTAACAAGTTACTTTCCGATAATAAAGTTTAACTTAAGTTCGTCTCCAAAGGAAGAACCTTTGGTGACCAAAAGTTTATCCTTCCTTTTTCGCTTTGATTCTTCCCAAATTCCTACTATAGTTCATTCTATTTAAGTAATACTAATTGTGTGATGTTTATGGACCTAATTAACAAGTTACTTTCCGATAATAAAGTTTAACTTAAGTTCGTCTCCAAAGGAAGAACCTTTGGTGACCAAAAGTTTATCCTTCCTTTTTCGCTTTGATTCTTCCCAAATTCCTACTATAGTTCATTCTATTTACGTAATACTCATTGTATGATGATTATTGACCTAATTAACAAGTTACTTTCCCAAAATAAAGTTTAAGTTAAGTTCGTCTCCAAAGGAGGAACCTTTGGTGACCAAAATTTTATCCATCCTTTTTCGCTTGGTTTCTTGCCAAATTCCTACTATAGTTCATTCTATTTATGTAATACTAATTGTATGATGATTATTGACCTAATTAACAAGTTAGTTCCCGATAATAAAGTTTAACTTAAGTTCGTCTCCAAAGGAGGAACCTTTGATGACCAAAATTTTATCCATCCTTTTTCGCTTGGTTTCTTGCCAAATTCCTACTATAGTTCATTCTATTTATGTAATACTAATTGTATGATGATTATTGACCTAATTAACAAGTTAGTTCAGGATAATAAAGTTTAACTTAAGTTCGTCTCCAAAGTAGGAACCTTTGGTGACCAAAATTTTATCCTACCTTTTTGGCTTGGTTTCTTCCCAAATTCCTACTATAGTTCATTCTCTTTATGTAATACTCGTTGTATGATGATTATGGACCTAATTAACAAGTTACTTCCCCATAATAAAGTTTAACGTAAGTTCGTCTCCAAAGGAGGAACCTTTGGTGACCAAAATTTTATCCTACCTTCTTGGCTTGGTTTCTTCCCAAATTCCTATTATAGTTCATTCTATTTATGTAATACTCATTGTATGATGATTATGGACCTAATTAACAAGTTACTTCCCCATAATAAAGTTTAAGTTAAGTTCGTCTCCAAAGGAGGAACCTTTGGTGACCAAAATTTTATCCTTCCTTTTTCGCTTGGTTGCTTGCCAAATTCCTACTATAGTTCATTCTATTTACGTAATACTCATTGTATGATAATCATTGACCTAATTACCAAGTTACTTTCCCAAAATAAAGTTTAAGTTAAGTTCGTCTCCAAAGGAGGAACCTTTGGTGACCAAAATTTTATCCTACCTTTTTGGCTTGGTTGCTTGCCAAATTCCTACTATAGTTCATTCTATTTACGTAATACTCATTGTATGATAATCATTGACCTAATTACCAAGTTACTTTCCCAAAATAAAGTTTAAGTTAAGTTCGTCTCCAAAGGAGGAACCTTTGGTGACCAAAATTTTATCCTACCTTTTTGGCTTGGTTTCTTCCCAAATTCCTACTATAGTTCATTCTATTTATGTAATACTCATTGTATGATGATTATGGACCTAATTAACAAGTTACTTCCCCATAATAAAGTTTAACGTAAGTTCGTCTCCAAAGGAGGAACCTTTGGTGACCAAAATTTTATCCTACCTTTTTGGCTTGGTTTCTTCCCAAATTCCTACTATAGTTCATTCTATTTATGTAATACTCATTGTATGATGATTATGGACCAAATTAACAAGTTACTTCCCCATAATAAAGTTTAAGTTAAGTTCGTCTCCAAAGGAGGGACCTTTGGTGACCAAAAGTTTATCCTTCCTTTTTCACTTGGATTCTTGCCAAATTCCTACTATAGTTCATTCTATTTATGTAATACTAATTGTATGATGATTATGGACCTAATTAACAAGTTACTTCCCGATAATAAAGTTTGACTTAAGTTCGTCTCCAAAGTAGGTACCTTTGGTGACCAAAATTTTATCCTACCTTTTTGGCTTGGTTTCTTCCCAAATTCCTACTATAGTTCAATCTATTTATGTAATACTCATTGTATGATGATTATGGACCTAATTAACAAGTTACTTCCCCATAATAAAGTTTAAGTTAAGTTCGTCTCCAAAGGAGGAACCTTTGGTGACCAAAAGTTTATCCTTCCTTTTTCACTTGGATTCTTGCCAAATTCCTACTATAGTTCATTCTATTTATGTAATACTAATTGTATGATGATTATGGACCTAATTAACAAGTTACTTCCCGATAATAAAGTTTAACTTAAGTTCGTCTCCAAAGTAGGAACCTTTGGTGACCAAAATTTTATCCTACCTTTTTGGCTTGGTTTCTTCCCAAATTCATACTATAGTTCATTCTATTTATGTAATACTAATTGTATGATGATTATGGACCGAATTAAAAGGTTACTTCCCCATAATAAAGTTTAACGTAAGTTCGTCTCCAAAGGAGGAACCTTTGGTGACCAAAATTTTATCCTACCTTTTTGGCTTGGTTTCTTACCAAATTCCTACTATAGTTCATTCTATTTATGTAATACTCATTGTATGATGATTATGGACCTAATTAACAAGTTACTTCCCCATAAAAAAGTTTAAGTTAAGTTCGTCTCCAAAGGAGGAACCTTTGGTGACCAAAATTTTATCCTTCCTTTTTCGCTTGGTTTCTTGCCAAATTCCTACTATAGTTCCTTCTATTTATGTAATACTCTTTGTGTGATGATTATGGACCTAATTAACAAGTTACTTCCTCATAATAAAGTTTAAGTTAAGTTCGTCTCCAAAGGAGGAACCTTTGGTGACCAAAAGTTTATCCTTTATTTTTCGCTTGGATTCTTGCCAAATTCCTACTATAGTTCATTCTATTTAAGTAATACTAATTCTGTGATGTTTATGGACCTAATTAACAAGTTACTTCCCCATAATAAAGTTTAACGTAAGTTCGTCTCCAAAGGAGGAACCTTTGGTGACCAAAAGTTTATCCTTCCTTTTTCGCTTGGATTCTTCCCAAATTCCTACTATAGTTCATTCTATTTAAGTAATACTAATTGTGTGATGTTTATGGACCTAATTAACAAGTTACTTTCCGATAATAAAGTTTAACTTAAGTTCGTCTCCAAAGGAGGAACCTTTGGTGACCAAAAGTTTATCCTTCCTTTTTCGCTTGGATTCTTCCCAAATTCCTACTATAGTTCATTCTATTTACGTAATACTCATTGTATGATGATTATTGACCTAATTAACAAGTTACTTTCCCAAAATAAAGTTTAAGTTAAGTTCGTCTCCAAAGGAGGAACCTTTGGTGACCAAAATTTTATCCATCCTTTTTGGCTTGGTTTCTTGCCAAATTCCTACTATAGTTCATTCTATTTATGTAATACTAATTGTAAGATGATTATTGACCTAATTAACAAGTTAGTTCCCGATAATAAAGTTTAACTTAAGTTCGTCTCCAAAGGAGGAACCTTTGATGACCAAAATTTTATCCATCCTTTTTCGCTTGGTTTCTTGCCAAATTCCTACTATAGTTCATTCTATTTATGTAATACTAATTGTATGATGATTATTGACCTAATTAACAAGTTAGTTCAGGATAATAAAGTTTAACTTAAGTTCGTCTCCAAAGTAGGAACCTTTGGTGACCAAAATTTTATCCTACCTTTTTGGCTTGGTTTCTTCCCAAATTCCTACTATAGTTCATTCTCTTTATGTAATACTCGTTGTATGATGATTATGGACCTAATTAACAAGTTACTTCCCCATAATAAAGTTTAACGTAAGTTCGTCTCCAAAGGAGGAACCTTTGGTGACCAAAATTTTATCCTACCTTCTTGGCTTGGTTTCTTCCCAAATTCCTATTATAGTTCATTCTATTTATGTAATACTCATTGTATGATGATTATGGACCTAATTAACAAGTTACTTCCCCATAATAAAGTTTAAGTTAAGTTCGTCTCCAAAGGAGGAACCTTTGGTGACCAAAATTTTATCCTTCCTTTTTCGCTTGGTTGCTTGCCAAATTCCTACTATAGTTCATTCTATTTACGTAATACTCATTGTATGATAATCATTGACCTAATTACCAAGTTACTTTCCCAAAATAAAGTTTAAGTTAAGTTCGTCTCCAAAGGAGGAACCTTTGGTGACCAAAATTTTATCCTACCTTTTTGGCTTGGTTGCTTGCCAAATTCCTACTATAGTTCATTCTATTTACGTAATACTCATTGTATGATAATCATTGACCTAATTACCAAGTTACTTTCCCAAAATAAAGTTTAAGTTAAGTTCGTCTCCAAAGGAGGAACCTTTGGTGACCAAAATTTTATCCTACCTTTTTGGCTTGGTTTCTTCCCAAATTCCTACTATAGTTCATTCTATTTATGTAATACTCATTGTATGATGATTATGGACCTAATTAACAAGTTACTTCCCCATAATAAAGTTTAACGTAAGTTCGTCTCCAAAGGAGGAACCTTTGGTGACCAAAATTTTATCCTACCTTTTTGGCTTGGTTTCTTCCCAAATTCCTACTATAGTTCATTCTATTTATGTAATACTCATTGTATGATGATTATGGACCAAATTAACAAGTTACTTCCCCATAATAAAGTTTAAGTTAAGTTCGTCTCCAAAGGAGGGACCTTTGGTGACCAAAAGTTTATCCTTCCTTTTTCACTTGGATTCTTGCCAAATTCCTACTATAGTTCATTCTATTTATGTAATACTAATTGTATGATGATTATGGACCTAATTAACAAGTTACTTCCCGATAATAAAGTTTGACTTAAGTTCGTCTCCAAAGTAGGTACCTTTGGTGACCAAAATTTTATCCTACCTTTTTGGCTTGGTTTCTTCCCAAATTCCTACTATAGTTCAATCTATTTATGTAATACTCATTGTATGATGATTATGGACCTAATTAACAAGTTACTTCCCCATAATAAAGTTTAAGTTAAGTTCGTCTCCAAAGGAGGAACCTTTGGTGACCAAAAGTTTATCCTTCCTTTTTCACTTGGATTCTTGCCAAATTCCTACTATAGTTCATTCTATTTATGTAATACTAATTGTATGATGATTATGGACCTAATTAACAAGTTACTTCCCGATAATAAAGTTTAACTTAAGTTCGTCTCCAAAGTAGGAACCTTTGGTGACCAAAATTTTATCCTACCTTTTTGGCTTGGTTTCTTCCCAAATTCATACTATAGTTCATTCTATTTATGTAATACTAATTGTATGATGATTATGGACCGAATTAAAAGGTTACTTCCCCATAATAAAGTTTAACGTAAGTTCGTCTCCAAAGGAGGAACCTTTGGTGACCAAAATTTTATCCTACCTTTTTGGCTTGGTTTCTTACCAAATTCCTACTATAGTTCATTCTATTTATGTAATACTCATTGTATGATGATTATGGACCTAATTAACAAGTTACTTCCCCATAAAAAAGTTTAAGTTAAGTTCGTCTCCAAAGGAGGAACCTTTGGTGACCAAAATTTTATCCTTCCTTTTTCGCTTGGTTTCTTGCCAAATTCCTACTATAGTTCCTTCTATTTATGTAATACTCTTTGTGTGATGATTATGGACCTAATTAACAAGTTACTTCCTCATAATAAAGTTTAAGTTAAGTTCGTCTCCAAAGGAGGAACCTTTGGTGACCAAAAGTTTATCCTTTATTTTTCGCTTGGATTCTTGCCAAATTCCTACTATAGTTCATTCTATTTAAGTAATACTAATTCTGTGATGTTTATGGACCTAATTAACAAGTTACTTCCCCATAATAAAGTTTAACGTAAGTTCGTCTCCAAAGGAGGAACCTTTGGTGACCAAAAGTTTATCCTTCCTTTTTCGCTTGGATTCTTCCCAAATTCCTACTATAGTTCATTCTATTTAAGTAATACTAATTGTGTGATGTTTATGGACCTAATTAACAAGTTACTTTCCGATAATAAAGTTTAACTTAAGTTCGTCTCCAAAGGAGGAACCTTTGGTGACCAAAAGTTTATCCTTCCTTTTTCGCTTGGATTCTTCCCAAATTCCTACTATAGTTCATTCTATTTACGTAATACTCATTGTATGATGATTATTGACCTAATTAACAAGTTACTTTCCCAAAATAAAGTTTAAGTTAAGTTCGTCTCCAAAGGAGGAACCTTTGGTGACCAAAATTTTATCCATCCTTTTTGGCTTGGTTTCTTGCCAAATTCCTACTATAGTTCATTCTATTTATGTAATACTAATTGTAAGATGATTATTGACCTAATTAACAAGTTAGTTCCCGATAATAAAGTTTAACTTAAGTTCGTCTCCAAAGGAGGAACCTTTGATGACCAAAATTTTATCCATCCTTTTTCGCTTGGTTTCTTGCCAAATTCCTACTATAGTTCATTCTATTTATGTAATACTAATTGTATGATGATTATTGACCTAATTAACAAGTTAGTTCAGGATAATAAAGTTTAACTTAAGTTCGTCTCCAAAGTAGGAACCTTTGGTGACCAAAATTTTATCCTACCTTTTTGGCTTGGTTTCTTCCCAAATTCCTACTATAGTTCATTCTCTTTATGTAATACTCGTTGTATGATGATTATGGACCTAATTAACAAGTTACTTCCCCATAATAAAGTTTAACGTAAGTTCGTCTCCGAAGGAGGAACCTTTGGTGACCAAAATTTTATCCTACCTTTTTGGCTTGGTTTCTTCCCAAATTCCTACTATAGTTCATTCTATTTATGTAATACTCATTGTATGATGATTATGGACCTAATTAACAAGTTACTTCCCCATAATAAAGTTTAAGTTAAGTTCGTCTCCAAAGGAGGAACCTTTGGTGACCAAAAGTTTATCCTTTATTTTTCGCTTGGATTCTTGCCAAATTCCTACTATAGTTCATTCTATTTAAGTAATACTAATTCTGTGATGTTTATGGACCTAATTAACAAGTTACTTCCCCATAATAAAGTTTAACGTAAGTTCGTCTCCAAAGGAGGAACCTTTGGTGACCAAAAGTTTATCCTTCCTTTTTCGCTTGGATTCTTCCCAAATTCCTACTATAGTTCATTCTATTTAAGTAATACTAATTGTGTGATGTTTATGGACCTAATTAACAAGTTACTTTCCGATAATAAAGTTTAACTTAAGTTCGTCTCCAAAGGAGGAACCTTTGGTGACCAAAAGTTTATCCTTCCTTTTTCGCTTGGATTCTTCCCAAATTCCTACTATAGTTCATTCTATTTACGTAATACTCATTGTATGATGATTATTGACCTAATTAACAAGTTACTTTCCCAAAATAAAGTTTAAGTTAAGTTCGTCTCCAAAGGAGGAACCTTTGGTGACCAAAATTTTATCCATCCTTTTTGGCTTGGTTTCTTGCCAAATTCCTACTATAGTTCATTCTATTTATGTAATACTAATTGTAAGATGATTATTGACCTAATTAACAAGTTAGTTCCCGATAATAAAGTTTAACTTAAGTTCGTCTCCAAAGGAGGAACCTTTGATGACCAAAATTTTATCCATCCTTTTTCGCTTGGTTTCTTGCCAAATTCCTACTATAGTTCATTCTATTTATGTAATACTAATTGTATGATGATTATTGACCTAATTAACAAGTTAGTTCAGGATAATAAAGTTTAACTTAAGTTCGTCTCCAAAGTAGGAACCTTTGGTGACCAAAATTTTATCCTACCTTTTTGGCTTGGTTTCTTCCCAAATTCCTACTATAGTTCATTCTCTTTATGTAATACTCGTTGTATGATGATTATGGACCTAATTAACAAGTTACTTCCCCATAATAAAGTTTAACGTAAGTTCGTCTCCGAAGGAGGAACCTTTGGTGACCAAAATTTTATCCTACCTTTTTGGCTTGGTTTCTTCCCAAATTCCTACTATAGTTCATTCTATTTATGTAATACTCATTGTATGATGATTATGGACCTAATTAACAAGTTACTTCCCCATAATAAAGTTTAAGTTAAGTTCGTCTCCAAAGGAGGAACCTTTGGTGACCAAAATTTTATCCTACCTTCTTGGCTTGGTTTCTTCCCAAATTCCTACTATAGTTCATTCTATTTATGTAATACTCATTGTATGATGATTATGGACCTAATTAACAAGTTACTTCCCCATAATAAAGTTTAAGTTAAGTTCGTCTCCAAAGGAGGAACCTTTGGTGACCAAAATTTTATCCTTCCTTTTTCGCTTGGTTGCTTGCCAAATTCCTACTATAGTTCATTCTATTTACGTAATACTCATTGTATGATAATCATTGACCTAATTACCAAGTTACTTTCCCAAAATGAAGTTTAAGTTAAGTTCGTCTCCAAAGGAGGAACCTTTGGTGACCAAAATTTTATCCTTCCTTTTTCGCTTTGTTTCTTGCCAAATTCCTACTATAGTTCATTCTATTTAAGTAATACTCATTGTGTGATGATTATGGACCTAATTAACAAGTTACTTCCCCATAATAAAGTTTAAGTTAAGTTCGTCTCCAAAGGAGGAACCTTTGGTGACCAAAAGTTTATCCTTCCTTTTTCGCTTGGATTCTTGCCAAATTCCTACTATAGTTCATTCTATTTATGTAATACTAATTGTATGATGATTATTGACCTAATTAACAAGTTACTTCCCGATAATAAAGTTTAACTTAAGTTCGTCTCCAAAGTAGGAACCTTTGGTGACCAAAATTTTATCCTACCTTTTTGGCTTGGTTTCTTCCCAAATTCCTACTATAGTTCATTCTATTTATGTAATACTAATTGTATGATGATTATGGACCTAATTAACAAGTTACTTCCCCATAATAAAGTTTAACGTAAGTTCGTCTCCAAAGGAGGAACCTTTGGTGACCAAAATTTTATCCTACCTTTTTGGCTTGGTTTCTTCCCAAATTCCTACTATAGTTCATTCTATTTATGTAATACTCATTGTATGATGATTATGGACCAAATTAACAAGTTACTTCCCCATAATAAAGTTTAAGTTAAGTTCGTCTCCAAAGGAGGGACCTTTGGTGACCAAAAGTTTATCCTTCCTTTTTCACTTGGATTCTTGCCAAATTCCTACTATAGTTCATTCTATTTATGTAATACTAATTGTATGATGATTATGGACCTAATTAACAAGTTACTTCCCGATAATAAAGTTTGACTTAAGTTCGTCTCCAAAGTAGGAACCTTTGGTGACCAAAATTTTATCCTACCTTTTTGGCTTGGTTTCTTCCCAAATTCCTACTATAGTTCAATCTATTTATGTAATACTCATTGTATGATGATTATGGACCTAATTAACAAGTTACTTCCCCATAATAAAGTTTAAGTTAAGTTCGTCTCCAAAGGAGGAACCTTTGGTGACCAAAAGTTTATCCTTCCTTTTTCACTTGGATTCTTGCCAAATTCCTACTATAGTTCATTCTATTTATGTAATACTAATTGTATGATGATTATGGACCTAATTAACAAGTTACTTCCCGATAATAAAGTTTAACTTAAGTTCGTCTCCAAAGTAGGAACCTTTGGTGACCAAAATTTTATCCTACCTTTTTGGCTTGGTTTCTTCCCAAATTCATACTATAGTTCATTCTATTTATGTAATACTAATTGTATGATGATTATGGACCGAATTAAAAGGTTACTTCCCCATAATAAAGTTTAACGTAAGTTCGTCTCCAAAGGAGGAACCTTTGGTGACCAAAATTTTATCCTACCTTTTTGGCTTGGTTTCTTACCAAATTCCTACTATAGTTCATTCTATTTATGTAATACTCATTGTATGATGATTATGGACCTAATTAATAAGTTACTTCCCCATAAAAAAGTTTAAGTTAAGTTCGTCTCCAAAGGAGGAACCTTTGGTGACCAAAATTTTATCCTTCCTTTTTCGCTTGGTTTCTTGCCAAATTCCTACTATAGTTCCTTCTATTTATGTAATACTCTTTGTGTGATGATTATGGACCTAATTAACAAGTTACTTCCTCATAATAAAGTTTAAGTTAAGTTCGTCTCCAAAGGAGGAACCTTTGGTGACCAAAAGTTTATCCTTTATTTTTCGCTTGGATTCTTGCCAAATTCCTACTATAGTTCATTCTATTTAAGTAATACTAATTCTGTGATGTTTATGGACCTAATTAACAAGTTACTTCCCCATAATAAAGTTTAACGTAAGTTCGTCTCCAAAGGAGGAACCTTTGGTGACCAAAAGTTTATCCTTCCTTTTTCGCTTGGATTCTTCCCAAATTCCTACTATAGTTCATTCTATTTAAGTAATACTAATTGTGTGATGTTTATGGACCTAATTAACAAGTTACTTTCCGATAATAAAGTTTAACTTAAGTTCGTCTCCAAAGGAGGAACCTTTGGTGACCAAAATTTTATCCTACCTTTTTGGCTTGGTTTCTTCCCAAATTCCTACTATAGTTCATTCTCTTTATGTAATACTCGTTGTATGATGATTATGGACCTAATTAACAAGTTACTTCCCCATAATAAAGTTTAACGTAAGTTCGTCTCCGAAGGAGGAACCTTTGGTGACCAAAATTTTATCCTACCTTTTTGGCTTGGTTTCTTCCCAAATTCCTACTATAGTTCATTCTATTTATGTAATACTCATTGTATGATGATTATGGACCAAATTAACAAGTTACTTCCCCATAATAAAGTTTAAGTTAAGTTCGTCTCCAAAGGAGGGACCTTTGGTGACCAAAAGTTTATCCTTCCTTTTTCACTTGGATTCTTGCCAAATTCCTACTATAGTTCATTCTATTTATGTAATACTAATTGTATGATGATTATGGACCTAATTAACAAGTTACTTCCCGATAATAAAGTTTGACTTAAGTTCGTCTCCAAAGTAGGAACCTTTGGTGACCAAAATTTTATCCTACCTTTTTGGCTTGGTTTCTTCCCAAATTCCTACTATAGTTCAATCTATTTATGTAATACTCATTGTATGATGATTATGGACCTAATTAACAAGTTACTTCCCCATAATAAAGTTTAAGTTAAGTTCGTCTCCAAAGGAGGAACCTTTGGTGACCAAAAGTTTATCCTTCCTTTTTCACTTGGATTCTTGCCAAATTCCTACTATAGTTCATTCTATTTATGTAATACTAATTGTATGATGATTATGGACCTAATTAACAAGTTACTTCCCGATAATAAAGTTTAACTTAAGTTCGTCTCCAAAGTAGGAACCTTTGGTGACCAAAATTTTATCCTACCTTTTTGGCTTGGTTTCTTCCCAAATTCATACTATAGTTCATTCTATTTATGTAATACTAATTGTATGATGATTATGGACCGAATTAAAAGGTTACTTCCCCATAATAAAGTTTAACGTAAGTTCGTCTCCAAAGGAGGAACCTTTGGTGACCAAAATTTTATCCTACCTTTTTGGCTTGGTTTCTTACCAAATTCCTACTATAGTTCATTCTATTTATGTAATACTCATTGTATGATGATTATGGACCTAATTAATAAGTTACTTCCCCATAAAAAAGTTTAAGTTAAGTTCGTCTCCAAAGGAGGAACCTTTGGTGACCAAAATTTTATCCTTCCTTTTTCGCTTGGTTTCTTGCCAAATTCCTACTATAGTTCCTTCTATTTATGTAATACTCTTTGTGTGATGATTATGGACCTAATTAACAAGTTACTTCCTCATAATAAAGTTTAAGTTAAGTTCGTCTCCAAAGGAGGAACCTTTGGTGACCAAAAGTTTACCCTTTATTTTTCGCTTGGATTCTTGCCAAATTCCTACTATAGTTCATTCTATTTAAGTAATACTAATTCTGTGATGTTTATGGACCTAATTAACAAGTTACTTCCCCATAATAAAGTTTAACGTAAGTTCGTCTCCAAAGGAGGAACCTTTGGTGACCAAAAGTTTATCCTTCCTTTTTCGCTTGGATTCTTCCCAAATTCTTACTATAGTTCATTCTATTTAAGTAATACTAATTGTGTGATGTTTATGGACCTAATTAACAAGTTACTTTCCGATAATAAAGTTTAACTTAAGTTCGTCTCCAAAGGAGGAACCTTTGGTGACCAAAATTTTATCCTACCTTTTTGGCTTGGTTTCTTCCCAAATTCCTACTATAGTTCATTCTCTTTATGTAATACTCGTTGTATGATGATTATGGACCTAATTAACAAGTTACTTCCCCATAATAAAGTTTAACGTAAGTTCGTCTCCGAAGGAGGAACCTTTGGTGACCAAAATTTTATCCTACCTTTTTGGCTTGGTTTCTTCCCAAATTCCTACTATAGTTCATTCTATTTATGTAATACTCATTGTATGATGATTATGGACCTAATTAACAAGTTACTTCCCCATAATAAAGTTTAAGTTAAGTTCGTCTCCAAAGGAGGAACCTTTGGTGACCAAAATTTTATCCTACCTTCTTGGCTTGGTTTCTTCCCAAATTCCTACTATAGTTCATTCTATTTATGTAATACTCATTGTATGATGATTATGGACCTAATTAACAAGTTACTTCCCCATAATAAAGTTTAACGTAAGTTCGTCTCCAAAGGAGGAACCTTTGGTGACCAAAAGTTTATCCTTCCTTTTTCGCTTGGATTCTTCCCAAATTCCTACTATAGTTCATTCTATTTAAGTAATACTAATTGTGTGATGTTTATGGACCTAATTAACAAGTTACTTTCCGATAATAAAGTTTAACTTAAGTTCGTCTCCAAAGGAGGAACCTTTGATGACCAAAATTTTATCCATCCTTTTTCGCTTGGTTTCTTGCCAAATTCCTACTATAGTTCATTCTATTTATGTAATACTAATTGTATGATGATTATTGACCTAATTAACAAGTTAGTTCAGGATAATAAAGTTTAACTTAAGTTCGTCTCCAAAGTAGGAACCTTTGGTGACCAAAATTTTATCCTACCTTTTTGGCTTGGTTTCTTCCCAAATTCCTACTATAGTTCATTCTCTTTATGTAATACTCGTTGTATGATGATTATGGACCTAATTAACAAGTTACTTCCCCATAATAAAGTTTAACGTAAGTTCGTCTCCAAAGGAGGAACCTTTGGTGACCAAAATTTTATCCTACCTTCTTGGCTTGGTTTCTTCCCAAATTCCTATTATAGTTCATTCTATTTATGTAATACTCATTGTATGATGATTATGGACCTAATTAACAAGTTACTTCCCCATAATAAAGTTTAAGTTAAGTTCGTCTCCAAAGGAGGAACCTTTGGTGACCAAAATTTTATCCTTCCTTTTTCGCTTGGTTGCTTGCCAAATTCCTACTATAGTTCATTCTATTTACGTAATACTCATTGTATGATAATCATTGACCTAATTACCAAGTTACTTTCCCAAAATAAAGTTTAAGTTAAGTTCGTCTCCAAAGGAGGAACCTTTGGTGACCAAAATTTTATCCTACCTTTTTGGCTTGGTTGCTTGCCAAATTCCTACTATAGTTCATTCTATTTACGTAATACTCATTGTATGATAATCATTGACCTAATTACCAAGTTACTTTCCCAAAATAAAGTTTAAGTTAAGTTCGTCTCCAAAGGAGGAACCTTTGGTGACCAAAATTTTATCCTACCTTTTTGGCTTGGTTTCTTCCCAAATTCCTACTATAGTTCATTCTATTTATGTAATACTCATTGTATGATGATTATGGACCTAATTAACAAGTTACTTCCCCATAATAAAGTTTAACGTAAGTTCGTCTCCAAAGGAGGAACCTTTGGTGACCAAAATTTTATCCTACCTTTTTGGCTTGGTTTCTTCCCAAATTCCTACTATAGTTCATTCTATTTATGTAATACTCATTGTATGATGATTATGGACCAAATTAACAAGTTACTTCCCCATAATAAAGTTTAAGTTAAGTTCGTCTCCAAAGGAGGGACCTTTGGTGACCAAAAGTTTATCCTTCCTTTTTCACTTGGATTCTTGCCAAATTCCTACTATAGTTCATTCTATTTATGTAATACTAATTGTATGATGATTATGGACCTAATTAACAAGTTACTTCCCGATAATAAAGTTTGACTTAAGTTCGTCTCCAAAGTAGGTACCTTTGGTGACCAAAATTTTATCCTACCTTTTTGGCTTGGTTTCTTCCCAAATTCCTACTATAGTTCAATCTATTTATGTAATACTCATTGTATGATGATTATGGACCTAATTAACAAGTTACTTCCCCATAATAAAGTTTAAGTTAAGTTCGTCTCCAAAGGAGGAACCTTTGGTGACCAAAAGTTTATCCTTCCTTTTTCACTTGGATTCTTGCCAAATTCCTACTATAGTTCATTCTATTTATGTAATACTAATTGTATGATGATTATGGACCTAATTAACAAGTTACTTCCCGATAATAAAGTTTAACTTAAGTTCGTCTCCAAAGTAGGAACCTTTGGTGACCAAAATTTTATCCTACCTTTTTGGCTTGGTTTCTTCCCAAATTCATACTATAGTTCATTCTATTTATGTAATACTAATTGTATGATGATTATGGACCGAATTAAAAGGTTACTTCCCCATAATAAAGTTTAACGTAAGTTCGTCTCCAAAGGAGGAACCTTTGGTGACCAAAATTTTATCCTACCTTTTTGGCTTGGTTTCTTACCAAATTCCTACTATAGTTCATTCTATTTATGTAATACTCATTGTATGATGATTATGGACCTAATTAACAAGTTACTTCCCCATAAAAAAGTTTAAGTTAAGTTCGTCTCCAAAGGAGGAACCTTTGGTGACCAAAATTTTATCCTTCCTTTTTCGCTTGGTTTCTTGCCAAATTCCTACTATAGTTCCTTCTATTTATGTAATACTCTTTGTGTGATGATTATGGACCTAATTAACAAGTTACTTCCTCATAATAAAGTTTAAGTTAAGTTCGTCTCCAAAGGAGGAACCTTTGGTGACCAAAAGTTTATCCTTTATTTTTCGCTTGGATTCTTGCCAAATTCCTACTATAGTTCATTCTATTTAAGTAATACTAATTCTGTGATGTTTATGGACCTAATTAACAAGTTACTTCCCCATAATAAAGTTTAACGTAAGTTCGTCTCCAAAGGAGGAACCTTTGGTGACCAAAAGTTTATCCTTCCTTTTTCGCTTGGATTCTTCCCAAATTCCTACTATAGTTCATTCTATTTAAGTAATACTAATTGTGTGATGTTTATGGACCTAATTAACAAGTTACTTTCCGATAATAAAGTTTAACTTAAGTTCGTCTCCAAAGGAGGAACCTTTGGTGACCAAAAGTTTATCCTTCCTTTTTCGCTTGGATTCTTCCCAAATTCCTACTATAGTTCATTCTATTTACGTAATACTCATTGTATGATGATTATTGACCTAATTAACAAGTTACTTTCCCAAAATAAAGTTTAAGTTAAGTTCGTCTCCAAAGGAGGAACCTTTGGTGACCAAAATTTTATCCATCCTTTTTGGCTTGGTTTCTTGCCAAATTCCTACTATAGTTCATTCTATTTATGTAATACTAATTGTAAGATGATTATTGACCTAATTAACAAGTTAGTTCCCGATAATAAAGTTTAACTTAAGTTCGTCTCCAAAGGAGGAACCTTTGATGACCAAAATTTTATCCATCCTTTTTCGCTTGGTTTCTTGCCAAATTCCTACTATAGTTCATTCTATTTATGTAATACTAATTGTATGATGATTATTGACCTAATTAACAAGTTAGTTCAGGATAATAAAGTTTAACTTAAGTTCGTCTCCAAAGTAGGAACCTTTGGTGACCAAAATTTTATCCTACCTTTTTGGCTTGGTTTCTTCCCAAATTCCTACTATAGTTCATTCTCTTTATGTAATACTCGTTGTATGATGATTATGGACCTAATTAACAAGTTACTTCCCCATAATAAAGTTTAACGTAAGTTCGTCTCCGAAGGAGGAACCTTTGGTGACCAAAATTTTATCCTACCTTTTTGGCTTGGTTTCTTCCCAAATTCCTACTATAGTTCATTCTATTTATGTAATACTCATTGTATGATGATTATGGACCTAATTAACAAGTTACTTCCCCATAATAAAGTTTAAGTTAAGTTCGTCTCCAAAGGAGGAACCTTTGGTGACCAAAATTTTATCCTACCTTCTTGGCTTGGTTTCTTCCCAAATTCCTACTATAGTTCATTCTATTTATGTAATACTCATTGTATGATGATTATGGACCTAATTAACAAGTTACTTCCCCATAATAAAGTTTAAGTTAAGTTCGTCTCCAAAGGAGGAACCTTTGGTGACCAAAATTTTATCCTTCCTTTTTCGCTTGGTTGCTTGCCAAATTCCTACTATAGTTCATTCTATTTACGTAATACTCATTGTATGATAATCATTGACCTAATTACCAAGTTACTTTCCCAAAATGAAGTTTAAGTTAAGTTCGTCTCCAAAGGAGGAACCTTTGGTGACCAAAATTTTATCCTTCCTTTTTCGCTTTGTTTCTTGCCAAATTCCTACTATAGTTCATTCTATTTAAGTAATACTCATTGTGTGATGATTATGGACCTAATTAACAAGTTACTTCCCCATAATAAAGTTTAAGTTAAGTTCGTCTCCAAAGGAGGAACCTTTGGTGACCAAAAGTTTATCCTTCCTTTTTCGCTTGGATTCTTGCCAAATTCCTACTATAGTTCATTCTATTTATGTAATACTAATTGTATGATGATTATTGACCTAATTAACAAGTTACTTCCCGATAATAAAGTTTAACTTAAGTTCGTCTCCAAAGTAGGAACCTTTGGTGACCAAAATTTTATCCTACCTTTTTGGCTTGGTTTCTTCCCAAATTCCTACTATAGTTCATTCTATTTATGTAATACTAATTGTATGATGATTATGGACCTAATTAACAAGTTACTTCCCCATAATAAAGTTTAACGTAAGTTCGTCTCCAAAGGAGGAACCTTTGGTGACCAAAATTTTATCCTACCTTTTTGGCTTGGTTTCTTCCCAAATTCCTACTATAGTTCATTCTATTTATGTAATACTCATTGTATGATGATTATGGACCAAATTAACAAGTTACTTCCCCATAATAAAGTTTAAGTTAAGTTCGTCTCCAAAGGAGGGACCTTTGGTGACCAAAAGTTTATCCTTCCTTTTTCACTTGGATTCTTGCCAAATTCCTACTATAGTTCATTCTATTTATGTAATACTAATTGTATGATGATTATGGACCTAATTAACAAGTTACTTCCCGATAATAAAGTTTGACTTAAGTTCGTCTCCAAAGTAGGAACCTTTGGTGACCAAAATTTTATCCTACCTTTTTGGCTTGGTTTCTTCCCAAATTCCTACTATAGTTCAATCTATTTATGTAATACTCATTGTATGATGATTATGGACCTAATTAACAAGTTACTTCCCCATAATAAAGTTTAAGTTAAGTTCGTCTCCAAAGGAGGAACCTTTGGTGACCAAAAGTTTATCCTTCCTTTTTCACTTGGATTCTTGCCAAATTCCTACTATAGTTCATTCTATTTATGTAATACTAATTGTATGATGATTATGGACCTAATTAACAAGTTACTTCCCGATAATAAAGTTTAACTTAAGTTCGTCTCCAAAGTAGGAACCTTTGGTGACCAAAATTTTATCCTACCTTTTTGGCTTGGTTTCTTCCCAAATTCATACTATAGTTCATTCTATTTATGTAATACTAATTGTATGATGATTATGGACCGAATTAAAAGGTTACTTCCCCATAATAAAGTTTAACGTAAGTTCGTCTCCAAAGGAGGAACCTTTGGTGACCAAAATTTTATCCTACCTTTTTGGCTTGGTTTCTTACCAAATTCCTACTATAGTTCATTCTATTTATGTAATACTCATTGTATGATGATTATGGACCTAATTAATAAGTTACTTCCCCATAAAAAAGTTTAAGTTAAGTTCGTCTCCAAAGGAGGAACCTTTGGTGACCAAAATTTTATCCTTCCTTTTTCGCTTGGTTTCTTGCCAAATTCCTACTATAGTTCCTTCTATTTATGTAATACTCTTTGTGTGATGATTATGGACCTAATTAACAAGTTACTTCCTCATAATAAAGTTTAAGTTAAGTTCGTCTCCAAAGGAGGAACCTTTGGTGACCAAAAGTTTATCCTTTATTTTTCGCTTGGATTCTTGCCAAATTCCTACTATAGTTCATTCTATTTAAGTAATACTAAT
Source organism: Medicago sativa (assembly GCF_051527215.1). Taxonomy (NCBI): domain Eukaryota; kingdom Viridiplantae; phylum Streptophyta; class Magnoliopsida; order Fabales; family Fabaceae; genus Medicago; species Medicago sativa. The sequence continues at coordinate 43,630,719 of NC_140752.1, read as the reverse complement.
TCTGTGATGTTTATGGACCTAATTAACAAGTTACTTCCCCATAATAAAGTTTAACGTAAGTTCGTCTCCAAAGGAGGAACCTTTGGTGACCAAAAGTTTATCCTTCCTTTTTCGCTTGGATTCTTCCCAAATTCCTACTATAGTTCATTCTATTTAAGTAATACTAATTGTGTGATGTTTATGGACCTAATTAACAAGTTACTTTCCGATAATAAAGTTTAACTTAAGTTCGTCTCCAAAGGAGGAACCTTTGGTGACCAAAATTTTATCCTACCTTTTTGGCTTGGTTTCTTCCCAAATTCCTACTATAGTTCATTCTCTTTATGTAATACTCGTTGTATGATGATTATGGACCTAATTAACAAGTTACTTCCCCATAATAAAGTTTAACGTAAGTTCGTCTCCGAAGGAGGAACCTTTGGTGACCAAAATTTTATCCTACCTTTTTGGCTTGGTTTCTTCCCAAATTCCTACTATAGTTCATTCTATTTATGTAATACTCATTGTATGATGATTATGGACCAAATTAACAAGTTACTTCCCCATAATAAAGTTTAAGTTAAGTTCGTCTCCAAAGGAGGGACCTTTGGTGACCAAAAGTTTATCCTTCCTTTTTCACTTGGATTCTTGCCAAATTCCTACTATAGTTCATTCTATTTATGTAATACTAATTGTATGATGATTATGGACCTAATTAACAAGTTACTTCCCGATAATAAAGTTTGACTTAAGTTCGTCTCCAAAGTAGGAACCTTTGGTGACCAAAATTTTATCCTACCTTTTTGGCTTGGTTTCTTCCCAAATTCCTACTATAGTTCAATCTATTTATGTAATACTCATTGTATGATGATTATGGACCTAATTAACAAGTTACTTCCCCATAATAAAGTTTAAGTTAAGTTCGTCTCCAAAGGAGGAACCTTTGGTGACCAAAAGTTTATCCTTCCTTTTTCACTTGGATTCTTGCCAAATTCCTACTATAGTTCATTCTATTTATGTAATACTAATTGTATGATGATTATGGACCTAATTAACAAGTTACTTCCCGATAATAAAGTTTAACTTAAGTTCGTCTCCAAAGTAGGAACCTTTGGTGACCAAAATTTTATCCTACCTTTTTGGCTTGGTTTCTTCCCAAATTCATACTATAGTTCATTCTATTTATGTAATACTAATTGTATGATGATTATGGACCGAATTAAAAGGTTACTTCCCCATAATAAAGTTTAACGTAAGTTCGTCTCCAAAGGAGGAACCTTTGGTGACCAAAATTTTATCCTACCTTTTTGGCTTGGTTTCTTACCAAATTCCTACTATAGTTCATTCTATTTATGTAATACTCATTGTATGATGATTATGGACCTAATTAATAAGTTACTTCCCCATAAAAAAGTTTAAGTTAAGTTCGTCTCCAAAGGAGGAACCTTTGGTGACCAAAATTTTATCCTTCCTTTTTCGCTTGGTTTCTTGCCAAATTCCTACTATAGTTCCTTCTATTTATGTAATACTCTTTGTGTGATGATTATGGACCTAATTAACAAGTTACTTCCTCATAATAAAGTTTAAGTTAAGTTCGTCTCCAAAGGAGGAACCTTTGGTGACCAAAAGTTTACCCTTTATTTTTCGCTTGGATTCTTGCCAAATTCCTACTATAGTTCATTCTATTTAAGTAATACTAATTCTGTGATGTTTATGGACCTAATTAACAAGTTACTTCCCCATAATAAAGTTTAACGTAAGTTCGTCTCCAAAGGAGGAACCTTTGGTGACCAAAAGTTTATCCTTCCTTTTTCGCTTGGATTCTTCCCAAATTCTTACTATAGTTCATTCTATTTAAGTAATACTAATTGTGTGATGTTTATGGACCTAATTAACAAGTTACTTTCCGATAATAAAGTTTAACTTAAGTTCGTCTCCAAAGGAGGAACCTTTGGTGACCAAAATTTTATCCTACCTTTTTGGCTTGGTTTCTTCCCAAATTCCTACTATAGTTCATTCTCTTTATGTAATACTCGTTGTATGATGATTATGGACCTAATTAACAAGTTACTTCCCCATAATAAAGTTTAACGTAAGTTCGTCTCCGAAGGAGGAACCTTTGGTGACCAAAATTTTATCCTACCTTTTTGGCTTGGTTTCTTCCCAAATTCCTACTATAGTTCATTCTATTTATGTAATACTCATTGTATGATGATTATGGACCTAATTAACAAGTTACTTCCCCATAATAAAGTTTAAGTTAAGTTCGTCTCCAAAGGAGGAACCTTTGGTGACCAAAATTTTATCCTACCTTCTTGGCTTGGTTTCTTCCCAAATTCCTACTATAGTTCATTCTATTTATGTAATACTCATTGTATGATGATTATGGACCTAATTAACAAGTTACTTCCCCATAATAAAGTTTAACGTAAGTTCGTCTCCAAAGGAGGAACCTTTGGTGACCAAAAGTTTATCCTTCCTTTTTCGCTTGGATTCTTCCCAAATTCCTACTATAGTTCATTCTATTTAAGTAATACTAATTGTGTGATGTTTATGGACCTAATTAACAAGTTACTTTCCGATAATAAAGTTTAACTTAAGTTCGTCTCCAAAGGAGGAACCTTTGGTGACCAAAATTTTATCCTACCTTTTTGGCTTGGTTTCTTCCCAAATTCCTACTATAGTTCATTCTCTTTATGTAATACTCGTTGTATGATGATTATGGACCTAATTAACAAGTTACTTCCCCATAATAAAGTTTAACGTAAGTTCGTCTCCGAAGGAGGAACCTTTGGTGACCAAAATTTTATCCTACCTTTTTGGCTTGGTTTCTTCCCAAATTCCTACTATAGTTCATTCTATTTATGTAATACTCATTGTATGATGATTATGGACCTAATTAACAAGTTACTTCCCCATAATAAAGTTTAAGTTAAGTTCGTCTCCAAAGGAGGAACCTTTGGTGACCAAAATTTTATCCTACCTTCTTGGCTTGGTTTCTTCCCAAATTCCTACTATAGTTCATTCTATTTATGTAATACTCATTGTATGATGATTATGGACCTAATTAACAAGTTACTTCCCCATAATAAAGTTTAAGTTAAGTTCGTCTCCAAAGGAGGAACCTTTGGTGACCAAAATTTTATCCTTCCTTTTTCGCTTGGTTGCTTGCCAAATTCCTACTATAGTTCATTCTATTTACGTAATACTCATTGTATGATAATCATTGACCTAATTACCAAGTTACTTTCCCAAAATGAAGTTTAAGTTAAGTTCGTCTCCAAAGGAGGAACCTTTGGTGACCAAAATTTTATCCTTCCTTTTTCGCTTTGTTTCTTGCCAAATTCCTACTATAGTTCATTCTATTTAAGTAATACTCATTGTGTGATGATTATGGACCTAATTAACAAGTTACTTCCCCATAATAAAGTTTAAGTTAAGTTCGTCTCCAAAGGAGGAACCTTTGGTGACCAAAAGTTTATCCTTCCTTTTTCGCTTGGATTCTTGCCAAATTCCTACTATAGTTCATTCTATTTATGTAATACTAATTGTATGATGATTATTGACCTAATTAACAAGTTATTTCCCGATAATAAAGTTTAACTTAAGTTCGTCTCCAAAGTAGGAACCTTTGGTGACCAAAATTTTATCCTACCTTTTTGGCTTGGTTTCTTCCCAAATTCCTACTATAGTTCATTCTATTTATGTAATACTAATTGTATGATGATTATGGACCTAATTAACAAGTTACTTCCCCATAATAAAGTTTAACGTAAGTTCGTCTCCAAAGGAGGAACCTTTGGTGACCAAAATTTTATCCTACCTTTTTGGCTTGGTTTCTTCCCAAATTCCTACTATAGTTCATTCTATTTATGTAATACTCATTGTATGATGATTATGGACCAAATTAACAAGTTACTTCCCCATAATAAAGTTTAAGTTAAGTTCGTCTCCAAAGGAGGAACCTTTGGTGACCAAAAGTTTATCCTTCCTTTTTCACTTGGATTCTTGCCAAATTCCTACTATAGTTCATTCTATTTATGTAATACTAATTGTATGATGATTATGGACCTAATTAACAAGTTACTTCCCGATAATAAAGTTTGACTTAAGTTCGTCTCCAAAGTAGGAACCTTTGGTGACCAAAATTTTATCCTACCTTTTTGGCTTGGTTTCTTCCCAAATTCCTACTATAGTTCAATCTATTTATGTAATACTCATTGTATGATGATTATGGACCTAATTAACAAGTTACTTCCCCATAATAAAGTTTAAGTTAAGTTCGTCTCCAAAGGAGGAACCTTTGGTGACCAAAAGTTTATCCTTCCTTTTTCACTTGGATTCTTGCCAAATTCCTACTATAGTTCATTCTATTTATGTAATACTAATTGTATGATGATTATGGACCTAATTAACAAGTTACTTCCCGATAATAAAGTTTAACTTAAGTTCGTCTCCAAAGTAGGAACCTTTGGTGACCAAAATTTTATCCTACCTTTTTGGCTTGGTTTCTTCCCAAATTCATACTATAGTTCATTCTATTTATGTAATACTAATTGTATGATGATTATGGACCGAATTAAAAGGTTACTTCCCCATAATAAAGTTTAACGTAAGTTCGTCTCCAAAGGAGGAACCTTTGGTGACCAAAATTTTATCCTACCTTTTTGGCTTGGTTTCTTACCAAATTCCTACTATAGTTCATTCTATTTATGTAATACTCATTGTATGATGATTATGGACCTAATTAATAAGTTACTTCCCCATAAAAAAGTTTAAGTTAAGTTCGTCTCCAAAGGAGGAACCTTTGGTGACCAAAATTTTATCCTTCCTTTTTCGCTTGGTTTCTTGCCAAATTCCTACTATAGTTCCTTCTATTTATGTAATACTCTTTGTGTGATGATTATGGACCTAATTAACAAGTTACTTCCTCATAATAAAGTTTAAGTTAAGTTCGTCTCCAAAGGAGGAACCTTTGGTGACCAAAAGTTTATCCTTTATTTTTCGCTTGGATTCTTGCCAAATTCCTACTATAGTTCATTCTATTTAAGTAATACTAATTCTGTGATGTTTATGGACCTAATTAACAAGTTACTTCCCCATAATAAAGTATAACGTAAGTTCGTCTCCAAAGGAGGAACCTTTGGTGACCAAAAGTTTATCCTTCCTTTTTCGCTTGGATTCTTCCCAAATTCCTACTATAGTTCATTCTATTTAAGTAATACTAATTGTGTGATGTTTATGGACCTAATTAACAAGTTACTTTCCGATAATAAAGTTTAACTTAAGTTCGTCTCCAAAGGAGGAACCTTTGGTGACCAAAAGTTTATCCTTCCTTTTTCGCTTGGATTCTTCCCAAATTCCTACTATAGTTCATTCTATTTACGTAATACTCATTGTATGATGATTATTGACCTAATTAACAAGTTACTTTCCCAAAATAAAGTTTAAGTTAAGTTCGTCTCCAAAGGAGGAACCTTTGGTGACCAAAATTTTATCCATCCTTTTTGGCTTGGTTTCTTGCCAAATTCCTACTATAGTTCATTCTATTTATGTAATACTAATTGTAAGATGATTATTGACCTAATTAACAAGTTAGTTCCCGATAATAAAGTTTAACTTAAGTTCGTCTCCAAAGGAGGAACCTTTGATGACCAAAATTTTATCCATCCTTTTTCGCTTGGTTTCTTGCCAAATTCCTACTATAGTTCATTCTATTTATGTAATACTAATTGTATGATGATTATTGACCTAATTAACAAGTTAGTTCAGGATAATAAAGTTTAACTTAAGTTCGTCTCCAAAGTAGGAACCTTTGGTGACCAAAATTTTATCCTACCTTTTTGGCTTGGTTTCTTCCCAAATTCCTACTATAGTTCATTCTCTTTATGTAATACTCGTTGTATGATGATTATGGACCTAATTAACAAGTTACTTCCCCATAATAAAGTTTAACGTAAGTTCGTCTCCGAAGGAGGAACCTTTGGTGACCAAAATTTTATCCTACCTTTTTGGCTTGGTTTCTTCCCAAATTCCTACTATAGTTCATTCTATTTATGTAATACTCATTGTATGATGATTATGGACCTAATTAACAAGTTACTTCCCCATAATAAAGTTTAAGTTAAGTTCGTCTCCAAAGGAGGAACCTTTGGTGACCAAAATTTTATCCTACCTTCTTGGCTTGGTTTCTTCCCAAATTCCTACTATAGTTCATTCTATTTATGTAATACTCATTGTATGATGATTATGGACCTAATTAACAAGTTACTTCCCCATAATAAAGTTTAAGTTAAGTTCGTCTCCAAAGGAGGAACCTTTGGTGACCAAAATTTTATCCTTCCTTTTTCGCTTGGTTGCTTGCCAAATTCCTACTATAGTTCATTCTATTTACGTAATACTCATTGTATGATAATCATTGACCTAATTACCAAGTTACTTTCCCAAAATAAAGTTTAAGTTAAGTTCGTCTCCAAAGGAGGAACCTTTGGTGACCAAAATTTTATCCTTCCTTTTTCGCTTTGTTTCCTGCCAAATTCCTACTATAGTTCATTCTATTTAAGTAATACTCATTGTGTGATGATTATGGACCTAATTAACAAGTTACTTCCCCATAATAAAGTTTAAGTTAAGTTCGTCTCCAAAGGAGGAACCTTTGGTGACCAAAAGTTTATCCTTCCTTTTTCGCTTGGATTCTTGCCAAATTCCTACTATAGTTCATTCTATTTATGTAATACTAATTGTATGATGATTATTGACCTAATTAACAAGTTACTTCCCGATAATAAAGTTTAACTTAAGTTCGTCTCCAAAGTAGGAACCTTTGGTGACCAAAATTTTATCCTACCTTTTTGGCTTGGTTTCTTCCCAAATTCCTACTATAGTTCATTCTATTTATGTAATACTCATTGTATGATGATTATGGACCTAATTAACAAGTTACTTCCCCATAATAAAGTTTAACGTAAGTTCGTCTCCAAAGGAGGAACCTTTGGTGACCAAAATTTTATCCTACCTTTTTGGCTTGGTTTCTTCCCAAATTCCTACTATAGTTCAATCTATTTATGTAATACTCATTGTATGATGATTATGGACCTAATTAACAAGTTACTTCCCCATAATAAAGTTTAAGTTAAGTTCGTCTCCAAAGGAGGAACCTTTGGTGACCAAAAGTTTATCCTTCCTTTTTCACTTGGATTCTTGCCAAATTCCTACTATAGTTCATTCTATTTATGTAATACTAATTGTATGATGATTATGGACCTAATTAACAAGTTACTTCCCGATAATAAAGTTTAACTTAAGTTCGTCTCCAAAGTAGGAACCTTTGGTGACCAAAATTTTATCCTACCTTTTTGGCTTGGTTTCTTCCCAAATTCATACTATAGTTCATTCTATTTATGTAATACTAATTGTATGATGATTATGGACCGAATTAAAAGGTTACTTCCCCATAATAAAGTTTAACGTAAGTTCGTCTCCAAAGGAGGAACCTTTGGTGACCAAAATTTTATCCTACCTTTTTGGCTTGGTTTCTTACCAAATTCCTACTATAATTCATTCTATTTATGTAATACTCATTGTATGATGATTATGGACCTAATTAACAAGTTACTTCCCCATAAAAAAGTTTAAGTTAAGTTCGTCTCCAAAGGAGGAACCTTTGGTGACCAAAATTTTATCCTTCCTTTTTCGCTTGGTTTCTTGCCAAATTCCTACTATAGTTCCTTCTATTTATGTAATACTCTTTGTGTGATGATTATGGACCTAATTAACAAGTTACTTCCTCATAATAAAGTTTAAGTTAAGTTCGTCTCCAAAGGAGGAACCTTTGGTGACCAAAAGTTTATCCTTTATTTTTCGCTTGGATTCTTGCCAAATTCCTACTATAGTTCATTCTATTTAAGTAATACTAATTCTGTGATGTTTATGGACCTAATTAACAAGTTACTTCCCCATAATAAAGTTTAACGTAAGTTCGTCTCCAAAGGAGGAACCTTTGGTGACCAAAAGTTTATCCTTCCTTTTTCGCTTGGATTCTTCCCAAATTCCTACTATAGTTCATTCTATTTAAGTAATACTAATTGTGTGATGTTTATGGACCTAATTAACAAGTTACTTTCCGATAATAAAGTTTAACTTAAGTTCGTCTCCAAAGGAGGAACCTTTGGTGACCAAAAGTTTATCCTTCCTTTTTCGCTTGGATTCTTCCCAAATTCCTACTATAGTTCATTCTATTTACGTAATACTCATTGTATGATGATTATTGACCTAATTAACAAGTTACTTTCCCAAAATAAAGTTTAAGTTAAGTTCGTCTCCAAAGGAGGAACCTTTGGTGACCAAAATTTTATCCATCCTTTTTCGCTTGGTTTCTTGCCAAATCCCTACTATAGTTCATTCTATTTATGTAATACTAATTGTAAGATGATTATTGACCTAATTAACAAGTTAGTTCCCGATAATAAAGTTTAACTTAAGTTCGTCTCCAAAGGAGGAACCTTTGATGACCAAAATTTTATCCATCCTTTTTCGCTTGGTTTCTTGCCAAATTCCTACTATAGTTCATTCTATTTATGTAATACTAATTGTATGATGATTATTGACCTAATTAACAAGTTAGTTCAGGATAATAAAGTTTAACTTAAGTTCGTCTCCAAAGTAGGAACCTTTGATGACCAAAATTTTATCCATCCTTTTTCGCTTGGTTTCTTGCCAAATTCCTACTATAGTTCATTCTATTTATGTAATACTAATTGTATGATGATTATTGACCTAATTAACAAGTTAGTTCAGGATAATAAAGTTTAACTTAAGTTCGTCTCCAAAGTAGGAACCTTTGGTGACCAAAATTTTATCCTACCTTTTTGGCTTGGTTTCTTCCCAAATTCCTACTATAGTTCATTCTCTTTATGTAATACTCGTTGTATGATGATTATGGACCTAATTAACAAGTTACTTCCCCATAATAAAGTTTAACGTAAGTTCGTCTCCGAAGGAGGAACCTTTGGTGACCAAAATTTTATCCTACCTTTTTGGCTTGGTTTCTTCCCAAATTCCTACTATAGTTCATTCTATTTATGTAATACTCATTGTATGATGATTATGGACCTAATTAACAAGTTACTTCCCCATAATAAAGTTTAAGTTAAGTTCGTCTCCAAAGGAGGAACCTTTGGTGACCAAAATTTTATCCTACCTTCTTGGCTTGGTTTCTTCCCAAATTCCTACTATAGTTCATTCTATTTATGTAATACTCATTGTATGATGATTATGGACCTAATTAACAAGTTACTTCCCCATAATAAAGTTTAAGTTAAGTTCGTCTCCAAAGGAGGAACCTTTGGTGACCAAAATTTTATCCTTCCTTTTTCGCTTGGTTGCTTGCCAAATTCCTACTATAGTTCATTCTATTTACGTAATACTCATTGTATGATAATCATTGACCTAATTACCAAGTTACTTTCCCAAAATAAAGTTTAAGTTAAGTTCGTCTCCAAAGGAGGAACCTTTGGTGACCAAAATTTTATCCTTCCTTTTTCGCTTTGTTTCCTGCCAAATTCCTACTATAGTTCATTCTATTTAAGTAATACTCATTGTGTGATGATTATGGACCTAATTAACAAGTTACTTCCCCATAATAAAGTTTAAGTTAAGTTCGTCTCCAAAGGAGGAACCTTTGGTGACCAAAAGTTTATCCTTCCTTTTTCGCTTGGATTCTTGCCAAATTCCTACTATAGTTCATTCTATTTATGTAATACTAATTGTATGATGATTATTGACCTAATTAACAAGTTACTTCCCGATAATAAAGTTTAACTTAAGTTCGTCTCCAAAGTAGGAACCTTTGGTGACCAAAATTTTATCCTACCTTTTTGGCTTGGTTTCTTCCCAAATTCCTACTATAGTTCATTCTATTTATGTAATACTCATTGTATGATGATTATGGACCTAATTAACAAGTTACTTCCCCATAATAAAGTTTAACGTAAGTTCGTCTCCAAAGGAGGAACCTTTGGTGACCAAAATTTTATCCTACCTTTTTGGCTTGGTTTCTTCCCAAATTCCTACTATAGTTCAATCTATTTATGTAATACTCATTGTATGATGATTATGGACCTAATTAACAAGTTACTTCCCCATAATAAAGTTTAAGTTAAGTTCGTCTCCAAAGGAGGAACCTTTGGTGACCAAAAGTTTATCCTTCCTTTTTCACTTGGATTCTTGCCAAATTCCTACTATAGTTCATTCTATTTATGTAATACTAATTGTATGATGATTATGGACCTAATTAACAAGTTACTTCCCGATAATAAAGTTTAACTTAAGTTCGTCTCCAAAGTAGGAACCTTTGGTGACCAAAATTTTATCCTACCTTTTTGGCTTGGTTTCTTCCCAAATTCATACTATAGTTCATTCTATTTATGTAATACTAATTGTATGATGATTATGGACCGAATTAAAAGGTTACTTCCCCATAATAAAGTTTAACGTAAGTTCGTCTCCAAAGGAGGAACCTTTGGTGACCAAAATTTTATCCTACCTTTTTGGCTTGGTTTCTTACCAAATTCCTACTATAATTCATTCTATTTATGTAATACTCATTGTATGATGATTATGGACCTAATTAACAAGTTACTTCCCCATAAAAAAGTTTAAGTTAAGTTCGTCTCCAAAGGAGGAACCTTTGGTGACCAAAATTTTATCCTTCCTTTTTCGCTTGGTTTCTTGCCAAATTCCTACTATAGTTCCTTCTATTTATGTAATACTCTTTGTGTGATGATTATGGACCTAATTAACAAGTTACTTCCTCATAATAAAGTTTAAGTTAAGTTCGTCTCCAAAGGAGGAACCTTTGGTGACCAAAAGTTTATCCTTTATTTTTCGCTTGGATTCTTGCCAAATTCCTACTATAGTTCATTCTATTTAAGTAATACTAATTCTGTGATGTTTATGGACCTAATTAACAAGTTACTTCCCCATAATAAAGTTTAACGTAAGTTCGTCTCCAAAGGAGGAACCTTTGGTGACCAAAAGTTTATCCTTCCTTTTTCGCTTGGATTCTTCCCAAATTCCTACTATAGTTCATTCTATTTAAGTAATACTAATTGTGTGATGTTTATGGACCTAATTAACAAGTTACTTTCCGATAATAAAGTTTAACTTAAGTTCGTCTCCAAAGGAGGAACCTTTGGTGACCAAAAGTTTATCCTTCCTTTTTCGCTTGGATTCTTCCCAAATTCCTACTATAGTTCATTCTATTTACGTAATACTCATTGTATGATGATTATTGACCTAATTAACAAGTTACTTTCCCAAAATAAAGTTTAAGTTAAGTTCGTCTCCAAAGGAGGAACCTTTGGTGACCAAAATTTTATCCATCCTTTTTCGCTTGGTTTCTTGCCAAATTCCTACTATAGTTCATTCTATTTATGTAATACTAATTGTAAGATGATTATTGACCTAATTAACAAGTTAGTTCCCGATAATAAAGTTTAACTTAAGTTCGTCTCCAAAGGAGGAACCTTTGATGACCAAAATTTTATCCATCCTTTTTCGCTTGGTTTCTTGCCAAATTCCTACTATAGTTCATTCTATTTATGTAATACTAATTGTATGATGATTATTGACCTAATTAACAAGTTAGTTCAGGATAATAAAGTTTAACTTAAGTTCGTCTCCAAAGTAGGAACCTTTGGTGACCAAAATTTTATCCTACCTTTTTGGCTTGGTTTCTTCCCAAATTCCTACTATAGTTCATTCTATTTATGTAATACTCATTGTATGATGATTATGGACCTAATTAACAAGTTACTTCCCCATAATAAAGTTTAAGTTAAGTTCGTCTCCAAAGGAGGAACCTTTGGTGACCAAAAGTTTATCCTTCCTTTTTCCCTTGGATTCTTGCCAAATTCCTACTATAGTTCATTCTATTTATGTAATACTAATTGTATGATGATTATGGACCTAATTAACAAGTTACTTCCCGATAATAAAGTTTGACTTAAGTTCGTCTCCAAAGTAGGAACCTTTGGTGACCAAAATTTTATCCTACCTTTTTGGCTTGGTTTCTTCCCAAATTCCTACTATAGTTCAATCTATTTATGTAATACTCATTGTATGATGATTATGGACCTAATTAACAAGTTACTTCCCCATAATAAAGTTTAAGTTAAGTTCGTCTCCAAAGGAGGAACCTTTGGTGACCAAAAGTTTATCCTTCCTTTTTCACTTGGATTCTTGCCAAATTCCTACTATAGTTCATTCTATTTATGTAATACTAATTGTATGATGATTATGGACCTAATTAACAAGTTACTTCCCGATAATAAAGTTTAACTTAAGTTCGTCTCCAAAGTAGGAACCTTTGGTGACCAAAATTTTATCCTACCTTTTTGGCTTGGTTTCTTCCCAAATTCATACTATAGTTCATTCTATTTATGTAATACTAATTGTATGATGATTATGGACCGAATTAAAAGGTTACTTCCCCATAATAAAGTTTAACGTAAGTTCGTCTCCAAAGGAGGAACCTTTGGTGACCAAAATTTTATCCTACCTTTTTGGCTTGGTTTCTTACCAAATTCCTACTATAGTTCATTCTATTTATGTAATACTCATTGTATGATGATTATGGACCTAATTAATAAGTTACTTCCCCATAAAAAAGTTTAAGTTAAGTTCGTCTCCAAAGGAGGAACCTTTGGTGACCAAAATTTTATCCTTCCTTTTTCGCTTGGTTTCTTGCCAAATTCCTACTATAGTTCCTTCTATTTATGTAATACTCTTTGTGTGATGATTATGGACCTAATTAACAAGTTACTTCCTCATAATAAAGTTTAAGTTAAGTTCGTCTCCAAAGGAGGAACCTTTGGTGACCAAAAGTTTATCCTTTATTTTTCGCTTGGATTCTTGCCAAATTCCTACTATAGTTCATTCTATTTAAGTAATACTAATTCTGTGATGTTTATGGACCTAATTAACAAGTTACTTCCCCATAATAAAGTTTAACGTAAGTTCGTCTCCAAAGGAGGAACCTTTGGTGACCAAAAGTTTATCCTTCCTTTTTCGCTTGGATTCTTCCCAAATTCCTACTATAGTTCATTCTATTTAAGTAATACTAATTGTGTGATGTTTATGGACCTAATTAACAAGTTACTTTCCGATAATAAAGTTTAACTTAAGTTCGTCTCCAAAGGAGGAACCTTTGGTGACCAAAAGTTTATCCTTCCTTTTTCGCTTGGATTCTTCCCAAATTCCTACTATAGTTCATTCTATTTACGTAATACTCATTGTATGATGATTATTGACCTAATTAACAAGTTACTTTCCCAAAATAAAGTTTAAGTTAAGTTCGTCTCCAAAGGAGGAACCTTTGGTGACCAAAATTTTATCCATCCTTTTTCACTTGGTTTCTTGCCAAATTCCTACTATAGTTCATTCTATTTATGTAATACTAATTGTAAGATGATTATTGACCTAATTAACAAGTTAGTTCCCGATAATAAAGTTTAACTTAAGTTCGTCTCCAAAGGAGGAACCTTTGATGACCAAAATTTTATCCATCCTTTTTCGCTTGGTTTCTTGCCAAATTCCTACTATAGTTCATTCTATTTATGTAATACTAATTGTATGATGATTATTGACCTAATTAACAAGTTAGTTGAGGATAATAAAGTTTAACTTAAGTTCGTCTCCAAAGTAGGAACCTTTGGTGACCAAAATTTTATCCTACCTTTTTGGCTTGGTTTCTTCCCAAATTCCTACTATAGTTCATTCTCTTTATGTAATACTCGTTGTATGATGATTATGGACCTAATTAACAAGTTACTTCCCCATAATAAAGTTTAACGTAAGTTCGTCTCCGAAGGAGGAACCTTTGGTGACCAAAATTTTATCCTACCTTTTTGGCTTGGTTTCTTCCCAAATTCCTACTATAGTTCATTCTATTTATGTAATACTCATTGTATGATGATTATGGACCTAATTAACAAGTTACTTCCCCATAATAAAGTTTAAGTTAAGTTCGTCTCCAAAGGAGGAACCTTTGGTGACCAAAATTTTATCCTACCTTCTTGGCTTGGTTTCTTCCCAAATTCCTACTATAGTTCATTCTATTTATGTAATACTCATTGTATGATGATTATGGACCTAATTAACAAGTTACTTCCCCATAATAAAGTTTAAGTTAAGTTCGTCTCCAAAGGAGGAACCTTTGGTGACCAAAATTTTATCCTTCCTTTTTCGCTTGGTTGCTTGCCAAATTCCTACTATAGTTCATTCTATTTACGTAATACTCATTGTATGATAATCATTGACCTAATTACCAAGTTACTTTCCCAAAATAAAGTTTAAGTTAAGTTCGTCTCCAAAGGAGGAACCTTTGGTGACCAAAATTTTATCCTTCCTTTTTCGCTTTGTTTCCTGCCAAATTCCTACTATAGTTCATTCTATTTAAGTAATACTCATTGTGTGATGATTATGGACCTAATTAACAAGTTACTTCCCCATAATAAAGTTTAAGTTAAGTTCGTCTCCAAAGGAGGAACCTTTGGTGACCAAAAGTTTATCCTTCCTTTTTCGCTTGGATTCTTGCCAAATTCCTACTATAGTTCATTCTATTTATGTAATACTAATTGTATGATGATTATTGACCTAATTAACAAGTTACTTCCCGATAATAAAGTTTAACTTAAGTTCGTCTCCAAAGTAGGAACCTTTGGTGACCAAAATTTTATCCTACCTTTTTGGCTTGGTTTCTTCCCAAATTCCTACTATAGTTCATTCTATTTATGTAATACTCATTGTATGATGATTATGGACCTAATTAACAAGTTACTTCCCCATAATAAAGTTTAACGTAAGTTCGTCTCCAAAGGAGGAACCTTTGGTGACCAAAATTTTATCCTACCTTTTTGGCTTGGTTTCTTCCCAAATTCCTACTATAGTTCAATCTATTTATGTAATACTCATTGTATGATGATTATGGACCTAATTAACAAGTTACTTCCCCATAATAAAGTTTAAGTTAAGTTCGTCTCCAAAGGAGGAACCTTTGGTGACCAAAAGTTTATCCTTCCTTTTTCACTTGGATTCTTGCCAAATTCCTACTATAGTTCATTCTATTTATGTAATACTAATTGTATGATGATTATGGACCTAATTAACAAGTTACTTCCCGATAATAAAGTTTAACTTAAGTTCGTCTCCAAAGTAGGAACCTTTGGTGACCAAAATTTTATCCTACCTTTTTGGCTTGGTTTCTTCCCAAATTCATACTATAGTTCATTCTATTTATGTAATACTAATTGTATGATGATTATGGACCGAATTAAAAGGTTACTTCCCCATAATAAAGTTTAACGTAAGTTCGTCTCCAAAGGAGGAACCTTTGGTGACCAAAATTTTATCCTACCTTTTTGGCTTGGTTTCTTACCAAATTCCTACTATAATTCATTCTATTTATGTAATACTAATTGTAAGATGATTATTGACCTAATTAACAAGTTAGTTCCCGATAATAAAGTTTAACTTAAGTTCGTCTCCAAAGGAGGAACCTTTGATGACCAAAATTTTATCCATCCTTTTTCGCTTGGTTTCTTGCCAAATTCCTACTATAGTTCATTCTATTTATGTAATACTAATTGTATGATGATTATTGACCTAATTAACAAGTTAGTTCAGGATAATAAAGTTTAACTTAAGTTCGTCTCCAAAGTAGGAACCTTTGGTGACCAAAATTTTATCCTACCTTTTTGGCTTGGTTTCTTCCCAAATTCCTACTATAGTTCATTCTCTTTATGTAATACTCGTTGTATGATGATTATGGACCTAATTAACAAGTTACTTCCCCATAATAAAGTTTAACGCAAGTTCGTCTCCGAAGGAGGAACCTTTGGTGACCAAAATTTTATCCTACCTTTTTGGCTTGGTTTCTTCCCAAATTCCTACTATAGTTCATTCTATTTATGTAATACTCATTGTATGATGATTATGGACCTAATTAACAAGTTACTTCCCCATAATAAAGTTTAAGTTAAGTTCGTCTCCAAAGGAGGAACCTTTGGTGACCAAAATTTTATCCTTCCTTTTTCGCTTGGTTGCTTGCCAAATTCCTACTATAGTTCATTCTATTTATGTAATACTCATTGTGTGATGATTATGGACCTAATTAACAAGTTACTTCCCCAAAATAAAGTTTAAGTTAAGTTCGTCTCCAAAGGAGGAACCTTTTGTGACCAAAAGTTTATCCTTTATTTTTCGCTTGGATTCTTGCCAAATTCCTACTATAGTTCATTCTATTTAAGTAATACTAATTGTGTGATGTTTATGGACCTAATTAACAAGTTACTTTCCGATAATAAAGTTTAACTTAAGTTCGTCTCCAAAGTAGGAACCTTTGGTGACCAAAAGTTTATCCTTCCTTTTTCGCTTGGATTCTTCCCAAATTCCTACTATAGTTCATTCTATTTACGTAATACTCATTGTATGATAATCATTGACATAATTACCAAGTTACTTTCCCAAAATAAAGTTTAAGTTAAGTTCGTCTCCAAAGGAGGAACCTTTGGTGACCAAAATTTTATCCTTCCTTTTTCGCTTGGTTTCTTGCCAAATTCCTACTATAGTTCATTCTCTTTAAGTAATACTCATTGTGTGATGATTATGGACCTAATTAACAAGTTACTTCCCCATAATAAAGTTTAAGTTAAGTTCGTCTCCAAAGGAGGAACCTTTGGTGACCAAAAGTTTATCCTTCCTTTTTCGCTTGGATTCTTGCCAAATTCCTACTATAGTTCATTCTATTTATGTAATACTAATTGTATGATGATTATTGACCTAATTAACAAGTTACTTCCCGATAATAAAGTTTAACTTAAGTTCGTCTCCAAAGTAGGAACCTTTGGTGACCAAAATTTTATCCTACCTTTTTGGCTTGGTTTCTTCCCAAATTCCTACTATAGTTCATTCTATTTATGTAATACTCATTGTATGATGATTATGGACCTAATTAACAAGTTACTTCCCCATAATAAAGTTTAAGTTAAGTTCGTCTCCAAAGGAGGAACCTTTGGTGACCAAAATTTTATCCTACCTTCTTGGCTTGGTTTCTTCCCAAATTCCTACTATAGTTCATTCTATTTATGTAATACTCATTGTATGATGATTATGGACCTAATTAACAAGTTACTTCCCCATAATAAAGTTTAAGTTAAGTTCGTCTCCAAAGGAGGAACCTTTGGTGACCAAAATTTTATCCTTCCTTTTTCGCTTGGTTGCTTGCCAAATTCCTACTATAGTTCATTCTATTTACGTAATACTCATTGTATGATAATCATTGACCTAATTACCAAGTTACTTTCCCAAAATAAAGTTTAAGTTAAGTTCGTCTCCAAAGGAGGAACCTTTGGTGACCAAAATTTTATCCTTCCTTTTTCGCTTTGTTTCCTGCCAAATTCCTACTATAGTTCATTCTATTTAAGTAATACTCATTGTGTGATGATTATGGACCTAATTAACAAGTTACTTCCCCATAATAAAGTTTAAGTTAAGTTCGTCTCCAAAGGAGGAACCTTTGGTGACCAAAAGTTTATCCTTCCTTTTTCGCTTGGATTCTTGCCAAATTCCTACTATAGTTCATTCTATTTATGTAATACTAATTGTATGATGATTATTGACCTAATTAACAAGTTACTTCCCGATAATAAAGTTTAACTTAAGTTCGTCTCCAAAGTAGGAACCTTTGGTGACCAAAATTTTATCCTACCTTTTTGGCTTGGTTTCTTCCCAAATTCCTACTATAGTTCATTCTATTTATGTAATACTCATTGTATGATGATTATGGACCTAATTAACAAGTTACTTCCCCATAATAAAGTTTAACGTAAGTTCGTCTCCAAAGGAGGAACCTTTGGTGACCAAAATTTTATCCTACCTTTTTGGCTTGGTTTCTTCCCAAATTCCTACTATAGTTCAATCTATTTATGTAATACTCATTGTATGATGATTATGGACCTAATTAACAAGTTACTTCCCCATAATAAAGTTTAAGTTAAGTTCGTCTCCAAAGGAGGAACCTTTGGTGACCAAAAGTTTATCCTTCCTTTTTCACTTGGATTCTTGCCAAATTCCTACTATAGTTCATTCTATTTATGTAATACTAATTGTATGATGATTATGGACCTAATTAACAAGTTACTTCCCGATAATAAAGTTTAACTTAAGTTCGTCTCCAAAGTAGGAACCTTTGGTGACCAAAATTTTATCCTACCTTTTTGGCTTGGTTTCTTCCCAAATTCATACTATAGTTCATTCTATTTATGTAATACTAATTGTATGATGATTATGGACCGAATTAAAAGGTTACTTCCCCATAATAAAGTTTAACGTAAGTTCGTCTCCAAAGGAGGAACCTTTGGTGACCAAAATTTTATCCTACCTTTTTGGCTTGGTTTCTTACCAAATTCCTACTATAATTCATTCTATTTATGTAATACTCATTGTATGATGATTATGGACCTAATTAACAAGTTACTTCCCCATAAAAAAGTTTAAGTTAAGTTCGTCTCCAAAGGAGGAACCTTTGGTGACCAAAAGTTTATCCTTTATTTTTCGCTTGGATTCTTGCCAAATTCCTACTATAGTTCATTCTATTTAAGTAATACTAATTCTGTGATGTTTATGGACCTAATTAACAAGTTACTTCCCCATAATAAAGTTTAACGTAAGTTCGTCTCCAAAGGAGGAACCTTTGGTGACCAAAAGTTTATCCTTCCTTTTTCGCTTGGATTCTTCCCAAATTCCTACTATAGTTCATTCTATTTAAGTAATACTAATTGTGTGATGTTTATGGACCTAATTAACAAGTTACTTTCCGATAATAAAGTTTAACTTAAGTTCGTCTCCAAAGGAGGAACCTTTGGTGACCAAAAGTTTATCCTTCCTTTTTCGCTTGGATTCTTCCCAAATTCCTACTATAGTTCATTCTATTTACGTAATACTCATTGTATGATGATTATTGACCTAATTAACAAGTTACTTTCCCAAAATAAAGTTTAAGTTAAGTTCGTCTCCAAAGGAGGAACCTTTGGTGACCAAAATTTTATCCATCCTTTTTCGCTTGGTTTCTTGCCAAATTCCTACTATAGTTCATTCTATTTATGTAATACTAATTGTAAGATGATTATTGACCTAATTAACAAGTTAGTTCCCGATAATAAAGTTTAACTTAAGTTCGTCTCCAAAGGAGGAACCTTTGATGACCAAAATTTTATCCATCCTTTTTCGCTTGGTTTCTTGCCAAATTCCTACTATAGTTCATTCTATTTATGTAATACTAATTGTATGATGATTATTGACCTAATTAACAAGTTAGTTCAGGATAATAAAGTTTAACTTAAGTTCGTCTCCAAAGTAGGAACCTTTGGTGACCAAAATTTTATCCTACCTTTTTGGCTTGGTTTCTTCCCAAATTCCTACTATAGTTCATTCTCTTTATGTAATACTCGTTGTATGATGATTATGGACCTAATTAACAAGTTAGTTCCCCATAATAAAGTTTAACGCAAGTTCGTCTCCGAAGGAGGAACCTTTGGTGACCAAAATTTTATCCTACCTTTTTGGCTTGGTTTCTTCCCAAATTCCTACTATAGTTCATTCTATTTATGTAATACTCATTGTATGATGATTATGGACATAATTAACAAGTTACTTCCCCATAATAAAGTTTAAGTTAAGTTCGTCTCCAAAGGAGGAACCTTTGGTGACCAAAATTTTATCCTTCCTTTTTCGCTTGGTTGCTTGCCAAATTCCTACTATAGTTCATTCTATTTATGTAATACTCATTGTGTGATGATTATGGACCTAATTAACAAGTTACTTCCCCAAAATAAAGTTTAAGTTAAGTTCGTCTCCAAAGGAGGAACCTTTTGTGACCAAAAGTTTATCCTTTATTTTTCGCTTGGATTCTTGCCAAATTCCTACTATAGTTCATTCTATTTAAGTAATACTAATTGTGTGATGTTTATGGACCTAATTAACAAGTTACTTTCCGATAATAAAGTTTAACTTAAGTTCGTCTCCAAAGTAGGAACCTTTGGTGACCAAAAGTTTATCCTTCCTTTTTCGCTTGGATTCTTCCCAAATTCCTACTATAGTTCATTCTATTTACGTAATACTCATTGTATGATAATCATTGACATAATTACCAAGTTACTTTCCCAAAATAAAGTTTAAGTTAAGTTCGTCTCCAAAGGAGGAACCTTTGGTGACCAAAATTTTATCCTTCCTTTTTCGCTTGGTTTCTTGCCAAATTCCTACTATAGTTCATTCTCTTTAAGTAATACTCATTGTGTGATGATTATGGACCTAATTAACAAGTTACTTCCCCATAATAAAGTTTAAGTTAAGTTCGTCTCCAAAGGAGGAACCTTTGGTGACCAAAAGTTTATCCTTCCTTTTTCGCTTGGATTCTTGCCAAATTCCTACTATAGTTCATTCTATTTATGTAATACTAATTGTATGATGATTATTGACCTAATTAACAAGTTACTTCCCGATAATAAAGTTTAACTTAAGTTCGTCTCCAAAGTAGGAACCTTTGGTGACCAAAATTTTATCCTACCTTTTTGGCTTGGTTTCTTCCCAAATTCCTACTATAGTTCATTCTATTTATGTAATACTCATTGTATGATGATTATGGACCTAATTAACAAGTTACTTCCCCATAATAAAGTTTAAGTTAAGTTCGTCTCCAAAGGAGGAACCTTTGGTGACCAAAATTTTATCCTACCTTCTTGGCTTGGTTTCTTCCCAAATTCCTACTATAGTTCATTCTATTTATGTAATACTCATTGTATGATGATTATGGACCTAATTAACAAGTTACTTCCCCATAATAAAGTTTAAGTTAAGTTCGTCTCCAAAGGAGGAACCTTTGGTGACCAAAATTTTATCCTTCCTTTTTCGCTTGGTTGCTTGCCAAATTCCTACTATAGTTCATTCTATTTACGTAATACTCATTGTATGATAATCATTGACCTAATTACCAAGTTACTTTCCCAAAATAAAGTTTAAGTTAAGTTCGTCTCCAAAGGAGGAACCTTTGGTGACCAAAATTTTATCCTTCCTTTTTCGCTTTGTTTCCTGCCAAATTCCTACTATAGTTCATTCTATTTAAGTAATACTCATTGTGTGATGATTATGGACCTAATTAACAAGTTACTTCCCCATAATAAAGTTTAAGTTAAGTTCGTCTCCAAAGGAGGAACCTTTGGTGACCAAAAGTTTATCCTACCTTCTTGGCTTGGTTTCTTCCCAAATTCCTACTATAGTTCATTCTATTTATGTAATACTCATTGTATGATGATTATGGACCTAATTAACAAGTTACTTCCCCATAATAAAGTTTAAGTTAAGTTCGTCTCCAAAGGAGGAACCTTTGGTGACCAAAATTTTATCCTTCCTTTTTCGCTTGGTTGCTTGCCAAATTCCTACTATAGTTCATTCTATTTACGTAATACTCATTGTATGATAATCATTGACCTAATTACCAAGTTACTTTCCCAAAATAAAGTTTAAGTTAAGTTCGTCTCCAAAGGAGGAACCTTTGGTGACCAAAATTTTATCCTTCCTTTTTCGCTTTGTTTCCTGCCAAATTCCTACTATAGTTCATTCTATTTAAGTAATACTCATTGTGTGATGATTATGGACCTAATTAACAAGTTACTTCCCCATAATAAAGTTTAAGTTAAGTTCGTCTCCAAAGGAGGAACCTTTGGTGACCAAAAGTTTATCCTTCCTTTTTCGCTTGGATTCTTGCCAAATTCCTACTATAGTTCATTCTATTTATGTAATACTAATTGTATGATGATTATTGACCTAATTAACAAGTTACTTCCCGATAATAAAGTTTAACTTAAGTTCGTCTCCAAAGTAGGAACCTTTGGTGACCAAAATTTTATCCTACCTTTTTGGCTTGGTTTCTTCCCAAATTCCTACTATAGTTCATTCTATTTATGTAATACTCATTGTATGATGATTATGGACCTAATTAACAAGTTACTTCCCCATAATAAAGTTTAACGTAAGTTCGTCTCCAAAGGAGGAACCTTTGGTGACCAAAATTTTATCCTACCTTTTTGGCTTGGTTTCTTCCCAAATTCCTACTATAGTTCAATCTATTTATGTAATACTCATTGTATGATGATTATGGACCTAATTAACAAGTTACTTCCCCATAATAAAGTTTAAGTTAAGTTCGTCTCCAAAGGAGGAACCTTTGGTGACCAAAAGTTTATCCTTCCTTTTTCACTTGGATTCTTGCCAAATTCCTACTATAGTTCATTCTATTTATGTAATACTAATTGTATGATGATTATGGACCTAATTAACAAGTTACTTCCCGATAATAAAGTTTAACTTAAGTTCGTCTCCAAAGTAGGAACCTTTGGTGACCAAAATTTTATCCTACCTTTTTGGCTTGGTTTCTTCCCAAATTCATACTATAGTTCATTCTATTTATGTAATACTAATTGTATGATGATTATGGACCGAATTAAAAGGTTACTTCCCCATAATAAAGTTTAACGTAAGTTCGTCTCCAAAGGAGGAACCTTTGGTGACCAAAATTTTATCCTACCTTTTTGGCTTGGTTTCTTACCAAATTCCTACTATAATTCATTCTATTTATGTAATACTCATTGTATGATGATTATGGACCTAATTAACAAGTTACTTCCCCATAAAAAAGTTTAAGTTAAGTTCGTCTCCAAAGGAGGAACCTTTGGTGACCAAAATTTTATCCTTCCTTTTTCGCTTGGTTTCTTGCCAAATTCCTACTATAGTTCCTTCTATTTATGTAATACTCTTTGTGTGATGATTATGGACCTAATTAACAAGTTACTTCCTCATAATAAAGTTTAAGTTAAGTTCGTCTCCAAAGGAGGAACCTTTGGTGACCAAAAGTTTATCCTTTATTTTTCGCTTGGATTCTTGCCAAATTCCTACTATAGTTCATTCTATTTAAGTAATACTAATTCTGTGATGTTTATGGACCTAATTAACAAGTTACTTCCCCATAATAAAGTTTAACGTAAGTTCGTCTCCAAAGGAGGAACCTTTGGTGACCAAAAGTTTATCCTTCCTTTTTCGCTTGGATTCTTCCCAAATTCCTACTATAGTTCATTCTATTTAAGTAATACTAATTGTGTGATGTTTATGGACCTAATTAACAAGTTACTTTCCGATAATAAAGTTTAACTTAAGTTCGTCTCCAAAGGAGGAACCTTTGGTGACCAAAAGTTTATCCTTCCTTTTTCGCTTGGATTCTTCCCAAATTCCTACTATAGTTCATTCTATTTACGTAATACTCATTGTATGATGATTATTGACCTAATTAACAAGTTACTTTCCCAAAATAAAGTTTAAGTTAAGTTCGTCTCCAAAGGAGGAACCTTTGGTGACCAAAATTTTATCCATCCTTTTTCGCTTGGTTTCTTGCCAAATTCCTACTATAGTTCATTCTATTTATGTAATACTAATTGTAAGATGATTATTGACCTAATTAACAAGTTAGTTCCCGATAATAAAGTTTAACTTAAGTTCGTCTCCAAAGGAGGAACCTTTGATGACCAAAATTTTATCCATCCTTTTTCGCTTGGTTTCTTGCCAAATTCCTACTATAGTTCATTCTATTTATGTAATACTAATTGTATGATGATTATTGACCTAATTAACAAGTTAGTTCAGGATAATAAAGTTTAACTTAAGTTCGTCTCCAAAGTAGGAACCTTTGGTGACCAAAATTTTATCCTACCTTTTTGGCTTGGTTTCTTCCCAAATTCCTACTATAGTTCATTCTCTTTATGTAATACTCGTTGTATGATGATT
This sequence comes from Medicago sativa, assembly GCF_051527215.1. Classification (NCBI taxonomy): domain Eukaryota; kingdom Viridiplantae; phylum Streptophyta; class Magnoliopsida; order Fabales; family Fabaceae; genus Medicago; species Medicago sativa. Next base: position 43,606,851 of record NC_140752.1, on the reverse strand, counting down.
ATGGACCTAATTAACAAGTTACTTCCCCATAATAAAGTTTAACGCAAGTTCGTCTCCGAAGGAGGAACCTTTGGTGACCAAAATTTTATCCTACCTTTTTGGCTTGGTTTCTTCCCAAATTCCTACTATAGTTCATTCTATTTATGTAATACTCATTGTATGATGATTATGGACCTAATTAACAAGTTACTTCCCCATAATAAAGTTTAAGTTAAGTTCGTCTCCAAAGGAGGAACCTTTGGTGACCAAAATTTTATCCTTCCTTTTTCGCTTGGTTGCTTGCCAAATTCCTACTATAGTTCATTCTATTTATGTAATACTCATTGTGTGATGATTATGGACCTAATTAACAAGTTACTTCCCCAAAATAAAGTTTAAGTTAAGTTCGTCTCCAAAGGAGGAACCTTTTGTGACCAAAAGTTTATCCTTTATTTTTCGCTTGGATTCTTGCCAAATTCCTACTATAGTTCATTCTATTTAAGTAATACTAATTGTGTGATGTTTATGGACCTAATTAACAAGTTACTTTCCGATAATAAAGTTTAACTTAAGTTCGTCTCCAAAGTAGGAACCTTTGGTGACCAAAAGTTTATCCTTCCTTTTTCGCTTGGATTCTTCCCAAATTCCTACTATAGTTCATTCTATTTACGTAATACTCATTGTATGATAATCATTGACATAATTACCAAGTTACTTTCCCAAAATAAAGTTTAAGTTAAGTTCGTCTCCAAAGGAGGAACCTTTGGTGACCAAAATTTTATCCTTCCTTTTTCGCTTGGTTTCTTGCCAAATTCCTACTATAGTTCATTCTCTTTAAGTAATACTCATTGTGTGATGATTATGGACCTAATTAACAAGTTACTTCCCCATAATAAAGTTTAAGTTAAGTTCGTCTCCAAAGGAGGAACCTTTGGTGACCAAAAGTTTATCCTTCCTTTTTCGCTTGGATTCTTGCCAAATTCCTACTATAGTTCATTCTATTTATGTAATACTAATTGTATGATGATTATTGACCTAATTAACAAGTTACTTCCCGATAATAAAGTTTAACTTAAGTTCGTCTCCAAAGTAGGAACCTTTGGTGACCAAAATTTTATCCTACCTTTTTGGCTTGGTTTCTTCCCAAATTCCTACTATAGTTCATTCTATTTATGTAATACTCATTGTATGATGATTATGGACCTAATTAACAAGTTACTTCCCCATAATAAAGTTTAACGTAAGTTCGTCTCCAAAGGAGGAACCTTTGGTGACCAAAATTTTATCCTACCTTTTTGGCTTGGTTTCTTCCCAAATTCCTACTATAGTTCATTCTATTTATGTAATACTCATTGTATGATGATTATGGACCTAATTAACAAGTTACTTCCCCATAATAAAGTTTAAGTTAAGTTCGTCTCCAAAGGAGGAACCTTTGGTGACCAAAAGTTTATCCTTCCTTTTTCGCTTGGATTCTTGCCAAATTCCTACTATAGTTCATTCTATTTATGTAATACTAATTGTATGATGATTATTGACCTAATTAACAAGTTACTTCCCGATAATAAAGTTTAACTTAAGTTCGTCTCCAAAGTAGGAACCTTTGGTGACCAAAATTTTATCCTACCTTTTTGGCTTGGTTTCTTCCCAAATTCCTACTATAGTTCATTCTATTTATGTAATACTCATTGTATGATGATTATGGACCTAATTAACAAGTTACTTCCCCATAATAAAGTTTAACGTAAGTTCGTCTCCAAAGGAGGAACCTTTGGTGACCAAAATTTTATCCTACCTTTTTGGCTTGGTTTCTTCCCAAATTCCTACTATAGTTCAATCTATTTATGTAATACTCATTGTATGATGATTATGGACCTAATTAACAAGTTACTTCCCCATAATAAAGTTTAAGTTAAGTTCGTCTCCAAAGGAGGAACCTTTGGTGACCAAAAGTTTATCCTTCCTTTTTCACTTGGATTCTTGCCAAATTCCTACTATAGTTCATTCTATTTATGTAATACTAATTGTATGATGATTATGGACCTAATTAACAAGTTACTTCCCGATAATAAAGTTTAACTTAAGTTCGTCTCCAAAGTAGGAACCTTTGGTGACCAAAATTTTATCCTACCTTTTTGGCTTGGTTTCTTCCCAAATTCATACTATAGTTCATTCTATTTATGTAATACTAATTGTATGATGATTATGGACCGAATTAAAAGGTTACTTCCCCATAATAAAGTTTAACGTAAGTTCGTCTCCAAAGGAGGAACCTTTGGTGACCAAAATTTTATCCTACCTTTTTGGCTTGGTTTCTTACCAAATTCCTACTATAATTCATTCTATTTATGTAATACTCATTGTATGATGATTATGGACCTAATTAACAAGTTACTTCCCCATAAAAAAGTTTAAGTTAAGTTCGTCTCCAAAGGAGGAACCTTTGGTGACCAAAATTTTATCCTTCCTTTTTCGCTTGGTTTCTTGCCAAATTCCTACTATAGTTCCTTCTATTTATGTAATACTCTTTGTGTGATGATTATGGACCTAATTAACAAGTTACTTCCTCATAATAAAGTTTAAGTTAAGTTCGTCTCCAAAGGAGGAACCTTTGGTGACCAAAAGTTTATCCTTTATTTTTCGCTTGGATTCTTGCCAAATTCCTACTATAGTTCATTCTATTTAAGTAATACTAATTCTGTGATGTTTATGGACCTAATTAACAAGTTACTTCCCCATAATAAAGTTTAACGTAAGTTCGTCTCCAAAGGAGGAACCTTTGGTGACCAAAAGTTTATCCTTCCTTTTTCGCTTGGATTCTTCCCAAATTCCTACTATAGTTCATTCTATTTAAGTAATACTAATTGTGTGATGTTTATGGACCTAATTAACAAGTTACTTTCCGATAATAAAGTTTAACTTAAGTTCGTCTCCAAAGGAGGAACCTTTGGTGACCAAAAGTTTATCCTTCCTTTTTCGCTTGGATTCTTCCCAAATTCCTACTATAGTTCATTCTATTTACGTAATACTCATTGTATGATGATTATTGACCTAATTAACAAGTTACTTTCCCAAAATAAAGTTTAAGTTAAGTTCGTCTCCAAAGGAGGAACCTTTGGTGACCAAAATTTTATCCATCCTTTTTCGCTTGGTTTCTTGCCAAATTCCTACTATAGTTCATTCTATTTATGTAATACTAATTGTAAGATGATTATTGACCTAATTAACAAGTTAGTTCCCGATAATAAAGTTTAACTTAAGTTCGTCTCCAAAGGAGGAACCTTTGATGACCAAAATTTTATCCATCCTTTTTCGCTTGGTTTCTTGCCAAATTCCTACTATAGTTCATTCTATTTATGTAATACTAATTGTATGATGATTATTGACCTAATTAACAAGTTAGTTCAGGATAATAAAGTTTAACTTAAGTTCGTCTCCAAAGTAGGAACCTTTGGTGACCAAAATTTTATCCTACCTTTTTGGCTTGGTTTCTTCCCAAATTCCTACTATAGTTCATTCTCTTTATGTAATACTCGTTGTATGATGATTATGGACCTAATTAACAAGTTACTTCCCCATAATAAAGTTTAACGCAAGTTCGTCTCCGAAGGAGGAACCTTTGGTGACCAAAATTTTATCCTACCTTTTTGGCTTGGTTTCTTCCCAAATTCCTACTATAGTTCATTCTATTTATGTAATACTCATTGTATGATGATTATGGACCTAATTAACAAGTTACTTCCCCATAATAAAGTTTAAGTTAAGTTCGTCTCCAAAGGAGGAACCTTTGGTGACCAAAATTTTATCCTTCCTTTTTCGCTTGGTTGCTTGCCAAATTCCTACTATAGTTCATTCTATTTATGTAATACTCATTGTGTGATGATTATGGACCTAATTAACAAGTTACTTCCCCAAAATAAAGTTTAAGTTAAGTTCGTCTCCAAAGGAGGAACCTTTTGTGACCAAAAGTTTATCCTTTATTTTTCGCTTGGATTCTTGCCAAATTCCTACTATAGTTCATTCTATTTAAGTAATACTAATTGTGTGATGTTTATGGACCTAATTAACAAGTTACTTTCCGATAATAAAGTTTAACTTAAGTTCGTCTCCAAAGTAGGAACCTTTGGTGACCAAAAGTTTATCCTTCCTTTTTCGCTTGGATTCTTCCCAAATTCCTACTATAGTTCATTCTATTTACGTAATACTCATTGTATGATAATCATTGACATAATTACCAAGTTACTTTCCCAAAATAAAGTTTAAGTTAAGTTCGTCTCCAAAGGAGGAACCTTTGGTGACCAAAATTTTATCCTTCCTTTTTCGCTTGGTTTCTTGCCAAATTCCTACTATAGTTCATTCTCTTTAAGTAATACTCATTGTGTGATGATTATGGACCTAATTAACAAGTTACTTCCCCATAATAAAGTTTAAGTTAAGTTCGTCTCCAAAGGAGGAACCTTTGGTGACCAAAAGTTTATCCTTCCTTTTTCGCTTGGATTCTTGCCAAATTCCTACTATAGTTCATTCTATTTATGTAATACTAATTGTATGATGATTATTGACCTAATTAACAAGTTACTTCCCGATAATAAAGTTTAACTTAAGTTCGTCTCCAAAGTAGGAACCTTTGGTGACCAAAATTTTATCCTACCTTTTTGGCTTGGTTTCTTCCCAAATTCCTACTATAGTTCATTCTATTTATGTAATACTCATTGTATGATGATTATGGACCTAATTAACAAGTTACTTCCCCATAATAAAGTTTAACGTAAGTTCGTCTCCAAAGGAGGAACCTTTGGTGACCAAAATTTTATCCTACCTTTTTGGCTTGGTTTCTTCCCAAATTCCTACTATAGTTCATTCTATTTATGTAATACTCATTGTATGATGATTATGGACCTAATTAACAAGTTACTTCCCCATAATAAAGTTTAAGTTAAGTTCGTCTCCAAAGGAGGAACCTTTGGTGACCAAAAGTTTATCCTTCCTTTTTCGCTTGGATTCTTGCCAAATTCCTACTATAGTTCATTCTATTTATGTAATACTAATTGTATGATGATTATTGACCTAATTAACAAGTTACTTCCCGATAATAAAGTTTAACTTAAGTTCGTCTCCAAAGTAGGAACCTTTGGTGACCAAAATTTTATCCTACCTTTTTGGCTTGGTTTCTTCCCAAATTCCTACTATAGTTCATTCTATTTATGTAATACTCATTGTATGATGATTATGGACCTAATTAACAAGTTACTTCCCCATAATAAAGTTTAACGTAAGTTCGTCTCCAAAGGAGGAACCTTTGGTGACCAAAATTTTATCCTACCTTTTTGGCTTGGTTTCTTCCCAAATTCCTACTATAGTTCAATCTATTTATGTAATACTCATTGTATGATGATTATGGACCTAATTAACAAGTTACTTCCCCATAATAAAGTTTAAGTTAAGTTCGTCTCCAAAGGAGGAACCTTTGGTGACCAAAAGTTTATCCTTCCTTTTTCACTTGGATTCTTGCCAAATTCCTACTATAGTTCATTCTATTTATGTAATACTAATTGTATGATGATTATGGACCTAATTAACAAGTTACTTCCCGATAATAAAGTTTAACTTAAGTTCGTCTCCAAAGTAGGAACCTTTGGTGACCAAAATTTTATCCTACCTTTTTGGCTTGGTTTCTTCCCAAATTCATACTATAGTTCATTCTATTTATGTAATACTAATTGTATGATGATTATGGACCGAATTAAAAGGTTACTTCCCCATAATAAAGTTTAACGTAAGTTCGTCTCCAAAGGAGGAACCTTTGGTGACCAAAATTTTATCCTACCTTTTTGGCTTGGTTTCTTACCAAATTCCTACTATAATTCATTCTATTTATGTAATACTCATTGTATGATGATTATGGACCTAATTAACAAGTTACTTCCCCATAAAAAAGTTTAAGTTAAGTTCGTCTCCAAAGGAGGAACCTTTGGTGACCAAAATTTTATCCTTCCTTTTTCGCTTGGTTTCTTGCCAAATTCCTACTATAGTTCCTTCTATTTATGTAATACTCTTTGTGTGATGATTATGGACCTAATTAACAAGTTACTTCCTCATAATAAAGTTTAAGTTAAGTTCGTCTCCAAAGGAGGAACCTTTGGTGACCAAAAGTTTATCTTTTATTTTTCGCTTGGATTCTTGCCAAATTCCTACTATAGTTCATTCTATTTAAGTAATACTAATTCTGTGATGTTTATGGACCTAATTAACAAGTTACTTCCCCATAATAAAGTTTAACGTAAGTTCGTCTCCAAAGGAGGAACCTTTGGTGACCAAAAGTTTATCCTTCCTTTTTCGCTTGGATTCTTCCCAAATTCCTACTATAGTTCATTCTATTTAAGTAATACTAATTGTGTGATGTTTATGGACCTAATTAACAAGTTACTTTCCGATAATAAAGTTTAACTTAAGTTCGTCTCCAAAGGAGGAACCTTTGGTGACCAAAAGTTTATCCTTCCTTTTTCGCTTGGATTCTTCCCAAATTCCTACTATAGTTCATTCTATTTACGTAATACTCATTGTATGATGATTATTGACCTAATTAACAAGTTACTTTCCCAAAATAAAGTTTAAGTTAAGTTCGTCTCCAAAGGAGGAACCTTTGGTGACCAAAATTTTATCCATCCTTTTTCGCTTGGTTTCTTGCCAAATTCCTACTATAGTTCATTCTATTTATGTAATACTAATTGTAAGATGATTATTGACCTAATTAACAAGTTAGTTCCCGATAATAAAGTTTAACTTAAGTTCGTCTCCAAAGGAGGAACCTTTGATGACCAAAATTTTATCCATCCTTTTTCGCTTGGTTTCTTGCCAAATTCCTACTATAGTTCATTCTATTTATGTAATACTAATTGTATGATGATTATTGACCTAATTAACAAGTTAGTTCAGGATAATAAAGTTTAACTTAAGTTCGTCTCCAAAGTAGGAACCTTTGGTGACCAAAATTTTATCCTACCTTTTTGGCTTGGTTTCTTCCCAAATTCCTACTATAGTTCATTCTCTTTATGTAATACTCGTTGTATGATGATTATGGACCTAATTAACAAGTTACTTCCCCATAATAAAGTTTAACGCAAGTTCGTCTCCGAAGGAGGAACCTTTGGTGACCAAAATTTTATCCTACCTTTTTGGCTTGGTTTCTTCCCAAATTCCTACTATAGTTCATTCTATTTATGTAATACTCATTGTATGATGATTATGGACCTAATTAACAAGTTACTTCCCCATAATAAAGTTTAAGTTAAGTTCGTCTCCAAAGGAGGAACCTTTGGTGACCAAAATTTTATCCTTCCTTTTTCGCTTGGTTGCTTGCCAAATTCCTACTATAGTTCATTCTATTTATGTAATACTCATTGTGTGATGATTATGGACCTAATTAACAAGTTACTTCCCCAAAATAAAGTTTAAGTTAAGTTCGTCTCCAAAGGAGGAACCTTTTGTGACCAAAAGTTTATCCTTTATTTTTCGCTTGGATTCTTGCCAAATTCCTACTATAGTTCATTCTATTTAAGTAATACTAATTGTGTGATGTTTATGGACCTAATTAACAAGTTACTTTCCGATAATAAAGTTTAACTTAAGTTCGTCTCCAAAGGAGGAACCTTTGGTGACCAAAAGTTTATCCTTCCTTTTTCGCTTGGATTCTTCCCAAATTCCTACTATAGTTCATTCTATTTACGTAATACTCATTGTATGATGATTATTGACCTAATTAACAAGTTACTTTCCCAAAATAAAGTTTAAGTTAAGTTCGTCTCCAAAGGAGGAACCTTTGGTGACCAAAATTTTATCCATCCTTTTTCGCTTGGTTTCTTGCCAAATTCCTACTATAGTTCATTCTATTTATGTAATACTAATTGTAAGATGATTATTGACCTAATTAACAAGTTAGTTCCCGATAATAAAGTTTAACTTAAGTTCGTCTCCAAAGGAGGAACCTTTGATGACCAAAATTTTATCCATCCTTTTTCGCTTGGTTTCTTGCCAAATTCCTACTATAGTTCATTCTATTTATGTAATACTAATTGTATGATGATTATTGACCTAATTAACAAGTTAGTTCAGGATAATAAAGTTTAACTTAAGTTCGTCTCCAAAGTAGGAACCTTTGGTGACCAAAATTTTATCCTACCTTTTTGGCTTGGTTTCTTCCCAAATTCCTACTATAGTTCATTCTCTTTATGTAATACTCGTTGTATGATGATTATGGACCTAATTAACAAGTTACTTCCCCATAATAAAGTTTAACGCAAGTTCGTCTCCGAAGGAGGAACCTTTGGTGACCAAAATTTTATCCTACCTTTTTGGCTTGGTTTCTTCCCAAATTCCTACTATAGTTCATTCTATTTATGTAATACTCATTGTATGATGATTATGGACCTAATTAACAAGTTACTTCCCCATAATAAAGTTTAAGTTAAGTTCGTCTCCAAAGGAGGAACCTTTGGTGACCAAAATTTTATCCTTCCTTTTTCGCTTGGTTGCTTGCCAAATTCCTACTATAGTTCATTCTATTTATGTAATACTCATTGTGTGATGATTATGGACCTAATTAACAAGTTACTTCCCCAAAATAAAGTTTAAGTTAAGTTCGTCTCCAAAGGAGGAACCTTTTGTGACCAAAAGTTTATCCTTTATTTTTCGCTTGGATTCTTGCCAAATTCCTACTATAGTTCATTCTATTTAAGTAATACTAATTGTGTGATGTTTATGGACCTAATTAACAAGTTACTTTCCGATAATAAAGTTTAACTTAAGTTCGTCTCCAAAGTAGGAACCTTTGGTGACCAAAAGTTTATCCTTCCTTTTTCGCTTGGATTCTTCCCAAATTCCTACTATAGTTCATTCTATTTACGTAATACTCATTGTATGATAATCATTGACATAATTACCAAGTTACTTTCCCAAAATAAAGTTTAAGTTAAGTTCGTCTCCAAAGGAGGAACCTTTGGTGACCAAAATTTTATCCTTCCTTTTTCGCTTGGTTTCTTGCCAAATTCCTACTATAGTTCATTCTCTTTAAGTAATACTCATTGTGTGATGATTATGGACCTAATTAACAAGTTACTTCCCCATAATAAAGTTTAAGTTAAGTTCGTCTCCAAAGGAGGAACCTTTGGTGACCAAAAGTTTATCCTTCCTTTTTCGCTTGGATTCTTGCCAAATTCCTACTATAGTTCATTCTATTTATGTAATACTAATTGTATGATGATTATTGACCTAATTAACAAGTTACTTCCCGATAATAAAGTTTAACTTAAGTTCGTCTCCAAAGTAGGAACCTTTGGTGACCAAAATTTTATCCTACCTTTTTGGCTTGGTTTCTTCCCAAATTCCTACTATAGTTCATTCTATTTATGTAATACTCATTGTATGATGATTATGGACCTAATTAACAAGTTACTTCCCCATAATAAAGTTTAACGTAAGTTCGTCTCCAAAGGAGGAACCTTTGGTGACCAAAATTTTATCCTACCTTTTTGGCTTGGTTTCTTCCCAAATTCCTACTATAGTTCATTCTATTTATGTAATACTCTTTGTGTGATGATTATGGACCTAATTAACAAGTTACTTCCCCATAATAAAGTTTAAGTTAAGTTCGTCTCCAAAGGAGGAACCTTTGGTGACCAAAAGTTTATCCTTCCTTTTTCGCTTGGATTCTTGCCAAATTCCTACTATAGTTCATTCTATTTAAGTAATACTAATTCTGTGATGTTTATGGACCTAATTAACAAGTTACTTCCCCATAATAAAGTTTAACGTAAGTTCGTCTCCAAAGGAGGAACCTTTGGTGACCAAAAGTTTATCCTTCCTTTTTCGCTTGGATTCTTCCCAAATTCCTACTATAGTTCATTCTATTTAAGTAATACTAATTGTGTGATGTTTATGGACCTAATTAACAAGTTACTTTCCGATAATAAAGTTTAACTTAAGTTCGTCTCCAAAGGAGGAACCTTTGGTGACCAAAAGTTTATCCTTCCTTTTTCGCTTGGATTCTTCCCAAATTCCTACTATAGTTCATTCTATTTACGTAATACTCATTGTATGATGATTATTGACCTAATTAACAAGTTACTTTCCCAAAATAAAGTTTAAGTTAAGTTCGTCTCCAAAGGAGGAACCTTTGGTGACCAAAATTTTATCCATCCTTTTTCGCTTGGTTTCTTGCCAAATTCCTACTATAGTTCATTCTATTTATGTAATACTAATTGTAAGATGATTATTGACCTAATTAACAAGTTAGTTCCCGATAATAAAGTTTAACTTAAGTTCGTCTCCAAAGGAGGAACCTTTGATGACCAAAATTTTATCCATCCTTTTTCGCTTGGTTTCTTGCCAAATTCCTACTATAGTTCATTCTATTTATGTAATACTAATTGTATGATGATTATGGACCGAATTAAAAGGTTACTTCCCCATAATAAAGTTTAACGTAAGTTCGTCTCCAAAGGAGGAACCTTTGGTGACCAAAATTTTATCCTACCTTTTTGGCTTGGTTTCTTACCAAATTCCTACTATAATTCATTCTATTTATGTAATACTCATTGTATGATGATTATGGACCTAATTAACAAGTTACTTCCCCATAAAAAAGTTTAAGTTAAGTTCGTCTCCAAAGGAGGAACCTTTGGTGACCAAAATTTTATCCTTCCTTTTTCGCTTGGTTTCTTGCCAAATTCCTACTATAGTTCCTTCTATTTATGTAATACTCTTTGTGTGATGATTATGGACCTAATTAACAAGTTACTTCCTCATAATAAAGTTTAAGTTAAGTTCGTCTCCAAAGGAGGAACCTTTGGTGACCAAAAGTTTATCCTTTATTTTTCGCTTGGATTCTTGCCAAATTCCTACTATAGTTCATTCTATTTAAGTAATACTAATTCTGTGATGTTTATGGACCTAATTAACAAGTTACTTCCCCATAATAAAGTTTAACGTAAGTTCGTCTCCAAAGGAGGAACCTTTGGTGACCAAAAGTTTATCCTTCCTTTTTCGCTTGGATTCTTCCCAAATTCCTACTATAGTTCATTCTATTTAAGTAATACTAATTGTGTGATGTTTATGGACCTAATTAACAAGTTACTTTCCGATAATAAAGTTTAACTTAAGTTCGTCTCCAAAGGAGGAACCTTTGGTGACCAAAAGTTTATCCTTCCTTTTTCGCTTGGATTCTTCCCAAATTCCTACTATAGTTCATTCTATTTACGTAATACTCATTGTATGATGATTATTGACCTAATTAACAAGTTACTTTCCCAAAATAAAGTTTAAGTTAAGTTCGTCTCCAAAGGAGGAACCTTTGGTGACCAAAATTTTATCCATCCTTTTTCGCTTGGTTTCTTGCCAAATTCCTACTATAGTTCATTCTATTTATGTAATACTAATTGTAAGATGATTATTGACCTAATTAACAAGTTAGTTCCCGATAATAAAGTTTAACTTAAGTTCGTCTCCAAAGGAGGAACCTTTGATGACCAAAATTTTATCCATCCTTTTTCGCTTGGTTTCTTGCCAAATTCCTACTATAGTTCATTCTATTTATGTAATACTAATTGTATGATGATTATTGACCTAATTAACAAGTTAGTTCAGGATAATAAAGTTTAACTTAAGTTCGTCTCCAAAGTAGGAACCTTTGGTGACCAAAATTTTATCCTACCTTTTTGGCTTGGTTTCTTCCCAAATTCCTACTATAGTTCATTCTCTTTATGTAATACTCGTTGTATGATGATTATGGACCTAATTAACAAGTTACTTCCCCATAATAAAGTTTAACGCAAGTTCGTCTCCGAAGGAGGAACCTTTGGTGACCAAAATTTTATCCTACCTTTTTGGCTTGGTTTCTTCCCAAATTCCTACTATAGTTCATTCTATTTATGTAATACTCATTGTATGATGATTATGGACCTAATTAACAAGTTACTTCCCCATAATAAAGTTTAAGTTAAGTTCGTCTCCAAAGGAGGAACCTTTGGTGACCAAAATTTTATCCTTCCTTTTTCGCTTGGTTGCTTGCCAAATTCCTACTATAGTTCATTCTATTTATGTAATACTCATTGTGTGATGATTATGGACCTAATTAACAAGTTACTTCCCCAAAATAAAGTTTAAGTTAAGTTCGTCTCCAAAGGAGGAACCTTTTGTGACCAAAAGTTTATCCTTTATTTTTCGCTTGGATTCTTGCCAAATTCCTACTATAGTTCATTCTATTTAAGTAATACTAATTGTGTGATGATTATGGACCTAATTAACAAGTTACTTCCCCATAATAAAGTTTAAGTTAAGTTCGTCTCCAAAGGAGGAACCTTTGGTGACCAAAAGTTTATCCTTCCTTTTTCGCTTGGATTCTTGCCAAATTCCTACTATAGTTCATTCTATTTATGTAATACTAATTGTATGATGATTATTGACCTAATTAACAAGTTACTTCCCGATAATAAAGTTTAACTTAAGTTCGTCTCCAAAGTAGGAACCTTTGGTGACCAAAATTTTATCCTACCTTTTTGGCTTGGTTTCTTCCCAAATTCCTACTATAGTTCATTCTATTTATGTAATACTCATTGTATGATGATTATGGACCTAATTAACAAGTTACTTCCCCATAATAAAGTTTAAGTTAAGTTCGTCTCCAAAGGAGGAACCTTTGGTGACCAAAATTTTATCCTTCCTTTTTCGCTTGGTTTCTTGCCAAATTCCTACTATAGTTCATTCTCTTTAAGTAATACTCATTGTGTGATGATTATGGACCTAATTAACAAGTTACTTCCCCATAATAAAGTTTAAGTTAAGTTCGTCTCCAAAGGAGGAACCTTTGGTGACCAAAAGTTTATCCTTCCTTTTTCGCTTGGATTCTTGCCAAATTCCTACTATAGTTCATTCTATTTATGTAATACTAATTGTATGATGATTATTGACCTAATTAACAAGTTACTTCCCGATAATAAAGTTTAACTTAAGTTCGTCTCCAAAGTAGGAACCTTTGGTGACCAAAATTTTATCCTACCTTTTTGGCTTGGTTTCTTCCCAAATTCCTACTATAGTTCATTCTATTTATGTAATACTCATTGTATGATGATTATGGACCTAATTAACAAGTTACTTCCCCATAATAAAGTTTAACGTAAGTTCGTCTCCAAAGGAGGAACCTTTGGTGACCAAAATTTTATCCTACCTTTTTGGCTTGGTTTCTTCCCAAATTCCTACTATAGTTCAATCTATTTATGTAATACTCATTGTATGATGATTATGGACCTAATTAACAAGTTACTTCCCCATAATAAAGTTTAAGTTAAGTTCGTCTCCAAAGGAGGAACCTTTGGTGACCAAAAGTTTATCCTTCCTTTTTCACTTGGATTCTTGCCAAATTCCTACTATAGTTCATTCTATTTATGTAATACTAATTGTATGATGATTATGGACCTAATTAACAAGTTACTTCCCGATAATAAAGTTTAACTTAAGTTCGTCTCCAAAGTAGGAACCTTTGGTGACCAAAATTTTATCCTACCTTTTTGGCTTGGTTTCTTCCCAAATTCATACTATAGTTCATTCTATTTATGTAATACTAATTGTATGATGATTATGGACCGAATTAAAAGGTTACTTCCCCATAATAAAGTTTAACGTAAGTTCGTCTCCAAAGGAGGAACCTTTGGTGACCAAAATTTTATCCTACCTTTTTGGCTTGGTTTCTTACCAAATTCCTACTATAATTCATTCTATTTATGTAATACTCATTGTATGATGATTATGGACCTAATTAACAAGTTACTTCCCCATAAAAAAGTTTAAGTTAAGTTCGTCTCCAAAGGAGGAACCTTTGGTGACCAAAATTTTATCCTTCCTTTTTCGCTTGGTTTCTTGCCAAATTCCTACTATAGTTCCTTCTATTTATGTAATACTCTTTGTGTGATGATTATGGACCTAATTAACAAGTTACTTCCTCATAATAAAGTTTAAGTTAAGTTCGTCTCCAAAGGAGGAACCTTTGGTGACCAAAAGTTTATCCTTTATTTTTCGCTTGGATTCTTGCCAAATTCCTACTATAGTTCATTCTATTTAAGTAATACTAATTCTGTGATGTTTATGGACCTAATTAACAAGTTACTTCCCCATAATAAAGTTTAACGTAAGTTCGTCTCCAAAGGAGGAACCTTTGGTGACCAAAAGTTTATCCTTCCTTTTTCGCTTGGATTCTTCCCAAATTCCTACTATAGTTCATTCTATTTAAGTAATACTAATTGTGTGATGTTTATGGACCTAATTAACAAGTTACTTTCCGATAATAAAGTTTAACTTAAGTTCGTCTCCAAAGGAGGAACCTTTGGTGACCAAAAGTTTATCCTTCCTTTTTCGCTTGGATTCTTCCCAAATTCCTACTATAGTTCATTCTATTTACGTAATACTCATTGTATGATGATTATTGACCTAATTAACAAGTTACTTTCCCAAAATAAAGTTTAAGTTAAGTTCGTCTCCAAAGGAGGAACCTTTGGTGACCAAAATTTTATCCATCCTTTTTCGCTTGGTTTCTTGCCAAATTCCTACTATAGTTCATTCTATTTATGTAATACTAATTGTAAGATGATTATTGACCTAATTAACAAGTTAGTTCCCGATAATAAAGTTTAACTTAAGTTCGTCTCCAAAGGAGGAACCTTTGATGACCAAAATTTTATCCATCCTTTTTCGCTTGGTTTCTTGCCAAATTCCTACTATAGTTCATTCTATTTATGTAATACTAATTGTATGATGATTATTGACCTAATTAACAAGTTAGTTCAGGATAATAAAGTTTAACTTAAGTTCGTCTCCAAAGTAGGAACCTTTGGTGACCAAAATTTTATCCTACCTTTTTGGCTTGGTTTCTTCCCAAATTCCTACTATAGTTCATTCTCTTTATGTAATACTCGTTGTATGATGATTATGGACCTAATTAACAAGTTACTTCCCCATAATAAAGTTTAACGCAAGTTCGTCTCCGAAGGAGGAACCTTTGGTGACCAAAATTTTATCCTACCTTTTTGGCTTGGTTTCTTCCCAAATTCCTACTATAGTTCATTCTATTTATGTAATACTCATTGTATGATGATTATGGACCTAATTAACAAGTTACTTCCCCATAATAAAGTTTAAGTTAAGTTCGTCTCCAAAGGAGGAACCTTTGGTGACCAAAATTTTATCCTTCCTTTTTCGCTTGGTTGCTTGCCAAATTCCTACTATAGTTCATTCTATTTATGTAATACTCATTGTGTGATGATTATGGACCTAATTAACAAGTTACTTCCCCAAAATAAAGTTTAAGTTAAGTTCGTCTCCAAAGGAGGAACCTTTTGTGACCAAAAGTTTATCCTTTATTTTTCGCTTGGATTCTTGCCAAATTCCTACTATAGTTCATTCTATTTAAGTAATACTAATTGTGTGATGATTATGGACCTAATTAACAAGTTACTTCCCCATAATAAAGTTTAAGTTAAGTTCGTCTCCAAAGGAGGAACCTTTGGTGACCAAAAGTTTATCCTTCCTTTTTCGCTTGGATTCTTGCCAAATTCCTACTATAGTTCATTCTATTTATGTAATACTAATTGTATGATGATTATTGACCTAATTAACAAGTTACTTCCCGATAATAAAGTTTAACTTAAGTTCGTCTCCAAAGTAGGAACCTTTGGTGACCAAAATTTTATCCTACCTTTTTGGCTTGGTTTCTTCCCAAATTCCTACTATAGTTCATTCTATTTATGTAATACTCATTGTATGATGATTATGGACCTAATTAACAAGTTACTTCCCCATAATAAAGTTTAAGTTAAGTTCGTCTCCAAAGGAGGAACCTTTGGTGACCAAAATTTTATCCTTCCTTTTTCGCTTGGTTTCTTGCCAAATTCCTACTATAGTTCATTCTCTTTAAGTAATACTCATTGTGTGATGATTATGGACCTAATTAACAAGTTACTTCCCCATAATAAAGTTTAAGTTAAGTTCGTCTCCAAAGGAGGAACCTTTGGTGACCAAAAGTTTATCCTTCCTTTTTCGCTTGGATTCTTGCCAAATTCCTACTATAGTTCATTCTATTTATGTAATACTAATTGTATGATGATTATTGACCTAATTAACAAGTTACTTCCCGATAATAAAGTTTAACTTAAGTTCGTCTCCAAAGTAGGAACCTTTGGTGACCAAAATTTTATCCTACCTTTTTGGCTTGGTTTCTTCCCAAATTCCTACTATAGTTCATTCTATTTATGTAATACTCATTGTATGATGATTATGGACCTAATTAACAAGTTACTTCCCCATAATAAAGTTTAACGTAAGTTCGTCTCCAAAGGAGGAACCTTTGGTGACCAAAATTTTATCCTACCTTTTTGGCTTGGTTTCTTCCCAAATTCCTACTATAGTTCATTCTATTTATGTAATACTCATTGTATGATGATTATGGACCTAATTAACAAGTTACTTCCCCATAATAAAGTTTAAGTTAAGTTCGTCTCCAAAGGAGGAACCTTTGGTGACCAAAAGTTTATCCTTCCTTTTTCACTTGGATTCTTGCCAAATTCCTACTATAGTTCATTCTATTTATGTAATACTAATTGTATGATGATTATGGACCTAATTAACAAGTTACTTCCCGATAATAAAGTTTAACTTAAGTTCGTCTCCAAAGTAGAAACCTTTGGTGACCAAAATTTTATCCTACCTTTTTGGCTTGGTTTCTTCCCAAATTCATACTATAGTTCATTCTATTTATGTAATACTAATTGTATGATGATTATGGACCGAATTAAAAGGTTACTTCCCCATAATAAAGTTTAACGTAAGTTCGTCTCCAAAGGAGGAACCTTTGGTGACCAAAATTTTATCCTACCTTTTTGGCTTGGTTTCTTACCAAATTCCTACTATAGTTCATTCTATTTATGTAATACTCATTGTATGATGATTATGGACCTAATTAACAAGTTACTTCCCCATAAAAAAGTTTAAGTTAAGTTCGTCTCCAAAGGAGGAACCTTTGGTGACCAAAATTTTATCCTTCCTTTTTCGCTTGGTTTCTTGCCAAATTCCTACTATAGTTCCTTCTATTTATGTAATACTCTTTGTGTGATGATTATGGACCTAATTAACAAGTTACTTCCCCATAATAAAGTTTAAGTTAAGTTCGTCTCCAAAGGAGGAACCTTTGGTGACCAAAAGTTTATCCTTTATTTTTCGCTTGGATTCTTGCCAAATTCCTACTATAGTTCATTCTATTTAAGTAATACTAATTCTGTGATGTTTATGGACCTAATTAACAAGTTACTTCCCCATAATAAAGTTTAACGTAAGTTCGTCTCCAAAGGAGGAACCTTTGGTGACCAAAAGTTTATCCTTCCTTTTTCGCTTGGATTCTTCCCAAATTCCTACTATAGTTCATTCTATTTAAGTAATACTAATTGTGTGATGTTTATGGACCTAATTAACAAGTTACTTTCCGATAATAAAGTTTAACGTAAGTTCGTCTCCAAAGGAGGAACCTTTGGTGACCAAAATTTTATCCTACCTTTTTGGCTTGGTTTCTTACCAAATTCCTACTATAGTTCATTCTATTTATGTAATACTCATTGTATGATGATTATGGACCTAATTAACAAGTTACTTCCCCATAAAAAAGTTTAAGTTAAGTTCGTCTCCAAAGGAGGAACCTTTGGTGACCAAAATTTTATCCTTCCTTTTTCGCTTGGTTTCTTGCCAAATTCCTACTATAGTTCCTTCTATTTATGTAATACTCTTTGTGTGATGATTATGGACCTAATTAACAAGTTACTTCCTCATAATAAAGTTTAAGTTAAGTTCGTCTCCAAAGGAGGAACCTTTGGTGACCAAAAGTTTATCCTTTATTTTTCGCTTGGATTCTTGCCAAATTCCTACTATAGTTCATTCTATTTAAGTAATACTAATTCTATGATGTTTATGGACCTAATTAACAAGTTACTTCCCCATAATAAAGTTTAACGTAAGTTCGTCTCCAAAGGAGGAACCTTTGGTGACCAAAAGTTTATCCTTCCTTTTTCGCTTGGATTCTTCCCAAATTCCTACTATAGTTCATTCTATTTAAGTAATACTAATTGTGTGATGTTTATGGACCTAATTAACAAGTTACTTTCCGATAATAAAGTTTAACTTAAGTTCGTCTCCAAAGGAGGAACCTTTGGTGACCAAAAGTTTATCCTTCCTTTTTCGCTTGGATTCTTCCCAAATTCCTACTATAGTTCATTCTATTTACGTAATACTCATTGTATGATGATTATTGACCTAATTAACAAGTTACTTTCCCAAAATAAAGTTTAAGTTAAGTTCGTCTCCAAAGGAGGAACCTTTGGTGACCAAAATTTTATCCATCCTTTTTCGCTTGGTTTCTTGCCAAATTCCTACTATAGTTCATTCTATTTATGTAATACTAATTGTAAGATGATTATTGACCTAATTAACAAGTTAGTTCCCGATAATAAAGTTTAACTTAAGTTCGTCTCCAAAGGAGGAACCTTTGATGAGCAAAATTTTATCCATCCTTTTTCGCTTGGTTTCTTGCCAAATTCCTACTATAGTTCATTCTATTTATGTAATACTAATTGTATGATGATTATTGACCTAATTAACAAGTTAGTTCAGGATAATAAAGTTTAACTTAAGTTCGTCTCCAAAGTAGGAACCTTTGGTGACCAAAATTTTATCCTACCTTTTTGGCTTGGTTTCTTCCCAAATTCCTACTATAGTTCATTCTCTTTATGTAATACTCGTTGTATGATGATTATGGACCTAATTAACAAGTTACTTCCCCATAATAAAGTTTAACGCAAGTTCGTCTCCGAAGGAGGAACCTTTGGTGACCAAAATTTTATCCTACCTTTTTGGCTTGGTTTCTTCCCAAATTCCTACTATAGTTCATTCTATTTATGTAATACTCATTGTATGATGATTATGGACCTAATTAACAAGTTACTTCCCCATAATAAAGTTTAAGTTAAGTTCGTCTCCAAAGGAGGAACCTTTGGTGACCAAAATTTTATCCTTCCTTTTTCGCTTGGTTGCTTGCCAAATTCCTACTATAGTTCATTCTATTTATGTAATACTCATTGTGTGATGATTATGGACCTAATTAACAAGTTACTTCCCCAAAATAAAGTTTAAGTTAAGTTCGTCTCCAAAGGAGGAACCTTTTGTGACCAAAAGTTTATCCTTTATTTTTCGCTTGGATTCTTGCCAAATTCCTACTATAGTTCATTCTATTTAAGTAATACTAATTCTATGATGTTTATGGACCTAATTAACAAGTTACTTCCCCATAATAAAGTTTAACGTAAGTTCGTCTCCAAAGGAGGAACCTTTGGTGACCAAAAGTTTATCCTTCCTTTTTCGCTTGGATTCTTCCCAAATTCCTACTATAGTTCATTCTATTTAAGTAATACTAATTGTGTGATGTTTATGGACCTAATTAACAAGTTACTTTCCGATAATAAAGTTTAACTTAAGTTCGTCTCCAAAGGAGGAACCTTTGGTGACCAAAAGTTTATCCTTCCTTTTTCGCTTGGATTCTTCCCAAATTCCTACTATAGTTCATTCTATTTACGTAATACTCATTGTATGATGATTATTGACCTAATTAACAAGTTACTTTCCCAAAATAAAGTTTAAGTTAAGTTCGTCTCCAAAGGAGGAACCTTTGGTGACCAAAATTTTATCCATCCTTTTTCGCTTGGTTTCTTGCCAAATTCCTACTATAGTTCATTCTATTTATGTAATACTAATTGTAAGATGATTATTTACCTAATTAACAAGTTAGTTCCCGATAATAAAGTTTAACTTAAGTTCGTCTCCAAAGGAGGAACCTTTGATGAGCAAAATTTTATCCATCCTTTTTCGCTTGGTTTCTTGCCAAATTCCTACTATAGTTCATTCTATTTATGTAATACTAATTGTATGATGATTATTGACCTAATTAACAAGTTAGTTCAGGATAATAAAGTTTAACTTAAGTTCGTCTCCAAAGTAGGAACCTTTGGTGACCAAAATTTTATCCTACCTTTTTGGCTTGGTTTCTTCCCAAATTCCTACTATAGTTCATTCTCTTTATGTAATACTCGTTGTATGATGATTATGGACCTAATTAACAAGTTACTTCCCCATAATAAAGTTTAACGCAAGTTCGTCTCCGAAGGAGGAACCTTTGGTGACCAAAATTTTATCCTACCTTTTTGGCTTGGTTTCTTCCCAAATTCCTACTATAGTTCATTCTATTTATGTAATACTCATTGTATGATGATTATGGACCTAATTAACAAGTTACTTCCCCATAATAAAGTTTAAGTTAAGTTCGTCTCCAAAGGAGGAACCTTTGGTGACCAAAATTTTATCCTTCCTTTTTCGCTTGGTTGCTTGCCAAATTCCTACTATAGTTCATTCTATTTATGTAATACTCATTGTGTGATGATTATGGACCTAATTAACAAGTTACTTCCCCAAAATAAAGTTTAAGTTAAGTTCGTCTCCAAAGGAGGAACCTTTTGTGACCAAAAGTTTATCCTTTATTTTTCGCTTGGATTCTTGCCAAATTCCTACTATAGTTCATTCTATTTAAGTAATACTAATTGTGTGATGTTTATGGACCTAATTAACAAGTTACTTTCCGATAATAAAGTTTAACTTAAGTTCGTCTCCAAAGTAGGAACCTTTGGTGACCAAAAGTTTATCCTTCCTTTTTCGCTTGGATTCTTCCCAAATTCCTACTATAGTTCATTCTATTTACGTAATACTCATTGTATGATAATCATTGACATAATTACCAAGTTACTTTCCCAAAATAAAGTTTAAGTTAAGTTCGTCTCCAAAGGAGGAACCTTTGGTGACCAAAATTTTATCCTTCCTTTTTCGCTTGGTTTCTTGCCAAATTCCTACTATAGTTCATTCTCTTTAAGTAATACTCATTGTGTGATGATTATGGACCTAATTAACAAGTTACTTCCCCATAATAAAGTTTAAGTTAAGTTCGTCTCCAAAGGAGGAACCTTTGGTGACCAAAAGTTTATCCTTCCTTTTTCGCTTGGATTCTTGCCAAATTCCTACTATAGTTCATTCTATTTATGTAATACTAATTGTATGATGATTATTGACCTAATTAACAAGTTACTTCCCGATAATAAAGTTTAACTTAAGTTCGTCTCCAAAGTAGGAACCTTTGGTGACCAAAATTTTATCCTACCTTTTTGGCTTGGTTTCTTCCCAAATTCCTACTATAGTTCATTCTATTTATGTAATACTCATTGTATGATGATTATGGACCTAATTAACAAGTTACTTCCCCATAATAAAGTTTAACGTAAGTTCGTCTCCAAAGGAGGAACCTTTGGTGACCAAAATTTTATCCTACCTTTTTGGCTTGGTTTCTTCCCAAATTCCTACTATAGTTCATTCTATTTATGTAATACTCATTGTATGATGATTATGGACCTAATTAACAAGTTACTTCCCCATAATAAAGTTTAAGTTAAGTTCGTCTCCAAAGGAGGAACCTTTGGTGACCAAAAGTTTATCCTTCCTTTTTCACTTGGATTCTTGCCAAATTCCTACTATAGTTCATTCTATTTATGTAATACTAATTGTATGATGATTATGGACCTAATTAACAAGTTACTTCCCGATAATAAAGTTTAACTTAAGTTCGTCTCCAAAGTAGAAACCTTTGGTGACCAAAATTTTATCCTACCTTTTTGGCTTGGTTTCTTCCCAAATTCATACTATAGTTCATTCTATTTATGTAATACTAATTGTATGATGATTATGGACCGAATTAAAAGGTTACTTCCCCATAATAAAGTTTAACGTAAGTTCGTCTCCAAAGGAGGAACCTTTGGTGACCAAAATTTTATCCTACCTTTTTATCTTGGTTTCTTACCAAATTCCTACTATAGTTCATTCTATTTATGTAATACTCATTGTATGATGATTATGGACCTAATTAACAAGTTACTTCCCCATAAAAAAGTTTAAGTTAAGTTCGTCTCCAAAGGAGGAACCTTTGGTGACCAAAATTTTATCCTTCCTTTTTCGCTTGGTTTCTTGCCAAATTCCTACTATAGTTCCTTCTATTTATGTAATACTCTTTGTGTGATGATTATGGACCTAATTAACAAGTTACTTCCCCATAATAAAGTTTAAGTTAAGTTCGTCTCCAAAGGAGGAACCTTTGGTGACCAAAAGTTTATCCTTTATTTTTCGCTTGGATTCTTGCCAAATTCCTACTATAGTTCATTCTATTTAAGTAATACTAATTCTGTGATGTTTATGGACCTAATTAACAAGTTACTTCCCCATAATAAAGTTTAACGTAAGTTCGTCTCCAAAGGAGGAACCTTTGGTGACCAAAAGTTTATCCTTCCTTTTTCGCTTGGATTCTTCCCAAATTCCTACTATAGTTCATTCTATTTAAGTAATACTAATTGTGTGATGTTTATGGACCTAATTAACAAGTTACTTTCCGATAATAAAGTTTAACTTAAGTTCGTCTCCAAAGGAGGAACCTTTGGTGACCAAAAGTTTATCCTTCCTTTTTCGCTTGGATTCTTCCCAAATTCCTACTATAGTTCATTCTATTTACGTAATACTCATTGTATGATGATTATTGACCTAATTAACAAGTTACTTTCCCAAAATAAAGTTTAAGTTAAGTTCGTCTCCAAAGGAGGAACCTTTGGTGACCAAAATTTTATCCATCCTTTTTCGCTTGGTTTCTTGCCAAATTCCTACTATAGTTCATTCTATTTATGTAATACTAATTGTATGATGATTATTGACCTAATTAACAAGTTAGTTCCCGATAATAAAGTTTAACTTAAGTTCGTCTCCAAAGGAGGAACCTTTGATGACCAAAATTTTATCCATCCTTTTTGGCTTGGTTTCTTGCCAAATTCCTACTATAGTTCATTCTATTTATGTAATACTAATTGTATGATGATTATTGACCTAATTAACAAGTTAGTTCAGGATAATAAAGTTTAACTTAAGTTCGTCTCCAAAGTAGGAACCTTTGGTGACCAAAATTTTATCCTACCTTTTTGGCTTGGTTTCTTCCCAAATTCCTACTATAGTTCATTCTCTTTATGTAATACTCGTTGTATGATGATTATGGACCTAATTAACAAGTTACTTCCCCATAATAAAGTTTAACGTAAGTTCGTCTCCAAAGGAGGAACCTTTGGTGACCAAAATTTTATCCTACCTTTTTGGCTTGGTTTCTTCCCAAATTCCTACTATAGTTCATTCTATTTATGTAATACTCATTGTATGATGATTATGGACCTAATTAACAAGTTACTTCCCCATAATAAAGTTTAAGTTAAGTTCGTCTCCAAAGGAGGAACCTTTGGTGACCAAAATTTTATCCTTCCTTTTTCGCTTGGTTGCTTGCCAAATTCCTACTATAGTTCATTCTATTTATGTAATACTCATTGTGTGATGATTATGGACCTAATTAACAAGTTACTTCCCCAAAATAAAGTTTAAGTTAAGTTCGTCTCCAAAGGAGGAACCTTTGGTGACCAAAAGTTTATCCTTTATTTTTCGCTTGGATTCTTGCCAAATTCCTACTATAGTTCATTCTATTTAAGTAATACTAATTGTGTGATGTTTATGGACCTAATTAACAAGTTACTTTCCGATAATAAAGTTTAACTTAAGTTCTTCTCCAAAGTAGGAACCTTTGGTGACCAAAAGTTTATCCTTCCTTTTTCGCTTGGATTCTTCCCAAATTCCTACTATAGTTCATTCTATTTACGTAATACTCATTGTATGATAATCATTGAACTAATTACCAAGTTACTTCCCCAAAATAAAGTTTAAGTTAAGTTCGTCTCCAAAGGAGGAACCTTTGGTGACCAAAAGTTTATCCTTTATTTTTCGCTTGGATTCTTGCCAAATTCCTACTATAGTTCATTCTATTTAAGTAATACTAATTCTGTGATGTTTATGGACCTAATTAACAAGTTACTTCCCCATAATAAAGTTTAACGTAAGTTCGTCTCCAAAGGAGGAACCTTTGGTGACCAAAATTTTATCCTTCCTTTTTCGCTTGGTTGCTTGCCAAATTCCTACTATAGTTCATTCTATTTATGTAATACTCATTGTGTGATGATTATGGACCTAATTAACAAGTTACTTCCCCAAAATAAAGTTTAAGTTAAGTTCGTCTCCAAAGGAGGAACCTTTGGTGACCAAAAGTTTATCCTTTATTTTTCGCTTGGATTCTTGCCAAATTCCTACTATAGTTCATTCTATTTAAGTAATACTAATTGTGTGATGTTTATGGACCTAATTAACAAGTTACTTTCCGATAATAAAGTTTAACTTAAGTTCGTCTCCAAAGTAGGAACCTTTGGTGACCAAAAGTTTATCCTTCCTTTTTCGCTTGGATTCTTCCCAAATTCCTACTATAGTTCATTCTATTTACGTAATACTCATTGTATGATAATCATTGACCTAATTACCAAGTTACTTCCCCAAAATAAAGTTTAAGTTAAGTTCGTCTCGAAAGGAGGAACCTTTGGTGACCAAAATTTTATCCTTCCTTTTTCGCTTGGTTTCTTGCCAAATTCCTACTATAGTCATTCTATTTATGTAATACTCATTGTGTGATGATTATGGACCTAATTAACAAGTTACTTCCCCATAATAAAGTTTAAGTTATGTTCGTCTCCAAAGGAGGAACCTTTGGTGACCAAAAGTTTATCCTTCCTTTTTCGCTTGGATTCTTGCCAAATTCCTACTATAGTTCATTCTATTTATGTAATACTAATTGTATGATGATTATTGACCTAATTAACAAGTTACTTCCCGATAATAAAGTTTAACTTAAGTTCGTCTCCAAAGTAGGAACCTTTGGTGACCAAAATTTTATCCTACCTTTTTGGCTTGGTTTCTTCCCAAATTCCTACTATAGTTCATTCTATTTATGTAATACTCATTGTATGATGATTATGGACCTAATTAACAAGTTACTTCCCCATAATAAAGTTTAAAGTAAGTTCGTCTCCAAAGGAGGAACCTTTGGTGACCAAAATTTTATCCTACCTTTTTGGCTTGGTTTCTTCCCAAATTCCTACTATAGTTCATTCTATTTATGTAATACTCATTGTATGATGATTATGGACCTAATTAACAAGTTACTTCCCCATAATAAAGTTTAAGTTAAGTTCGTCTCCAAAGGAGGAACCTTTGGTGACCAAAAGTTTATCCTTCCTTTTTCACTTGGATTCTTGCCAAATTCCTACTATAGTTCATTCTATTTATGTAATACTAATTGTATGATGATTATGGACCTAATTAACAAGTTACTTCCCGATAATAAAGTTTAACTTAAGTTCGTCTCCAAAGTAGGAACCTTTGGTGACCAAAATTTTATCCTACCTTTTTGGCTTGGTTTCTTCCCAAATTCATACTATAGTTCATTCTATTTATGTAATACTAATTGTATGATGATTATGGACCGAATTAAAAGGTTACTTCCCCATAATAAAGTTTAACGTAAGTTCGTCTCCAAAGGAGGAACCTTTGGTGACCAAAATTTTATCCTACCTTTTTGGCTTGGTTTCTTACCAAATTCCTACTATAGTTCATTCTATTTATGTAATACTCATTGTATGATGATTATGGACCTAATTAACAAGTTACTTCCCCATAAAAAAGTTTAAGTTAAGTTCGTCTCCAAAGGAGGAACCTTTGGTGACCAAAATTTTATCCTTCCTTTTTCGCTTGGTTTCTTGCGAAATTCCTACTATAGTTCCTTCTATTTATGTAATACTCTTTGTGTGATGATTATGGACCTAATTAACAAGTTACTTCCCCATAATAAAGTTTAAGTTAAGTTCGTCTCCAAAGGAGGAACCTTTGGTGACCAAAATTTTATCCTTCCTTTTTCGCTTGGTTTCTTGCCAAATTCCTACTATAGTTCCTTCTATTTATGTAATACTCTTTGTGTGATGATTATGGACCTAATTAACAAGTTACTTCCCCATAATAAAGTTTAAGTTAAGTTCGTCTCCAAAGGAGGAACCTTTGGTGACCAAAAGTTTATCCTTTATTTTTCGCTTGGATTCTTGCCAAATTCCTACTATAGTTCATTCTATTTAAGTAATACTAATTCTGTGATGTTTATGGACCTAATTAACAAGTTACTTCCCCATAATAAAGTTTAACGTAAGTTCGTCTCCAAAGGAGGAACCTTTGGTGACCAAAAGTTTATCCTTCCTTTTTCGCTTGGATTCTTCCCAAATTCCTACTATAGTTCATTCTATTTAAGTAATACTAATTGTGTGATGTTTATGGACCTAATTAACAAGTTACTTTCCGATAATAAAGTTTAACTTAAGTTCGTCTCCAAAGGAGGAACCTTTGGTGACCAAAAGTTTATCCTTCCTTTTTCGCTTGGATTCTTCCCAAATTCCTACTATAGTTCATTCTATTTACGTAATACTCATTGTATGATGATTATTGACCTAATTAACAAGTTACTTTCCCAAAATAAAGTTTAAGTTAAGTTCGTCTCCAAAGGAGGAACCTTTGGTGACCAAAATTTTATCCATCCTTTTTCGCTTGGTTTCTTGCCAAATTCCTACTATAGTTCATTCTATTTATGTAATACTAATTGTATGATGATTATTGACCTAATTAACAAGTTAGTTCCCGATAATAAAGTTTAACTTAAGTTCGTCTCCAAAGGAGGAACCTTTGATGACCAAAATTTTATCCATCCTTTTTGGCTTGGTTTCTTGCCAAATTCCTACTATAGTTCATTCTATTTATGTAATACTAATTGTATGATGATTATTGACCTAATTAACAAGTTAGTTCAGGATAATAAAGTTTAACTTAAGTTCGTCTCCAGAGTAAGAACCTTTGGTGACCAAAATTTTATCCTACCTTTTTGGCTTGGTTTCTTCCCAAATTCCTACTATAGTTCATTCTCTTTATGTAATACTCGTTGTATGATGATTATGGACCTAATTAACAAGTTACTTCCCCATAATAAAGTTTAACGTAAGTTCGTCTCCAAAGGAGGAACCTTTGGTGACCAAAATTTTATCCTACCTTTTTGGCTTGGTTTCTTCCCAAATTCCTACTATAGTTCATTCTATTTATGTAATACTCATTGTATGATGATTATGGACCTAATTAACAAGTTACTTCCCCATAATAAAGTTTAAGTTAAGTTCGTCTCCAAAGGAGGAACCTTTGGTGACCAAAATTTTATCCTTCCTTTTTCGCTTGGTTGCTTGCCAAATTCCTACTATAGTTCATTCTATTTATGTAATACTCATTGTGTGATGATTATGGACCTAATTAACAAGTTACTTCCCCAAAATAAAGTTTAAGTTAAGTTCGTCTCCAAAGGAGGAACCTTTGGTGACCAAAAGTTTATCCTTTATTTTTCGCTTGGATTCTTGCCAAATTCCTACTATAGTTCATTCTATTTAAGTAATACTAATTCTGTGATGTTTATGGACCTAATTAACAAGTTACTTCCCCATAATAAAGTTTAACGTAAGTTCGTCTCCAAAGGAGGAACCTTTGGTGACCAAAAGTTTATCCTTCCTTTTTCGCTTGGATTCTTCCCAAATTCCTACTATAGTTCATTCTATTTAAGTAATACTAATTGTGTGATGTTTATGGACCTAATTAACAAGTTACTTTCCGATAATAAAGTTTAACGTAAGTTCGTCTCCAAAGGAGGAACCTTTGGTGACCAAAATTTTATACTACCTTTTTGGCTTGGTTTCTTACCAAATTCCTACTATAGTTCATTCTATTTATGTAATACTCATTGTATGATGATTATGGACCTAATTAACAAGCTACTTCCCCATAAAAAAGTTTAAGTTAAGTTCGTCTCCAAAGGAGGAACCTTTGGTGACCAAAATTTTATCCTTCCTTTTTCGCTTGGTTTCTTGCCAAATTCCTACTATAGTTCCTTCTATTTATGTAATACTCTTTGTGTGATGATTATGGTCCTAATTAACAAGTTACTTCCTCATAATAAAGTTTAAGTTAAGTTCGTCTCCAAAGGAGGAACCTTTGGTGACCAAAAGTTTATCCTTTATTTTTCGCTTGGATTCTTGCCAAATTCCTACTATAGTTCATTCTATTTAAGTAATACTAATTCTATGATGTTTATGGACCTAATTAACAAGTTACTTCCCCATAATAAAGTTTAACGTAAGTTCGTCTCCAAAGGAGGAACCTTTGGTGACCAAAAGTTTATCCTTCCTTTTTCGCTTGGATTCTTCCCAAATTCCTACTATAGTTCATTCTATTTAAGTAATACTAATTGTGTGATGTTTATGGACCTAATTAACAAGTTACTTTCCGATAATAAAGTTTAACTTAAGTTCGTCTCCAAAGGAGGAACCTTTGGTGACCAAAAGTTTATCCTTCCTTTTTCGCTTGGATTCTTCCCAAATTCCTACTATAGTTCATTCTATTTACGTAATACTCATTGTATGATGATTATTGACCTAATTAACAAGTTACTTTCCCAAAATAAAGTTTAAGTTAAGTTCGTCTCCAAAGGAGGAACCTTTGGTGACCAAAATTTTATCCATCCTTTTTCGCTTGGTTTCTTGCCAAATTCCTACTATAGTTCATTCTATTTATGTAATACTAATTGTAAGATGATTATTGACCTAATTAACAAGTTAGTTCCCGATAATAAAGTTTAACTTAAGTTCGTCTCCAAAGGAGGAACCTTTGATGACCAAAATTTTATCCATCCTTTTTCGCTTGGTTTCTTGCCAAATTCCTACTATAGTTCATTCTATTTATGTAATACTAATTGTATGATGATTATTGACCTAATTAACAAGTTAGTTCAGGATAATAAAGTTTAACTTAAGTTCGTCTCCAAAGTAGGAACCTTTGGTGACCAAAATTTTATCCTACCTTTTTGGCTTGGTTTCTTCCCAAATTCCTACTATAGTTCATTCTCTTTATGTAATACTCGTTGTATGATGATTATGGACCTAATTAACAAGTTACTTCCCCATAATAAAGTTTAACGCAAGTTCGTCTCCGAAGGAGGAACCTTTGGTGACCAAAATTTTATCCTACCTTTTTGGCTTGGTTTCTTCCCAAATTCCTACTATAGTTCATTCTATTTATGTAATACTCATTGTATGATGATTATGGACCTAATTAACAAGTTACTTCCCCATAATAATGTTTAAGTTAAGTTCGTCTCCAAAGGAGGAACCTTTGGTGACCAAAATTTTATCCTTCCTTTTTCGCTTGGTTGCTTGCCAAATTCCTACTATAGTTCATTCTATTTATGTAATACTCATTGTGTGATGATTATGGACCTAATTAACAAGTTACTTCCCCAAAATAAAGTTTAAGTTAAGTTCGTCTCCAAAGGAGGAACCTTTGGTGACCAAAAGTTTATCCTTTATTTTTCGCTTGGATTCTTGCCAAATTCCTACTATAGTTCATTCTATTTAAGTAATACTAATTGTGTGATGTTTATGGACCTAATTAACAAGTTACTTTCCGATAATAAAGTTTAACTTAAGTTCTTCTCCAAAGTAGGAACCTTTGGTGACCAAAAGTTTATCCTTCCTTTTTCGCTTGGATTCTTCCCAAATTCCTACTATAGTTCATTCTATTTACGTAATACTCATTGTATGATAATCATTGAACTAATTACCAAGTTACTTCCCCAAAATAAAGTTTAAGTTAAGTTCGTCTCCAAAGGAGGAACCTTTGGTGACCAAAAGTTTATCCTTCCTTTTTCACTTGGATTCTTGCCAAATTCCTACTATAGTTCATTCTATTTATGTAATACTAATTGTATGATGATTATGGACCTAATTAACAAGTTACTTCCCGATAATAAAGTTTAACTTAAGTTCGTCTCCAAAGTAGGAACCTTTGGTGACCAAAATTTTATCCTACCTTTTTGGCTTGGTTTCTTCCCAAATTCATACTATAGTTCATTCTATTTATGTAATACTAATTGTATGATGATTATGGACCGAATTAAAAGGTTACTTCCCCATAATAAAGTTTAACGTAAGTTCGTCTCCAAAGGAGGAACCTTTGGTGACCAAAATTTTATCCTACCTTTTTGGCTTGGTTTCTTACCAAATTCCTACTATAGTTCATTCTATTTATGTAATACTCATTGTATGATGATTATGGACCTAATTAACAAGTTACTTCCCCATAAAAAAGTTTAAGTTAAGTTCGTCTCCAAAGGAGGAACCTTTGGTGACCAAAAGTTTATCCTTTATTTTTCGCTTGGATTCTTGCCAAATTCCTACTATAGTTCATTCTATTTAAGTAATACTAATTCTGTGATGTTTATGGACCTAATTAACAAGTTACTTCCCCATAATAAAGTTTAACGTAAGTTCGTCTCCAAAGGAGGAACCTTTGGTGACCAAAATTTTATCCTTCCTTTTTCGCTTGGTTGCTTGCCAAATTCCTACTATAGTTCATTCTATTTATGTAATACTCATTGTGTGATGATTATGGACCTAATTAACAAGTTACTTCCCCAAAATAAAGTTTAAGTTAAGTTCGTCTCCAAAGGAGGAACCTTTGGTGACCAAAAGTTTATCCTTTATTTTTCGCTTGGATTCTTGCCAAATTCCTACTATAGTTCATTCTATTTAAGTAATACTAATTGTGTGATGTTTATGGACCTAATTAACAAGTTACTTTCCGATAATAAAGTTTAACTTAAGTTCGTCTCCAAAGTAGGAACCTTTGGTGACCAAAAGTTTATCCTTCCTTTTTCGCTTGGATTCTTCCCAAATTCCTACTATAGTTCATTCTATTTACGTAATACTCATTGTATGATAATCATTGACCTAATTACCAAGTTACTTCCCCAAAATAAAGTTTAAGTTAAGTTCGTCTCGAAAGGAGGAACCTTTGGTGACCAAAATTTTATCCTTCCTTTTTCGCTTGGTTTCTTGCCAAATTCCTACTATAGTCATTCTATTTATGTAATACTCATTGTGTGATGATTATGGACCTAATTAACAAGTTACTTCCCCATAATAAAGTTTAAGTTATGTTCGTCTCCAAAGGAGGAACCTTTGGTGACCAAAAGTTTATCCTTCCTTTTTCGCTTGGATTCTTGCCAAATTCCTACTATAGTTCATTCTATTTATGTAATACTAATTGTATGATGATTATTGACCTAATTAACAAGTTACTTCCCGATAATAAAGTTTAACTTAAGTTCGTCTCCAAAGTAGGAACCTTTGGTGACCAAAATTTTATCCTACCTTTTTGGCTTGGTTTCTTCCCAAATTCCTACTATAGTTCATTCTATTTATGTAATACTCATTGTATGATGATTATGGACCTAATTAACAAGTTACTTCCCCATAATAAAGTTTAAAGTAAGTTCGTCTCCAAAGGAGGAACCTTTGGTGACCAAAATTTTATCCTACCTTTTTGGCTTGGTTTCTTCCCAAATTCCTACTATAGTTCATTCTATTTATGTAATACTCACTGTATGATGATTATGGACCTAATTAACAAGTTACTTCCCCATAATAAAGTTTAAGTTAAGTTCGTCTCCAAAGGAGGAACCTTTGGTGACCAAAAGTTTATCCTTCCTTTTTCACTTGGATTCTTGCCAAATTCCTACTATAGTTCATTCTATTTATGTAATACTAATTGTATGATGATTATGGACCTAATTAACAAGTTACTTCCCGATAATAAAGTTTAACTTAAGTTCGTCTCCAAAGTAGGAACCTTTGGTGACCAAAATTTTATCCTACCTTTTTGGCTTGGTTTCTTCCCAAATTCATACTATAGTTCATTCTATTTATGTAATACTAATTGTATGATGATTATGGACCGAATTAAAAGGTTACTTCCCCATAATAAAGTTTAACGTAAGTTCGTCTCCAAAGGAGGAACCTTTGGTGACCAAAATTTTATCCTACCTTTTTGGCTTGGTTTCTTACCAAATTCCTACTATAGTTCATTCTATTTATGTAATACTCATTGTATGATGATTATGGACCTAATTAACAAGTTACTTCCCCATAAAAAAGTTTAAGTTAAGTTCGTCTCCAAAGGAGGAACCTTTGGTGACCAAAATTTTATCCTTCCTTTTTCGCTTGGTTTCTTGCGAAATTCCTACTATAGTTCCTTCTATTTATGTAATACTCTTTGTGTGATGATTATGGACCTAATTAACAAGTTACTTCCCCATAATAAAGTTTAAGTTAAGTTCGTCTCCAAAGGAGGAACCTTTGGTGACCAAAATTTTATCCTTCCTTTTTCGCTTGGTTTCTTGCCAAATTCCTACTATAGTTCCTTCTATTTATGTAATACTCTTTGTGTGATGATTATGGACCTAATTAACAAGTTACTTCCCCATAATAAAGTTTAAGTTAAGTTCGTCTCCAAAGGAGGAACCTTTGGTGACCAAAAGTTTATCCTTTATTTTTCGCTTGGATTCTTGCCAAATTCCTACTATAGTTCATTCTATTTAAGTAATACTAATTCTGTGATGTTTATGGACCTAATTAACAAGTTACTTCCCCATAATAAAGTTTAACGTAAGTTCGTCTCCAAAGGAGGAACCTTTGGTGACCAAAAGTTTATCCTTCCTTTTTCGCTTGGATTCTTCCCAAATTCCTACTATAGTTCATTCTATTTAAGTAATACTAATTGTGTGATGTTTATGGACCTAATTAACAAGTTACTTTCCGATAATAAAGTTTAACTTAAGTTCGTCTCCAAAGGAGGAACCTTTGGTGACCAAAAGTTTATCCTTCCTTTTTCGCTTGGATTCTTCCCAAATTCCTACTATAGTTCATTCTATTTACGTAATACTCATTGTATGATGATTATTGACCTAATTAACAAGTTACTTTCCCAAAATAAAGTTTAAGTTAAGTTCGTCTCCAAAGGAGGAACCTTTGGTGACCAAAATTTTATCCATCCTTTTTCGCTTGGTTTCTTGCCAAATTCCTACTATAGTTCATTCTATTTATGTAATACTAATTGTATGATGATTATTGACCTAATTAACAAGTTAGTTCCCGATAATAAAGTTTAACTTAAGTTCGTCTCCAAAGGAGGAACCTTTGATGACCAAAATTTTATCCATCCTTTTTGGCTTGGTTTCTTGCCAAATTCCTACTATAGTTCATTCTATTTATGTAATACTAATTGTATGATGATTATTGACCTAATTAACAAGTTAGTTCAGGATAATAAAGTTTAACTTAAGTTCGTCTCCAGAGTAAGAACCTTTGGTGACCAAAATTTTATCCTACCTTTTTGGCTTGGTTTCTTCCCAAATTCCTACTATAGTTCATTCTCTTTATGTAATACTCGTTGTATGATGATTATGGACCTAATTAACAAGTTACTTCCCCATAATAAAGTTTAACGTAAGTTCGTCTCCAAAGGAGGAACCTTTGGTGACCAAAATTTTATCCTACCTTTTTGGCTTGGTTTCTTCCCAAATTCCTACTATAGTTCATTCTATTTATGTAATACTCATTGTATGATGATTATGGACCTAATTAACAAGTTACTTCCCCATAATAAAGTTTAAGTTAAGTTCGTCTCCAAAGGAGGAACCTTTGGTGACCAAAATTTTATCCTTCCTTTTTCGCTTGGTTGCTTGCCAAATTCCTACTATAGTTCATTCTATTTATGTAATACTCATTGTGTGATGATTATGGACCTAATTAACAAGTTACTTCCCCAAAATAAAGTTTAAGTTAAGTTCGTCTCCAAAGGAGGAACCTTTGGTGACCAAAAGTTTATCCTTTATTTTTCGCTTGGATTCTTGCCAAATTCCTACTATAGTTCATTCTATTTAAGTAATACTAATTCTGTGATGTTTATGGACCTAATTAACAAGTTACTTCCCCATAATAAAGTTTAACGTAAGTTCGTCTCCAAAGGAGGAACCTTTGGTGACCAAAAGTTTATCCTTCCTTTTTCGCTTGGATTCTTCCCAAATTCCTACTATAGTTCATTCTATTTAAGTAATACTAATTGTGTGATGTTTATGGACCTAATTAACAAGTTACTTTCCGATAATAAAGTTTAACGTAAGTTCGTCTCCAAAGGAGGAACCTTTGGTGACCAAAATTTTATCCTACCTTTTTGGCTTGGTTTCTTACCAAATTCCTACTATAGTTCATTCTATTTATGTAATACTCATTGTATGATGATTATGGACCTAATTAACAAGTTACTTCCCCATAAAAAAGTTTAAGTTAAGTTCGTCTCCAAAGGAGGAACCTTTGGTGACCAAAATTTTATCCTTCCTTTTTCGCTTGGTTTCTTGCCAAATTCCTACTATAGTTCCTTCTATTTATGTAATACTCTTTGTGTGATGATTATGGTCCTAATTAACAAGTTACTTCCTCATAATAAAGTTTAAGTTAAGTTCGTCTCCAAAGGAGGAACCTTTGGTGACCAAAAGTTTATCCTTTATTTTTCGCTTGGATTCTTGCCAAATTCCTACTATAGTTCATTCTATTTAAGTAATACTAATTCTATGATGTTTATGGACCTAATTAACAAGTTACTTCCCCATAATAAAGTTTAACGTAAGTTCGTCTCCAAAGGAGGAACCTTTGGTGACCAAAAGTTTATCCTTCCTTTTTCGCTTGGATTCTTCCCAAATTCCTACTATAGTTCATTCTATTTAAGTAATACTAATTGTGTGATGTTTATGGACCTAATTAACAAGTTACTTTCCGATAATAAAGTTTAACTTAAGTTCGTCTCCAAAGGAGGAACCTTTGGTGACCAAAAGTTTATCCTTCCTTTTTCGCTTGGATTCTTCCCAAATTCCTACTATAGTTCATTCTATTTACGTAATACTCATTGTATGATGATTATTGACCTAATTAACAAGTTACTTTCCCAAAATAAAGTTTAAGTTAAGTTCGTCTCCAAAGGAGGAACCTTTGGTGACCAAAATTTTATCCATCCTTTTTCGCTTGGTTTCTTGCCAAATTCCTACTATAGTTCATTCTATTTATGTAATACTAATTGTAAGATGATTATTGACCTAATTAACAAGTTAGTTCCCGATAATAAAGTTTAACTTAAGTTCGTCTCCAAAGGAGGAACCTTTGATGACCAAAATTTTATCCATCCTTTTTCGCTTGGTTTCTTGCCAAATTCCTACTATAGTTCATTCTATTTATGTAATACTAATTGTATGATGATTATTGACCTAATTAACAAGTTAGTTCAGGATAATAAAGTTTAACTTAAGTTCGTCTCCAAAGTAGGAACCTTTGGTGACCAAAATTTTATCCTACCTTTTTGGCTTGGTTTCTTCCCAAATTCTTACTATAGTTCATTCTCTTTATGTAATACTCGTTGTATGATGATTATGGACCTAATTAACAAGTTACTTCCCCATAATAAAGTTTAACGCAAGTTCGTCTCCGAAGGAGGAACCTTTGGTGACCAAAATTTTATCCTTCCTTTTTCGCTTGGTTTCTTGCCAAATTCCTACTATAGTTCCTTCTATTTATGTAATACTCATTGTATGATGATTATGGACCTAATTAACAAGTTACTTCCCCATAATAAAGTTTAAGTTAAGTTCGTCTCCAAAGGAGGAACCTTTGGTGACCAAAAGTTTATCCTTCCTTTTTCACTTGGATTCTTGCCAAATTCCTACTATAGTTCATTCTATTTATGTAATACTAATTGTATGATGATTATGGACCTAATTAACAAGTTACTTCCCGATAATAAAGTTTAACTTAAGTTCGTCTCCAAAGTAGGAACCTTTGGTGACCAAAATTTTATCCTACCTTTTTGGCTTGGTTTCTTCCCAAATTCATACTATAGTTCATTCTATTTATGTAATACTAATTGTATGATGATTATGGACCGAATTAAAAGGTTACTTCCCCATAATAAAGTTTAACGTAAGTTCGTCTCCAAAGGAGGAACCTTTGGTGACCAAAATTTTATCCTACCTTTTTGGCTTGGTTTCTTACCAAATTCCTACTATAGTTCATTCTATTTATGTAATACTCATTGTATGATGATTATGGACCTAATTAACAAGTTACTTCCCCATAAAAAAGTTTAAGTTAAGTTCGTCTCCAAAGGAGGAACCTTTGGTGACCAAAATTTTATCCTTCCTTTTTCGCTTGGTTTCTTGCGAAATTCCTACTATAGTTCCTTCTATTTATGTAATACTCTTTGTGTGATGATTATGGACCTAATTAACAAGTTACTTCCCCATAATAAAGTTTAAGTTAAGTTCGTCTCCAAAGGAGGAACCTTTGGTGACCAAAATTTTATCCTTCCTTTTTCGCTTGGTTTCTTGCCAAATTCCTACTATAGTTCCTTCTATTTATGTAATACTCTTTGTGTGATGATTATGGACCTAATTAACAAGTTACTTCCCCATAATAAAGTTTAAGTTAAGTTCGTCTCCAAAGGAGGAACCTTTGGTGACCAAAAGTTTATCCTTTATTTTTCGCTTGGATTCTTGCCAAATTCCTACTATAGTTCATTCTATTTAAGTAATACTAATTCTGTGATGTTTATGGACCTAATTAACAAGTTACTTCCCCATAATAAAGTTTAACGTAAGTTCGTCTCCAAAGGAGGAACCTTTGGTGACCAAAAGTTTATCCTTCCTTTTTCGCTTGGATTCTTCCCAAATTCCTACTATAGTTCATTCTATTTAAGTAATACTAATTGTGTGATGTTTATGGACCTAATTAACAAGTTACTTTCCGATAATAAAGTTTAACTTAAGTTCGTCTCCAAAGGAGGAACCTTTGGTGACCAAAAGTTTATCCTTCCTTTTTCGCTTGGATTCTTCCCAAATTCCTACTATAGTTCATTCTATTTACGTAATACTCATTGTATGATGATTATTGACCTAATTAACAAGTTACTTTCCCAAAATAAAGTTTAAGTTAAGTTCGTCTCCAAAGGAGGAACCTTTGGTGAC
This sequence comes from Medicago sativa, assembly GCF_051527215.1. Taxonomy (NCBI): domain Eukaryota; kingdom Viridiplantae; phylum Streptophyta; class Magnoliopsida; order Fabales; family Fabaceae; genus Medicago; species Medicago sativa. The sequence goes on along the minus strand of NC_140752.1, from coordinate 43,569,815 downwards.
CAAAATTTTATCCATCCTTTTTCGCTTGGTTTCTTGCCAAATTCCTACTATAGTTCATTCTATTTATGTAATACTAATTGTATGATGATTATTGACCTAATTAACAAGTTAGTTCCCGATAATAAAGTTTAACTTAAGTTCGTCTCCAAAGGAGGAACCTTTGATGACCAAAATTTTATCCATCCTTTTTGGCTTGGTTTCTTGCCAAATTCCTACTATAGTTCATTCTATTTATGTAATACTAATTGTATGATGATTATTGACCTAATTAACAAGTTAGTTCAGGATAATAAAGTTTAACTTAAGTTCGTCTCCAGAGTAAGAACCTTTGGTGACCAAAATTTTATCCTACCTTTTTGGCTTGGTTTCTTCCCAAATTCCTACTATAGTTCATTCTCTTTATGTAATACTCGTTGTATGATGATTATGGACCTAATTAACAAGTTACTTCCCCATAATAAAGTTTAACGTAAGTTCGTCTCCAAAGGAGGAACCTTTGGTGACCAAAATTTTATCCTACCTTTTTGGCTTGGTTTCTTCCCAAATTCCTACTATAGTTCATTCTATTTATGTAATACTCATTGTATGATGATTATGGACCTAATTAACAAGTTACTTCCCCATAATAAAGTTTAAGTTAAGTTCGTCTCCAAAGGAGGAACCTTTGGTGACCAAAATTTTATCCTTCCTTTTTCGCTTGGTTGCTTGCCAAATTCCTACTATAGTTCATTCTATTTATGTAATACTCATTGTGTGATGATTATGGACCTAATTAACAAGTTACTTCCCCAAAATAAAGTTTAAGTTAAGTTCGTCTCCAAAGGAGGAACCTTTGGTGACCAAAAGTTTATCCTTTATTTTTCGCTTGGATTCTTGCCAAATTCCTACTATAGTTCATTCTATTTAAGTAATACTAATTCTGTGATGTTTATGGACCTAATTAACAAGTTACTTCCCCATAATAAAGTTTAACGTAAGTTCGTCTCCAAAGGAGGAACCTTTGGTGACCAAAAGTTTATCCTTCCTTTTTCGCTTGGATTCTTCCCAAATTCCTACTATAGTTCATTCTATTTAAGTAATACTAATTGTGTGATGTTTATGGACCTAATTAACAAGTTACTTTCCGATAATAAAGTTTAACGTAAGTTCGTCTCCAAAGGAGGAACCTTTGGTGACCAAAATTTTATCCTACCTTTTTGGCTTGGTTTCTTACCAAATTCCTACTATAGTTCATTCTATTTATGTAATACTCATTGTATGATGATTATGGACCTAATTAACAAGTTACTTCCCCATAAAAAAGTTTAAGTTAAGTTCGTCTCCAAAGGAGGAACCTTTGGTGACCAAAATTTTATCCTTCCTTTTTCGCTTGGTTTCTTGCCAAATTCCTACTATAGTTCCTTCTATTTATGTAATACTCTTTGTGTGATGATTATGGTCCTAATTAACAAGTTACTTCCTCATAATAAAGTTTAAGTTAAGTTCGTCTCCAAAGGAGGAACCTTTGGTGACCAAAAGTTTATCCTTTATTTTTCGCTTGGATTCTTGCCAAATTCCTACTATAGTTCATTCTATTTAAGTAATACTAATTCTATGATGTTTATGGACCTAATTAACAAGTTACTTCCCCATAATAAAGTTTAACGTAAGTTCGTCTCCAAAGGAGGAACCTTTGGTGACCAAAAGTTTATCCTTCCTTTTTCGCTTGGATTCTTCCCAAATTCCTACTATAGTTCATTCTATTTAAGTAATACTAATTGTGTGATGTTTATGGACCTAATTAACAAGTTACTTTCCGATAATAAAGTTTAACTTAAGTTCGTCTCCAAAGGAGGAACCTTTGGTGACCAAAAGTTTATCCTTCCTTTTTCGCTTGGATTCTTCCCAAATTCCTACTATAGTTCATTCTATTTACGTAATACTCATTGTATGATGATTATTGACCTAATTAACAAGTTACTTTCCCAAAATAAAGTTTAAGTTAAGTTCGTCTCCAAAGGAGGAACCTTTGGTGACCAAAATTTTATCCATCCTTTTTCGCTTGGTTTCTTGCCAAATTCCTACTATAGTTCATTCTATTTATGTAATACTAATTGTAAGATGATTATTGACCTATTTAACAAGTTAGTTCCCGATAATAAAGTTTAACTTAAGTTCGTCTCCAAAGGAGGAACCTTTGATGACCAAAATTTTATCCATCCTTTTTCGCTTGGTTTCTTGCCAAATTCCTACTATAGTTCATTCTATTTATGTAATACTAATTGTATGATGATTATTGACCTAATTAACAAGTTAGTTCAGGATAATAAAGTTTAACTTAAGTTCGTCTCCAAAGTAGGAACCTTTGGTGACCAAAATTTTATCCTACCTTTTTGGCTTGGTTTCTTCCCAAATTCCTACTATAGTTCATTCTCTTTATGTAATACTCGTTGTATGATGATTATGGACCTAATTAACAAGTTACTTCCCCATAATAAAGTTTAACGCAAGTTCGTCTCCGAAGGAGAAACCTTTGGTGACCAAAATTTTATCCTTCCTTTTTCGCTTGGTTTCTTGCCAAATTCCTACTATAGTTCCTTCTATTTATGTAATACTCTTTGTGTGATGATTATGGTCCTAATTAACAAGTTACTTCCTCATAATAAAGTTTAAGTTAAGTTCGTCTCCAAAGGAGGAACCTTTGGTGACCAAAAGTTTATCCTTTATTTTTCGCTTGGATTCTTGCCAAATTCCTACTATAGTTCATTCTATTTAAGTAATACTAATTCTATGATGTTTATGGACCTAATTAACAAGTTACTTCCCCATAATAAAGTTTAACGTAAGTTCGTCTCCAAAGGAGGAACCTTTGGTGACCAAAAGTTTATCCTTCCTTTTTCGCTTGGATTCTTCCCAAATTCCTACTATAGTTCATTCTATTTAAGTAATACTAATTGTGTGATGTTTATGGACCTAATTAACAAGTTACTTTCCGATAATAAAGTTTAACTTAAGTTCGTCTCCAAAGGAGGAACCTTTGGTGACCAAAAGTTTATCCTTCCTTTTTCGCTTGGATTCTTCCCAAATTCCTACTATAGTTCATTCTATTTACGTAATACTCATTGTATGATGATTATTGACCTAATTAACAAGTTACTTTCCCAAAATAAAGTTTAAGTTAAGTTCGTCTCCAAAGGAGGAACCTTTGGTGACCAAAATTTTATCCATCCTTTTTCGCTTGGTTTCTTGCCAAATTCCTACTATAGTTCATTCTATTTATGTAATACTAATTGTAAGATGATTATTGACCTAATTAACAAGTTAGTTCCCGATAATAAAGTTTAACTTAAGTTCGTCTCCAAAGGAGGAACCTTTGATGACCAAAATTTTATCCATCCTTTTTCGCTTGGTTTCTTGCCAAATTCCTACTATAGTTCATTCTATTTATGTAATACTAATTGTATGATGATTATTGACCTAATTAACAAGTTAGTTCAGGATAATAAAGTTTAACTTAAGTTCGTCTCCAAAGTAGGAACCTTTGGTGACCAAAATTTTATCCTACCTTTTTGGCTTGGTTTCTTCCCAAATTCCTACTATAGTTCATTCTCTTTATGTAATACTCGTTGTATGATGATTATGGACCTAATTAACAAGTTACTTCCCCATAATAAAGTTTAACGTAAGTTCGTCTCCAAAGGAGGAACCTTTGGTGACCAAAATTTTATCCTACCTTTTTGGCTTGGTTTCTTCCCAAATTCCTACTATAGTTCATTCTATTTATGTAATACTCATTGTATGATGATTATGGACCTAATTAACAAGTTACTTCCCCATAATAAAGTTTAAGTTAAGTTCGTCTCCAAAGGAGGAACCTTTGGTGACCAAAATTTTATCCTTCCTTTTTCGCTTGGTTGCTTGCCAAATTCCTACTATAGTTCATTCTATTTATGTAATACTCATTGTGTGATGATTATGGACCTAATTAACAAGTTACTTCCCCAAAATAAAGTTTAAGTTAAGTTCGTCTCCAAAGGAGGAACCTTTGGTGACCAAAAGTTTATCCTTTATTTTTCGCTTGGATTCTTGCCAAATTCCTACTATAGTTCATTCTATTTAAGTAATACTAATTCTGTGATGTTTATGGACCTAATTAACAAGTTACTTCCCCATAATAAAGTTTAACGTAAGTTCGTCTCCAAAGGAGGAACCTTTGGTGACCAAAAGTTTATCCTTCCTTTTTCGCTTGGATTCTTCCCAAATTCCTACTATAGTTCATTCTATTTAAGTAATACTAATTGTGTGATGTTTATGGACCTAATTAACAAGTTACTTTCCGATAATAAAGTTTAACGTAAGTTCGTCTCCAAAGGAGGAACCTTTGGTGACCAAAATTTTATCCTACCTTTTTGGCTTGGTTTCTTACCAAATTCCTACTATAGTTCATTCTATTTATGTAATACTCATTGTATGATGATTATGGACCTAATTAACAAGTTACTTCCCCATAAAAAAGTTTAAGTTAAGTTCGTCTCCAAAGGAGGAACCTTTGGTGACCAAAATTTTATCCTTCCTTTTTCGCTTGGTTTCTTGCCAAATTCCTACTATAGTTCATTCTATTTATGTAATACTCATTGTGTGATGATTATGGACCTAATTAACAAGTTACTTCCCCAAAATAAAGTTTAAGTTAAGTTCGTCTCCAAAGGAGGAAACTTTTGTGACCAAAAGTTTATCCTTTATTTTTCGCTTGGATTCTTGCCAAATTCCTACTATAGTTCATTCTATTTAAGTAATACTAATTGTGTGATGTTTATGGACCTAATTAACAAGTTACTTTCCGATAATAAAGTTTAACTTAAGTTCGTCTCCAAAGTAGGAACCTTTGGTGACCAAAAGTTTATCCTTCCTTTTTCGCTTGGATTCTTCCCAAATTCCTACTATAGTTCATTCTATTTACGTAATACTCATTGTATGATAATCATTGACATAATTACCAAGTTACTTTCCCAAAATAAAGTTTAAGTTAAGTTCGTCTCCAAAGGAGGAACCTTTGGTGACCAAAATTTTATCCTTCCTTTTTCGCTTGGTTTCTTGCCAAATTCCTACTATAGTTCATTCTCTTTAAGTAATACTCATTGTGTGATGATTATGGACCTAATTAACAAGTTACTTCCCCATAATAAAGTTTAAGTTAAGTTCGTCTCCAAAGGAGGAACCTTTGGTGACCAAAAGTTTATCCTTCCTTTTTCGCTTGGATTCTTGCCAAATTCCTACTATAGTTCATTCTATTTATGTAATACTAATTGTATGATGATTATTGACCTAATTAACAAGTTACTTCCCGATAATAAAGTTTAACTTAAGTTCGTCTCCAAAGTAGGAACCTTTGGTGACCAAAATTTTATCCTACCTTTTTGGCTTGGTTTCTTCCCAAATTCCTACTATAGTTCATTCTATTTATGTAATACTCATTGTATGATGATTATGGACCTAATTAACAAGTTACTTCCCCATAATAAAGTTTAACGTAAGTTCGTCTCCAAAGGAGGAACCTTTGGTGACCAAAATTTTATCCTACCTTTTTGGCTTGGTTTCTTCCCAAATTCCTACTATAGTTCATTCTATTTATGTAATACTCATTGTATGATGATTATGGACCTAATTAACAAGTTACTTCCCCATAATAAAGTTTAAGTTAAGTTCGTCTCCAAAGGAGGAACCTTTGGTGACCAAAAGTTTATCCTTCCTTTTTCACTTGGATTCTTGCCAAATTCCTACTATAGTTCATTCTATTTATGTAATACTAATTGTATGATGATTATGGACCTAATTAACAAGTTACTTCCCGATAATAAAGTTTAACTTAAGTTCGTCTCCAAAGTAGAAACCTTTGGTGACCAAAATTTTATCCTACCTTTTTGGCTTGGTTTCTTCCCAAATTCATACTATAGTTCATTCTATTTATGTAATACTAATTGTATGATGATTATGGACCGAATTAAAAGGTTACTTCCCCATAATAAAGTTTAACGTAAGTTCGTCTCCAAAGGAGGAACCTTTGGTGACCAAAATTTTATCCTACCTTTTTATCTTGGTTTCTTACCAAATTCCTACTATAGTTCATTCTATTTATGTAATACTCATTGTATGATGATTATGGACCTAATTAACAAGTTACTTCCCCATAAAAAAGTTTAAGTTAAGTTCGTCTCCAAAGGAGGAACCTTTGGTGACCAAAATTTTATCCTTCCTTTTTCGCTTGGTTTCTTGCCAAATTCCTACTATAGTTCCTTCTATTTATGTAATACTCTTTGTGTGATGATTATGGACCTAATTAACAAGTTACTTCCCCATAATAAAGTTTAAGTTAAGTTCGTCTCCAAAGGAGGAACCTTTGGTGACCAAAAGTTTATCCTTTATTTTTCGCTTGGATTCTTGCCAAATTCCTACTATAGTTCATTCTATTTAAGTAATACTAATTCTGTGATGTTTATGGACCTAATTAACAAGTTACTTCCCCATAATAAAGTTTAACGTAAGTTCGTCTCCAAAGGAGGAACCTTTGGTGACCAAAAGTTTATCCTTCCTTTTTCGCTTGGATTCTTCCCAAATTCCTACTATAGTTCATTCTATTTAAGTAATACTAATTGTGTGATGTTTATGGACCTAATTAACAAGTTACTTTCCGATAATAAAGTTTAACTTAAGTTCGTCTCCAAAGGAGGAACCTTTGGTGACCAAAAGTTTATCCTTCCTTTTTCGCTTGGATTCTTCCCAAATTCCTACTATAGTTCATTCTATTTACGTAATACTCATTGTATGATGATTATTGACCTAATTAACAAGTTACTTTCCCAAAATAAAGTTTAAGTTAAGTTCGTCTCCAAAGGAGGAACCTTTGGTGACCAAAATTTTATCCATCCTTTTTCGCTTGGTTTCTTGCCAAATTCCTACTATAGTTCATTCTATTTATGTAATACTAATTGTATGATGATTATTGACCTAATTAACAAGTTAGTTCCCGATAATAAAGTTTAACTTAAGTTCGTCTCCAAAGGAGGAACCTTTGATGACCAAAATTTTATCCATCCTTTTTGGCTTGGTTTCTTGCCAAATTCCTACTATAGTTCATTCTATTTATGTAATACTAATTGTATGATGATTATTGACGTAATTAACAAGTTAGTTCAGGATAATAAAGTTTAACTTAAGTTCGTCTCCAAAGTAGGAACCTTTGGTGACCAAAATTTTATCCTACCTTTTTGGCTTGGTTTCTTCCCAAATTCCTACTATAGTTCATTCTCTTTATGTAATACTCGTTGTATGATGATTATGGACCTAATTAACAAGTTACTTCCCCATAATAAAGTTTAACGTAAGTTCGTCTCCAAAGGAGGAACCTTTGGTGACCAAAATTTTATCCTACCTTTTTGGCTTGGTTTCTTCCCAAATTCCTACTATAGTTCATTCTATTTATGTAATACTCATTGTATGATGATTATGGACCTAATTAACAAGTTACTTCCCCATAAAAAAGTTTAAGTTAAGTTCGTCTCCAAAGGAGGAACCTTTGGTGACCAAAATTTTATCCTTCCTTTTTCGCTTGGTTTCTTGCCAAATTCCTACTATAGTTCCTTCTATTTATGTAATACTCTTTGTGTGATGATTATGGACCTAATTAACAAGTTACTTCCCCATAATAAAGTTTAAGTTAAGTTCGTCTCCAAAGGAGGAACCTTTGGTGACCAAAAGTTTATCCTTTATTTTTCGCTTGGATTCTTGCCAAATTCCTACTATAGTTCATTCTATTTAAGTAATACTAATTCTGTGATGTTTATGGACCTAATTAACAAGTTACTTCCCCATAATAAAGTTTAACGTAAGTTCGTCTCCAAAGGAGGAACCTTTGGTGACCAAAAGTTTATCCTTCCTTTTTCGCTTGGATTCTTCCCAAATTCCTACTATAGTTCATTCTATTTAAGTAATACTAATTGTGTGATGTTTATGGACCTAATTAACAAGTTACTTTCCGATAATAAAGTTTAACTTAAGTTCGTCTCCAAAGGAGGAACCTTTGGTGACCAAAAGTTTATCCTTCCTTTTTCGCTTGGATTCTTCCCAAATTCCTACTATAGTTCATTCTATTTACGTAATACTCATTGTATGATGATTATTGACCTAATTAACAAGTTACTTTCCCAAAATAAAGTTTAAGTTAAGTTCGTCTCCAAAGGAGGAACCTTTGGTGACCAAAATTTTATCCATCCTTTTTCGCTTGGTTTCTTGCCAAATTCCTACTATAGTTCATTCTATTTATGTAATACTAATTGTATGATGATTATTGACCTAATTAACAAGTTAGTTCCCGATAATAAAGTTTAACTTAAGTTCGTCTCCAAAGGAGGAACCTTTGATGACCAAAATTTTATCCATCCTTTTTGGCTTGGTTTCTTGCCAAATTCCTACTATAGTTCATTCTATTTATGTAATACTAATTGTATGATGATTATTGACGTAATTAACAAGTTAGTTCAGGATAATAAAGTTTAACTTAAGTTCGTCTCCAAAGTAGGAACCTTTGGTGACCAAAATTTTATCCTACCTTTTTGGCTTGGTTTCTTCCCAAATTCCTACTATAGTTCATTCTCTTTATGTAATACTCGTTGTATGATGATTATGGACCTAATTAACAAGTTACTTCCCCATAATAAAGTTTAACGTAAGTTCGTCTCCAAAGGAGGAACCTTTGGTGACCAAAATTTTATCCTACCTTTTTGGCTTGGTTTCTTCCCAAATTCCTACTATAGTTCATTCTATTTATGTAATACTCATTGTATGATGATTATGGACCTAATTAACAAGTTACTTCCCCATAATAAAGTTTAAGTTAAGTTCGTCTCCAAAGGAGGAACCTTTGGTGACCAAAATTTTATCCTTCCTTTTTCGCTTGGTTGCTTGCCAAATTCCTACTATAGTTCATTCTATTTATGTAATACTCATTGTGTGATGATTATGGACCTAATTAACAAGTTACTTCCCCAAAATAAAGTTTAAGTTAAGTTCGTCTCCAAAGGAGGAACCTTTGGTGACCAAAAGTTTATCCTTTATTTTTCGCTTGGATTCTTGCCAAATTCCTACTATAGTTCATTCTATTTAAGTAATACTAATTGTGTGATGTTTATGGACCTAATTAACAAGTTACTTTCCGATAATAAAGTTTAACTTAAGTTCTTCTCCAAAGTAGGAACCTTTGGTGACCAAAAGTTTATCCTTCCTTTTTCGCTTGGATTCTTCCCAAATTCCTACTATAGTTCATTCTATTTACGTAATACTCATTGTATGATAATCATTGAACTAATTACCAAGTTACTTCCCCAAAATAAAGTTTAAGTTAAGTTCGTCTCCAAAGGAGGAACCTTTGGTGACCAAAAGTTTATCCTTCCTTTTTCACTTGGATTCTTGCCAAATTCCTACTATAGTTCATTCTATTTATGTAATACTAATTGTATGATGATTATGGACCTAATTAACAAGTTACTTCCCGATAATAAAGTTTAACTTAAGTTCGTCTCCAAAGTAGGAACCTTTGGTGACCAAAATTTTATCCTACCTTTTTGGCTTGGTTTCTTCCCAAATTCATACTATAGTTCATTCTATTTATGTAATACTAATTGTATGATGATTATGGACCGAATTAAAAGGTTACTTCCCCATAATAAAGTTTAACGTAAGTTCGTCTCCAAAGGAGGAACCTTTGGTGACCAAAATTTTATCCTACCTTTTTGGCTTGGTTTCTTACCAAATTCCTACTATAGTTCATTCTATTTATGTAATACTCATTGTATGATGATTATGGACCTAATTAACAAGATACTTCCCCATAAAAAAGTTTAAGTTAAGTTCGTCTCCAAAGGAGGAACCTTTGGTGACCAAAAGTTTATCCTTTATTTTTCGCTTGGATTCTTGCCAAATTCCTACTATAGTTCATTCTATTTAAGTAATACTAATTCTGTGATGTTTATGGACCTAATTAACAAGTTACTTCCCCATAATAAAGTTTAACGTAAGTTCGTCTCCAAAGGAGGAACCTTTGGTGACCAAAATTTTATCCTTCCTTTTTCGCTTGGTTGCTTGCCAAATTCCTACTATAGTTCATTCTATTTATGTAATACTCATTGTGTGATGATTATGGACCTAATTAACAAGTTACTTCCCCAAAATAAAGTTTAAGTTAAGTTCGTCTCCAAAGGAGGAACCTTTGGTGACCAAAAGTTTATCCTTTATTTTTCGCTTGGATTCTTGCCAAATTCCTACTATAGTTCATTCTATTTAAGTAATACTAATTGTGTGATGTTTATGGACCTAATTAACAAGTTACTTTCCGATAATAAAGTTTAACTTAAGTTCGTCTCCAAAGTAGGAACCTTTGGTGACCAAAAGTTTATCCTTCCTTTTTCGCTTGGATTCTTCCCAAATTCCTACTATAGTTCATTCTATTTACGTAATACTCATTGTATGATAATCATTGACCTAATTACCAAGTTACTTCCCCAAAATAAAGTTTAAGTTAAGTTCGTCTCGAAAGGAGGAACCTTTGGTGACCAAAATTTTATCCTTCCTTTTTCGCTTGGTTTCTTGCCAAATTCCTACTATAGTCATTCTATTTATGTAATACTCATTGTGTGATGATTATGGACCTAATTAACAAGTTACTTCCCCATAATAAAGTTTAAGTTATGTTCGTCTCCAAAGGAGGAACCTTTGGTGACCAAAAGTTTATCCTTCCTTTTTCGCTTGGATTCTTGCCAAATTCCTACTATAGTTCATTCTATTTATGTAATACTAATTGTATGATGATTATTGACCTAATTAACAAGTTACTTCCCGATAATAAAGTTTAACTTAAGTTCGTCTCCAAAGTAGGAACCTCTGGTGACCAAAATTTTATCCTACCTTTTTGGCTTGGTTTCTTCCCAAATTCCTACTATAGTTCATTCTATTTATGTAATACTCATTGTATGATGATTATGGACCTAATTAACAAGTTACTTCCCCATAATAAAGTTTAAAGTAAGTTCGTCTCCAAAGGAGGAACCTTTGGTGACCAAAATTTTATCCTACCTTTTTGGCTTGGTTTCTTCCCAAATTCCTACTATAGTTCATTCTATTTATGTAATACTCATTGTATGATGATTATGGACCTAATTAACAAGTTACTTCCCCATAATAAAGTTTAAGTTAAGTTCGTCTCCAAAGGAGGAACCTTTGGTGACCAAAAGTTTATCCTTCCTTTTTCACTTGGATTCTTGCCAAATTCCTACTATAGTTCATTCTATTTATGTAATACTAATTGTATGATGATTATGGACCTAATTAACAAGTTACTTCCCGATAATAAAGTTTAACTTAAGTTCGTCTCCAAAGTAGGAACCTTTGGTGACCAAAATTTTATCCTACCTTTTTGGCTTGGTTTCTTCCCAAATTCATACTATAGTTCATTCTATTTATGTAATACTAATTGTATGATGATTATGGACCGAATTAAAAGGTTACTTCCCCATAATAAAGTTTAACGTAAGTTCGTCTCCAAAGGAGGAACCTTTGGTGACCAAAATTTTATCCTACCTTTTTGGCTTGGTTTCTTACCAAATTCCTACTATAGTTCATTCTATTTATGTAATACTCATTGTATGATGATTATGGACCTAATTAACAAGTTACTTCCCCATAAAAAAGTTTAAGTTAAGTTCGTCTCCAAAGGAGGAACCTTTGGTGACCAAAATTTTATCCTTCCTTTTTCGCTTGGTTTCTTGCGAAATTCCTACTATAGTTCCTTCTATTTATGTAATACTCTTTGTGTGATGATTATGGACCTAATTAACAAGTTACTTCCCCATAATAAAGTTTAAGTTAAGTTCGTCTCCAAAGGAGGAACCTTTGGTGACCAAAATTTTATCCTTCCTTTTTCGCTTGGTTTCTTGCCAAATTCCTACTATAGTTCCTTCTATTTATGTAATACTCTTTGTGTGATGATTATGGACCTAATTAACAAGTTACTTCCCCATAATAAAGTTTAAGTTAAGTTCGTCTCCAAAGGAGGAACCTTTGGTGACCAAAAGTTTATCCTTTATTTTTCGCTTGGATTCTTGCCAAATTCCTACTATAGTTCATTCTATTTAAGTAATACTAATTCTGTGATGTTTATGGACCTAATTAACAAGTTACTTCCCCATAATAAAGTTTAACGTAAGTTCGTCTCCAAAGGAGGAACCTTTGGTGACCAAAAGTTTATCCTTCCTTTTTCGCTTGGATTCTTCCCAAATTCCTACTATAGTTCATTCTATTTAAGTAATACTAATTGTGTGATGTTTATGGACCTAATTAACAAGTTACTTTCCGATAATAAAGTTTAACTTAAGTTCGTCTCCAAAGGAGGAACCTTTGGTGACCAAAAGTTTATCCTTCCTTTTTCGCTTGGATTCTTCCCAAATTCCTACTATAGTTCATTCTATTTACGTAATACTCATTGTATGATGATTATTGACCTAATTAACAAGTTACTTTCCCAAAATAAAGTTTAAGTTAAGTTCGTCTCCAAAGGAGGAACCTTTGGTGACCAAAATTTTATCCATCCTTTTTCGCTTGGTTTCTTGCCAAATTCCTACTATAGTTCATTCTATTTATGTAATACTAATTGTATGATGATTATTGACCTAATTAACAAGTTAGTTCCCGATAATAAAGTTTAACTTAAGTTCGTCTCCAAAGGAGGAACCTTTGATGACCAAAATTTTATCCATCCTTTTTGGCTTGGTTTCTTGCCAAATTCCTACTATAGTTCATTCTATTTATGTAATACTAATTGTATGATGATTATTGACGTAATTAACAAGTTAGTTCAGGATAATAAAGTTTAACTTAAGTTCGTCTCCAAAGTAGGAACCTTTGGTGACCAAAATTTTATCCTACCTTTTTGGCTTGGTTTCTTCCCAAATTCCTACTATAGTTCATTCTCTTTATGTAATACTCGTTGTATGATGATTATGGACCTAATTAACAAGTTACTTCCCCATAATAAAGTTTAACGTAAGTTCGTCTCCAAAGGAGGAACCTTTGGTGACCAAAATTTTATCCTACCTTTTTGGCTTGGTTTCTTCCCAAATTCCTACTATAGTTCATTCTATTTATGTAATACTAATTGTATGATGATTATTGACCTAATTAACAAGTTAGTTCAGGATAATAAAGTTTAACTTAAGTTCGTCTCCAGAGTAAGAACCTTTGGTGACCAAAATTTTATCCTACCTTTTTGGCTTGGTTTCTTCCCAAATTCCTACTATAGTTCATTCTCTTTATGTAATACTCGTTGTATGATGATTATGGACCTAATTAACAAGTTACTTCCCCATAATAAAGTTTAACGTAAGTTCGTCTCCAAAGGAGGAACCTTTGGTGACCAAAATTTTATCCTACCTTTTTGGCTTGGTTTCTTCCCAAATTCCTACTATAGTTCATTCTATTTATGTAATACTCATTGTATGATGATTATGGACCTAATTAACAAGTTACTTCCCCATAATAAAGTTTAAGTTAAGTTCGTCTCCAAAGGAGGAACCTTTGGTGACCAAAATTTTATCCTTCCTTTTTCGCTTGGTTGCTTGCCAAATTCCTACTATAGTTCATTCTATTTATGTAATACTCATTGTGTGATGATTATGGACCTAATTAACAAGTTACTTCCCCAAAATAAAGTTTAAGTTAAGTTCGTCTCCAAAGGAGGAACCTTTGGTGACCAAAAGTTTATCCTTTATTTTTCGCTTGGATTCTTGCCAAATTCCTACTATAGTTCATTCTATTTAAGTAATACTAATTGTGTGATGTTTATGGACCTAATTAACAAGTTACTTTCCGATAATAAAGTTTAACTTAAGTTCGTCTCCAAAGTAGGAACCTTTGGTGACCAAAAGTTTATCCTTCCTTTTTCGCTTGGATTCTTCCCAAATTCCTACTATAGTTCATTCTATTTACGTAATACTCATTGTATGATAATCATTGACCTAATTACCAAGTTACTTCCCCAAAATAAAGTTTAAGTTAAGTTCGTCTCCAAAGGAGGAACCTTTGGTGACCAAAATTTTATCCTTCCTTTTTCGCTTGGTTTCTTGCCAAATTCCTACTATAGTCATTCTATTTATGTAATACTCATTGTGTGATGATTATGGACCTAATTAACAAGTTACTTCCCCATAATAAAGTTTAAGTTAAGTTCGTCTCCAAAGGAGGAACCTTTGGTGACCAAAAGTTTATCCTTCCTTTTTCGCTTGGATTCTTGCCAAATTCCTACTATAGTTCATTCTATTTATGTAATACTAATTGTATGATGATTATTGACCTAATTAATAAGTTACTTCCCGATAATAAAGTTTAACTTAAGTTCGTCTCCAACGTAGGAACCTTTGATGACCAAAATTTTATCCTACCTTTTTGGCTTGGTTTCTTACCAAATTCCTACTATAGTTCATTCTATTTATGTAATACTCATTGTATGATGATTATGGACCTAATTAACAAGTTACTTCCCCATAAAAAAGTTTAAGTTAAGTTCGTCTCCAAAGGAGGAACCTTTGGTGACCAAAATTTTATCCTTCCTTTTTCGCTTGGATTCTTCCCAAATTCCTACTATAGTTCATTCTATTTAAGTAATACTAATTGTGTGATGTTTATGGACCTAATTAACAAGTTACTTTCAGATAATAAAGTTTAACTTAAGTTCGTCTCCAAAGGAGGAACCTTTGGTGACCAAAAGTTTATCCTTCCTTTTTCGCTTGGATTCTTGCCAAATTCCTACTATAGTTCATTCTATTTATGTAATACTAATTGTATGATGATTATTGACCTAATTAACAAGTTACTTCCCGATAATAAAGTTTAACTTAAGTTCGTCTCCAAAGTAGGAACCTTTGGTGACCAAAATTTTATCCTACCTTTTTGGCTTCGTTTCTTCCCAAATTCCTACTATAGTTCATTCTATTTATTTAATACTCGTTGTATGATGATTATGGACCTAATTAACAAGTTACTTCCCCATAATAAAGTTTAACGTAAGTTCGTCTCCAAAGGAGGAACCTTTGGTGACCAAAATTTTATCCTACCTTTTTGGCTTTGTTTCTTCCCAAATTCCTACTATAGTTCATTCTATTTAAGTAATACTAATTGTGTGATGTTTATGGACCTAATTAACAAGTTACTTTCCGATAATAAAGTTTAACTTAAGTTCGTCTCCAAAGTAGGAACCTTTGGTGACCAAAAGTTTATCCTTCCTTTTTCGCTTGGATTCTTCCCAAATTCCTACTATAGTTCATTCTATTTACGTAATACTCATTGTATGATAATCATTGACCTAATTACCAAGTTACTTCCCCAAAATAAAGTTTAAGTTAAGTTCGTCTCGAAAGGAGGAACCTTTGGTGACCAAAATTTTATCCTTCCTTTTTCGCTTGGTTTCTTGCCAAATTCCTACTATAGTCATTCTATTTATGTAATACTCATTGTGTGATGATTATGGACCTAATTAACAAGTTACTTCCCCATAATAAAGTTTAAGTTATGTTCGTCTCCAAAGGAGGAACCTTTGGTGACCAAAAGTTTATCCTTCCTTTTTCGCTTGGATTCTTGCCAAATTCCTACTATAGTTCATTCTATTTATGTAATACTAATTGTATGATGATTATTGACCTAATTAACAAGTTACTTCCCGATAATAAAGTTTAACTTAAGTTCGTCTCCAAAGTAGGAACCTCTGGTGACCAAAATTTTATCCTACCTTTTTGGCTTGGTTTCTTCCCAAATTCCTACTATAGTTCATTCTATTTATGTAATACTCATTGTATGATGATTATGGACCTAATTAACAAGTTACTTCCCCATAATAAAGTTTAAAGTAAGTTCGTCTCCAAAGGAGGAACCTTTGGTGACCAAAATTTTATCCTACCTTTTTGGCTTGGTTTCTTCCCAAATTCCTACTATAGTTCATTCTATTTATGTAATACTCATTGTATGATGATTATGGACCTAATTAACAAGTTACTTCCCCATAATAAAGTTTAAGTTAAGTTCGTCTCCAAAGGAGGAACCTTTGGTGACCAAAAGTTTATCCTTCCTTTTTCACTTGGATTCTTGCCAAATTCCTACTATAGTTCATTCTATTTATGTAATACTAATTGTATGATGATTATGGACCTAATTAACAAGTTACTTCCCGATAATAAAGTTTAACTTAAGTTCGTCTCCAAAGTAGGAACCTTTGGTGACCAAAATTTTATCCTACCTTTTTGGCTTGGTTTCTTCCCAAATTCATACTATAGTTCATTCTATTTATGTAATACTAATTGTATGATGATTATGGACCGAATTAAAAGGTTACTTCCCCATAATAAAGTTTAACATAAGTTCGTCTCCAAAGGAGGAACCTTTGGTGACCAAAATTTTATCCTACCTTTTTGGCTTGGTTTCTTACCAAATTCCTACTATAGTTCATTCTATTTATGTAATACTCATTGTATGATGATTATGGACCTAATTAACAAGTTACTTCCCCATAAAAAAGTTTAAGTTAAGTTCGTCTCCAAAGGAGGAACCTTTGGTGACCAAAATTTTATCCTTCCTTTTTCGCTTGGTTTCTTGCGAAATTCCTACTATAGTTCCTTCTATTTATGTAATACTCTTTGTGTGATGATTATGGACCTAATTAACAAGTTACTTCCCCATAATAAAGTTTAAGTTAAGTTCGTCTCCAAAGGAGGAACCTTTGGTGACCAAAATTTTATCCTTCCTTTTTCGCTTGGTTTCTTGCCAAATTCCTACTATAGTTCCTTCTATTTATGTAATACTCTTTGTGTGATGATTATGGACCTAATTAACAAGTTACTTCCCCATAATAAAGTTTAAGTTAAGTTCGTCTCCAAAGGAGGAACCTTTGGTGACCAAAAGTTTATCCTTTATTTTTCGCTTGGATTCTTGCCAAATTCCTACTATAGTTCATTCTATTTAAGTAATACTAATTCTGTGATGTTTATGGACCTAATTAACAAGTTACTTCCCCATAATAAAGTTTAACGTAAGTTCGTCTCCAAAGGAGGAACCTTTGGTGACCAAAAGTTTATCCTTCCTTTTTCGCTTGGATTCTTCCCAAATTCCTACTATAGTTCATTCTATTTAAGTAATACTAATTGTGTGATGTTTATGGACCTAATTAACAAGTTACTTTCCGATAATAAAGTTTAACTTAAGTTCGTCTCCAAAGGAGGAACCTTTGGTGACCAAAAGTTTATCCTTCCTTTTTCGCTTGGATTCTTCCCAAATTCCTACTATAGTTCATTCTATTTACGTAATACTCATTGTATGATGATTATTGACCTAATTAACAAGTTACTTTCCCAAAATAAAGTTTAAGTTAAGTTCGTCTCCAAAGGAGGAACCTTTGGTGACCAAAATTTTATCCATCCTTTTTCGCTTGGTTTCTTGCCAAATTCCTACTATAGTTCATTCTATTTATGTAATACTAATTGTATGATGATTATTGACCTAATTAACAAGTTAGTTCCCGATAATAAAGTTTAACTTAAGTTCGTCTCCAAAGGAGGAACCTTTGATGACCAAAATTTTATCCATCCTTTTTGGCTTGGTTTCTTGCCAAATTCCTACTATAGTTCATTCTATTTATGTAATACTAATTGTATGATGATTATTGACCTAATTAACAAGTTAGTTCAGGATAATAAAGTTTAACTTAAGTTCGTCTCCAGAGTAAGAACCTTTGGTGACCAAAATTTTATCCTACCTTTTTGGCTTGGTTTCTTCCCAAATTCCTACTATAGTTCATTCTCTTTATGTAATACTCGTTGTATGATGATTATGGACCTAATTAACAAGTTACTTCCCCATAATAAAGTTTAACGTAAGTTCGTCTCCAAAGGAGGAACCTTTGGTGACCAAAATTTTATCCTACCTTTTTGGCTTGGTTTCTTCCCAAATTCCTACTATAGTTCATTCTATTTATGTAATACTCATTGTATGATGATTATGGACCTAATTAACAAGTTACTTCCCCATAATAAAGTTTAAGTTAAGTTCGTCTCCAAAGGAGGAACCTTTGGTGACCAAAATTTTATCCTTCCTTTTTCGCTTGGTTGCTTGCCAAATTCCTACTATAGTTCATTCTATTTATGTAATACTCATTGTGTGATGATTATGGACCTAATTAACAAGTTACTTCCCCAAAATAAAGTTTAAGTTAAGTTCGTCTCCAAAGGAGGAACCTTTGGTGACCAAAAGTTTATCCTTTATTTTTCGCTTGGATTCTTGCCAAATTCCTACTATAGTTCATTCTATTTAAGTAATACTAATTGTGTGATGTTTATGGACCTAATTAATAAGTTACTTTCCGATAATAAAGTTTAACTTAAGTTCGTCTCCAAAGTAGGAACCTTTGGTGACCAAAAGTTTATCCTTCCTTTTTCGCTTGGATTCTTCCCAAATTCCTACTATAGTTCATTCTATTTACGTAATACTCATTGTATGATAATCATTGACCTAATTACCAAGTTACTTCCCCAAAATAAAGTTTAAGTTAAGTTCGTCTCCAAAGGAGGAACCTTTGGTGACCAAAATTTTATCCTTCCTTTTTCGCTTGGTTTCTTGCCAAATTCCTACTATAGTCATTCTATTTATGTAATACTCATTGTGTGATGATTATGGACCTAATTAACAAGTTACTTCCCCATAATAAAGTTTAAGTTAAGTTCGTCTCCAAAGGAGGAACCTTTGGTGACCAAAAGTTTATCCTTCCTTTTTCGCTTGGATTCTTGCCAAATTCCTACTATAGTTCATTCTATTTATGTAATACTAATTGTATGATGATTATTGACCTAATTAATAAGTTACTTCCCGATAATAAAGTTTAACTTAAGTTCGTCTCCAACGTAGGAACCTTTGATGACCAAAATTTTATCCTACCTTTTTGGCTTGGTTTCTTACCAAATTCCTACTATAGTTCATTCTATTTATGTAATACTCATTGTATGATGATTATGGACCTAATTAACAAGTTACTTCCCCATAAAAAAGTTTAAGTTAAGTTCGTCTCCAAAGGAGGAACCTTTGGTGACCAAAATTTTATCCTTCCTTTTTCGCTTGGATTCTTCCCAAATTCCTACTATAGTTCATTCTATTTAAGTAATACTAATTGTGTGATGTTTATGGACCTAATTAACAAGTTACTTTCAGATAATAAAGTTTAACTTAAGTTCGTCTCCAAAGGAGGAACCTTTGGTGACCAAAAGTTTATCCTTCCTTTTTCGCTTGGATTCTTGCCAAATTCCTACTATAGTTCATTCTATTTATGTAATACTAATTGTATGATGATTATTGACCTAATTAACAAGTTACTTCCCGATAATAAAGTTTAACTTAAGTTCGTCTCCAAAGTAGGAACCTTTGGTGACCAAAATTTTATCCTACCTTTTTGGCTTCGTTTCTTCCCAAATTCCTACTATAGTTCATTCTATTTATTTAATACTCATTGTATGATGATTATGGACCTAATTAACAAGTTACTTCCCCATAATAAAGTTTAACGTAAGTTCGTCTCCAAAGGAGGAACCTTTGGTGACCAAAATTTTATCCTACCTTTTTGGCTTGGTTTCTTCCCAAATTCCTACTATAGTTCATTCTATTTATGTAATACTCATTGTATGATGATTATGGACCTAATTAACAAGTTACTTCCCCATAATAAAGTTTAACGTAAGTTCGTCTCCAAAGGAGGAACCTTTGGTGACCAAAATTTTATCCTACCTTTTTGGCTTGGTTTCTTACCAAATTCCTACTATAGTTCATTCTATTTATGTAATACTCATTGTATGATGATTATGGACCTAATTAACAAGTTACTTCCCCATAAAAAAGTTTAAGTTAAGTTCGTCTCCAAAGGAGGAACCTTTGGTGACCAAAATTTTATCCTTCCTTTTTCGCTTGGTTTCTTGTGAAATTCCTACTATAGTTCCTTCTATTTATGTAATACTCTTTGTGTGATGATTATGGACCTAATTAACAAGTTACTTCCCCATAATAAAGTTTAAGTTAAGTTCGTCTCCAAAGGAGGAACCTTTGGTGACCAAAAGTTTATCCTTTATTTTTCGCTTGGATTCTTGCCAAATTCCTACTATAGTTCATTCTATTTAAGTAATACTAATTCTGTGATGTTTATGGACCTAATTAACAAGTTACTTCCCCATAATAAAGTTTAACGTAAGTTCGTCTCCAAAGGAGGAACCTTTGGTGACCAAAAGTTTATCCTTCCTTTTTCGCTTGGATTCTTCCCAAATTCCTACTATAGTTCATTCTGTTTAAGTAATACTAATTGTGTGATGTTTATGGACCTAATTAACAAGTTACTTTCCGATAATAAAGTTTAACTTAAGTTCGTCTCCAAAGGAGGAACCTTTGGTGACCAAAAGTTTATCCTTCCTTTTTCGCTTGGATTCTTCCCAAATTCCTACTATAGTTCATTCTATTTACGTAATACTCATTGTATGATGATTATTGACCTAATTAAAAAGTTACTTTCCCAAAATAAAGTTTAAGTTAAGTTCGTCTCCAAAGGAGGAACCTTTGGTGACCAAAATTTTATCCATCCTTTTTCGCTTGGTTTCTTGCCAAATTCCTACTATAGTTCATTCTATTTATGTAATACTAATTGTATGATGATTATTGACCTAATTAACAAGTTAGTTCCCGATAATAAAGTTTAACTTAAGTTCGTCTCCAAAGGAGGAACCTTTGATGACCAAAATTTTATCCATCCTTTTTCGCTTGGTTTCTTGCCAAATTCCTACTATAGTTCATTCTATTTATGTAATACTAATTGTATGATGATTATTGACCTAATTAACAAGTTAGTTCAGGATAATAAAGTTTAACTTAAGTTCGTCTCCAAAGTAGGAACCTTTGGTGACCAAAATTTTATCCTACCTTTTTGGCTTTGTTTCATCCCAAATTCCTACTATAGTTCATTCTCTTTATGTAATACTCGTTGTATGATGATTATGGACCTAATTAACAAGTTACTTCCCCATAATAAAGTTTAACGTAAGTTCGTCTCCAAAGGAGGAACCTTTAGTGACCAAAATTTTATCCTACCTTTTTGGCTTGGTTTCTTCCCAAATTCCTACTATAGTTCATTCTATTTATGTAATACTCATTGTATGATGATTATGGACCTAATTAACAAGTTACTTCCCCATAATAAAGTTTAAGTTAAGTTCGTCTCCAAAGGAGGAACCTTTGGTGACCAAAAGTTTATCCTTCCTTTTTCACTTGGATTCTTGCCAAATTCCTACTATAGTTCATTCTATTTATGTAATACTAATTGTATGATGATTATGGACCTAATTAACAAGTTACTTCCCGATAATAAAGTTTAACTTAAGTTCGTCTCCAAAGTAGGAACCTTTGGTGACCAAAATTTTATCCTACCTTTTTGGCTTGGTTTCTTCCCAAATTCATACTATAGTTCATTCTATTTATGTAATACTAATTGTATGATGATTATGGACCGAATTAAAAGGTTACTTCCCCATAATAAAGTTTAACGTAAGTTCGTCTCCAAAGGAGGAACCTTTGGTGACCAAAATTTTATCCTACCTTTTTGGCTTGGTTTCTTACCAAATTCCTACTATAGTTCATTCTATTTATGTAATACTCATTGTATGATGATTATGGACCTAATTAACAAGTTACTTCCCCATAAAAAAGTTTAAGTTAAGTTCGTCTCCAAAGGAGGAACCTTTGGTGACCAAAATTTTATCCTTCCTTTTTCGCTTGGTTTCTTGCGAAATTCCTACTATAGTTCCTTCTATTTATGTAATACTCTTTGTGTGATGATTATGGACCTAATTAACAAGTTACTTCCCCATAATAAAGTTTAAGTTAAGTTCGTCTCCAAAGGAGGAACCTTTGGTGACCAAAAGTTTATCCTTTATTTTTCGCTTGGATTCTTGCCAAATTCCTACTATAGTTCATTCTATTTAAGTAATACTAATTCTGTGATGTTTATGGACCTAATTAACAAGTTACTTCCCCATAATAAAGTTTAACGTAAGTTCGTCTCCAAAGGAGGAACCTTTGGTGACCAAAAGTTTATCCTTCCTTTTTCGCTTGGATTCTTCCCAAATTCCTACTATAGTTCATTCTATTTAAGTAATACTAATTGTGTGATGTTTATGGACCTAATTAACAAGTTACTTTCCGATAATAAAGTTTAACTTAAGTTCGTCTCCAAAGGAGGAACCTTTGGTGACCAAAAGTTTATCCTTCCTTTTTCGCTTGGATTCTTCCCAAATTCCTACTATAGTTCATTCTATTTACGTAATACTCATTGTATGATGATTATTGACCTAATTAACAAGTTACTTTCCCAAAATAAAGTTTAAGTTAAGTTCGTCTCCAATGGAGGAACCTTTGGTGACCAAAATTTTATCCATCCTTTTTCGCTTGGTTTCTTGCCAAATTCCTACTATAGTTCATTCTATTTATGTAATACTAATTGTATGATGATTATTGACCTAATTAACAAGTTAGTTCCCGATAATAAAGTTTAACTTAAGTTCGTCTCCAAAGGAGGAACCTTTGATGACCAAAATTTTATCCATCCTTTTTGGCTTGGTTTCTTGCCAAATTCCTACTATAGTTCATTCTATTTATGTAATACTAATTGTATGATGATTATTGACCTAATTAACAAGTTAGTTCAGGATAATAAAGTTTAACTTAAGTTCGTCTCCAGAGTAAGAACCTTTGGTGACCAAAATTTTATCCTACCTTTTTGGCTTGGTTTCTTCCCAAATTCCTACTATAGTTCATTCTCTTTATGTAATACTCGTTGTATGATGATTATGGACCTAATTAACAAGTTACTTCCCCATAATAAAGTTTAACGTAAGTTCGTCTCCAAAGGAGGAACCTTTGGTGACCAAAATTTTATCCTACCTTTTTGGCTTGGTTTCTTCCCAAATTCCTACTATAGTTCATTCAATTTATGTAATACTCATTGTATGATGATTATGGACCTAATTAACAAGTTACTTCCCCATAATAAAGTTTAAGTTAAGTTCGTCTCCAAAGGAGGAACCTTTGGTGACCAAAATTTTATCCTTCCTTTTTCGCTTGGTTGCTTGCCAAATTCCTACTATAGTTCATTCTATTTATGTAATACTCATTGTGTGATGATTATGGACCTAATTAACAAGTTACTTCCCCAAAATAAAGTTTAAGTTAAGTTCGTCTCCAAAGGAGGAACCTTTGGTGACCAAAAGTTTATCCTTTATTTTTCGCTTGGATTCTTGCCAAATTCCTACTATAGTTCATTCTATTTAAGTAATACTAATTGTGTGATGTTTATGGACCTAATTAACAAGTTACTTTCCGATAATAAAGTTTAACTTAAGTTCGTCTCCAAAGTAGGAACCTTTGGTGACCAAAAGTTTATCCTTCCTTTTTCGCTTGGATTCTTCCCAAATTCCTACTATAGTTCATTCTATTTACGTAATACTCATTGTATGATAATCATTGACCTAATTACCAAGTTACTTCCCCAAAATAAAGTTTAAGTTAAGTTCGTCTCCAAAGGAGGAACCTTTGGTGACCAAAATTTTATCCTTCCTTTTTCGCTTGGTTTCTTGCCAAATTCCTACTATAGTCATTCTATTTATGTAATACTCATTGTGTGATGATTATGGACCTAATTAACAAGTTACTTCCCCATAATAAAGTTTAAGTTAAGTTCGTCTCCAAAGGAGGAACCTTTGGTGACCAAAAGTTTATCCTTCCTTTTTCGCTTGGATTCTTGCCAAATTCCTACTATAGTTCATTCTATTTATGTAATACTAATTGTATGATGATTATTGACCTAATTAATAAGTTACTTCCCGATAATAAAGTTTAACTTAAGTTCGTCTCCAACGTAGGAACCTTTGATGACCAAAATTTTATCCTACCTTTTTGGCTTGGTTTCTTACCAAATTCCTACTATAGTTCATTCTATTTATGTAATACTCATTGTATGATGATTATGGACCTAATTAACAAGTTACTTCCCCATAAAAAAGTTTAAGTTAAGTTCGTCTCCAAAGGAGGAACCTTTGGTGACCAAAATTTTATCCTTCCTTTTTCGCTTGGATTCTTCCCAAATTCCTACTATAGTTCATTCTATTTAAGTAATACTAATTGTGTGATGTTTATGGACCTAATTAACAAGTTACTTTCAGATAATAAAGTTTAACTTAAGTTCGTCTCCAAAGGAGGAACCTTTGGTGACCAAAAGTTTATCCTTCCTTTTTCGCTTGGATTCTTGCCAAATTCCTACTATAGTTCATTCTATTTATGTAATACTAATTGTATGATGATTATTGACCTAATTAACAAGTTACTTCCCGATAATAAAGTTTAACTTAAGTTCGTCTCCAAAGTAGGAACCTTTGGTGACCAAAATTTTATCCTACCTTTTTGGCTTCGTTTCTTCCCAAATTCCTACTATAGTTCATTCTATTTATTTAATACTCATTGTATGATGATTATGGACCTAATTAACAAGTTACTTCCCCATAATAAAGTTTAACGTAAGTTCGTCTCCAAAGGAGGAACCTTTGGTGACCAAAATTTTATCCTACCTTTTTGGCTTGGTTTCTTCCCAAATTCCTACTATAGTTCATTCTATTTATGTAATACTCATTGTATGATGATTATGGACCTAATTAACAAGTTACTTCCCCATAATAAAGTTTAACGTAAGTTCGTCTCCAAAGGAGGAACCTTTGGTGACCAAAATTTTATCCTACCTTTTTGGCTTGGTTTCTTACCAAATTCCTACTATAGTTCATTCTATTTATGTAATACTCATTGTATGATGATTATGGACCTAATTAACAAGTTACTTCCCCATAAAAAAGTTTAAGTTAAGTTCGTCTCCAAAGGAGGAACCTTTGGTGACCAAAATTTTATCCTTCCTTTTTCGCTTGGTTTCTTGTGAAATTCCTACTATAGTTCCTTCTATTTATGTAATACTCTTTGTGTGATGATTATGGACCTAATTAACAAGTTACTTCCCCATAATAAAGTTTAAGTTAAGTTCGTCTCCAAAGGAGGAACCTTTGGTGACCAAAAGTTTATCCTTTATTTTTCGCTTGGATTCTTGCCAAATTCCTACTATAGTTCATTCTATTTAAGTAATACTAATTCTGTGATGTTTATGGACCTAATTAACAAGTTACTTCCCCATAATAAAGTTTAACGTAAGTTCGTCTCCAAAGGAGGAACCTTTGGTGACCAAAAGTTTATCCTTCCTTTTTCGCTTGGATTCTTCCCAAATTCCTACTATAGTTCATTCTATTTAAGTAATACTAATTGTGTGATGTTTATGGACCTAATTAACAAGTTACTTTCCGATAATAAAGTTTAACTTAAGTTCGTCTCCAAAGGAGGAACCTTTGGTGACCAAAAGTTTATCCTTCCTTTTTCGCTTGGATTCTTCCCAAATTCCTACTATAGTTCATTCTATTTACGTAATACTCATTGTATGATGATTATTGACCTAATTAAAAAGTTACTTTCCCAAAATAAAGTTTAAGTTAAGTTCGTCTCCAAAGGAGGAACCTTTGGTGACCAAAATTTTATCCATCCTTTTTCGCTTGGTTTCTTGCCAAATTCCTACTATAGTTCATTCTATTTATGTAATACTAATTGTATGATGATTATTGACCTAATTAACAAGTTAGTTCCCGATAATAAAGTTTAACTTAAGTTCGTCTCCAAAGGAGGAACCTTTGATGACCAAAATTTTATCCATCCTTTTTCGCTTGGTTTCTTGCCAAATTCCTACTATAGTTCATTCTATTTATGTAATACTAATTGTATGATGATTATTGACCTAATTAACAAGTTAGTTCAGGATAATAAAGTTTAACTTAAGTTCGTCTCCAAAGTAGGAACCTTTGGTGACCAAAATTTTATCCTACCTTTTTGGCTTTGTTTCTTCCCAAATTCCTACTATAGTTCATTCTCTTTATGTAATACTCGTTGTATGATGATTATGGACCTAATTAACAAGTTACTTCCCCATAATAAAGTTTAACGTAAGTTCGTCTCCAAAGGAGGAACCTTTAGTGACCAAAATTTTATCCTACCTTTTTGGCTTGGTTTCTTCCCAAATTCCTACTATAGTTCATTCTATTTATGTAATACTCATTGTATGATGATTATGGACCTAATTAACAAGTTACTTCCCCATAATAAAGTTTAAGTTAAGTTCGTCTCCAAAGGAGGAACCTTTGGTGACCAAAAGTTTATCCTTCCTTTTTCACTTGGATTCTTGCCAAATTCCTACTATAGTTCATTCTATTTATGTAATACTAATTGTATGATGATTATGGACCTAATTAACAAGTTACTTCCCGATAATAAAGTTTAACTTAAGTTCGTCTCCAAAGTAGGAACCTTTGGTGACCAAAATTTTATCCTACCTTTTTGGCTTGGTTTCTTCCCAAATTCATACTATAGTTCATTCTATTTATGTAATACTAATTGTATGATGATTATGGACCGAATTAAAAGGTTACTTCCCCATAATAAAGTTTAACGTAAGTTCGTCTCCAAAGGAGGAACCTTTGGTGACCAAAATTTTATCCTACCTTTTTGGCTTGGTTTCTTACCAAATTCCTACTATAGTTCATTCTATTTATGTAATACTCATTGTATGATGATTATGGACCTAATTAACAAGTTACTTCCCCATAAAAAAGTTTAAGTTAAGTTCGTCTCCAAAGGAGGAACCTTTGGTGACCAAAATTTTATCCTTCCTTTTTCGCTTGGTTTCTTGCGAAATTCCTACTATAGTTCCTTCTATTTATGTAATACTCTTTGTGTGATGATTATGGACCTAATTAACAAGTTACTTCCCCATAATAAAGTTTAAGTTAAGTTCGTCTCCAAAGGAGGAACCTTTGGTGACCAAAATTTTATCCTTCCTTTTTCGCTTGGTTTCTTGCCAAATTCCTACTATAGTTCCTTCTATTTATGTAATACTCTTTGTGTGATGATTATGGACCTAATTAACAAGTTACTTCCCCATAATAAAGTTTAAGTTAAGTTCGTCTCCAAAGGAGGAACCTTTGGTGACCAAAAGTTTATCCTTTATTTTTCGCTTGGATTCTTGCCAAATTCCTACTATAGTTCATTCTATTTAAGTAATACTAATTCTGTGATGTTTATGGACCTAATTAACAAGTTACTTCCCCATAATAAAGTTTAACGTAAGTTCGTCTCCAAAGGAGGAACCTTTGGTGACCAAAAGTTTATCCTTCCTTTTTCGCTTGGATTCTTCCCAAATTCCTACTATAGTTCATTCTATTTAAGTAATACTAATTGTGTGATGTTTATGGACCTAATTAACAAGTTACTTTCCGATAATAAAGTTTAACTTAAGTTCGTCTCCAAAGGAGGAACCTTTGGTGACCAAAAGTTTATCCTTCCTTTTTCGCTTGGATTCTTCCCAAATTCCTACTATAGTTCATTCTATTTACGTAATACTCATTGTATGATGATTATTGACCTAATTAACAAGTTACTTTCCCAAAATAAAGTTTAAGTTAAGTTCGTCTCCAAAGGAGGAACCTTTGGTGACCAAAATTTTATCCATCCTTTTTCGCTTGGTTTCTTGCCAAATTCCTACTATAGTTCATTCTATTTATGTAATACTAATTGTATGATGATTATTGACCTAATTAACAAGTTAGTTCCCGATAATAAAGTTTAACTTAAGTTCGTCTCCAAAGGAGGAACCTTTGATGACCAAAATTTTATCCATCCTTTTTGGCTTGGTTTCTTGCCAAATTCCTACTATAGTTCATTCTATTTATGTAATACTAATTGTATGATGATTATTGACCTAATTAACAAGTTAGTTCAGGATAATAAAGTTTAACTTAAGTTCGTCTCCAAAGTAGGAACCTTTGGTGACCAAAATTTTATCCTACCTTTTTGGCTTGGTTTCTTCCCAAATTCCTACTATAGTTCATTCTCTTTATGTATTACTCGTTGTATGATGATTATGGACCTAATTAACAAGTTACTTCCCCATAATAAAGTTTAACGTAAGTTCGTCTCCAAAGGAGGAACCTTTGGTGACCAAAATTTTATCCTACCTTTTTGGCTTGGTTTCTTCCCAAATTCCTACTATAGTTCATTCTATTTATGTAATACTCATTGTATGATGATTATGGACCTAATTAACAAGTTACTTCCCCATAATAAAGTTTAAGTTAAGTTCGTCTCCAAAGGAGGAACCTTTGGTGACCAAAATTTTATCCTTCCTTTTTCGCTTGGTTGCTTGCCAAATTCCTACTATAGTTCATTCTATTTATGTAATACTCATTGTGTGATGATTATGGACCTAATTAACAAGTTACTTCCCCAAAATAAAGTTTAAGTTAAGTTCGTCTCCAAAGGAGGAACCTTTGGTGACCAAAAATTTATCCTTTATTTTTCGCTTGGATTCTTGCCAAATTCCTACTATAGTTCATTCTATTTAAGTAATACTAATTGTGTGATGTTTATGGACCTAATTAACAAGTTACTTTCCGATAATAAAGTTTAACTTAAGTTCGTCTCCAAAGTAGGAACCTTTGGTGACCAAAAGTTTATCCTTCCTTTTTCGCTTGGATTCTTCCCAAATTCCTACTATAGTTCATTCTATTTACGTAATACTCATTGTATGATAATCATTGACCTAATTACCAAGTTACTTCCCCAAAATAAAGTTTAAGTTAAGTTCGTCTCGAAAGGAGGAACCTTTGGTGACCAAAATTTTATCCTTCCTTTTTCGCTTGGTTTCTTGCCAAATTCCTACTATAGTCATTCTATTTATGTAATACTCATTGTGTGATGATTATGGACCTAATTAACAAGTTACTTCCCCATAATAAAGTTTAAGTTAAGTTCGTCTCCAAAGGAGGAACCTTTGGTGACCAAAAGTTTATCCTTCCTTTTTCGCTTGGATTCTTGCCAAATTCCTACTATAGTTCATTCTATTTATGTAATACTAATTGTATGATGATTATTGACCTAATTAACAAGTTACTTCCCGATAATAAAGTTTAACTTAAGTTCGTCTCCAAAGTAGGAACCTTTGGTGACCAAAATTTTATCCTACCTTTTTGGCTTGGTTTCTTCCCAAATTCCTACTATAGTTCATTCTATTTATGTAATACTCATTGTATGATGATTATGGACCTAATTAACAAGTTACTTCCCCATAATAAAGTTTAACGTAAGTTCGTCTCCAAAGGAGGAACCTTTGGTGACCAAAATTTTATCCTACCTTTTTGGCTTGGTTTCTTCCCAAATTCCTACCATAGTTCATTCTATTTATGTAATACTCATTGTATGATGATTATGGACCTAATTAACAAGTTACTTCCCCATAATAAAGTTTAAGTTAAGTTCGTCTCCAATGGAGGAACCTTTGGTGACCAAAAGTTTATCCTTCCTTTTTCACTTGGATTCTTGCCAAATTCCTACTATAGTTCATTCTATTTAAGTAATACTAATTGTGTGATGTTTATGGACCTAATTAACAAGTTACTTTCCGATAATAAAGTTTAACTTAAGTTCGTCTCCAAAGTAGGAACCTTTGGTGACCAAAAGTTTATCCTTCCTTTTTTGCTTGGATTCTTGCCAAATTCCTACTATAGTTCATTCTATTTATGTAATACTAATTGTATGATGATTATTGACCTAATTAACAAGTTAGTTCCCGATAATAAAGTTTAACTTAAGTTCGTCTCCAAAGGAGGAACCTTTGATGACCAAAATTTTATCCATTCTTTTTGGCTTGGTTTCTTGCCAAATTCCTACTATAGTTCATTCTATTTATGTAATACTAATTGTATGATGATTATTGACCTAATTAACAAGTTAGTTCAGGATAATAAAGTTTAACTTAAGTTCGTCTCCAAAGTAGGAACCTTTGGTGACCAAAATTTTATCCTACCTTTTTGGCCTGGTTTCTTCCCAAATTCCTACTATAGTTCATTCTCTTTATGTAATACTCGTTGTATGATGATTATGGACCTAATTAACAAGTTACTTCCCCATAATAAAGTTTAACGTAAGTTCGTCTCCAAAGGAGGAACCTTTGGTGACCAAAATTTTATCCTACCTTTTTGGCTTGGTTTCTTCCCAAATTCCTACTATAGTTCATTCTATTTATGTAATACTCATTGTATGATGATTATGGACCTAATTAACAAGTTACTTCCCCATAATAAAGTTTAAGTTAAGTTCGTCTCCAAAGGAGGAACCTTTGGTGACCAAAATTTTATCCTTCCTTTTTCGCTTGGTTGCTTGCCAAATTCCTACTATAGTTCATTCTATTTATGTAATACTCATTGTGTGATGATTATGGACCTAATTAACAAGTTACTTCCCCAAAATAAAGTTTAAGTTAAGTTCGTCTCCAAAGGAGGAACCTTTGGTGACCAAAAGTTTATCCTTTATTTTTCGCTTGGATTCTTGCCAAATTCCTACTATAGTTCATTCTATTTAAGTAATACTAATTGTGTGATGTTTATGGACCTAATTAACAAGTTACTTTCCGATAATAAAGTTTAACTTAAGTTCGTCTCCAAAGTAGGAACCTTTGGTGACCAAAAGTTTATCCTTCCTTTTTCGCTTGGATTCTTGCCAAATTCCTACTATAGTTCATTCTATTTATGTAATACTAATTGTATGATGATTATTGACCTAATTAACAAGTTACTTCCCGATAATAAAGTTTAACTTAAGTTCGTCTCCAAAGTAGGAACCTTTGGTGACCAAAATTTTATCCTACCTTTTTGGCTTGGTTTCTTCCCAAATTCCTACTATAGTTCATTCTATTTATGTAATACTCATTGTATGATGATTATGGACCTAATTAACAAGTTACTTCCCCATAATAAAGTTTAACGTAAGTTCGTCTCCAAAGGAGGAACCTTTGGTGACCAAAATTTTATCCTACCTTCTTGGCTTGGTTTCTTCCCAAATTCCTACTATAGTTCATTCTATTTATGTAATACTCATTGTATGATGATTATGGACCTAATTAACAAGTTACTTCCCCATAAAAAAGTTTAAGTTAAGTTCGTCTCCAAAGGAGGAACCTTTGGTGACCAAAATTTTATCCTTCCTTTTTCGCTTGGTTTCTTGTGAAATTCCTACTATAGTTCCTTCTATTTATGTAATACTCTTTGTGTGATGATTATGGACCTAATTAACAAGTTACTTCCCCATAATAAAGTTTAAGTTAAGTTCGTCTCCAAAGGAGGAACCTTTGGTGACCAAAAGTTTATCCTTTATTTTTCGCTTGGATTCTTGCCAAATTCCTACTATAGTTCATTCTATTTAAGTAATACTAATTCTGTGATGTTTATGGACCTAATTAACAAGTTACTTCCCCATAATAAAGTTTAACGTAAGTTCGTCTCCAAAGGAGGAACCTTTGGTGACCAAAAGTTTATCCTTCCTTTTTCGCTTGGATTCTTCCCAAATTCCTACTATAGTTCATTCTATTTAAGTAATACTAATTGTGTGATGTTTATGGACCTAATTAACAAGTTACTTTCCGATAATAAAGTTTAACTTAAGTTCGTCTCCAAAGGAGGAACCTTTGGTGACCAAAAGTTTATCCTTCCTTTTTCGCTTGGATTCTTCCCAAATTCCTACTATAGTTCATTCTATTTACGTAATTCATTGTATGATGATTATTGACCTAATTAAAAAGTTACTTTCCCAAAATAAAGTTTAAGTTAAGTTCGTCTCCAAAGGAGGAACCTTTGGTGACCAAAATTTTATCCATCCTTTTTCGCTTGGTTTCTTGCCAAATTCCTACTATAGTTCATTCTATTTATGTAATACTAATTGTATGATGATTATTGACCTAATTAACAAGTTAGTTCCCGATAATAAAGTTTAACTTAAGTTCGTCTCCAAAGGAGGAACCTTTGATGACCAAAATTTTATCCATCCTTTTTCGCTTGGTTTCTTGCCAAATTCCTACTATAGTTCATTCTATTTATGTAATACTAATTGTATGATGATTATTGACCTAATTAACAAGTTAGTTCAGGATAATAAAGTTTAACTTAAGTTCGTCTCCAAAGTAGGAACCTTTGGTGACCAAAATTTTATCCTACCTTTTTGGCTTTGTTTCTTCCCAAATTCCTACTATAGTTCATTCTCTTTATGTAATACTCGTTGTATGATGATTATGGACCTAATTAACAAGTTACTTCCCCATAATAAAGTTTAACGTAAGTTCGTCTCCAAAGGAGGAACCTTTGGTGACCAAAATTTTATCCTACCTTTTTGGCTTGGTTTCTTCCCAAATTCCTACTATAGTTCATTCTATTTATGTAATACTCATTGTATGATGATTATGGACCTAATTAACAAGTTACTTCCCCATAATAAAGTTTAAGTTAAGTTCGTCTCCAAAGGAGGAACCTTTGGTGACCAAAATTTTATCCTTCCTTTTTCGCTTGGTTGCTTGCCAAATTCCTACTATAGTTCATTCTATTTATGTAATACTCATTGTGTGATGATTATGGACCTAATTAACAAGTTACTTCCCCAAAATAAAGTTTAAGTTAAGTTCGTCTCCAAAGGAGGAACCTTTGGTGACCAAAAGTTTATCCTTTATTTTTCGCTTGGATTCTTGCCAAATTCCTACTATAGTTCATTCTATTTAAGTAATACTAATTGTGTGATGTTTATGGACCTAATTAACAAGTTACTTTCCGATAATAAAGTTTAACTTAAGTTCGTCTCCAAAGTAGGAACCTTTGGTGACCAAAAGTTTATCCTTCCTTTTTTGCTTGGATTCTTGCCAAATTCCTACTATAGTTCATTCTATTTATGTAATACTAATTGTATGATGATTATTGACCTAATTAACAAGTTAGTTCCCGATAATAAAGTTTAACTTAAGTTCGTCTCCAAAGGAGGAACCTTTGATGACCAAAATTTTATCCATCCTTTTTCGCTTGGTTTCTTGCCAAATTCCTACTATAGTTCATTCTATTTATGTAATACTAATTGTATGATGATTATTGACCTAATTAACAAGTTATTTCAGGATAATAAAGTTTAACTTAAGTTCGTCTCCAAAGTAGGAACCTTTGGTGACCAAAATTTTATCCTACCTTTTTGGCTTGGTTTCTTCCCAAATTCCTACTATAGTTCATTCTCTTTATGTAATACTCGTTGTATGATGATTATGGACCTAATTAACAAGTTACATCCCCATAATAAAGTTTAACGTAAGTTCGTCTCCAAAGGAGGAACCTTTGGTGACCAAAATTTTATCCTACCTTTTTGGCTTGGTTTCTTCCCAAATTCCTACTATAGTTCATTCTATTTATGTAATACTCATTGTATGATGATTATGGACCTAATTAACAAGTTACTTCCCCATAATAAAGTTTAAGTTAAGTTCGTCTCCAAAGGAGGAACCTTTGGTGACCAAAATTTTATCCTTCCTTTTTCGCTTGGTTGCTTGCCAAATTCCTACTATAGTTCATTCTATTTATGTAATACTCATTGTGTGATGATTATGGACCAAATTAACAAGTTACTTCCCCAAAATAAAGTTTAAGTTAAGTTCGTCTCCAAAGGAGGAACCTTTGGTGACCAAAAGTTTATCCTTTATTTTTCGATTGGATTCTTGCCAAATTCCTACTATAGTTCATTCTATTTAAGTAATACTAATTGTGTGAGGTTTATGGACCTAATTAACAAGTTACTTTCCGATAATAAAGTTTAACTTAAGTTCGTCTCCAAAGTAGGAACCTTTGGTGACCAAAAGTTTATCCTTCCTTTTTCGCTTGGATTCTTCCCAAATTCCTACTATAGTTCATTCTATTTACGTAATACTCATTGTATGATAATCATTGACCTAATTACCAAGTTACTTCCCCAAAATAAAGTTTAAGTTAAGTTCGTCTCCAAAGGAGGAACCTTTGGTGACCAAAATTTTATCCTTCCTTTTTCGCTTGGTTTCTTGCCAAATTCCTACTATAGTCATTCTATTTATGTAATACTCATTGTGTGATGATTATGGACCTAATTAACAAGTTACTTCCCCAAAATAAAGTTTAAGTTAAGTTCGTCTCCAAAGGAGGAACCTTTGGTGACCAAAAGTTTATCCTTTATTTTTCGCTTGGATTCTTGCCAAATTCCTACTATAGTTCATTCTATTTAAGTAATACTAATTGTGTGATGTTTATGGACCTAATTAACAAGTTACTTTCCGATAATAAAGTTTAACTTAAGTTCGTCTCCAAAGTAGGAACCTTTGGTGACCAAAAGTTTATCCTTCCTTTTTTGCTTGGATTCTTGCCAAATTCCTACTATAGTTCATTCTATTTATGTAATACTAATTGTATGATGATTATTGACCTAATTAACAAGTTAGTTCCCGATAATAAAGTTTAACTTAAGTTCGTCTCCAAAGGAGGAACCTTTGATGACCAAAATTTTATCCATCCTTTTTCGCTTGGTTTCTTGCCAAATTCCTACTATAGTTCATTCTATTTATGTAATACTAATTGTATGATGATTATTGACCTAATTAACAAGTTAGTTCAGGATAATAAAGTTTAACTTAAGTTCGTCTCCAAAGTAGGAACCTTTGGTGACCAAAATTTTATCCTACCTTTTTGGCTTGGTTTCTTCCCAAATTCCTACTATAGTTCATTCTCTTTATGTAATACTCGTTGTATGATGATTATGGACCTAATTAACAAGTTACATCCCCATAATAAAGTTTAACGTAAGTTCGTCTCCAAAGGAGGAACCTTTGGTGACCAAAATTTTATCCTACCTTTTTGGCTTGGTTTCTTCCCAAATTCCTACTATAGTTCATTCTATTTATGTAATACTCATTGTATGATGATTATGGACCTAATTAACAAGTTACTTCCCCATAATAAAGTTTAAGTTAAGTTCGTCTCCAAAGGAGGAACCTTTGGTGACCAAAATTTTATCCTTCCTTTTTCGCTTGGTTGCTTGCCAAATTCCTACTATAGTTCATTCTATTTATGTAATACTCATTGTGTGATGATTATGGACCAAATTAACAAGTTACTTCCCCAAAATAAAGTTTAAGTTAAGTTCGTCTCCAAAGGAGGAACCTTTGGTGACCAAAAGTTTATCCTTTATTTTTCGATTGGATTCTTGCCAAATTCCTACTATAGTTCATTCTATTTAAGTAATACTAATTGTGTGAGGTTTATGGACCTAATTAACAAGTTACTTTCCGATAATAAAGTTTAACTTAAGTTCGTCTCCAAAGTAGGAACCTTTGGTGACCAAAAGTTTATCCTTCCTTTTTCGCTTGGATTCTTCCCAAATTCCTACTATAGTTCATTCTATTTACGTAATACTCATTGTATGATAATCATTGACCTAATTACCAAGTTACTTCCCCAAAATAAAGTTTAAGTTAAGTTCGTCTCCAAAGGAGGAACCTTTGGTGACAAAAATTTTATCCTTCCTTTTTCGCTTGGTTTCTTGCCAAATTCCTACTATAGTCATTCTATTTATGTAATACTCATTGTGTGATGATTATGGACCTAATTAACAAGTTACTTCCCCATAATAAAGTTTAAGTTAAGTTCGTCTCCAAAGGAGGAACCTTTGGTGACCAAAAGTTTATCCTTCCTTTTTCGCTTGGATTCTTGCCAAATTCCTACTATAGTTCATTCTATTTATGTAATACTAATTGTATGATGATTATTGACCTAATTAACAAGTTACTTCCCGATAATAAAGTTTAACTTAAGTTCGTCTCCAAAGTAGGAACCTTTGGTGACCAAAATTTTATCCTACCTTTTTGGCTTGGTTTCTTCCCAAATTCCTACTATAGTTCATTCTATTTATGTAATACTAATTGTATGATGATTATGGACCGAATTAAAAGGTTACTTCCCCATAATAAAGTTTAACGTAAGTTCGTCTCCAAAGGAGGAACCTTTGGTGACCAAAATTTTATCCTACCTTTTTGGCTTGGTTTCTTACCAAATTCCTACTATAGTTCATTCTATTTATGTAATACTCATTGTATGATGATTATGGACCTAATTAACAAGTTACTTCCCCATAATAAAGTTTAAGTTAAGTTCGTCTCCAAAGGAGGAACCTTTGGTGACCAAAATTTTATCCTTCCTTTTTCGCTTGGATTCTTCCCAAATTCCTACTATAGTTCATTCTATTTAAGTAATACTAATTGTGTGATGTTTATGGACCTAATTAACAAGTTACTTTCCGATAATAAAGTTTAACTTAAGTTCGTCTCCAAAGTAGGAACCTTTGGTGACCAAAAGTTTATCCTTCCTTTTTTGCTTGGATTCTTGCCAAATTCCTACTATAGTTCATTCTATTTATGTAATACTAATTGTATGATGATTATTGACCTAATTAACAAGTTAGTTCCCGATAATAAAGTTTAACTTAAGTTCGTCTCCAAAGGAGGAACCTTTGATGACCAAAATTTTATCCATCCTTTTTGGCTTGGTTTCTTGCCAAATTCCTACTATAGTTCATTCTATTTATGTAATACTAATTGTATGATGATTATTGACCTAATTAACAAGTTAGTTCAGGATAATAAAGTTTAACTTAAGTTCGTCTCCAAAGTAGGAACCTTTGGTGACCAAAATTTTATCCTACCTTTTTGGCTTGGTTTCTTCCCAAATTCCTACTATAGTTCATTCTCTTTATGTAATACTCGTTGTATGATGATTATGGACCTAATTAACAAGTTACTTCCCCATAATAAAGTTTAACGTAAGTTCGTCTCCAAAGGAGGAACCTTTGGTGACCAAAATTTTATCCTACCTTTTTGGCTTGGTTTCTTCCCAAATTCCTACTATAGTTCATTCTATTTATGTAATACTCATTGTATGATGATTATGGACCTAATTAACAAGTTACTTCCCCATAATAAAGTTTAAGTTAAGTTCGTCTCCAAATGAGGAACCTTTGGTGACCAAAATTTTATCCTTCCTTTTTCGCTTGGTTGCTTGCCAAATTCCTACTATAGTTCATTCTATTTATGTAATACTCATTGTGTGATGATTATGGACCTAATTAACAAGTTACTTCCCCAAAATAAAGTTTAAGTTAAGTTCGTCTCCAAAGGAGGAACCTTTGGTGACCAAAAGTTTATCCTTTATTTTTCGCTTGGATTCTTGCCAAATTCCTACTATAGTTCATTCTATTTAAGTAATACTAATTGTGTGATGTTTATGGACCTAATTAACAAGTTACTTTCCGATAATAAAGTTTAACTTAAGTTCGTCTCCAAAGTAGGAACCTTTGGTGACCAAAAGTTTATCCTTCCTTTTTCGCTTGGATTCTTGCCAAATTCCTACTATAGTTCATTCTATTTATGTAATACTAATTGTATGATGATTATTGACCTAATTAACAAGTTACTTCCCGATAATAAAGTTTAACTTAAGTTCGTCTCCAAAGTAGGAACCTTTGGTGACCAAAATTTTATCCTACCTTTTTGGCTTGGTTTCTTCCCAAATTCCTACTATCGTTCATTCTATTTATGTAATACTCATTGTATGATGATTATGGACCTAATTAACAAGTTACTTCCCCATAATAAAGTTTAACGTAAGTTCGTCTCCAAAGGAGGAACCTTTGGTGACCAAAATTTTATCCTACCTTCTTGGCTTGGTTTCTTCCCAAATTCCTACTATAGTTCATTCTATTTATGTAATACTCATTGTATGATGATTATGGACCTAATTAACAAGTTACTTCCCCATAAAAAAGTTTAAGTTAAGTTCGTCTCCAAAGGAGGAACCTTTGGTGACCAAAATTTTATCCTTCCTTTTTCGCTTGGTTTCTTGTGAAATTCCTACTATAGTTCCTTCTATTTATGTAATACTCTTTGTGTGATGATTATGGACCTAATTAACAAGTTACTTCCCCATAATAAAGTTTAAGTTAAGTTCGTCTCCAAAGGAGGAACCTTTGGTGACCAAAAGTTTATCCTTTATTTTTCGCTTGGATTCTTGCCAAATTCCTACTATAGTTCATTCTATTTAAGTAATACTAATTCTGTGATGTTTATGGACCTAATTAACAAGTTACTTCCCCATAATAAAGTTTAACGTAAGTTCGTCTCCAAAGGAGGAACCTTTGGTGACCAAAAGTTTATCCTTCCTTTTTCGCTTGGATTCTTCCCAAATTCCTACTATAGTTCATTCTATTTAAGTAATACTAATTGTGTGATGTTTATGGACCTAATTAACAAGTTACTTTCCGATAATAAAGTTTAACTTAAGTTCGTCTCCAAAGGAGGAACCTTTGGTGACCAAAAGTTTATCCTTCCTTTTTCGCTTGGATTCTTCCCAAATTCCTACTATAGTTCATTCTATTTACGTAATACTCATTGTATGATGATTATTGACCTAATTAAAAAGTTACTTTCCCAAAATAAAGTTTAAGTTAAGTTCGTCTCCAAAGGAGGAACCTTTGGTGACCAAAATTTTATCCATCCTTTTTCGCTTGGTTTCTTGCCAAATTCCTACTATAGTTCATTCTATTTATGTAATACTAATTGTATGATGATTATTGACCTAATTAACAAGTTAGTTCCCGATAATAAAGTTTAACTTAAGTTCGTCTCCAAAGGAGGAACCTTTGATGACCAAAATTTTATCCATCCTTTTTCGCTTGGTTTCTTGCCAAATTCCTACTATAGTTCATTCTATTTATGTAATACTAATTGTATGATGATTATTGACCTAATTAACAAGTTAGTTCAGGATAATAAAGTTTAACTTAAGTTCGTCTCCAAAGTAGGAACCTTTGGTGACCAAAATTTTATCCTACCTTTTTGGCTTTGTTTCTTCCCAAATTCCTACTATAGTTCATTCTCTTTATGTAATACTCGTTGTATGATGATTATGGACCTAATTAACAAGTTACTTCCCCATAATAAAGTTTAACGTAAGTTCGTCTCCAAAGGAGGAACCTTTGGTGACCAAAATTTTATCCTACCTTTTTGGCTTTGTTTCTTCCCAAATTCCTACTATAGTTCATTCTATTTATGTAATACTCATTGTATGATGATTATGGACCTAATTAACAAGTTACTTCCCCATAATAAAGTTTAAGTTAAGTTCGTCTCCAAAGGAGGAACCTTTGGTGACCAAAATTTTATCCTTCCTTTTTCGCTTGGTTGCTTGCCAAATTCCTACTATAGTTCATTCTATTTATGTAATACTCATTGTGTGATGATTATGGACCTAATTAACAAGTTACTTCCCCAAAATAAAGTTTAAGTTAAGTTCGTCTCCAAAGGAGGAACCTTTGGTGACCAAAAGTTTATCCTTTATTTTTCGCTTGGATTCTTGCCAAATTCCTACTATAGTTCATTCTATTTATGTAATACTAATTGTATGATGATTATTGACCTAATTAACAAGTTAGTTCCCGATAATAAAGTTTAACTTAAGTTCGTCTCCAAAGGAGGAACCTTTGATGACCAAAATTTTATCCATCCTTTTTCGCTTGGTTTCTTGCCAAATTCCTACTATAGTTCATTCTATTTATGTAATACTAATTGTATGATGATTATTGACCTAATTAACAAGTTAGTTCAGGATAATAAAGTTTAACTTAAGTTCGTCTCCAAAGTAGGAACCTTTGGTGACCAAAATTTTATCCTACCTTTTTGGCTTGGTTTCTTCCCAAATTCCTACTATAGTTCATTCTCTTTATGTAATACTCGTTGTATGATGATTATGGACCTAATTAACAAGTTACATCCCCATAATAAAGTTTAACGTAAGTTCGTCTCCAAAGGAGGAACCTTTGGTGACCAAAATTTTATCCTACCTTTTTGGCTTGGTTTCTTCCCAAATTCCTACTATAGTTCATTCTATTTATGTAATACTCATTGTATGATGATTATGGACCTAATTAACAAGTTACTTCCCCATAATAAAGTTTAAGTTAAGTTCGTCTCCAAAGGAGGAACCTTTGGTGACCAAAATTTTATCCTTCCTTTTTCGCTTGGTTGCTTGCCAAATTCCTACTATAGTTCATTCTATTTATGTAATACTCATTGTGTGATGATTATGGACCTAATTAACAAGTTACTTCCCCAAAATAAAGTTTAAGTTAAGTTCGTCTCCAAAGGAGGAACCTTTGGTGACCAAAAGTTTATCCTTTATTTTTCGCTTAGATTCTTGCCAAATTCCTACTATAGTTCATTCTATTTATGTAATACTAATTGTATGATGATTATTGACCTAATTAACAAGTTAGTTCCCGATAATAAAGTTTAACTTAAGTTCGTCTCCAAAGGAGGAACCTTTGATGACCAAAATTTTATCCATCCTTTTTCGCTTGGTTTCTTGCCAAATTCCTACTATAGTTCATTCTATTTATGTAATACTAATTGTATGATGATTATTGACCTAATTAACAAGTTAGTTCAGGATAATAAAGTTTAACTTAAGTTCGTCTCCAAAGTAGGAACCTTTGGTGACCAAAATTTTATCCTACCTTTTTGGCTTGGTTTCTTCCCAAATTCCTACTATAGTTCATTCTCTTTATGTAATACTCGTTGTATGATGATTATGGACCTAATTAACAAGTTACATCCCCATAATAAAGTTTAACGTAAGTTCGTCTCCAAAGGAGGAACCTTTGGTGACCAAAATTTTATCCTACCTTTTTGGCTTGGTTTCTTCCCAAATTCCTACTATAGTTCATTCTATTTATGTAATACTCATTGTATGATGATTATGGACCTAATTAACAAGTTACTTCCCCATAATAAAGTTTAAGTTAAGTTCGTCTCCAAAGGAGGAACCTTTGGTGACCAAAATTTTATCCTTCCTTTTTCGCTTGGTTGCTTGCCAAATTCCTACTATAGTTCATTCTATTTATGTAATACTCATTGTGTGATGATTATGGACCAAATTAACAAGTTACTTCCCCAAAATAAAGTTTAAGTTAAGTTCGTCTCCAAAGGAGGAACCTTTGGTGACCAAAAGTTTATCCTTTATTTTTCGATTGGATTCTTGCCAAATTCCTACTATAGTTCATTCTATTTAAGTAATACTAATTGTGTGATGTTTATGGACCTAATTAACAAGTTACTTTCCGATAATAAAGTTTAACTTAAGTTCGTCTCCAAAGTAGGAACCTTTGGTGACCAAAAGTTTATCCTTCCTTTTTCGCTTGGATTCTTCCCAAATTCCTACTATAGTTCATTCTATTTA
Organism: Medicago sativa; assembly: GCF_051527215.1. Taxonomy (NCBI): domain Eukaryota; kingdom Viridiplantae; phylum Streptophyta; class Magnoliopsida; order Fabales; family Fabaceae; genus Medicago; species Medicago sativa. Next base: position 43,528,431 of record NC_140752.1, on the reverse strand, counting down.
CGTAATACTCATTGTATGATAATCATTGACCTAATTACCAAGTTACTTCCCCAAAATAAAGTTTAAGTTAAGTTCGTCTCCAAAGGAGGAACCTTTGGTGACCAAAATTTTATCCTTCCTTTTTCGCTTGGTTTCTTGCCAAATTCCTACTATAGTCATTCTATTTATGTAATACTCATTGTGTGATGATTATGGACCTAATTAACAAGTTACTTCCCCATAATAAAGTTTAAGTTAAGTTCGTCTCCAAAGGAGGAACCTTTGGTGACCAAAAGTTTATCCTTCCTTTTTCGCTTGGATTCTTGCCAAATTCCTACTATAGTTCATTCTATTTATGTAATACTAATTGTATGATGATTATTGACCTAATTAACAAGTTACTTCCCGATAATAAAGTTTAACTTAAGTTCGTCTCCAAAGTAGGAACCTTTGGTGACCAAAATTTTATCCTACCTTTTTGGCTTGGTTTCTTCCCAAATTCCTACTATAGTTCATTCTATTTATGTAATACTAATTGTATGATGATTATGGACCGAATTAAAAGGTTACTTCCCCATAATAAAGTTTAACGTAAGTTCGTCTCCAAAGGAGGAACCTTTGGTGACCAAAATTTTATCCTACCTTTTTGGCTTGGTTTCTTACCAAATTCCTACTATAGTTCATTCTATTTATGTAATACTCATTGTATGATGATTATGGACCTAATTAACAAGTTACTTCCCCATAATAAAGTTTAAGTTAAGTTCGTCTCCAAAGGAGGAACCTTTGGTGACCAAAATTTTATCCTTCCTTTTTCGCTTGGATTCTTCCCAAATTCCTACTATAGTTCATTCTATTTAAGTAATACTAATTGTGTGATGTTTATGGACCTAATTAACAAGTTACTTTCCGATAATAAAGTTTAACTTAAGTTCGTCTCCAAAGGAGGAACCTTTGGTGACCAAAAGTTTATCCTTCCTTTTTCGCTTGGATTCTTCCCAAATTCCTACTATAGTTCATTCTATTTACGTAATACTCATTGTATGATGATTATTGACCTAATTAACAAGTTACTTTCCCAAAATAAAGTTTAAGTTAAGTTCGTCTCCAAAGGAGGAACCTTTGGTGACCAAAATTTTATCCATCCTTTTTCGCTTGGTTTCTTGCCAAATTCCTACTATAGTTCATTCTATTTATGTAATACTAATTGTATGATGATTATTGACCTAATTAACAAGTTAGTTCCCAATAATAAAGTTTAACTTAAGTTCGTCTCCAAAGGAGGAACCTTTGATGACCAAAATTTTATCCATCCTTTTTCGCTTGGTTTCTTGCCAAATTCCTACTATAGTTCATTCTATTTATGTAATACTAATTGTATGATGATTATTGACCTAATTAACAAGTTAGTTCAGGATAATAAAGTTTAACTTAAGTTCGTCTCCAAAGTAGGAACCTTTGGTGACCAAAATTTTATCCTACCTTTTTGGCTTGGTTTCTTCCCAAATTCCTACTATAGTTCATTCTCTTTATGTAATACTCGTTGTATGATGATTATGGACCTAATTAACAAGTTACTTCCCCATAATAAAGTTTAACGTAAGTTCGTCTCCAAAGGAGGAACCTTTGGTGACCAAAATTTTATCCTACCTTTTTGGCTTGGTTTCTTCCCAAATTCCTACTATAGTTCATTCTATTTATGTAATACTCATTGTATGATGATTATGGACCTAATTAACAAGTTACTTCCCCATAATAAAGTTTAAGTTAAGTTCGTCTCCAAAGGAGGAACCTTTGGTGACCAAAATTTTATCCTTCCTTTTTCGCTTGGTTGCTTGCCAAATTCCTACTATAGTTCATTCTATTTATGTAATACTCATTGTGTGATGATTATGGACCTAATTAACAAGTTACTTCCCCAAAATAAAGTTTAAATTAAGTTCGTCTCCAAAGGAGGAACCTTTGGTGACCAAAAGTTTATCCTTTATTTTTCGCTTGGATTCTTGCCAAATTCCTACTATAGTTCATTCTATTTAAGTAATACTAATTGTGTGATGTTTATGGACCTAATTAACAAGTTACTTTCCGATAATAAAGTTTAACTTAAGTTCGTCTCCAAAGTAGGAACCTTTGGTGACCAAAAGTTTATCCTTCCTTTTTCGCTTGGATTCTTCCCAAATTCCTACTATAGTTCATTCTATTTACGTAATACTCATTGTATGATAATCATTGACCTAATTACCAAGTTACTTCCCCAAAATAAAGTTTAAGTTAAGTTCGTCTCCAAAGGAGGAACCTTTGGTGACCAAAATTTTATCCTTCCTTTTTCGCTTGGTTTCTTGCCAAATTCCTACTATAGTCATTCTATTTATGTAATACTCATTGTGTGATGATTATGGACCTAATTAACAAGTTACTTCCCCATAATAAAGTTTAAGTTAAGTTCGTCTCCAAAGGAGGAACCTTTGGTGACCAAAAGTTTATCCTTCCTTTTTCGCTTGGATTCTTGCCAAATTCCTACTATAGTTCATTCTATTTATGTAATACTAATTGTATGATGATTATTGACCTAATTAATAAGTACTTCCCGATAATAAAGTTTAACTTAAGTTCGTCTCCAAAGTAGGAACCTTTGATGACCAAAATTTTATCCTACCTTTTTGGCTTGGTTTCTTACCAAATTCGTACTATAGTTCATTCTATTTATGTAATACTCATTGTATGATGATTATGGACCTAATTAACAAGTTACTTCCCCATAAAAAAGTTTAAGTTAAGTTCGTCTCCAAAGGAGGAACCTTTGGTGACCAAAATTTTATCCTTCCTTTTTCGCTTGGATTCTTCCCAAATTCCTACTATAGTTCATTCTATTTAAGTAATACTAATTGTGTGATGTTTATGGACCTAATTAACAAGTTACTTTCCGATAATAAAGTTTAACTTAAGTTCGTCTCCAAAGGAGGAACCTTTGGTGACCAAAAGTTTATCCTTCCTTTTTCGCTTGGATTCTTCCCAAATTCATACTATAGTTCATTCTATTTACGTAATACTCATTGTATGATGATTATTGACCTAATTAACAAGTTACTTTCCCAAAATAAAGTTTAAGTTAAGTTCGTCTCCAAAGGAGGAACCTTTGGTGACCAAAATTTTATCCATCCTTTTTCGCTTGGTTTCTTGCCAAATTCCTACTATAGTTCATTCTATTTATGTAATACTAATTGTATGATGATTATTGACCTAATTAACAAGTTAGTTCAGGATAATAAAGTTTAACTTAAGTTCGTCTCCAAAGTAGGAACCTTTGGTGACCAAAATTTTATCCTACCTTTTTGGCTTGGTTTCTTCCCAAATTCCTACTATAGTTCATTCTCTTTATGTAATACTCGTTGTATGATGATTATGGACCTAATTAACAAGTTACTTCCCCATAATAAAGTTTAACGTAAGTTCGTCTCCAATGGAGGAACCTTTGGTGACCAAAATTTTATCCTACCTTTTTGGCTTGGTTTCTTCCCAAATTCCTACTATAGTTCATTCTATTTATGTAATACTCATTGTATGATGATTATGGACCTAATTAACAAGTTACTTCCCCATAATAAAGTTTAAGTTAAGTTCGTCTCCAAAGGAGGAACCTTTGGTGACCAAAATTTTATCCTTCCTTTTTCGCTTGGTTTCTTGCCAAATTCCTACTATAGTCATTCTATTTATGTAATACTCATTGTGTGATGATTATGGACCTAATTAACAAGTTACTTCCCCATAATAAAGTTTAAGTTAAGTTCGTCTCCAAAGGAGGAACCTTTGGTGACCAAAAGTTTATCCTTCCTTTTTCGCTTGGATTCTTGCCAAATTCCTACTATAGTTCATTCTATTTATGTAATACTAATTGTATGATGATTATTGACCTAATTAACAAGTTACTTCCCGATAATAAAGTTTAACTTAAGTTCGTCTCCAAAGTAGGAACCTTTGGTGACCAAAATTTTATCCTACCTTTTTGGCTTGGTTTCTTTCCAAATTCCTACTATAGTTCATTCTATTTATGTAATACTAATTGTATGATGATTATGGACCGAATTAAAAGGTTACTTCCCCATAATAAAGTTTAACGTAAGTTCGTCTCCAAAGGAGGAACCTTTGGTGACCAAAATTTTATCCAACCTTTTTGGCTTGGTTTCTTACCAAATTCCTACTATAGTTCATTCTATTTATGTAATACTCATTGTATGATGATTATGGACCTAATTAACAAGTTACTTCCCCATAAAAAAGTTTAAGTTAAGTTCGTCTCCAAAGGAGGAACCTTTGGTGACCAAAATTTTATCCTTCCTTTTTCGCTTGGATTCTTCCCAAATTCCTACTATAGTTCATTCTATTTAAGTAATACTAATTGTGTGATGTTTATGGACCTAATTAACAAGTTACTTTCCGATAATAAAGTTTAACTTAAGTTCGTCTCCAAAGGAGGAACCTTTGGTGACCAAAAGTTTATCCTTCCTTTTTCGCTTGGATTCTTCCCAAATTCCTACTATAGTTCATTCTATTTACGTAATACTCATTGTATGATGATTATTGACCTAATTAACAAGTTACTTTCCCAAAATAAAGTTTAAGTTAAGTTCGTCTCCAAAGGAGGAACCTTTGGTGACCAAAATTTTATCCATCCTTTTTCGCTTGGTTTCTTGCCAAATTCCTACTATAGTTCATTCTATTTATGTAATACTAATTGTATGATGATTATTGACCTAATTAACAAGTTAGTTCCCGATAATAAAGTTTAACTTAAGTTCGTCTCCAAAGGAGGAACCTTTGATGACCAAAATTTTAGCCATCCTTTTTCGCTTGGTTTCTTGCCAAATTCCTACTATAGTTCATTCTATTTATGTAATACTAATTGTATGATGATTATTGACCTAATTAACAAGTTAGTTCAGGATAATAAAGTTTAACTTAAGTTCGTCTCCAAAGTAGGAACCTTTGGTGACCAAAATTTTATCCTACCTTTTTGGCTTGGTTTCTTCCCAAATTCCTACTATAGTTCATTCTCTTTATGTAATACTCGTTGTATGATGATTATGGACCTAATTAACAAGTTACTTCCCCATAATAAAGTTTAACGTAAGTTCGTCTCCAAAGGAGGAACCTTTGGTGACCAAAATTTTATCCTACCTTTTTGGCTTGGTTTCTTCCCAAATTCCTACTATAGTTCATTCTATTTATGTAATACTCATTGTATGATGATTATGGACCTAATTAACAAGTTACTTCCCCATAATAAAGTTTAAGTTAAGTTCGTCTCCAAAGGAGAAACCTTTGGTGACCAAAATTTTATCCTTCCTTTTTCGCTTGGTTTCTTGCCAAATTCCTACTATAGTCATTCTATTTATGTAATACTCATTGTGTGATGATTATGGACCTAATTAACAAGTTACTTCCCCATAATAAAGTTTAAGTTAAGTTCGTCTCCAAAGGAGGAACCTTTGTTGACCAAAAGTTTATCCTTCCTTTTTCGCTTGGATTCTTGCCAAATTCCTACTATAGTTCATTCTATTTATGTAATACTAATTGTATGATGATTATTGACCTAATTAACAAGTTACTTCCCGATAATAAAGTTTAACTTAAGTTCGTCTCCAAAGTAGGAACCTTTGGTGACCAAAATTTTATCCTACCTTTTTGGCTTGGTTTCTTCCCAAATTCCTACTATAGTTCATTCTCTTTATGTAATACTCGTTGTATGATGATTATGGACCTAATTAACAAGTTACTTCCCCATAATAAAGTTTAACGTAAGTTCGTCTCCAAAGGAGGAACCTTTGGTGACCAAAATTTTATCCATCCTTTTTCGCTTGGTTTCTTGCCAAATTCCTACTATAGTTCATTCTATTTATGTAATACTAATTGTATGATGATTATTGACCTAATTAACAAGTTAGTTCCCGATAATAAAGTTTAACTTAAGTTCGTCTCCAAAGGAGGAACCTTTGATGACCAAAATTTTATCCATCCTTTTTGGCTTGGTTTCTTGCCAAATTCCTACTATAGTTCATTCTATTTATGTAATACTAATTGTATGATGATTATTGACCTAATTAACAAGTTAGTTCAGGATAATAAAGTTTAACTTAAGTTCGTCTCCAAAGTAGGAACCTTTGGTGACCAAAATTTTATCCTACCTTTTTGGCTTGGTTTCTTCCCAAATTCCTACTATAGTTCATTCTCTTTATGTAATACTCGTTGTATGATGATTATGGACCTAATTAACAAGTTACTTCCCCATAATAAAGTTTAACGTAAGTTCGTCTCCAAAGGAGGAACCTTTGGTGACCAAAATTTTATCCTACCTTTTTGGCTTGGTTTCTTCCCAAATTCCTACTATAGTTCATTCTATTTATGTAATACTCATTGTATGATGATTATGGACCTAATTAACAAGTTACTTCCCCATAATAAAGTTTAAGTTAAGTTCGTCTCCAAAGGAGGAACCTTTGGTGACCAAAATTTTATCCTTCCTTTTTCGCTTGGTTTCTTGCCAAATTCCTACTATAGTCATTCTATTTATGTAATACTCATTGTGTGATGATTATGGACCTAATTAACAAGTTACTTCCCCATAATAAAGTTTAAGTTAAGTTCGTCTCCAAAGGAGGAACCTTTGGTGACCAAAAGTTTATCCTTCCTTTTTCGCTTGGATTCTTGCCAAATTCCTACTATAGTTCATTCTATTTATGTAATACTAATTGTATGATGATTATTGACCTAATTAACAAGTTACTTCCCGATAATAAAGTTTAACTTAAGTTCGTCTCCAAAGTAGGAACCTTTGGTGACCAAAATTTTATCCTACCTTTTTGGCTTGGTTTCTTTCCAAATTCCTACTATAGTTCATTCTATTTATGTAATACTAATTGTATGATGATTATGGACCGAATTAAAAGGTTACTTCCCCATAATAAAGTTTAACGTAAGTTCGTCTCCAAAGGAGGAACCTTTGGTGACCAAAATTTTATCCTACCTTTTTGGCTTGGTTTCTTACCAAATTCCTACTATAGTTCATTCTATTTATGTAATACTCATTGTATGATGATTATGGACCTAATTAACAAGTTACTTCCCCATAAAAAAGTTTAAGTTAAGTTCGTCTCCAAAGGAGGAACCTTTGGTGACCAAAATTTTATCCTTCCTTTTTCGCTTGGATTCTTCCCAAATTCCTACTATAGTTCATTCTATTTAAGTAATACTAATTGTGTGATGTTTATGGACCTAATTAACAAGTTACTTTCCGATAATAAAGTTTAACTTAAGTTCGTCTCCAAAGGAGGAACCTTTGGTGACCAAAAGTTTATCCTTCCTTTTTCGCTTGGATTCTTCCCAAATTCCTACTATAGTTCATTCTATTTACGTAATACTCATTGTATGATGATTATTGACCTAATTAACAAGTTACTTTCCCAAAATAAAGTTTAAGTTAAGTTCGTCTCCAAAGGAGGAACCTTTGGTGACCAAAATTTTATCCATCCTTTTTCGCTTGGTTTCTTGCCAAATTCCTACTATAGTTCATTCTATTTATGTAATACTAATTGTATGATGATTATTGACCTAATTAACAAGTTAGTTCCCGATAATAAAGTTTAACTTAAGTTCGTCTCCAAAGGAGGAACCTTTGATGACCAAAATTTTAGCCATCCTTTTTCGCTTGGTTTCTTGCCAAATTCCTACTATAGTTCATTCTATTTATGTAATACTAATTGTATGATGATTATTGACCTAATTAACAAGTTAGTTCAGGATAATAAAGTTTAACTTAAGTTCGTCTCCAAAGTAGGAACCTTTGGTGACCAAAATTTTATCCTACCTTTTTGGCTTGGTTTCTTCCCAAATTCCTACTATAGTTCATTCTCTTTATGTAATACTCGTTGTATGATGATTATGGACCTAATTAACAAGTTACTTCCCCATAATAAAGTTTAACGTAAGTTCGTCTCCAAAGGAGGAACCTTTGGTGACCAAAATTTTATCCTACCTTTTTGGCTTGGTTTCTTCCCAAATTCCTACTATAGTTCATTCTATTTATGTAATACTCATTGTATGATGATTATGGACCTAATTAACAAGTTACTTCCCCATAATAAAGTTTAAGTTAAGTTCGTCTCCAAAGGAGAAACCTTTGGTGACCAAAATTTTATCCTTCCTTTTTCGCTTGGTTTCTTGCCAAATTCCTACTATAGTCATTCTATTTATGTAATACTCATTGTGTGATGATTATGGACCTAATTAACAAGTTACTTCCCCATAATAAAGTTTAAGTTAAGTTCGTCTCCAAAGGAGGAACCTTTGTTGACCAAAAGTTTATCCTTCCTTTTTCGCTTGGATTCTTGCCAAATTCCTACTATAGTTCATTCTATTTATGTAATACTAATTGTATGATGATTATTGACCTAATTAACAAGTTACTTCCCGATAATAAAGTTTAACTTAAGTTCGTCTCCAAAGTAGGAACCTTTGGTGACCAAAATTTTATCCTACCTTTTTGGCTTGGTTTCTTCCCAAATTCCTACTATAGTTCATTCTCTTTATGTAATACTCGTTGTATGATGATTATGGACCTAATTAACAAGTTACTTCCCCATAATAAAGTTTAACGTAAGTTCGTCTCCAAAGGAGGAACCTTTGGTGACCAAAATTTTATCCATCCTTTTTCGCTTGGTTTCTTGCCAAATTCCTACTATAGTTCATTCTATTTATGTAATACTAATTGTATGATGATTATTGACCTAATTAACAAGTTAGTTCCCGATAATAAAGTTTAACTTAAGTTCGTCTCCAAAGGAGGAACCTTTGATGACCAAAATTTTATCCATCCTTTTTGGCTTGGTTTCTTGCCAAATTCCTACTATAGTTCATTCTATTTATGTAATACTAATTGTATGATGATTATTGACCTAATTAACAAGTTAGTTCAGGATAATAAAGTTTAACTTAAGTTCGTCTCCAAAGTAGGAACCTTTGGTGACCAAAATTTTATCCTACCTTTTTGGCTTGGTTTCTTCCCAAATTCCTACTATAGTTCATTCTCTTTATGTAATACTCGTTGTATGATGATTATGGACCTAATTAACAAGTTACTTCCCCATAATAAAGTTTAACGTAAGTTCGTCTCCAAAGGAGGAACCTTTGGTGACCAAAATTTTATCCTACCTTTTTGGCTTGGTTTCTTCCCAAATTCCTACTATAGTTCATTCTATTTATGTAATACTCATTGTATGATGATTATGGACCTAATTAACAAGTTACTTCCCCATAATAAAGTTTAAGTTAAGTTCGTCTCCAAAGGAGGAACCTTTGGTGACCAAAATTTTATCCTTCCTTTTTCGCTTGGTTTCTTGCCAAATTCCTACTATAGTCATTCTATTTATGTAATACTCATTGTGTGATGATTATGGACCTAATTAACAAGTTACTTCCCCATAATAAAGTTTAAGTTAAGTTCGTCTCCAAAGGAGGAACCTTTGGTGACCAAAAGTTTATCCTTCCTTTTTCGCTTGGATTCTTGCCAAATTCCTACTATAGTTCATTCTATTTATGTAATACTAATTGTATGATGATTATTGACCTAATTAACAAGTTACTTCCCGATAATAAAGTTTAACTTAAGTTCGTCTCCAAAGTAGGAACCTTTGGTGACCAAAATTTTATCCTACCTTTTTGGCTTGGTTTCTTTCCAAATTCCTACTATAGTTCATTCTATTTATGTAATACTAATTGTATGATGATTATGGACCGAATTAAAAGGTTACTTCCCCATAATAAAGTTTAACGTAAGTTCGTCTCCAAAGGAGGAACCTTTGGTGACCAAAATTTTATCCTACCTTTTTGGCTTGGTTTCTTACCAAATTCCTACTATAGTTCATTCTATTTATGTAATACTCATTGTATGATGATTATGGACCTAATTAACAAGTTACTTCCCCATAAAAAAGTTTAAGTTAAGTTCGTCTCCAAAGGAGGAACCTTTGGTGACCAAAATTTTATCCTTCCTTTTTCGCTTGGATTCTTCCCAAATTCCTACTATAGTTCATTCTATTTAAGTAATACTAATTGTGTGATGTTTATGGACCTAATTAACAAGTTACTTTCCGATAATAAAGTTTAACTTAAGTTCGTCTCCAAAGGAGGAACCTTTGGTGACCAAAAGTTTATCCTTCCTTTTTCGCTTGGATTCTTCCCAAATTCCTACTATAGTTCATTCTATTTACGTAATACTCATTGTATGATGATTATTGACCTAATTAACAAGTTACTTTCCCAAAATAAAGTTTAAGTTAAGTTCGTCTCCAAAGGAGGAACCTTTGGTGACCAAAATTTTATCCATCCTTTTTCGCTTGGTTTCTTGCCAAATTCCTACTATAGTTCATTCTATTTATGTAATACTAATTGTATGATGATTATTGACCTAATTAACAAGTTAGTTCCCGATAATAAAGTTTAACTTAAGTTCGTCTCCAAAGGAGGAACCTTTGATGACCAAAATTTTAGCCATCCTTTTTCGCTTGGTTTCTTGCCAAATTCCTACTATAGTTCATTCTATTTATGTAATACTAATTGTATGATGATTATTGACCTAATTAACAAGTTAGTTCAGGATAATAAAGTTTAACTTAAGTTCGTCTCCAAAGTAGGAACCTTTGGTGACCAAAATTTTATCCTACCTTTTTGGCTTGGTTTCTTCCCAAATTCCTACTATAGTTCATTCTCTTTATGTAATACTCGTTGTATGATGATTATGGACCTAATTAACAAGTTACTTCCCCATAATAAAGTTTAACGTAAGTTCGTCTCCAAAGGAGGAACCTTTGGTGACCAAAATTTTATCCTACCTTTTTGGCTTGGTTTCTTCCCAAATTCCTACTATAGTTCATTCTATTTATGTAATACTCATTGTATGATGATTATGGACCTAATTAACAAGTTACTTCCCCATAATAAAGTTTAAGTTAAGTTCGTCTCCAAAGGAGAAACCTTTGGTGACCAAAATTTTATCCTTCCTTTTTCGCTTGGTTTCTTGCCAAATTCCTACTATAGTCATTCTATTTATGTAATACTCATTGTGTGATGATTATGGACCTAATTAACAAGTTACTTCCCCATAATAAAGTTTAAGTTAAGTTCGTCTCCAAAGGAGGAACCTTTGTTGACCAAAAGTTTATCCTTCCTTTTTCGCTTGGATTCTTGCCAAATTCCTACTATAGTTCATTCTATTTATGTAATACTAATTGTATGATGATTATTGACCTAATTAACAAGTTACTTCCCGATAATAAAGTTTAACTTAAGTTCGTCTCCAAAGTAGGAACCTTTGGTGACCAAAATTTTATCCTACCTTTTTGGCTTGGTTTCTTCCCAAATTCCTACTATAGTTCATTCTCTTTATGTAATACTCGTTGTATGATGATTATGGACCTAATTAACAAGTTACTTCCCCATAATAAAGTTTAACGTAAGTTCGTCTCCAAAGGAGGAACCTTTGGTGACCAAAATTTTATCCATCCTTTTTCGCTTGGTTTCTTGCCAAATTCCTACTATAGTTCATTCTATTTATGTAATACTAATTGTATGATGATTATTGACCTAATTAACAAGTTAGTTCCCGATAATAAAGTTTAACTTAAGTTCGTCTCCAAAGGAGGAACCTTTGATGACCAAAATTTTATCCATCCTTTTTGGCTTGGTTTCTTGCCAAATTCCTACTATAGTTCATTCTATTTATGTAATACTAATTGTATGATGATTATTGACCTAATTAACAAGTTAGTTCAGGATAATAAAGTTTAACTTAAGTTCGTCTCCAAAGTAGGAACCTTTGGTGACCAAAATTTTATCCTACCTTTTTGGCTTGGTTTCTTCCCAAATTCCTACTATAGTTCATTCTCTTTATGTAATACTCGTTGTATGATGATTATGGACCTAATTAACAAGTTACTTCCCCATAATAAAGTTTAACGTAAGTTCGTCTCCAAAGGAGGAACCTTTGGTGACCAAAATTTTATCCTACCTTTTTGGCTTGGTTTCTTCCCAAATTCCTACTATAGTTCATTCTATTTATGTAATACTCATTGTATGATGATTATGGACCTAATTAACAAGTTACTTCCCCATAATAAAGTTTAAGTTAAGTTCGTCTCCAAAGGAGGAACCTTTGGTGACCAAAATTTTATCCTTCCTTTTTCGCTTGGTTTCTTGCCAAATTCCTACTATAGTCATTCTATTTATGTAATACTCATTGTGTGATGATTATGGACCTAATTAACAAGTTACTTCCCCATAATAAAGTTTAAGTTAAGTTCGTCTCCAAAGGAGGAACCTTTGGTGACCAAAAGTTTATCCTTCCTTTTTCGCTTGGATTCTTGCCAAATTCCTACTATAGTTCATTCTATTTATGTAATACTAATTGTATGATGATTATTGACCTAATTAACAAGTTACTTCCCGATAATAAAGTTTAACTTAAGTTCGTCTCCAAAGTAGGAACCTTTGGTGACCAAAATTTTATCCTACCTTTTTGGCTTGGTTTCTTTCCAAATTCCTACTATAGTTCATTCTATTTATGTAATACTAATTGTATGATGATTATGGACCGAATTAAAAGGTTACTTCCCCATAATAAAGTTTAACGTAAGTTCGTCTCCAAAGGAGGAACCTTTGGTGACCAAAATTTTATCCTACCTTTTTGGCTTGGTTTCTTACCAAATTCCTACTATAGTTCATTCTATTTATGTAATACTCATTGTATGATGATTATGGACCTAATTAACAAGTTACTTCCCCATAAAAAAGTTTAAGTTAAGTTCGTCTCCAAAGGAGGAACCTTTGGTGACCAAAATTTTATCCTTCCTTTTTCGCTTGGATTCTTCCCAAATTCCTACTATAGTTCATTCTATTTAAGTAATACTAATTGTGTGATGTTTATGGACCTAATTAACAAGTTACTTTCCGATAATAAAGTTTAACTTAAGTTCGTCTCCAAAGGAGGAACCTTTGGTGACCAAAAGTTTATCCTTCCTTTTTCGCTTGGATTCTTCCCAAATTCCTACTATAGTTCATTCTATTTACGTAATACTCATTGTATGATGATTATTGACCTAATTAACAAGTTACTTTCCCAAAATAAAGTTTAAGTTAAGTTCGTCTCCAAAGGAGGAACCTTTGGTGACCAAAATTTTATCCATCCTTTTTCGCTTGGTTTCTTGCCAAATTCCTACTATAGTTCATTCTATTTATGTAATACTAATTGTATGATGATTATTGACCTAATTAACAAGTTAGTTCCCGATAATAAAGTTTAACTTAAGTTCGTCTCCAAAGGAGGAACCTTTGATGACCAAAATTTTAGCCATCCTTTTTCGCTTGGTTTCTTGCCAAATTCCTACTATAGTTCATTCTATTTATGTAATACTAATTGTATGATGATTATTGACCTAATTAACAAGTTAGTTCAGGATAATAAAGTTTAACTTAAGTTCGTCTCCAAAGTAGGAACCTTTGGTGACCAAAATTTTATCCTACCTTTTTGGCTTGGTTTCTTCCCAAATTCCTACTATAGTTCATTCTCTTTATGTAATACTCGTTGTATGATGATTATGGACCTAATTAACAAGTTACTTCCCCATAATAAAGTTTAACGTAAGTTCGTCTCCAAAGGAGGAACCTTTGGTGACCAAAATTTTATCCTACCTTTTTGGCTTGGTTTCTTCCCAAATTCCTACTATAGTTCATTCTATTTATGTAATACTCATTGTATGATGATTATGGACCTAATTAACAAGTTACTTCCCCATAATAAAGTTTAAGTTAAGTTCGTCTCCAAAGGAGGAACCTTTGGTGACCAAAATTTTATCCTTCCTTTTTCGCTTGGTTTCTTGCCAAATTCCTACTATAGTCATTCTATTTATGTAATACTCATTGTGTGATGATTATGGACCTAATTAACAAGTTACTTCCCCATAATAAAGTTTAAGTTAAGTTCGTCTCCAAAGGAGGAACCTTTGTTGACCAAAAGTTTATCCTTCCTTTTTCGCTTGGATTCTTGCCAAATTCCTACTATAGTTCATTCTATTTATGTAATACTAATTGTATGATGATTATTGACCTAATTAACAAGTTACTTCCCGATAATAAAGTTTAACTTAAGTTCGTCTCCAAAGTAGGAACCTTTGGTGACCAAAATTTTATCCTACCTTTTTGGCTTGGTTTCTTCCCAAATTCCTACTATAGTTCATTCTATTTATGTAATACTAATTGTATGATGATTATGGACCGAATTAAAAGGTTACTTCCCCATAATAAAGTTTAACGTAAGTTCGTCTCCAAAGGAGGAACCTTTGGTGACCAAAATTTTATCCTACCTTTTTGGCTTGGTTTCTTACCAAATTCCTACTATAGTTCATTCTATTTATGTAATACTCATTGTATGATGATTATGGACCTAATTAACAAGTTACTTCCCCATAAAAAAGTTTAAGTTAAGTTCGTCTCCAAAGGAGGAACCTTTGGTGACCAAAATTTTATCCTTCCTTTTTCGCTTGGATTCTTCCCAAATTCCTACTATAGTTCATTCTATTTAAGTAATACTAATTGTGTGATGTTTATGGACCTAATTAACAAGTTACTTTCCGATAATAAAGTTTAACTTAAGTTCGTCTCCAAAGGAGGAACCTTTGGTGACCAAAAGTTTATCCTTCCTTTTTCGCTTGGATTCTTCCCAAATTCCTACTATAGTTCATTCTATTTACGTAATACTCATTGTATGATGATTATGGACCTAATTAACAAGTTACTTCCCCATAAAAAAGTTTAAGTTAAGTTCGTCTCCAAAGGAGGAACCTTTGGTGACCAAAATTTTATCCTTCCTTTTTCGCTTGGTTTCTTGCCAAATTCCTACTATAGTCATTCTATTTATGTAATACTCATTGTGTGATGATTATGGACCTAATTAACAAGTTACTTCCCCATAATAAAGTTTAAGTTAAGTTCGTCTCCAAAGGAGGAACCTTTGTTGACCAAAAGTTTATCCTTCCTTTTTCGCTTGGATTCTTGCCAAATTCCTACTATAGTTCATTCTATTTATGTAATACTAATTGTATGATGATTATTGACCTAATTAACAAGTTACTTCCCGATAATAAAGTTTAACTTAAGTTCGTCTCCAAAGTAGGAACCTTTGGTGACCAAAATTTTATCCTACCTTTTTGGCTTGGTTTCTTCCCAAATTCCTACTATAGTTCATTCTCTTTATGTAATACTCGTTGTATGATGATTATGGACCTAATTAACAAGTTACTTCCCCATAATAAAGTTTAACGTAAGTTCGTCTCCAAAGGAGGAACCTTTGGTGACCAAAATTTTATCCTACCTTTTTGGCTTGGTTTCTTCCCAAATTCCTACTATAGTTCATTCTATTTATGTAATACTCATTGTATGATGATTATGGACCTAATTAACAAGTTACTTCCCCATAATAAAGTTTAAGTTAAGTTCGTCTCCAAAGGAGGAACCTTTGGTGACCAAAATTTTATCCTTCCTTTTTCGCTTGGTTTCTTGCCAAATTCCTACTATAGTCATTCTATTTATGTAATACTCATTGTGTGATGATTATGGACCTAATTAACAAGTTACTTCCCCATAATAAAGTTTAAGTTAAGTTCGTCTCCAAAGGAGGAACCTTTGTTGACCAAAAGTTTATCCTTCCTTTTTCGCTTGGATTCTTGCCAAATTCCTACTATAGTTCATTCTATTTATGTAATACTAATTGTATGATGATTATTGACCTAATTAACAAGTTACTTCCCGATAATAAAGTTTAACTTAAGTTCGTCTCCAAAGTAGGAACCTTTGGTGACCAAAATTTTATCCTACCTTTTTGGCTTGGTTTCTTCCCAAATTCCTACTATAGTTCATTCTATTTATGTAATACTAATTGTATGATGATTATGGACCGAATTAAAAGGTTACTTCCCCATAATAAAGTTTAACGTAAGTTCGTCTCCAAAGGAGGAACCTTTGGTGACCAAAATTTTATCCTACCTTTTTGGCTTGGTTTCTTACCAAATTCCTACTATAGTTCATTCTATTTATGTAATACTCATTGTATGATGATTATGGACCTAATTAACAAGTTACTTCCCCATAAAAAAGTTTAAGTTAAGTTCGTCTCCAAAGGAGGAACCTTTGGTGACCAAAATTTTATCCTTCCTTTTTCGCTTGGATTCTTCCCAAATTCCTACTATAGTTCATTCTATTTAAGTAATACTAATTGTGTGATGTTTATGGACCTAATTAACAAGTTACTTTCCGATAATAAAGTTTAACTTAAGTTCGTCTCCAAAGGAGGAACCTTTGGTGACCAAAAGTTTATCCTTCCTTTTTCGCTTGGATTCTTCCCAAATTCCTACTATAGTTCATTCTATTTACGTAATACTCATTGTATGATGATTATTGACCTAATTAACAAGTTACTTTCCCAAAATAAAGTTTAAGTTAAGTTCGTCTCCAAAGGAGGAACCTTTGGTGACCAAAATTTTATCCATCCTTTTTCGCTTGGTTTCTTGCCAAATTCCTACTATAGTTCATTCTATTTATGTAATACTAATTGTATGATGATTATTGACCTAATTAACAAGTTAGTTCCCGATAATAAAGTTTAACTTAAGTTCGTCTCCAAAGGAGGAACCTTTGATGACCAAAATTTTAGCCATCCTTTTTCGCTTGGTTTCTTGCCAAATTCCTACTATAGTTCATTCTATTTATGTAATACTAATTGTATGATGATTATTGACCTAATTAACAAGTTAGTTCAGGATAATAAAGTTTAACTTAAGTTCGTCTCCAAAGTAGGAACCTTTGGTGACCAAAATTTTATCCTACCTTTTTGGCTTGGTTTCTTCCCAAATTCCTACTATAGTTCATTCTCTTTATGTAATACTCGTTGTATGATGATTATGGACCTAATTAACAAGTTACTTCCCCATAATAAAGTTTAACGTAAGTTCGTCTCCAAAGGAGGAACCTTTGGTGACCAAAATTTTATCCTACCTTTTTGGCTTGGTTTCTTCCCAAATTCCTACTATAGTTCATTCTATTTATGTAATACTCATTGTATGATGATTATGGACCTAATTAACAAGTTACTTCCCCATAATAAAGTTTAAGTTAAGTTCGTCTCCAAAGGAGGAACCTTTGGTGACCAAAATTTTATCCTTCCTTTTTCGCTTGGTTTCTTGCCAAATTCCTACTATAGTCATTCTATTTATGTAATACTCATTGTGTGATGATTATGGACCTAATTAACAAGTTACTTCCCCATAATAAAGTTTAAGTTAAGTTCGTCTCCAAAGGAGGAACCTTTGGTGACCAAAAGTTTATCCTTCCTTTTTCGCTTGGATTCTTGCCAAATTCCTACTATAGTTCATTCTATTTATGTAATACTAATTGTATGATGATTATTGACCTAATTAACAAGTTACTTCCCGATAATAAAGTTTAACTTAAGTTCGTCTCCAAAGTAGGAACCTTTGGTGACCAAAATTTTATCCTACCTTTTTGGCTTGGTTTCTTCCCAAATTCCTACTATAGTTCATTCTATTTATGTAATACTAATTGTATGATGATTATGGACCGAATTAAAAGGTTACTTCCCCATAATAAAGTTTAACGTAAGTTCGTCTCCAAAGGAGGAACCTTTGGTGACCAAAATTTTATCCTACCTTTTTGGCTTGGTTTCTTACCAAATTCCTACTATAGTTCATTCTATTTATGTAATACTCATTGTATGATGATTATGGACCTAATTAACAAGTTACTTCCCCATAAAAAAGTTTAAGTTAAGTTCGTCTCCAAAGGAGGAACCTTTGGTGACCAAAATTTTATCCTTCCTTTTTCGCTTGGATTCTTCCCAAATTCCTACTATAGTTCATTCTATTTAAGTAATACTAATTGTGTGATGTTTATGGACCTAATTAACAAGTTACTTTCCGATAATAAAGTTTAACTTAAGTTCGTCTCCAAAGGAGGAACCTTTGGTGACCAAAAGTTTATCCTTCCTTTTTCGCTTGGATTCTTCCCAAATTCCTACTATAGTTCATTCTATTTACGTAATACTCATTGTATGATGATTATTGACCTAATTAACAAGTTACTTTCCCAAAATAAAGTTTAAGTTAAGTTCGTCTCCAAAGGAGGAACCTTTGGTGACCAAAATTTTATCCATCCTTTTTCGCTTGGTTTCTTGCCAAATTCCTACTATAGTTCATTCTATTTATGTAATACTAATTGTATGATGATTATTGACCTAATTAACAAGTTAGTTCCCGATAATAAAGTTTAACTTAAGTTCGTCTCCAAAGGAGGAACCTTTGATGACCAAAATTTTATCCATCCTTTTTCGCTTGGTTTCTTGCCAAATTCCTACTATAGTTCATTCTATTTATGTAATACTAATTGTATGATGATTATTGACCTAATTAACAAGTTAGTTCAGGATAATAAAGTTTAACTTAAGTTCGTCTCCAAAGTAGGAACCTTTGGTGACCAAAATTTTATCCTACCTTTTTGGCTTGGTTTCTTCCCAAATTCCTACTATAGTTCATTCTCTTTATGTAATACTCGTTGTATGATGATTATGGACCTAATTAACAAGTTACTTCCCCATAATAAAGTTTAACGTAAGTTCGTCTCCAAAGGAGGAACCTTTGGTGACCAAAATTTTATCCTACCTTTTTGGCTTGGTTTCTTCCCAAATTCCTACTATAGTTCATTCTATTTATGTAATACTCATTGTATGATGATTATGGACCTAATTAACAAGTTACTTCCCCATAATAAAGTTTAAGTTAAGTTCGTCTCCAAAGGAGGAACCTTTGGTGACCAAAATTTTATCCTTCCTTTTTCGCTTGGTTGCTTGCCAAATTCCTACTATAGTTCATTCTATTTAAGTAATACTAATTGTGTGATGTTTATGGACCTAATTAACAAGTTACTTTCCGATAATAAAGTTTAACTTAAGTTCGTCTCCAAAGGAGGAACCTTTGGTGACCAAAAGTTTATCCTTCCTTTTTCGCTTGGATTCCTCCCAAATTCCTACTATAGTTCATTCTATTTAC
This sequence comes from Medicago sativa, assembly GCF_051527215.1. Lineage (NCBI taxonomy): Eukaryota > Viridiplantae > Streptophyta > Magnoliopsida > Fabales > Fabaceae > Medicago > Medicago sativa. Next base: position 43,509,292 of record NC_140752.1, on the reverse strand, counting down.
GTAATACTCATTGTATGATGATTATTGACCTAATTAACAAGTTACTTTCCCAAAATAAAGTTTAAGTTAAGTTCGTCTCCAAAGGAGGAACCTTTGGTGACCAAAATTTTATCCATCCTTTTTCGCTTGGTTTCTTGCCAAATTCCTACTATAGTTCATTCTATTTATGTAATACTAATTGTATGATGATTATTGACCTAATTAACAAGTTAGATCCCGATAATAAAGTTTAACTTAAGTTCGTCTCCAAAGGAGGAACCTTTGATGACCAAAATTTTAGCCATCCTTTTTCGCTTGGTTTCTTGCCAAATTCCTACTATAGTTCATTCTATTTATGTAATACTAATTGTATGATGATTATTGACCTAATTAACAAGTTAGTTCAGGATAATAAAGTTTAACTTAAGTTCGTCTCCAAAGTAGGAACCTTTGGTGACCAAAATTTTATCCTACCTTTTTGGCTTGGTTTCTTCCCAAATTCCTACTATAGTTCATTCTCTTTATGTAATACTCGTTGTATGATGATTATGGACCTAATTAACAAGTTACTTCCCCATAATAAAGTTTAACGTAAGTTCGTCTCCAAAGGAGGAACCTTTGGTGACCAAAATTTTATCCTACCTTTTTGGCTTGGTTTCTTCCCAAATTCCTACTATAGTTCATTCTATTTATGTAATACTCATTGTATGATGATTATGGACCTAATTAACAAGTTACTTCCCCATAATAAAGTTTAAGTTAAGTTCGTCTCCAAAGGAGGAACCTTTGGTGACCAAAATTTTATCCTTCCTTTTTCGCTTGGTTGCTTGCCAAATTCCTACTATAGTTCATTCTATTTATGTAATACTCATTGTGTGATGATTATGGACCTAATTAACAAGTTACTTCCCCAAAATAAAGTTTAAGTTAAGTTCGTCTCCAAAGGAGGAACCTTTGGTGACCAAAAGTTTATCCTTTATTTTTAGCTTGGATTCTTGCCCAATTCCTACTATAGTTCATTCTATTTAAGGAATACTAATTGTGTGATGTTTATGGACCTAATTAACAAGTTACTTTCCGATAATAAAGTTTAACTTAAGTTCGTCTCCAAAGTAGGAACCTTTGGTGACCAAAAGTTTATCCTTCCTTTTTCGCTTGGATTCTTCCCAAATTCCTACTATAGTTCATTCTATTTACGTAATACTCATTGTATGATAATCATTGACCTAATTACCAAGTTACTTCCCCAAAATAAAGTTTAAGTTAAGTTCGTCTCCAAAGGAGGAACCTTTGGTGACCAAAATTTTATCCTTCCTTTTTCGCTTGGTTTCTTGCCAAATTCCTACTATAGTCATTCTATTTATGTAATACTCATTGTGTGATGATTATGGACCTAATTAACAAGTTACTTCCCCATAATAAAGTTTAAGTTAAGTTCGTCTCCAAAGGAGGAACCTTTGGTGACCAAAAGTTTATCCTTCCTTTTTCGCTTGGATTCTTGCCAAATTCCTACTATAGTTCATTCTATTTATGTAATACTAATTGTATGATGATTATTGACCTAATTAATAAGTTACTTCCCGATAATAAAGTTTAACTTAAGTTCGTCTCCAACGTAGGAACCTTTGATGACCAAAATTTTATCCTACCTTTTTGGCTTGGTTTCTTACCAAATTCCTACTATAGTTCATTCTATTTATGTAATACTCATTGTATGATGATTATGGACCTAATTAACAAGTTACTTCCCCATAAAAAAGTTTAAGTTAAGTTCGTCTCCAAAGGAGGAACCTTTGGTGACCAAAATTTTATCCTTCCTTTTTCGCTTGGATTCTTCCCAAATTCCTACTATAGTTCATTCTATTTAAGTAATACTAATTGTGTGATGTTTATGGACCTAATTAACAAGTTACTTTCCGATAATAAAGTTTAACTTAAGTTCGTCTCCAAAGGAGGAACCTTTGGTGACCAAAAGTTTATCCTTCCTTTTTCGCTTGGATTCTTCCCAAATTCCTACTATAGTTCATTCTATTTACGTAATACTCATTGTATGATGATTATTGACCTAATTAACAAGTTACTTTCCCAAAATAAAGTTTAAGTTAAGTTCGTCTCCAAAGGAGGAACCTTTGGTGACCAAAATTTTATCCATCCTTTTTCGCTTGGTTTCTTGCCAAATTCCTACTATAGTTCATTCTATTTATGTAATACTAATTGTATGATGATTATTGACCTAATTAACAAGTTAGTTCCCGATAATAAAGTTTAACTTAAGTTCGTCTCCAAAGGAGGAACCTTTGATGACCAAAATTTTATCCATCCTTTTTCGCTTGGTTTCTTGCCAAATTCCTACTATAGTTCATTCTATTTATGTAATACTAATTGTATGATGATTATTGACCTAATTAACAAGTTAGTTCAGGATAATAAAGTTTAACTTAAGTTCGTCTCCAAAGTAGGAACCTTTGGTGACCAAAATTTTATCCTACCTTTTTGGCTTGGTTTCTTCCCAAATTCCTACTATAGTTCATTCTCTTTATGTAATACTCGTTGTATGATGATTATGGACCTAATTAACAAGTTACTTCCCCATAATAAAGTTTAACGTAAGTTCGTCTCCAAAGGAGGAACCTTTGGTGACCAAAATTTTATCCTACCTTTTTGGCTTGGTTTCTTCCCAAATTCCTACTATAGTTCATTCTATTTATGTAATACTCATTGTATGATGATTATGGACCTAATTAACAAGTTACTTCCCCATAATAAAGTTTAAGTTAAGTTCGTCTCCAAAGGAGGAACCTTTGGTGACCAAAATTTTATCCTTCCTTTTTCGCTTGGTTTCTTGCCAAATTCCTACTATAGTCATTCTATTTATGTAATACTCATTGTGTGATGATTATGGACCTAATTAACAAGTTACTTCCCCATAATAAAGTTTAAGTTAAGTTCGTCTCCAAAGGAGGAACCTTTGGTGACCAAAAGTTTATCCTTCCTTTTTCGCTTGGATTCTTGCCAAATTCCTACTATAGTTCATTCTATTTATGTAATACTAATTGTATGATGATTATTGACCTAATTAACAAGTTACTTCCCGATAATAAAGTTTAACTTAAGTTCGTCTCCAAAGTAGGAACCTTTGGTGACCAAAATTTTATCCTACCTTTTTGGCTTGGTTTCTTCCCAAATTCCTACTATAGTTCATTCTATTTATGTAATACTAATTGTATGATGATTATGGACCGAATTAAAAGGTTACTTCCCCATAATAAAGTTTAACGTAAGTTCGTCTCCAAAGGAGGAACCTTTGGTGACCAAAATTTTATCCTACCTTTTTGGCTTGGTTTCTTACCAAATTCCTACTATAGTTCATTCTATTTATGTAATACTCATTGTATGATGATTATGGACCTAATTAACAAGTTACTTCCCCATAAAAAAGTTTAAGTTAAGTTCGTCTCCAAAGGAGGAACCTTTGGTGACCAAAATTTTATCCTTCCTTTTTCGCTTGGATTCTTCCCAAATTCCTACTATAGTTCATTCTATTTAAGTAATACTAATTGTGTGATGTTTATGGACCTAATTAACAAGTTACTTTCCGATAATAAAGTTTAACTTAAGTTCGTCTCCAAAGGAGGAACCTTTGGTGACCAAAAGTTTATCCTTCCTTTTTCGCTTGGATTCTTCCCAAATTCCTACTATAGTTCATTCTATTTACGTAATACTCATTGTATGATGATTATTGACCTAATTAACAAGTTACTTTCCCAAAATAAAGTTTAAGTTAAGTTCGTCTCCAAAGGAGGAACCTTTGGTGACCAAAATTTTATCCATCCTTTTTCGCTTGGTTTCTTGCCAAATTCCTACTATAGTTCATTCTATTTATGTAATACTAATTGTATGATGATTATTGACCTAATTAACAAGTTAGTTCCCGATAATAAAGTTTAACTTAAGTTCGTCTCCAAAGGAGGAACCTTTGATGACCAAAATTTTATCCATCCTTTTTCGCTTGGTTTCTTGCCAAATTCCTACTATAGTTCATTCTATTTATGTAATACTAATTGTATGATGATTATTGACCTAATTAACAAGTTAGTTCAGGATAATAAAGTTTAACTTAAGTTCGTCTCCAAAGTAGGAACCTTTGGTGACCAAAATTTTATCCTACCTTTTTGGCTTGGTTTCTTCCCAAATTCCTACTATAGTTCATTCTCTTTATGTAATACTCGTTGTATGATGATTATGGACCTAATTAACAAGTTACTTCCCCATAATAAAGTTTAACGTAAGTTCGTCTCCAAAGGAGGAACCTTTGGTGACCAAAATTTTATCCTACCTTTTTGGCTTGGTTTCTTCCCAAATTCCTACTATAGTTCATTCTATTTATGTAATACTCATTGTATGATGATTATGGACCTAATTAACAAGTTACTTCCCCATAATAAAGTTTAAGTTAAGTTCGTCTCCAAAGGAGGAACCTTTGGTGACCAAAATTTTATCCTTCCTTTTTCGCTTGGTTGCTTGCCAAATTCCTACTATAGTTCATTCTATTTAAGTAATACTAATTGTGTGATGTTTATGGACCTAATTAACAAGTTACTTTCCGATAATAAAGTTTAACTTAAGTTCGTCTCCAAAGGAGGAACCTTTGGTGACCAAAAGTTTATCCTTCCTTTTTCGCTTGGATTCCTCCCAAATTCCTACTATAGTTCATTCTATTTACGTAATACTCATTGTATGATGATTATTGACCTAATTAACAAGTTACTTTCCCAAAATAAAGTTTAAGTTAAGTTCGTCTCCAAAGGAGGAACCTTTGGTGACCAAAATTTTATCCATCCTTTTTCGCTTGGTTTCTTGCCAAATTCCTACTATAGTTCATTCTATTTATGTAATAGTAATTGTATGATGATTATTGACCTAATTAACAAGTTAGATCCCGATAATAAAGTTTAACTTAAGTTCGTCTCCAAAGGAGGAACCTTTGATGACCAAAATTTTAGCCATCCTTTTTCGCTTGGTTTCTTGCCAAATTCCTACTATAGTTCATTCTATTTATGTAATACTAATTGTATGATGATTATTGACCTAATTAACAAGTTAGTTCAGGATAATAAAGTTTAACTTAAGTTCGTCTCCAAAGTAGGAACCTTTGGTGACCAAAATTTTATCCTACCTTTTTGGCTTGGTTTCTTCCCAAATTCCTACTATAGTTCATTCTCTTTATGTAATACTCGTTGTATGATGATTATGGACCTAATTAACAAGTTACTTCCCCATAATAAAGTTTAACGTAAGTTCGTCTCCAAAGGAGGAACCTTTGGTGACCAAAATTTTATCCTACCTTTTTGGCTTGGTTTCTTCCCAAATTCCTACTATAGTTCATTCTATTTATGTAATACTCATTGTATGATGATTATGGACCTAATTAACAAGTTACTTCCCCATAATAAAGTTTAAGTTAAGTTCGTCTCCAAAGGAGGAACCTTTGGTGACCAAAATTTTATCCTTCCTTTTTCGCTTGGTTGCTTGCCAAATTCCTACTATAGTTCATTCTATTTATGTAATACTCATTGTGTGATGATTATGGACCTAATTAACAAGTTACTTCCCCAAAATAAAGTTTAAGTTAAGTTCGTCTCCAAAGGAGGAACCTTTGGTGACCAAAAGTTTATCCTTTATTTTTCGCTTGGATTCTTGCCCAATTCCTACTATAGTTCATTCTATTTATGTAATACTAATTGTATGATGATTATTGACCTAATTAATAAGTTACTTCCCGATAATAAAGTTTAACTTAAGTTCGTCTCCAACGTAGGAACCTTTGATGACCAAAATTTTATCCTACCTTTTTGGCTTGGTTTCTTACCAAATTCCTACTATAGTTCATTCTATTTATGTAATACTCATTGTATGATGATTATGGACCTAATTAACAAGTTACTTCCCCATAAAAAAGTTTAAGTTAAGTTCGTCTCCAAAGGAGGAACCTTTGGTGACCAAAATTTTATCCTTCCTTTTTCGCTTGGATTCTTCCCAAATTCCTACTATAGTTCATTCTATTTAAGTAATACTAATTGTGTGATGTTTATGGACCTAATTAACAAGTTACTTTCCGATAATAAAGTTTAACTTAAGTTCGTCTCCAAAGGAGGAACCTTTGGTGACCAAAAGTTTATCCTTCCTTTTTCGCTTGGATTCTTCCCAAATTCCTACTATAGTTCATTCTATTTACGTAATACTCATTGTATGATGATTATTGACCTAATTAACAAGTTACTTTCCCAAAATAAAGTTTAAGTTAAGTTCGTCTCCAAAGGAGGAACCTTTGGTGACCAAAATTTTATCCATCCTTTTTCGCTTGGTTTCTTGCCAAATTCCTACTATAGTTCATTCTATTTATGTAATACTAATTGTATGATGATTATTGACCTAATTAACAAGTTAGTTCCCGATAATAAAGTTTAACTTAAGTTCGTCTCCAAAGGAGGAACCTTTGATGACCAAAATTTTATCCATCCTTTTTCGCTTGGTTTCTTGCCAAATTCCTACTATAGTTCATTCTATTTATGTAATACTAATTGTATGATGATTATTGACCTAATTAACAAGTTAGTTCAGGATAATAAAGTTTAACTTAAGTTCGTCTCCAAAGTAGGAACCTTTGGTGACCAAAATTTTATCCTACCTTTTTGGCTTGGTTTCTTCCCAAATTCCTACTATAGTTCATTCTCTTTATGTAATACTCGTTGTATGATGATTATGGACCTAATTAACAAGTTACTTCCCCATAATAAAGTTTAACGTAAGTTCGTCTCCAAAGGAGGAACCTTTGGTGACCAAAATTTTATCCTACCTTTTTGGCTTGGTTTCTTCCCAAATTCCTACTATAGTTCATTCTATTTATGTAATACTCATTGTATGATGATTATGGACCTAATTAACAAGTTACTTCCCCATAATAAAGTTTAAGTTAAGTTCGTCTCCAAAGGAGGAACCTTTGGTGACCAAAATTTTATCCTTCCTTTTTCGCTTGGTTTCTTGCCAAATTCCTACTATAGTCATTCTATTTATGTAATACTCATTGTGTGATGATTATGGACCTAATTAACAAGTTACTTCCCCATAATAAAGTTTAAGTTAAGTTCGTCTCCAAAGGAGGAACCTTTGGTGACCAAAAGTTTATCCTTCCTTTTTCGCTTGGATTCTTGCCAAATTCCTACTATAGTTCATTCTATTTATGTAATACTAATTGTATGATGATTATTGACCTAATTAACAAGTTACTTCCCGATAATAAAGTTTAACTTAAGTTCGTCTCCAAAGTAGGAACCTTTGGTGACCAAAATTTTATCCTACCTTTTTGGCTTGGTTTCTTCCCAAATTCCTACTATAGTTCATTCTATTTATGTAATACTAATTGTATGATGATTATGGACCGAATTAAAAGGTTACTTCCCCATAATAAAGTTTAACGTAAGTTCGTCTCCAAAGGAGGAACCTTTGGTGACCAAAATTTTATCCTACCTTTTTGGCTTGGTTTCTTACCAAATTCCTACTATAGTTCATTCTATTTATGTAATACTCATTGTATGATGATTATGGACCTAATTAACAAGTTACTTCCCCATAAAAAAGTTTAAGTTAAGTTCGTCTCCAAAGGAGGAACCTTTGGTGACCAAAATTTTATCCTTCCTTTTTCGCTTGGATTCTTCCCAAATTCCTACTATAGTTCATTCTATTTAAGTAATACTAATTGTGTGATGTTTATGGACCTAATTAACAAGTTACTTTCCGATAATAAAGTTTAACTTAAGTTCGTCTCCAAAGGAGGAACCTTTGGTGACCAAAAGTTTATCCTTCCTTTTTCGCTTGGATTCTTCCCAAATTCCTACTATAGTTCATTCTATTTACGTAATACTCATTGTATGATGATTATTGACCTAATTAACAAGTTACTTTCCCAAAATAAAGTTTAAGTTAAGTTCGTCTCCAAAGGAGGAACCTTTGGTGACCAAAATTTTATCCATCCTTTTTCGCTTGGTTTCTTGCCAAATTCCTACTATAGTTCATTCTATTTATGTAATACTAATTGTATGATGATTATTGACCTAATTAACAAGTTAGTTCCCGATAATAAAGTTTAACTTAAGTTCGTCTCCAAAGGAGGAACCTTTGATGACCAAAATTTTATCCATCCTTTTTCGCTTGGTTTCTTGCCAAATTCCTACTATAGTTCATTCTATTTATGTAATACTAATTGTATGATGATTATTGACCTAATTAACAAGTTAGTTCAGGATAATAAAGTTTAACTTAAGTTCGTCTCCAAAGTAGGAACCTTTGGTGACCAAAATTTTATCCTACCTTTTTGGCTTGGTTTCTTCCCAAATTCCTACTATAGTTCATTCTCTTTATGTAATACTCGTTGTATGATGATTATGGACCTAATTAACAAGTTACTTCCCCATAATAAAGTTTAACGTAAGTTCGTCTCCAAAGGAGGAACCTTTGGTGACCAAAATTTTATCCTACCTTTTTGGCTTGGTTTCTTCCCAAATTCCTACTATAGTTCATTCTATTTATGTAATACTCATTGTATGATGATTATGGACCTAATTAACAAGTTACTTCCCCATAATAAAGTTTAAGTTAAGTTCGTCTCCAAAGGAGGAACCTTTGGTGACCAAAATTTTATCCTTCCTTTTTCGCTTGGTTGCTTGCCAAATTCCTACTATAGTTCATTCTATTTAAGTAATACTAATTGTGTGATGTTTATGGACCTAATTAACAAGTTACTTTCCGATAATAAAGTTTAACTTAAGTTCGTCTCCAAAGGAGGAACCTTTGGTGACCAAAAGTTTATCCTTCCTTTTTCGCTTGGATTCCTCCCAAATTCCTACTATAGTTCATTCTATTTACGTAATACTCATTGTATGATGATTATTGACCTAATTAACAAGTTACTTTCCCAAAATAAAGTTTAAGTTAAGTTCGTCTCCAAAGGAGGAACCTTTGGTGACCAAAATTTTATCCATCCTTTTTCGCTTGGTTTCTTGCCAAATTCCTACTATAGTTCATTCTATTTATGTAATACTAATTGTATGATGATTATTGACCTAATTAACAAGTTAGATCCCGATAATAAAGTTTAACTTAAGTTCGTCTCCAAAGGAGGAACCTTTGATGACCAAAATTTTAGCCATCCTTTTTCGCTTGGTTTCTTGCCAAATTCCTACTATAGTTCATTCTATTTATGTAATACTAATTGTATGATGATTATTGACCTAATTAACAAGTTAGTTCAGGATAATAAAGTTTAACTTAAGTTCGTCTCCAAAGTAGGAACCTTTGGTGACCAAAATTTTATCCTACCTTTTTGGCTTGGTTTCTTCCCAAATTCCTACTATAGTTCATTCTCTTTATGTAATACTCGTTGTATGATGATTATGGACCTAATTAACAAGTTACTTCCCCATAATAAAGTTTAACGTAAGTTCGTCTCCAAAGGAGGAACCTTTGGTGACCAAAATTTTATCCTACCTTTTTGGCTTGGTTTCTTCCCAAATTCCTACTATAGTTCATTCTATTTATGTAATACTCATTGTATGATGATTATGGACCTAATTAACAAGTTACTTCCCCATAATAAAGTTTAAGTTAAGTTCGTCTCCAAAGGAGGAACCTTTGGTGACCAAAATTTTATCCTTCCTTTTTCGCTTGGTTGCTTGCCAAATTCCTACTATAGTTCATTCTATTTATGTAATACTCATTGTGTGATGATTATGGACCTAATTAACAAGTTACTTCCCCAAAATAAAGTTTAAGTTAAGTTCGTCTCCAAAGGAGGAACCTTTGGTGACCAAAAGTTTATCCTTTATTTTTCGCTTGGATTCTTGCCCAATTCCTACTATAGTTCATTCTATTTAAGTAATACTAATTGTGTGATGTTTATGGACCTAATTAACAAGTTACTTTCCGATAATAAAGTTTAACTTAAGTTCGTCTCCAAAGTAGGAACCTTTGGTGACCAAAAGTTTATCCTTCCTTTTTCGCTTGGATTCTTCCCAAATTCCTACTATAGTTCATTCTATTTACGTAATACTCATTGTATGATAATCATTGACCTAATTACCAAGTTACTTCCCCAAAATAAAGTTTAAGTTAAGTTCGTCTCCAAAGGAGGAACCTTTGGTGACCAAAATTTTATCCTTCCTTTTTCGCTTGGTTTCTTGCCAAATTCCTACTATAGTCATTCTATTTATGTAATACTCATTGTGTGATGATTATGGACCTAATTAACAAGTTACTTCCCCATAATAAAGTTTAAGTTAAGTTCGTCTCCAAAGGAGGAACCTTTGGTGACCAAAAGTTTATCCTTCCTTTTTCGCTTGGATTCTTGCCAAATTCCTACTATAGTTCATTCTATTTATGTAATACTAATTGTATGATGATTATTGACCTAATTAATAAGTTACTTCCCGATAATAAAGTTTAACTTAAGTTCGTCTCCAACGTAGGAACCTTTGATGACCAAAATTTTATCCTACCTTTTTGGCTTGGTTTCTTACCAAATTCCTACTATAGTTCATTCTATTTATGTAATACTCATTGTATGATGATTATGGACCTAATTAACAAGTTACTTCCCCATAAAAAAGTTTAAGTTAAGTTCGTCTCCAAAGGAGGAACCTTTGGTGACCAAAATTTTATCCTTCCTTTTTCGCTTGGATTCTTCCCAAATTCCTACTATAGTTCATTCTATTTAAGTAATACTAATTGTGTGATGTTTATGGACCTAATTAACAAGTTACTTTCCGATAATAAAGTTTAACTTAAGTTCGTCTCCAAAGGAGGAACCTTTGGTGACCAAAAGTTTATCCTTCCTTTTTCGCTTGGATTCTTCCCAAATTCCTACTATAGTTCATTCTATTTACGTAATACTCATTGTATGATGATTATTGACCTAATTAACAAGTTACTTTCCCAAAATAAAGTTTAAGTTAAGTTCGTCTCCAAAGGAGGAACCTTTGGTGACCAAAATTTTATCCATCCTTTTTCGCTTGGTTTCTTGCCAAATTCCTACTATAGTTCATTCTATTTATGTAATACTAATTGTATGATGATTATTGACCTAATTAACAAGTTAGTTCCCGATCATAAAGTTTAACTTAAGTTCGTCTCCAAAGGAGGAACCTTTGATGACCAAAATTTTATCCATCCTTTTTCGCTTGGTTTCTTGCCAAATTCATACTATAGTTCATTCTATTTATGTAATACTAATTGTATGATGATTATTGACCTAATTAACAAGTTAGTTCAGGATAATAAAGTTTAACTTAAGTTCGTCTCCAAAGTAGGAACCTTTGGTGACCAAAATTTTATCCTACCTTTTTGGCTTGGTTTCTTCCCAAATTCCTACTATAGTTCATTCTCTTTATGTAATACTCGTTGTATGATGATTATGGACCTAATTAACAAGTTACTTCCCCATAATAAAGTTTAACGTAAGTTCGTCTCCAAAGGAGGAACCTTTGGTGACCAAAATTTTATCCTACCTTTTTGGCTTGGTTTCTTCCCAAATTCCTACTATAGTTCATTCTATTTATGTAATACTCATTGTATGATGATTATGGACCTAATTAACAAGTTACTTCCCCATAATAAAGTTTAAGTTAAGTTCGTCTCCAAAGGAGGAACCTTTGGTGACCAAAATTTTATCCTTCCTTTTTCGCTTGGTTGCTTGCCAAATTCCTACTATAGTTCATTCTATTTATGTAATACTCATTGTGTGATGATTATGGACCTAATTAACAAGTTACTTCCCCAAAATAAAGTTTAAGTTAAGTTCGTCTCCAAAGGAGGAACCTTTGGTGACCAAAAGTTTATCCTTTATTTTTCGCTTGGATTCTTGCCCAATTCCTACTATAGTTCATTCTATTTAAGTAATACTAATTGTGTGATGTTTATGGACCTAATTAACAAGTTACTTTCCGATAATAAAGTTTAACTTAAGTTCGTCTCCAAAGTAGGAACCTTTGGTGACCAAAAGTTTATCCTTCCTTTTTCGCTTGGATTCTTCCCAAATTCCTACTATAGTTCATTCTATTTACGTAATACTCATTGTATGATAATCATTGACCTAATTACCAAGTTACTTCCCCAAAATAATTTTAAGTTAAGTTCGTCTCCAAAGGAGGAACCTTTGGTGACCAAAATTTTATCCTTCCTTTTTCGCTTGGTTTCTTGCCAAATTCCTACTATAGTCATTCTATTTATGTAATACTCATTGTGTGATGATTATGGACCTAATTAACAAGTTACTTCCCCATAATAAAGTTTAAGTTAAGTTCGTCTCCAAAGGAGGAACCTTTGGTGACCAAAAGTTTATCCTTCCTTTTTCGCTTGGATTCTTGCCAAATTCCTACTATAGTTCATTCTATTTATGTAATACTAATTGTATGATGATTATTGACCTAATTAATAAGTTACTTCCCGATAATAAAGTTTAACTTAAGTTCGTCTCCAACGTAGGAACCTTTGATGACCAAAATTTTATCCTACCTTTTTGGCTTGGTTTCTTACCAAATTCCTACTATAGTTCATTCTATTTATGTAATACTCATTGTATGATGATTATGGACCTAATTAACAAGTTACTTCCCCATAAAAAAGTTTAAGTTAAGTTCGTCTCCAAAGGAGGAACCTTTGGTGACCAAAATTTTATCCTTCCTTTTTCGCTTGGATTCTTCCCAAATTCCTACTATAGTTCATTCTATTTAAGTAATACTAATTGTGTGATGTTTATGGACCTAATTAACAAGTTACTTTCCGATAATAAAGTTTAACTTAAGTTCGTCTCCAAAGGAGGAACCTTTGGTGACCAAAAGTTTATCCTTCCTTTTTCGCTTGGATTCTTCCCAAATTCCTACTATAGTTCATTCTATTTACGTAATACTCATTGTATGATGATTATTGACCTAATTAACAAGTTACTTTCCCAAAATAAAGTTTAAGTTAAGTTCGTCTCCAAAGGAGGAACCTTTGGTGACCAAAATTTTATCCATCCTTTTTCGCTTGGTTTCTTGCCAAATTCCTACTATAGTTCATTCTATTTATGTAATACTAATTGTATGATGATTATTGACCTAATTAACAAGTTAGTTCCCGATCATAAAGTTTAACTTAAGTTCGTCTCCAAAGGAGGAACCTTTGATGACCAAAATTTTATCCATCCTTTTTCGCTTGGTTTCTTGCCAAATTCCTACTATAGTTCATTCTATTTATGTAATACTAATTGTATGATGATTATTGACCTAATTAACAAGTTAGTTCAGGATAATAAAGTTTAACTTAAGTTCGTCTCCAAAGTAGGAACCTTTGGTGACCAAAATTTTATCCTACCTTTTTGGCTTGGTTTCTTCCCAAATTCCTACTATAGTTCATTCTCTTTATGTAATACTCGTTGTATGATGATTATGGACCTAATTAACAAGTTACTTCCCCATAATAAAGTTTAACGTAAGTTCGTCTCCAAAGGAGGAACCTTTGGTGACCAAAATTTTATCCTACCTTTTTGGCTTGGTTTCTTCCCAAATTCCTACTATAGTTCATTCTATTTATGTAATACTCATTGTATGATGATTATGGACCTAATTAACAAGTTACTTCCCCATAATAAAGTTTAAGTTAAGTTCGTCTCCAAAGGAGGAACCTTTGGTGACCAAAATTTTATCCTTCCTTTTTCGCTTGGTTGCTTGCCATATTCCTACTATAGTTCATTCTATTTATGTAATACTCATTGTGTGATGATTATGGACCTAATTAACAAGTTACTTCCCCAAAATAAAGTTTAAGTTAAGTTCGTCTCCAAAGGAGGAACCTTTGGTGACCAAAAGTTTATCCTTTATTTTTCGCTTGGATTCTTGCCAAATTCCTACTATAGTTCATTCTATTTAAGTAATACTAATTGTGTGATGTTTATGGACCTAATTAACAAGTTACTTTCCGATAATAAAGTTTAACTTAAGTTCGTCTCCAAAGTAGGAACCTTTGGTGACCAAAAGTTTATCCTTCCTTTTTCGCTTGGATTCTTCCCAAATTCCTACTATAGTTCATTCTATTTACGTAATACTCATTGTATGATAATCATTGACCTAATTACCAAGTTACTTCCCCAAAATAAAGTTTAAGTTAAGTTCGTCTCCAAAGGAGGAACCTTTGGTGACCAAAATTTTATCCTTCCTTTTTCGCTTGGTTTCTTGCCAAATTCCTACTATAGTCATTCTATTTATGTAATACTCATTGTGTGATGATTATGGACCTAATTAACAAGTTACTTCCCCATAATAAAGTTTAAGTTAAGTTCGTCTCCAAAGGAGGAACCTTTGGTGACCAAAATTTTATCCTTCCTTTTTCGCTTGGTTTCTTGCCAAATTCCTACTATAGTCATTCTATTTATGTAATACTCATTGTGTGATGATTATGGACCTAATTAACAAGTTACTTCCCCATAATAAAGTTTAAGTTAAGTTCGTCTCCAAAGGAGGAACCTTTGTTGACCAAAAGTTTATCCTTCCTTTTTCGCTTGGATTCTTGCCAAATTCCTACTATAGTTCATTCTATTTATGTAATACTAATTGTATGATGATTATTGACCTAATTAACAAGTTACTTCCCGATAATAAAGTTTAACTTAAGTTCGTCTCCAAAGTAGGAACCTTTGGTGACCAAAATTTTATCCTACCTTTTTGGCTTGGTTTCTTCCCAAATTCCTACTATAGTTCATTCTATTTATGTAATACTAATTGTATGATGATTATGGACCGAATTAAAAGGTTACTTCCCCATAATAAAGTTTAACGTAAGTTCGTCTCCAAAGGAGGAACCTTTGGTGACCAAAATTTTATCCTACCTTTTTGGCTTGGTTTCTTACCAAATTCCTACTATAGTTCATTCTATTTATGTAATACTCATTGTATGATGATTATGGACCTAATTAACAAGTTACTTCCCCATAAAAAAGTTTAAGTTAAGTTCGTCTCCAAAGGAGGAACCTTTGGTGACCAAAATTTTATCCTTCCTTTTTCGCTTGGATTCTTCCCAAATTCCTACTATAGTTCATTCTATTTAAGTAATACTAATTGTGTGATGTTTATGGACCTAATTAACAAGTTACTTTCCGATAATAAAGTTTAACTTAAGTTCGTCTCCAAAGGAGGAACCTTTGGTGACCAAAAGTTTATCCTTCCTTTTTCGCTTGGATTCTTCCCAAATTCCTACTATAGTTCATTCTATTTACGTAATACTCATTGTATGATGATTATTGACCTAATTAACAAGTTACTTTCCCAAAATAAAGTTTAAGTTAAGTTCGTCTCCAAAGGAGGAACCTTTGGTGACCAAAATTTTATCCATCCTTTTTCGCTTGGTTTCTTGCCAAATTCCTACTATAGTTCATTCTATTTATGTAATACTAATTGTATGATGATTATTGACCTAATTAACAAGTTAGTTCCCGATAATAAAGTTTAACTTAAGTTCGTCTCCAAAGGAGGAACCTTTGATGACCAAAATTTTAGCCATCCTTTTTCGCTTGGTTTCTTGCCAAATTCCTACTATAGTTCATTCTATTTATGTAATACTAATTGTATGATGATTATTGACCTAATTAACAAGTTAGTTCAGGATAATAAAGTTTAACTTAAGTTCGTCTCCAAAGTAGGAACCTTTGGTGACCAAAATTTTATCCTACCTTTTTGGCTTGGTTTCTTCCCAAATTCCTACTATAGTTCATTCTCTTTATGTAATACTCGTTGTATGATGATTATGGACCTAATTAACAAGTTACTTCCCCATAATAAAGTTTAACGTAAGTTCGTCTCCAAAGGAGGAACCTTTGGTGACCAAAATTTTATCCTTCCTTTTTCGCTTGGATTCTTCCCAAATTCCTACTATAGTTCATTCTATTTAAGTAATACTAATTGTGTGATGTTTATGGACCTAATTAACAAGTTACTTTCCGATAATAAAGTTTAACTTAAGTTCGTCTCCAAAGGAGGAACCTTTGGTGACCAAAAGTTTATCCTTCCTTTTTCGCTTGGATTCTTCCCAAATTCCTACTATAGTTCATTCTATTTACGTAATACTCATTGTATGATGATTATTGACCTAATTAACAAGTTACTTTCCCAAAATAAAGTTTAAGTTAAGTTCGTCTCCAAAGGAGGAACCTTTGGTGACCAAAATTTTATCCATCCTTTTTCGCTTGGTTTCTTGCCAAATTCCTACTATAGTTCATTCTATTTATGTAATACTAATTGTATGATGATTATTGACCTAATTAACAAGTTAGTTCCCGATCATAAAGTTTAACTTAAGTTCGTCTCCAAAGGAGGAACCTTTGATGACCAAAATTTTATCCATCCTTTTTCGCTTGGTTTCTTGCCAAATTCCTACTATAGTTCATTCTATTTATGTAATACTAATTGTATGATGATTATTGACCTAATTAACAAGTTAGTTCAGGATAATAAAGTTTAACTTAAGTTCGTCTCCAAAGTAGGAACCTTTGGTGACCAAAATTTTATCCTACCTTTTTGGCTTGGTTTCTTCCCAAATTCCTACTATAGTTCATTCTCTTTATGTAATACTCGTTGTATGATGATTATGGACCTAATTAACAAGTTACTTCCCCATAATAAAGTTTAACGTAAGTTCGTCTCCAAAGGAGGAAGCTTTGGTGACCAAAATTTTATCCTACCTTTTTGGCTTGGTTTCTTCCCAAATTCCTACTATAGTTCATTCTATTTATGTAATACTCATTGTATGATGATTATGGACCTAATTAACAAGTTACTTCCCCATAATAAAGTTTAAGTTAAGTTCGTCTCCAAAGGAGGAACCTTTGGTGACCAAAATTTTATCCTTCCTTTTTCGCTTGGTTGCTTGCCATATTCCTACTATAGTTCATTCTATTTATGTAATACTCATTGTGTGATGATTATGGACCTAATTAACAAGTTACTTCCCCAAAATAAAGTTTAAGTTAAGTTCGTCTCCAAAGGAGGAACCTTTGGTGACCAAAAGTTTATCCTTTATTTTTCGCTTGGATTCTTGCCAAATTCCTACTATAGTTCATTCTATTTAAGTAATACTAATTGTGTGATGTTTATGGACCTAATTAACAAGTTACTTTCCGATAATAAAGTTTAACTTAAGTTCGTCTCCAAAGTAGGAACCTTTGGTGACCAAAAGTTTATCCTTCCTTTTTCGCTTGGATTCTTCCCAAATTCCTACTATAGTTCATTCTATTTACGTAATACTCATTGTATGATAATCATTGACCTAATTACCAAGTTACTTCCCCAAAATAAAGTTTAAGTTAAGTTCGTCTCCAAAGGAGGAACCTTTGGTGACCAAAATTTTATCCTTCCTTTTTCGCTTGGTTTCTTGCCAAATTCCTACTATAGTCATTCTATTTATGTAATACTCATTGTGTGATGATTATGGACCTAATTAACAAGTTACTTCCCCATAATAAAGTTTAAGTTAAGTTCGTCTCCAAAGGAGGAACCTTTGGTGACCAAAATTTTATCCTTCCTTTTTCGCTTGGTTTCTTGCCAAATTCCTACTATAGTCATTCTATTTATGTAATACTCATTGTGTGATGATTATGGACCTAATTAACAAGTTACTTCCCCATAATAAAGTTTAAGTTAAGTTCGTCTCCAAAGGAGGAACCTTTGTTGACCAAAAGTTTATCCTTCCTTTTTCGCTTGGATTCTTGCCAAATTCCTACTATAGTTCATTCTATTTATGTAATACTAATTGTATGATGATTATTGACCTAATTAACAAGTTACTTCCCGATAATAAAGTTTAACTTAAGTTCGTCTCCAAAGTAGGAACCTTTGGTGACCAAAATTTTATCCTACCTTTTTGGCTTGGTTTCTTCCCAAATTCCTACTATAGTTCATTCTATTTATGTAATACTAATTGTATGATGATTATGGACCGAATTAAAAGGTTACTTCCCCATAATAAAGTTTAACGTAAGTTCGTCTCCAAAGGAGGAACCTTTGGTGACCAAAATTTTATCCTACCTTTTTGGCTTGGTTTCTTACCAAATTCCTACTATAGTTCATTCTATTTATGTAATACTCATTGTATGATGATTATGGACCTAATTAACAAGTTACTTCCCCATAAAAAAGTTTAAGTTAAGTTCGTCTCCAAAGGAGGAACCTTTGGTGACCAAAATTTTATCCTTCCTTTTTCGCTTGGATTCTTCCCAAATTCCTACTATAGTTCATTCTATTTAAGTAATACTAATTGTGTGATGTTTATGGACCTAATTAACAAGTTACTTTCCGATAATAAAGTTTAACTTAAGTTCGTCTCCAAAGGAGGAACCTTTGGTGACCAAAAGTTTATCCTTCCTTTTTCGCTTGGATTCTTCCCAAATTCCTACTATAGTTCATTCTATTTACGTAATACTCATTGTATGATGATTATTGACCTAATTAACAAGTTACTTTCCCAAAATAAAGTTTAAGTTAAGTTCGTCTCCAAAGGAGGAACCTTTGGTGACCAAAATTTTATCCATCCTTTTTCGCTTGGTTTCTTGCCAAATTCCTACTATAGTTCATTCTATTTATGTAATACTAATTGTATGATGATTATTGACCTAATTAACAAGTTAGTTCCCGATAATAAAGTTTAACTTAAGTTCGTCTCCAAAGGAGGAACCTTTGATGACCAAAATTTTAGCCATCCTTTTTCGCTTGGTTTCTTGCCAAATTCCTACTATAGTTCATTCTATTTATGTAATACTAATTGTATGATGATTATTGACCTAATTAACAAGTTAGTTCAGGATAATAAAGTTTAACTTAAGTTCGTCTCCAAAGTAGGAACCTTTGGTGACCAAAATTTTATCCTACCTTTTTGGCTTGGTTTCTTCCCAAATTCCTACTATAGTTCATTCTCTTTATGTAATACTCGTTGTATGATGATTATGGACCTAATTAACAAGTTACTTCCCCATAATAAAGTTTAACGTAAGTTCGTCTCCAAAGGAGGAACCTTTGGTGACCAAAATTTTATCCTACCTTTTTGGCTTGGTTTCTTCCCAAATTCCTACTATAGTTCATTCTATTTATGTAATACTCATTGTATGATGATTATGGACCTAATTAACAAGTTACTTCCCCATAATAAAGTTTAAGTTAAGTTCGTCTCCAAAGGAGGAACCTTTGGTGACCAAAATTTTATCCTTCCTTTTTCGCTTGGTTTCTTGCCAAATTCCTACTATAGTCATTCTATTTATGTAATACTCATTGTGTGATGATTATGGACCTAATTAACAAGTTACTTCCCCATAATAAAGTTTAAGTTAAGTTCGTCTCCAAAGGAGGAACCTTTGGTGACCAAAAGTTTATCCTTCCTTTTTCGCTTGGATTCTTGCCAAATTCCTACTATAGTTCATTCTATTTATGTAATACTAATTGTATGATGATTATTGACCTAATTAACAAGTTACTTCCCGATAATAAAGTTTAACTTAAGTTCGTCTCCAAAGTAGGAACCTTTGGTGACCAAAATTTTATCCTACCTTTTTGGCTTGGTTTCTTCCCAAATTCCTACTATAGTTCATTCTATTTATGTAATACTAATTGTATGATGATTATGGACCGAATTAAAAGGTTACTTCCCCATAATAAAGTTTAACGTAAGTTCGTCTCCAAAGGAGGAACCTTTGGTGACCAAAATTTTATCCTACCTTTTTGGCTTGGTTTCTTACCAAATTCCTACTATAGTTCATTCTATTTATGTAATACTCATTGTATGATGATTATGGACCTAATTAACAAGTTACTTCCCCATAAAAAAGTTTAAGTTAAGTTCGTCTCCAAAGGAGGAACCTTTGGTGACCAAAATTTTATCCTTCCTTTTTCGCTTGGATTCTTCCCAAATTCCTACTATAGTTCATTCTATTTAAGTAATACTAATTGTGTGATGTTTATGGACCTAATTAACAAGTTACTTTCCGATAATAAAGTTTAACTTAAGTTCGTCTCCAAAGGAGGAACCTTTGGTGACCAAAAGTTTATCCTTCCTTTTTCGCTTGGATTCTTCCCAAATTCCTACTATAGTTCATTCTATTTACGTAATACTCATTGTATGATGATTATTGACCTAATTAACAAGTTACTTTCCCAAAATAAAGTTTAAGTTAAGTTCGTCTCCAAAGGAGGAACCTTTGGTGACCAAAATTTTATCCATCCTTTTTCGCTTGGTTTCTTGCCAAATTCCTACTATAGTTCATTCTATTTATGTAATACTAATTGTATGATGATTATTGACCTAATTAACAAGTTAGTTCCCGATAATAAAGTTTAACTTAAGTTCGTCTCCAAAGGAGGAACCTTTGATGACCAAAATTTTATCCATCCTTTTTCGCTTGGTTTCTTGCCAAATTCCTACTATAGTTCATTCTATTTATGTAATACTAATTGTATGATGATTATTGACCTAATTAACAAGTTAGTTCAGGATAATAAAGTTTAACTTAAGTTCGTCTCCAAAGTAGGAACCTTTGGTGACCAAAATTTTATCCTACCTTTTTGGCTTGGTTTCTTCCCAAATTCCTACTATAGTTCATTCTCTTTATGTAATACTCGTTGTATGATGATTATGGACCTAATTAACAAGTTACTTCCCCATAATAAAGTTTAACGTAAGTTCGTCTCCAAAGGAGGAACCTTTGGTGACCAAAATTTTATCCTACCTTTTTGGCTTGGTTTCTTCCCAAATTCCTACTATAGTTCATTCTATTTATGTAATACTCATTGTATGATGATTATGGACCTAATTAACAAGTTACTTCCCCATAATAAAGTTTAAGTTAAGTTCGTCTCCAAAGGAGGAACCTTTGGTGACCAAAATTTTATCCTTCCTTTTTCGCTTGGTTGCTTGCCATATTCCTACTATAGTTCATTCTATTTATGTAATACTCATTGTGTGATGATTATGGACCTAATTAACAAGTTACTTCCCCAAAATAAAGTTTAAGTTAAGTTCGTCTCCAAAGGAGGAACCTTTGGTGACCAAAAGTTTATCCTTTATTTTTCGCTTGGATTCTTGCCAAATTCCTACTATAGTTCATTCTATTTAAGTAATACTAATTGTGTGATGTTTATGGACCTAATTAACAAGTTACTTTCCGATAATAAAGTTTAACTTAAGTTCGTCTCCAAAGTAGGAACCTTTGGTGACCAAAAGTTTATCCTTCCTTTTTCGCTTGGATTCTTCCCAAATTCCTACTATAGTTCATTCTATTTACGTAATACTCATTGTATGATAATCATTGACCTAATTACCAAGTTACTTCCCCAAAATAAAGTTTAAGTTAAGTTCGTCTCCAAAGGAGGAACCTTTGGTGACCAAAATTTTATCCTTCCTTTTTCGCTTGGTTTCTTGCCAAATTCCTACTATAGTCATTCTATTTATGTAATACTCATTGTGTGATGATTATGGACCTAATTAACAAGTTACTTCCCCATAATAAAGTTTAAGTTAAGTTCGTCTCCAAAGGAGGAACCTTTGGTGACCAAAATTTTATCCTTCCTTTTTCGCTTGGTTTCTTGCCAAATTCCTACTATAGTCATTCTATTTATGTAATACTCATTGTGTGATGATTATGGACCTAATTAACAAGTTACTTCCCCATAATAAAGTTTAAGTTAAGTTCGTCTCCAAAGGAGGAACCTTTGTTGACCAAAAGTTTATCCTTCCTTTTTCGCTTGGATTCTTGCCAAATTCCTACTATAGTTCATTCTATTTATGTAATACTAATTGTATGATGATTATTGACCTAATTAACAAGTTACTTCCCGATAATAAAGTTTAACTTAAGTTCGTCTCCAAAGTAGGAACCTTTGGTGACCAAAATTTTATCCTACCTTTTTGGCTTGGTTTCTTCCCAAATTCCTACTATAGTTCATTCTATTTATGTAATACTAATTGTATGATGATTATGGACCGAATTAAAAGGTTACTTCCCCATAATAAAGTTTAACGTAAGTTCGTCTCCAAAGGAGGAACCTTTGGTGACCAAAATTTTATCCTACCTTTTTGGCTTGGTTTCTTACCAAATTCCTACTATAGTTCATTCTATTTATGTAATACTCATTGTATGATGATTATGGACCTAATTAACAAGTTACTTCCCCATAAAAAAGTTTAAGTTAAGTTCGTCTCCAAAGGAGGAACCTTTGGTGACCAAAATTTTATCCTTCCTTTTTCGCTTGGATTCTTCCCAAATTCCTACTATAGTTCATTCTATTTAAGTAATACTAATTGTGTGATGTTTATGGACCTAATTAACAAGTTACTTTCCGATAATAAAGTTTAACTTAAGTTCGTCTCCAAAGGAGGAACCTTTGGTGACCAAAAGTTTATCCTTCCTTTTTCGCTTGGATTCTTCCCAAATTCCTACTATAGTTCATTCTATTTACGTAATACTCATTGTATGATGATTATTGACCTAATTAACAAGTTACTTTCCCAAAATAAAGTTTAAGTTAAGTTCGTCTCCAAAGGAGGAACCTTTGGTGACCAAAATTTTATCCATCCTTTTTCGCTTGGTTTCTTGCCAAATTCCTACTATAGTTCATTCTATTTATGTAATACTAATTGTATGATGATTATTGACCTAATTAACAAGTTAGTTCCCGATAATAAAGTTTAACTTAAGTTCGTCTCCAAAGGAGGAACCTTTGATGACCAAAATTTTAGCCATCCTTTTTCGCTTGGTTTCTTGCCAAATTCCTACTATAGTTCATTCTATTTATGTAATACTAATTGTATGATGATTATTGACCTAATTAACAAGTTAGTTCAGGATAATAAAGTTTAACTTAAGTTCGTCTCCAAAGTAGGAACCTTTGGTGACCAAAATTTTATCCTACCTTTTTGGCTTGGTTTCTTCCCAAATTCCTACTATAGTTCATTCTCTTTATGTAATACTCGTTGTATGATGATTATGGACCTAATTAACAAGTTACTTCCCCATAATAAAGTTTAACGTAAGTTCGTCTCCAAAGGAGGAACCTTTGGTGACCAAAATTTTATCCTACCTTTTTGGCTTGGTTTCTTCCCAAATTCCTACTATAGTTCATTCTATTTATGTAATACTCATTGTATGATGATTATGGACCTAATTAACAAGTTACTTCCCCATAATAAAGTTTAAGTTAAGTTCGTCTCCAAAGGAGGAACCTTTGGTGACCAAAATTTTATCCTTCCTTTTTCGCTTGGTTTCTTGCCAAATTCCTACTATAGTCATTCTATTTATGTAATACTCATTGTGTGATGATTATGGACCTAATTAACAAGTTACTTCCCCATAATAAAGTTTAAGTTAAGTTCGTCTCCAAAGGAGGAACCTTTGGTGACCAAAAGTTTATCCTTCCTTTTTCGCTTGGATTCTTGCCAAATTCCTACTATAGTTCATTCTATTTATGTAATACTAATTGTATGATGATTATTGACCTAATTAACAAGTTACTTCCCGATAATAAAGTTTAACTTAAGTTCGTCTCCAAAGTAGGAACCTTTGGTGACCAAAATTTTATCCTACCTTTTTGGCTTGGTTTCTTCCCAAATTCCTACTATAGTTCATTCTATTTATGTAATACTAATTGTATGATGATTATGGACCGAATTAAAAGGTTACTTCCCCATAATAAAGTTTAACGTAAGTTCGTCTCCAAAGGAGGAACCTTTGGTGACCAAAATTTTATCCTACCTTTTTGGCTTGGTTTCTTACCAAATTCCTACTATAGTTCATTCTATTTATGTAATACTCATTGTATGATGATTATGGACCTAATTAACAAGTTACTTCCCCATAAAAAAGTTTAAGTTAAGTTCGTCTCCAAAGGAGGAACCTTTGGTGACCAAAATTTTATCCTTCCTTTTTCGCTTGGATTCTTCCCAAATTCCTACTATAGTTCATTCTATTTAAGTAATACTAATTGTGTGATGTTTATGGACCTAATTAACAAGTTACTTTCCGATAATAAAGTTTAACTTAAGTTCGTCTCCAAAGGAGGAACCTTTGGTGACCAAAAGTTTATCCTTCCTTTTTCGCTTGGATTCTTCCCAAATTCCTACTATAGTTCATTCTATTTACGTAATACTCATTGTATGATGATTATTGACCTAATTAACAAGTTACTTTCCCAAAATAAAGTTTAAGTTAAGTTCGTCTCCAAAGGAGGAACCTTTGGTGACCAAAATTTTATCCATCCTTTTTCGCTTGGTTTCTTGCCAAATTCCTACTATAGTTCATTCTATTTATGTAATACTAATTGTATGATGATTATTGACCTAATTAACAAGTTAGTTCCCGATAATAAAGTTTAACTTAAGTTCGTCTCCAAAGGAGGAACCTTTGATGACCAAAATTTTATCCATCCTTTTTCGCTTGGTTTCTTGCCAAATTCCTACTATAGTTCATTCTATTTATGTAATACTAATTGTATGATGATTATTGACCTAATTAACAAGTTAGTTCAGGATAATAAAGTTTAACTTAAGTTCGTCTCCAAAGTAGGAACCTTTGGTGACCAAAATTTTATCCTACCTTTTTGGCTTGGTTTCTTCCCAAATTCCTACTATAGTTCATTCTCTTTATGTAATACTCGTTGTATGATGATTATGGACCTAATTAACAAGTTACTTCCCCATAATAAAGTTTAACGTAAGTTCGTCTCCAAAGGAGGAACCTTTGGTGACCAAAATTTTATCCTACCTTTTTGGCTTGGTTTCTTCCCAAATTCCTACTATAGTTCATTCTATTTATGTAATACTCATTGTATGATGATTATGGACCTAATTAACAAGTTACTTCCCCATAATAAAGTTTAAGTTAAGTTCGTCTCCAAAGGAGGAACCTTTGGTGACCAAAATTTTATCCTTCCTTTTTCGCTTGGTTGCTTGCCAAATTCCTACTATAGTTCATTCTATTTAAGTAATACTAATTGTGTGATGTTTATGGACCTAATTAACAAGTTACTTTCCGATAATAAAGTTTAACTTAAGTTCGTCTCCAAAGGAGGAACCTTTGGTGACCAAAAGTTTATCCTTCCTTTTTCGCTTGGATTCCTCCCAAATTCCTACTATAGTTCATTCTATTTACGTAATACTCATTGTATGATGATTATTGACCTAATTAACAAGTTACTTTCCCAAAATAAAGTTTAAGTTAAGTTCGTCTCCAAAGGAGGAACCTTTGGTGACCAAAATTTTATCCATCCTTTTTCGCTTGGTTTCTTGCCAAATTCCTACTATAGTTCATTCTATTTATGTAATACTAATTGTATGATGATTATTGACCTAATTAACAAGTTAGATCCCGATAATAAAGTTTAACTTAAGTTCGTCTCCAAAGGAGGAACCTTTGATGACCAAAATTTTAGCCATCCTTTTTCGCTTGGTTTCTTGCCAAATTCCTACTATAGTTCATTCTATTTATGTAATACTAATTGTATGATGATTATTGACCTAATTAACAAGTTAGTTCAGGATAATAAAGTTTAACTTAAGTTCGTCTCCAAAGTAGGAACCTTTGGTGACCAAAATTTTATCCTACCTTTTTGGCTTGGTTTCTTCCCAAATTCCTACTATAGTTCATTCTCTTTATGTAATACTCGTTGTATGATGATTATGGACCTAATTAACAAGTTACTTCCCCATAATAAAGTTTAACGTAAGTTCGTCTCCAAAGGAGGAACCTTTGGTGACCAAAATTTTATCCTACCTTTTTGGCTTGGTTTCTTCCCAAATTCCTACTATAGTTCATTCTATTTATGTAATACTCATTGTATGATGATTATGGACCTAATTAACAAGTTACTTCCCCATAATAAAGTTTAAGTTAAGTTCGTCTCCAAAGGAGGAACCTTTGGTGACCAAAATTTTATCCTTCCTTTTTCGCTTGGTTGCTTGCCAAATTCCTACTATAGTTCATTCTATTTATGTAATACTCATTGTGTGATGATTATGGACCTAATTAACAAGTTACTTCCCCAAAATAAAGTTTAAGTTAAGTTCGTCTCCAAAGGAGGAACCTTTGGTGACCAAAAGTTTATCCTTTATTTTTCGCTTGGATTCTTGCCAAATTCCTACTATAGTTCATTCTATTTAAGTAATACTAATTGTGTGATGTTTATGGACCTAATTAACAAGTTACTTTCCGATAATAAAGTTTAACTTAAGTTCGTCTCCAAAGTAGGAACCTTTGGTGACCAAAAGTTTATCCTTCCTTTTTCGCTTGGATTCTTCCCAAATTCCTACTATAGTTCATTCTATTTACGTAATACTCATTGTATGATAATCATTGACCTAATTACCAAGTTACTTCCCCAAAATAAAGTTTAAGTTAAGTTCGTCTCCAAAGGAGGAACCTTTGGTGACCAAAATTTTATCCTTCCTTTTTCGCTTGGTTTCTTGCCAAATTCCTACTATAGTCATTCTATTTATGTAATACTCATTGTGTGATGATTATGTACCTAATTAACAAGTTACTTCCCCATAATAAAGTTTAAGTTAAGTTCGTCTCCAAAGGAGGAACCTTTGGTGACCAAAAGTTTATCCTTCCTTTTTCGCTTGGATTCTTGCCAAATTCCTACTATAGTTCATTCTATTTATGTAATACTAATTGTATGATGATTATTGACCTAATTAATAAGTTACTTCCCGATAATAAAGTTTAACTTAAGTTCGTCTCCAACGTAGGAACCTTTGATGACCAAAATTTTATCCTACCTTTTTGGCTTGGTTTCTTACCAAATTCCTACTATAGTTCATTCTATTTATGTAATACTCATTGTATGATGATTATGGACCTAATTAACAAGTTACTTCCCCATAAAAAAGTTTAAGTTAAGTTCGTCTCCAAAGGAGGAACCTTTGGTGACCAAAATTTTATCCTTCCTTTTTCGCTTGGATTCTTCCCAAATTCCTACTATAGTTCATTCTATTTAAGTAATACTAATTGTGTGATGTTTATGGACCTAATTAACAAGTTACTTTCCGATAATAAAGTTTAACTTAAGTTCGTCTCCAAAGGAGGAACCTTTGGTGACCAAAAGTTTATCCTTCCTTTTTCGCTTGGATTCTTCCCAAATTCCTACTATAGTTCATTCTATTTACGTAATACTCATTGTATGATGATTATTGACCTAATTAACAAGTTACTTTCCCAAAATAAAGTTTAAGTTAAGTTCGTCTCCAAAGGAGGAACCTTTGGTGACCAAAATTTTATCCATCCTTTTTCGCTTGGTTTCTTGCCAAATTCCTACTATAGTTCATTCTATTTATGTAATACTAATTGTATGATGATTATTGACCTAATTAACAAGTTAGTTCCCGATAATAAAGTTTAACTTAAGTTCGTCTCCAAAGGAGGAACCTTTGATGACCAAAATTTTATCCATCCTTTTTCGCTTGGTTTCTTGCCAAATTCCTACTATAGTTCATTCTATTTATGTAATACTAATTGTATGATGATTATTGACCTAATTAACAAGTTAGTTCAGGATAATAAAGTTTAACTTAAGTTCGTCTCCAAAGTAGGAACCTTTGGTGACCAAAATTTTATCCTACCTTTTTGGCTTGGTTTCTTCCCAAATTCCTACTATAGTTCATTCTCTTTATGTAATACTCGTTGTATGATGATTATGGACCTAATTAACAAGTTACTTCCCCATAATAAAGTTTAACGTAAGTTCGTCTCCAAAGGAGGAACCTTTGGTGACCAAAATTTTATCCTACCTTTTTGGCTTGGTTTCTTCCCAAATTCCTACTATAGTTCATTCTATTTATGTAATACTCATTGTATGACGATTATGGACCTAATTAACAAGTTACTTCCCCATAATAAAGTTTAAGTTAAGTTCGTCTCCAAAGGAGGAACCTTTGGTGACCAAAATTTTATCCTTCCTTTTTCGCTTGGTTGCTTGCCATATTCCTACTATAGTTCATTCTATTTATGTAATACTCATTGTGTGATGATTATGGACCTAATTAACAAGTTACTTCCCCAAAATAAATTTTAAGTTAAGTTCGTCTCCAAAGGAGGAACCTTTGGTGACCAAAAGTTTATCCTTTATTTTTCGCTTGGATTCTTGCCAAATTCCTACTATAGTTCATTCTATTTAAGTAATACTAATTGTGTGATGTTTATGGACCTAATTAACAAGTTACTTTCCGATAATAAAGTTTAACTTAAGTTCGTCTCCAAAGTAGGAACCTTTGGTGACCAAAAGTTTATCCTTCCTTTTTCGCTTGGATTCTTCCCAAATTCCTACTATAGTTCATTCTATTTACGTAATACTCATTGTATGATAATCATTGACCTAATTACCAAGTTACTTCCCCAAAATAAAGTTTAAGTTAAGTTCGTCTCCAAAGGAGGAACCTTTGGTGACCAAAATTTTATCCTTCCTTTTTCGCTTGGTTTCTTGCCAAATTCCTACTATAGTCATTCTATTTATGTAATACTCATTGTGTGATGATTATGGACCTAATTAACAAGTTACTTCCCCATAATAAAGTTTAAGTTAAGTTCGTCTCCAAAGGAGGAACCTTTGTTGACCAAAAGTTTATCCTTCCTTTTTCGCTTGGATTCTTGCCAAATTCCTACTATAGTTCATTCTATTTATGTAATACTAATTGTATGATGATTATTGACCTAATTAACAAGTTACTTCCCGATAATAAAGTTTAACTTAAGTTCGTCTCCAAAGTAGGAACCTTTGGTGACCAAAATTTTATCCTACCTTTTTGGCTTGGTTTCTTCCCAAATTCCTACTATAGTTCATTCTATTTATGTAATACTAATTGTATGATGATTATGGACCGAATTAAAAGGTTACTTCCCCATAATAAAGTTTAACGTAAGTTCGTCTCCAAAGGAGGAACCTTTGGTGACCAAAATTTTATCCTACCTTTTTGGCTTGGTTTCTTACCAAATTCCTACTATAGTTCATTCTATTTATGTAATACTCATTGTATGATGATTATGGACCTAATTAACAAGTTACTTCCCCATAAAAAAGTTTAAGTTAAGTTCGTCTCCAAAGGAGGAACCTTTGGTGACCAAAATTTTATCCTTCCTTTTTCGCTTGGATTCTTCCCAAATTCCTACTATAGTTCATTCTATTTAAGTAATACTAATTGTGTGATGTTTATGGACCTAATTAACAAGTTACTTTCCGATAATAAAGTTTAACTTAAGTTCGTCTCCAAAGGAGGAACCTTTGGTGACCAAAAGTTTATCCTTCCTTTTTCGCTTGGATTCTTCCCAAATTCCTACTATAGTTCATTCTATTTACGTAATACTCATTGTATGATGATTATTGACCTAATTAACAAGTTACTTTCCCAAAATAAAGTTTAAGTTAAGTTCGTCTCCAAAGGAGGAACCTTTGGTGACCAAAATTTTATCCATCCTTTTTCGCTTGGTTTCTTGCCAAATTCCTACTATAGTTCATTCTATTTATGTAATACTAATTGTATGATGATTATTGACCTAATTAACAAGTTAGTTCCCGATAATAAAGTTTAACTTAAGTTCGTCTCCAAAGGAGGAACCTTTGATGACCAAAATTTTAGCCATCCTTTTTCGCTTGGTTTCTTGCCAAATTCCTACTATAGTTCATTCTATTTATGTAATACTAATTGTATGATGATTATTGACCTAATTAACAAGTTAGTTCAGGATAATAAAGTTTAACTTAAGTTCGTCTCCAAAGTAGGAACCTTTGGTGACCAAAATTTTATCCTACCTTTTTGGCTTGGTTTCTTCCCAAATTCCTGCTATAGTTCATTCTCTTTATGTAATACTCGTTGTATGATGATTATGGACCTAATTAACAAGTTACTTCCCCATAATAAAGTTTAACGTAAGTTCGTCTCCAAAGGAGGAACCTTTGGTGACCAAAATTTTATCCTACCTTTTTGGCTTGGTTTCTTCCCAAATTCCTACTATAGTTCATTCTATTTATGTAATACTCATTGTATGATGATTATGGACCTAATTAACAAGTTACTTCCCCATAATAAAGTTTAAGTTAAGTTCGTCTCCAAAGGAGGAACCTTTGGTGACCAAAATTTTATCCTTCCTTTTTCGCTTGGTTTCTTTCCAAATTCCTACTATAGTCATTCTATTTATGTAATACTCATTGTGTGATGATTATGGACCTAATTAACAAGTTACTTCCCCATAATAAAGTTTAAGTTAAGTTCGTCTCCAAAGGAGGAACCTTTGGTGACCAAAAGTTTATCCTTCCTTTTTCGCTTGGATTCTTGCCAAATTCCTACTATAGTTCATTCTATTTATGCAATACTAATTGTATGATGATTATTGACCTAATTAACAAGTTACTTCCCGATAATAAAGTTTAACTTAAGTTCGTCTCCAAAGTAGGAACCTTTGGTGACCAAAATTTTATCCTACCTTTTTGGCTTGGTTTCTTCCCAAATTCCTACTATAGTTCATTCTATTTATGTAATACTAATTGTATGATGATTATGGACCGAATTAAAAGGTTACTTCCCCATAATAAAGTTTAACGTAAGTTCGTCTCCAAAGGAGGAACCTTTGGTGACCAAAATTTTATCCTACCTTTTTGGCTTGGTTTCTTACCAAATTCCTACTATAGTTCATTCTATTTATGTAATACTCATTGTATGATGATTATGGACCTAATTAACAAGTTACTTCCCCATAAAAAAGTTTAAGTTAAGTTCGTCTCCAAAGGAGGAACGTTTGGTGACCAAAATTTTATCCTTCCTTTTTCGCTTGGATTCTTCCCAAATTCCTACTATAGTTCATTCTATTTAAGTAATACTAATTGTGTGATGTTTATGGACCTAATTAACAAGTTACTTTCCGATAATAAAGTTTAACTTAAGTTCGTCTCCAAAGGAGGAACCTTTGGTGACCAAAAGTTTATCCTTCCTTTTTCGCTTGGATTCTTCCCAAATTCCTACTATAGTTCATTCTATTTACGTAATACTCATTGTATGATGATTATTGACCTAATTAACAAGTTACTTTCCCAAAATAAAGTTTAAGTTAAGTTCGTCTCCAAAGGAGGAACCTTTGGTGACCAAAATTTTATCCATCCTTTTTCGCTTGGTTTCTTGCCAAATTCCTACTATAGTTCATTCTATTTATGTAATACTAATTGTATGATGATTATTGACCTAATTAACAAGTTAGTTCCCGATAATAAAGTTTAACTTAAGTTCGTCTCCAAAGGAGGAACCTTTGATGACCAAAATTTTAGCCATCCTTTTTCGCTTGGTTTCTTGCCAAATTCCTACTATAGTTCATTCTATTTATGTAATACTAATTGTATGATGATTATTGACCTAATTAACAAGTTAGTTCAGGATAATAAAGTTTAACTTAAGTTCGTCTCCAAAGTAGGAACCTTTGGTGACCAAAATTTTATCCTACCTTTTTGGCTTGGTTTCTTCCCAAATTCCTACTATAGTTCATTCTATTTATGTAATACTCATTGTATGATGATTATGGACCTAATTAACAAGTTACTTCCCCATAATAAAGTTTAAGTTAAGTTCGTCTCCAAAGGAGGAACCTTTGGTGACCAAAATTTTATCCTTCCTTTTTCGCTTGGTTTCTTGCCAAATTCCTACTATAGTCATTCTATTTATGTAATACTCATTGTGTGATTATTATGGACCTAATTAACAAGTTACTTCCCCATAATAAAGTTTAAGTTAAGTTCGTCTCCAAAGGAGGAACCTTTGGTGACCAAAAGTTTATCCTTCCTTTTTCGCTTGGATTCTTGCCAAATTCCTACTATAGTTCATTCTATTTATGTAATACTAATTGTATGATGATTATTGACCTAATTAACAAGTTACTTCCCGATAATAAAGTTTAACTTAAGTTCGTCTCCAAAGTAGGAACCTTTGGTGACCAAAATTTTATCCTACCTTTTTGGCTTGGTTTCTTCCCAAATTCCTACTATAGTTCATTCTATTTATGTAATACTAATTGTATGATGATTATGGACCGAATTAAAAGGTTACTTCCCCATAATAAAGTTTAACGTAAGTTCGTCTCCAAAGGAGGAACCTTTGGTGACCAAAATTTTATCCTACCTTTTTGGCTTGGTTTCTTACCAAATTCCTACTATAGTTCATTCTATTTATGTAATACTCATTGTATGATGATTATGGACCTAATTAACAAGTTACTTCCCCATAAAAAAGTTTAAGTTAAGTTCGTCTCCAAAGGAGGAACCTTTGGTGACCAAAATTTTATCCTTCCTTTTTCGCTTGGATTCTTCCCAAATTCCTACTATAGTTCATTCTATTTAAGTAATACTAATTGTGTGATGTTTATGGACCTAATTAACAAGTTACTTTCCGATAATAAAGTTTAACTTAAGTTCGTCTCCAAAGGAGGAACCTTTGGTGACCAAAAGTTTATCCTTCCTTTTTCGCTTGGATTCTTCCCAAATTCCTACTATAGTTCATTCTATTTACGTAATACTCATTGTATGATGATTATTGACCTAATTAACAAGTTACTTTCCCAAAATAAAGTTTAAGTTAAGTTCGTCTCCAAAGGAGGAACCTTTGGTGACCAAAATTTTATCCATCCTTTTTCGCTTGGTTTCTTGCCAAATTCCTACTATAGTTCATTCTATTTATGTAATACTAATTGTATGATGATTATTGACCTAATTAACAAGTTAGTTGCCGATAATAAAGTTTAACTTAAGTTCGTCTCCAAAGGAGGAACCTTTGATGACCAAAATTTTAGCCATCCTTTTTCGCTTGGTTTCTTGCCAAATTCCTACTATAGTTCATTCTATTTATGTAATACTAATTGTATGATGATTATTGACCTAATTAACAAGTTAGTTCAGGATAATAAAGTTTAACTTAAGTTCGTCTCCAAAGTAGGAACCTTTGGTGACCAAAATTTTATCCTACCTTTTTGGCTTGGTTTCTTCCCAAATTCCTACTATAGTTCATTCTCTTTATGTAATACTCGTTGTATGATGATTATGGACCTAATTAACAAGTTACTTCCCCATAATAAAGTTTAACGTAAGTTCGTCTCCAAAGGAGGAACCTTTGGTGACCAAAATTTTATCCTACCTTTTTGGCTTGGTTTCTTACCAAATTCCTACTATAGTTCATTCTATTTATGTAATACTCATTGTATGATGATTATGGACCTAATTAACAAGTTACTTCCCCATAAAAAAGTTTAAGTTAAGTTCGTCTCCAAAGGAGGAACCTTTGGTGACCAAAATTTTATCCTTCCTTTTTCGCTTGGATTCTTCCCAAATTCCTACTATAGTTCATTCTATTTAAGTAATACTAATTGTGTGATGTTTATGGACCTAATTAACAAGTTACTTTCCGATAATAAAGTTTAACTTAAGTTCGTCTCCAAAGGAGGAACCTTTGGTGACCAAAAGTTTATCCTTCCTTTTTCGCTTGGATTCTTCCCAAATTCCTACTATAGTTCATTCTATTTACGTAATACTCATTGTATGATGATTATTGACCTAATTAACAAGTTACTTTCCCAAAATAAAGTTTAAGTTAAGTTCGTCTCCAAAGGAGGAACCTTTGGTGACCAAAATTTTATCCATCCTTTTTCGCTTGGTTTCTTGCCAAATTCCTACTATAGTTCATTCTATTTATGTAATACTAATTGTATGATGATTATTGACCTAATTAACAAGTTAGTTCCCGATAATAAAGTTTAACTTAAGTTCGTCTCCAAAGGAGGAACCTTTGATGACCAAAATTTTATCCATCCTTTTTCGCTTGGTTTCTTGCCAAATTCCTACTATAGTTCATTCTATTTATGTAATACTAATTGTATGATGATTATTGACCTAATTAACAAGTTAGTTCAGGATAATATAGTTTAACTTAAGTTCGTCTCCAAAGTAGGAACCTTTGGTGACCAAAATTTTATCCTACCTTTTTGGCTTGGTTTCTTCCCAAATTCCTACTATAGTTCATTCTCTTTATGTAATACTCGTTGTATGATGATTATGGACCTAATTAACAAGTTACTTCCCCATAATAAAGTTTAACGTAAGTTCGTCTCCAAAGGAGGAACCTTTGGTGACCAAAATTTTATCCTACCTTTTTGGCTTGGTTTCTTCCCAAATTCCTACTATAGTTCATTCTATTTATGTAATACTCATTGTATGATGATTATGGACCTAATTAACAAGTTACTTCCCCATAATAAAGTTTAAGTTAAGTTCGTCTCCAAAGGAGGAACCTTTGGTGACCAAAATTTTATCCTTCCTTTTTCGCTTGGTTGCTTGCCAAATTCCTACTATAGTTCATTCTATTTATGTAATACTCATTGTGTGATGATTATGGCCCTAATTAACAAGTTACTTCCCCAAAATAAAGTTTAAGTTAAGTTCGTCTCCAAAGGAGGAACCTTTGGTGACCAAAAGTTTATCCTTTATTTTTCGCTTGGATTCTTGCCAAATTCCTACTATAGTTCATTCTATTTAAGTAATACTAATTGTGTGATGTTTATGGACCTAATTAACAAGTTACTTTCCGATAATAAAGTTTAACTTAAGTTCGTCTCCAAAGTAGGAACCTTTGGTGACCAAAAGTTTATCCTTCCTTTTTCGCTTGGATTCTTCCCAAATTCCTACTATAGTTCATTCTATTTACGTAATACTCATTGTATGATAATCATTGACCTAATTACCAAGTTACTTCCCCAAAATAAAGTTTAAGTTAAGTTCGTCTCCAAAGGAGGAACCTTTGGTGACCAAAATTTTATCCTTCCTTTTTCGCTTGGTTTCTTGCCAAATTCCTACTATAGTCATTCTATTTATGTAATACTCATTGTGTGATGATTATGGACCTAATTAACAAGTTACTTCCCCATAATAAAGTTTAAGTTAAGTTCGTCTCCAAAGGAGGAACCTTTGGTGACCAAAAGTTTATCCTTCCTTTTTCGCTTGGATTCTTGCCAAATTCCTACTATAGTTCATTCTATTTATGTAATACTAATTGTATGATGATTATTGACCTAATTAACAAGTTACTTCCCGATAATAAAGTTTAACTTAAGTTCGTATCCAAAGTAGGAACCTTTGGTGACCAAAATTTTATCCTACCTTTTTGGCTTGGTTTCTTCCCAAATTCCTACTATAGTTCATTCTCTTTATGTAATACTCGTTGTATGATGATTATGGACCTAATTAACAAGTTACTTCCCCATAATAAAGTTTAACGTAAGTTCGTCTCCAAAGGAGGAACCTTTGGTGACCAAAATTTTATCCTACCTTTTTGGCTTGGTTTCTTCCCAAATTCCTACTATAGTTCATTCTATTTATGTAATACTCATTGTATGATGATTATGGACCTAATTAACAAGTTACTTCCCCATAATAAAGTTTAAGTTAAGTTCGTCTCCAAAGGAGGAACCTTTGGTGACCAAAATTTTATCCTTCCTTTTTCGCTTGGTTTCTTGCCAAATTCCTACTATAGTCATTCTATTTATGTAATACTCATTGTGTGATGATTATGGACCTAATTAACAAGTTACTTCCCCATAATAAAGTTTAAGTTAAGTTCGTCTCCAAAGGAGGAACCTTTGGTGACCAAAAGTTTATCCTTCCTTTTTCGCTTGGATTCTTGCCAAATTCCTACTATAGTTCATTCTATTTATGTAATACTAATTGTATGATGATTATTGACCTAATTAACAAGTTACTTCCCGATAATAAAGTTTAACTTAAGTTCGTCTCCAAAGTAGGAACCTTTGGTGACCAAAATTTTATCCTACCTTTTTGGCTTGGTTTCTTCCCAAATTCCTACTATAGTTCATTCTATTTATGTAATACTAATTGTATGATGATTATGGACCGAATTAAAAGGTTACTTCCCCATAATAAAGTTTAACGTAAGTTCGTCTCCAAAGGAGGAACCTTTGGTGACCAAAATTTTATCCTACCTTTTTGGCTTGGTTTCTTACCAAATTCCTACTATAGTTCATTCTATTTATGTAATACTCATTGTATGATGATTATGGACCTAATTAACAAGTTACTTCCCCATAAAAAAGTTTAAGTTAAGTTCGTCTCCAAAGGAGGAACCTTTGGTGACCAAAATTTTATCCTTCCTTTTTCGCTTGGATTCTTCCCAAATTCCTACTATAGTTCATTCTATTTAAGTAATACTAATTGTGTGATGTTTATGGACCTAATTAACAAGTTACTTTCCGATAATAAAGTTTAACTTAAGTTCGTCTCCAAAGGAGGAACCTTTGGTGACCAAAAGTTTATCCTTCCTTTTTCGCTTGGATTCTTCCCAAATTCCTACTATAGTTCATTCTATTTACGTAATACTCATTGTATGATGATTATTGACCTAATTAACAAGTTACTTTCCC
Organism: Medicago sativa; assembly: GCF_051527215.1. Classification (NCBI taxonomy): domain Eukaryota; kingdom Viridiplantae; phylum Streptophyta; class Magnoliopsida; order Fabales; family Fabaceae; genus Medicago; species Medicago sativa. Next base: position 43,472,805 of record NC_140752.1, on the reverse strand, counting down.
AAAATAAAGTTTAAGTTAAGTTCGTCTCCAAAGGAGGAACCTTTGGTGACCAAAATTTTATCCATCCTTTTTCGCTTGGTTTCTTGCCAAATTCCTACTATAGTTCATTCTATTTATGTAATACTAATTGTATGATGATTATTGACCTAATTAACAAGTTAGTTCCCGATAATAAAGTTTAAGTTAAGTTCGTCTCCAAAGGAGGAACCTTTGATGACCAAAATTTTATCCATCCTTTTTCGCTTGGTTTCTTGCCAAATTCCTACTATAGTTCATTCTATTTATGTAATACTAATTGTATGATGATTATTGACCTAATTAACAAGTTACTTCCCGATAATAAAGTTTAACTTAAGTTCGTCTCCAAAGTAGGAACCTTTGGTGACCAAAATTTTATCCTACCTTTTTGGCTTGGTTTCTTCCCAAATTCCTACTATAGTTCATTCTCTTTATGTAATACTCGTTGTATGATGATTATGGACCTAATTAACAAGTTACTTCCCCATAATAAAGTTTAACGTAAGTTCGTCTCCAAAGGAGGAACCTTTGGTGACCAAAATTTTATCCTACCTTTTTGGCTTGGTTTCTTCCCAAATTCCTACTATAGTTCATTCTATTTATGTAATACTCATTGTATGATGATTATGGACCTAATTAACAAGTTACTTCCCCATAATAAAGTTTAAGTTAAGTTCGTCTCCAAAGGAGGAACCTTTGGTGACCAAAATTTTATCCTTCCTTTTTCGCTTGGTTGCTTGCCAAATTCCTACTATAGTTCATTCTATTTATGTAATACTCATTGTGTGATGATTATGGCCCTAATTAACAAGTTACTTCCCCAAAATAAAGTTTAAGTTAAGTTCGTCTCCAAAGGAGGAACCTTTGGTGACCAAAATTTTATCCTTCCTTTTTCGCTTGGATTCTTCCCAAATTCCTACTATAGTTCATTCTATTTAAGTAATACTAATTGTGTGATGTTTATGGACCTAATTAACAAGTTACTTTCCGATAATAAAGTTTAACTTAAGTTCGTCTCCAAAGTAGGAACCTTTGGTGACCAAAAGTTTATCCTTCCTTTTTCGCTTGGATTCTTCCCAAATTCCTACTATAGTTCATTCTATTTACGTAATACTCATTGTATGATGATTATTGACCTAATTAACAAGTTACATCCCCAAAATAAAGTTTAAGTTAAGTTCGTCTCCAAAGGAGGAACCTTTGGTGACCAAAAGTTTATCCTTCCTTTTTCGCTTGGATTCTTGCCAAATTCCTACTATAGTTCATTCTATTTATGTAATACTAATTGTATGATGATTATTGACCTAATTAACAAGTTACTTCCCGATAATAAAGTTTAACTTAAGTTCGTCTCCAAAGTAGGAACCTTTGATGACCAAAATTTTATCCATCCTTTTTCGCTTGGTTTCTTGCCAAATTCCTACTATAGTTCATTCTATTTATGTAATACTAATTGTATGATGATTATTGACCTAATTAATAAGTTACTTCCCGATAATAAAGTTTAACTTAAGTTCGTCTCCAAAGGAGGAACCTTTGGTGACCAAAATTTTATCCTACCTTTTTGGCTTGGTTTCTTACCAAATTCCTACTATAGTTCATTCTATTTATGTAATACTCATTGTATGATGATTATGGACCTAATTAACAAGTTACTTCCCCATAAAAAAGTTTAAGTTAAGTTCGTCTCCAAAGGAGGAACCTTTGGTGACCAAAATTTTATCCTTCCTTTTTCGCTTGGATTCTTCCCAAATTCCTACTATAGTTCATTCTATTTAAGTAATACTAATTGTGTGATGTTTATGGACCTAATTAACAAGTTACTTTCCGATAATAAAGTTTAACTTAAGTTCGTCTCCAAAGGAGGAACCTTTGGTGACCAAAAGTTTATCCTTCCTTTTTCGCTTGGTTGCTTGCCAAATTCCTACTATAGTTCATTCTATTTACGTAATACTCATTGTATGATGATTATTGACCTAATTAACAAGTTACTTTCCCAAAATAAAGTTTAAGTTAAGTTCGTCTCCAAAGGAGGAACCTTTGGTGACCAAAAGTTTATCCTTTATTTTTCGCTTGGATTCTTGCCAAATTCCTACTATAGTTCATTCTATTTAAGTAATACTAATTGTGTGATGTTTATGGACCTAATTAACAAGTTACTTTCCGATAATAAAGTTTAACTTAAGTTCGTCTCCAAAGTAGGAACCTTTGGTGACCAAAAGTTTATCCTTCCTTTTTCGCTTGGATTCTTCCCAAATTCCTACTATAGTTCATTCTATTTACGTAATACTCATTGTATGATAATCATTGACCTAATTACCAAGTTACTTCCCCAAAATAAAGTTTAAGTTAAGTTCGTCTCCAAAGGAGGAACCTTTGGTGACCAAAAGTTTATCCTTCCTTTTTCGCTTGGATTCTTGCCAAATTCCTACTATAGTTCATTCTATTTATGTAATACTAATTGTATGATGATTATTGACCTAATTAACAAGTTACTTCCCGATAATAAAGTTTAACTTAAGTTCGTCTCCAAAGTAGGAACCTTTGGTGACCAAAATTTTATCCTACCTTTTTGGCTTGGTTTCTTCCCAAATTCCTACTATAGTTCATTCTATTTATGTAATACTAATTGTATGATGATTATGGACCGAATTAAAAGGTTACTTCCCCATAATAAAGTTTAACGTAAGTTCGTCTCCAAAGGAGGAACCTTTGGTGACCAAAATTTTATCCTACCTTTTTGGCTTGGTTTCTTACCAAATTCCTACTATAGTTCATTCTATTTATGTAATACTCATTGTATGATGATTATGGACCTAATTAACAAGTTACTTCCCCATAAAAAAGTTTAAGTTAAGTTCGTCTCCAAAGGAGGAACCTTTGGTGACCAAAATTTTATCCTTCCTTTTTCGCTTGGATTCTTCCCAAATTCCTACTATAGTTCATTCTATTTAAGTAATACTAATTGTGTGATGTTTATGGACCTAATTAACAAGTTACTTTCCGATAATAAAGTTTAACTTAAGTTCGTCTCCAAAGGAGGAACCTTTGGTGACCAAAAGTTTATCCTTCCTTTTTCGCTTGGATTCTTCCCAAATTCCTACTATAGTTCATTCTATTTACGTAATACTCATTGTATGATGATTATTGACCTAATTAACAAGTTACTTTCCCAAAATAAAGTTTAAGTTAAGTTCGTCTCCAAAGGAGGAACCTTTGGTGACCAAAATTTTATCCATCCTTTTTCGCTTGGTTTCTTGCCAAATTCCTACTATAGTTCATTCTATTTATGTAATACTAATTGTATGATGATTATTGACCTAATTAACAAGTTAGTTCCCGATAATAAAGTTTAACTTAAGTTCGTCTCCAAAGGAGGAACCTTTGATGACCAAAATTTTATCCATCCTTTTTCGCTTGGTTTCTTGCCAAATTCCTACTATAGTTCATTCTATTTATGTAATACTAATTGTATGATGATTATTGACCTAATTAATAAGTTACTTCCCGATAATAAAGTTTAACTTAAGTTCGTCTCCAAAGTAGGAACCTTTGGTGACCAAAATTTTATCCTACCTTTTTGGCTTGGTTTCTTCCCAAATTCCTACTATAGTTCATTCTCTTTATGTAATACTCGTTGTATGATGATTATGGACCTAATTAACAAGTTACTTCCCCATAATAAAGTTTAACGTAAGTTCGTCTCCAAAGGAGGAACCTTTGGTGACCAAAATTTTATCCTACCTTTTTGGCTTGGTTTCTTCCCAAATTCCTACTATAGTTCATTCTATTTATGTAATACTCATTGTATGATGATTATGGACCTAATTAACAAGTTACTTCCCCATAATAAAGTTTAAGTTAAGTTCGTCTCCAAAGGAGGAACCTTTGGTGACCAAAATTTTATCCTTCCTTTTTCGCTTGGTTGCTTGCCAAATTCCTACTATAGTTCATTCTATTTATGTAATACTCATTGTGTGATGATTATGGCCCTAATTAACAAGTTACTTCCCCAAAATAAAGTTTAAGTTAAGTTCGTCTCCAAAGGAGGAACCTTTGGTGACCAAAAGTTTATCCTTTATTTTTCGCTTGGATTCTTGCCAAATTCCTACTATAGTTCATTCTATTTAAGTAATACTAATTGTGTGATGTTTATGGACCTAATTAACAAGTTACTTTCCGATAATAAAGTTTAACTTAAGTTCGTCTCCAAAGTAGGAACCTTTGGTGACCAAAAGTTTATCCTTCCTTTTTCGCTTGGATTCTTCCCAAATTCCTACTATAGTTCATTCTATTTACGTAATACTCATTGTATGATAATCATTGACCTAATTACCAAGTTACTTCCCCAAAATAAAGTTTAAGTTAAGTTCGTCTCCAAAGGAGGAACCTTTGGTGACCAAAATTTTATCCTTCCTTTTTCGCTTGGTTTCTTGCCAAATTCCTACTATAGTCATTCTATTTATGTAATACTCATTGTGTGATGATTATGGACCTAATTAACAAGTTACTTCCCCATAATAAAGTTTAAGTTAAGTTCGTCTCCAAAGGAGGAACCTTTGGTGACCAAAAGTTTATCCTTCCTTTTTCGCTTGGATTCTTGCCAAATTCCTACTATAGTTCATTCTATTTATGTAATACTAATTGTATGATGATTATTGACCTAATTAATAAGTTACTTCCCGATAATAAAGTTTAACTTAAGTTCGTCTCCAAAGTAGGAACCTTTGATGACCAAAATTTTATCCTACCTTTTTGGCTTGGTTTCTTACCAAATTCCTACTATAGTTTATTCTATTTATGTAATACTCATTGTATGATGATTATGGACCTAATTAACAAGTTACTTCCCCATAAAAAAGTTTAAGTTAAGTTCGTCTCCAAAGGAGGAACCTTTGGTGACCAAAATTTTATCCTTCCTTTTTCGCTTGGATTCTTCCCAAATTCCTACTATAGTTCATTCTATTTAAGTAATACTAATTGTGTGATGTTTATGGACCTAATTAACAAGTTACTTTCCGATAATAAAGTTTAACTTAAGTTCGTCTCCAAAGGAGGAACCTTTGGTGACCAAAAGTTTATCCTTCCTTTTTCGCTTGGATTCTTCCCAAATTCCTACTATAGTTCATTCTATTTACGTAATACTCATTGTATGATGATTATTGACCTAATTAACAAGTTACTTTCCCAAAATAAAGTTTAAGTTAAGTTCGTCTCCAAAGGAGGAACCTTTGGTGACCAAAATTTTATCCATCCTTTTTCGCTTGGTTTCTTGCCAAATTCCTACTATAGTTCATTCTATTTATGTAATACTAATTGTATGATGATTATTGACCTAATTAACAAGTTAGTTCCCGATAATAAAGTTTAACTTAAGTTCGTCTCCAAAGGAGGAACCTTTGATGACCAAAATTTTAGCCATCCTTTTTCGCTTGGTTTCTTGCCAAATTCCTACTATAGTTCATTCTATTTATGTAATACTAATTGTATGATGATTATTGACCTAATTAACAAGTTAGTTCAGGATAATAAAGTTTAACTTAAGTTCGTCTCCAAAGTAGGAACCTTTGGTGACCAAAATTTTATCCTACCTTTTTGGCTTGGTTTCTTCCCAAATTCCTACTATAGTTCATTCTCTTTATGTAATACTCGTTGTATGATGATTATGGACCTAATTAACAAGTTACTTCCCCATAATAAAGTTTAACGTAAGTTCGTCTCCAAAGGAGGAACCTTTGGTGACCAAAATTTTATCCTATCTTTTTGGCTTGGTTTCTTCCCAAATTCCTACTATAGTTCATTCTATTTATGTAATACTCATTGTATGATGATTATGGACCTAATTAACAAGTTACTTCCCCATAATAAAGTTTAAGTTAAGTTCGTCTCCAAAGGAGGAACCTTTGGTGACCAAAATTTTATCCTTCCTTTTTCGCTTGGTTGCTTGCCAAATTCCTACTATAGTTCATTCTATTTATGTAATACTCATTGTGTGATGATTATGGACCTAATTAACAAGTTACTTCCCCAAAATAAAGTTTAAGTTAAGTTCGTCTCCAAAGGAGGAACCTTTGGTGACCAAAAGTTTATCCTTTATTTTTCGCTTGGATTCTTGCCAAATTCCTACTATAGTTCATTCTATTTAAGTAATACTAATTGTGTGATGTTTATGGACCTAATTAACAAGTTACTTTCCGATAATAAAGTTTAACTTAAGTTCGTCTCCAAAGTAGGAACCTTTGGTGACCAAAAGTTTATCCTTCCTTTTTCGCTTGGATTCTTCCCAAATTCCTACTATAGTTCATTCTATTTACGTAATACTCATTGTATGATAATCATTGACCTAATTACCAAGTTACTTCCCCAAAATAAAGTTTAAGTTAAGTTCGTCTCCAAAGGAGGAACCTTTGGTGACCAAAATTTTATCCTACCTTTTTGGCTTGGTTTCTTCCCAAATTCCTACTATAGTTCATTCTATTTATGTAATACTCATTGTATGATGATTATGGACCTAATTAACAAGTTACTTCCCCATAATAAAGTTTAAGTTAAGTTCGTCTCCAAAGGAGGAACCTTTGGTGACCAAAATTTTATCCTTCCTTTTTCGCTTGGTTTCTTGCCAAATTCCTACTATAGTCATTCTATTTATGTAATACTCATTGTGTGATGATTATGGACCTAATTAACAAGTTACTTCCCCATAATAAAGTTTAAGTTAAGTTCGTCTCCAAAGGAGGAACCTTTGGTGACCAAAAGTTTATCCTTCCTTTTTCGCTTGGATTCTTGCCAAATTCCTACTATAGTTCATTCTATTTATGTAATACTAATTGTATGATGATTATTGACCTAATTAACAAGTTACTTCCCGATAATAAAGTTTAACTTAAGTTCGTCTCCAAAGTAGGAACCTTTGGTGACCAAAATTTTATCCTACCTTTTTGGCTTGGTTTCTTCCCAAATTCCTACTATAGTTCATTCTATTTATGTAATACTAATTGTATGATGATTATGGACCGAATTAAAAGGTTACTTCCCCATAATAAAGTTTAACGTAAGTTCGTCTCCAAAGGAGGAACCTTTGGTGACCAAAATTTTATCCTACCTTTTTGGCTTGGTTTCTTACCAAATTCCTACTATAGTTCATTCTATTTATGTAATACTCATTGTATGATGATTATGGACCTAATTAACAAGTTACTTCCCCATAAAAAAGTTTAAGTTAAGTTCGTCTCCAAAGGAGGAACCTTTGGTGACCAAAATTTTATCCTTCCTTTTTCGCTTGGATTCTTCCCAAATTCCTACTATAGTTCATTCTATTTAAGTAATACTAATTGTGTGATGTTTATGGACCTAATTAACAAGTTACTTTCCGATAATAAAGTTTAACTTAAGTTCGTCTCCAAAGGAGGAACCTTTGGTGACCAAAAGTTTATCCTTCCTTTTTCGCTTGGATTCTTCCCAAATTCCTACTATAGTTCATTCTATTTACGTAATACTCATTGTATGATGATTATTGACCTAATTAACAAGTTACTTTCCCAAAATAAAGTTTAAGTTAAGTTCGTCTCCAAAGGAGGAACCTTTGGTGACCAAAATTTTATCCATCCTTTTTCGCTTGGTTTCTTGCCAAATTCCTACTATAGTTCATTCTATTTATGTAATACTAATTGTATGATGATTATTGACCTAATTAACAAGTTAGTTCCCGATAATAAAGTTTAACTTAAGTTCGTCTCCAAAGGAGGAACCTTTGATGACCAAAATTTTATCCATCCTTTTTCGCTTGGTTTCTTGCCAAATTCCTACTATAGTTCATTCTATTTATGTAATACTAATTGTATGATGATTATTGACCTAATTAATAAGTTACTTCCCGATAATAAAGTTTAACTTAAGTTCGTCTCCAAAGTAGGAACCTTTGGTGACCAAAATTTTATCCTACCTTTTTGGCTTGGTTTCTTCCCAAATTCCTACTATAGTTCATTCTCTTTATGTAATACTCGTTGTATGATGATTATGGACCTAATTAACAAGTTACTTCCCCATAATAAAGTTTAACGTAAGTTCGTCTCCAAAGGAGGAACCTTTGGTGACCAAAATTTTATCCTACCTTTTTGGCTTGGTTTCTTCCCAAATTCCTACTATAGTTCATTCTATTTATGTAATACTCATTGTATGATGATTATGGACCTAATTAACAAGTTACTTCCCCATAATAAAGTTTAAGTTAAGTTCGTCTCCAAAGGAGGAACCTTTGGTGACCAAAATTTTATCCTTCCTTTTTCGCTTGGTTGCTTGCCAAATTCCTACTATAGTTCATTCTATTTATGTAATACTCATTGTGTGATGATTATGGCCCTAATTAACAAGTTACTTCCCCAAAATAAAGTTTAAGTTAAGTTCGTCTCCAAAGGAGGAACCTTTGGTGACCAAAAGTTTATCCTTTATTTTTCGCTTGGATTCTTGCCAAATTCCTACTATAGTTCATTCTATTTAAGTAATACTAATTGTGTGATGTTTATGGACCTAATTAACAAGTTACTTTCCGATAATAAAGTTTAACTTAAGTTCGTCTCCAAAGTAGGAACCTTTGGTGACCAAAAGTTTATCCTTCCTTTTTCGCTTGGATTCTTCCCAAATTCCTACTATAGTTCATTCTATTTACGTAATACTCATTGTATGATAATCATTGACCTAATTACCAAGTTACTTCCCCAAAATAAAGTTTAAGTTAAGTTCGTCTCCAAAGGAGGAACCTTTGGTGACCAAAATTTTATCCTTCCTTTTTCGCTTGGTTTCTTGCCAAATTCCTACTATAGTCATTCTATTTATGTAATACTCATTGTGTGATGATTATGGACCTAATTAACAAGTTACTTCCCCATAATAAAGTTTAAGTTAAGTTCGTCTCCAAAGGAGGAACCTTTGGTGACCAAAAGTTTATCCTTCCTTTTTCGCTTGGATTCTTGCCAAATTCCTACAATAGTTCATTCTATTTATGTAATACTAATTGTATGATGATTATTGACCTAATTAATAAGTTACTTCCCGATAATAAAGTTTAACTTAAGTTCGTCTCCAAAGTAGGAACCTTTGATGACCAAAATTTTATCCTACCTTTTTGGCTTGGTTTCTTACCAAATTCCTACTATAGTTCATTCTATTTATGTAATACTCATTGTATGATGATTATGGACCTAATTAACAAGTTACTTCCCCATAAAAAAGTTTAAGTTAAGTTCGTCTCCAAAGGAGGAACCTTTGGTGACCAAAATTTTATCCTTCCTTTTTCGCTTGGATTCTTCCCAAATTCCTACTATAGTTCATTCTATTTAAGTAATACTAATTGTGTGATGTTTATGGACCTAATTAACAAGTTACTTTCCGATAATAAAGTTTAACTTAAGTTCGTCTCCAAAGGAGGAACCTTTGGTGACCAAAAGTTTATCCTTCCTTTTTCGCTTGGATTCTTCCCAAATTCCTACTATAGTTCATTCTATTTACGTAATACTCATTGTATGATGATTATTGACCTAATTAACAAGTTACTTTCCCAAAATAAAGTTTAAGTTAAGTTCGTCTCCAAAGGAGGAACCTTTGGTGACCAAAATTTTATCCATCCTTTTTCGCTTGGTTTCTTGCCAAATTCCTACTATAGTTCATTCTATTTATGTAATACTAATTGTATGATGATTATTGACCTAATTAACAAGTTAGTTCCCGATAATAAAGTTTAACTTAAGTTCGTCTCCAAAGGAGGAACCTTTGATGACCAAAATTTTAGCCATCCTTTTTCGCTTGGTTTCTTGCCAAATTCCTACTATAGTTCATTCTATTTATGTAATACTAATTGTATGATGATTATTGACCTAATTAACAAGTTAGTTCAGGATAATAAAGTTTAACTTAAGTTCGTCTCCAAAGTAGGAACCTTTGGTGACCAAAATTTTATCCTACCTTTTTGGCTTGGTTTCTTCCCAAATTCCTACTATAGTTCATTCTCTTTATGTAATACTCGTTGTATGATGATTATGGACCTAATTAACAAGTTACTTCCCCATAATAAAGTTTAACGTAAGTTCGTCTCCAAAGGAGGAACCTTTGGTGACCAAAATTTTATCCTATCTTTTTGGCTTGGTTTCTTCCCAAATTCCTACTATAGTTCATTCTATTTATGTAATACTCATTGTATGATGATTATGGACCTAATTAACAAGTTACTTCCCCATAATAAAGTTTAAGTTAAGTTCGTCTCCAAAGGAGGAACCTTTGGTGACCAAAATTTTATCCTTCCTTTTTCGCTTGGTTGCTTGCCAAATTCCTACTATAGTTCATTCTATTTATGTAATACTCATTGTGTGATGATTATGGACCTAATTAACAAGTTACTTCCCCAAAATAAAGTTTAAGTTAAGTTCGTCTCCAAAGGAGGAACCTTTGGTGACCAAAAGTTTATCCTTTATTTTTCGCTTGGATTCTTGCCAAATTCCTACTATAGTTCATTCTATTTAAGTAATACTAATTGTGTGATGTTTATGGACCTAATTAACAAGTTACTTTCCGATAATAAAGTTTAACTTAAGTTCGTCTCCAAAGTAGGAACCTTTGGTGACCAAAAGTTTATCCTTCCTTTTTCGCTTGGATTCTTCCCAAATTCCTACTATAGTTCATTCTATTTACGTAATACTCATTGTATGATAATCATTGACCTAATTACCAAGTTACTTCCCCAAAATAAAGTTTAAGTTAAGTTCGTCTCCAAAGGAGGAACCTTTGGTGACCAAAATTTTATCCTTCCTTTTTCGCTTGGTTTCTTGCCAAATTCCTACTATAGTCATTCTATTTATGTAATACTCATTGTGTGATGATTATGGACCTAATTAACAAGTTACTTCCCCATAATAAAGTTTAAGTTAAGTTCGTCTCCAAAGGAGGAACCTTTGGTGACCAAAAGTTTATCCTTCCTTTTTCGCTTGGATTCTTGCCAAATTCCTACTATAGTTCATTCTATTTATGTAATACTAATTGTATGATGATTATTGACCTAATTAATAAGTTACTTCCCGATAATAAAGTTTAACTTAAGTTCATCTCCAAAGTAGGAACCTTTGATGACCAAAATTTTATCCTACCTTTTTGGCTTGGTTTCTTACCAAATTCCTACTATAGTTCATTCTATTTATGTAATACTCATTGTATGATGATTATGGACCTAATTAACAAGTTACTTCCCCATAAAAAAGTTTAAGTTAAGTTCGTCTCCAAAGGAGGAACCTTTGGTGACCAAAATTTTATCCTTCCTTTTTCGCTTGGATTCTTCCCAAATTCCTACTATAGTTCATTCTATTTAAGTAATACTAATTGTGTGATGTTTATGGACCTAATTAACAAGTTACTTTCCGATAATAAAGTTTAACTTAAGTTCGTCTCCAAAGGAGGAACCTTTGGTGACCAAAAGTTTATCCTTCCTTTTTCGCTTGGATTCTTCCCAAATTCCTACTATAGTTCATTCTATTTACGTAATACTCATTGTATGATGATTGTTGACCTAATTAACAAGTTACTTTCCCAAAATAAAGTTTAAGTTAAGTTCGTCTCCAAAGGAGGAACCTTTGGTGACCAAAATTTTATCCATCCTTTTTCGCTTGGTTTCTTGCCAAATTCCTACTATAGTTCATTCTATTTATGTAATACTAATTGTATGATGATTATTGACCTAATTAACAAGTTAGTTCAGGATAATAAAGTTTAACTTAAGTTCGTCTCCAAAGTAGGAACCTTTGGTGACCAAAATTTTATCCTACCTTTTTGGCTTGGTTTCTTCCCAAATTCCTACTATAGTTCATTCTCTTTATGTAATACTCGTTGTATGATGATTATGGACCTAATTAACAAGTTACTTCCCCATAATAAAGTTTAACGTAAGTTCGTCTCCAAAGGAGGAACCTTTGGTGACCAAAATTTTATCCTACCTTTTTGGCTTGGTTTCTTCCCAAATTCCTACTATAGTTCATTCTATTTATGTAATACTCATTGTATGATGATTATGGACCTAATTAACAAGTTACTTGCCCATAATAAAGTTTAAGTTAAGTTCGTCTCCAAAGGAGGAACCTTTGGTGACCAAAATTTTATCCTTCCTTTTTCGCTTGGTTGCTTGCCAAATTCCTACTATAGTTCATTCTATTTATGTAATACTCATTGTGTGATGATTATGGACCTAATTAACAAGTTACTTCCCCAAAATAAAGTTTAAGTTAAGTTCGTCTCCAAAGGAGGAACCTTTGGTGTCCAAAAGTTTATCCTTTTTTTTTCGCTTGGATTCTTGCCAAATTCCTACTATAGTTCATTCTATTTAAGTAATACTAATTGTGTGATGTTTATGGACCTAATTAACAAGTTACTTTCCGATAATAAAGTTTAACTTAAGTTCGTCTCCAAAGGAGGAACCTTTGGTGACCAAAATTTTATCCTTCCTTTTTCGCTTGGATTCTTCCCAAATTCCTACTATAGTTCATTCTATTTAAGTAATACTAATTGTGTGATGTTTATGGACCTAATTAACAAGTTACTTTCCGATAATAAAGTTTAACTTAAGTTCGTCTCCAAAGGAGGAACCTTTGGTGACCAAAAGTTTATCCTTCCTTTTTCGCTTGGATTCTTCCCAAATTCCTACTATAGTTCATTCTATTTACGTAATACTCATTGTATGATGATTATTGACCTAATTAACAAGTTACTTTCCCAAAATAAAGTTTAAGTTAAGTTCGTCTCCAAAGGAGGAACCTTTGGTGACCAAAATTTTATCCATCCTTTTTCGCTTGGTTTCTTGCCAAATTCCTACTATAGTTCATTCTATTTATGTAATACTAATTGTATGATGATTATTGACCTAATTAACAAGTTAGTTCCCGATAATAAAGTTTAACTTAAGTTCGTCTCCAAAGGAGGAACCTTTGATGACCAAAATTTTATCCATCCTTTTTCGCTTGGTTTCTTGCCAAATTCCTACTATAGTTCATTCTATTTATGTAATACTAATTGTATGATGATTATTGACCTAATTAATAAGTTACTTCCCGATAATAAAGTTTAACTTAAGTTCGTCTCCAAAGTAGGAACCTTTGGTGACCAAAATTTTATCCTACCTTTTTGGCTTGGTTTCTTCCCAAATTCCTACTATAGTTCATTCTCTTTATGTAATACTCGTTGTATGATGATTATGGACCTAATTAACAAGTTACTTCCCCATAATAAAGTTTAACGTAAGTTCGTCTCCAAAGGAGGAACCTTTGGTGACCAAAATTTTATCCTACCTTTTTGGCTTGGTTTCTTCCCAAATTCCTACTATAGTTCATTCTATTTATGTAATACTCATTGTATGATGATTATGGACCTAATTAACAAGTTACTTCCCCATAATAAAGTTTAAGTTAAGTTCGTCTCCAAAGGAGGAACCTTTGGTGACCAAAATTTTATCCTTCCTTTTTCGCTTGGTTGCTTGCCAAATTCCTACTATAGTTCATTCTATTTATGTAATACTCATTGTGTGATGATTATGGCCCTAATTAACAAGTTACTTCCCCAAAATAAAGTTTAAGTTAAGTTCGTCTCCAAAGGAGGAACCTTTGGTGACCAAAAGTTTATCCTTTATTTTTCGCTTGGCTTCTTGCCAAATTCCTACTATAGTTCATTCTATTTAAGTAATACTAATTGTGTGATGTTTATGGACCTAATTAACAAGTTACTTTCCGATAATAAAGTTTAACTTAAGTTCGTCTCCAAAGTAGGAACCTTTGGTGACCAAAAGTTTATCCTTCCTTTTTCGCTTGGATTCTTCCCAAATTCCTACTATAGTTCATTCTATTTACGTAATACTCATTGTATGATAATCATTGACCTAATTACCAAGTTACTTCCCCAAAATAAAGTTTAAGTTAAGTTCGTCTCCAAAGGAGGAACCTTTGGTGACCAAAATTTTATCCTTCCTTTTTCGCTTGGTTTCTTGCCAAATTCCTACTATAGTCATTCTATTTATGTAATACTCATTGTGTGATGATTATGGACCTAATTAACAAGTTACTTCCCCATAATAAAGTTTAAGTTAAGTTCGTCTCCAAAGGAGGAACCTTTGGTGACCAAAAGTTTATCCTTCCTTTTTCGCTTGGATTCTTGCCAAATTCCTACTATAGTTCATTCTATTTATGTAATACTAATTGTATGATGATTATTGACCTAATTAATAAGTTACTTCCCGATAATAAAGTTTAACTTAAGTTCGTCTCCAAAGTAGGAACCTTTGATGACCAAAATTTTATCCTACCTTTTTGGCTTGGTTTCTTACCAAATTCCTACTATAGTTCATTCTATTTATGTAATACTCATTGTATGATGATTATGGACCTAATTAACAAGTTACTTCCCCATAAAAAAGTTTAAGTTAAGTTCGTCTCCAAAGGAGGAACCTTTGGTGACCAAAATTTTATCCTTCCTTTTTCGCTTGGATTCTTCCCAAATTCCTACTATAGTTCATTCTATTTAAGTAATACTAATTGTGTGATGTTTATGGACCTAATTAACAAGTTACTTTCCGATAATAAAGTTTAACTTAAGTTCGTCTCCAAAGGAGGAACCTTTGGTGACCAAAAGTTTATCCTTCCTTTTTCGCTTGGATTCTTCCCAAATTCCTACTATAGTTCATTCTATTTACGTAATACTCATTGTATGATGATTATTGACCTAATTAACAAGTTACTTTCCCAAAATAAAGTTTAAGTTAAGTTCGTCTCCAAAGGAGGAACCTTTGGTGACCAAAATTTTATCCATCCTTTTTCGCTTGGTTTCTTGCCAAATTCCTACTATAGTTCATTCTATTTATGTAATACTAATTGTATGATGATTATTGACCTAATTAACAAGTTAGTTCCCGATAATAAAGTTTAACTTAAGTTCGTCTCCAAAGGAGGAACCTTTGATGACCAAAATTTTAGCCATCCTTTTTCGCTTGGTTTCTTGCCAAATTCCTACTATAGTTCATTCTATTTATGTAATACTAATTGTATGATGATTATTGACCTAATTAACAAGTTAGTTCAGGATAATAAAGTTTAACTTAAGTTCGTCTCCAAAGTAGGAACCTTTGGTGACCAAAATTTTATCCTACCTTTTTGGCTTGGTTTCTTCCCAAATTCCTACTATAGTTCATTCTCTTTATGTAATACTCGTTGTATGATGATTATGGACCTAATTAACAAGTTACTTCCCCATAATAAAGTTTAACGTAAGTTCGTCTCCAAAGGAGGAACCTTTGGTGACCAAAATTTTATCCTATCTTTTTGGCTTGGTTTCTTCCCAAATTCCTACTATAGTTCATTCTATTTATGTAATACTCATTGTATGATGATTATGGACCTAATTAACAAGTTACTTCCCCATAATAAAGTTTAAGTTAAGTTCGTCTCCAAAGGAGGAACCTTTGGTGACCAAAATTTTATCCTTCCTTTTTCGCTTGGTTTCTTCCCAAATTCCTACTATAGTTCATTCTATTTATGTAATACTCATTGTATGATGATTATGGACCTAATTAACAAGTTACTTCCCCATAATAAAGTTTAAGTTAAGTTCGTCTCCAAAGGAGGAACCTTTGGTGACCAAAATTTTATCCTTCCTTTTTCGCTTGGTTGCTTGCCAAATTCCTACTATAGTTCATTCTATTTATGTAATACTCATTGTATGATGATTATGGACCTAATTAACAAGTTACTTCCCCATAATAAAGTTTAAGTTAAGTTCGTCTCCAAAGGAGGAACCTTTGGTGACCAAAATTTTATCCTTCCTTTTTCGCTTGGTTTCTTCCCAAATTCCTACTATAGTTCATTCTATTTATGTAATACTCATTGTATGATGATTATGGACCTAATTAACAAGTTACTTCCCCATAATAAAGTTTAACTTAAGTTCGTCTCCAAAGTAGGAACCTTTGGTGACCAAAATTTTATCCTACCTTTTTGGCTTGGTTTCTTCCCAAATTCCTACTATAGTTCATTCTCTTTATGTAATACTCGTTGTATGATGATTATGGACCTAATTAACAAGTTACTTCCCCATAATAAAGTTTAACGTAAGTTCGTCTCCAAAGGAGGAACCTTTGGTGACCAAAATTTTATCCTACCTTTTTGGCTTGGTTTCTTCCCAAATTCCTACTATAGTTCATTCTATTTATGTAATACTCATTGTATGATGATTATGGACCTAATTAACAAGTTACTTCCCCATAATAAAGTTTAAGTTAAGTTCGTCTCCAAAGGAGGAACCTTTGGTGACCAAAATTTTATCCTTCCTTTTTCGCTTGGTTGCTTGCCAAATTCCTACTATAGTTCATTCTATTTATGTAATACTCATTGTGTGATGATTATGGCCCTAATTAACAAGTTACTTCCCCAAAATAAAGTTTAAGTTAAGTTCGTCTCCAAAGGAGGAACCTTTGGTGACCAAAAGTTTATCCTTTATTTTTCGCTTGGATTCTTGCCAAATTCCTACTATAGTTCATTCTATTTAAGTAATACTAATTGTGTGATGTTTATGGACCTAATTAACAAGTTACTTTCCGATAATAAAGTTTAACTTAAGTTCGTCTCCAAAGTAGGAACCTTTGGTGACCAAAAGTTTATCCTTCCTTTTTCGCTTGGATTCTTCCCAAATTCCTACTATAGTTCATTCTATTTACGTAATACTCATTGTATGATAATCATTGACCTAATTACCAAGTTACTTCCCCAAAATAAAGTTTAAGTTAAGTTCGTCTCCAAAGGAGGAACCTTTGGTGACCAAAATTTTATCCTTCCTTTTTCGCTTGGTTTCTTGCCAAATTCCTACTATAGTCATTCTATTTATGTAATACTCATTGTGTGATGATTATGGACCTAATTAACAAGTTACTTCCCCATAATAAAGTTTAAGTTAAGTTCGTCTCCAAAGGAGGAACCTTTGGTGACCAAAAGTTTATCCTTCCTTTTTCGCTTGGATTCTTGCCAAATTCCTACTATAGTTCATTCTATTTATGTAATACTAATTGTATGATGATTATTGACCTAATTAATAAGTTACTTCCCGATAATAAAGTTTAACTTAAGTTCGTCTCCAAAGTAGGAACCTTTGATGACCAAAATTTTATCCTACCTTTTTGGCTTGGTTTCTTACCAAATTCCTACTATAGTTCATTCTATTTATGTAATACTCATTGTATGATGATTATGGACCTAATTAACAAGTTACTTCCCCATAAAAAAGTTTAAGTTAAGTTCGTCTCCAAAGGAGGAACCTTTGGTGACCAAAATTTTATCCTTCCTTTTTCGCTTGGATTCTTCCCAAATTCCTACTATAGTTCATTCTATTTAAGTAATACTAATTGTGTGATGTTTATGGACCTAATTAACAAGTTACTTTCCGATAATAAAGTTTAACTTAAGTTCGTCTCCAAAGGAGGAACCTTTGGTGACCAAAAGTTTATCCTTCCTTTTTCGCTTGGATTCTTCCCAAATTCCTACTATAGTTCATTCTATTTACGTAATACTCATTGTATGATGATTATTGACCTAATTAACAAGTTACTTTCCCAAAATAAAGTTTAAGTTAAGTTCGTCTCCAAAGGAGGAACCTTTGGTGACCAAAATTTTATCCATCCTTTTTCGCTTGGTTTCTTGCCAAATTCCTACTATAGTTCATTCTATTTATGTAATACTAATTGTATGATGATTATTGACCTAATTAACAAGTTAGTTCCCGATAATAAAGTTTAACTTAAGTTCGTCTCCAAAGGAGGAACCTTTGATGACCAAAATTTTAGCCATCCTTTTTCGCTTGGTTTCTTGCCAAATTCCTACTATAGTTCATTCTATTTATGTAATACTAATTGTATGATGATTATTGACCTAATTAACAAGTTAGTTCAGGATAATAAAGTTTAACTTAAGTTCGTCTCCAAAGTAGGAACCTTTGGTGACCAAAATTTTATCCTACCTTTTTGGCTTGGTTTCTTCCCAAATTCCTACTATAGTTCATTCTCTTTATGTAATACTCGTTGTATGATGATTATGGACCTAATTAACAAGTTACTTCCCCATAATAAAGTTTAACGTAAGTTCGTCTCCAAAGGAGGAACCTTTGGTGACCAAAATTTTATCCTATCTTTTTGGCTTGGTTTCTTCCCAAATTCCTACTATAGTTCATTCTATTTATGTAATACTCATTGTATGATGATTATGGACCTAATTAACAAGTTACTTCCCCATAATAAAGTTTAAGTTAAGTTCGTCTCCAAAGGAGGAACCTTTGGTGACCAAAATTTTATCCTTCCTTTTTCGCTTGGTTGCTTGCCAAATTCCTACTATAGTTCATTCTATTTATGTAATACTCATTGTGTGATGATTATGGACCTAATTAACAAGTTACTTCCCCAAAATAAAGTTTAAGTTAAGTTCGTCTCCAAAGGAGGAACCTTTGGTGACCAAAAGTTTATCCTTTATTTTTCGCTTGGATTCTTGCCAAATTCCTACTATAGTTCATTCTATTTAAGTAATACTAATTGTGTGATGTTTATGGACCTAATTAACAAGTTACTTTCCGATAATAAAGTTTAACTTAAGTTCGTCTCCAAAGTAGGAACCTTTGGTGACCAAAAGTTTATCCTTCCTTTTTCGCTTGGATTCTTCCCAAATTCCTACTATAGTTCATTCTATTTACGTAATACTCATTGTATGATAATCATTGACCTAATTACCAAGTTACTTCCCCAAAATAAAGTTTAAGTTAAGTTCGTCTCCAAAGGAGGAACCTTTGGTGACCAAAATTTTATCCTTCCTTTTTCGCTTGGTTTCTTGCCAAATTCCTACTATAGTCATTCTATTTATGTAATACTGATTGTGTGATGATTATGGACCTAATTAACAAGTTACTTCCCCATAATAAAGTTTAAGTTAAGTTCGTCTCCAAAGGAGGAACCTTTGGTGACCAAAAGTTTATCCTTCCTTTTTCGCTTGGATTCTTGCCAAATTCCTACTATAGTTCATTCTATTTATGTAATACTAATTGTATGATGATTATTGACCTAATTAATAAGTTACTTCCCGATAATAAAGTTTAACTTAAGTTCGTCTCCAAAGTAGGAACCTTTGATGACCAAAATTTTATCCTACCTTTTTGGCTTGGTTTCTTACCAAATTCCTACTATAGTTCATTCTATTTATGTAATACTCATTGTATGATGATTATGGACCTAATTAACAAGTTACTTCCCCATAAAAAAGTTTAAGTTAAGTTCGTCTCCAAAGGAGGAACCTTTGGTGACCAAAATTTTATCCTTCCTTTTTCGCTTGGATTCTTCCCAAATTCCTACTATAGTTCATTCTATTTAAGTAATACTAATTGTGTGATGTTTATGGACCTAATTAACAAGTTACTTTCCGATAATAAAGTTTAACTTAAGTTCGTCTCCAAAGGAGGAACCTTTGGTGACCAAAAGTTTATCCTTCCTTTTTCGCTTGGATTCTTCCCAAATTCCTACTATAGTTCATTCTATTTACGTAATACTCATTGTATGATGATTATTGACCTAATTAACAAGTTACTTTCCCAAAATAAAGTTTAAGTTAAGTTCGTCTCCAAAGGAGGAACCTTTGGTGACCAAAATTTTATCCATCCTTTTTCGCTTGGTTTCTTGCCAAATTCCTACTATAGTTCATTCTATTTATGTAATACTAATTGTATGATGATTATTGACCTAATTAACAAGTTAGTTCAGGATAATAAAGTTTAACTTAAGTTCGTCTCCAAAGTAGGAACCTTTGGTGACCAAAATTTTATCCTACCTTTTTGGCTTGGTTTCTTCCCAAATTCCTACTATAGTTCATTCTCTTTATGTAATACTCGTTGTATGATGATTATGGACCTAATTAACAAGTTACTTCCCCATAATAAAGTTTAACGTAAGTTCGTCTCCAAAGGAGGAACCTTTGGTGACCAAAATTTTATCCTACCTTTTTGGCTTGGTTTCTTCCCAAATTCCTACTATAGTTCATTCTATTTATGTAATACTCATTGTATGATGATTATGGACCTAATTAACAAGTTACTTGCCCATAATAAAGTTTAAGTTAAGTTCGTCTCCAAAGGAGGAACCTTTGGTGACCAAAATTTTATCCTTCCTTTTTCGCTTGGTTGCTTGCCAAATTCCTACTATAGTTCATTCTATTTATGTAATACTCATTGTGTGATGATTATGGACCTAATTAACAAGTTACTTCCCCAAAATAAAGTTTAAGTTAAGTTCGTCTCCAAAGGAGGAACCTTTGGTGTCCAAAAGTTTATCCTTTTTTTTTTCGCTTGGATTCTTGCCAAATTCCTACTATAGTTCATTCTATTTAAGTAATACTAATTGTGTGATGTTTATGGACCTAATTAACAAGTTACTTTCCGATAATAAAGTTTAACTTAAGTTCGTCTCCAAAGGAGGAACCTTTGGTGACCAAAATTTTATCCTTCCTTTTTCGCTTGGATTCTTCCCAAATTCCTACTATAGTTCATTCTATTTAAGTAATACTAATTGTGTGATGTTTATGGACCTAATTAACAAGTTACTTTCCGATAATAAAGTTTAACTTAAGTTCGTCTCCAAAGGAGGAACCTTTGGTGACCAAAAGTTTATCCTTCCTTTTTCGCTTGGATTCTTCCCAAATTCCTACTATAGTTCATTCTATTTACGTAATACTCATTGTATGATGATTATTGACCTAATTAACAAGTTACTTTCCCAAAATAAAGTTTAAGTTAAGTTCGTCTCCAAAGGAGGAACCTTTGGTGACCAAAATTTTATCCATCCTTTTTCGCTTGGTTTCTTGCCAAATTCCTACTATAGTTCATTCTATTTATGTAATACTAATTGTATGATGATTATTGACCTAATTAACAAGTTAGTTCCCGATAATAAAGTTTAACTTAAGTTCGTCTCCAAAGGAGGAACCTTTGATGACCAAAATTTTATCCATCCTTTTTCGCTTGGTTTCTTGCCAAATTCCTACTATAGTTCATTCTATTTACGTAATACTCATTGTATGATAATCATTGACCTAATTACCAAGTTACTTCCCCAAAATAAAGTTTAAGTTAAGTTCGTCTCCAAAGGAGGAACCTTTGGTGACCAAAATTTTATCCTTCCTTTTTCGCTTGGTTTCTTGCCAAATTCCTACTATAGTCATTCTATTTATTTAATACTCATTGTGTGATGATTATGGACCTAATTAACAAGTTACTTCCCCATAATAAAGTTTAAGTTAAGTTCGTCTCCAAAGGAGGAACCTTTGGTGACCAAAAGTTTATCCTTCCTTTTTCGCTTGGATTCTTGCCAAATTCCTACTATAGTTCATTCTATTTATGTAATACTAATTGTATGATGATTATTGACCTAATTAACAAGTTACTTCCCGATAATAAAGTTTAACTTAAGTTCGTCTCCAAAGTAGGAACCTTTGGTGACCAAAATTTTATCCTACCTTTTTTGGCTTGGTTTCTTACCAAATTCCTACTATAGTTCATTCTATTTATGTAATACTCATTGTATGATGATTATGGACCTAATTAACAAGTTACTTCCCCATAAAAAAGTTTAAGTTAAGTTATTCTCCAAAGGAGGAACCTTTGGTGACCAAAATTTTATCCTTCCTTTTACGCTTGGATTCTTCCCAAATTCCTACTATAGTTCATTCTATTTACGTAATACTCATTGTATGATGATTATTGACCTAATTAACAAGTTACTTTCCCAAAATAAAGTTTAAGTTAAGTTCGTCTCCAAAGGAGGACCCTTTGGTGACCAAAATTTTATCCTTCCTTTTTCGCTTGGTTTCTTGCCAAATTCCTACTATAGTACATTCTATTTATGTAATACTAATTGTATGATGATTATTGACCTAATTAACAAGTTACTTTCCCAAAATAAAGTTTAAGTTAAGTTCGTCTCCAAAGGAGGAACCTTTGGTGACCAAAATTTTATCCATCCTTTTTCGCTTGGTTTCTTGCCAAATTCCTACTATAGTTCATTCTATTTATGTAATACTAATTGTATGATGATTATTGACCTAATTAACAAGTTAGTTCCCGATAATAAAGTTTAACTTAAGTTCGTCTCCAAAGGAGGAACCTTTGATGACCAAAATTTTATCCATCCTTTTTCGCTTGGTTTCTTGCCAAATTCCTACTATAGTTCATTCTATTTATGTAATACTAATTGTATGATGATTATTGACCTAATTAACAAGTTAGTTCAGGATAATAAAGTTTAACTTAAGTTCGTCTCCAAAGTAGGAACCTTTGGTGACCAAAATTTTATCCTACCTTTTTGGCTTGGTTTCTTCCCAAATTCCTACTATAGTTCATTCTCTTTATGTAATACTCGTTGTATGATGATTATGGACCTAATTAACAAGTTACTTCCCAATAATAAAGTTTAACGTAAGTTCGTCTCCAAAGGAGGAACCTTTGGTGACCAAAATTTTATCCTACCTTTTTGGCTTGGTTTCTTCCCAAATTCCTACTATAGTTCATTCTATTTATGTAATACTCATTGTATGATGATTATGGACCTAATTAACAAGTTACTTCCCCATAATAAAGTTTAAGTTAAGTTCGTCTCCAAAGGAGGAACCTTTGGTGACCAAAATTTTATCCTTCCTTTTTCGCTTGGTTGCTTGCCAAATTCCTACTATAGTTCATTCTATTTATGTAATACTCATTGTGTGATGATTATGGACCTAATTAACAAGTTACTTCCCCAAAATAAAGTTTAAGTTAAGTTCGTCTCCAAAGGAGGAACCTTTGGTGACCAAAAGTTTATCCTTTATTTTTCGCTTGGATTCTTGCCAAATTCCTACTATAGTTCATTCTATTTAAGTAATACTAATTGTGTGATGTTTATGGACCTAATTAACAAGTTACTTTCCGATAATAAAGTTTAACTTAAGTTCGTCTCCAAAGTAGGAACCTTTGGTGACCAAAAGTTTATCCTTCCTTTTTCGCTTGGATTCTTCCCAAATTCCTACTATAGTTCATTCTATTTACGTAATACTCATTGTATGATAATCATTGACCTAATTACCAAGTTACTTCCCCAAAATAAAGTTTAAGTTAAGTTCGTCTCCAAAGGAGGAACCTTTGGTGACCAAAATTTTGTCCTTCCTTTTTCGCTTGGTTTCTTGCCAAATTCCTACTATAGTCATTCTATTTATGTAATACTCATTGTGTGATGATTATGGACCTAATTAACAAGTTACTTCCCCATAATAAAGTTTAAGTTAAGTTCGTCTCCAAAGGAGGAACCTTTGGTGACCAAAAGTTTATCCTTCCTTTTTCGCTTGGATTCTTGCCAAATTCCTACTATAGTTCATTCTATTTATGTAATACTAATTGTATGATGATTATTGACCTAATTAATAAGTTACTTCCCGATAATAAAGTTTAACTTAAGTTCGTCTCCAAAGTAGGAACCTTTGATGACCAAAATTTTATCCTACCTTTTTGGCTTGGTTTCTTACCAAATTCCTACTATAGTTCATTCTATTTATGTAATACTCATTGTATGATGATTATGGACCTAATTAACAAGTTACTTCCCCATAAAAAAGTTTAAGTTAAGTTCGTCTCCAAAGGAGGAACCTTTGGTGACCAAAATTTTATCCTTCCTTTTTCGCTTGGATTCTTCCCAAATTCCTACTATAGTTCATTCTATTTAAGTAATACTAATTGTGTGATGTTTATGGACCTAATTAACAAGTTACTTTCCGATAATAAAGTTTAACTTAAGTTCGTCTCCAAAGGAGGAACCTTTGGTGACCAAAAGTTTATCCTTCCTTTTTCGCTTGGATTCTTCCCAAATTCCTACTATAGTTCATTCTATTTACGTAATACTCATTGTATGATGATTATTGACCTAATTAACAAGTTACTTTCCCAAAATAAAGTTTAAGTTAAGTTCGTCTCCAAAGGAGGAACCTTTGGTGACCAAAATTTTATCCATCCTTTTTCGCTTGGTTTCTTGCCAAATTCCTACTATAGTTCATTCTATTTATGTAATACTAATTGTATGATGATTATTGACCTAATTAACAAGTTAGTTCAGGATAATAAAGTTTAACTTAAGTTCGTCTCCAAAGTAGGAACCTTTGGTGACCAAAAT
The DNA here is from genome assembly GCF_051527215.1 of Medicago sativa. Classification (NCBI taxonomy): domain Eukaryota; kingdom Viridiplantae; phylum Streptophyta; class Magnoliopsida; order Fabales; family Fabaceae; genus Medicago; species Medicago sativa. The sequence goes on along the minus strand of NC_140752.1, from coordinate 43,448,564 downwards.
TTTATCCTACCTTTTTGGCTTGGTTTCTTCCCAAATTCCTACTATAGTTCATTCTCTTTATGTAATACTCGTTGTATGATGATTATGGACCTAATTAACAAGTTACTTCCCCATAATAAAGTTTAACGTAAGTTCGTCTCCAAAGGAGGAACCTTTGGTGACCAAAATTTTATCCTACCTTTTTGGCTTGGTTTCTTCCCAAATTCCTACTATAGTTCATTCTATTTATGTAATACTAATTGTATGATGATTATTGACCTAATTAACAAGTTACTTCCCGATAATAAAGTTTAACTTAAGTTCGTCTCCAAAGTAGGAACCTTTGGTGACCAAAATTTTATCCTACCTTTTTGGCTTGGTTTCTTACCAAATTCCTACTATAGTTCATTCTATTTATGTAATACTCATTGTATGATGATTATGGACCTAATTAACAAGTTACTTCCCCATAAAAAAGTTTAAGTTAAGTTATTCTCCAAAGGAGGAACCTTTGGTGACCAAAATTTTATCCTTCCTTTTACGCTTGGATTCTTCCCAAATTCCTACTATAGTTCATTCTATTTAAGTAATACTAATTGTGTGATGTTTATGGACCTAATTAACAAGTTACTTTCCGATAATAAAGTTTAACTTAAGTTCGTCTCCAAAGGAGGAACCTTTGGTGACCAAAAGTTTATCCTTCCTTTTTCGCTTGGATTCTTCCCAAATTCCTACTATAGTTCATTCTATTTACGTAATACTCATTGTATGATGATTATTGACCTAATTAACAAGTTACTTTCCCAAAATAAAGTTTAAGTTAAGTTCGTCTCCAAAGGAGGACCCTTTGGTGACCAAAATTTTATCCTTCCTTTTTCGCTTGGTTTCTTGCCAAATTCCTACTATAGTACATTCTATTTATGTAATACTAATTGTATGATGATTATTGACCTAATTAACAAGTTACTTTCCCAAAATAAAGTTTAAGTTAAGTTCGTCTCCAAAGGAGGAACCTTTGGTGACCAAAATTTTATCCATCCTTTTTCGCTTGGTTTCTTGCCAAATTCCTACTATAGTTCATTCTATTTATGTAATACTAATTGTATGATGATTATTGACCTAATTAACAAGTTAGTTCCCGATAATAAAGTTTAACTTAAGTTCGTCTCCAAAGGAGGAACCTTTGATGACCAAAATTTTATCCATCCTTTTTCGCTTGGTTTCTTGCCAAATTCCTACTATAGTTCATTCTATTTATGTAATACTAATTGTATGATGATTATTGACCTAATTAACAAGTTAGTTCAGGATAATAAAGTTTAACTTAAGTTCGTCTCCAAAGTAGGAACCTTTGGTGACCAAAATTTTATCCTTCCTTTTTCGCTTGGATTCTTCCCAAATTCCTACTATAGTTCATTCTATTTACGTAATACTCATTGTATGATAATCATTGACCTAATTACCAAGTTACTTCCCCAAAATAAAGTTTAAGTTAAGTTCGTCTCCAAAGGAGGAACCTTTGGTGACCAAAATTTTATCCTTCCTTTTTCGCTTGGTTTCTTGCCAAATTCCTACTATAGTCATTCTATTTATTTAATACTCATTGTGTGATGATTATGGACCTAATTAACAAGTTACTTCCCCATAATAAAGTTTAAGTTAAGTTCGTCTCCAAAGGAGGAACCTTTGGTGACCAAAAGTTTATCCTTCCTTTTTCGCTTGGATTCTTGCCAAATTCCTACTATAGTTCATTCTATTTATGTAATACTAATTGTATGATGATTATTGACCTAATTAACAAGTTACTTCCCGATAATAAAGTTTAACTTAAGTTCGTCTCCAAAGTAGGAACCTTTGGTGACCAAAATTTTATCCTACCTTTTTGGCTTGGTTTCTTACCAAATTCCTACTATAGTTCATTCTATTTATGTAATACTCATTGTATGATGATTATGGACCTAATTAACAAGTTACTTCCCCATAAAAAAGTTTAAGTTAAGTTATTCTCCAAAGGAGGAACCTTTGGTGACCAAAATTTTATCCTTCCTTTTACGCTTGGATTCTTCCCAAATTCCTACTATAGTTCATTCTATTTAAGTAATACTAATTGTGTGATGTTTATGGACCTAATTAACAAGTTACTTTCCGATAATAAAGTTTAACTTAAGTTCGTCTCCAAAGGAGGAACCTTTGGTGACCAAAAGTTTATCCTTCCTTTTTCGCTTGGATTCTTCCCAAATTCCTACTATAGTTCATTCTATTTACGTAATACTCATTGTGTGATGATTATGGACCTAATTAACAAGTTACTTCCCCAAAATAAAGTTTAAGTTAAGTTCGTCTCCAAAGGAGGAACCTTTGGTGACCAAAAGTTTATCCTTTATTTTTCGCTTGGATTCTTGCCAAATTCCTACTATAGTTCATTCTATTTAAGTAATACTAATTGTGTGATGTTTATGGACCTAATTAACAAGTTACTTTCCGATAATAAAGTTTAACTTAAGTTCGTCTCCAAAGTAGGAACCTTTGGTGACCAAAAGTTTATCCTTCCTTTTTCGCTTGGATTCTTCCCAAATTCCTACTATAGTTCATTCTATTTACGTAATACTCATTGTATGATAATCATTGACCTAATTACCAAGTTACTTCCCCAAAATAAAGTTTAAGTTAAGTTCGTCTCCAAAGGAGGAACCTTTGGTGACCAAAATTTTATCCTTCCTTTTTCGCTTGGTTTCTTGCCAAATTCCTACTATAGTCATTCTATTTTTGTAATACTCATTGTGTGATGATTATGGACCTAATTAACAAGTTACTTCCCCATAATAAAGTTTAAGTTAAGTTCGTCTCCAAAGGAGGAACCTTTGGTGACCAAAAGTTTATCCTTCCTTTTTCGCTTGGATTCTTGCCAAATTCCTACTATAGTTCATTCTATTTATGTAATACTAATTGTATGATGATTATTGACCTAATTAATAAGTTACCTCCCGATAATAAAGTTTAACTTAAGTTCGTCTCCAAAGTAGGAACCTTTGATGACCAAAATTTTATCCTACCTTTTTGGCTTGGTTTCTTACCAAATTCCTACTATAGTTCATTCTATTTATGTAATACTCATTGTATGATGATTATGGACCTAATTAACAAGTTACTTCCGCATAAAAAAGTTTAAGTTAAGTTCGTCTCCAAAGGAGGAACCTTTGGTGACCAAAATTTTATCCTTCCTTTTTCGCTTGGATTCTTCCCAAATTCCTACTATAGTTCATTCTATTTAAGTAATACTAATTGTGTGATGTTTATGGACCTAATTAACAAGTTACTTTCCGATAATAAAGTTTAACTTAAGTTCGTCTCCAAAGGAGGAACCTTTGGTGACCAAAAGTTTATCCTTCCTTTTTCGCTTGGATTCTTCCCAAATTCCTACTATAGTTCATTCTATTTACGTAATACTCATTGTATGATGATTATTGACCTAATTAACAAGTTACTTTCCCAAAATAAAGTTTAAGTTAAGTTCGTCTCCAAAGGAGGAACCTTTGGTGACCAAAATTTTATCCATCCTTTTTCGCTTGGTTTCTTGCCAAATTCCTACTATAGTTCATTCTATTTATGTAATACTAATTGTATGATGATTATTGACCTAATTAACAAGTTAGTTCAGGATAATAAAGTTTAACTTAAGTTCGTCTCCAAAGTAGGAACCTTTGGTGACCAAAATTTTATCCTACCTTTTTGGCTTGGTTTCTTCCCAAATTCCTACTATAGTTCATTCTCTTTATGTAATACTCGTTGTATGATGATTATGGACCTAATTAACAAGTTACTTCCCCATAATAAAGTTTAACGTAAGTTCGTCTCCAAAGGAGGAACCTTTGGTGACCAAAATTTTATCCTACCTTTTTGGCTTGGTTTCTTCCCAAATTCCTACTATAGTTCATTCTATTTATGTAATACTAATTGTATGATGATTATTGACCTAATTAACAAGTTACTTCCCGATAATAAAGTTTAACTTAAGTTCGTCTCCAAAGTAGGAACCTTTGGTGACCAAAATTTTATCCTACCTTTTTGGCTTGGTTTCTTACCAAATTCCTACTATAGTTCATTCTATTTATGTAATACTCATTGTATGATGATTATGGACCTAATTAACAAGTTACTTCCCCATAAAAAAGTTTAAGTTAAGTTATTCTCCAAAGGAGGAACCTTTGGTGACCAAAATTTTATCCTTCCTTTTACGCTTGGATTCTTCCCAAATTCCTACTATAGTTCATTCTATTTAAGTAATACTAATTGTGTGATGTTTATGGACCTAATTAACAAGTTACTTTCCGATAATAAAGTTTAACTTAAGTTCGTCTCCAAAGGAGGAACCTTTGGTGACCAAAAGTTTATCCTTCCTTTTTCGCTTGGATTCTTCCCAAATTCCTACTATAGTTCATTCTATTTACGTAATACTCATTGTATGATGATTATTGACCTAATTAACAAGTTACTTTCCCAAAATAAAGTTTAAGTTAAGTTCGTCTCCAAAGGAGGACCCTTTGGTGACCAAAATTTTATCCTTCCTTTTTCGCTTGGTTTCTTGCCAAATTCCTACTATAGTACATTCTATTTATGTAATACTAATTGTATGATGATTATTGACCTAATTAACAAGTTACTTTCCCAAAATAAAGTTTAAGTTAAGTTCGTCTCCAAAGGAGGAACCTTTGGTGACCAAAATTTTATCCATCCTTTTTCGCTTGGTTTCTTGCCAAATTCCTACTATAGTTCATTCTATTTATGTAATACTAATTGTATGATGATTATTGACCTAATTAACAAGTTAGTTCCCGATAATAAAGTTTAACTTAAGTTCGTCTCCAAAGGAGGAACCTTTGATGACCAAAATTTTATCCATCCTTTTTCGCTTGGTTTCTTGCCAAATTCCTACTATAGTTCATTCTATTTATGTAATACTAATTGTATGATGATTATTGACCTAATTAACAAGTTAGTTCAGGATAATAAAGTTTAACTTAAGTTCGTCTCCAAAGTAGGAACCTTTGGTGACCAAAATTTTATCCTTCCTTTTTCGCTTGGATTCTTCCCAAATTCCTACTATAGTTCATTCTATTTACGTAATACTCATTGTATGATAATCATTGACCTAATTACCAAGTTACTTCCCCAAAATAAAGTTTAAGTTAAGTTCGTCTCCAAAGGAGGAACCTTTGGTGACCAAAATTTTATCCTTCCTTTTTCGCTTGGTTTCTTGCCAAATTCCTACTATAGTCATTCTATTTATTTAATACTCATTGTGTGATGATTATGGACCTAATTAACAAGTTACTTCCCCATAATAAAGTTTAAGTTAAGTTCGTCTCCAAAGGAGGAACCTTTGGTGACCAAAAGTTTATCCTTCCTTTTTCGCTTGGATTCTTGCCAAATTCCTACTATAGTTCATTCTATTTATGTAATACTAATTGTATGATGATTATTGACCTAATTAACAAGTTACTTCCCGATAATAAAGTTTAACTTAAGTTCGTCTCCAAAGTAGGAACCTTTGGTGACCAAAATTTTATCCTACCTTTTTGGCTTGGTTTCTTACCAAATTCCTACTATAGTTCATTCTATTTATGTAATACTCATTGTATGATGATTATGGACCTAATTAACAAGTTACTTCCCCATAAAAAAGTTTAAGTTAAGTTATTCTCCAAAGGAGGAACCTTTGGTGACCAAAATTTTATCCTTCCTTTTACGCTTGGATTCTTCCCAAATTCCTACTATAGTTCATTCTATTTAAGTAATACTAATTGTGTGATGTTTATGGACCTAATTAACAAGTTACTTTCCGATAATAAAGTTTAACTTAAGTTCGTCTCCAAAGGAGGAACCTTTGGTGACCAAAAGTTTATCCTTCCTTTTTCGCTTGGATTCTTCCCAAATTCCTACTATAGTTCATTCTATTTACGTAATACTCATTGTATGATGATTATTGACCTAATTAACAAGTTACTTTCCCAAAATAAAGTTTAAGTTAAGTTCGTCTCCAAAGGAGGACCCTTTGGTGACCAAAATTTTATCCTTCCTTTTTCGCTTGGTTTCTTGCCAAATTCCTACTATAGTACATTCTATTTATGTAATACTAATTGTATGATGATTATTGACCTAATTAACAAGTTACTTTCCCAAAATAAAGTTTAAGTTAAGTTCGTCTCCAAAGGAGGAACCTTTGGTGACCAAAATTTTATCCATCCTTTTTCGCTTGGTTTCTTGCCAAATTCCTACTATAGTTCATTCTATTTATGTAATACTAATTGTATGATGATTATTGACCTAATTAACAAGTTAGTTCCCGATAATAAAGTTTAACTTAAGTTCGTCTCCAAAGGAGGAACCTTTGATGACCAAAATTTTATCCATCCTTTTTCGCTTGGTTTCTTGCCAAATTCCTACTATAGTTCATTCTATTTATGTAATACTAATTGTATGATGATTATTGACCTAATTAACAAGTTAGTTCAGGATAATAAAGTTTAACTTAAGTTCGTCTCCAAAGTAGGAACCTTTGGTGACCAAAATTTTATCCTTCCTTTTTCGCTTGGATTCTTCCCAAATTCCTACTATAGTTCATTCTATTTACGTAATACTCATTGTATGATAATCATTGACCTAATTACCAAGTTACTTCCCCAAAATAAAGTTTAAGTTAAGTTCGTCTCCAAAGGAGGAACCTTTGGTGACCAAAATTTTATCCTTCCTTTTTCGCTTGGTTTCTTGCCAAATTCCTACTATAGTCATTCTATTTATTTAATACTCATTGTGTGATGATTATGGACCTAATTAACAAGTTACTTCCCCATAATAAAGTTTAAGTTAAGTTCGTCTCCAAAGGAGGAACCTTTGGTGACCAAAAGTTTATCCTTCCTTTTTCGCTTGGATTCTTGCCAAATTCCTACTATAGTTCATTCTATTTATGTAATACTAATTGTATGATGATTATTGACCTAATTAACAAGTTACTTCCCGATAATAAAGTTTAACTTAAGTTCGTCTCCAAAGTAGGAACCTTTGGTGACCAAAATTTTATCCTACCTTTTTGGCTTGGTTTCTTACCAAATTCCTACTATAGTTCATTCTATTTATGTAATACTCATTGTATGATGATTATGGACCTAATTAACAAGTTACTTCCCCATAAAAAAGTTTAAGTTAAGTTATTCTCCAAAGGAGGAACCTTTGGTGACCAAAATTTTATCCTTCCTTTTACGCTTGGATTCTTCCCAAATTCCTACTATAGTTCATTCTATTTAAGTAATACTAATTGTGTGATGTTTATGGACCTAATTAACAAGTTACTTTCCGATAATAAAGTTTAACTTAAGTTCGTCTCCAAAGGAGGAACCTTTGGTGACCAAAAGTTTATCCTTCCTTTTTCGCTTGGATTCTTCCCAAATTCCTACTATAGTTCATTCTATTTACGTAATACTCATTGTATGATGATTATTGACCTAATTAACAAGTTACTTTCCCAAAATAAAGTTTAAGTTAAGTTCGTCTCCAAAGGAGGACCCTTTGGTGACCAAAATTTTATCCTTCCTTTTTCGCTTGGTTTCTTGCCAAATTCCTACTATAGTACATTCTATTTATGTAATACTAATTGTATGATGATTATTGACCTAATTAACAAGTTACTTTCCCAAAATAAAGTTTAAGTTAAGTTCGTCTCCAAAGGAGGAACCTTTGGTGACCAAAATTTTATCCATCCTTTTTCGCTTGGTTTCTTGCCAAATTCCTACTATAGTTCATTCTATTTATGTAATACTAATTGTATGATGATTATTGACCTAATTAACAAGTTAGTTCCCGATAATAAAGTTTAACTTAAGTTCGTCTCCAAAGGAGGAACCTTTGATGACCAAAATTTTATCCATCCTTTTTCGCTTGGTTTCTTGCCAAATTCCTACTATAGTTCATTCTATTTATGTAATACTAATTGTATGATGATTATTGACCTAATTAACAAGTTAGTTCAGGATAATAAAGTTTAACTTAAGTTCGTCTCCAAAGTAGGAACCTTTGGTGACCAAAATTTTATCCTACCTTTTTGGCTTGGTTTCTTTCCAAATTCCTACTATAGTTCATTCTCTTTATGTAATACTCGTTGTATGATGATTATGGACCTAATTAACAAGTTACTTCCCCATAATAAAGTTTAACGTAAGTTCGTCTCCAAAGGAGGAACCTTTGGTGACCAAAATTTTATCCTACCTTTTTGGCTTGGTTTCTTCCCAAATTCCTACTATAGTTCATTCTATTTATGTAATACTCATTGTATGATGATTATGGACCTAATTAACAAGTTACTTCCCCATAATAAAGTTTAAGTTAAGTTCGTCTCCAAAGGAGGAACCTTTGGTGACCAAAATTTTATCCTTCCTTTTTCGCTTGGTTGCTTGCCAAATTCCTACTATAGTTCATTCTATTTATGTAATACTCATTGTGTGATGATTATGGACCTAATTAACAAGTTACTTCCCCAAAATAAAGTTTAAGTTAAGTTCGTCTCCAAAGGAGGAACCTTTGGTGACCAAAAGTTTATCCTTTATTTTTCGCTTGGATTCTTGCCAAATTCCTACTATAGTTCATTCTATTTAAGTAATACTAATTGTGTGATGTTTATGGACCTAATTAACAAGTTACTTTCCGATAATAAAGTTTAACTTAAGTTCGTCTCCAAAGTAGGAACCTTTGGTGACCAAAAGTTTATCCTTCCTTTTTCGCTTGGATTCTTCCCAAATTCCTACTATAGTTCATTCTATTTACGTAATACTCATTGTATGATAATCATTGACCTAATTACCAAGTTACTTCCCCAAAATAAAGTTTAAGTTAAGTTCGTCTCCAAAGGAGGAACCTTTGGTGACCAAAATTTTATCCTTCCTTTTTCGCTTGGTTTCTTGCCAAATTCCTACTATAGTCATTCTATTTATGTAATACTCATTGTGTGATGATTATGGACCTAATTAACAAGTTACTTCCCCATAATAAAGTTTAAGTTAAGTTCGTCTCCAAAGGAGGAACCTTTGGTGACCAAAAGTTTATCCTTCCTTTTTCGCTTGGATTCTTGCCAAATTCCTACTATAGTTCATTCTATTTATGTAATACTAATTGTATGATGATTATTGACCTAATTAACAAGTTAGTTCAGGATAATAAAGTTTAACTTAAGTTCGTCTCCAAAGTAGGAACCTTTGGTGACCAAAATTTTATCCTACCTTTTTGGCTTGGTTTCTTCCCAAATTCCTACTATAGTTCATTCTATTTATGTAATACTCATTGTATGATGATTATGGACCTAATTAACAAGTTACTTCCCCATAATAAAGTTTAAGTTAAGTTCGTCTCCAAAGGAGGAACCTTTGGTGACCAAAAGTTTATCCTTCCTTTTTCGCTTGGATTCTTCCCAAATTCCTACTATAGTTCATTCTATTTACGTAATACTCATTGTATGATGATTATTGACCTAATTAACAAGTTACTTTCCCAAAATAAAGTTTAAGTTAAGTTCGTCTCCAAAGGAGGACCCTTTGGTGACCAAAATTTTATCCTTCCTTTTTCGCTTGGTTTCTTGCCAAATTCCTACTATAGTACATTCTATTTATGTAATACTAATTGTATGATGATTATTGACCTAATTAACAAGTTACTTTCCCAAAATAAAGTTTAAGTTAAGTTCGTCTCCAAAGGAGGAACCTTTGGTGACCAAAATTTTATCCATCCTTTTTCGCTTGGTTTCTTGCCAAATTCCTACTATAGTTCATTCTATTTATGTAATACTAATTGTATGATGATTATTGACCTAATTAACAAGTTAGTTCCCGATAATAAAGTTTAACTTAAGTTCGTCTCCAAAGGAGGAACCTTTGATGACCAAAATTTTATCCATCCTTTTTCGCTTGGTTTCTTGCCAAATTCCTACTATAGTTCATTCTATTTATGTAATACTAATTGTATGATGATTATTGACCTAATTAACAAGTTAGTTCCCGATAATAAAGTTTAACTTAAGTTCGTCTCCAAAGGAGGAACCTTTGATGACCAAAATTTTATCCATCCTTTTTCGCTTGGTTTCTTGCCAAATTCCTACTATAGTTCATTCTATTTATGTAATACTAATTGTATGATGATTATTGACCTAATTAACAAGTTAGTTCAGGATAATAAAGTTTAACTTAAGTTCGTCTCCAAAGTAGGAACCTTTGGTGACCAAAATTTTATCCTACCTTTTTGGCTTGGTTTCTTTCCAAATTCCTACTATAGTTCATTCTCTTTATGTAATACTCGTTGTATGATGATTATGGACCTAATTAACAAGTTACTTCCCCATAATAAAGTTTAACGTAAGTTCGTCTCCAAAGGAGGAACCTTTGGTGACCAAAATTTTATCCTACCTTTTTGGCTTGGTTTCTTCCCAAATTCCTACTATAGTTCATTCTATTTATGTAATACTCATTGTATGATGATTATGGACCTAATTAACAAGTTACTTCCCCATAATAAAGTTTAAGTTAAGTTCGTCTCCAAAGGAGGAACCTTTGGTGACCAAAATTTTATCCTTCCTTTTTCGCTTGGTTGCTTGCCAAATTCCTACTATAGTTCATTCTATTTATGTAATACTCATTGTGTGATGATTATGGACCTAATTAACAAGTTACTTCCCCAAAATAAAGTTTAAGTTAAGTTCGTCTCCAAAGGAGGAACCTTTGGTGACCAAAAGTTTATCCTTTATTTTTCGCTTGGATTCTTGCCAAATTCCTACTATAGTTCATTCTATTTAAGTAATACTAATTGTGTGATGTTTATGGACCTAATTAACAAGTTACTTTCCGATAATAAAGTTTAACTTAAGTTCGTCTCCAAAGTAGGAACCTTTGGTGACCAAAAGTTTATCCTTCCTTTTTCGCTTGGATTCTTCCCAAATTCCTACTATAGTTCATTCTATTTACGTAATACTCATTGTATGATAATCATTGACCTAATTACCAAGTTACTTCCCCAAAATAAAGTTTAAGTTAAGTTCGTCTCCAAAGGAGGAACCTTTGGTGACCAAAATTTTATCCTTCCTTTTTCGCTTGGTTTCTTGCCAAATTCCTACTATAGTCATTCTATTTATGTAATACTCATTGTGTGATGATTATGGACCTAATTAACAAGTTACTTCCCCATAATAAAGTTTAAGTTAAGTTCGTCTCCAAAGGAGGAACCTTTGGTGACCAAAAGTTTATCCTTCCTTTTTCGCTTGGATTCTTGCCAAATTCCTACTATAGTTCATTCTATTTATGTAATACTAATTGTATGATGATTATTGACCTAATTAACAAGTTAGTTCAGGATAATAAAGTTTAACTTAAGTTCGTCTCCAAAGTAGGAACCTTTGGTGACCAAAATTTTATCCTACCTTTTTGGCTTGGTTTCTTCCCAAATTCCTACTATAGTTCATTCTATTTATGTAATACTCATTGTATGATGATTATGGACCTAATTAACAAGTTACTTCCCCATAATAAAGTTTAAGTTAAGTTCGTCTCCAAAGGAGGAACCTTTGGTGACCAAAAGTTTATCCTTCCTTTTTCGCTTGGATTCTTCCCAAATTCCTACTATAGTTCATTCTATTTACGTAATACTCATTGTATGATGATTATTGACCTAATTAACAAGTTACTTTCCCAAAATAAAGTTTAAGTTAAGTTCGTCTCCAAAGGAGGACCCTTTGGTGACCAAAATTTTATCCTTCCTTTTTCGCTTGGTTTCTTGCCAAATTCCTACTATAGTACATTCTATTTATGTAATACTAATTGTATGATGATTATTGACCTAATTAACAAGTTACTTTCCCAAAATAAAGTTTAAGTTAAGTTCGTCTCCAAAGGAGGAACCTTTGGTGACCAAAATTTTATCCATCCTTTTTCGCTTGGTTTCTTGCCAAATTCCTACTATAGTTCATTCTATTTATGTAATACTAATTGTATGATGATTATTGACCTAATTAACAAGTTAGTTCCCGATAATAAAGTTTAACTTAAGTTCGTCTCCAAAGGAGGAACCTTTGATGACCAAAATTTTATCCATCCTTTTTCGCTTGGTTTCTTGCCAAATTCCTACTATAGTTCATTCTATTTATGTAATACTAATTGTATGATGATTATTGACCTAATTAACAAGTTAGTTCAGGATAATAAAGTTTAACTTAAGTTCGTCTCCAAAGTAGGAACCTTTGGTGACCAAAATTTTATCCTTCCTTTTTCGCTTGGATTCTTCCCAAATTCCTACTATAGTTCATTCTATTTACGTAATACTCATTGTATGATAATCATTGACCTAATTACCAAGTTACTTCCCCAAAATAAAGTTTAAGTTAAGTTCGTCTCCAAAGGAGGAACCTTTGGTGACCAAAATTTTATCCTTCCTTTTTCGCTTGGTTTCTTGCCAAATTCCTACTATAGTCATTCTATTTATTTAATACTCATTGTGTGATGATTATGGACCTAATTAACAAGTTACTTCCCCATAATAAAGTTTAAGTTAAGTTCGTCTCCAAAGGAGGAACCTTTGGTGACCAAAAGTTTATCCTTCCTTTTTCGCTTGGATTCTTGCCAAATTCCTACTATAGTTCATTCTATTTATGTAATACTAATTGTATGATGATTATTGACCTAATTAACAAGTTACTTCCCGATAATAAAGTTTAACTTAAGTTCGTCTCCAAAGTAGGAACCTTTGGTGACCAAAATTTTATCCTACCTTTTTGGCTTGGTTTCTTACCAAATTCCTACTATAGTTCATTCTATTTATGTAATACTCATTGTATGATGATTATGGACCTAATTAACAAGTTACTTCCCCATAAAAAAGTTTAAGTTAAGTTATTCTCCAAAGGAGGAACCTTTGGTGACCAAAATTTTATCCTTCCTTTTACGCTTGGATTCTTCCCAAATTCCTACTATAGTTCATTCTATTTAAGTAATACTAATTGTGTGATGTTTATGGACCTAATTAACAAGTTACTTTCCGATAATAAAGTTTAACTTAAGTTCGTCTCCAAAGGAGGAACCTTTGGTGACCAAAAGTTTATCCTTCCTTTTTCGCTTGGATTCTTCCCAAATTCCTACTATAGTTCATTCTATTTACGTAATACTCATTGTATGATGATTATTGACCTAATTAACAAGTTACTTTCCCAAAATAAAGTTTAAGTTAAGTTCGTCTCCAAAGGAGGACCCTTTGGTGACCAAAATTTTATCCTTCCTTTTTCGCTTGGTTTCTTGCCAAATTCCTACTATAGTACATTCTATTTATGTAATACTAATTGTATGATGATTATTGACCTAATTAACAAGTTACTTTCGCAAAATAAAGTTTAAGTTAAGTTCGTCTCCAAAGGAGGAACCTTTGGTGACCAAAATTTTATCCATCCTTTTTCGCTTGGTTTCTTGCCAAATTCCTACTATAGTTCATTCTATTTATGTAATACTAATTGTATGATGATTATTGACCTAATTAACAAGTTAGTTCCCGATAATAAAGTTTAACTTAAGTTCGTCTCCAAAGGAGGAACCTTTGATGACCAAAATTTTATCCATCCTTTTTCGCTTGGTTTCTTGCCAAATTCCTACTATAGTTCATTCTATTTATGTAATACTAATTGTATGATGATTATTGACCTAATTAACAAGTTAGTTCAGGATAATAAAGTTTAACTTAAGTTCGTCTCCAAAGTAGGAACCTTTGGTGACCAAAATTTTATCCTACCTTTTTGGCTTGGTTTCTTTCCAAATTCCTACTATAGTTCATTCTCTTTATGTAATACTCGTTGTATGATGATTATGGACCTAATTAACAAGTTACTTCCCCATAATAAAGTTTAACGTAAGTTCGTCTCCAAAGGAGGAACCTTTGGTGACCAAAATTTTATCCTACCTTTTTGGCTTGGTTTCTTCCCAAATTCCTACTATAGTTCATTCTATTTATGTAATACTCATTGTATGATGATTATGGACCTAATTAACAAGTTACTTCCCCATAATAAAGTTTAAGTTAAGTTCGTCTCCAAAGGAGGAACCTTTGGTGACCAAAATTTTATCCTTCCTTTTTCGCTTGGTTGCTTGCCAAATTCCTACTATAGTTCATTCTATTTATGTAATACTCATTGTGTGATGATTATGGACCTAATTAACAAGTTACTTCCCCAAAATAAAGTTTAAGTTAAGTTCGTCTCCAAAGGAGGAACCTTTGGTGACCAAAAGTTTATCCTTTATTTTTCGCTTGGATTCTTGCCAAATTCCTACTATAGTTCATTCTATTTAAGTAATACTAATTGTGTGATGTTTATGGACCTAATTAACAAGTTACTTTCCGATAATAAAGTTTAACTTAAGTTCGTCTCCAAAGTAGGAACCTTTGGTGACCAAAAGTTTATCCTTCCTTTTTCGCTTGGATTCTTCCCAAATTCCTACTATAGTTCATTCTATTTACGTAATACTCATTGTATGATAATCATTGACCTAATTACCAAGTTACTTCCCCAAAATAAAGTTTAAGTTAAGTTCGTCTCCAAAGGAGGAACCTTTGGTGACCAAAATTTTATCCTTCCTTTTTCGCTTGGTTTCTTGCCAAATTCCTACTATAGTCATTCTATTTATGTAATACTCATTGTGTGATGATTATGGACCTAATTAACAAGTTACTTCCCCATAATAAAGTTTAAGTTAAGTTCGTCTCCAAAGGAGGAACCTTTGGTGACCAAAAGTTTATCCTTCCTTTTTCGCTTGGATTCTTGCCAAATTCCTACTATAGTTCATTCTATTTATGTAATACTAATTGTATGATGATTATTGACCTAATTAACAAGTTAGTTCAGGATAATAAAGTTTAACTTAAGTTCGTCTCCAAAGTAGGAACCTTTGGTGACCAAAATTTTATCCTACCTTTTTGGCTTGGTTTCTTCCCAAATTCCTACTATAGTTCATTCTATTTATGTAATACTCATTGTATGATGATTATGGACCTAATTAACAAGTTACTTCCCCATAATAAAGTTTAAGTTAAGTTCGTCTCCAAAGGAGGAACCTTTGGTGACCAAAATTTTATCCTTCCTTTTTCGCTTGGTTGCTTGCCAAATTCCTACTATAGTTCATTCTATTTATGTAATACTCATTGTGTGATGATTATGGACCTAATTAACAAGTTACTTCCCCAAAATAAAGTTTAAGTTAAGTTCGTCTCCAAAGGAGGAACCTTTGGTGACCAAAAGTTTATCCTTTATTTTTCGCTTGGATTCTTGCCAAATTCCTACTATAGTTCATTCTATTTAAGTAATACTAATTGTGTGATGTTTATGGACCTAATTAACAAGTTACTTTCCGATAATAAAGTTTAACTTAAGTTCGTCTCCAAAGTAGGAACCTTTGGTGACCAAAAGTTTATCCTTCCTTTTTCGCTTGGATTCTTCCCAAATTCCTACTATAGTTCATTCTATTTACGTAATACTCATTGTATGATAATCATTGACCTAATTACCAAGTTACTTCCCCAAAATAAAGTTTAAGTTAAGTTCGTCTCCAAAGGAGGAACCTTTGGTGACCAAAATTTTATCCTTCCTTTTTCGCTTGGTTTCTTGCCAAATTCCTACTATAGTCATTCTATTTATGTAATACTCATTGTGTGATGATTATGGACCTAATTAACAAGTTACTTCCCCATAATAAAGTTTAAGTTAAGTTCGTCTCCAAAGGAGGAACCTTTGGTGACCAAAAGTTTATCCTTCCTTTTTCGCTTGGATTCTTGCCAAATTCCTACTATAGTTCATTCTATTTATGTAATACTAATTGTATGATGATTATTGACCTAATTAATAAGTTACTTCCCGATAATAAAGTTTAACTTAAGTTCGTCTCCAAAGTAGGAACCTTTGATGACCAAAATTTTATCCTACCTTTTTGGCTTGGTTTCTTACCAAATTCCTACTATAGTTCATTCTATTTATGTAATACTCATTGTATGATGATTATGGACCTAATTAACAAGTTACTTCCCCATAAAAAAGTTTAAGTTAAGTTCGTCTCCAAAGGAGGAACCTTTGGTGACCAAAATTTTATCCTTCCTTTTTCGCTTGGATTCTTCCCAAATTCCTACTATAGTTCATTCTATTTAAGTAATACTAATTGTGTGATGTTTATGGACCTAATTAACAAGTTACTTTCCGATAA
This sequence comes from Medicago sativa, assembly GCF_051527215.1. Classification (NCBI taxonomy): domain Eukaryota; kingdom Viridiplantae; phylum Streptophyta; class Magnoliopsida; order Fabales; family Fabaceae; genus Medicago; species Medicago sativa. The sequence continues at coordinate 43,432,329 of NC_140752.1, read as the reverse complement.
TAAAGTTTAACTTAAGTTCGTCTCCAAAGGAGGAACCTTTGGTGACCAAAAGTTTATCCTTCCTTTTTCGCTTGGATTCTTCCCAAATTCCTACTATAGTTCATTCTATTTACGTAATACTCATTGTATGATGATTATTGACCTAATTAACAAGTTACTTTCCCAAAATAAAGTTTAAGTTAAGTTCGTCTCCAAAGGAGGAACCTTTGGTGACCAAAATTTTATCCATCCTTTTTCGCTTGGTTTCTTGCCAAATTCCTACTATAGTTCATTCTATTTATGTAATACTAATTGTATGATGATTATTGACCTAATTAACAAGTTAGTTCAGGATAATAAAGTTTAACTTAAGTTCGTCTCCAAAGTAGGAACCTTTGGTGACCAAAATTTTATCCTACCTTTTTGGCTTGGTTTCTTCCCAAATTCCTACTATAGTTCATTCTCTTTATGTAATACTCGTTGTATGATGATTATGGACCTAATTAACAAGTTACTTCCCCATAATAAAGTTTAACGTAAGTTCGTCTCCAAAGGAGGAACCTTTGGTGACCAAAATTTTATCCTACCTTTTTGGCTTGGTTTCTTCCCAAATTCCTACTATAGTTCATTCTATTTATGTAATACTAATTGTATGATGATTATTGACCTAATTAACAAGTTACTTCCCGATAATAAAGTTTAACTTAACTTCGTCTCCAAAGTAGGAACCTTTGGTGACCAAAATTTATTCTACCTTTTTGGCTTGGTTTCTTACCAAATTCCTACTATAGTTCATTCTATTTATGTAATACTCATTGTATGATGATTATGGACCTAATTAACAAGTTACTTCCCCATAAAAAAGTTTAAGTTAAGTTATTCTCCAAAGGAGGAACCTTTGGTGACCAAAATTTTATCCTTCCTTTTACGCTTGGATTCTTCCCAAATTCCTACTATAGTTCATTCTATTTAAGTAATACTAATTGTGTGATGTTTATGGACCTAATTAACAAGTTACTTTCCGATAATAAAGTTTAACTTAAGTTCGTCTCCAAAGGAGGAACCTTTGGTGACCAAAAGTTTATCCTTCCTTTTTCGCTTGGATTCTTCCCAAATTCCTACTATAGTTCATTCTATTTACGTAATACTCATTGTATGATGATTATTGACCTAATTAACAAGTTACTTTCCCAAAATAAAGTTTAAGTTAAGTTCGTCTCCAAAGGAGGACCCTTTGGTGACCAAAATTTTATCCTTCCTTTTTCGCTTGGTTTCTTGCCAAATTCCTACTATAGTACATTCTATTTATGTAATACTAATTGTATGATGATTATTGACCTAATTAACAAGTTACTTTCCCAAAATAAAGTTTAAGTTAAGTTCGTCTCCAAAGGAGGAACCTTTGGTGACCAAAATTTTATCCATCCTTTTTCGCTTGGTTTCTTGCCAAATTCCTACTATAGTTCATTCTATTTATGTAATACTAATTGTATGATGATTATTGACCTAATTAATAAGTTACTTCCCGATAATAAAGTTTTACTTAAGTTCGTCTCCAAAGTAGGAACCTTTGATGACCAAAATTTTATCCTACCTTTTTGGCTTGGTTTCTTACCAAATTCCTACTATAGTTCATTCTATTTATGTAATACTCATTGTATGATGATTACGGACCTAATTAACAAGTTACTTCCCCATAAAAAAGTTTAAGTTAAGTTCGTCTCCAAAGGAGGAACCTTTGGTGACCAAAATTTTATCCTTCCTTTTTCGCTTGGATTCTTCCCAAATTCCTACTATAGTTCATTCTATTTAAGTAATACTTATTGTGTGATGTTTATGGACCTAATTAACAAGTTACTTTCCGATAATAAAGTTTAACTTAAGTTCGTCTCCAAAGGAGGAACCTTTGGTGACCAAAAGTTTATCCTTCCTTTTTCGCTTGGATTCTTCCCAAATTCCTACTATAGTTCATTCTATTTACGTAATACTCATTGTATGATGATTATTGACCTAATTAACAAGTTACTTTCCCAAAATAAAGTTTAAGTTAAGTTCGTCTCCAAAGGAGGACCCTTTGGTGACCAAAATTTTATCCTTCCTTTTTCGCTTGGTTTCTTGCCAAATTCCTACTATAGTACATTCTATTTATGTAATACTAATTGTATGATGATTATTGACCTAATTAACAAGTTACTTTCCCAAAATAAAGTTTAAGTTAAGTTCGTCTCCAAAGGAGGAACCTTTGGTGACCAAAATTTTATCCATCCTTTTTCGCTTGGTTTCTTGCCAAATTCCTACTATAGTTCATTCTATTTATGTAATACTAATTGTATGATGATTATTGACCTAATTAATAAGTTACTTCCCGATAATAAAGTTTTACTTAAGTTCGTCTCCAAAGTAGGAACCTTTGATGACCAAAATTTTATCCTACCTTTTTGGCTTGGTTTCTTACCAAATTCCTACTATAGTTCATTCTATTTATGTAATACTCATTGTATGATGATTATGGACCTAATTAACAAGTTACTTCCCCATAAAAAAGTTTAAGTTAAGTTCGTCTCCAAAGGAGGAACCTTTGGTGACCAAAATTTTATCCTTCCTTTTTCGCTTGGATTCTTCCCAAATTCCTACTATAGTTCATTCTATTTAAGTAATACTAATTGTGTGATGTTTATGGACCTAATTAACAAGTTACTTTCCGATAATAAAGTTTAACTTAAGTTCGTCTCCAAAGGAGGAACCTTTGGTGACCAAAAGTTTATCCTTCCTTTTTCGCTTGGATTCTTCCCAAATTCCTACTATAGTTCATTCTATTTACGTAATACTCATTGTATGATGATTATTGACCTAATTAACAAGTTACTTTCCCAAAATAAAGTTTAAGTTAAGTTCGTCTCCAAAGGAGGAACCTTTGGTGACCAAAATTTTATCCATCCTTTTTCGCTTGGTTTCTTGCCAAATTCCTACTATAGTTCATTCTATTTATGTAATACTAATTGTATGATGATTATTGACCTAATTAACAAGTTAGTTCAGGATAATAAAGTTTAACTTAAGTTCGTCTCCAAAGTAGGAACCTTTGGTGACCAAAATTTTATCCTACCTTTTTGGCTTGGTTTCTTCCCAAATTCCTACTATAGTTCATTCTCTTTATGTAATACTCGTTGTATGATGATTATGGACCTAATTAACAAGTTACTTCCCCATAATAAAGTTTAACGTAAGTTCGTCTCCAAAGGAGGAACCTTTGGTGACCAAAATTTTATCCTACCTTTTTGGCTTGGTTTCTTCCCAAATTCCTACTATAGTTCATTCTATTTATGTAATACTAATTGTATGATGATTATTGACCTAATTAACAAGTTACTTCCCGATAATAAAGTTTAACTTAAGTTCGTCTCCAAAGTAGGAACCTTTGGTGACCAAAATTTTATCCTACCTTTTTGGCTTGGTTTCTTACCAAATTCCTACTATAGTTCATTCTATTTATGTAATACTCATTGTATGATGATTATGGACCTAATTAACAAGTTACTTCCCCATAAAAAAGTTTAAGTTAAGTTATTCTCCAAAGGAGGAACCTTTGGTGACCAAAATTTTATCCTTCCTTTTACGCTTGGATTCTTCCCAAATTCCTACTATAGTTCATTCTATTTAAGTAATACTAATTGTGTGATGTTTATGGACCTAATTAACAAGTTACTTTCCGATAATAAAGTTTAACTTAAGTTCGTCTCCAAAGGAGGAACCTTTGGTGACCAAAAGTTTATCCTTCCTTTTTTGCTTGGATTCTTCCCAAATTCCTACTATAGTTCATTCTATTTACGTAATACTCATTGTATGATGATTATTGACCTAATTAACAAGTTACTTTCCCAAAATAAAGTTTAAGTTAAGTTCGTCTCCAAAGGAGGACCCTTTGGTGACCAAAATTTTATCCTTCCTTTTTCGCTTGGTTTCTTGCCAAATTCCTACTATAGTACATTCTATTTATGTAATACTAATTGTATGATGATTATTGACCTAATTAACAAGTTACTTTCCCAAAATAAAGTTTAAGTTAAGTTCGTCTCCAAAGGAGGAACCTTTGGTGACCAAAATTTTATCCAACCTTTTTCGCTTGGTTTCTTGCCAAATTCCTACTATAGTTCATTCTATTTATGTAATACTAATTGTATGATGATTATTGACCTAATTAACAAGTTAGTTCCCGATAATAAAGTTTAACTTAAGTTCGTCTCGAAAGGAGGAACCTTTGATGACCAAAATTTTATCCATCCTTTTTCGCTTGGTTTCTTGCCAAATTCCTACTATAGTTCATTCTATTTATGTAATACTAATTGTATGATGATTATTGACCTAATTAACAAGTTAGTTCAGGATAATAAAGTTTAACTTAAGTTCGTCTCCAAAGTAGGAACCTTTGGTGACCAAAATTTTATCCTACCTTTTTGGCTTGGTTTCTTCCCAAATTCCTACTATAGTTCATTCTCTTTATGTTATACTCGTTGTATGATGATTATGGACCTAATTAACAAGTTACTTCCCCATAATAAAGTTTAACGTAAGTTCGTCTCCAAAGGAGGAACCTTTGGTGACCAAAATTTTATCCTACCTTTATGGCTTGGTTTCTTCCCAAATTCCTACTATAGTTCATTCTATTTATGTAATACTCATTGTATGATGATTATGGACCTAATTAACAAGTTACTTCCCCATAATAAAGTTTAAGTTAAGTTCGTCTCCAAAGGAGGAACCTTTGGTGACCAAAATTTTATCCTTCCTTTTTCGCTTGGTTGCTTGCCAAATTCCTACTATAGTTCATTCTATTTATGTAATACTCATTGTGTGATGATTATGGACCTAATTAACAAGTTACTTCCCCAAAATAAAGTTTAAGTTAAGTTCGTCTCCAAAGGAGGAACCTTTGGTGTCCAAAAGTTTATCCTTTATTTTTCGCTTGGATTCTTGCCAAATTCCTACTATAGTTCATTCTATTTAAGTAATACTAATTGTGTGATGTTTATGGACCTAATTAACAAGTTACTTTCCGATAATAAAGTTTAACTTAAGTTCGTCTCCAAAGGAGGAACCTTTGGTGACCAAAATTTTATCCTTCCTTTTTCGCTTGGATTCTTGCCAAATTCCTACTATAGTTCATTCTATTTATGTAATACTAATTGTATGATGATTATTGACCTAATTAACAAGTTACTTCCCGATAATAAAGTTTAACTTAAGTTCGTCTCCAAAGTAGGAACCTTTGGTGACCAAAATTTTATCCTACCTTTTTGGCTTGGTTTCTTACCAAATTCCTACTATAGTTCATTCTATTTATGTAATACTCATTGTATGATGATTATGGACCTAATTAACAAGTTACTTCCCCATAAAAAAGTTTAAGTTAAGTTAGTCTCCAAAGGAGGAACCTTTGGTGACCAAAATTTTATCCTTCCTTTTTCGCTTGGATTCTTCCCAAATTCCTACTATAGTTCATTCTATTTAAGTAATACTAATTGTGTGATGTTTATGGACCTAATTAACAAGTTACTTTCCGATAATAAAGTTTAACTTAAGTTCGTCTCCAAAGGAGGAACCTTTGGTGACCAAAAGTTTATCCTTCCTTTTTCGCTTGGATTCTTCCCAAATTCCTACTATAGTTCATTCTATTTACGTAATACTCATTGTATGATGATTATTGACCTAATTAACAAGTTAGTTCCCGATAATAAAGTTTAACTTAAGTTCGTCTCCAAAGGAGGAACCTTTGATGACCAAAATTTTATCCATCCTTTTTGGCTTGGTTTCTTACCAAATTCCTACTATAGTTCATTCTATTTATGTAATACTCATTGTATGATGATTATGGACCTAATTAACAAGTTACTTCCCCATAAAAAAGTTTAAGTTAAGTTCGTCTCCAAAGGAGGAACCTTTGGTGACCAAAATTTTATCCTTCCTTTTTCGGTTGGATTCTTCCCAAATTCCTACTATAGTTCATTCTATTTAAGTAATACTAATTGTGTGATGTTTATGGACCTAATTAACAAGTTACTTTCCGATAATAAAGTTTAACTTAAGTTCGTCTCCAAAGGAGGAACCTTTGGTGACCAAAAGTTTATCCTTCCTTTTTCGCTTGGATTCTTCCCAAATTCCTACTATAGTTCATTCTATTTACGTAATACTCATTGTATGATGATTATTGACCTAATTAACAAGTTACTTTCCCAAAATAAAGTTTAAGTTAAGTTCGTCTCCAAAGGAGGAACCTTTGGTGACCAAAATTTTATCCATCCTTTTTCGCTTGGTTTCTTGCCAAATTCCTACTATAGTTCATTCTATTTATGTAATACTAATTGTATGATGATTATTGACCTAATTAACAAGTTAGTTCCCGATAATAAAGTTTAACTTAAGTTCGTCTCCAAAGGAGGAACCTTTGATGACCAAAATTTTAGCCATCCTTTTTCGCTTGGTTTCTTGCCAAATTCCTACTATAGTTCATTCTATTTATGTAATACTAATTGTATGATGATTATTGACCTAATTAACAAGTTAGTTCAGGATAATAAAGTTTAACTTAAGTTCGTCTCCAAAGTAGGAGCCTTTGGTGACCAAAATTTTATCCTACCTTTTTGGCTTGGTTTCTTACCAAATTCCTACTATAGTTCATTCTATTTATGTAATACTCATTGTATGATGATTATGGACCTAATTAACAAGTTACTTCCCCATAAAAAAGTTTAAGTTAAGTTAGTCTCCAAAGGAGGAACCTTTGGTGACCAAAATTTTATCCTTCCTTTTTCGCTTGGATTCTTCCCAAATTCCTACTATAGTTCATTCAATTTAAGTAATACTAATTGTGTGATGTTTATGGACCTAATTAACAAGTTACTTTCCGATAATAAAGTTTAACTTAAGTTCGTCTCCAAAGGAGGAACCTTTGGTGACCAAAAGTTTATCCTTCCATTTTCGCTTGGATTCTTCCCAAATTCCTACTATAGTTCATTCTATTTATGTAATACTCATTGTATGATGATTATTGACCTAATTAACAAGTTACTTTCCCAAAATAAAGTTTAAGTTAAGTTCGTCTCCAAAGGAGGAACCTTTGGTGACCAAAATTTTATCCATCCTTTTTCGCTTGGTTTCTTGCCAAATTCCTACTATAGTTCATTCTATTTATGTAATACTAATTGTATGATGATTATTGACCTAATTAACAAGTTAGTTCCCGATAATAAAGTTTAACTTAAGTTCGTCTCCAAAGGAGGAACCTTTGATGACCAAAATTTTATCCATCCTTTTTCGCTTGGTTTCTTGCCAAATTCCTACTATAGTTCATTCTATTTATGTAATACTAATTGTATGATGATTATTGACCTAATTAACAAGTTAGTTCAGGATAATAAAGTTTAACTTAAGTTCGTCTCCAAAGTAGGAACCTTTGGTGACCAAAATTTTATCCTACCTTTTTGGCTTGGTTTCTTCCCAAATTCCTACTATAGTTCATTCTCTTTATGTAATACTCGTTGTATGATGATTATGGACCTAATTAACAAGTTACTTCCCCATAATAAAGTTTAACGTAAGTTCGTCTCCAAAGGAGGAACCTTTGGTGACCAAAATTTTATCCTACCTTTTTGGCTTGGTTTCTTCCCAAATTCCTACTATAGTTCATTCTATTTATGTAATACTCATTGTATGATGATTATGGACCTAATTAACAAGTTACTTCCCCATAATAAAGTTTAAGTTAAGTTCGTCTCCAAAGGAGGAACCTTTGGTGACCAAAATTTTATCCTTCCTTTTTCGCTTGGTTGCTTGCCAAATTCCTACTATAGTTCATTCTATTTATGTAATACTCATTGTGTGATGATTATGGACCTAATTAACAAGTTACTTCCCCAAAATAAAGTTTAAGTTAAGTTCGTCTCCAAAGGAGGAACCTTTGGTGACCAAAAGTTTATCCTTTATTTTTCGCTTGGATTCTTGCCAAATTCCTACTATAGTTCATTCTATTTAAGTAATACTAATTGTGTGATGTTTATGGACCTAATTAACAAGTTACTTTCCGATAATAAAGTTTAACTTAAGTTCGTCTCCAAAGTAGGAACCTTTGGTGACCAAAAGTTTATCCTTCCTTTTTCGCTTGGATTCTTCCCAAATTCCTACTATAGTTCATTCTATTTACGTAATACTCATTGTATGATAATCATTGACCTAATTACCAAGTTACTTCCCCAAAATAAAGTTTAAGTTAAGTTCGTCTCCAAAGGAGGAACCTTTGGTGACCAAAATTTTATCCTTCCTTTTTCGCTTGGTTTCTTGCCAAATTCCTACTATAGTCATTCTATTTATGTAATACTCATTGTGTGATGATTATGGACCTAATTAACAAGTTACTTCCCCATAATAAAGTTTAAGTTAAGTTCGTCTCCAAAGGAGGAACCTTTGGTGACCAAAAGTTTATCCTTCCTTTTTCGCTTGGATTCTTGCCAAATTCCTACTATAGTTCATTCTATTTACGTAATACTCATTGTATGATGATTATTGACCTAATTAACAAGTTACTTTCCCAAAATAAAGTTTAAGTTAAGTTCGTCTCCAAAGGAGGAACCTTTGGTGACCAAAATTTTATCCATCCTTTTTCGCTTGGTTTCTTGCCAAATTCCTACTATAGTTCATTCTATTTATGTAATACTAATTGTATGATGATTATTGACCTAATTAACAAGTTAGTTCCCGATAATAAAGTTTAACTTAAGTTCGTCTCCAAAGGAGGAACCTTTGATGACCAAAATTTTATCCATCCTTTTTCGCTTGGTTTCAGGCCAAATTCCTACTATAGTTCATTCTATTTATGTAATACTAATTGTATGATGATTATTGACCTAATTAACAAGTTAGTTCAGGATAATAAAGTTTAACTTAAGTTCGTCTCCAAAGTAGGAACCTTTGGTGACCAAAATTTTATCCTACCTTTTTGGCTTGGTTTCTTCCCAAATTCCTACTATAGTTCATTCTCTTTATGTAATACTCGTTGTATGATGATTATGGACCTAATTAACAAGTTACTTCCCCATAATAAAGTTTAACGTAAGTTCGTCTCCAAAGGAGGAACCTTTGGTGACCAAAATTTTATCCTACCTTTTTGGCTTGGTTTCTTCCCAAATTCCTACTATAGTTCATTCTATTTATGTAATACTCATTGTATGATGATTATGGACCTAATTAACAAGTTACTTCCCCATAATAAAGTTTAAGTTAAGTTCGTCTCCAAAGGAGGAACCTTTGGTGACCAAAATTTTATCCTTCCTTTTTCGCTTGGTTGCTTGCCAAATTCCTACTATAGTTCATTCTATTTATGTAATACTCATTGTGTGATGATTATGGACCTAATTAACAAGTTACTTCCCCAAAATAAAGTTTAAGTTAAGTTCGTCTCCAAAGGAGGAACCTTTGGTGACCAAAAGTTTATCCTTTATTTTTCGCTTGGATTCTTGCCAAATTCCTACTATAGTTCATTCTATTTAAGTAATACTAATTGTGTGATGTTTATGGACCTAATTAACAAGTTACTTTCCGATAATAAAGTTTAACTTAAGTTCGTCTCCAAAGTAGGAACCTTTGGTGACCAAAAGTTTATCCTTCCTTTTTCGCTTGGATTCTTCCCAAATTCCTACTATAGTTCATTCTATTTACGTAATACTCATTGTATGATAATCATTGACCTAATTACCAAGTTACTTCCCCAAAATAAAGTTTAAGTTAAGTTCGTCTCCAAAGGAGGAACCTTTGGTGACCAAAATTTTATCCTTCCTTTTTCGCTTGGTTTCTTGCCAAATTCCTACTATAGTCATTCTATTTATGTAATACTCATTGTGTGATGATTATGGACCTAATTAACAAGTTACTTCCCCATAATAAAGTTTAAGTTAAGTTCGTCTCCAAAGGAGGAACCTTTGGTGACCAAAAGTTTATCCTTCCTTTTTCGCTTGGATTCTTGCCAAATTCCTACTATAGTTCATTCTATTTACGTAATACTCATTGTATGATGATTATTGACCTAATTAACAAGTTACTTTCCCAAAATAAAGTTTAAGTTAAGTTCGTCTCCAAAGGAGGAACCTTTGGTGACCAAAATTTTATCCATCCTTTTTCGCTTGGTTTCTTGCCAAATTCCTACTATAGTTCATTCTATTTATGTAATACTAATTGTATGATGATTATTGACCTAATTAACAAGTTAGTTCCCGATAATAAAGTTTAACTTAAGTTCGTCTCCAAAGGAGGAACCTTTGATGACCAAAATTTTATCCATCCTTTTTGGCTTGGTTTCTTACCAAATTCCTACTATAGTTCATTCTATTTATGTAATACTCATTGTATGATGATTATGGACCTAATTAACAAGTTACTTCCCCATAAAAAAGTTTAAGTTAAGTTCGTCTCCAAAGGAGGAACCTTTGGTGACCAAAATTTTATCCTTCCTTTTTCGCTTGGTTGCTTGCCAAATTCCTACTATAGTTCATTCTATTTATGTAATACTCGTTGTATGATGATTATGGACCTAATTAACAAGTTACTTCCCCATAATAAAGTTTAACGTAAGTTCGTCTCCAAAGGAGGAACCTTTGGTGACCAAAATTTTATCCTACCTTTTTGGCTTGGTTTCTTCCCAAATTCCTACTATAGTTCATTCTATTTATGTAATACTCATTGTATGATGATTATGGACCTAATTAACAAGTTACTTCCCCATAATAAAGTTTAAGTTAAGTTCGTCTCCAAAGGAGGAACCTTTGGTGACCAAAATTTTATCCTTCCTTTTTCGCTTGGTTGCTTGCCAAATTCCTACTATAGTTCATTCTATTTATGTAATACTCATTGTGTGATGATTATGGACCTAATTAACAAGTTACTTCCCCAAAATAAAGTTTAAGTTAAGTTCGTCTCCAAAGGAGGAACCTTTGGTGACCAAAAGTTTATCCTTTATTTTTCGCTTGGATTCTTGCCAAATTCCTACTATAGTTCATTCTATTTAAGTAATACTAATTGTGTGATGTTTATGGACCTAATTAACAAGTTACTTTCCGATAATAAAGTTTAACTTAAGTTCGTCTCCAAAGTAGGAACCTTTGGTGACCAAAAGTTTATCCTTCCTTTTTCGCTTGGATTCTTCCCAAATTCCTACTATAGTTCATTCTATTTACGTAATACTCATTGTATGATAATCATTGACCTAATTACCAAGTTACTTCCCCAAAATAAAGTTTAAGTTAAGTTCGTCTCCAAAGGAGGAACCTTTGGTGACCAAAATTTTATCCTTCCTTTTTCGCTTGGTTTCTTGCCAAATTCCTACTATAGTCATTCTATTTATGTAATACTCATTGTGTGATGATTATGGACCTAATTAACAAGTTACTTCCCCATAATAAAGTTTAAGTTAAGTTCGTCTCCAAAGGAGGAACCTTTGGTGACCAAAAGTTTATCCTTCCTTTTTCGCTTGGATTCTTGCCAAATTCCTACTATAGTTCATTCTATTTACGTAATACTCATTGTATGATGATTATTGACCTAATTAACAAGTTACTTTCCCAAAATAAAGTTTAAGTTAAGTTCGTCTCCAAAGGAGGAACCTTTGGTGACCAAAATTTTATCCATCCTTTTTCGCTTGGTTTCTTGCCAAATTCCTACTATAGTTCATTCTATTTATGTAATACTAATTGTATGATGATTATTGACCTAATTAACAAGTTAGTTCCCGATAATAAAGTTTAACTTAAGTTCGTCTCCAAAGGAGGAACCTTTGATGACCAAAATTTTATCCATCCTTTTTCGCTTGGTTTCTTGCCAAATTCCTACTATAGTTCATTCTATTTATGTAATACTAATTGTATGATGATTATTGACCTAATTAACAAGTTAGTTCAGGATAATAAAGTTTAACTTAAGTTCGTCTCCAAAGTAGGAACCTTTGGTGACCAAAATTTTATCCTACCTTTTTGGCTTGGTTTCTTCCCAAATTCCTACTATAGTTCATTCTCTTTATGTAATACTCGTTGTATGATGATTATGGACCTAATTAACAAGTTACTTCCCCATAATAAAGTTTAACGTAAGTTCGTCTCCAAAGGAGGAACCTTTGGTGACCAAAATTTTATCCTACCTTTTTGGCTTGGTTTCTTCCCAAATTCCTACTATAGTTCATTCTATTTATGTAATACTCATTGTATGATGATTATGGACCTAATTAACAAGTTACTTCCCCATAATAAAGTTTAAGTTAAGTTCGTCTCCAAAGGAGGAACCTTTGGTGACCAAAATTTTATCCTTCCTTTTTCGCTTGGTTGCTTGCCAAATTCCTACTATAGTTCATTCTATTTATGTAATACTCATTGTGTGATGATTATGGACCTAATTAACAAGTTACTTCCCCAAAATAAAGTTTAAGTTAAGTTCGTCTCCAAAGGAGGAACCTTTGGTGACCAAAAGTTTATCCTTTATTTTTCGCTTGGATTCTTGCCAAATTCCTACTATAGTTCATTCTATTTAAGTAATACTAATTGTGTGATGTTTATGGACCTAATTAACAAGTTACTTTCCGATAATAAAGTTTAACTTAAGTTCGTCTCCAAAGTAGGAACCTTTGGTGACCAAAAGTTTATCCTTCCTTTTTCGCTTGGATTCTTCCCAAATTCCTACTATAGTTCATTCTATTTACGTAATACTCATTGTATGATAATCATTGACCTAATTACCAAGTTACTTCCCCAAAATAAAGTTTAAGTTAAGTTCGTCTCCAAAGGAGGAACCTTTGGTGACCAAAATTTTATCCTTCCTTTTTCGCTTGGTTTCTTGCCAAATTCCTACTATAGTCATTCTATTTATGTAATACTCATTGTGTGATGATTATGGACCTAATTAACAAGTTACTTCCCCATAATAAAGTTTAAGTTAAGTTCGTCTCCAAAGGAGGAACCTTTGGTGACCAAAAGTTTATCCTTCCTTTTTCGCTTGGATTCTTGCCAAATTCCTACTATAGTTCATTCTATTTACGTAATACTCATTGTATGATGATTATTGACCTAATTAACAAGTTACTTTCCCAAAATAAAGTTTAAGTTAAGTTCGTCTCCAAAGGAGGAACCTTTGGTGACCAAAATTTTATCCATCCTTTTTCGCTTGGTTTCTTGCCAAATTCCTACTATAGTTCATTCTATTTATGTAATACTAATTGTATGATGATTATTGACCTAATTAACAAGTTAGTTCCCGATAATAAAGTTTAACTTAAGTTCGTCTCCAAAGGAGGAACCTTTGATGACCAAAATTTTATCCATCCTTTTTGGCTTGGTTTCTTACCAAATTCCTACTATAGTTCATTCTATTTATGTAATACTCATTGTATGATGATTATGGACCTAATTAACAAGTTACTTCCCCATAAAAAAGTTTAAGTTAAGTTCGTCTCCAAAGGAGGAACCTTTGGTGACCAAAATTTTATCCTTCCTTTTTCGCTTGGATTCTTCCCAAATTCCTACTATAGTTCATTCTATTTAAGTAATACTAATTGTGTGATGTTTATGGACCTAATTAACAAGTTACTTTCCGATAATAAAGTTTAACTTAAGTTCGTCTCCAAAGGAGGAACCTTTGGTGACCAAAAGTTTATCCTTCCTTTTTCGCTTGGATTCTTCCCAAATTCCTACTATAGTTCATTCTATTTACGTAATACTCATTGTATGATGATTATTGACCTAATTAACAAGTTACTTTCCCAAAATAAAGTTTAAGTTAAGTTCGTCTCCAAAGGAGGAACCTTTGGTGACCAAAATTTTATCCATCCTTTTTCGCTTGGTTTCTTGCCAAATTCCTACTATAGTTCATTCTATTTATGTAATACTAATTGTATGATGATTATTGACCTAATTAACAAGTTAGTTCCCGATAATAAAGTTTAACTTAAGTTCGTCTCCAAAGGAGGAACCTTTGATGACCAAAATTTTAGCCATCCTTTTTCGCTTGGTTTCTTGCCAAATTCCTACTATAGTTCATTCTATTTATGTAATACTAATTGTATGATGATTATTGACCTAATTAACAAGTTAGTTCAGGATAATAAAGTTTAACTTAAGTTCGTCTCCAAAGTAGGAACCTTTGGTGACCAAAATTTTATCCTACCTTTTTGGCTTGGTTTCTTCCCAAATTCCTACTATAGTTCATTCTCTTTATGTAATACTCGTTGTATGATGATTATGGACCTAATTAACAAGTTACTTCCCCATAATAAAGTTTAACGTAAGTTCGTCTCCAAAGGAGGAACCTTTGGTGACCAAAATTTTATCCTACCTTTTTGGCTTGGTTTCTTCCCAAATTCCTACTATAGTTCATTCTATTTGTGTAATACTCATTGTATGATGATTATGGACCTAATTAACAAGTTACTTCCCCATAATAAAGTTTAAGTTAAGTTCGTCTCCAAAGGAGGAACCTTTGGTGACCAAAATTTTATCCTTCCTTTTTCGCTTGGTTGCTTGCCAAATTCCTACTATAGTTCATTCTATTTATGTAATACTCATTGTGTGATGATTATGGACCTAATTAACAAGTTACTTCCCCAAAATAAAGTTTAAGTTAAGTTCGTCTCCAAAGGAGGAACCTTTGGTGTCCAAAAGTTTATCCTTTATTTTTCGCTTGGATTCTTGCCAAATTCCTACTATAGTTCATTCTATTTAAGTAATACTAATTGTGTGATGTTTATGGACCTAATTAACAAGTTACTTTCCGATAATAAAGTTTAACTTAAGTTCGTCTCCAAAGGAGGAACCTTTGGTGACCAAAATTTTATCCTTCCTTTTTCGCTTGGATTCTTCCCAAATTCCTACTATAGTTCATTCTATTTAAGTAATACTAATTGTGTGATGTTTATGGACCTAATTAACAAGTTACTTTCCGATAATAAAGTTTAACTTAAGTTCGTCTCCAAAGGAGGAACCTTTGGTGACCAAAAGTTTATCCTTCCTTTTTCGCTTGGATTCTTCCCAAATTCCTACTATAGTTCATTCTATTTACGTAATACTCATTGTATGATGATTATTGACCTAATTAACAAGTTACTTTCCCAAAATAAAGTTTAAGTTAAGTTCGTCTCCAAAGGAGGAACCTTTGGTGACCAAAATTTTATCCTTCCTTTTTCGCTTGGTTGCTTGCCAAATTCCTACTATAGTTCATTCTATTTATGTAATACTCATTGTGTGATGATTATGGACCTAATTAACAAGTTACTTCCCCAAAATAAAGTTTAAGTTAAGTTCGTCTCCAAAGGAGGAACCTTTGGTGACCAAAAGTTTATCCTTTATTTTTCGCTTGGATTCTTGCCAAATTCCTACTATAGTTCATTCTATTTAAGTAATACTAATTGTGTGATGTTTATGGACCTAATTAACAAGTTACTTTCCGATAATAAAGTTTAACTTAAGTTCGTCTCCAAAGTAGGAACCTTTGGTGACCAAAAGTTTATCCTTCCTTTTTCGCTTGGATTCTTCCCAAATTCCTACTATAGTTCATTCTATTTACGTAATACTCATTGTATGATAATCATTGACCTAATTACCAAGTTACTTCCCCAAAATAAAGTTTAAGTTAAGTTCGTCTCCAAAGGAGGAACCTTTGGTGACCAAAATTTTATCCTTCCTTTTTCGCTTGGTTTCTTGCCAAATTCCTACTATAGTCATTCTATTTATGTAATACTCATTGTGTGATGATTATGGACCTAATTAACAAGTTACTTCCCCATAATAAAGTTTAAGTTAAGTTCGTCTCCAAAGGAGGAACCTTTGGTGACCAAAAGTTTATCCTTCCTTTTTCGCTTGGATTCTTGCCAAATTCCTACTATAGTTCATTCTATTTACGTAATACTCATTGTATGATGATTATTGACCTAATTAACAAGTTACTTTCCCAAAATAAAGTTTAAGTTAAGTTCGTCTCCAAAGGAGGAACCTTTGGTGACCAAAATTTTATCCATCCTTTTTCGCTTGGTTTCTTGCCAAATTCCTACTATAGTTCATTCTATTTATGTAATACTAATTGTATGATGATTATTGACCTAATTAACAAGTTAGTTCCCGATAATAAAGTTTAACTTAAGTTCGTCTCCAAAGGAGGAACCTTTGATGACCAAAATTTTATCCATCCTTTTTCGCTTGGTTTCTTGCCAAATTCCTACTATAGTTCATTCTATTTATGTAATACTAATTGTATGATGATTATTGACCTAATTAACAAGTTAGTTCAGGATAATAAAGTTTAACTTAAGTTCGTCTCCAAAGTAGGAACCTTTGGTGACCAAAATTTTATCCTACCTTTTTGGCTTGGTTTCTTCCCAAATTCCTACTATAGTTCATTCTCTTTATGTAATACTCGTTGTATGATGATTATGGACCTAATTAACAAGTTACTTCCCCATAATAAAGTTTAACGTAAGTTCGTCTCCAAAGGAGGAACCTTTGGTGACCAAAATTTTATCCTACCTTTTTGGCTTGGTTTCTTCCCAAATTCCTACTATAGTTCATTCTATTTATGTAATACTCATTGTATGATGATTATGGACCTAATTAACAAGTTACTTCCCCATAATAAAGTTTAAGTTAAGTTCGTCTCCAAAGGAGGAACCTTTGGTGACCAAAATTTTATCCTTCCTTTTTCGCTTGGTTGCTTGCCAAATTCCTACTATAGTTCATTCTATTTATGTAATACTCATTGTGTGATGATTATGGACCTAATTAACAAGTTACTTCCCCAAAATAAAGTTTAAGTTAAGTTCGTCTCCAAAGGAGGAACCTTTGGTGACCAAAAGTTTATCCTTTATTTTTCGCTTGGATTCTTGCCAAATTCCTACTATAGTTCATTCTATTTAAGTAATACTAATTGTGTGATGTTTATGGACCTAATTAACAAGTTACTTTCCGATAATAAAGTTTAACTTAAGTTCGTCTCCAAAGTAGGAACCTTTGGTGACCAAAAGTTTATCCTTCCTTTTTCGCTTGGATTCTTCCCAAATTCCTACTATAGTTCATTCTATTTACGTAATACTCATTGTATGATAATCATTGACCTAATTACCAAGTTACTTCCCCAAAATAAAGTTTAAGTTAAGTTCGTCTCCAAAGGAGGAACCTTTGGTGACCAAAATTTTATCCTTCCTTTTTCGCTTGGTTTCTTGCCAAATTCCTACTATAGTCATTCTATTTATGTAATACTCATTGTGTGATGATTATGGACCTAATTAACAAGTTACTTCCCCATAATAAAGTTTAAGTTAAGTTCGTCTCCAAAGGAGGAACCTTTGGTGACCAAAAGTTTATCCTTCCTTTTTCGCTTGGATTCTTGCCAAATTCCTACTATAGTTCATTCTATTTACGTAATACTCATTGTATGATGATTATTGACCTAATTAACAAGTTACTTTCCCAAAATAAAGTTTAAGTTAAGTTCGTCTCCAAAGGAGGAACCTTTGGTGACCAAAATTTTATCCATCCTTTTTCGCTTGGTTTCTTGCCAAATTCCTACTATAGTTCATTCTATTTATGTAATACTAATTGTATGATGATTATTGACCTAATTAACAAGTTAGTTCCCGATAATAAAGTTTAACTTAAGTTCGTCTCCAAAGGAGGAACCTTTGATGACCAAAATTTTATCCATCCTTTTTGGCTTGGTTTCTTACCAAATTCCTACTATAGTTCATTCTATTTATGTAATACTCATTGTATGATGATTATGGACCTAATTAACAAGTTACTTCCCCATAAAAAAGTTTAAGTTAAGTTCGTCTCCAAAGGAGGAACCTTTGGTGACCAAAATTTTATCCTTCCTTTTTCGCTTGGATTCTTCCCAAATTCCTACTATAGTTCATTCTATTTAAGTAATACTAATTGTGTGATGTTTATGGACCTAATTAACAAGTTACTTTCCGATAATAAAGTTTAACTTAAGTTCGTCTCCAAAGGAGGAACCTTTGGTGACCAAAAGTTTATCCTTCCTTTTTCGCTTGGATTCTTCCCAAATTCCTACTATAGTTCATTCTATTTACGTAATACTCATTGTATGATGATTATTGACCTAATTAACAAGTTACTTTCCCAAAATAAAGTTTAAGTTAAGTTCGTCTCCAAAGGAGGAACCTTTGGTGACCAAAATTTTATCCATCCTTTTTCGCTTGGTTTCTTGCCAAATTCCTACTATAGTTCATTCTATTTATGTAATACTAATTGTATGATGATTATTGACCTAATTAACAAGTTAGTTCCCGATAATAAAGTTTAACTTAAGTTCGTCTCCAAAGGAGGAACCTTTGATGACCAAAATTTTAGCCATCCTTTTTCGCTTGGTTTCTTGCCAAATTCCTACTATAGTTCATTCTATTTATGTAATACTAATTGTATGATGATTATTGACCTAATTAACAAGTTAGTTCAGGATAATAAAGTTTAACTTAAGTTCGTCTCCAAAGTAGGAACCTTTGGTGACCAAAATTTTATCCTACCTTTTTGGCTTGGTTTCTTCCCAAATTCCTACTATAGTTCATTCTCTTTATGTAATACTCGTTGTATGATGATTATGGACCTAATTAACAAGTTACTTCCCCATAATAAAGTTTAACGTAAGTTCGTCTCCAAAGGAGGAACCTTTGGTGACCAAAATTTTATCCTACCTTTTTGGCTTGGTTTCTTCCCAAATTCCTACTATAGTTCATTCTATTTGTGTAATACTCATTGTATGATGATTATGGACCTAATTAACAAGTTACTTCCCCATAATAAAGTTTAAGTTAAGTTCGTCTCCAAAGGAGGAACCTTTGGTGACCAAAATTTTATCCTTCCTTTTTCGCTTGGTTGCTTGCCAAATTCCTACTATAGTTCATTCTATTTATGTAATACTCATTGTGTGATGATTATGGACCTAATTAACAAGTTACTTCCCCAAAATAAAGTTTAAGTTAAGTTCGTCTCCAAAGGAGGAACCTTTGGTGTCCAAAAGTTTATCCTTTATTTTTCGCTTGGATTCTTGCCAAATTCCTACTATAGTTCATTCTATTTAAGTAATACTAATTGTGTGATGTTTATGGACCTAATTAACAAGTTACTTTCCGATAATAAAGTTTAACTTAAGTTCGTCTCCAAAGGAGGAACCTTTGGTGACCAAAATTTTATCCTTCCTTTTTCGCTTGGATTCTTCCCAAATTCCTACTATAGTTCATTCTATTTAAGTAATACTAATTGTGTGATGTTTATGGACCTAATTAACAAGTTACTTTCCGATAATAAAGTTTAACTTAAGTTCGTCTCCAAAGGAGGAACCTTTGGTGACCAAAAGTTTATCCTTCCTTTTTCGCTTGGATTCTTCCCAAATTCCTACTATAGTTCATTCTATTTACGTAATACTCATTGTATGATGATTATTGACCTAATTAACAAGTTACTTTCCCAAAATAAAGTTTAAGTTAAGTTCGTCTCCAAAGGAGGAACCTTTGGTGACCAAAATTTTATCCATCCTTTTTCGCTTGGTTTCTTGCCAAATTCCTACTATAGTTCATTCTATTTATGTAATACTAATTGTATGATGATTATTGACCTAATTAACAAGTTAGTTCCCGATAATAAAGTTTAACTTAAGTTCGTCTCCAAAGGAGGAACCTTTGATGACCAAAATTTTATCCATCCTTTTTCGCTTGGTTTCTTGCCAAATTCCTACTATAGTTCATTCTATTTATGTAATACTAATTGTATGATGATTATTGACCTAATTAACAAGTTAGTTCAGGATAATAAAGTTTAACTTAAGTTCGTCTCCAAAGGAGGAACCTTTGGTGACCAAAATTTTATCCTTCCTTTTTCGCTTGGTTTCTTGCCAAATTCCTACTATAGTCATTCTATTTATGTAATACTCATTGTGTGATGATTATGGACCTAATTAACAAGTTACTTCCGCATAATAAAGTTTAAGTTAAGTTCGTCTCCAAAGGAGGAACCTTTGGTGACCAAAAGTTTATCCTTCCTTTTTCGCTTGGATTCTTGCCAAATTCCTACTATAGTTCATTCTATTTATGTAATACTAATTGTATGATGATTATTGACCTAATTAACAAGTTACTTCCCGATAATAAAGTTTAACTTAAGTTCGTCTCCAAAGTAGGAACCTTTGGTGACCAAAATTTTATCCTACCTTTTTGGCTTGGTTTCTTACCAAATTCCTACTATAGTTCATTCTATTTATGTAATACTCATTGTATGATGATTATGGACCTAATTAACAAGTTACTTCCCCATAAAAAAGTTTAAGTTAAGTTAGTCTCCAAAGGAGGAACCTTTGGTGACCAAAATTTTATCCTTCCTTTTTCGCTTGGATTCTTCCCAAATTCCTACTATAGTTCATTCTATTTAAGTAATACTAATTGTGTGATGTTTATGGACCTAATTAACAAGTTACTTTCCGATAATAAAGTTTAACTTAAGTTCGTCTCCAAAGGAGGAACCTTTGGTGACCAAAAGTTTATCCTTCCTTTTTCGCTTGGATTCTTCCCAAATTCCTACTATAGTTCATTCTATTTATGTAATACTCATTGTATGATGATTATTGACCTAATTAACAAGTTACTTTCCCAAAATAAAGTTTAAGTTAAGTTCGTCTCCAAAGGAGGAACCTTTGGTGACCAAAATTTTATCCATCCTTTTTCGCTTGGTTTCTTGCCAAATTCCTACTATAGTTCATTCTATTTATGTAATACTAATTGTATGATGATTATTGACCTAATTAACAAGTTAGTTCCCGATAATAAAGTTTAACTTAAGTTCGTCTCCAAAGGAGGAACCTTTGATGACCAAAATTTTATCCATCCTTTTTCGCTTGGTTTCTTGCCAAATTCCTACTATAGTTCATTCTATTTATGTAATACTAATTGTATGATGATTATTGACCTAATTAACAAGTTAGTTCAGGATAATAAAGTTTAACTTAAGTTCGTCTCCAAAGTAGGAACCTTTGGTGACCAAAATTTTATCCTACCTTTTTGGCTTGGTTTCTTCCCAAATTCCTACTATAGTTCATTCTCTTTATGTAATACTCGTTGTATGATGATTATGGACCTAATTAACAAGTTACTTCCCCATAATAAAGTTTAAGTTAAGTTCGTCTCCAAAGGAGGAACCTTTGGTGACCAAAATTTTATCCTTCCTTTTTCGCTTGGTTGCTTGCCAAATTCCTACTATAGTTCATTCTATTTATGTAATACTCATTGTGTGATGATTATGGACCTAATTAACAAGTTACTTCCCCAAAATAAAGTTTAAGTTAAGTTCGTCTCCAAAGGAGGAACCTTTGGTGACCAAAAGTTTATCCTTTATTTTTCGCTTGGATTCTTGCCAAATTCCTACTATAGTTCATTCTATTTAAGTAATACTAATTGTGTGATGTTTATGGACCTAATTAACAAGTTACTTTCCGATAATAAAGTTTAACTTAAGTTCGTCTCCAAAGTAGGAACCTTTGGTGACCAAAAGTTTATCCTTCCTTTTTCGCTTGGATTCTTCCCAAATTCCTACTATAGTTCATTCTATTTACGTAATACTCATTGTATGATAATCATTGACCTAATTACCAAGTTACTTCCCCAAAATAAAGTTTAAGTTAAGTTCGTCTCCAAAGGAGGAACCTTTGGTGACCAAAATTTTATCCTTCCTTTTTCGCTTGGTTTCTTGCCAAATTACTACTATAGTCATTCTATTTATGTAATACTCATTGTGTGATGATTATGGACCTAATTAACAAGTTACTTCCCCATAATAAAGTTTAAGTTAAGTTCGTCTCCAAAGGAGGAACCTTTGGTGACCAAAAGTTTATCCTTCCTTTTTCGCTTGGATTCTTGCCAAATTCCTACTATAGTTCATTCTATTTACGTAATACTCATTGTATGATGATTATTGACCTAATTAACAAGTTACTTTCCCAAAATAAAGTTTAAGTTAAGTTCGTCTCCAAAGGAGGAACCTTTGGTGACCAAAATTTTATCCATCCTTTTTCGCTTGGTTTCTTGCCAAATTCCTACTATAATTCATTCTATTTATGTAATACTAATTGTATGATGATTATTGACCTAATTAACAAGTTAGTTCCCGATAATAAAGTTTAACTTAAGTTCGTCTCCAAAGGAGGAACCTTTGATGACCAAAATTTTATCCATCCTTTTTGGCTTGGTTTCTTACCAAATTCCTACTATAGTTCATTCTATTTATGTAATACTCATTGTATGATGATTATGGACCTAATTAACAAGTTACTTCCCCATAAAAAAGTTTAAGTTAAGTTCGTCTCCAAAGGAGGAACCTTTGGTGACCAAAATTTTATCCTTCCTTTTTCGCTTGGTTGCTTGCCAAATTCCTACTATAGTTCATTCTATTTATGTAATACTCATTGTGTGATGATTATGGACCTAATTAACAAGTTACTTCCCCAAAATAAAGTTTAAGTTAAGTTCGTCTCCAAAGGAAGAACCTTTGGTGACCAAAAGTTTATCCTTTATTTTTCGCTTGGATTCTTGCCAAATTCCTACTATAGTTCATTCTATTTAAGTAATACTAATTGTGTGATGTTTATGGACCTAATTAACAAGTTACTTTCCGATAATAAAGTTTAACTTAAGTTCGTCTCCAAAGTAGGAACCTTTGGTGACCAAAAGTTTATCCTTCCTTTTTCGCTTGGATTCTTCCCAAATTCCTACTATAGTTCATTCTATTTACGTAATACTCATTGTATGATAATCATTGACCTAATTACCAAGTTACTTCCCCAAAATAAAGTTTAAGTTAAGTTCGTCTCCAAAGGAGGAACCTTTGGTGACCAAAATTTTATCCTTCCTTTTTCGCTTGGTTTCTTGCCAAATTCCTACTATAGTCATTCTATTTATGTAATACTCATTGTGTGATGATTATGGACCTAATTAACAAGTTACTTCCCCATAATAAAGTTTAAGTTAAGTTCGTCTCCAAAGGAGGAACCTTTGGTGACCAAAAGTTTATCCTTCCTTTTTCGCTTGGATTCTTGCCAAATTCCTACTATAGTTCATTCTATTTATGTAATACTAATTGTATGATGATTATTGACCTAATTAACAAGTTACTTCCCGATAATAAAGTTTAACTTAAGTTCGTCTCCAAAGTAGGAACCTTTGGTGACCAAAATTTTATCCTACCTTTTTGGCTTGGTTTCTTCCCAAATTCCTACTATAGTTCATTCTATTTATGTAATACTAATTGTATGATGATTATGGACCGAATTAAAAGGTTACTTCCCCATAATAAAGTTTAACGTAAGTTCGTCTCCAAAGGAGGAACCTTTGGTGACCAAAATTTTATCCTACCTTTTTGGCTTGGTTTCTTACCAAATTCCTACTATAGTTCATTCTATTTATGTAATACTCATTGTATGATGATTATGGACCTAATTAACAAGTTACTTCCCCATAAAAAAGTTTAAGTTAAGTTCGTCTCCAAAGGAGGAACCTTTGGTGACCAAAATTTTATCCTTCCTTTTTCGCTTGGTTTCTTGCCAAATTCCTACTATAGTTCCTTCTATTTATGTAATACTCTTTGTGTGATGATTATGGACCTAATTAACAAGTTACTTCCCCATAATAAAGCTTAAGTTAAGTTCGTCTCCAAAGGAGGAACCTTTGGTGACCAAAAGTTTATCCTTTATTTTTCGCTTGGATTCTTGCCAAATTCCTACTATAGTTCATTCTATTTAAGTAATACTAATTGTGTGATGTTTATGGACCTAATTAACAAGTTACTTTCCGATAATAAAGTTTAACTTAAGTTCGTCTCCAAAGGAGGAACCTTTGGTGACCAAAATTTTATCCTTCCTTTTTCGCTTGGATTCTTCCCAAATTCCTACTATAGTTCATTCTATTTAAGTAATACTAATTGTGTGATGTTTATGGACCTAATTAACAAGTTACTTTCCGATAATAAAGTTTAACTTAAGTTCGTCTCCAAAGGAGGAACCTTTGGTGACCAAAAGTTTATCCTTCCTTTTTCGCTTGGATTCTTCCCAAATTCCTACTATAGTTCATTCTATTTACGTAATACTCATTGTATGATGATTATTGACCTAATTAACAAGTTACTTTCCCAAAATAAAGTTTAAGTTAAGTTCGTCTCCAAAGGAGGAACCTTTGGTGACCAAAATTTTATCCTTCCTTTTTCGCTTGGTTGCTTGCCAAATTCCTACTATAGTTCATTCTATTTATGTAATACTCATTGTGTGATGATTATGGACCTAATTAACAAGTTACTTCCCCAAAATAAAGTTTAAGTTAAGTTCGTCTCCAAAGGAGGAACCTTTGGTGACCAAAAGTTTATCCTTTATTTTTCGCTTGGATTCTTGCCAAATTCCTACTATAGTTCATTCTATTTAAGTAATACTAATTGTGTGATGTTTATGGACCTAATTAACAAGTTACTTTCCGATAATAAAGTTTAACTTAAGTTCGTCTCCAAAGTAGGAACCTTTGGTGACCAAAAGTTTATCCTTCCTTTTTCGCTTGGATTCTTCCCAAATTCCTACTATAGTTCATTCTATTTACGTAATACTCATTGTATGATAATCATTGACCTAATTACCAAGTTACTTCCCCAAAATAAAGTTTAAGTTAAGTTCGTCTCCAAAGGAGGAACCTTTGGTGACCAAAATTTTATCCTTCCTTTTTCGCTTGGTTTCTTGCCAAATTCCTACTATAGTCATTCTATTTATGTAATACTCATTGTGTGATGATTATGGACCTAATTAACAAGTTACTTCCCCATAATAAAGTTTAAGTTAAGTTCGTCTCCAAAGGAGGAACCTTTGGTGACCAAAAGTTTATCCTTCCTTTTTCGCTTGGATTCTTGCCAAATTCCTACTATAGTTCATTCTATTTACGTAATACTCATTGTATGATGATTATTGACCTAATTAACAAGTTACTTTCCCAAAATAAAGTTTAAGTTAAGTTCGTCTCCAAAGGAGGAACCTTTGGTGACCAAAATTTTATCCATCCTTTTTCGCTTGGTTTCTTGCCAAATTCCTACTATAGTTCATTCTATTTATGTAATACTAATTGTATGATGATTATTGACCTAATTAACAAGTTAGTTCCCGATAATAAAGTTTAACTTAAGTTCGTCTCCAAAGGAGGAACCTTTGATGACCAAAATTTTATCCATCCTTTTTCGCTTGGTTTCTTGCCAAATTCCTACTATAGTTCATTCTATTTATGTAATACTAATTGTATGATGATTATTGACCTAATTAACAAGTTAGTTCAGGATAATAAAGTTTAACTTAAGTTCGTCTCCAAAGTAGGAACCTTTGGTGACCAAAATTTTATCCTACCTTTTTGGCTTGGTTTCTTCCCAAATTCCTACTATAGTTCATTCTCTTTATGTAATACTCGTTGTATGATGATTATGGACCTAATTAACAAGTTACTTCCCCATAATAAAGTTTAACGTAAGTTCGTCTCCAAAGGAGGAACCTTTGGTGACCAAAATTTTATCCTACCTTTTTGGCTTGGTTTCTTCCCAAATTCCTACTATAGTTCATTCTATTTATGTAATACTCATTGTATGATGATTATGGACCTAATTAACAAGTTACTTCCCCATAATAAAGTTTAAGTTAAGTTCGTCTCCAAAGGAGGAACCTTTGGTGACCAAAATTTTATCCTTCCTTTTTCGCTTGGTTGCTTGCCAAATTCCTACTATAGTTCATTCTATTTATGTAATACTCATTGTGTGATGATTATGGACCTAATTAACAAGTTACTTCCCCAAAATAAAGTTTAAGTTAAGTTCGTCTCCAAAGGAGGAACCTTTGGTGACCAAAAGTTTATCCTTTATTTTTCGCTTGGATTCTTGCCAAATTCCTACTATAGTTCATTCTATTTAAGTAATACTAATTGTGTGATGTTTATGGACCTAATTAACAAGTTACTTTCCGATAATAAAGTTTAACTTAAGTTCGTCTCCAAAGTAGGAACCTTTGGTGACCAAAAGTTTATCCTTCCTTTTTCGCTTGGATTCTTCCCAAATTCCTACTATAGTTCATTCTATTTACGTAATACTCATTGTATGATAATCATTGACCTAATTACCAAGTTACTTCCCCAAAATAAAGTTTAAGTTAAGTTCGTCTCCAAAGGAGGAACCTTTGGTGACCAAAATTTTATCCTTCCTTTTTCGCTTGGTTTCTTGCCAAATTCCTACTATAGTCATTCTATTTATGTAATACTCATTGTGTGATGATTATGGACCTAATTAACAAGTTACTTCCCCATAATAAAGTTTAAGTTAAGTTCGTCTCCAAAGGAGGAACCTTTGGTGACCAAAAGTTTATCCTTCCTTTTTCGCTTGGATTCTTGCCAAATTCCTACTATAGTTCATTCTATTTACGTAATACTCATTGTATGATGATTATTGACCTAATTAACAAGTTACTTTCCCAAAATAAAGTTTAAGTTAAGTTCGTCTCCAAAGGAGGAACCTTTGGTGACCAAAATTTTATCCATCCTTTTTCGCTTGGTTTCTTGCCAAATTCCTACTATAGTTCATTCTATTTATGTAATACTAATTGTATGATGATTATTGACCTAATTAACAAGTTAGTTCCCGATAATAAAGTTTAACTTAAGTTCGTCTCCAAAGGAGGAACCTTTGATGACCAAAATTTTATCCATCCTTTTTGGCTTGGTTTCTTACCAAATTCCTACTATAGTTCATTCTATTTATGTAATACTCATTGTATGATGATTATGGACCTAATTAACAAGTTACTTCCCCATAAAAAAGTTTAAGTTAAGTTCGTCTCCAAAGGAGGAACCTTTGGTGACCAAAATTTTATCCTTCCTTTTTCGCTTGGATTCTTCCCAAATTCCTACTATAGTTCATTCTATTTAAGTAATACTAATTGTGTGATGTTTATGGACCTAATTAACAAGTTACTTTCCGATAATAAAGTTTAACTTAAGTTCGTCTCCAAAGGAGGAACCTTTGGTGACCAAAAGTTTATCCTTCCTTTTTCGCTTGGATTCTTCCCAAATTCCTACTATAGTTCATTCTATTTACGTAATACTCATTGTATGATGATTATTGACCTAATTAACAAGTTACTTTCCCAAAATAAAGTTTAAGTTAAGTTCGTCTCCAAAGGAGGAACCTTTGGTGACCAAAATTTTATCCATCCTTTTTCGCTTGGTTTCTTGCCAAATTCCTACTATAGTTCATTCTATTTATGTAATACTAATTGTATGATGATTATTGACCTAATTAACAAGTTAGTTCCCGATAATAAAGTTTAACTTAAGTTCGTCTCCAAAGGAGGAACCTTTGATGACCAAAATTTTAGCCATCCTTTTTCGCTTGGTTTCTTGCCAAATTCCTACTATAGTTCATTCTATTTATGTAATACTAATTGTATGATGATTATTGACCTAATTAACAAGTTAGTTCAGGATAATAAAGTTTAACTTAAGTTCGTCTCCAAAGTAGGAACCTTTGGTGACCAAAATTTTATCCTACCTTTTTGGCTTGGTTTCTTCCCAAATTCCTACTATAGTTCATTCTCTTTATGTAATACTCGTTGTATGATGATTATGGACCTAATTAACAAGTTACTTCCCCATAATAAAGTTTAACGTAAGTTCGTCTCCAAAGGAGGAACCTTTGGTGACCAAAATTTTATCCTACCTTTTTGGCTTGGTTTCTTCCCAAATTCCTACTATAGTTCATTCTATTTGTGTAATACTCATTGTATGATGATTATGGACCTAATTAACAAGTTACTTCCCCATAATAAAGTTTAAGTTAAGTTCGTCTCCAAAGGAGGAACCTTTGGTGACCAAAATTTTATCCTTCCTTTTTCGCTTGGTTGCTTGCCAAATTCCTACTATAGTTCATTCTATTTATGTAATACTCATTGTGTGATGATTATGGACCTAATTAACAAGTTACTTCCCCAAAATAAAGTTTAAGTTAAGTTCGTCTCCAAAGGAGGAACCTTTGGTGTCCAAAAGTTTATCCTTTATTTTTCGCTTGGATTCTTGCCAAATTCCTACTATAGTTCATTCTATTTAAGTAATACTAATTGTGTGATGTTTATGGACCTAATTAACAAGTTACTTTCCGATAATAAAGTTTAACTTAAGTTCGTCTCCAAAGGAGGAACCTTTGGTGACCAAAATTTTATCCTTCCTTTTTCGCTTGGATTCTTCCCAAATTCCTACTATAGTTCATTCTATTTAAGTAATACTAATTGTGTGATGTTTATGGACCTAATTAACAAGTTACTTTCCGATAATAAAGTTTAACTTAAGTTCGTCTCCAAAGGAGGAACCTTTGGTGACCAAAAGTTTATCCTTCCTTTTTCGCTTGGATTCTTCCCAAATTCCTACTATAGTTCATTCTATTTACGTAATACTCATTGTATGATGATTATTGACCTAATTAACAAGTTACTTTCCCAAAATAAAGTTTAAGTTAAGTTCGTCTCCAAAGGAGGAACCTTTGGTGACCAAAATTTTATCCATCCTTTTTCGCTTGGTTTCTTGCCAAATTCCTACTATAGTTCATTCTATTTATGTAATACTAATTGTATGATGATTATTGACCTAATTAACAAGTTAGTTCCCGATAATAAAGTTTAACTTAAGTTCGTCTCCAAAGGAGGAACCTTTGATGACCAAAATTTTATCCATCCTTTTTCGCTTGGTTTCTTGCCAAATTCCTACTATAGTTCATTCTATTTATGTAATACTAATTGTATGATGATTATTGACCTAATTAACAAGTTAGTTCAGGATAATAAAGTTTAACTTAAGTTCGTCTCCAAAGGAGGAACCTTTGGTGACCAAAATTTTATCCTTCCTTTTTCGCTTGGTTTCTTGCCAAATTCCTACTATAGTCATTCTATTTATGTAATACTCATTGTGTGATGATTATGGACCTAATTAACAAGTTACTTCCGCATAATAAAGTTTAAGTTAAGTTCGTCTCCAAAGGAGGAACCTTTGGTGACCAAAAGTTTATCCTTCCTTTTTCGCTTGGATTCTTGCCAAATTCCTACTATAGTTCATTCTATTTATGTAATACTAATTGTATGATGATTATTGACCTAATTAACAAGTTACTTCCCGATAATAAAGTTTAACTTAAGTTCGTCTCCAAAGTAGGAACCTTTGGTGACCAAAATTTTATCCTACCTTTTTGGCTTGGTTTCTTACCAAATTCCTACTATAGTTCATTCTATTTATGTAATACTCATTGTATGATGATTATGGACCTAATTAACAAGTTACTTCCCCATAAAAAAGTTTAAGTTAAGTTAGTCTCCAAAGGAGGAACCTTTGGTGACCAAAATTTTATCCTTCCTTTTTCGCTTGGATTCTTCCCAAATTCCTACTATAGTTCATTCTATTTAAGTAATACTAATTGTGTGATGTTTATGGACCTAATTAACAAGTTACTTTCCGATAATAAAGTTTAACTTAAGTTCGTCTCCAAAGGAGGAACCTTTGGTGACCAAAAGTTTATCCTTCCTTTTTCGCTTGGATTCTTCCCAAATTCCTACTATAGTTCATTCTATTTATGTAATACTCATTGTATGATGATTATTGACCTAATTAACAAGTTACTTTCCCAAAATAAAGTTTAAGTTAAGTTCGTCTCCAAAGGAGGAACCTTTGGTGACCAAAATTTTATCCATCCTTTTTCGCTTGGTTTCTTGCCAAATTCCTACTATAGTTCATTCTATTTATGTAATACTAATTGTATGATGATTATTGACCTAATTAACAAGTTAGTTCCCGATAATAAAGTTTAACTTAAGTTCGTCTCCAAAGGAGGAACCTTTGATGACCAAAATTTTATCCATCCTTTTTCGCTTGGTTTCTTGCCAAATTCCTACTATAGTTCATTCTATTTATGTAATACTAATTGTATGATGATTATTGACCTAATTAACAAGTTAGTTCAGGATAATAAAGTTTAACTTAAGTTCGTCTCCAAAGTAGGAACCTTTGGTGACCAAAATTTTATCCTACCTTTTTGGCTTGGTTTCTTCCCAAATTCCTACTATAGTTCATTCTCTTTATGTAATACTCGTTGTATGATGATTATGGACCTAATTAACAAGTTACTTCCCCATAATAAAGTTTAAGTTAAGTTCGTCTCCAAAGGAGGAACCTTTGGTGACCAAAATTTTATCCTTCCTTTTTCGCTTGGTTGCTTGCCAAATTCCTACTATAGTTCATTCTATTTATGTAATACTCATTGTGTGATGATTATGGACCTAATTAACAAGTTACTTCCCCAAAATAAAGTTTAAGTTAAGTTCGTCTCCAAAGGAGGAACCTTTGGTGACCAAAAGTTTATCCTTTATTTTTCGCTTGGATTCTTGCCAAATTCCTACTATAGTTCATTCTATTTAAGTAATACTAATTGTGTGATGTTTATGGACCTAATTAACAAGTTACTTTCCGATAATAAAGTTTAACTTAAGTTCGTCTCCAAAGTAGGAACCTTTGGTGACCAAAAGTTTATCCTTCCTTTTTCGCTTGGATTCTTCCCAAATTCCTACTATAGTTCATTCTATTTACGTAATACTCATTGTATGATAATCATTGACCTAATTACCAAGTTACTTCCCCAAAATAAAGTTTAAGTTAAGTTCGTCTCCAAAGGAGGAACCTTTGGTGACCAAAATTTTATCCTTCCTTTTTCGCTTGGTTTCTTGCCAAATTACTACTATAGTCATTCTATTTATGTAATACTCATTGTGTGATGATTATGGACCTAATTAACAAGTTACTTCCCCATAATAAAGTTTAAGTTAAGTTCGTCTCCAAAGGAGGAACCTTTGGTGACCAAAAGTTTATCCTTCCTTTTTCGCTTGGATTCTTGCCAAATTCCTACTATAGTTCATTCTATTTACGTAATACTCATTGTATGATGATTATTGACCTAATTAACAAGTTACTTTCCCAAAATAAAGTTTAAGTTAAGTTCGTCTCCAAAGGAGGAACCTTTGGTGACCAAAATTTTATCCATCCTTTTTCGCTTGGTTTCTTGCCAAATTCCTACTATAATTCATTCTATTTATGTAATACTAATTGTATGATGATTATTGACCTAATTAACAAGTTAGTTCCCGATAATAAAGTTTAACTTAAGTTCGTCTCCAAAGGAGGAACCTTTGATGACCAAAATTTTATCCATCCTTTTTGGCTTGGTTTCTTACCAAATTCCTACTATAGTTCATTCTATTTATGTAATACTCATTGTATGATGATTATGGACCTAATTAACAAGTTACTTCCCCATAAAAAAGTTTAAGTTAAGTTCGTCTCCAAAGGAGGAACCTTTGGTGACCAAAATTTTATCCTTCCTTTTTCGCTTGGTTGCTTGCCAAATTCCTACTATAGTTCATTCTATTTATGTAATACTCATTGTGTGATGATTATGGACCTAATTAACAAGTTACTTCCCCAAAATAAAGTTTAAGTTAAGTTCGTCTCCAAAGGAAGAACCTTTGGTGACCAAAAGTTTATCCTTTATTTTTCGCTTGGATTCTTGCCAAATTCCTACTATAGTTCATTCTATTTAAGTAATACTAATTGTGTGATGTTTATGGACCTAATTAACAAGTTACTTTCCGATAATAAAGTTTAACTTAAGTTCGTCTCCAAAGTAGGAACCTTTGGTGACCAAAAGTTTATCCTTCCTTTTTCGCTTGGATTCTTCCCAAATTCCTACTATAGTTCATTCTATTTACGTAATACTCATTGTATGATAATCATTGACCTAATTACCAAGTTACTTCCCCAAAATAAAGTTTAAGTTAAGTTCGTCTCCAAAGGAGGAACCTTTGGTGACCAAAATTTTATCCTTCCTTTTTCGCTTGGTTTCTTGCCAAATTCCTACTATAGTCATTCTATTTATGTAATACTCATTGTGTGATGATTATGGACCTAATTAACAAGTTACTTCCCCATAATAAAGTTTAAGTTAAGTTCGTCTCCAAAGGAGGAACCTTTGGTGACCAAAAGTTTATCCTTCCTTTTTCGCTTGGATTCTTGCCAAATTCCTACTATAGTTCATTCTATTTATGTAATACTAATTGTATGATGATTATTGACCTAATTAACAAGTTACTTCCCGATAATAAAGTTTAACTTAAGTTCGTCTCCAAAGTAGGAACCTTTGGTGACCAAAATTTTATCCTACCTTTTTGGCTTGGTTTCTTCCCAAATTCCTACTATAGTTCATTCTATTTATGTAATACTAATTGTATGATGATTATGGACCGAATTAAAAGGTTACTTCCCCATAATAAAGTTTAACGTAAGTTCGTCTCCAAAGGAGGAACCTTTGGTGACCAAAATTTTATCCTACCTTTTTGGCTTGGTTTCTTACCAAATTCCTACTATAGTTCATTCTATTTATGTAATACTCATTGTATGATGATTATGGACCTAATTAACAAGTTACTTCCCCATAAAAAAGTTTAAGTTAAGTTCGTCTCCAAAGGAGGAACCTTTGGTGACCAAAATTTTATCCTTCCTTTTTCGCTTGGTTTCTTGCCAAATTCCTACTATAGTTCCTTCTATTTATGTAATACTCTTTGTGTGATGATTATGGACCTAATTAACAAGTTACTTCCCCATAATAAAGCTTAAGTTAAGTTCGTCTCCAAAGGAGGAACCTTTGGTGACCAAAAGTTTATCCTTTATTTTTCGCTTGGATTCTTGCCAAATTCCTACTATAGTTCATTCTATTTAAGTAATACTAATTCTGTGATGTTTATGGACCTAATTAACAAGTTACTTCCCCATAATAAAGTTTAACGTATGTTCGTCTCCAAAGGAGGAACCTTTGGTGACCAAAAGTTTATCCTTCCTTTTTCGCTTGGATTCTTCCCAAATTCCTACTATAGTTCATTCTATTTAAGTAATACTAATTGTGTGATGTTTATGGACCTAATTAACAAGTTACTTTCCGATAATAAAGTTTAACTTAAGTTCGTCTCCAAAGGAGGAACCTTTGATGACCAAAATTTTATCCATCCTTTTTCGCTTGGTTTCTTGCCAAATTCCTACTATAGTTCATTCTATTTATGTAATACTAATTGTATGATGATTATTGACCTAATTAACAAGTTAGTTCCCGATAATAAAGTTTAACTTAAGTTCGTCTCCAAAGGAGGAACCTTTGATGACCAAAATTTTATCCATCCTTTTTCGCTTGGTTTCTTGCCAAATTCCTACTATAGTTCATTCTATTTATGTAATACTAATTGTATGATGATTATTGACCTAATTAACAAGTTAGTTCAGGATAATAAAGTTTAACTTAAGTTCGTCTCCAAAGTAGGAACCTTTGGTGACCAAAATTTTATCCTACCTTTTTGGCTTGGTTTCTTCCCAAATTCCTACTATAGTTCATTCTCTTTATGTAATACTCGTTGTATGATGATTATGGACCTAATTAACAAGTTACTTCCCCATAATAAAGTTTAAGTTAAGTTCGTCTCCAAAGGAGGAACCTTTGGTGACCAAAATTTTATCCTTCCTTTTTCGCTTGGTTGCTTGCCAAATTCCTACTATAGTTCATTCTATTTATGTAATACTCATTGTGTGATGATTATGGACCTAATTAACAAGTTACTTCCCCAAAATAAAGTTTAAGTTAAGTTCGTCTCCAAAGGAGGAACCTTTGGTGACCAAAAGTTTATCCTTTATTTTTCGCTTGGATTCTTGCCAAATTCCTACTATAGTTCATTCTATTTAAGTAATACTAATTGTGTGATGTTTATGGACCTAATTAACAAGTTACTTTCCGATAATAAAGTTTAACTTAAGTTCGTCTCCAAAGTAGGAACCTTTGGTGACCAAAAGTTTATCCTTCCTTTTTCGCTTGGATTCTTCCCAAATTCCTACTATAGTTCATTCTATTTACGTAATACTCATTGTATGATAATCATTGACCTAATTACCAAGTTACTTCCCCAAAATAAAGTTTAAGTTAAGTTCGTCTCCAAAGGAGGAACCTTTGGTGACCAAAATTTTATCCTTCCTTTTTCGCTTGGTTTCTTGCCAAATTACTACTATAGTCATTCTATTTATGTAATACTCATTGTGTGATGATTATGGACCTAATTAACAAGTTACTTCCCCATAATAAAGTTTAAGTTAAGTTCGTCTCCAAAGGAGGAACCTTTGGTGACCAAAAGTTTATCCTTCCTTTTTCGCTTGGATTCTTGCCAAATTCCTACTATAGTTCATTCTATTTACGTAATACTCATTGTATGATGATTATTGACCTAATTAACAAGTTACTTTCCCAAAATAAAGTTTAAGTTAAGTTCGTCTCCAAAGGAGGAACCTTTGGTGACCAAAATTTTATCCATCCTTTTTCGCTTGGTTTCTTGCCAAATTCCTACTATAATTCATTCTATTTATGTAATACTAATTGTATGATGATTATTGACCTAATTAACAAGTTAGTTCCCGATAATAAAGTTTAACTTAAGTTCGTCTCCAAAGGAGGAACCTTTGATGACCAAAATTTTATCCATCCTTTTTGGCTTGGTTTCTTACCAAATTCCTACTATAGTTCATTCTATTTATGTAATACTCATTGTATGATGATTATGGACCTAATTAACAAGTTACTTCCCCATAAAAAAGTTTAAGTTAAGTTCGTCTCCAAAGGAGGAACCTTTGGTGACCAAAATTTTATCCTTCCTTTTTCGCTTGGTTGCTTGCCAAATTCCTACTATAGTTCATTCTATTTATGTAATACTCATTGTGTGATGATTATGGACCTAATTAACAAGTTACTTCCCCAAAATAAAGTTTAAGTTAAGTTCGTCTCCAAAGGAAGAACCTTTGGTGACCAAAAGTTTATCCTTTATTTTTCGCTTGGATTCTTGCCAAATTCCTACTATAGTTCATTCTATTTAAGTAATACTAATTGTGTGATGTTTATGGACCTAATTAACAAGTTACTTTCCGATAATAAAGTTTAACTTAAGTTCGTCTCCAAAGTAGGAACCTTTGGTGACCAAAAGTTTATCCTTCCTTTTTCGCTTGGATTCTTCCCAAATTCCTACTATAGTTCATTCTATTTACGTAATACTCATTGTATGATAATCATTGACCTAATTACCAAGTTACTTCCCCAAAATAAAGTTTAAGTTAAGTTCGTCTCCAAAGGAGGAACCTTTGGTGACCAAAATTTTATCCTTCCTTTTTCGCTTGGTTTCTTGCCAAATTCCTACTATAGTCATTCTATTTATGTAATACTCATTGTGTGATGATTATGGACCTAATTAACAAGTTACTTCCCCATAATAAAGTTTAAGTTAAGTTCGTCTCCAAAGGAGGAACCTTTGGTGACCAAAAGTTTATCCTTCCTTTTTCGCTTGGATTCTTGCCAAATTCCTACTATAGTTCATTCTATTTATGTAATACTAATTGTATGATGATTATTGACCTAATTAACAAGTTACTTCCCGATAATAAAGTTTAACTTAAGTTCGTCTCCAAAGTAGGAACCTTTGGTGACCAAAATTTTATCCTACCTTTTTGGCTTGGTTTCTTCCCAAATTCCTACTATAGTTCATTCTATTTATGTAATACTAATTGTATGATGATTATGGACCGAATTAAAAGGTTACTTCCCCATAATAAAGTTTAACGTAAGTTCGTCTCCAAAGGAGGAACCTTTGGTGACCAAAATTTTATCCTACCTTTTTGGCTTGGTTTCTTACCAAATTCCTACTATAGTTCATTCTATTTATGTAATACTCATTGTATGATGATTATGGACCTAATTAACAAGTTACTTCCCCATAAAAAAGTTTAAGTTAAGTTCGTCTCCAAAGGAGGAACCTTTGGTGACCAAAATTTTATCCTTCCTTTTTCGCTTGGTTTCTTGCCAAATTCCTACTATAGTTCCTTCTATTTATGTAATACTCTTTGTGTGATGATTATGGACCTAATTAACAAGTTACTTCCCCATAATAAAGCTTAAGTTAAGTTCGTCTCCAAAGGAGGAACCTTTGGTGACCAAAAGTTTATCCTTTATTTTTCGCTTGGATTCTTGCCAAATTCCTACTATAGTTCATTCTATTTAAGTAATACTAATTCTGTGATGTTTATGGACCTAATTAACAAGTTACTTCCCCATAATAAAGTTTAACGTATGTTCGTCTCCAAAGGAGGAACCTTTGGTGACCAAAAGTTTATCCTTCCTTTTTCGCTTGGATTCTTCCCAAATTCCTACTATAGTTCATTCTATTTAAGTAATACTAATTGTGTGATGTTTATGGACCTAATTAACAAGTTACTTTCCGATAATAAAGTTTAACTTAAGTTCGTCTCCAAAGGAGGAACCTTTGATGACCAAAATTTTATCCATCCTTTTTCGCTTGGTTTCTTGCCAAATTCCTACTATAGTTCATTCTATTTATGTAATACTAATTGTATGATGATTATTGACCTAATTAACAAGTTAGTTCAGGATAATAAAGTTTAACTTAAGTTCGTCTCCAAAGTAGGAACCTTTGGTGACCAAAATTTTATCCTACCTTTTTGGCTTGGTTTCTTCCCAAATTCCTACTATAGTTCATTCTCTTTATGTAATACTCGTTGTATGATGATTATGGACCTAATTAACAAGTTACTTCCCCATAATAAAGTTTAACGTAAGTTCGTCTCCAAAGGAGGAACCTTTGGTGACCAAAATTTTATCCTACCTTTTTGGCTTGGTTTCTTCCCAAATTCCTACTATAGTTCATTCTATTTATGTAATACTCATTGTATGATGATTATGGACCTAATTAACAAGTTACTTCCCCATAATAAAGTTTAAGTTAAGTTCGTCTCCAAAGGAGGAACCTTTGGTGACCAAAAGTTTATCCTTCCTTTTTCGCTTGGATTCTTGCCAAATTCCTACTATAGTTCATTCTATTTATGTAATACTAATTGTATGATGATTATTGACCTAATTAACAAGTTACTTCCCGATAATAAAGTTTAACTTAAGTTCGTCTCCAAAGTAGGAACCTTTGGTGACCAAAATTTTATCCTACCTTTTTGGCTTGGTTTCTTCCCAAATTCCTACTATAGTTCATTCTATTTATGTAATACTAATTGTATGATGATTATGGACCGAATTAAAAGGTTACTTCCCCATAATAAAGTTTAACGTAAGTTCGTCTCCAAAGGAGGAACCTTTGGTGACCAAAATTTTATCCTACCTTTTTGGCTTGGTTTCTTACCAAATTCCTACTATAGTTCATTCTATTTATGTAATACTCATTGTATGATGATTATGGACCTAATTAACAAGTTACTTCCCCATAAAAAAGTTTAAGTTAAGTTCGTCTCCAAAGGAGGAACCTTTGGTGACCAAAATTTTATCCTTCCTTTTTCGCTTGGTTTCTTGCCAAATTCCTACTATAGTTCCTTCTATTTATGTAATACTCTTTGTGTGATGATTATGGACCTAATTAACAAGTTACTTCCCCATAATAAAGCTTAAGTTAAGTTCGTCTCCAAAGGAGGAACCTTTGGTGACCAAAAGTTTATCCTTTATTTTTCGCTTGGATTCTTGCCAAATTCCTACTATAGTTCATTCTATTTAAGTAATACTAATTCTGTGATGTTTATGGACCTAATTAACAAGTTACTTCCCCATAATAAAGTTTAACGTATGTTCGTCTCCAAAGGAGGAACCTTTGGTGACCATAAGTTTATCCTTCCTTTTTCGCTTGGATTCTTCCCAAATTCCTACTATAGTTCATTCTATTTAAGTAATACTAATTGTGTGATGTTTATGGACCTAATTAACAAGTTACTTTCCGATAATAAAGTTTAACTTAAGTTCGTCTCCAAAGGAGGAACCTTTGGTGACCAAAAGTTTATCCTTCCTTTTTCGCTTGGATTCTTCCCAAATTCCTACTATAGTTCATTCTATTTACGTAATACTCATTGTATGATGATTATTGACCTAATTAACAAGTTACTTTCCCAAAATAAAGTTTAAGTTAAGTTCGTCTCCAAAGGAGGAACCTTTGGTGACCAAAATTTTATCCATCCTTTTTCGCTTGGTTTCTTGCCAAATTCCTACTATAGTTCATTCTATTTATGTAATACTAATTGTATGATGATTATTGACCTAATTAACAAGTTAGTTCCCGATAATAAAGTTTAACTTAAGTTCGTCTCCAAAGGAGGAACCTTTGATGACCAAAATTTTATCCATCCTTTTTCGCTTGGTTTCTTGCCAAATTCCTACTATAGTTCATTCTATTTATGTAATACTAATTGTATGATGATTATTGACCTAATTAACAAGTTAGTTCAGGATAATAAAGTTTAACTTAAGTTCGTCTCCAAAGTAGGAACCTTTGGTGACCAAAATTTTATCCTACCTTTTTGGCTTGGTTTCTTCCCAAATTCCTACTATAGTTCATTCTCTTTATGTAATACTCGTTGTATGATGATTATGGACCTAATTAACAAGTTACTTCCCCATAATAAAGTTTAACGTAAGATCGTCTCCAAAGGAGGAACCTTTGGTGACCAAAATTTTATCCTACCTTTTTGGCTTGGTTTCTTCCCAAATTCCTACTATAGTTCATTCTATTTATGTAATACTCATTGTATGATGATTATGGACCTAATTAACAAGTTACTTCCCCATAATAAAGTTTAAGTTAAGTTCGTCTCCAAAGGAGGAACCTTTGGTGACCAAAATTTTATCCTTCCTTTTTCGCTTGGTTGCTTGCCAAATTCCTACTATAGTTCATTCTATTTATGTAATACTCATTGTGTGATGATTATGGACCTAATTAACAAGTTACTTCCCCAAAATAAAGTTTAAGTTAAGTTCGTCTCCAAAGGAGGAACCTTTGGTGGCCAAAAGTTTATCCTTTATTTTTCGCTTGGATTCTTGCCAAATTCCTACTATAGTTCATTCTATTTAAGTAATACTAATTGTGTGATGTTTATGGACCTAATTAACAAGTTACTTTCCGATAATAAAGTTTAACTTAAGTTCGTCTCCAAAGTAGGAACCTTTGGTGACCAAAAG
Organism: Medicago sativa; assembly: GCF_051527215.1. Taxonomy (NCBI): domain Eukaryota; kingdom Viridiplantae; phylum Streptophyta; class Magnoliopsida; order Fabales; family Fabaceae; genus Medicago; species Medicago sativa. The sequence continues at coordinate 43,393,150 of NC_140752.1, read as the reverse complement.
TTTATCCTTCCTTTTTCGCTTGGATTCTTCCCAAATTCCTACTATAGTTCATTCTATTTACGTAATACTCATTGTATGATAATCATTGACCTAATTACCAAGTTACTTCCCCAAAATAAAGTTTAAGTTAAGTTCGTCTCCAAAGGAGGAACCTTTGGTGACCAAAATTTTATCCTTCCTTTTTCGCTTGGTTTCTTGCCAAATTCCTACTATAGTCATTCTATTTATGTAATACTCATTGTGTGATGATTATGGACCTAATTAACAAGTTACTTCCCCATAATAAAGTTTAAGTTAAGTTCGTCTCCAAAGGAGGAACCTTTGGTGACCAAAAGTTTATCCTTCCTTTTTCGCTTGGATTCTTCCCAAATTCCTACTATAGTTCATTCTATTTACGTAATACTCATTGTATGATAATCATTGACCTAATTACCAAGTTACTTCCCCAAAATAAAGTTTAAGTTAAGTTCGTCTCCAAAGGAGGAACCTTTGGTGACCAAAATTTTATCCTTCCTTTTTCGCTTGGTTTCTTGCCAAATTCCTACTATAGTCATTCTATTTATGTAATACTCATTGTGTGATGATTATGGACCTAATTAACAAGTTACTTCCCCATAATAAAGTTTAAGTTAAGTTCGTCTCCAAAGGAGGAACCTTTGGTGACCAAAAGTTTATCCTTCCTTTTTCGCTTGGATTCTTGCCAAATTCCTACTATAGTTCATTCTATTTATGTAATACTAATTGTATGATGATTATTGACCTAATTAACAAGTTACTTCCCGATAATAAAGTTTAACTTAAGTTCGTCTCCAAAGTAGGAACCTTTGGTGACCAAAATTTTATCCTACCTTTTTGGCTTGGTTTCTTCCCAAATTCCTACTATAGTTCATTCTATTTATGTAATACTAATTGTATGATGATTATGGACCGAATTAAAAGGTTACTTCCCCATAATAAAGTTTAACGTAAGTTCGTCTCCAAAGGAGGAACCTTTGGTGACCAAAATTTTATCCTACCTTTTTGGCTTGGTTTCTTACCAAATTCCTACTATAGTTCATTCTATTTATGTAATACTCATTGTATGATGATTATGGACCTAATTAACAAGTTACTTCCCCATAAAAAAGTTTAAGTTAAGTTCGTCTCCAAAGGAGGAACCTTTGGTGACCAAAATTTTATCCTTCCTTTTTCGCTTGGTTTCTTGCCAAATTCCTACTATAGTTCCTTCTATTTATGTAATACTCTTTGTGTGATGATTATGGACCTAATTAACAAGTTACTTCCCCATAATAAAGCTTAAGTTAAGTTCGTCTCCAAAGGAGGAACCTTTGGTGACCAAAAGTTTATCCTTTATTTTTCGCTTGGATTCTTGCCAAATTCCTACTATAGTTCATTCTATTTAAGTAATACTAATTCTGTGATGTTTATGGACCTAATTAACAAGTTACTTCCCCATAATAAAGTTTAACGTATGTTCGTCTCCAAAGGAGGAACCTTTGGTGACCAAAAGTTTATCCTTCCTTTTTCGCTTGGATTCTTCCCAAATTCCTACTATAGTTCATTCTATTTAAGTAATACTAATTGTGTGATGTTTATGGACCTAATTAACAAGTTACTTTCCGATAATAAAGTTTAACTTAAGTTCGTCTCCAAAGGAGGAACCTTTGGTGACCAAAAGTTTATCCTTCCTTTTTCGCTTGGATTCTTCCCAAATTCCTACTATAGTTCATTCTATTTACGTAATACTCATTGTATGATGATTATTGACCTAATTAACAAGTTACTTTCCCAAAATAAAGTTTAAGTTAAGTTCGTCTCCAAAGGAGGAACCTTTGGTGACCAAAATTTTATCCATCCTTTTTCGCTTGGTTTCTTGCCAAATTCCTACTATAGTTCATTCTATTTATGTAATACTAATTGTATGATGATTATTGACCTAATTAACAAGTTAGTTCCCGATAATAAAGTTTAACTTAAGTTCGTCTCCAAAGGAGGAACCTTTGATGACCAAAATTTTATCCATCCTTTTTCGCTTGGTTTCTTGCCAAATTCCTACTATAGTTCATTCTATTTATGTAATACTAATTGTATGATGATTATTGACCTAATTAACAAGTTAGTTCAGGATAATAAAGTTTAACTTAAGTTCGTCTCCAAAGTAGGAACCTTTGGTGACCAAAATTTTATCCTACCTTTTTGGCTTGGTTTCTTCCCAAATTCCTACTATAGTTCATTCTCTTTATGTAATACTCGTTGTATGATGATTATGGACCTAATTAACAAGTTACTTCCCCATAATAAAGTTTAACGTAAGTTCGTCTCCAAAGGAGGAACCTTTGGTGACCAAAATTTTATCCTACCTTTTTGGCTTGGTTTCTTCCCAAATTCCTACTATAGTTCATTCTATTTATGTAATACTCATTGTATGATGATTATGGACCTAATTAACAAGTTACTTCCCCATAATAAAGTTTAAGTTAAGTTCGTCTCCAAAGGAGGAACCTTTGGTGACCAAAATTTTATCCTTCCTTTTTCGCTTGGTTGCTTGCCAAATTCCTACTATAGTTCATTCTATTTATGTAATACTCATTGTGTGATGATTATGGACCTAATTAACAAGTTACTTCCCCAAAATAAAGTTTAAGTTAAGTTCGTCTCCAAAGGAGGAACCTTTGGTGACCAAAAGTTTATCCTTTATTTTTCGCTTGGATTCTTGCCAAATTCCTACTATAGTTCATTCTATTTAAGTAATACTAATTGTGTGATGTTTATGGACCTAATTAACAAGTTACTTTCCGATAATAAAGTTTAACTTAAGTTCGTCTCCAAAGTAGGAACCTTTGGTGACCAAAAGTTTATCCTTCCTTTTTCGCTTGGATTCTTCCCAAATTCCTACTATAGTTCATTCTATTTACGTAATACTCATTGTATGATAATCATTGACCTAATTACCAAGTTACTTCCCCAAAATAAAGTTTAAGTTAAGTTCGTCTCCAAAGGAGGAACCTTTGGTGACCAAAATTTTATCCTTCCTTTTTCGCTTGGTTTCTTGCCAAATTCCTACTATAGTCATTCTATTTATGTAATACTCATTGTGTGATGATTATGGACCTAATTAACAAGTTACTTCCCCATAATAAAGTTTAAGTTAAGTTCGTCTCCAAAGGAGGAACCTTTGGTGACCAAAAGTTTATCCTTCCTTTTTCGCTTGGATTCTTGCCAAATTCCTACTATAGTTCATTCTATTTATGTAATACTAATTGTATGATGATTATTGACCTAATTAACAAGTTACTTCCCGATAATAAAGTTTAACTTAAGTTCGTCTCCAAAGTAGGAACCTTTGGTGACCAAAATTTTATCCTACCTTTTTGGCTTGGTTTCTTCCCAAATTCCTACTATAGTTCATTCTATTTATGTAATACTAATTGTATGATGATTATGGACCGAATTAAAAGGTTACTTCCCCATAATAAAGTTTAACGTAAGTTCGTCTCCAAAGGAGGAACCTTTGGTGACCAAAATTTTATCCTACCTTTTTGGCTTGGTTTCTTACCAAATTCCTACTATAGTTCATTCTATTTATGTAATACTCATTGTATGATGATTATGGACCTAATTAACAAGTTACTTCCCCATAAAAAAGTTTAAGTTAAGTTCGTCTCCAAAGGAGGAACCTTTGGTGACCAAAATTTTATCCTTCCTTTTTCGCTTGGTTTCTTGCCAAATTCCTACTATAGTTCCTTCTATTTATGTAATACTCTTTGTGTGATGATTATGGACCTAATTAACAAGTTACTTCCCCATAATAAAGCTTAAGTTAAGTTCGTCTCCAAAGGAGGAACCTTTGGTGACCAAAAGTTTATCCTTTATTTTTCGCTTGGATTCTTGCCAAATTCCTACTATAGTTCATTCTATTTAAGTAATACTAATTCTGTGATGTTTATGGACCTAATTAACAAGTTACTTCCCCATAATAAAGTTTAACGTATGTTCGTCTCCAAAGGAGGAACCTTTGGTGACCAAAAGTTTATCCTTCCTTTTTCGCTTGGATTCTTCCCAAATTCCTACTATAGTTCATTCTATTTAAGTAATACTAATTGTGTGATGTTTATGGACCTAATTAACAAGTTACTTTCCGATAATAAAGTTTAACTTAAGTTCGTCTCCAAAGGAGGAACCTTTGGTGACCAAAAGTTTATCCTTCCTTTTTCGCTTGGATTCTTCCCAAATTCCTACTATAGTTCATTCTATTTACGTAATACTCATTGTATGATGATTATTGACCTAATTAACAAGTTACTTTCCCAAAATAAAGTTTAAGTTAAGTTCGTCTCCAAAGGAGGAACCTTTGGTGACCAAAATTTTATCCATCCTTTTTCGCTTGGTTTCTTGCCAAATTCCTACTATAGTTCATTCTATTTATGTAATACTAATTGTATGATGATTATTGACCTAATTAACAAGTTAGTTCCCGATAATAAAGTTTAACTTAAGTTCGTCTCCAAAGGAGGAACCTTTGATGACCAAAATTTTATCCATCCTTTTTCGCTTGGTTTCTTGCCAAATTCCTACTATAGTTCATTCTATTTATGTAATACTAATTGTATGATGATTATTGACCTAATTAACAAGTTAGTTCAGGATAATAAAGTTTAACTTAAGTTCGTCTCCAAAGTAGGAACCTTTGGTGACCAAAATTTTATCCTACCTTTTTGGCTTGGTTTCTTCCCAAATTCCTACTATAGTTCATTCTCTTTATGTAATACTCGTTGTATGATGATTATGGACCTAATTAACAAGTTACTTCCCCATAATAAAGTTTAACGTAAGTTCGTCTCCAAAGGAGGAACCTTTGGTGACCAAAATTTTATCCTACCTTTTTGGCTTGGTTTCTTCCCAAATTCCTACTATAGTTCATTCTATTTATGTAATACTCATTGTATGATGATTATGGACCTAATTAACAAGTTACTTCCCCATAATAAAGTTTAAGTTAAGTTCGTCTCCAAAGGAGGAACCTTTGGTGACCAAAATTTTATCCTTCCTTTTTCGCTTGGTTGCTTGCCAAATTCCTACTATAGTTCATTCTATTTATGTAATACTCATTGTGTGATGATTATGGACCTAATTAACAAGTTACTTCCCCAAAATAAAGTTTAAGTTAAGTTCGTCTCCAAAGGAGGAACCTTTGGTGACCAAAAGTTTATCCTTTATTTTTCGCTTGGATTCTTGCCAAATTCCTACTATAGTTCATTCTATTTAAGTAATACTAATTGTGTGATGTTTATGGACCTAATTAACAAGTTACTTTCCGATAATAAAGTTTAACTTAAGTTCGTCTCCAAAGTAGGAACCTTTGGTGACCAAAAGTTTATCCTTCCTTTTTCGCTTGGATTCTTCCCAAATTCCTACTATAGTTCATTCTATTTACGTAATACTCATTGTATGATAATCATTGACCTAATTACCAAGTTACTTCCCCAAAATAAAGTTTAAGTTAAGTTCGTCTCCAAAGGAGGAACCTTTGGTGACCAAAATTTTATCCTTCCTTTTTCGCTTGGTTTCTTGCCAAATTCCTACTATAGTCATTCTATTTATGTAATACTCATTGTGTGATGATTATGGACCTAATTAACAAGTTACTTCCCCATAATAAAGTTTAAGTTAAGTTCGTCTCCAAAGGAGGAACCTTTGGTGACCAAAAGTTTATCCTTCCTTTTTCGCTTGGATTCTTGCCAAATTCCTACTATAGTTCATTCTATTTATGTAATACTAATTGTATGATGATTATTGACCTAATTAACAAGTTACTTCCCGATAATAAAGTTTAACTTAAGTTCGTCTCCAAAGTAGGAACCTTTGGTGACCAAAATTTTATCCTACCTTTTTGGCTTGGTTTCTTCCCAAATTCCTACTATAGTTCATTCTATTTATGTAATACTAATTGTATGATGATTATGGACCGAATTAAAAGGTTACTTCCCCATAATAAAGTTTAACGTAAGTTCGTCTCCAAAGGAGGAACCTTTGGTGACCAAAATTTTATCCTACCTTTTTGGCTTGGTTTCTTACCAAATTCCTACTATAGTTCATTCTATTTATGTAATACTCATTGTATGATGATTATGGACCTAATTAACAAGTTACTTCCCCATAAAAAAGTTTAAGTTAAGTTCGTCTCCAAAGGAGGAACCTTTGGTGACCAAAATTTTATCCTTCCTTTTTCGCTTGGTTTCTTGCCAAATTCCTACTATAGTTCCTTCTATTTATGTAATACTCTTTGTGTGATGATTATGGACCTAATTAACAAGTTACTTCCCCATAATAAAGCTTAAGTTAAGTTCGTCTCCAAAGGAGGAACCTTTGGTGACCAAAAGTTTATCCTTTATTTTTCGCTTGGATTCTTGCCAAATTCCTACTATAGTTCATTCTATTTAAGTAATACTAATTCTGTGATGTTTATGGACCTAATTAACAAGTTACTTCCCCATAATAAAGTTTAACGTATGTTCGTCTCCAAAGGAGGAACCTTTGGTGACCAAAAGTTTATCCTTCCTTTTTCGCTTGGATTCTTCCCAAATTCCTACTATAGTTCATTCTATTTAAGTAATACTAATTGTGTGATGTTTATGGACCTAATTAACAAGTTACTTTCCGATAATAAAGTTTAACTTAAGTTCGTCTCCAAAGGAGGAACCTTTGGTGACCAAAAGTTTATCCATCCTTTTTCGCTTGGATTCTTCCCAAATTCCTACTATAGTTCATTCTATTTACGTAATACTCATTGTATGATGATTATTGACCTAATTAACAAGTTACTTTCCCAAAATAAAGTTTAAGTTAAGTTCGTCTCCAAAGGAGGAACCTTTGGTGACCAAAATTTTATCCATCCTTTTTCGCTTGGTTTCTTGCCAAATTCCTACTATAGTTCATTCTATTTATGTAATACTAATTGTATGATGATTATTGACCTAATTAACAAGTTAGTTCCCGATAATAAAGTTTAACTTAAGTTCGTCTCCAAAGGAGGAACCTTTGATGACCAAAATTTTATCCATCCTTTTTCGCTTGGTTTCTTGCCAAATTCCTACTATAGTTCATTCTATTTATGTAATACTAATTGTATGATGATTATTGACCTAATTAACAAGTTAGTTCAGGATAATAAAGTTTAACTTAAGTTCGTCTCCAAAGTAGGAACCTTTGGTGACCAAAATTTTATCCTACCTTTTTGGCTTGGTTTCTTCCCAAATTCCTACTATAGTTCATTCTCTTTATGTAATACTCGTTGTATGATGATTATGGACCTAATTAACAAGTTACTTCCCCATAATAAAGTTTAACGTAAGTTCGTCTCCAAAGGAGGAACCTTTGGTGACCAAAATTTTATCCTACCTTTTTGGCTTGGTTTCTTCCCAAATTCCTACTATAGTTCATTCTATTTATGTAATACTCATTGTATGATGATTATGGACCTAATTAACAAGTTACTTCCCCATAATAAAGTTTAAGTTAAGTTCGTCTCCAAAGGAGGAACCTTTGGTGACCAAAATTTTATCCTTCCTTTTTCGCTTGGTTGCTTGCCAAATTCCTACTATAGTTCATTCTATTTATGTAATACTCATTGTGTGATGATTATGGACCTAATTAACAAGTTACTTCCCCAAAATAAAGTTTAAGTTAAGTTCGTCTCCAAAGGAGGAACCTTTGGTGACCAAAAGTTTATCCTTTATTTTTCGCTTGGATTCTTGCCAAATTCCTACTATAGTTCATTCTATTTAAGTAATACTAATTGTGTGATGTTTATAGACCTAATTAACAAGTTACTTTCCGATAATAAAGTTTAACTTAAGTTCGTCTCCAAAGTAGGAACCTTTGGTGACCAAAAGTTTATCCTTCCTTTTTCGCTTGGATTCTTCCCAAATTCCTACTATAGTTCATTCTATTTACGTAATACTCATTGTATGATAATCATTGACCTAATTACCAAGTTACTTCCCCAAAATAAAGTTTAAGTTAAGTTCGTCTCCAAAGGAGGAACCTTTGGTGACCAAAATTTTATCCTTCCTTTTTCGCTTGGTTTCTTGCCAAATTCCTACTATAGTCATTCTATTTATGTAATACTCATTGTGTGATGATTATGGACCTAATTAACAAGTTACTTCCCCATAATAAAGTTTAAGTTAAGTTCGTCTCCAAAGGAGGAACCTTTGGTGACCAAAAGTTTATCCTTCCTTTTTCGCTTGGATTCTTCCCAAATTCCTACTATAGTTCATTCTATTTACGTAATACTCATTGTATGATAATCATTGACCTAATTACCAAGTTACTTCCCCAAAATAAAGTTTAAGTTAAGTTCGTCTCCAAAGGAGGAACCTTTGGTGACCAAAATTTTATCCTTCCTTTTTCGCTTGGATTCTTGCCAAATTCCTACTATAGTTCATTCTATTTATGTAATACTAATTGTATGATGATTATTGACCTAATTAACAAGTTACTTCCCGATAATAAAGTTTAACTTAAGTTCGTCTCCAAAGTAGGAACCTTTGGTGACCAAAAGTTTATCCTTCCTTTTTCGCTTGGATTCTTCCCAAATTCCTACTATAGTTCATTCTATTTACGTAATACTCATTGTATGATAATCATTGACCTAATTACCAAGTTACTTCCCCAAAATAAAGTTTAAGTTAAGTTCGTCTCCAAAGTAGGAACCTTTGGTGACCAAAAGTTTATCCTTCCTTTTTCGCTTGGATTCTTCCCAAATTCCTACTATAGTTCATTCTATTTACGTAATACTCATTGTATGATAATCATTGACCTAATTACCAAGTTACTTCCCCAAAATAAAGTTTAAGTTAAGTTCGTCTCCAAAGGAGGAACCTTTGGTGACCAAAATTTTATCCTTCCTTTTTCGCTTGGTTTCTTGCCAAATTCCTACTATAGTCATTCTATTTATGTAATACTCATTGTGTGATGATTATGGACCTAATTAACAAGTTACTTCCCCATAATAAAGTTTAAGTTAAGTTCGTCTCCAAAGGAGGAACCTTTGGTGACCAAAAGTTTATCCTTCCTTTTTCGCTTGGATTCTTCCCAAATTCCTACTATAGTTCATTCTATTTACGTAATACTCATTGTATGATAATCATTGACCTAATTACCAAGTTACTTCCCCATAATAAAGTTTAAGTTAAGTTCGTCTCCAAAGGAGGAACCTTTGGTGACCAAAAGTTTATCCTTCCTTTTTCGCTTGGATTCTTGCCAAATTCCTACTATAGTTCATTCTATTTATGTAATACTAATTGTATGATGATTATTGACCTAATTAACAAGTTACTTCCCGATAATAAAGTTTAACTTAAGTTCGTCTCCAAAGTAGGAACCTTTGGTGACCAAAATTTTATCCTACCTTTTTGGCTTGGTTTCTTCCCAAATTCCTACTATAGTTCATTCTATTTATGTAATACTAATTGTATGATGATTATGGACCGAATTAAAAGGTTACTTCCCCATAATAAAGTTTAACGTAAGTTCGTCTCCAAAGGAGGAACCTTTGGTGACCAAAATTTTATCCTACCTTTTTGGCTTGGTTTCTTACCAAATTCCTACTATAGTTCATTCTATTTATGTAATACTCATTGTATGATGATTATGGACCTAATTAACAAGTTACTTCCCCATAAAAAAGTTTAAGTTAAGTTCGTCTCCAAAGGAGGAACCTTTGGTGACCAAAATTTTATCCTTCCTTTTTCGCTTGGTTTCTTGCCAAATTCCTACTATAGTTCCTTCTATTTATGTAATACTCTTTGTGTGATGATTATGGACCTAATTAACAAGTTACTTCCCCATAATAAAGCTTAAGTTAAGTTCGTCTCCAAAGGAGGAACCTTTGGTGACCAAAAGTTTATCCTTTATTTTTCGCTTGGATTCTTGCCAAATTCCTACTATAGTTCATTCTATTTAAGTAATACTAATTCTGTGATGTTTATGGACCTAATTAACAAGTTACTTCCCCATAATAAAGTTTAACGTATGTTCGTCTCCAAAGGAGGAACCTTTGGTGACCAAAAGTTTATCCTTCCTTTTTCGCTTGGATTCTTCCCAAATTCCTACTATAGTTCATTCTATTTAAGTAATACTAATTGTGTGATGTTTATGGACCTAATTAACAAGTTACTTTCCGATAATAAAGTTTAACTTAAGTTCGTCTCCAAAGGAGGAACCTTTGGTGACCAAAAGTTTATCCTTCCTTTTTCGCTTGGATTCTTCCCAAATTCCTACTATAGTTCATTCTATTTACGTAATACTCATTGTATGATGATTATTGACCTAATTAACAAGTTACTTTCCCAAAATAAAGTTTAAGTTAAGTTCGTCTCCAAAGGAGGAACCTTTGGTGACCAAAATTTTATCCATCCTTTTTCGCTTGGTTTCTTGCCAAATTCCTACTATAGTTCATTCTATTTATGTAATACTAATTGTATGATGATTATTGACCTAATTAACAAGTTAGTTCCCGATAATAAAGTTTAACTTAAGTTCGTCTCCAAAGGAGGAACCTTTGATGACCAAAATTTTATCCATCCTTTTTCGCTTGGTTTCTTGCCAAATTCCTACTATAGTTCATTCTATTTATGTAATACTAATTGTATGATGATTATTGACCTAATTAACAAGTTAGTTCAGGATAATAAAGTTTAACTTAAGTTCGTCTCCAAAGTAGGAACCTTTGGTGACCAAAATTTTATCCTACCTTTTTGGCTTGGTTTCTTCCCAAATTCCTACTATAGTTCATTCTATTTATGTAATACTCATTGTATGATGATTATGGACCTAATTAACAAGTTACTTCCCCATAATAAAGTTTAAGTTAAGTTCGTCTCCAAAGGAGGAACCTTTGGTGACCAAAATTTTATCCTTCCTTTTTCGCTTGGTTGCTTGCCAAATTCCTACTATAGTTCATTCTATTTATGTAATACTCATTGTGTGATGATTATGGACCTAATTAACAAGTTACTTCCCCATAATAAAGTTTAACGTAAGTTCGTCTCCAAAGGAGGAACCTTTGGTGACCAAAATTTTATCCTACCTTTTTGGCTTGGTTTCTTCCCAAATTCCTACTATAGTTCATTCTATTTATGTAATACTCATTGTATGATGATTATGGACCTAATTAACAAGTTACTTCCCCATAATAAAGTTTAAGTTAAGTTCGTCTCCAAAGGAGGAACCTTTGGTGACCAAAATTTTATCCTTCCTTTTTCGCTTGGTTGCTTGCCAAATTCCTACTATAGTTCATTCTATTTATGTAATACTCATTGTGTGATGATTATGGACCTAATTAACAAGTTACTTCCCCAAAATAAAGTTTAAGTTAAGTTCGTCTCCAAAGGAGGAACCTTTGGTGACCAAAAGTTTATCCTTTATTTTTCGCTTGGATTCTTGCCAAATTCCTACTATAGTTCATTCTATTTAAGTAATACTAATTGTGTGATGTTTATGGACCTAATTAACAAGTTACTTTCCGATAATAAAGTTTAACTTAAGTTCGTCTCCAAAGTAGGAACCTTTGGTGACCAAAAGTTTATCCTTCCTTTTTCGCTTGGATTCTTCCCAAATTCCTACTATAGTTCATTCTATTTACGTAATACTCATTGTATGATAATCATTGACCTAATTACCAAGTTACTTCCCCAAAATAAAGTTTAAGTTAAGTTCGTCTCCAAAGGAGGAACCTTTGGTGACCAAAATTTTATCCTTCCTTTTTCGCTTGGTTTCTTGCCAAATTCCTACTATAGTCATTCTATTTATGTAATACTCATTGTGTGATGATTATGGACCTAATTAACAAGTTACTTCCCCATAATAAAGTTTAAGTTAAGTTCGTCTCCAAAGGAGGAACCTTTGGTGACCAAAAGTTTATCCTTCCTTTTTCGCTTGGATTCTTGCCAAATTCCTACTATAGTTCATTCTATTTATGTAATACTAATTGTATGATGATTATTGACCTAATTAACAAGTTACTTCCCGATAATAAAGTTTAACTTAAGTTCGTCTCCAAAGTAGGAACCTTTGGTGACCAAAATTTTATCCTACCTTTTTGGCTTGGTTTCTTCCCAAATTCCTACTATAGTTCATTCTATTTATGTAATACTAATTGTATGATGATTATGGACCGAATTAAAAGGTTACTTCCCCATAATAAAGTTTAACGTAAGTTCGTCTCCAAAGGAGGAACCTTTGGTGACCAAAATTTTATCCTACCTTTTTGGCTTGGTTTGTTGCCAAATTCCTACTATAGTCATTCTATTTATGTAATACTCATTGTGTGATGATTATGGACCTAATTAACAAGTTACTTCCCCATAATAAAGTTTAAGTTAAGTTCGTCTCCAAAGGAGGAACCTTTGGTGACCAAAAGTTTATCCTTCCTTTTTCGCTTGGATTCTTGCCAAATTCCTACTATAGTTCATTCTATTTATGTAATACTAATTGTATGATGATTATTGACCTAATTAACAAGTTACTTCCCGATAATAAAGTTTAACTTAAGTTCGTCTCCAAAGTAGGAACCTTTGGTGACCAAAATTTTATCCTACCTTTTTGGCTTGGTTTCTTCCCAAATTCCTACTATAGTTCATTCTATTTATGTAATACTAATTGTATGATGATTATGGACCGAATTAAAAGGTTACTTCCCCATAATAAAGTTTAACGTAAGTTCGTCTCCAAAGGAGGAACCTTTGGTGACCAAAATTTTATCCTACCTTTTTGGCTTGGTTTCTTACCAAATTCCTACTATAGTTCATTCTATTTATGTAATACTCATTGTATGATGATTATGGACCTAATTAACAAGTTACTTCCCCATAAAAAAGTTTAAGTTAAGTTCGTCTCCAAAGGAGGAACCTTTGGTGACCAAAATTTTATCCTTCCTTTTTCGCTTGGTTTCTTGCCAAATTCCTACTATAGTTCCTTCTATTTATGTAATACTCTTTGTGTGATGATTATGGACCTAATTAACAAGTTACTTCCCCATAATAAAGCTTAAGTTAAGTTCGTCTCCAAAGGAGGAACCTTTGGTGACCAAAAGTTTATCCTTTATTTTTCGCTTGGATTCTTGCCAAATTCCTACTATAGTTCATTCTATTTAAGTAATACTAATTCTGTGATGTTTATGGACCTAATTAACAAGTTACTTCCCCATAATAAAGTTTAACGTATGTTCGTCTCCAAAGGAGGAACCTTTGGTGACCAAAAGTTTATCCTTCCTTTTTCGCTTGGATTCTTCCCAAATTCCTACTATAGTTCATTCTATTTAAGTAATACTAATTGTGTGATGTTTATGGACCTAATTAACAAGTTACTTTCCGATAATAAAGTTTAACTTAAGTTCGTCTCCAAAGGAGGAACCTTTGGTGACCAAAAGTTTATCCTTCCTTTTTCGCTTGGATTCTTCCCAAATTCCTACTATAGTTCATTCTATTTACGTAATACTCATTGTATGATGATTATTGACCTAATTAACAAGTTACTTTCCCAAAATAAAGTTTAAGTTAAGTTCGTCTCCAAAGGAGGAACCTTTGGTGACCAAAATTTTATCCATCCTTTTTCGCTTGGTTTCTTGCCAAATTCCTACTATAGTTCATTCTATTTATGTAATACTAATTGTATGATGATTATTGACCTAATTAACAAGTTAGTTCCCGATAATAAAGTTTAACTTAAGTTCGTCTCCAAAGGAGGAACCTTTGATGACCAAAATTTTATCCATCCTTTTTCGCTTGGTTTCTTGCCAAATTCCTACTATAGTTCATTCTATTTATGTAATACTAATTGTATGATGATTATTGACCTAATTAACAAGTTAGTTCAGGATAATAAAGTTTAACTTAAGTTCGTCTCCAATGTAGGAACCTTTGGTGACCAAAATTTTATCCTACCTTTTTGGCTTGGTTTCTTCCCAAATTCCTACTATAGTTCATTCTCTTTATGTAATACTCGTTGTATGATGATTATGGACCTAATTAGCAAGTTACTTCCCCATAATAAAGTTTAACGTAAGTTCGTCTCCAAAGGAGGAACCTTTGGTGACCAAAATTTTATCCTACCTTTTTGGCTTGGTTTCTTCCCAAATTCCTACTATAGTTCATTCTATTTATGTCATACTCATTGTATGATGATTATGGACCTAATTAACAAGTTACTTCCCCATAATAAAGTTTAAGTTAAGTTCGTCTCCAAAGGAGGAACCTTTGGTGACCAAAATTTTATCCTTCCTTTTTCGCTTGGTTGCTTGCCAAATTCCTACTATAGTTCATTCTATTTATGTAATACTCATTGTGTGATGATTATGGACCTAATTAACAAGTTACTTCCCCAAAATAAAGTTTAAGTTAAGTTCGTCTCCAAAGGAGGAACCTTTGGTGACCAAAAGTTTATCCTTTATTTTTCGCTTGGATTCTTGCCAAATTCCTACTATAGTTCATTCTATTTAAGTAATACTAATTGTGTGATGTTTATGGACCTAATTAACAAGTTACTTTCCGATAATAAAGTTTAACTTAAGTTCGTCTCCAAAGTAGGAACCTTTGGTGACCAAAAGTTTATCCTTCCTTTTTCGCTTGGATTCTTCCCAAATTCCTACTATAGTTCATTCTATTTACGTAATACTCATTGTATGATAATCATTGACCTAATTACCAAGTTACTTCCCCAAAATAAAGTTTAAGTTAAGTTCGTCTCCAAAGGAGGAACCTTTGGTGACCAAAATTTTATCCTTCCTTTTTCGCTTGGTTTCTTGCCAAATTCCTACTATAGTCATTCTATTTATGTAATACTCATTGTGTGATGATTATGGACCTAATTAACAAGTTACTTCCCCATAATAAAGTTTAAGTTAAGTTCGTCTCCAAAGGAGGAACCTTTGGTGACCAAAAGTTTATCCTTCCTTTTTCGCTTGGATTCTTGCCAAATTCCTACTATAGTTCATTCTATTTATGTAATACTAATTGTATGATGATTATTGACCTAATTAACAAGTTACTTCCCGATAATAAAGTTTAACTTAAGTTCGTCTCCAAAGTAGGAACCTTTGGTGACCAAAATTTTATCCTACCTTTTTGGCTTGGTTTCTTCCCAAATTCCTACTATAGTTCATTCTATTTATGTAATACTAATTGTATGATGATTATGGACCGAATTAAAAGGTTACTTCCCCATAATAAAGTTTAACGTAAGTTCGTCTCCAAAGGAGGAACCTTTGGTGACCAAAATTTTATCCTACCTTTTTGGCTTGGTTTCTTACCAAATTCCTACTATAGTTCATTCTATTTATGTAATACTCATTGTATGATGATTATGGACCTAATTAACAAGTTACTTCCCCATAAAAAAGTTTAAGTTAAGTTCGTCTCCAAAGGAGGAACCTTTGGTGACCAAAATTTTATCCTTCCTTTTTCGCTTGGTTTCTTGCCAAATTCCTACTATAGTTCCTTCTATTTATGTAATACTCTTTGTGTGATGATTATGGACCTAATTAACAAGTTACTTCCCCATAATAAAGCTTAAGTTAAGTTCGTCTCCAAAGGAGGAACCTTTGGTGACCAAAAGTTTATCCTTTATTTTTCGCTTGGATTCTTGCCAAATTCCTACTATAGTTCATTCTATTTAAGTAATACTAATTCTGTGATGTTTATGGACCTAATTAACAAGTTACTTCCCCATAATAAAGTTTAACGTATGTTCGTCCCCAAAGGAGGAACCTTTGGTGACCAAAAGTTTATCCTTCCTTTTTCGCTTGGATTCTTCCCAAATTCCTACTATAGTTCATTCTATTTAAGTAATACTAATTGTGTGATGTTTATGGACCTAATTAACAAGTTACTTTCCGATAATAAAGTTTAACTTAAGTTCGTCTCCAAAGGAGGAACCTTTGGTGACCAAAAGTTTATCCTTCCTTTTTCGCTTGGATTCTTCCCAAATTCCTACTATAGTTCATTCTATTTACGTAATACTCATTGTATGATGATTATTGACCTAATTAACAAGTTACTTTCCCAAAATAAAGTTTAAGTTAAGCTCGTCTCCAAAGGAGGAACCTTTGGTGACCAAAATTTTATCCATCCTTTTTCGCTTGGTTTCTTGCCAAATTCCTACTATAGTTCATTCTATTTAAGTAATACTAATTCTGTGATGATTATTGACCTAATTAACAAGTTACTTTCCGATAATAAAGTTTAACTTAAGTTCGTCTCCAAAGGAGGAACCTTTGGTGACCAAAAGTTTATCCTTCCTTTTTCGCTTGGATTCTTCCCAAATTCCTACTATAGTTCATTCTATTTACGTAATACTCATTGTATGATGATTATTGACCTAATTAACAAGTTACTTTCCCAAAATAAAGTTTAAGTTAAGTTCGTCTCCAAAGGAGGAACCTTTGGTGACCAAAATTTTATCCATCCTTTTTCGCTTGGTTTCTTGCCAAATTCCTACTATAGTTCATTCTATTTATGTAATACTAATTGTATGATGATTATTGACCTAATTAACAAGTTAGTTCCCGATAATAAAGTTTAACTTAAGTTCGTCTCCAAAGGAGGAACCTTTGATGACCAAAATTTTATCCATCCTTTTTCGCTTGGTTTCTTGCCAAATTCCTACTATAGTTCATTCTATTTATGTAATACTAATTGTATGATGATTATTGACCTAATTAACAAGTTAGTTCAGGATAATAAAGTTTAACTTAAGTTCGTCTCCAAAGTAGGAACCTTTGGTGACCAAAATTTTATCCTACCTTTTTGGCTTGGTTTCTTCCCAAATTCCTACTATAGTTCATTCTCTTTATGTAATACTCGTTGTATGATGATTATGGACCTAATTAACAAGTTACTTCCCCATAATAAAGTTTAACGTAAGTTCGTCTCCAAAGGAGGAACCTTTGGTGACCAAAATTTTATCCTACCTTTTTGGCTTGGTTTCTTCCCAAATTCCTACTATAGTTCATTCTATTTATGTAATACTCATTGTATGATGATTATGGACCTAATTAACAAGTTACTTCCCCATAATAAAGTTTAAGTTAAGTTCGTCTCCAAAGGAGGAACCTTTGGTGACCAAAATTTTATCCTTCCTTTTTCGCTTGGTTGCTTGCCAAATTCCTACTATAGTTCATTCTATTTATGTAATACTCATTGTGTGATGATTATGGACCTAATTAACAAGTTACTTCCCCAAAATAAAGTTTAAGTTAAGTTCGTCTCCAAAGGAGGAACCTTTGGTGACCAAAAGTTTATCCTTTATTTTTCGCTTGGATTCTTGCCAAATTCCTACTATAGTTCATTCTATTTAAGTAATACTAATTGTGTGATGTTTATGGACCTAATTAACAAGTTACTTTCCGATAATAAAGTTTAACTTAAGTTCGTCTCCAAAGTAGGAACCTTTGGTGACCAAAAGTTTATCCTTCCTTTTTCGCTTGGATTCTTCCCAAATTCCTACTATAGTTCATTCTATTTACGTAATACTCATTGTATGATAATCATTGACCTAATTACCAAGTTACTTCCCCAAAATAAAGTTTAAGTTAAGTTCGTCTCCAAAGGAGGAACCTTTGGTGACCAAAATTTTATCCTTCCTTTTTCGCTTGGTTTCTTGCCAAATTCCTACTATAGTCATTCTATTTATGTAATACTCATTGTGTGATGATTATGGACCTAATTAACAAGTTACTTCCCCATAATAAAGTTTAAGTTAAGTTCGTCTCCAAAGGAGGAACCTTTGGTGACCAAAAGTTTATCCTTCCTTTTTCGCTTGGATTCTTGCCAAATTCCTACTATAGTTCATTCTATTTATGTAATACTAATTGTATGATGATTATTGACCTAATTAACAAGTTACTTCCCGATAATAAAGTTTAACTTAAGTTCGTCTCCAAAGTAGGAACCTTTGGTGACCAAAATTTTATCCTACCTTTTTGGCTTGGTTTCTTCCCAAATTCCTACTATAGTTCATTCTATTTATGTAATACTAATTGTATGATGATTATGGACCGAATTAAAAGGTTACTTCCCCATAATAAAGTTTAACGTAAGTTCGTCTCCAAAGGAGGAACCTTTGGTGACCAAAATTTTATCCTACCTTTTTGGCTTGGTTTCTTACCAAATTCCTACTATAGTTCATTCTATTTATGTAATACTCATTGTATGATGATTATGGACCTAATTAACAAGTTACTTCCCCATAAAAAAGTTTAAGTTAAGTTCGTCTCCAAAGGAGGAACCTTTGGTGACCAAAATTTTATCCTTCCTTTTTCGCTTGGTTTCTTGCCAAATTCCTACTATAGTTCCTTCTATTTATGTAATACTCTTTGTGTGATGATTATGGACCTAATTAACAAGTTACTTCCCCATAATAAAGCTTAAGTTAAGTTCGTCTCCAAAGGAGGAACCTTTGGTGACCAAAAGTTTATCCTTTATTTTTCGCTTGGATTCTTGCCAAATTCCTACTATAGTTCATTCTATTTAAGTAATATTAATTCTGTGATGTTTATGGACCTAATTAACAAGTTACTTCCCCATAATAAAGTTTAACGTATGTTCGTCTCCAAAGGAGGAACCTTTGGTGACCAAAAGTTTATCCTTCCTTTTTCGCTTGGATTCTTCCCAAATTCCTACTATAGTTCATTCTATTTAAGTAATACTAATTGTGTGATGTTTATGGACCTAATTAACAAGTTACTTTCCGATAATAAAGTTTAACTTAAGTTCGTCTCCAAAGGAGGAACCTTTGGTGACCAAAAGTTTATCCTTCCTTTTTCGCTTGGATTCTTCCCAAATTCCTACTATAGTTCATTCTATTTACGTAATACTCATTGTATGATGATTATTGACCTAATTAACAAGTTACTTTCCCAAAATAAAGTTTAAGTTAAGCTCGTCTCCAAAGGAGGAACCTTTGGTGACCAAAATTTTATCCATCCTTTTTCGCTTGGTTTCTTGCCAAATTCCTACTATAGTTCATTCTATTTAAGTAATACTAATTCTGTGATGATTATTGACCTAATTAACAAGTTACTTTCCGATAATAAAGTTTAACTTAAGTTCGTCTCCAAAGGAGGAACCTTTGGTGACCAAAAGTTTATCCTTCCTTTTTCGCTTGGATTCTTCCCAAATTCCTACTATAGTTCATTCTATTTACGTAATACTCATTGTATGATGATTATTGACCTAATTAACAAGTTACTTTCCCAAAATAAAGTTTAAGTTAAGTTCGTCTCCAAAGGAGGAACCTTTGGTGACCAAAATTTTATCCATCCTTTTTCGCTTGGTTTCTTGCCAAATTCCTACTATAGTTCATTCTATTTATGTAATACTAATTGTATGATGATTATTGACCTAATTAACAAGTTAGTTCCCGATAATAAAGTTTAACTTAAGTTCGTCTCCAAAGGAGGAACCTTTGATGACCAAAATTTTATCCATCCTTTTTCGCTTGGTTTCTTGCCAAATTCCTACTATAGTTCATTCTATTTATGTAATACTAATTGTATGATGATTATTGACCTAATTAACAAGTTAGTTCAGGATAATAAAGTTTAACTTAAGTTCGTCTCCAAAGTAGGAACCTTTGGTGACCAAAATTTTATCCTACCTTTTTGGCTTGGTTTCTTCCCAAATTCCTACTATAGTTCATTCTCTTTATGTAATACTCGTTGTATGATGATTATGGACCTAATTAACAAGTTACTTCCCCATAATAAAGTTTAACGTAAGTTCGTCTCCAAAGGAGGAACCTTTGGTGACCAAAATTTTATCCTACCTTTTTGGCTTGGTTTCTTCCCAAATTCCTACTATAGTTCATTCTATTTATGTAATACTCATTGTATGATGATTATGGACCTAATTAACAAGTTACTTCCCCATAATAAAGTTTAAGTTAAGTTCGTCTCCAAAGGAGGAACCTTTGGTGACCAAAATTTTATCCTTCCTTTTTCGCTTGGTTGCTTGCCAAATTCCTACTATAGTTCATTCTATTTATGTAATACTCATTGTGTGATGATTATGGACCTAATTAACAAGTTACTTCCCCAAAATAAAGTTTAAGTTAAGTTCGTCTCCAAAGGAGGAACCTTTGGTGACCAAAAGTTTATCCTTTATTTTTCGCTTGGATTCTTGCCAAATTCCTACTATAGTTCATTCTATTTAAGTAATACTAATTGTGTGATGTTTATGGACCTAATTAACAAGTTACTTTCCGATAATAAAGTTTAACTTAAGTTCGTCTCCAAAGTAGGAACCTTTGGTGACCAAAAGTTTATCCTTCCTTTTTCGCTTGGATTCTTCCCAAATTCCTACTATAGTTCATTCTATTTACGTAATACTCATTGTATGATAATCATTGACCTAATTACCAAGTTACTTCCCCAAAATAAAGTTTAAGTTAAGTTCGTCTCCAAAGGAGGAACCTTTGGTGACCAAAATTTTATCCTTCCTTTTTCGCTTGGTTTCTTGCCAAATTCCTACTATAGTCATTCTATTTATGTAATACTCATTGTGTGATGATTATGGACCTAATTAACAAGTTACTTCCCCATAATAAAGTTTAAGTTAAGTTCGTCTCCAAAGGAGGAACCTTTGGTGACCAAAAGTTTATCCTTCCTTTTTCGCTTGGATTCTTGCCAAATTCCTACTATAGTTCATTCTATTTATGTAATACTAATTGTATGATGATTATTGACCTAATTAACAAGTTACTTCCCGATAATAAAGTTTAACTTAAGTTCGTCTCCAAAGTAGGAACCTTTGGTGACCAAAATTTTATCCTACCTTTTTGGCTTGGTTTCTTCCCAAATTCCTACTATAGTTCATTCTATTTATGTAATACTAATTGTATGATGATTATGGACCGAATTAAAAGGTTACTTCCCCATAATAAAGTTTAACGTAAGTTCGTCTCCAAAGGAGGAACCTTTGGTGACCAAAATTTTATCCTACCTTTTTGGCTTGGTTTCTTACCAAATTCCTACTATAGTTCATTCTATTTATGTAATACTCATTGTATGATGATTATGGACCTAATTAACAAGTTACTTCCCCATAAAAAAGTTTAAGTTAAGTTCGTCTCCAAAGGAGGAACCTTTGGTGACCAAAATTTTATCCTTCCTTTTTCGCTTGGTTTCTTGCCAAATTCCTACTATAGTTCCTTCTATTTATGTAATACTCTTTGTGTGATGATTATGGACCTAATTAACAAGTTACTTCCCCATAATAAAGCTTAAGTTAAGTTCGTCTCCAAAGGAGGAACCTTTGGTGACCAAAAGTTTATCCTTTATTTTTCGCTTGGATTCTTGCCAAATTCCTACTATAGTTCATTCTATTTAAGTAATATTAATTCTGTGATGTTTATGGACCTAATTAACAAGTTACTTCCCCATAATAAAGTTTAACGTATGTTCGTCTCCAAAGGAGGAACCTTTGGTGACCAAAAGTTTATCCTTCCTTTTTCGCTTGGATTCTTCCCAAATTCCTACTATAGTTCATTCTATTTAAGTAATACTAATTGTGTGATGTTTATGGACCTAATTAACAAGTTACTTTCCGATAATAAAGTTTAACTTAAGTTCGTCTCCAAAGGAGGAACCTTTGGTGACCAAAAGTTTATCCTTCCTTTTTCGCTTGGATTCTTCCCAAATTCCTACTATAGTTCATTCTATTTACGTAATACTCATTGTATGATGATTATTGACCTAATTAACAAGTTACTTTCCCAAAATAAAGTTTAAGTTAAGCTCGTCTCCAAAGGAGGAACCTTTGGTGACCAAAATTTTATCCATCCTTTTTCGCTTGGTTTCTTGCCAAATTCCTACTATAGTTCATTCTATTTAAGTAATACTAATTCTGTGATGATTATTGACCTAATTAACAAGTTACTTTCCGATAATAAAGTTTAACTTAAGTTCGTCTCCAAAGGAGGAACCTTTGGTGACCAAAAGTTTATCCTTCCTTTTTCGCTTGGATTCTTCCCAAATTCCTACTATAGTTCATTCTATTTACGTAATACTCATTGTATGATGATTATTGACCTAATTAACAAGTTACTTTCCCAAAATAAAGTTTAAGTTAAGTTCGTCTCCAAAGGAGGAACCTTTGGTGACCAAAATTTTATCCATCCTTTTTCGCTTGGTTTCTTGCCAAATTCCTACTATAGTTCATTCTATTTATGTAATACTAATTGTATGATGATTATTGACCTAATTAACAAGTTAGTTCCCGATAATAAAGTTTAACTTAAGTTCGTCTCCAAAGGAGGAACCTTTGATGACCAAAATTTTATCCATCCTTTTTCGCTTGGTTTCTTGCCAAATTCCTACTATAGTTCATTCTATTTATGTAATACTAATTGTATGATGATTATTGACCTAATTAACAAGTTAGTTCAGGATAATAAAGTTTAACTTAAGTTCGTCTCCAAAGTAGGAACCTTTGGTGACCAAAATTTTATCCTACCTTTTTGGCTTGGTTTCTTCCCAAATTCCTACTATAGTTCATTCTCTTTATGTAATACTCGTTGTATGATGATTATGGACCTAATTAACAAGTTACTTCCCCATAATAAAGTTTAACGTAAGTTCGTCTCCAAAGGAGGAACCTTTGGTGACCAAAATTTTATCCTACCTTTTTGGCTTGGTTTCTTCCCAAATTCCTACTATAGTTCATTCTATTTATGTAATACTCATTGTATGATGATTATGGACCTAATTAACAAGTTACTTCCCCATAATAAAGTTTAAGTTAAGTTCGTCTCCAAAGGAGGAACCTTTGGTGACCAAAATTTTATCCTTCCTTTTTCGCTTGGTTGCTTGCCAAATTCCTACTATAGTTCATTCTATTTATGTAATACTCATTGTGTGATGATTATGGACCTAATTAACAAGTTACTTCCCCAAAATAAAGTTTAAGTTAAGTTCGTCTCCAAAGGAGGAACCTTTGGTGACCAAAAGTTTATCCTTTATTTTTCGCTTGGATTCTTGCCAAATTCCTACTATAGTTCATTCTATTTAAGTAATACTAATTGTGTGATGTTTATGGACCTAATTAACAAGTTACTTTCCGATAATAAAATTTAACTTAAGTTCGTCTCCAAAGTAGGAACCTTTGGTGACCAAAAGTTTATCCTTCCTTTTTCGCTTGGATTCTTCCCAAATTCCTACTATAGTTCATTCTATTTACGTAATACTCATTGTATGATAATCATTGACCTAATTACCAAGTTACTTCCCCAAAATAAAGTTTAAGTTAAGTTCGTCTCCAAAGGAGGAACCTTTGGTGACCAAAATTTTATCCTTCCTTTTTCGCTTGGTTTCTTGCCAAATTCCTACTATAGTCATTCTATTTATGTAATACTCATTGTGTGATGATTATGGACCTAATTAACAAGTTACTTCCCCATAATAAAGTTTAAGTTAAGTTCGTCTCCAAAGGAGGAACCTTTGGTGACCAAAAGTTTATCCTTCCTTTTTCGCTTGGATTCTTGCCAAATTCCTACTATAGTTCATTCTATTTATGTAATACTAATTGTATGATGATTATTGACCTAATTAACAAGTTACTTCCCGATAATAAAGTTTAACTTAAGTTCGTCTCCAAAGTAGGAACCTTTGGTGACCAAAATTTTATCCTACCTTTTTGGCTTGGTTTCTTCCCAAATTCCTACTATAGTTCATTCTATTTATGTAATACTAATTGTATGATGATTATGGACCGAATTAAAAGGTTACTTCCCCATAATAAAGTTTAACGTAAGTTCGTCTCCAAAGGAGGAACCTTTGGTGACCAAAATTTTATCCTACCTTTTTGGCTTGGTTTCTTACCAAATTCCTACTATAGTTCATTCTATTTATGTAATACTCATTGTATGATGATTATGGACCTAATTAACAAGTTACTTCCCCATAAAAAAGTTTAAGTTAAGTTCGTCTCCAAAGGAGGAACCTTTGGTGACCAAAATTTTATCCTTCCTTTTTCGCTTGGTTTCTTGCCAAATTCCTACTATAGTTCCTTCTATTTATGTAATACTCTTTGTGTGATGATTATGGACCTAATTAACAAGTTACTTCCCCATAATAAAGCTTAAGTTAAGTTCGTCTCCAAAGGAGGAACCTTTGGTGACCAAAAGTTTATCCTTTATTTTTCGCTTGGATTCTTGCCAAATTCCTACTATAGTTCATTCTATTTAAGTAATACTAATTCTGTGATGTTTATGGACCTAATTAACAAGTTACTTCCCCATAATAAAGTTTAACGTATGTTCGTCTCCAAAGGAGGAACCTTTGGTGACCAAAAGTTTATCCTTCCTTTTTCGCTTGGATTCTTCCCAAATTCCTACTATAGTTCATTCTATTTAAGTAATACTAATTGTGTGATGTTTATGGACCTAATTAACAAGTTACTTTCCGATAATAAAGTTTAACTTAAGTTCGTCTCCAAAGGAGGAACCTTTGGTGACCAAAAGTTTATCCTTCCTTTTTCGCTTGGATTCTTCCCAAATTCCTACTATAGTTCATTCTATTTACGTAATACTCATTGTATGATGATTATTGACCTAATTAACAAGTTACTTTCCCAAAATAAAGTTTAAGTTAAGCTCGTCTCCAAAGGAGGAACCTTTGGTGACCAAAATTTTATCCATCCTTTTTCGCTTGGTTTCTTGCCAAATTCCTACTATAGTTCATTCTATTTAACTAATACTAATTCTGTGATGATTATTGACCTAATTAACAAGTTACTTTCCGATAATAAAGTTTAACTTAAGTTCGTCTCCAAAGGAGGAACCTTTGGTGACCAAAAGTTTATCCTTCCTTTTTCGCTTGGATTCCTCCCAAATTCCTTCTATAGTTCATTCTATTTACGTAATACTCATTGTATGATGATTATTGACCTAATTAACAAGTTACTTTCCCAAAATAAAGTTTAAGTTAAGTTCGTCTCCAAAGGAGGAACCTTTGGTGACCAAAATTTTATCCATCCTTTTTCGCTTGGTTTCTTGCCAAATTCCTACTATAGTTCATTCTATTTATGTAATACTAATTGTATGATGATTATTGACCTAATTAACAAGTTAGTTCCCGATAATAAAGTTTAACTTAAGTTCGTCTCCAAAGGAGGAACCTTTGATGACCAAAATTTTATCCATCCTTTTTCGCTTGGTTTCTTGCCAAATTCCTACTATAGTTCATTCTATTTATGTAATACTAATTGTATGATGATTATTGACCTAATTAACAAGTTAGTTCAGGATAATAAAGTTTAACTTAAGTTCGTCTCCAAAGTAGGAACCTTTGGTGACCAAAATTTTATCCTACCTTTTTGGCTTGGTTTCTTCCCAAATTCCTACTATAGTTCATTCTCTTTATGTAATACTCGTTGTATGATGATTATGGACCTAATTAACAAGTTACTTCCCCATAATAAAGTTGAACGTAAGTTCGTCTCCAAAGGAGGAACCTTTGGTGACCAAAATTTTATCCTACCTTTTTGGCTTGGTTTCTTCCCAAATTCCTACCATAGTTCATTCTATTTATGTAATACTCATTGTATGATGATTATGGACCTAATTAACAAGTTACTTCCCCATAATAAAGTTTAAGTTAAGTTCGTCTCCAAAGGAGGAACCTTTGGTGACCAAAATTTTATCCTTCCTTTTTCGCTTGGTTGCTTGCCAAATTCCTACTATAGTTCATTCTATTTATGTAATACTCATTGTGTGATGATTATGGACCTAATTAACAAGTTACTTCCCCAAAATAAAGTTTAAGTTAAGTTCGTCTGCAAAGGAGGAACCTTTGGTGACCAAAAGTTTATCCTTTATTTTTCGCTTGGATTCTTGCCAAATTCCTACTATAGTTCATTCTATTTAAGTAATACTAATTGTGTGATGTTTATGGACCTAATTAACAAGTTACTTTCCGATAATAAAGTTTAACTTAAGTTCGTCTCCAAAGTAGGAACCTTTGGTGACCAAAAGTTTATCCTTCCTTTTTCGCTTGGATTCTTCCCAAATTCCTACTATAGTTCATTCTATTTACGTAATACTCATTGTATGATAATCATTGACCTAATTACCAAGTTACTTCCCCAAAATAAAGTTTAAGTTAAGTTCGTCTCCAAAGGAGGAACCTTTGGTGACCAAAATTTTATCCTTCCTTTTTCGCTTGGTTTCTTGCCAAATTCCTACTATAGTCATTCTATTTATGTAATACTCATTGTGTGATGATTATGGACCTAATTAACAAGTTACTTCGCCATAATAAAGTTTAAGTTAAGTTCGTCTCCAAAGGAGGAACCTTTGGTGACCAAAAGTTTATCCTTCCTTTTTCGCTTGGATTCTTGCCAAATTCCTACTATAGTTCATTCTATTTATGTAATACTAATTGTATGATGATTATTGACCTAATTAACAAGTTACTTCCCGATAATAAAGTTTAACTTAAGTTCGTCTCCAAAGTAGGAACCTTTGGTGACCAAAATTTTATCCTACCTTTTTGGCTTGGTTTCTTCCCAAATTCCTACTATAGTTCATTCTATTTATGTAATACTAATTGTATGATGATTATGGACCGAATTAAAAGGTTACTTCCCCATAATAAAGTTTAACGTAAGTTCGTCTCCAAAGGAGGAACCTTTGGTGACCAAAATTTTATCCTACCTTTTTGGCTTGGTTTCTTACCAAATTCCTACTATAGTTCATTCTATTTATGTAATACTCATTGTATCATGATTATGGACCTAATTAACAAGTTACTTCCCCATAAAAAAGTTTAAGTTAAGTTCGTCTCCAAAGGAGGAACCTTTGGTGACCAAAATTTTATCCTTCCTTTTTCGCTTGGTTTCTTGCCAAATTCCTACTATAGTTCCTTCTATTTATGTAATACTCTTTGTGTGATGATTATGGACCTAATTAACAAGTTACTTCCCCATAATAAAGCTTAAGTTAAGTTCGTCTCCAAAGGAGGAACCTTTGGTGACCAAAAGTTTATCCTTTATTTTTCGCTTGGATTCTTGCCAAATTCCTACTATAGTTCATTCTATTTAAGTAATACTAATTCTGTGATGTTTATGGACCTAAATAACAAGTTACTTCCCCATAATAAAGTTTAACGTATGTTCGTCTCCAAAGGAGGAACCTTTGGTGACCAAAAGTTTATCCTTCCTTTTTCGCTTGGATTCTTCCCAAATTCCTACTATAGTTCATTCTATTTAAGTAATACTAATTGTGTGATGTTTATGGACCTAATTAACAAGTTACTTTCCGATAATAAAGTTTAACTTAAGTTCGTCTCCAAAGGAGGAACCTTTGGTGACCAAAAGTTTATCCTTCCTTTTTCGCTTGGATTCTTCCCAAATTCCTACTATAGTTCATTCTATTTACGTAATACTCATTGTATGATGATTATTGACCTAATTAACAAGTTACTTTCCCAAAATAAAGTTTAAGTTAAGCTCGTCTCCAAAGGAGGAACCTTTGGTGACCAAAATTTTATCCATCCTTTTTCGCTTGGTTTCTTGCCAAATTCCTACTATAGTTCATTCTATTTAAGTAATACTAATTATGTGATGATTATTGACCTAATTAACAAGTTACTTCCCCATAAAAAAGTTTAAGTTAAGTTCGTCTCCAAAGGAGGAACCTTTGGTGACCAAAATTTTATCCTTCCTTTTTCGCTTGGATTCTTCCCAAATTCCTACTATAGTTCATTCTATTTAAGTAATACTAATTGTGTGATGTTTATGGACCTAATTAACAAGTTACTTTCCGATAATAAAGTTTAACTTAAGTTCGTCTCCAAAGTAGGAACCTTTGGTGACCAAAAGTTTATCCTTCCTTTTTCGCTTGGATTCTTCCCAAATTCCTACTATAGTTCATTCTATTTACGTAATACTCATTGTATGATAATCATTGACCTAATTACCAAGTTACTTCCCCAAAATAAAGTTTAAGTTAAGTTCGTCTCCAAAGGAGGAACCTTTGGTGACCAAAATTTTATCCTTCCTTTTTCGCTTGGTTTCTTGCCAAATTCCTACTATAGTCATTCTATTTATGTAATACTCATTGTGTGATGATTATGGACCTAATTAACAAGTTACTTCCCCATAATAAAGTTTAAGTTAAGTTCGTCTCCAAAGGAGGAACCTTTGGTGACCAAAAGTTTATCCTTCCTTTTTCGCTTGGATTCTTGCCAAATTCCTACTATAGTTCATTCTATTTATGTAATACTAATTGTATGATTATTATTGACCTAATTAACAAGTTACTTCCCGATAATAAAGTTTAACTTAAGTTCGTCTCCAAAGTAGGAACCTTTGGTGACCAAAATTTTATCCTACCTTTTTGGCTTGGTTTCTTCCCAAATTCCTACTATAGTTCATTCTATTTATGTAATACTAATTGTATGATGATTATGGACCGAATTAAAAGGTTACTTCCCCATAATAAAGTTTAACGTAAGTTCGTCTCCAAAGGAGGAACCTTTGGTGACCAAAATTTTATCCTACCTTTTTGGCTTGGTTTCTTACCAAATTCCTACTATAGTTCATTCTATTTATGTAATACTCATTGTATGATGATTATGGACCTAAATAACAAGTTACTTCCCCATAAAAAAGTTTAAGTTAAGTTCGTCTCCAAAGGAGGAACCTTTGGTGACCAAAATTTTATCCTTCCTTTTTCGCTTGGTTTCTTGCCAAATTCCTACTATAGTTCCTTCTATTTATGTAATACTCTTTGTGTGATGATTATGGACCTAATTAACAAGTTACTTCCCCATAATAAAGCTTAAGTTAAGTTCGTCTCCAAAGGAGGAACCTTTGGTGACCAAAAGTTTATCCTTTATTTTTCGGTTGGATTCTTGCCAAATTCCTACTATAGTTCATTCTATTTAAGTAATACTAATTCTGTGATGTTTATGGACCTAATTAACAAGTTACTTCCCCATAATAAAGTTTAACGTATGTTCGTCTCCAAAGGAGGAACCTTTGGTGACCAAAAGTTTATCCTTCCTTTTTCGCTTGGATTCTTCCCAAATTCCTACTATAGTTCATTCTATTTAAGTAATACTAATTGTGTGATGTTTATGGACCTAATTAACAAGTTACTTTCCGATAATAAAGTTTAACTTAAGTTCGTCTCCAAAGGAGGAACCTTTGGTGACCAAAAGTTTATCCTTCCTTTTTCGCTTGGATTCTTCCCAAATTCCTACTATAGTTCATTCTATTTACGTAATACTCATTGTATGATGATTATTGACCTAATTAACAAGTTACTTTCCCAAAATAAAGTTTAAGTTAAGTTCGTCTCCAAAGGAGGAACCTTTGGTGACCAAAATTTTATCCATCCTTTTTCGCTTGGTTTCTTGCCAAATTCCTACTATAGTTCATTCTATTTATGTAATACTAATTGTATGATGATTATTGACCTAATTAACAAGTTAGTTCCCGATAATAAAGTTTAACTTAAGTTCGTCTCCAAAGGAGGAACCTTTGATGACCAAAATTTTATCCATCCTTTTTCGCTTGGTTTCTTGCCAAATTCCTACTATAGTTCATTCTATTTAAGTAATACTAATTGTGTGATGTTTATGGACCTAATTAACAAGTTACTTTCCGATAATAAAGTTTAACTTAAGTTCGTCTCCAAAGGAGGAACCTTTGGTGACCAAAAGTTTATCCTTCCTTTTTCGCTTGGATTCTTCCCAAATTCCTAGTATAGTTCATTCTATTTACGTAATACTCATTGTATGATGATTATTGACCTAATTAACAAGTTACTTTCCCAAAATAAAGTTTAAGTTAAGTTCGTCTCCAAAGGAGGACCCTTTGGTGACCAAAATTTTATCCATCCTTTTTCGCTTGGTTTCTTGCCAAATTCCTACTATAGTTCATTCTATTTATGTAATACTAATTGTATGATGATTATTGACCTAATTAACAAGTTAGTTCCCGATAATAAAGTTTAACTTAAGTTCGTCTCCAAAGGAGGAACCTTTGATGACCAAAATTTTATCCATCCTTTTTCGCTTGGTTTCTTGCCAAATTCCTACTATAGTTCATTCTATTTATGTAATACTAATTGTATGATGATTATTGACCTAATTAACAAGTTAGTTCAGGATAATAAAGTTTAACTTAAGTTCGTCTCCAAAGTAGGAACCTTTGGTGACCAAAATTTTATCCTACCTTTTTGGCTTGGTTTCTTCCCAAATTCCTACTATAGTTCATTCTATTTATGTAATACTCATTGTATGATGATTATGGACCTAATTAACAAGTTACTTCCCCATAATAAAGTTTAAGTTAAGTTCGTCTCCAAAGGAGGAACCTTTGGTGACCAAAATTTTATCCTTCCTTTTTCGCTTGGTTGCTTGCCAAATTCCTACTATAGTTCATTCTATTTATGTAATACTCATTGTGTGATGATTATGGACCTAATTAACAAGTTACTTCCCCAAAATAAAGTTTAAGTTAAGTTCGTCTCCAAAGGAGGAACCTTTGGTGACCAAAAGTTTATCCTTTATTTTTCGCTTGGATTCTTGCCAAATTCCTACTATAGTTCATTCTATTTAAGTAATACTAATTGTGTCATGTTTATGGACCTAATTAACAAGTTACTTTCCGATAATAAAGTTTAACTTAAGTTCGTCTCCAAAGTAGGAACCTTTGGTGACCAAAAGTTTATCCTTCCTTTTTCGCTTGGATTCTTCCCAAATTCCTACTATAGTTCATTCTATTTACGTAATACTCATTGTATGATAATCATTGACCTAATTACCAAGTTACTTCCCCAAAATAAAGTTTAAGTTAAGTTCGTCTCCAAAGGAGGAACCTTTGGTGACCAAAATTTTATCCTTCCTTTTTCGCTTGGTTTCTTGCCAAATTCCTACTATAGTCATTCTATTTATGTAATACTCATTGTGTGATGATTATGGACCTAATTAACAAGTTACTTCCCCATAATAAAGTTTAAGTTAAGTTCGTCTCCAAAGGAGGAACCTTTGGTGACCAAAAGTTTATCCTTCCTTTTTCGCTTGGATTCTTGCCAAATTCCTACTATAGTTCATTCTATTTATGTAATACTAATTGTATGATGATTATTGACCTAATTAACAAGTTACTTCCCGATAATAAAGTTTAACTTAAGTTCGTCTCCAAAGTAGGAACCTTTGGTGACCAAAATTTTATCCTACCTTTTTGGCTTGGTTTCTTCCCAAATTCCTACTATAGTTCATTCTATTTATGTAATACTAATTGTATGATGATTATGGACCGAATTAAAAGGTTACTTCCCCATAATAAAGTTTAACGTAAGTTCGTCTCCAAAGGAGGAACCTTTGGTGACCAAAATTTTATCCTACCTTTTTGGCTTGGTTTCTTACCAAATTCCTACTATAGTTCATTCTATTTATGTAATACTCATTGTATGATGATTATGGACCTAATTAACAAGTTACTTCCCCATAAAAAAGTTTAAGTTAAGTTCGTCTCCAAAGGAGGAACCTTTGGTGACCAAAATTTTATCCTTCCTTTTTCGCTTGGTTTCTTGCCAAATTCCTACTATAGTTCCTTCTATTTATGTAATACTAATTGTATGATGATTATTGACCTAATTAACAAGTTAGTTCCCGATAATAAAGTTTAACTTAAGTTCGTCTCCAAACGAGGAACCTTTGATGACCAAAATTTTATCCATCCTTTTTCGCTTGGTTTCTTGCCAAATTCCTACTATAGTTCATTCTATTTATGTAATACTAATTGTATGATGATTATTGACCTAATTAACAAGTTAGTTCAGGATAATAAAGTTTAACTTAAGTTCGTCTCCAAAGTAGGAACCTTTGGTGACCAAAATTTTATCCTACCTTTTTGGCTTGGTTTCTTCCCAAATTCCTACTATAGTTCATTCTATTTATGTAATACTCATTGTATGATGATTATGGACCTAATTAACAAGTTACTTCCCCATAATAAAGTTTAAGTTAAGTTCGTCTCCAAAGGAGGAACCTTTGGTGACCAAAATTTTATCCTTCCTTTTTCGCTTGGTTGCTTGCCAAATTCCTACTATAGTTCATTCTATTTATGTAATACTCATTGTGTGATGATTATGGACCTAATTAACAAGTTACTTCCCCAAAATAAAGTTTAAGTTAAGTTCGTCTCCAAAGGAGGAACCTTTGGTGACCAAAAGTTTATCCTTTATTTTTCGCTTGGATTCTTGCCAAATTCCTACTATAGTTCATTCTATTTAAGTAATACTAATTCTGTGATGTTTATGGACCTAATTAACAAGTTACTTCCCCATAATAAAGTTTAACGTATGTTCGTCTCCAAAGGAGGAACCTTTGGTGACCAAAAGTTTATCCTTCCTTTTTCGCTTGGATTCTTCCCAAATTCCTACTATAGTTCATTCTATTTAAGTAATACTAATTGTGTGATGTTTATGGACCTAATTAACAAGTTACTTTCCGATAATAAAGTTTAACTTAAGTTCGTCTCCAAAGGAGGAACCTTTGGTGACCAAAAGTTTATCCTTCCTTTTTCGCTTGGATTCTTCCCAAATTCCTACTATAGTTCATTCTATTTACGTAATACTCATTGTATGATGATTATTGACCTAATTAACAAGTTACTTTCCCAAAATAAAGTTTAAGTTAAGCTCGTCTCCAAAGGAGGAACCTTTGGTGACCAAAATTTTATCCATCCTTTTTCGCTTGGTTTCTTGCCAAATTCCTACTATAGTTCATTCTATTTAAGTAATACTAATTCTGTGATGATTATTGACCTAATTAACAAGTTACTTCCCCATAAAAAAGTTTAAGTTAAGTTCGTCTCCAAAGGAGGAACCTTTGGTGACCAAAATTTTATCCTTCCTTTTTCGCTTGGATTCTTCCCAAATTCCTACTATAGTTCATTCTATTTAAGTAATACTAATTGTGTGATGTTTATGGACCTAATTAACAAGTTACTTTCCGATAATAAAGTTTAACTTAAGTTCGTCTCCAAAGGAGGAACCTTTGGTGACCAAAAGTTTATCCTTCCTTTTTCGCTTGGATTCTTCCCAAATTCCTACTATAGTTCATTCTATTTACGTAATACTCATTGTATGATGATTATTGACCTAATTAACAAGTTACTTTCCCAAAATAAAGTTTAAGTTAAGTTCGTCTCCAAAGGAGGAACCTTTGGTGACCAAAATTTTATCCATCCTTTTTCGCTTGGTTTCTTGCCAAATTCCTACTATAGTTCATTCTATTTATGTAATACTAATTGTATGATGATTATTGACCTAATTAACAAGTTAGTTCCCGATAATAAAGTTTAACTTAAGTTCGTCTCCAAACGAGGAACCTTTGATGACCAAAATTTTATCCATCCTTTTTCGCTTGGTTTCTTGCCAAATTCCTACTATAGTTCATTCTATTTATGTAATACTAATTGTATGATGATTATTGACCTAATTAACAAGTTAGTTCAGGATAATAAAGTTTAACTTAAGTTCGTCTCCAAAGTAGGAACCTTTGGTGACCAAAATTTTATCCTACCTTTTTGGCTTGGTTTCTTCCCAAATTCCTACTATAGTTCATTCTCTTTATGTAATACTCGTTGTATGATGATTATGGACCTAATTAACAAGTTACTTCCCCATAATAAAGTTTAACGTAAGTTCGTCTCCAAAGGAGGAACCTTTGGTGACCAAAATTTTATCCTACCTTTTTGGCTTGGTTTCTTCCCAAATTCCTACTATAGTTCATTCTATTTATGTAATACTCATTGTATGATGATTATGGACCTAATTAACAAGTTACTTCCCCATAATAAAGTTTAAGTTAAGTTCGTCTCCAAAGGAGGAACCTTTGGTGACCAAAATTTTATCCTTCCTTTTTCGCTTGGTTGCTTGCCAAATTCCTACTATAGTTCATTCTATTTATGTAATACTCATTGTGTGATGATTATGGACCTAATTAACAAGTTACTTCCCCAAAATAAAGTTTAAGTTAAGTTCGTCTCCAAAGGAGGAACCTTTGGTGACCAAAAGTTTATCCTTTATTTTTCGCTTGGATTCTTGCCAAATTCCTACTATAGTTCATTCTATTTAAATAATACTAATTGTGTGATGTTTATGGACCTAATTAACAAGTTACTTTCCGATAATAAAGTTTAACTTAAGTTCGTCTCCAAAGTAGGAACCTTTGGTGACCAAAAGTTTATCCTTCCTTTTTCGCTTGGATTCTTCCCAAATTCCTACTATAGTTCATTCTATTTACGTAATACTCATTGTATGATAATCATTGACCTAATTACCAAGTTACTTCCCCAAAATAAAGTTTAAGTTAAGTTCGTCTCCAAAGGAGGAACCTTTGGTGACCAAAATTTTATCCTTCCTTTTTCGCTTGGTTTCTTGCCAAATTCCTACTATAGTCATTCTATTTATGTAATACTCATTGTGTGATGATTATGGACCTAATTAACAAGTTACTTCCCCATAATAAAGTTTAAGTTAAGTTCGTCTCCAAAGGAGGAACCTTTGGTGACCAAAAGTTTATCCTTCCTTTTTCGCTTGGATTCTTGCCAAATTCCTACTATAGTTCATTCTATTTATGTAATACTAATTGTATGATGATTATTGACCTAATTAACAAGTTACTTCCCGATAATAAAGTTTAACTTAAGTTCGTCTCCAAAGTAGGAACCTTTGGTGACCAAAATTTTATCCTACCTTTTTGGCTTGGTTTCTTCCCAAATTCCTACTATAGTTCATTCTATTTATGTAATACTAATTGTATGATGATTATGGACCGAATTAAAAGGTTACTTCCCCATAATAAAGTTTAACGTAAGTTCGTCTCCAAAGGAGGAACCTTTGGTGACCAAAATTTTATCCTACCTTTTTGGCTTGGTTTCTTACCAAATTCCTACTATAGTTCATTCTATTTATGTAATACTCATTGTATGATGATTATGGACCTAATTAACAAGTTACTTCCCCATAAAAAAGTTTAAGTTAAGTTCGTCTCCAAAGGAGGAACCTTTGGTGACCAAAATTTTATCCTTCCTTTTTCGCTTGGTTTCTTGCCAAATTCCTACTATAGTTCCTTCTATTTATGTAATACTCTTTGTGTGATGATTATGGA
This sequence comes from Medicago sativa, assembly GCF_051527215.1. Taxonomy (NCBI): domain Eukaryota; kingdom Viridiplantae; phylum Streptophyta; class Magnoliopsida; order Fabales; family Fabaceae; genus Medicago; species Medicago sativa. Next base: position 43,357,965 of record NC_140752.1, on the reverse strand, counting down.
CCTAATTAACAAGTTACTTCCCCATAATAAAGCTTAAGTTAAGTTCGTCTCCAAAGGAGGAACCTTTGGTGACCAAAAGTTTATCCTTTATTTTTCGCTTGGATTCTTGCCAAATTCCTACTATAGTTCATTCTATTTAAGTAATACTAATTCTGTGATGTTTATGGACCTAATTAACAAGTTACTTCCCCATAATAAAGTTTAACGTATGTTCGTCTCCAAAGGAGGAACCTTTGGTGACCAAAAGTTTATCCTTCCTTTTTCGCTTGGATTCTTCCCAAATTCCTACTATAGTTCATTCTATTCAAGTAATACTAATTGTGTGATGTTTATGGACCTAATTAACAAGTTACTTTCCGATAATAAAGTTTAACTTAAGTTCGTCTCTAAAGGAGGAACCTTTGGTGACCAAAAGTTTATCCTTCCTTTTTCGCTTGGATTCCTCCCAAATTCCTACTATAGTTCATTCTATTTACGTAATACTCATTATATGATGATTATTGACCTAATTAACAAGTTACTTTCCCAAAATAAAGTTTAAGTTAAGTTCGTCTCCAAAGGAGGAACCTTTGGTGACCAAAATTTTATCCATCCTTTTTCGCTTGGTTTCTTGCCAAATTCCTACTATAGTTCATTCTATTTATGTAATACTAATTGTATGATGATTATTGACCTAATTAACAAGTTAGTTCCCGATAATAAAGTTTAACTTAAGTTCGTCTCCAAAGGAGGAACCTTTGATGACCAAAATTTTATCCATCCTTTTTCGCTTGGTTTCTTGCCAAATTCCTACTATAGTTCATTCTATTGAAGTAATACTAATTGTGTGATGTTTATGGACCTAATTAACAAGTTACTTTCCGATAATAAAGTTTAACTTAAGTTCGTCTCCAAAGGAGGAACCTTTGGTGACCAAAAGTTTATCCTTCCTTTTTCGCTTGGATTCTTCCCAAATTCCTACTATAGTTCATTCTATTTAAGTAATACTAATTGTGTGATGTTTATGGACCTAATTAACAAGTTACTTTCCGATAATAAAGTTTAACTTAAGTTCGTCTCCAAAGTAGGAACCTTTGGTGACCAAAAGTTTATCCTTCCTTTTTCGCTTGGATTCTTCCCAAATTCCTACTATAGTTCATTCTATTTACGTAATACTCATTGTATGATAATCATTGACCTAATTACCAAGTTACTTCCCCAAAATAAAGTTTAAGTTAAGTTCGTCTCCAAAGGAGGAACCTTTGGTGACCAAAATTTTATCCTTCCTTTTTCGCTTGGTTTCTTGCCAAATTCCTACTATAGTCATTCTATTTATGTAATACTCATTGTGTGATGATTATGGACCTAATTAACAAGTTACTTCCCCATAATAAAGTTTAAGTTAAGTTCGTCTCCAAAGGAGGAACCTTTGGTGACCAAAAGTTTATCCTTCCTTTTTCGCTTGGATTCTTGCCAAATTCCTACTATAGTTCATTCTATTTATGTAATACTAATTGTATGATGATTATTGACCTAATTAACAAGTTACTTCCCGATAATAAAGTTTAACTTAAGTTCGTCTCCAAAGTAGGAACCTTTGGTGACCAAAATTTTATCCTACCTTTTTGGCTTGGTTTCTTCCCAAATTCCTACTATAGTTCATTCTATTTATGTAATACTAATTGTATGATGATTATGGACCGAATTAAAAGGTTACTTCCCCATAATAAAGTTTAACGTAAGTTCGTCTCCAAAGGAGGAACCTTTGGTGACCAAAATTTTATCCTACCTTTTTGGCTTGGTTTCTTACCAAATTCCTACTATAGTTCATTCTATTTATGTAATACTCATTGTATGATGATTATGGACCTAATTAACAAGTTACTTCCCCATAAAAAAGTTTAAGTTAAGTTCGTCTCCAAAGGAGGAACCTTTGGTGACCAAAATTTTATCCTTCCTTTTTCGCTTGGTTTCTTGCCAAATTCCTACTATAGTTCCTTCTATTTATGTAATACTCTTTGTGTGATGATTATGGACCTAATTAACAAGTTACTTCCCCATAATAAAGCTTAAGTTAAGTTCGTCTCCAAAGGAGGAACCTTTGGTGACCAAAAGTTTATCCTTTATTTTTCGCTTGGATTCTTGCCAAATTCCTACTATAGTTCATTCTATTTAAGTAATACTAATTCTGTGATGTTTATGGACCTAATTAACAAGTTACTTCCCCATAATAAAGTTTAACGTATGTTCGTCTCCAAAGGAGGAACCTTTGGTGACCAAAAGTTTATCCTTCCTTTTTCGCTTGGATTCTTCCCAAATTCCTACTATAGTTCATTCTATTTAAGTAATACTAACTGTGTGATGTTTATGGACCTAATTAACAAGTTACTTTCCGATAATAAAGTTTAACTTAAGTTCGTCTCCAAAGGAGGAACCTTTGGTGACCAAAAGTTTATCCTTCCTTTTTCGCTTGGATTCTTCCCAAATTCCTACTATAGTTCATTCTATTTACGTAATACTCATTGTATGATGATTATTGACCTAATTAACAAGTTACTTTCCCAAAATAAAGTTTAAGTTAAGTTCGTCTCCAAAGGAGGAACCTTTGGTGACCAAAATTTTATCCATCCTTTTTCGCTTGGTTTCTTGCCAAATTCCTACTATAGTTCATTCTATTTATGTAATACTAATTGTATGATGATTATTGACCTAATTAACAAGTTAGTTCCCGATAATAAAGTTTAACTTAAGTTCGTCTCCAAAGGAGGAACCTTTGATGACCAAAATTTTATCCATCCTTTTTCGCTTGGAGCCAAATTCCTACTATAGTTCATTCTATTGAAGTAATACTAATTGTGTGATGTTTATGGACCTAATTAACAAGTTACTTTCCGATAATAAAGTTTAACTTAAGTTCGTCTCCAAAGGAGGAACCTTTGGTGACCAAAAGTTTATCCTTCCTTTTTCGCTTGGATTCTTCCCAAATTCCTACTATAGTTCATTCTATTTACGTAATACTCATTGTATGATGATTATTGACCTAATTAACAAGTTACTTTCCCAAAATAAAGTTTAAGTTAAGTTCGTCTCCAAAGGAGGAACCTTTGGTGACCAAAATTTTATCCATCCTTTTTCGCTTGGTTTCTTGCCAAATTCCTACTATAGTTCATTCTATTTATGTAATACTAATTGTATGATGATTATTGACCTAATTAACAAGTTAGTTCCCGATAATAAAGTTTAACTTAAGTTCGTCTCCAAAGGAGGAACCTTTGATGACCAAAATTTTATCCATCCTTTTTCGCTTGGTTTCTTGCCAAATTCCTACTATAGTTCATTCTATTTATGTAATACTAATTGTATGATGATTATTGACCTAATTAACAAGTTAGTTCAGGATAATAAAGTTTAACTTAAGTTCGTCTCCAAAGTAGGAACCTTTGGTGACCAAAATTTTATCCTACCTTTTTGGCTTGGTTTCTTCCCAAATTCCTACTATAGTTCATTCTCTTTATGTAATACTCGTTGTATGATGATTATGGACCTAATTAACAAGTTACTTCCCCATAATAAAGTTTAACGTAAGTTCGTCTCCAAAGGAGGAACCTTTGGTGACCAAAATTTTATCCTACCTTTTTGGCTTGGTTTCTTCCCAAATTCCTACTATAGTTCATTCTATTTATGTAATACTAATTGTATGATGATTATGGACCGAATTAAAAGGTTACTTCCCCATAATAAAGTTTAACGTAAGTTCGTCTCCAAAGGAGGAACCTTTGGTGACCAAAATTTTATCCTACCTTTTTGGCTTGGTTTCTTACCAAATTCCTACTATAGTTCATTCTATTTATGTAATACTCATTGTATGATGATTATGGACCTAATTAACAAGTTACTTCCCCATAAAAAAGTTTAAGTTAAGTTCGTCTCCAAAGGAGGAACCTTTGGTGACCAAAATTTTATCCTTCCTTTTTCGCTTGGTTTCTTGCCAAATTCCTACTATAGTTCCTTCTATTTATGTAATACTCTTTGTGTGATGATTATGGACCTAATTAACAAGTTACTTCCCCATAATAAAGCTTAAGTTAAGTTCGTCTCCAAAGGAGGAACCTTTGGTGACCAAAAGTTTATCCTTTATTTTTCGCTTGGATTCTTGCCAAATTCCTACTATAGTTCATTCTATTTAAGTAATACTAATTCTGTGATGTTTATGGACCTAATTAACAAGTTACTTCCCCATAATAAAGTTTAACGTATGTTCGTCTCCAAAGGAGGAACCTTTGGTGACCAAATGTTTATCCTTCCTTTTTCGCTTGGATTCTTCCCAAATTCCTACTATAGTTCATTCTATTTAAGTAATACTAATTGTGTGATGTTTATGGACCTAATTAACAAGTTACTTTCCGATAATAAAGTTTAACTTAAGTTCGTCTCCAAAGGAGGAACCTTTGGTGACCAAAAGTTTATCCTTCCTTTTTCGCTTGGATTCTTCCCAAATTCCTACTATAGTTCATTCTATTTACGTAATACTCATTGTATGATGATTATTGACCTAATTAACAAGTTACTTTCCCAAAATAAAGTTTAAGTTAAGTTCGTCTCCAAAGGAGGAACCTTTGGTGACCAAAATTTTATCCATCCTTTTTCGCTTGGTTTCTTGCCAAATTCCTACTATAGTTCATTCTATTTATGTAATACTAATTGTATGATGATTATTGACCTAATTAACAAGTTAGTTCCCGATAATAAAGTTTAACTTAAGTTCGTCTCCAAAGGAGGAACCTTTGTTGACCAAAATTTTATCCATCCTTTTTCGCTTGGTTTCTTGCCAAATTCCTACTATGGTTCATTCTATTTAAGTAATACTAATTGTGTGATGTTTATGGACCTAATTAACAAGTTACTTTCCGATAATAAAGTTTAACTTAAGTTCGTCTCCAAAGGAGGAACCTTTGGTGACCAAAAGTTTATCCTTCCTTTTTCGCTTGGATTCTTCCCAAATTCCTACTATAGTTCATTCTATTTACGTAATACTCATTGTATGATGATTATTGACCTAATTAACAAGTTACTTTCCCAAAATAAAGTTTAAGTTAAGTTCGTCTCCAAAGGAGGAACCTTTGGTGACCAAAATTTTATCCATCCTTTTTCGCTTGGTTTCTTGCCAAATTCCTACTATAGTTCATTCTATTTATGTAATACTAATTGTATGATGATTATTGACCTAATTAACAAGTTAGTTCCCGATAATAAAGTTTAACTTAAGTTCGTCTCCAAAGGAGGAACCTTTGATGACCAAAATTTTATCCATCCTTTTTCGCTTGGTTTCTTGCCAAATTCCTACTATAGTTCATTCTATTGAAGTAATACTAATTGTGTGATGTTTATGGACCTAATTAACAAGTTACTTTCCGATAATAAAGTTTAACTTAAGTTCGTCTCCAAAGGAGGAACCTTTGGTGACCAAAAGTTTATCCTTCCTTTTTCGCTTGGATTCTTCCCAAATTCCTACTATAGTTCATTCTATTTAAGTAATACTAATTGTGTGATGTTTATGGACCTAATTAACAAGTTACTTTCCGATAATAAAGTTTAACTTAAGTTCGTCTCCAAAGTAGGAACCTTTGGTGACCAAAAGTTTATCCTTCCTTTTTCGCTTGGATTCTTCCCAAATTCCTACTATAGTTCATTCTATTTACGTAATACTCATTGTATGATAATCATTGACCTAATTACCAAGTTACTTCCCCAAAATAAAGTTTAAGTTAAGTTCGTCTCCAAAGGAGGAACCTTTGGTGACCAAAATTTTATCCTTCCTTTTTCGCTTGGTTTCTTGCCAAATTCCTACTATAGTCATTCTATTTATGTAATACTCATTGTGTGATGATTATGGACCTAATTAACAAGTTACTTCCCCATAATAAAGTTTAAGTTAAGTTCGTCTCCAAAGGAGGAACCTTTGGTGACCAAAAGTTTATCCTTCCTTTTTCGCTTGGATTCTTGCCAAATTCCTACTATAGTTCATTCTATTTATGTAATACTAATTGTATGATGATTATTGACCTAATTAACAAGTTACTTCCCGATAATAAAGTTTAACTTAAGTTCGTCTCCAAAGTAGGAACCTTTGGTGACCAAAATTTTATCCTACCTTTTTGGCTTGGTTTCTTCCCAAATTCCTACTATAGTTCATTCTATTTATGTAATACTAATTGTATGATGATTATGGACCGAATTAAAAGGTTACTTCCCCATAATAAAGTTTAACGTAAGTTCGTCTCCAAAGGAGGAACCTTTGGCGACCAAAATTTTATCCTACCTTTTTGGCTTGGTTTCTTACCAAATTCCTACTATAGTTCATTCTATTTATGTAATACTCATTGTATGATGATTATGGACCTAATTAACAAGTTACTTCCCCATAAAAAAGTTTAAGTTAAGTTCGTCTCCAAAGGAGGAACCTTTGGTGACCAAAATTTTATCCTTCCTTTTTCGCTTGGTTTCTTGCCAAATTCCTACTATAGTTCCTTCTATTTATGTAATACTCTTTGTGTGATGATTATGGACCTAATTAACAAGTTACTTCCCCATAATAAAGCTTAAGTTAAGTTCGTCTCCAAAGGAGGAACCTTTGGTGACCAAAATTTTATCCATCCTTTTTCGCTTGGTTTCTTGCCAAATTCCTACTATAGTTCATTCTATTTATGTAATACTAATTGTATGATGATTATTGACCTAATTAACAAGTTAGTTCCCGATAATAAAGTTTAACTTAAGTTCGTCTCCAAAGGAGGAACCTTTGATGACCAAAATTTTATCCATCCTTTTTCGCTTGGTTTCTTGCCAAATTCCTACTATAGTTCATTCTATTTATGTAATACTAATTGTATGATGATTATTGACCTAATTAACAAGTTAGTTCAGGATAATAAAGTTTAACTTAAGTTCGTCTCCAAAGTAGGAACCTTTGGTGACCAAAATTTTATCCTACCTTTTTGGCTTGGTTTCTTCCCAAATTCCTACTATAGTTCATTCTCTTTATGTAATACTCGTTGTATGATGATTATGGACCTAATTAACAAGTTACTTCCCCATAATAAAGTTTAACGTAAGTTCGTCTCCAAAGGAGGAACCTTTGGTGACCAAAATTTTATCCTACCTTTTTGGCTTGGTTTCTTCCCAAATTCCTACTATAGTTCATTCTATTTATGTAATACTAATTGTATGATGATTATGGACCGAATTAAAAGGTTACTTCCCCATAATAAAGTTTAACGTAAGTTCGTCTCCAAAGGAGGAACCTTTGGTGACCAAAATTTTATCCTACCTTTTTGGCTTGGTTTCTTACCAAATTCCTACTATAGTTCATTCTATTTATGTAATACTCATTGTATGATGATTATGGACCTAATTAACAAGTTACTTCCCCATAAAAAAGTTTAAGTTAAGTTCGTCTCCAAAGGAGGAACCTTTGGTGACCAAAATTTTATCCTTCCTTTTTCGCTTGGTTTCTTGCCAAATTCCTACTATAGTTCCTTCTATTTATGTAATACTCTTTGTGTGATGATTATGGACCTAATTAACAAGTTACTTCCCCATAATAAAGCTTAAGTTAAGTTCGTCTCCAAAGGAGGAACCTTTGGTGACCAAAAGTTTATCCTTTATTTTTCGCTTGGATTCTTGCCAAATTCCTACTATAGTTCATTCTATTTAAGTAATACTAATTCTGTGATGTTTATGGACCTAATTAACAAGTTACTTCCCCATAATAAAGTTTAACGTATGTTCGTCTCCAAAGGAGGAACCTTTGGTGACCAAAAGTTTATCCTTCCTTTTTCGCTTGGATTCTTCCCAAATTCCTACTATAGTTCATTCTATTTAAGTAATACTAATTGTGTGATGTTTATGGACCTAATTAACAAGTTACTTTCCGATAATAAAGTTTAACTTAAGTTCGTCTCCAAAGGAGGAACCTTTGGTGACCAAAAGTTTATCCTTCCTTTTTCGCTTGGATTCTTCCCAAATTCCTACTATAGTTCATTCTATTTACGTAATACTCATTGTATGATGATTATTGACCTAATTAACAAGTTACTTTCCCAAAATAAAGTTTAAGTTAAGTTCGTCTCCAAAGGAGGAACCTTTGGTGACCAAAATTTTATCCATCCTTTTTCGCTTGGTTTCTTGCCAAATTCCTACTATAGTTCATTCTATTTATGTAATACTAATTGTATGATGATTATTGACCTAATTAACAAGTTAGTTCCCGATAATAAAGTTTAACTTAAGTTCGTCTCCAAAGGAGGAACCTTTGTTGACCAAAATTTTATCCATCCTTTTTCGCTTGGTTTCTTGCCAAATTCCTACTATAGTTCATTCTATTTAAGTAATACTAATTGTGTGATGTTTATGGACCTAATTAACAAGTTACTTTCCGATAATAAAGTTTAACTTAAGTTCGTCTCCAAAGGAGGAACCTTTGGTGACCAAAAGTTTATCCTTCCTTTTTCGCTTGGATTCTTCCCAAATTCCTACTATAGTTCATTCTATTTACGTAATACTCATTGTATGATGATTATTGACCTAATTAACAAGTTACTTTCCCAAAATAAAGTTTAAGTTAAGTTCGTCTCCAAAGGAGGAACCTTTGGTGACCAAAATTTTATCCATCCTTTTTCGCTTGGTTTCTTGCCAAATTCCTACTATAGTTCATTCTATTTATGTAATACTAATTGTATGATGATTATTGACCTAATTAACAAGTTAGTTCCCGATAATAAAGTTTAACTTAAGTTCGTCTCCAAAGGAGGAACCTTTGATGACCAAAATTTTATCCATCCTTTTTCGCTTGGTTTCTTGCCAAATTCCTACTATAGTTCATTCTATTGAAGTAATACTAATTGTGTGATGTTTATGGACCTAATTAACAAGTTACTTTCCGATAATAAAGTTTAACTTAAGTTCGTCTCCAAAGGAGGAACCTTTGGTGACCAAAAGTTTATCCTTCCTTTTTCGCTTGGATTCTTCCCAAATTCCTACTATAGTTCATTCTATTTAAGTAATACTAATTGTGTGATGTTTATGGACCTAATTAACAAGTTACTTTCCGATAATAAAGTTTAACTTAAGTTCGTCTCCAAAGTAGGAACCTTTGGTGACCAAAAGTTTATCCTTCCTTTTTCGCTTGGATTCTTCCCAAATTCCTACTATAGTTCATTCTATTTACGTAATACTCATTGTATGATAATCATTGACCTAATTACCAAGTTACTTCCCCAAAATAAAGTTTAAGTTAAGTTCGTCTCCAAAGGAGGAACCTTTGGTGACCAAAATTTTATCCTTCCTTTTTCGCTTGGTTTCTTGCCAAATTCCTACTATAGTCATTCTATTTATGTAATACTCATTGTGTGATGATTATGGACCTAATTAACAAGTTACTTCCCCATAATAAAGTTTAAGTTAAGTTCGTCTCCAAAGGAGGAACCTTTGGTGACCAAAAGTTTATCCTTCCTTTTTCGCTTGGATTCTTGCCAAATTCCTACTATAGTTCATTCTATTTATGTAATACTAATTGTATGATGATTATTGACCTAATTAACAAGTTACTTCCCGATAATAAAGTTTAACTTAAGTTCGTCTCCAAAGTAGGAACCTTTGGTGACCAAAATTTTATCCTACCTTTTTGGCTTGGTTTCTTCCCAAATTCCTACTATAGTTCATTCTATTTATGTAATACTAATTGTATGATGATTATGGACCGAATTAAAAGGTTACTTCCCCATAATAAAGTTTAACGTAAGTTCGTCTCCAAAGGAGGAACCTTTGGTGACCAAAATTTTATCCTACCTTTTTGGCTTGGTTTCTTACCAAATTCCTACTATAGTTCATTCTATTTATGTAATACTCATTGTATGATGATTATGGACCTAATTAACAAGTTACTTCCCCATAAAAAAGTTTAAGTTAAGTTCGTCTCCAAAGGAGGAACCTTTGGTGACCAAAATTTTATCCTTCCTTTTTCGCTTGGTTTCTTGCCAAATTCCTACTATAGTTCCTTCTATTTATGTAATACTCTTTGTGTGATGATTATGGACCTAATTAACAAGTTACTTCCCCATAATAAAGCTTAAGTTAAGTTCGTCTCCAAAGGAGGAACCTTTGGTGACCAAAAGTTTATCCTTTATTTTTCGCTTGGATTCTTGCCAAATTCCTACTATAGTTCATTCTATTTAAGTAATACTAATTCTGTGATGTTTATGGACCTAATTAACAAGTTACTTCCCCATAATAAAGTTTAACGTATGTTCGTCTCCAAAGGAGGAACCTTTGGTGACCAAAAGTTTATCCTTCCTTTTTCGCTTGGATTCTTCCCAAATTCCTACTATAGTTCATTCTATTTAAGTAATACTAACTGTGTGATGTTTATGGACCTAATTAACAAGTTACTTTCCGATAATAAAGTTTAACTTAAGTTCGTCTCTAAAGGAGGAACCTTTGGTGACCAAAAGTTTATCCTTCCTTTTTCGCTTGGATTCCTCCCAAATTCCTACTATAGTTCATTCTATTTACGTAATACTCATTGTATGATGATTATTGACCTAATTAACAAGTTACTTTCCCAAAATAAAGTTTAAGTTAAGTTCGTCTCCAAAGGAGGAACCTTTGGTGACCAAAATTTTATCCATCCTTTTTCGCTTGGTTTCTTGCCAAATTCCTACTATAGTTCATTCTATTTATGTAATACTAATTGTATGATGATTATTGACCTAATTAACAAGTTAGTTCCCGATAATAAAGTTTAACTTAAGTTCGTCTCCAAAGGAGGAACCTTTGATGACCAAAATTTTATCCATCCTTTTTCGCTTGGTTTCTTGCCAAATTCCTACTATAGTTCATTCTATTGAAGTAATACTAATTGTGTGATGTTTATGGACCTAATTAACAAGTTACTTTCCGATAATAAAGTTTAACTTAAGTTCGTCTCCAAAGGAGGAACCTTTGGTGACCAAAAGTTTATCCTTCCTTTTTCGCTTGGATTCTTCCCAAATTCCTACTATAGTTCATTCTATTTAAGTAATACTAATTGTGTGATGTTTATGGACCTAATTAACAAGTTACTTTCCGATAATAAAGTTTAACTTAAGTTCGTCTCCAAAGTAGGAACCTTTGGTGACCAAAAGTTTATCCTTCCTTTTTCGCTTGGATTCTTCCCAAATTCCTACTATAGTTCATTCTATTTACGTAATACTCATTGTATGATAATCATTGACCTAATTACCAAGTTACTTCCCCAAAATAAAGTTTAAGTTAAGTTCGTCTCCAAAGGAGGAACCTTTGGTGACCAAAATTTTATCCTTCCTTTTTCGCTTGGTTTCTTGCCAAATTCCTACTATAGTCATTCTATTTATGTAATACTCATTGTGTGATGATTATGGACCTAATTAACAAGTTACTTCCCCATAATAAAGTTTAAGTTAAGTTCGTCTCCAAAGGAGGAACCTTTGGTGACCAAAAGTTTATCCTTCCTTTTTCGCTTGGATTCTTGCCAAATTCCTACTATAGTTCATTCTATTTATGTAATACTAATTGTATGATGATTATTGACCTAATTAACAAGTTACTTCCCGATAATAAAGTTTAACTTAAGTTCGTCTCCAAAGTAGGAACCTTTGGTGACCAAAATTTTATCCTACCTTTTTGGCTTGGTTTCTTCCCAAATTCCTACTATAGTTCATTCTATTTATGTAATACTAATTGTATGATGATTATGGACCGAATTAAAAGGTTACTTCCCCATAATAAAGTTTAACGTAAGTTCGTCTCCAAAGGAGGAACCTTTGGTGACCAAAATTTTATCCTACCTTTTTGGCTTGGTTTCTTACCAAATTCCTACTATAGTTCATTCTATTTATGTAATACTCATTGTATGATGATTATGGACCTAATTAACAAGTTACTTCCCCATAAAAAAGTTTAAGTTAAGTTCGTCTCCAAAGGAGGAACCTTTGGTGACCAAAATTTTATCCTTCCTTTTTCGCTTGGTTTCTTGCCAAATTCCTACTATAGTTCCTTCTATTTATGTAATACTCTTTGTGTGATGATTATGGACCTAATTAACAAGTTACTTCCCCATAATAAAGCTTAAGTTAAGTTCGTCTCCAAAGGAGGAACCTTTGGTGACCAAAAGTTTATCCTTTATTTTTCGCTTGGATTCTTGCCAAATTCCTACTATAGTTCATTCTATTTAAGTAATACTAATTCTGTGATGTTTATGGACCTAATTAACAAGTTACTTCCCCATAATAAAGTTTAACGTATGTTCGTCTCCAAAGGAGGAACCTTTGGTGACCAAAAGTTTATCCTTCCTTTTTCGCTTGGATTCTTCCCAAATTCCTACTATAGTTCATTCTATTTAAGTAATACTAACTGTGTGATGTTTATGGACCTAATTAACAAGTTACTTTCCGATAATAAAGTTTAACTTAAGTTCGTCTCTAAAGGAGGAACCTTTGGTGACCAAAAGTTTATCCTTCCTTTTTCGCTTGGATTCCTCCCAAATTCCTACTATAGTTCATTCTATTTACGTAATACTCATTGTATGATGATTATTGACCTAATTAACAAGTTACTTTCCCAAAATAAAGTTTAAGTTAAGTTCGTCTCCAAAGGAGGAACCTTTGGTGACCAAAATTTTATCCATCCTTTTTCGCTTGGTTTCTTGCCAAATTCCTACTATAGTTCATTCTATTTATGTAATACTAATTGTATGATGATTATTGACCTAATTAACAAGTTAGTTCCCGATAATAAAGTTTAACTTAAGTTCGTCTCCAAAGGAGGAACCTTTGATGACCAAAATTTTATCCATCCTTTTTCGCTTGGTTTCTTGCCAAATTCCTACTATAGTTCATTCTATTGAAGTAATACTAATTGTGTGATGTTTATGGACCTAATTAACAAGTTACTTTCCGATAATAAAGTTTAACTTAAGTTCGTCTCCAAAGGAGGAACCTTTGGTGACCAAAAGTTTATCCTTCCTTTTTCGCTTGGATTCTTCCCAAATTCCTACTATAGTTCATTCTATTTAAGTAATACTAATTGTGTGATGTTTATGGACCTAATTAACAAGTTACTTTCCGATAATAAAGTTTAACTTAAGTTCGTCTCCAAAGTAGGAACCTTTGGTGACCAAAAGTTTATCCTTCCTTTTTCGCTTGGATTCTTCCCAAATTCCTACTATAGTTCATTCTATTTACGTAATACTCATTGTATGATAATCATTGACCTAATTACCAAGTTACTTCCCCAAAATAAAGTTTAAGTTAAGTTCGTCTCCAAAGGAGGAACCTTTGGTGACCAAAATTTTATCCTTCCTTTTTCGCTTGGTTTCTTGCCAAATTCCTACTATAGTCATTCTATTTATGTAATACTCATTGTGTGATGATTATGGACCTAATTAACAAGTTACTTCCCCATAATAAAGTTTAAGTTAAGTTCGTCTCCAAAGGAGGAACCTTTGGTGACCAAAAGTTTATCCTTCCTTTTTCGCTTGGATTCTTGCCAAATTCCTACTATAGTTCATTCTATTTATGTAATACTAATTGTATGATGATTATTGACCTAATTAACAAGTTACTTCCCGATAATAAAGTTTAACTTAAGTTCGTCTCCAAAGTAGGAACCTTTGGTGACCAAAATTTTATCCTACCTTTTTGGCTTGGTTTCTTCCCAAATTCCTACTATAGTTCATTCTATTTATGTAATACTAATTGTATGATGATTATGGACCGAATTAAAAGGTTACTTCCCCATAATAAAGTTTAACGTAAGTTCGTCTCCAAAGGAGGAACCTTTGGTGACCAAAATTTTATCCTACCTTTTTGGCTTGGTTTCTTACCAAATTCCTACTATAGTTCATTCTATTTATGTAATACTCATTGTATGATGATTATGGACCTAATTAACAAGTTACTTCCCCATAAAAAAGTTTAAGTTAAGTTCGTCTCCAAAGGAGGAACCTTTGGTGACCAAAATTTTATCCTTCCTTTTTCGCTTGGTTTCTTGCCAAATTCCTACTATAGTTCCTTCTATTTATGTAATACTCTTTGTGTGATGATTATGGACCTAATTAACAAGTTACTTCCCCATAATAAAGCTTAAGTTAAGTTCGTCTCCAAAGGAGGAACCTTTGGTGACCAAAATTTTATCCATCCTTTTTCGCTTGGTTTCTTGCCAAATTCCTACTATAGTTCATTCTATTTATGTAATACTAATTGTATGATGATTATTGACCTAATTAACAAGTTAGTTCCCGATAATAAAGTTTAACTTAAGTTCGTCTCCAAAGGAGGAACCTTTGATGACCAAAATTTTATCCATCCTTTTTCGCTTGGTTTCTTGCCAAATTCCTACTATAGTTCATTCTATTTATGTAATACTAATTGTATGATGATTATTGACCTAATTAACAAGTTAGTTCAGGATAATAAAGTTTAACTTAAGTTCGTCTCCAAAGTAGGAACCTTTGGTGACCAAAATTTTATCCTACCTTTTTGGCTTGGTTTCTTCCCAAATTCCTACTATAGTTCATTCTCTTTATGTAATACTCGTTGTATGATGATTATGGACCTAATTAACAAGTTACTTCCCCATAATAAAGTTTAACGTAAGTTCGTCTCCAAAGGAGGAACCTTTGGTGACCAAAATTTTATCCTACCTTTTTGGCTTGGTTTCTTCCCAAATTCCTACTATAGTTCATTCTATTTATGTAATACTAATTGTATGATGATTATGGACCGAATTAAAAGGTTACTTCCCCATAATAAAGTTTAACGTAAGTTCGTCTCCAAAGGAGGAACCTTTGGTGACCAAAATTTTATCCTACCTTTTTGGCTTGGTTTCTTACCAAATTCCTACTATAGTTCATTCTATTTATGTAATACTCATTGTATGATGATTATGGACCTAATTAACAAGTTACTTCCCCATAAAAAAGTTTAAGTTAAGTTCGTCTCCAAAGGAGGAACCTTTGGTGACCAAAATTTTATCCTTCCTTTTTCGCTTGGTTTCTTGCCAAATTCCTACTATAGTTCCTTCTATTTATGTAATACTCTTTGTGTGATGATTATGGACCTAATTAACAAGTTACTTCCCCATAATAAAGCTTAAGTTAAGTTCGTCTCCAAAGGAGGAACCTTTGGTGACCAAAAGTTTATCCTTTATTTTTCGCTTGGATTCTTGCCAAATTCCTACTATAGTTCATTCTATTTAAGTAATACTAATTCTGTGATGTTTATGGACCTAATTAACAAGTTACTTCCCCATAATAAAGTTTAACGTATGTTCGTCTCCAAAGGAGGAACCTTTGGTGACCAAAAGTTTATCCTTCCTTTTTCGCTTGGATTCTTCCCAAATTCCTACTATAGTTCATTCTATTTAAGTAATACTAATTGTGTGATGTTTATGGACCTAATTAACAAGTTACTTTCCGATAATAAAGTTTAACTTAAGTTCGTCTCCAAAGGAGGAACCTTTGGTGACCAAAAGTTTATCCTTCCTTTTTCGCTTGGATTCTTCCCAAATTCCTACTATAGTTCATTCTATTTACGTAATACTCATTGTATGATGATTATTGACCTAATTAACAAGTTACTTTCCCAAAATAAAGTTTAAGTTAAGTTCGTCTCCAAAGGAGGAACCTTTGGTGACCAAAATTTTATCCATCCTTTTTCGCTTGGTTTCTTGCCAAATTCCTACTATAGTTCATTCTATTTATGTAATACTAATTGTATGATGATTATTGACCTAATTAACAAGTTAGTTCCCGATAATAAAGTTTAACTTAAGTTCGTCTCCAAAGGAGGAACCTTTGTTGACCAAAATTTTATCCATCCTTTTTCGCTTGGTTTCTTGCCAAATTCCTACTATAGTTCATTCTATTTAAGTAATACTAATTGTGTGATGTTTATGGACCTAATTAACAAGTTACTTTCCGATAATAAAGTTTAACTTAAGTTCGTCTCCAAAGGAGGAACCTTTGGTGACCAAAAGTTTATCCTTCCTTTTTCGCTTGGATTCTTCCCAAATTCCTACTATAGTTCATTCTATTTACGTAATACTCATTGTATGATGATTATTGACCTAATTAACAAGTTACTTTCCCAAAATAAAGTTTAAGTTAAGTTCGTCTCCAAAGGAGGAACCTTTGGTGACCAAAATTTTATCCATCCTTTTTCGCTTGGTTTCTTGCCAAATTCCTACTATAGTTCATTCTATTTATGTAATACTAATTGTATGATGATTATTGACCTAATTAACAAGTTAGTTCCCGATAATAAAGTTTAACTTAAGTTCGTCTCCAAAGGAGGAACCTTTGATGACCAAAATTTTATCCATCCTTTTTCGCTTGGTTTCTTGCCAAATTCCTACTATAGTTCATTCTATTGAAGTAATACTAATTGTGTGATGTTTATGGACCTAATTAACAAGTTACTTTCCGATAATAAAGTTTAACTTAAGTTCGTCTCCAAAGGAGGAACCTTTGGTGACCAAAAGTTTATCCTTCCTTTTTCGCTTGGATTCTTCCCAAATTCCTACTATAGTTCATTCTATTTAAGTAATACTAATTGTGTGATGTTTATGGACCTAATTAACAAGTTACTTTCCGATAATAAAGTTTAACTTAAGTTCGTCTCCAAAGTAGGAACCTTTGGTGACCAAAAGTTTATCCTTCCTTTTTCGCTTGGATTCTTCCCAAATTCCTACTATAGTTCATTCTATTTACGTAATACTCATTGTATGATAATCATTGACCTAATTACCAAGTTACTTCCCCAAAATAAAGTTTAAGTTAAGTTCGTCTCCAAAGGAGGAACCTTTGGTGACCAAAATTTTATCCTTCCTTTTTCGCTTGGTTTCTTGCCAAATTCCTACTATAGTCATTCTATTTATGTAATACTCATTGTGTGATGATTATGGACCTAATTAACAAGTTACTTCCCCATAATAAAGTTTAAGTTAAGTTCGTCTCCAAAGGAGGAACCTTTGGTGACCAAAAGTTTATCCTTCCTTTTTCGCTTGGATTCTTGCCAAATTCCTACTATAGTTCATTCTATTTATGTAATACTAATTGTATGATGATTATTGACCTAATTAACAAGTTACTTCCCGATAATAAAGTTTAACTTAAGTTCGTCTCCAAAGTAGGAACCTTTGGTGACCAAAATTTTATCCTACCTTTTTGGCTTGGTTTCTTCCCAAATTCCTACTATAGTTCATTCTATTTATGTAATACTAATTGTATGATGATTATGGACCGAATTAAAAGGTTACTTCCCCATAATAAAGTTTAACGTAAGTTCGTCTCCAAAGGAGGAACCTTTGGTGACCAAAATTTTATCCTACCTTTTTGGCTTGGTTTCTTACCAAATTCCTACTATAGTTCATTCTATTTATGTAATACTCATTGTATGATGATTATGGACCTAATTAACAAGTTACTTCCCCATAAAAAAGTTTAAGTTAAGTTCGTCTCCAAAGGAGGAACCTTTGGTGACCAAAATTTTATCCTTCCTTTTTCGCTTGGTTTCTTGCCAAATTCCTACTATAGTTCCTTCTATTTATGTAATACTCTTTGTGTGATGATTATGGACCTAATTAACAAGTTACTTCCCCATAATAAAGCTTAAGTTAAGTTCGTCTCCAAAGGAGGAACCTTTGGTGACCAAAAGTTTATCCTTTATTTTTCGCTTGGATTCTTGCCAAATTCCTACTATAGTTCATTCTATTTAAGTAATACTAATTCTGTGATGTTTATGGACCTAATTAACAAGTTACTTCCCCATAATAAAGTTTAACGTATGTTCGTCTCCAAAGGAGGAACCTTTGGTGACCAAAAGTTTATCCTTCCTTTTTCGCTTGGATTCTTCCCAAATTCCTACTATAGTTCCTTCTATTTAAGTAATACTAACTGTGTGATGTTTATGGACCTAATTAACAAGTTACTTTCCGATAATAAAGTTTAACTTAAGTTCGTCTCTAAAGGAGGAACCTTTGGTGACCAAAAGTTTATCCTTCCTTTTTCGCTTGGATTCCTCCCAAATTCCTACTATAGTTCATTCTATTTACGTAATACTCATTGTATGATGATTATTGACCTAATTAACAAGTTACTTTCCCAAAATAAAGTTTAAGTTAAGTTCGTCTCCAAAGGAGGAACCTTTGGTGACCAAAATTTTATCCATCCTTTTTCGCTTGGTTTCTTGCCAAATTCCTACTATAGTTCATTCTATTTATGTAATACTAATTGTATGATGATTATTGACCTAATTAACAAGTTAGTTCCCGATAATAAAGTTTAACTTAAGTTCGTCTCCAAAGGAGGAACCTTTGATGACCAAAATTTTATCCATCCTTTTTCGCTTGGTTTCTTGCCAAATTCCTACTATAGTTCATTCTATTGAAGTAATACTAATTGTGTGATGTTTATGGACCTAATTAACAAGTTACTTTCCGATAATAAAGTTTAACTTAAGTTCGTCTCCAAAGGAGGAACCTTTGGTGACCAAAAGTTTATCCTTCCTTTTTCGCTTGGATTCTTCCCAAATTCCTACTATAGTTCATTCTATTTAAGTAATACTAATTGTGTGATGTTTATGGACCTAATTAACAAGTTACTTTCCGATAATAAAGTTTAACTTAAGTTCGTCTCCAAAGTAGGAACCTTTGGTGACCAAAAGTTTATCCTTCCTTTTTCGCTTGGATTCTTCCCAAATTCCTACTATAGTTCATTCTATTTACGTAATACTCATTGTATGATAATCATTGACCTAATTACCAAGTTACTTCCCCAAAATAAAGTTTAAGTTAAGTTCGTCTCCAAAGGAGGAACCTTTGGTGACCAAAATTTTATCCTTCCTTTTTCGCTTGGTTTCTTGCCAAATTCCTACTATAGTCATTCTATTTATGTAATACTCATTGTGTGATGATTATGGACCTAATTAACAAGTTACTTCCCCATAATAAAGTTTAAGTTAAGTTCGTCTCCAAAGGAGGAACCTTTGGTGACCAAAAGTTTATCCTTCCTTTTTCGCTTGGATTCTTGCCAAATTCCTACTATAGTTCATTCTATTTATGTAATACTAATTGTATGATGATTATTGACCTAATTAACAAGTTACTTCCCGATAATAAAGTTTAACTTAAGTTCGTCTCCAAAGTAGGAACCTTTGGTGACCAAAATTTTATCCTACCTTTTTGGCTTGGTTTCTTCCCAAATTCCTACTATAGTTCATTCTATTTATGTAATACTAATTGTATGATGATTATGGACCGAATTAAAAGGTTACTTCCCCATAATAAAGTTTAACGTAAGTTCGTCTCCAAAGGAGGAACCTTTGGTGACCAAAATTTTATCCTACCTTTTTGGCTTGGTTTCTTACCAAATTCCTACTATAGTTCATTCTATTTATGTAATACTCATTGTATGATGATTATGGACCTAATTAACAAGTTACTTCCCCATAAAAAAGTTTAAGTTAAGTTCGTCTCCAAAGGAGGAACCTTTGGTGACCAAAATTTTATCCTTCCTTTTTCGCTTGGTTTCTTGCCAAATTCCTACTATAGTTCCTTCTATTTATGTAATACTCTTTGTGTGATGATTATGGACCTAATTAACAAGTTACTTCCCCATAATAAAGCTTAAGTTAAGTTCGTCTCCAAAGGAGGAACCTTTGGTGACCAAAAGTTTATCCTTTATTTTTCGCTTGGATTCTTGCCAAATTCCTACTATAGTTCATTCTATTTAAGTAATACTAATTCTGTGATGTTTATGGACCTAATTAACAAGTTACTTCCCCATAATAAAGTTTAACGTATGTTCGTCTCCAAAGGAGGAACCTTTGGTGACCAAAAGTTTATCCTTCCTTTTTCGCTTGGATTCTTCCCAAATTCCTACTATAGTTCATTCTATTTAAGTAATACTAACTGTGTGATGTTTATGGACCTAATTAACAAGTTACTTTCCGATAATAAAGTTTAACTTAAGTTCGTCTCTAAAGGAGGAACCTTTGGTGACCAAAAGTTTATCCTTCCTTTTTCGCTTGGATTCCTCCCAAATTCCTACTATAGTTCATTCTATTTACGTAATACTCATTGTATGATGATTATTGACCTAATTAACAAGTTACTTTCCCAAAATAAAGTTTAAGTTAAGTTCGTCTCCAAAGGAGGAACCTTTGGTGACCAAAATTTTATCCATCCTTTTTCGCTTGGTTTCTTGCCAAATTCCTACTATAGTTCATTCTATTTATGTAATACTAATTGTATGATGATTATTGACCTAATTAACAAGTTAGTTCCCGATAATAAAGTTTAACTTAAGTTCGTCTCCAAAGGAGGAACCTTTGATGACCAAAATTTTATCCATCCTTTTTCGCTTGGTTTCTTGCCAAATTCCTACTATAGTTCATTCTATTGAAGTAATACTAATTGTGTGATGTTTATGGACCTAATTAACAAGTTACTTTCCGATAATAAAGTTTAACTTAAGTTCGTCTCCAAAGGAGGAACCTTTGGTGACCAAAAGTTTATCCTTCCTTTTTCGCTTGGATTCTTCCCAAATTCCTACTATAGTTCATTCTATTTAAGTAATACTAATTGTGTGATGTTTATGGACCTAATTAACAAGTTACTTTCCGATAATAAAGTTTAACTTAAGTTCGTCTCCAAAGTAGGAACCTTTGGTGACCAAAAGTTTATCCTTCCTTTTTCGCTTGGATTCTTCCCAAATTCCTACTATAGTTCATTCTATTTACGTAATACTCATTGTATGATAATCATTGACCTAATTACCAAGTTACTTCCCCAAAATAAAGTTTAAGTTAAGTTCGTCTCCAAAGGAGGAACCTTTGGTGACCAAAATTTTATCCTTCCTTTTTCGCTTGGTTTCTTGCCAAATTCCTACTATAGTCATTCTATTTATGTAATACTCATTGTGTGATGATTATGGACCTAATTAACAAGTTACTTCCCCATAATAAAGTTTAAGTTAAGTTCGTCTCCAAAGGAGGAACCTTTGGTGACCAAAAGTTTATCCTTCCTTTTTCGCTTGGATTCTTGCCAAATTCCTACTATAGTTCATTCTATTTATGTAATACTAATTGTATGATGATTATTGACCTAATTAACAAGTTACTTCCCGATAATAAAGTTTAACTTAAGTTCGTCTCCAAAGTAGGAACCTTTGGTGACCAAAATTTTATCCTACCTTTTTGGCTTGGTTTCTTCCCAAATTCCTACTATAGTTCATTCTATTTATGTAATACTAATTGTATGATGATTATGGACCGAATTAAAAGGTTACTTCCCCATAATAAAGTTTAACGTAAGTTCGTCTCCAAAGGAGGAACCTTTGGTGACCAAAATTTTATCCTACCTTTTTGGCTTGGTTTCTTACCAAATTCCTACTATAGTTCATTCTATTTATGTAATACTCATTGTATGATGATTATGGACCTAATTAACAAGTTACTTCCCCATAAAAAAGTTTAAGTTAAGTTCGTCTCCAAAGGAGGAACCTTTGGTGACCAAAATTTTATCCTTCCTTTTTCGCTTGGTTTCTTGCCAAATTCCTACTATAGTTCCTTCTATTTATGTAATACTCTTTGTGTGATGATTATGGACCTAATTAACAAGTTACTTCCCCATAATAAAGCTTAAGTTAAGTTCGTCTCCAAAGGAGGAACCTTTGGTGACCAAAAGTTTATCCTTTATTTTTCGCTTGGATTCTTGCCAAATTCCTACTATAGTTCATTCTATTTAAGTAATACTAATTCTGTGATGTTTATGGACCTAATTAACAAGTTACTTCCCCATAATAAAGTTTAACGTATGTTCGTCTCCAAAGGAGGAACCTTTGGTGACCAAAAGTTTATCCTTCCTTTTTCGCTTGGATTCTTCCCAAATTCCTACTATAGTTCATTCTATTTAAGTAATACTAACTGTGTGATGTTTATGGACCTAATTAACAAGTTACTTTCCGATAATAAAGTTTAACTTAAGTTCGTCTCCAAAGGAGGAACCTTTGGTGACCAAAAGTTTATCCTTCCTTTTTCGCTTGGATTCTTCCCAAATTCCTACTATAGTTCATTCTATTTACGTAATACTCATTGTATGATGATTATTGACCTAATTAACAAGTTACTTTCCCAAAATAAAGTTTAAGTTAAGTTCGTCTCCAAAGGAGGAACCTTTGGTGACCAAAATTTTATCCATCCTTTTTCGCTTGGTTTCTTGCCAAATTCCTACTATAGTTCATTCTATTTATGTAATACTAATTGTATGATGATTATTGACCTAATTAACAAGTTAGTTCCCGATAATAAAGTTTAACTTAAGTTCGTCTCCAAAGGAGGAACCTTTGATGACCAAAATTTTATCCATCCTTTTTCGCTTGGAGCCAAATTCCTACTATAGTTCATTCTATTGAAGTAATACTAATTGTGTGATGTTTATGGACCTAATTAACAAGTTACTTTCCGATAATAAAGTTTAACTTAAGTTCGTCTCCAAAGGAGGAACCTTTGGTGACCAAAAGTTTATCCTTCCTTTTTCGCTTGGATTATTCCCAAATTCCTACTATAGTTCATTCTATTTACGTAATACTCATTGTATGATGATTATTGACCTAATTAACAAGTTACTTTCCCAAAATAAAGTTTAAGTTAAGTTCGTCTCCAAAGGAGGAACCTTTGGTGACCAAAATTTTATCCATCCTTTTTCGCTTGGTTTCTTGCCAAATTCCTACTATAGTTCATTCTATTTATGTAATACTAATTGTATGATGATTATTGACCTAATTAACAAGTTAGTTCCCGATAATAAAGTTTAACTTAAGTTCGTCTCCAAAGGAGGAACCTTTGATGACCAAAATTTTATCCATCCTTTTTCGCTTGGTTTCTTGCCAAATTCCTACTATAGTTCATTCTATTTATGTAATACTAATTGTATGATGATTATTGACCTAATTAACAAGTTAGTTCAGGATAATAAAGTTTAACTTAAGTTCGTCTCCAAAGTAGGAACCTTTGGTGACCAAAATTTTATCCTACCTTTTTGGCTTGGTTTCTTCCCAAATTCCTACTATAGTTCATTCTCTTTATGTAATACTCGTTGTATGATGATTATGGACCTAATTAACAAGTTACTTCCCCATAATAAAGTTTAACGTAAGTTCGTCTCCAAAGGAGGAACCTTTGGTGACCAAAATTTTATCCTACCTTTTTGGCTTGGTTTCTTCCCAAATTCCTACTATAGTTCATTCTATTTATGTAATACTAATTGTATGATGATTATGGACCGAATTAAAAGGTTACTTCCCCATAATAAAGTTTAACGTAAGTTCGTCTCCAAAGGAGGAACCTTTGGTGACCAAAATTTTATCCTACCTTTTTGGCTTGGTTTCTTACCAAATTCCTACTATAGTTCATTCTATTTATGTAATACTCATTGTATGATGATTATGGACCTAATTAACAAGTTACTTCCCCATAAAAAAGTTTAAGTTAAGTTCGTCTCCAAAGGAGGAACCTTTGGTGACCAAAATTTTATCCTTCCTTTTTCGCTTGGTTTCTTGCCAAATTCCTACTATAGTTCCTTCTATTTATGTAATACTCTTTGTGTGATGATTATGGACCTAATTAACAAGTTACTTCCCCATAATAAAGCTTAAGTTAAGTTCGTCTCCAAAGGAGGAACCTTTGGTGACCAAAAGTTTATCCTTTATTTTTCGCTTGGATTCTTGCCAAATTCCTACTATAGTTCATTCTATTTAAGTAATACTAATTCTGTGATGTTTATGGACCTAATTAACAAGTTACTTCCCCATAATAAAGTTTAACGTATGTTCGTCTCCAAAGGAGGAACCTTTGGTGACCAAAAGTTTATCCTTCCTTTTTCGCTTGGATTCTTCCCAAATTCCTACTATAGTTCATTCTATTTAAGTAATACTAATTGTGTGATGTTTATGGACCTAATTAACAAGTTACTTTCCGATAATAAAGTTTAACTTAAGTTCGTCTCCAAAGGAGGAACCTTTGGTGACCAAAAGTTTATCCTTCCTTTTTCGCTTGGATTCTTCCCAAATTCCTACTATAGTTCATTCTATTTACGTAATACTCATTGTATGATGATTATTGACCTAATTAACAAGTTACTTTCCCAAAATAAAGTTTAAGTTAAGTTCGTCTCCAAAGGAGGAACCTTTGGTGACCAAAATTTTATCCATCCTTTTTCGCTTGGTTTCTTGCCAAATTCCTACTATAGTTCATTCTATTTATGTAATACTAATTGTATGATGATTATTGACCTAATTAACAAGTTAGTTCCCGATAATAAAGTTTAACTTAAGTTCGTCTCCAAAGGAGGAACCTTTGTTGACCAAAATTTTATCCATCCTTTTTCGCTTGGTTTCTTGCCAAATTCCTACTATAGTTCATTCTATTTAAGTAATACTAATTGTGTGATGTTTATGGACCTAATTAACAAGTTACTTTCCGATAATAAAGTTTAACTTAAGTTCGTCTCCAAAGGAGGAACCTTTGGTGACCAAAAGTTTATCCTTCCTTTTTCGCTTGGATTCTTCCCAAATTCCTACTATAGTTCATTCTATTTACGTAATACTCATTGTATGATGATTATTGACCTAATTAACAAGTTACTTTCCCAAAATAAAGTTTAAGTTAAGTTCGTCTCCAAAGGAGGAACCTTTGGTGACCAAAATTTTATCCATCCTTTTTCGCTTGGTTTCTTGCCAAATTCCTACTATAGTTCATTCTATTTATGTAATACTAATTGTATGATGATTATTGACCTAATTAACAAGTTAGTTCCCGATAATAAAGTTTAACTTAAGTTCGTCTCCAAAGGAGGAACCTTTGATGACCAAAATTTTATCCATCCTTTTTCGCTTGGTTTCTTGCCAAATTCCTACTATAGTTCATTCTATTTATGTAATACTAATTGTATGATGATTATTGACCTAATTAACAAGTTAGTTCAGGATAATAAAGTTTAACTTAAGTTCGTCTCCAAAGTAGGAACCTTTGGTGACCAAAATTTTATCCTACCTTTTTGGCTTGGTTTCTTCCCAAATTCCTACTATAGTTCATTCTCTTTATGTAATACTCGTTGTATGATGATTATGGACCTAATTAACAAGTTACTTCCCCATAATAAAGTTTAACGTAAGTTCGTCTCCAAAGGAGGAACCTTTGGTGACCAAAATTTTATCCTACCTTTTTGGCTTGGTTTCTTCCCAAATTCCTACTATAGTTCATTCTATTTATGTAATACTCATTGTATGATGATTATGGACCTAATTAACAAGTTACTTCCCCATAATAAAGTTTAAGTTAAGTTCGTCTCCAAAGGAGGAACCTTTGGTGCCCAAAATTTTATCCTTCCTTTTTCGCTTGGTTGCTTGCCAAATTCCTACTATAGTTCATTCTATTTATGTAATACTCATTGTGTGATGATTATGGACCTAATTAACAAGTTACTTCCCCAAAATAAAGTTTAAGTTAAGTTCGTCTCCAAAGGAGGAACCTTTGGTGACCAAAAGTTTATCCTTTATTTTTCGCTTGGATTCTTGCCAAATTCCTACTATAGTTCATTCTATTTAAGTAATACTAATTGTGTGATGTTTATGGACCTAATTAACAAGTTACTTTCCGATAATAAAGTTTAACTTAAGTTCGTCTCCAAAGTAGGAACCTTTGGTGACCAAAAGTTTATCCTTCCTTTTTCGCTTGGATTCTTCCCAAATTCCTACTATAGTTCATTCTATTTACGTAATACTCATTGTATGATAATCATTGACCTAATTACCAAGTTACTTCCCCAAAATAAAGTTTAAGTTAAGTTCGTCTCCAAAGGAGGAACCTTTGGTGACCAAAATTTTATCCTTCCTTTTTCGCTTGGTTTCTTGCCAAATTCCTACTATAGTCATTCTATTTATGTAATACTCATTGTGTGATGATTATGGACCTAATTAACAAGTTACTTCCCCATAATAAAGTTTAAGTTAAGTTCGTCTCCAAAGGAGGAACCTTTGGTGACCAAAAGTTTATCCTTCCTTTTTCGCTTGGATTCTTGCCAAATTCCTACTATAGTTCATTCTATTTATGTAATACTAATTGTATGATGATTATTGACCTAATTAACAAGTTACTTCCCCATAATAAAGTTTAAGTTAAGTTCGTCTCCAAAGGAGGAACCTTTGGTGACCAAAAGTTTATCCTTCCTTTTTCGCTTGGATTCTTGCCAAATTCCTACTATAGTTCATTCTATTTATGTAATACTAATCGTATGATGATTATGGACCGAATTAAAAGGTTACTTCCCCATAATAAAGTTTAACGTAAGTTCGTCTCCAAAGGAGGAACCTTTGGTGACCAAAATTTTATCCTACCTTTTTGGCTTGGTTTCTTACCAAATTCCTACTATAGTTCATTCTATTTATGTAATACTCATTGTATGATGATTATGGACCTAATTAACAAGTTACTTCCCCATAAAAAAGTTTAAGTTAAGTTCGTCTCCAAAGGAGGAACCTTTGGTGACCAAAATTTTATCCTTCCTTTTTCGCTTGGTTTCTTGCCAAATTCCTACTATAGTTCCTTCTATTTATGTAATACTCTTTGTGTGATGATTATGGACCTAATTAACAAGTTACTTCCCCATAATAAAGCTTAAGTTAAGTTCGTCTCCAAAGGAGGAACCTTTGGTGACCAAAAGTTTATCCTTTATTTTTCGCTTGGATTCTTGCCAAATTCCTACTATAGTTCATTCTATTTAAGTAATACTAATTCTGAGATGTTTATGGACCTAATTAACAAGTTACTTCCCCATAATAAAGTTTAACGTATGTTCGTCTCCAAAGGAGGAACCTTTGGTGACCAAAAGTTTATCCTTCCTTTTTCGCTTGGATTCTTCCCAAATTCCTACTATAGTTCATTCTATTTACGTAATACTCATTGTATGATGATTATTGACCTAATTAACAAGTTACTTTCCCAAAATAAAGTTTAAGTTAAGTTCGTCTCCAAAGGAGGAACCTTTGGTGACCAAAATTTTATCCATCCTTTTTCGCTTGGTTTCTTGCCAAATTCCTACTATAGTTCATTCTATTTATGTAATACTAATTGTATGATGATTATTGACCTAATTAACAAGTTAGTTCCCGATAATAAAGTTTAACTTAAGTTCGTCTCCAAAGGAGGAACCTTTGATGACCAAAATTTTATCCATCCTTTTTCGCTTGGTTTCTTGCCAAATTCCTACTATAGTTCATTCTATTTATGTAATACTAATTGTATGATGATTATTGACCTAATTAACAAGTTAGTTCAGGATAATAAAGTTTAACTTAAGTTCGTCTCCAAAGTAGGAACCTTTGGTGACCAAAATTTTATCCTACCTTTTTGGCTTGGTTTCTTCCCAAATTCCTACTATAGTTCATTCTCTTTATGTAATACTCGTTGTATGATGATTATGGACCTAATTAACAAGTTACTTCCCCATAATAAAGTTTAACGTAAGTTCGTCTCCAAAGGAGGAACCTTTGGTGACCTAAATTTTATCCTACTTTTTTGGCTTGGTTTCTTCCCAAATTCCTACTATAGTTCATTCTATTTATGTAATACTCATTGTATGATGATTATGGACCTAATTAACAAGTTACTTCCCCATAATAAAGTTTAAGTTAAGTTCGTCTCCAAAGGAGGAACCTTTGGTGACCAAAAGTTTATCCTTCCTTTTTCGCTTGGATTCTTCCCAAATTCCTACTATAGTTCATTCTATTTACGTAATACTCATTGTATGATGATTATTGACCTAATTAACAAGTTACTTTCCCAAAATAAAGTTTAAGTTAAGTTCGTCTCCAAAGGAGGAACCTTTGGTGACCAAAATTTTATCCATCCTTTTTCGCTTGGTTTCTTGCCAAATTCCTACTATAGTTCATTCTATTTATGTAATACTAATTGTATGATGATTATTGACCTAATTAACAAGTTAGTTCCCGATAATAAAGTTTAACTTAAGTTCGTCTCCAAAGGAGGAACCTTTGTTGACCAAAATTTTATCCATCCTTTTTCGCTTGGTTTCTTGCCAAATTCCTACTATAGTTCATTCTATTTAAGTAATACTAATTGTGTGATGTTTATGGACCTAATTAACAAGTTACTTTCCGATAATAAAGTTTAACTTAAGTTCGTCTCCAAAGGAGGAACCTTTGGTGACCAAAAGTTTATCCTTCCTTTTTCGCTTGGATTCTTCCCAAATTCCTACTATAGTTCATTCTATTTACGTAATACTCATTGTATGATGATTATTGACCTAATTAACAAGTTACTTTCCCAAAATAAAGTTTAAGTTAAGTTCGTCTCCAAAGGAGGAACCTTTGGTGACCAAAATTTTATCCATCCTTTTTCGCTTGGTTTCTTGCCAAATTCCTACTATAGTTCATTCTATTTATGTAATACTAATTGTATGATGATTATTGACCTAATTAACAAGTTAGTTCCCGATAATAAAGTTTAACTTAAGTTCGTCTCCAAAGGAGGAACCTTTGATGACCAAAATTTTATCCATCCTTTTTCGCTTGGTTTCTTGCCAAATTCCTACTATAGTTCATTCTATTTATGTAATACTAATTGTATGATGATTATTGACCTAATTAACAAGTTAGTTCAGGATAATAAAGTTTAACTTAAGTTCGTCTCCAAAGTAGGAACCTTTGGTGACCAAAATTTTATCCTACCTTTTTGGCTTGGTTTCTTCCCAAATTCCTACTATAGTTCATTCTCTTTATGTAATACTCGTTGTATGATGATTATGGACCTAATTAACAAGTTACTTCCCCATAATAAAGTTTAACGTAAGTTCGTCTCCAAAGGAGGAACCTTTGGTGACCAAAATTTTATCCTACCTTTTTGGCTTGGTTTCTTCCCAAATTCCTACTATAGTTCATTCTATTTATGTAATACTCATTGTATGATGATTATGGACCTAATTAACAAGTTACTTCCCCATAATAAAGTTTAAGTTAAGTTCGTCTCCAAAGGAGGAACCTTTGGTGCCCAAAATTTTATCCTTCCTTTTTCGCTTGGTTGCTTGCCAAATTCCTACTATAGTTCATTCTATTTATGTAATACTCATTGTGTGATGATTATGGACCTAATTAACAAGTTACTTCCCCAAAATAAAGTTTAAGTTAAGTTCGTCTCCAAAGGAGGAACCTTTGGTGACCAAAAGTTTATCCTTTATTTTTCGCTTGGATTCTTGCCAAATTCCTACTATAGTTCATTCTATTTAAGTAATACTAATTGTGTGATGTTTATGGACCTAATTAACAAGTTACTTTCCGATAATAAAGTTTAACTTAAGTTCGTCTCCAAAGTAGGAACCTTTGGTGACCAAAAGTTTATCCTTCCTTTTTCGCTTGGATTCTTCCCAAATTCCTACTATAGTTCATTCTATTTACGTAATACTCATTGTATGATAATCATTGACCTAATTACCAAGTTACTTCCCCAAAATAAAGTTTAAGTTAAGTTCGTCTCCAAAGGAGGAACCTTTGGTGACCAAAATTTTATCCTTCCTTTTTCGCTTGGTTTCTTGCCAAATTCCTACTATAGTCATTCTATTTATGTAATACTCATTGTGTGATGATTATGGACCTAATTAACAAGTTACTTCCCCATAATAAAGTTTAAGTTAAGTTCGTCTCCAAAGGAGGAACCTTTGGTGACCAAAAGTTTATCCTTCCTTTTTCGCTTGGATTCTTGCCAAATTCCTACTATAGTTCATTCTATTTATGTAATACTAATTGTATGATGATTATTGACCTAATTAACAAGTTACTTCCCGATAATAAAGTTTAACTTAAGTTCGTCTCCAAAGTAGGAACCTTTGGTGACCAAAATTTTATCCTACCTTTTTGGCTTGGTTTCTTCCCAAATTCCTACTATAGTTCATTCTATTTATGTAATACTAATCGTATGATGATTATGGACCGAATTAAAAGGTTACTTCCCCATAATAAAGTTTAACGTAAGTTCGTCTCCAAAGGAGGAACCTTTGGTGACCAAAATTTTATCCTACCTTTTTGGCTTGGTTTCTTACCAAATTCCTACTATAGTTCATTCTATTTATGTAATACTCATTGTATGATGATTATGGACCTAATTAACAAGTTACTTCCCCATAAAAAAGTTTAAGTTAAGTTCGTCTCCAAAGGAGGAACCTTTGGTGACCAAAATTTTATCCTTCCTTTTTCGCTTGGTTTCTTGCCAAATTCCTACTATAGTTCCTTCTATTTATGTAATACTCTTTGTGTGATGATTATGGACCTAATTAACAAGTTACTTCCCCATAATAAAGCTTAAGTTAAGTTCGTCTCCAAAGGAGGAACCTTTGGTGACCAAAAGTTTATCCTTTATTTTTCGCTTGGATTCTTGCCAAATTCCTACTATAGTTCATTCTATTTAAGTAATACTAATTCTGAGATGTTTATGGACCTAATTAACAAGTTACTTCCCCATAATAAAGTTTAACGTATGTTCGTCTCCAAAGGAGGAACCTTTGGTGACCAAAAGTTTATCCTTCCTTTTTCGCTTGGATTCTTCCCAAATTCCTACTATAGTTCATTCTATTTACGTAATACTCATTGTATGATGATTATTGACCTAATTAACAAGTTACTTTCCCAAAATAAAGTTTAAGTTAAGTTCGTCTCCAAAGGAGGAACCTTTGGTGACCAAAATTTTATCCATCCTTTTTCGCTTGGTTTCTTGCCAAATTCCTACTATAGTTCATTCTATTTATGTAATACTAATTGTATGATGATTATTGACCTAATTAACAAGTTAGTTCCCGATAATAAAGTTTAACTTAAGTTCGTCTCCAAAGGAGGAACCTTTGATGACCAAAATTTTATCCATCCTTTTTCGCTTGGTTTCTTGCCAAATTCCTACTATAGTTCATTCTATTTATGTAATACTAATTGTATGATGATTATTGACCTAATTAACAAGTTAGTTCAGGATAATAAAGTTTAACTTAAGTTCGTCTCCAAAGTAGGAACCATTGGTGACCAAAATTTTATCCTACCTTTTTGGCTTGGTTTCTTCCCAAATTCCTACTATAGTTCATTCTCTTTATGTAATACTCGTTGTATGATGATTATGGACCTAATTAACAAGTTACTTCCCCATAATAAAGTTTAACGTAAGTTCGTCTCCAAAGGAGGAACCTTTGGTGACCTAAATTTTATCCTACTTTTTTGGCTTGGTTTCTTCCCAAATTCCTACTATAGTTCATTCTATTTATGTAATACTCATTGTATGATGATTATGGACCTAATTAACAAGTTACTTCCCCATAATAAAGTTTAAGTTAAGTTCGTCTCCAAAGGAGGAACCTTTGGTGACCAAAAGTTTATCCTTCCTTTTTCGCTTGGATTCTTCCCAAATTCCTACTATAGTTCATTCTATTTACGTAATACTCATTGTATGATGATTATTGACCTAATTAACAAGTTACTTTCCCAAAATAAAGTTTAAGTTAAGTTCGTCTCCAAAGGAGGAACCTTTGGTGACCAAAATTTTATCCATCCTTTTTCGCTTGGTTTCTTGCCAAATTCCTACTATAGTTCATTCTATTTATGTAATACTAATTGTATGATGATTATTGACCTAATTAACAAGTTAGTTCCCGATAATAAAGTTTAACTTAAGTTCGTCTCCAAAGGAGGAACCTTTGATGACCAAAATTTTATCCATCCTTTTTCGCTTGGTTTCTTGCCAAATTCCTACTATAGTTCATTCTATTTATGTAATACTAATTGTATGATGATTATTGACCTAATTAACAAGTTAGTTCAGGATAATAAAGTTTAACTTAAGTTCGTCTCCAAAGTAGGAACCCTTGGTGACCAAAATTTTATCCTACCTTTTTGGCTTGGTTTCTTCCCAAATTCCTACTATAGTTCATTCTCTTTATGTAATACTCGTTGTATGATGATTATGGACCTAATTAACAAGTTACTTCCCCATAATAAAGTTTAACGTAAGTTCGTCTCCAAAGGAGGAACCTTTGGTGACCTAAATTTTATCCTACTTTTTTGGCTTGGTTTCTTCCCAAATTCCTACTATAGTTCATTCTATTTATGTAATAC
The DNA here is from genome assembly GCF_051527215.1 of Medicago sativa. NCBI lineage: Eukaryota > Viridiplantae > Streptophyta > Magnoliopsida > Fabales > Fabaceae > Medicago > Medicago sativa. Next base: position 43,325,750 of record NC_140752.1, on the reverse strand, counting down.
TCATTGTATGATGATTATGGACCTAATTAACAAGTTACTTCCCCATAATAAAGTTTAAGTTAAGTTCGTCTCCAAAGGAGGAACCTTTGGTGACCAAAAGTTTATCCTTCCTTTTTCGCTTGGATTCTTCCCAAATTCCTACTATAGTTCATTCTATTTACGTAATACTCATTGTATGATGATTATTGACCTAATTAACAAGTTACTTTCCCAAAATAAAGTTTAAGTTAAGTTCGTCTCCAAAGGAGGAACCTTTGGTGACCAAAATTTTATCCATCCTTTTTCGCTTGGTTTCTTGCCAAATTCCTACTATAGTTCATTCTATTTATGTAATACTAATTGTATGATGATTATTGACCTAATTAACAAGTTAGTTCCCGATAATAAAGTTTAACTTAAGTTCGTCTCCAAAGGAGGAACCTTTGTTGACCAAAATTTTATCCATCCTTTTTCGCTTGGTTTCTTGCCAAATTCCTACTATAGTTCATTCTATTTAAGTAATACTAATTGTGTGATGTTTATGGACCTAATTAACAAGTTACTTTCCGATAATAAAGTTTAACTTAAGTTCGTCTCCAAAGGAGGAACCTTTGGTGACCAAAAGTTTATCCTTCCTTTTTCGCTTGGATTCTTCCCAAATTCCTACTATAGTTCATTCTATTTACGTAATACTCATTGTATGATGATTATTGACCTAATTAACAAGTTACTTTCCCAAAATAAAGTTTAAGTTAAGTTCGTCTCCAAAGGAGGAACCTTTGGTGACCAAAATTTTATCCATCCTTTTTCGCTTGGTTTCTTGCCAAATTCCTACTATAGTTCATTCTATTTATGTAATACTAATTGTATGATGATTATTGACCTAATTAACAAGTTAGTTCCCGATAATAAAGTTTAACTTAAGTTCGTCTCCAAAGGAGGAACCTTTGATGACCAAAATTTTATCCATCCTTTTTCGCTTGGTTTCTTGCCAAATTCCTACTATAGTTCATTCTATTTATGTAATACTAATTGTATGATGATTATTGACCTAATTAACAAGTTAGTTCAGGATAATAAAGTTTAACTTAAGTTCGTCTCCAAAGTAGGAACCTTTGGTGACCAAAATTTTATCCTACCTTTTTGGCTTGGTTTCTTCCCAAATTCCTACTATAGTTCATTCTCTTTATGTAATACTCGTTGTATGATGATTATGGACCTAATTAACAAGTTACTTCCCCATAATAAAGTTTAACGTAAGTTCGTCTCCAAAGGAGGAACCTTTGGTGACCAAAATTTTATCCTACCTTTTTGGCTTGGTTTCTTCCCAAATTCCTACTATAGTTCATTCTATTTATGTAATACTCATTGTATGATGATTATGGACCTAATTAACAAGTTACTTCCCCATAATAAAGTTTAAGTTAAGTTCGTCTCCAAAGGAGGAACCTTTGGTGCCCAAAATTTTATCCTTCCTTTTTCGCTTGGTTGCTTGCCAAATTCCTACTATAGTTCATTCTATTTATGTAATACTCATTGTGTGATGATTATGGACCTAATTAACAAGTTACTTCCCCAAAATAAAGTTTAAGTTAAGTTCGTCTCCAAAGGAGGAACCTTTGGTGACCAAAAGTTTATCCTTTATTTTTCGCTTGGATTCTTGCCAAATTCCTACTATAGTTCATTCTATTTAAGTAATACTAATTGTGTGATGTTTATGGACCTAATTAACAAGTTACTTTCCGATAATAAAGTTTAACTTAAGTTCGTCTCCAAAGTAGGAACCTTTGGTGACCAAAAGTTTATCCTTCCTTTTTCGCTTGGATTCTTCCCAAATTCCTACTATAGTTCATTCTATTTACGTAATACTCATTGTATGATAATCATTGACCTAATTACCAAGTTACTTCCCCAAAATAAAGTTTAAGTTAAGTTCGTCTCCAAAGGAGGAACCTTTGGTGACCAAAATTTTATCCTTCCTTTTTCGCTTGGTTTCTTGCCAAATTCCTACTATAGTCATTCTATTTATGTAATACTCATTGTGTGATGATTATGGACCTAATTAACAAGTTACTTCCCCATAATAAAGTTTAAGTTAAGTTCGTCTCCAAAGGAGGAACCTTTGGTGACCAAAAGTTTATCCTTCCTTTTTCGCTTGGATTCTTGCCAAATTCCTACTATAGTTCATTCTATTTATGTAATACTAATTGTATGATGATTATTGACCTAATTAACAAGTTACTTCCCGATAATAAAGTTTAACTTAAGTTCGTCTCCAAAGTAGGAACCTTTGGTGACCAAAATTTTATCCTACCTTTTTGGCTTGGTTTCTTCCCAAATTCCTACTATAGTTCATTCTATTTATGTAATACTAATCGTATGATGATTATGGACCGAATTAAAAGGTTACTTCCCCATAATAAAGTTTAACGTAAGTTCGTCTCCAAAGGAGGAACCTTTGGTGACCAAAATTTTATCCTACCTTTTTGGCTTGGTTTCTTACCAAATTCCTACTATAGTTCATTCTATTTATGTAATACTCATTGTATGATGATTATGGACCTAATTAACAAGTTACTTCCCCATAAAAAAGTTTAAGTTAAGTTCGTCTCCAAAGGAGGAACCTTTGGTGACCAAAATTTTATCCTTCCTTTTTCGCTTGGTTTCTTGCCAAATTCCTACTATAGTTCCTTCTATTTATGTAATACTCTTTGTGTGATGATTATGGACCTAATTAACAAGTTACTTCCCCATAATAAAGCTTAAGTTAAGTTCGTCTCCAAAGGAGGAACCTTTGGTGACCAAAAGTTTATCCTTTATTTTTCGCTTGGATTCTTGCCAAATTCCTACTATAGTTCATTCTATTTAAGTAATACTAATTCTGAGATGTTTATGGACCTTATTAACAAGTTACTTCCCCATAATAAAGTTTAACGTATGTTCGTCTCCAAAGGAGGAACCTTTGGTGACCAAAAGTTTATCCTTCCTTTTTCGCTTGGATTCTTCCCAAATTCCTACTATAGTTCATTCTATTTACGTAATACTCATTGTATGATGATTATTGACCTAATTAACAAGTTACTTTCCCAAAATAAAGTTTAAGTTAAGTTCGTCTCCAAAGGAGGAACCTTTGGTGACCAAAATTTTATCCATCCTTTTTCGCTTGGTTTCTTGCCAAATTCCTACTATAGTTCATTCTATTTATGTAATACTAATTGTATGATGATTATTGACCTAATTAACAAGTTAGTTCCCGATAATAAAGTTTAACTTAAGTTCGTCTCCAAAGGAGGAACCTTTGATGACCAAAATTTTATCCATCCTTTTTCGCTTGGTTTCTTGCCAAATTCCTACTATAGTTCATTCTATTTATGTAATACTAATTGTATGATGATTATTGACCTAATTAACAAGTTAGTTCAGGATAATAAAGTTTAACTTAAGTTCGTCTCCAAAGTAGGAACCTTTGGTGACCAAAATTTTATCCTACCTTTTTGGCTTGGTTTCTTCCCAAATTCCTACTATAGTTCATTCTCTTTATGTAATACTCGTTGTATGATGATTATGGACCTAATTAACAAGTTACTTCCCCATAATAAAGTTTAACGTAAGTTCGTCTCCAAAGGAGGAACCTTTGGTGACCTAAATTTTATCCTACTTTTTTGGCTTGGTTTCTTCCCAAATTCCTACTATAGTTCATTCTATTTATGTAATACTCATTGTATGATGATTATGGACCTAATTAACAAGTTACTTCCCCATAATAAAGTTTAAGTTAAGTTCGTCTCCAAAGGAGGAACCTTTGGTGACCAAAATTTTATCCTTCCTTTTTCGCTTGGTTGCTTGCCAAATTCCTACTATAGTTCATTCTATTTATGTAATACTCATTGTGTGATGATTATGGACCTAATTAACAAGTTACTTCCCCAAAATAAAGTTTAAGTTAAGTTCGTCTCCAAAGGAGGAACCTTTGGTGACCAAAAGTTTATCCTTTATTTTTCGCTTGGATTCTTGCCAAATTCCTACTATAGTTCATTCTATTTAAGTAATACTAATTGTGTGATGTTTATGGACCTAATTAACAAGTTACTTTCCGATAATAAAGTTTAACTTAAGTTCGTCTCCAAAGTAGGAACCTTTGGTGACCAAAAGTTTATCCTTCCTTTTTCGCTTGGATTCTTCCCAAATTCCTACTATAGTTCATTCTATTTACGTAATACTCATTGTATGATAATCATTGACCTAATTACCAAGTTACTTCCCCAAAATAAAGTTTAAGTTAAGTTCGTCTCCAAAGGAGGAACCTTTGGTGACCAAAATTTTATCCTTCCTTTTTCGCTTGGTTTCTTGCCAAATTCCTACTATAGTCATTCTATTTATGTAATACTCATTGTGTGATGATTATTGACCTAATTAACAAGTTACTTCCCCATAATAAAGTTTAAGTTAAGTTCGTCTCCAAAGGAGGAACCTTTGGTGACCAAAAGTTTATCCTTCCTTTTTCGCTTGGATTCTTGCCAAATTCCTACTATAGTTCATTCTATTTATGTAATACTAATTGTATGATGATTATTGACCTAATTAACAAGTTACTTCCCGATAATAAAGTTTAACTTAAGTTCGTCTCCAAAGTAGGAACCTTTGGTGACCAAAATTTTATCCTACCTTTTTGGCTTGGTTTCTTCCCAAATTCCTACTATAGTTCATTCTATTTATGTAATACTAATTGTATGATGATTATGGACCGAATTAAAAGGTTACTTCCCCATAATAAAGTTTAACGTAAGTTCGTCTCCAAAGGAGGAACCTTTGGTGACCAAAATTTTATCCTACCTTTTTGGCTTGGTTTCTTACCAAATTCCTACTATAGTTCATTCTATTTATGTAATACTCATTGTATGATGATTATGGACCTAATTAACAAGTTACTTCCCCATAAAAAAGTTTAAGTTAAGTTCGTCTCCAAAGGAGGAACCTTTGGTGACCAAAATTTTATCCTTCCTTTTTCGCTTGGTTTCTTGCCAAATTCCTACTATAGTTCCTTCTATTTATGTAATACTCTTTGTGTGATGATTATGGACCTAATTAACAAGTTACTTCCCCATAATAAAGCTTAAGTTAAGTTCGTCTCCAAAGGAGGAACCTTTGGTGACCAAAAGTTTATCCTTTATTTTTCGCTTGGATTCTTGCCAAATTCCTACTATAGTTCATTCTATTTAAGTAATACTAATTCTGTGATGTTTATGGACCTAATTAACAAGTTACTTCCCCATAATAAAGTTTAACGTATGTTCGTCTCCAAAGGAGGAACCTTTGGTGACCAAAAGTTTTTCCTTCCTTTTTCGCTTGGATTCTTCCCAAATTCCTACTATAGTTCATTCTATTTATGTAATACTCATTGTATGATGATTATGGACCTAATTAACAAGTTACTTCCCCATAAAAAAGTTTAAGTTAAGTTCGTCTCCAAAGGAGGAACCTTTGGTGACCAAAATTTTATCCTTCCTTTTTCGCTTGGTTTCTTGCCAAATTCCTACTATAGTTCCTTCTATTTATGTAATACTCTTTGTGTGATGATTATGGACCTAATTAACAAGTTACTTCCCCATAATAAAGCTTAAGTTAAGTTCGTCTCCAAAGGAGGAACCTTTGGTGACCAAAAGTTTATCCTTTATTTTTCGCTTGGATTCTTGCCAAATTCCTACTATAGTTCATTCTATTTAAGTAATACTAATTGTGTGATGTTTATGGACCTAATTAACAAGTTACTTTCCGATAATAAAGTTTAACTTAAGTTCGTCTCCAAAGTAGGAACCTTTGGTGACCAAAAGTTTATCCTTCCTTTTTCGCTTGGATTCTTCCCAAATTCCTACTATAGTTCATTCTATTTACGTAATACTCATTGTATGATGATTATTGACCTAATTAACAAGTTACTTTCCCAAAATAAAGTTTAAGTTAAGTTCGTCTCCAAAGGAGGAACCTTTGGTGACCAAAATTTTATCCATCCTTTTTCGCTTGGTTTCTTGCCAAATTCCTACTATAGTTCATTCTATTTATGTAATACTAATTGTATGATGATTATTGACCTAATTAACAAGTTAGTTCCCGATAATAAAGTTTAACTTAAGTTCGTCTCCAAAGGAGGAACCTTTGATGACCAAAATTTTATCCATCCTTTTTCGCTTGGTTTCTTGCCAAATTCCTACTATAGTTCATTCTATTTATGTAATACTAATTGTATGATGATTATTGACCTAATTAACAAGTTAGTTCAGGATAATAAAGTTTAACTTAAGTTCGTCTCCAAAGTAGGAACCTTTGGTGACCAAAATTTTATCCTACCTTTTTGGCTTGGTTTCTTCCCAAATTCCTACTATAGTTCATTCTCTTTATGTAATACTCGTTGTATGATGATTATGGACCTAATTAACAAGTTACTTCCCCATAATAAAGTTTAACGTAAGTTCGTCTCCAAAGGAGGAACCTTTGGTGACCTAAATTTTATCCTACTTTTTTGGCTTGGTTTCTTCCCAAATTCCTACTATAGTTCATTCTATTTATGTAATACTCATTGTATGATGATTATGGACCTAATTAACAAGTTACTTCCCCATAATAAAGTTTAAGTTAAGTTCGTCTCCAAAGGAGGAACCTTTGGTGACCAAAATTTTATCCTTCCTTTTTCGCTTGGTTGCTTGCCAAATTCCTACTATAGTTCATTCTATTTATGTAATACTCATTGTGTGATGATTATGGACCTAATTAACAAGTTACTTCCCCAAAATAAAGTTTAAGTTAAGTTCGTCTCCAAAGGAGGAACCTTTGGTGACCAAAAGTTTATCCTTTATTTTTCGCTTGGATTCTTGCCAAATTCCTACTATAGTTCATTCTATTTAAGTAATACTAATTGTGTGATGTTTATGGACCTAATTAACAAGTTACTTTCCGATAATAAAGTTTAACTTAAGTTCGTCTCCAAAGTAGGAACCTTTGGTGACCAAAAGTTTATCCTTCCTTTTTCGCTTGGATTCTTCCCAAATTCCTACTATAGTTCATTCTATTTACGTAATACTCATTGTATGATAATCATTGACCTAATTACCAAGTTACTTCCCCAAAATAAAGTTTAAGTTAAGTTCGTCTCCAAAGGAGGAACCTTTGGTGACCAAAATTTTATCCTTCCTTTTTCGCTTGGTTTCTTGCCAAATTCCTACTATAGTCATTCTATTTATGTAATACTCATTGTGTGATGATTATTGACCTAATTAACAAGTTACTTCCCCATAATAAAGTTTAAGTTAAGTTCGTCTCCAAAGGAGGAACCTTTGGTGACCAAAAGTTTATCCTTCCTTTTTCGCTTGGATTCTTGCCAAATTCCTACTATAGTTCATTCTATTTATGTAATACTAATTGTATGATGATTATTGACCTAATTAACAAGTTACTTCCCGATAATAAAGTTTAACTTAAGTTCGTCTCCAAAGTAGGAACCTTTGGTGACCAAAATTTTATCCTACCTTTTTGGCTTGGTTTCTTCCCAAATTCCTACTATAGTTCATTCTATTTATGTAATACTAATTGTATGATGATTATGGACCGAATTAAAAGGTTACTTCCCCATAATAAAGTTTAACGTAAGTTCGTCTCCAAAGGAGGAACCTTTGGTGACCAAAATTTTATCCTACCTTTTTGGCTTGGTTTCTTACCAAATTCCTACTATAGTTCATTCTATTTATGTAATACTCATTGTATGATGATTATGGACCTAATTAACAAGTTACTTCCCCATAAAAAAGTTTAAGTTAAGTTCGTCTCCAAAGGAGGAACCTTTGGTGACCAAAATTTTATCCTTCCTTTTTCGCTTGGTTTCTTGCCAAATTCCTACTATAGTTCCTTCTATTTATGTAATACTCTTTGTGTGATGATTATGGACCTAATTAACAAGTTACTTCCCCATAATAAAGCTTAAGTTAAGTTCGTCTCCAAAGGAGGAACCTTTGGTGACCAAAAGTTTATCCTTTATTTTTCGCTTGGATTCTTGCCAAATTCCTACTATAGTTCATTCTATTTAAGTAATACTAATTCTGTGATGTTTATGGACCTAATTAACAAGTTACTTCCCCATAATAAAGTTTAACGTATGTTCGTCTCCAAAGGAGGAACCTTTGGTGACCAAAAGTTTTTCCTTCCTTTTTCGCTTGGATTCTTCCCAAATTCCTACTATAGTTCATTCTATTTATGTAATACTCATTGTATGATGATTATGGACCTAATTAACAAGTTACTTCCCCATAAAAAAGTTTAAGTTAAGTTCGTCTCCAAAGGAGGAACCTTTGGTGACCAAAATTTTATCCTTCCTTTTTCGCTTGGTTTCTTGCCAAATTCCTACTATAGTTCCTTCTATTTATGTAATACTCTTTGTGTGATGATTATGGACCTAATTAACAAGTTACTTCCCCATAATAAAGCTTAAGTTAAGTTCGTCTCCAAAGGAGGAACCTTTGGTGACCAAAAGTTTATCCTTTATTTTTCGCTTGGATTCTTGCCAAATTCCTACTATAGTTCATTCTATTTAAGTAATACTAATTGTGTGATGTTTATGGACCTAATTAACAAGTTACTTTCCGATAATAAAGTTTAACTTAAGTTCGTCTCCAAAGTAGGAACCTTTGGTGACCAAAAGTTTATCCTTCCTTTTTCGCTTGGATTCTTCCCAAATTCCTACTATAGTTCATTCTATTTACGTAATACTCATTGTATGATGATTATTGACCTAATTAACAAGTTACTTTCCCAAAATAAAGTTTAAGTTAAGTTCGTCTCCAAAGGAGGAACCTTTGGTGACCAAAATTTTATCCATCCTTTTTCGCTTGGTTTCTTGCCAAATTCCTACTATAGTTCATTCTATTTATGTAATACTAATTGTATGATGATTATTGACCTAATTAACAAGTTAGTTCCCGATAATAAAGTTTAACTTAAGTTCGTCTCCAAAGGAGGAACCTTTGATGACCAAAATTTTATCCATCCTTTTTCGCTTGGTTTCTTGCCAAATTCCTACTATAGTTCATTCTATTTATGTAATACTAATTGTATGATGATTATTGACCTAATTAACAAGTTAGTTCAGGATAATAAAGTTTAACTTAAGTTCGTCTCCAAAGTAGGAACCTTTGGTGACCAAAATTTTATCCTACCTTTTTGGCTTGGTTTCTTCCCAAATTCCTACTATAGTTCATTCTCTTTATGTAATACTCGTTGTATGATGATTATGGACCTAATTAACAAGTTACTTCCCCATAATAAAGTTTAACGTAAGTTCGTCTCCAAAGGAGGAACCTTTGGTGACCTAAATTTTATCCTACTTTTTTGGCTTGGTTTCTTCCCAAATTCCTACTATAGTTCATTCTATTTATGTAATACTCATTGTATGATGATTATGGACCTAATTAACAAGTTACTTCCCCATAATAAAGTTTAAGTTAAGTTCGTCTCCAAAGGAGGAACCTTTGGTGACCAAAATTTTATCCTTCCTTTTTCGCTTGGTTGCTTGCCAAATTCCTACTATAGTTCATTCTATTTATGTAATACTCATTGTGTGATGATTATGGACCTAATTAACAAGTTACTTCCCCAAAATAAAGTTTAAGTTAAGTTCGTCTCCAAAGGAGGAACCTTTGGTGACCAAAAGTTTATCCTTTATTTTTCGCTTGGATTCTTGCCAAATTCCTACTATAGTTCATTCTATTTAAGTAATACTAATTGTGTGATGTTTATGGACCTAATTAACAAGTTACTTTCCGATAATAAAGTTTAACTTAAGTTCGTCTCCAAAGTAGGAACCTTTGGTGACCAAAAGTTTATCCTTCCTTTTTCGCTTGGATTCTTCCCAAATTCCTACTATAGTTCATTCTATTTACGTAATACTCATTGTATGATAATCATTGACCTAATTACCAAGTTACTTCCCCAAAATAAAGTTTAAGTTAAGTTCGTCTCCAAAGGAGGAACCTTTGGTGACCAAAATTTTATCCTTCCTTTTTCGCTTGGTTTCTTGCCAAATTCCTACTATAGTCATTCTATTTAAGTAATACTCATTGTGTGATGATTATGGACCTAATTAACAAGTTACTTCCCCATAATAAAGTTTAAGTTAAGTTCGTCTCCAAAGGAGGAACCTTTGGTGACCAAAAGTTTATCCTTCCTTTTTCGCTTGGATTCTTGCCAAATTCCTACTATAGTTCATTCTATTTATGTAATACTAATTGTATGATGATTATTGACCTAATTAACAAGTTACTTCCCGATAATAAAGTTTAACTTAAGTTCGTCTCCAAAGTAGGAACCTTTGGTGACCAAAATTTTATCCTACCTTTTTGGCTTGGTTTCTTCCCAAATTCCTACTATAGTTCATTCTATTTATGTAATACTAATTGTATGATGATTATGGACCGAATTAAAAGGTTACTTCCCCATAATAAAGTTTAACGTAAGTTCGTCTCCAAAGGAGGAACCTTTGGTGACCAAAATTTTATCCTACCTTTTTGGCTTGGTTTCTTACCAAATTCCTACTATAGTTCATTCTATTTATGTAATACTCATTGTATGATGATTATGGACCTAATTAACAAGTTACTTCCCCATAAAAAAGTTTAAGTTAAGTTCGTCTCCAAAGGAGGAACCTTTGGTGACCAAAATTTTATCCTTCCTTTTTCGCTTGGTTTCTTGCCAAATTCCTACTATAGTTCCTTCTATTTATGTAATACTCTTTGTGTGATGATTATGGACCTAATTAACAAGTTACTTCCCCATAATAAAGCTTAAGTTAAGTTCGTCTCCAAAGGAGGAACCTTTGGTGACCAAAAGTTTATCCTTTATTTTTCGCTTGGATTCTTGCCAAATTCCTACTATAGTTCATTCTATTTAAGTAATACTAATTGTGTGATGTTTATGGACCTAATTAACAAGTTACTTTCCGATAATAAAGTTTAACTTAAGTTCGTCTCCAAAGTAGGAACCTTTGGTGACCAAAAGTTTATCCTTCCTTTTTCGCTTGGATTCTTCCCAAATTCCTACTATAGTTCATTCTATTTACGTAATACTCATTGTATGATGATTATTGACCTAATTAACAAGTTACTTTCCCAAAATAAAGTTTAAGTTAAGTTCGTCTCCAAAGGAGGAACCTTTGGTGACCAAAATTTTATCCATCCTTTTTCGCTTGGTTTCTTGCCAAATTCCTACTATAGTTCATTCTATTTATGTAATACTAATTGTATGATGATTATTGACCTAATTAACAAGTTAGTTCCCGATAATAAAGTTTAACTTAAGTTCGTCTCCAAAGGAGGAACCTTTGATGACCAAAATTTTATCCATCCTTTTTCGCTTGGTTTCTTGCCAAATTCCTACTATAGTTCATTCTATTTATGTAATACTAATTGTATGATGATTATTGACCTAATTAACAAGTTAGTTCAGGATAATAAAGTTTAACTTAAGTTCGTCTCCAAAGTAGGAACCTTTGGTGACCAAAATTTTATCCTACCTTTTTGGCTTGGTTTCTTCCCAAATTCCTACTATAGTTCATTCTCTTTATGTAATACTCGTTGTATGATGATTATGGACCTAATTAACAAGTTACTTCCCCATAATAAAGTTTAACGTAAGTTCGTCTCCAAAGGAGGAACCTTTGGTGACCTAAATTTTATCCTACTTTTTTGGCTTGGTTTCTTCCCAAATTCCTACTATAGTTCATTCTATTTATGTAATACTCATTGTATGATGATTATGGACCTAATTAACAAGTTACTTCCCCATAATAAAGTTTAAGTTAAGTTCGTCTCCAAAGGAGGAACCTTTGGTGACCAAAATTTTATCCTTCCTTTTTCGCTTGGTTGCTTGCCAAATTCCTACTATAGTTCATTCTATTTATGTAATACTCATTGTGTGATGATTATGGACCTAATTAACAAGTTACTTCCCCAAAATAAAGTTTAAGTTAAGTTCGTCTCCAAAGGAGGAACCTTTGGTGACCAAAAGTTTATCCTTTATTTTTCGCTTGGATTCTTGCCAAATTCCTACTATAGTTCATTCTATTTAAGTAATACTAATTGTGTGATGTTTATGGACCTAATTAACAAGTTACTTTCCGATAATAAAGTTTAACTTAAGTTCGTCTCCAAAGTAGGAACCTTTGGTGACCAAAAGTTTATCCTTCCTTTTTCGCTTGGATTCTTCCCAAATTCCTACTATAGTTCATTCTATTTACGTAATACTCATTGTATGATAATCATTGACCTAATTACCAAGTTACTTCCCCAAAATAAAGTTTAAGTTAAGTTCGTCTCCAAAGGAGGAACCTTTGGTGACCAAAATTTTATCCTTCCTTTTTCGCTTGGTTTCTTGCCAAATTCCTACTATAGTCATTCTATTTAAGTAATACTCATTGTGTGATGATTATGGACCTAATTAACAAGTTACTTCCCCATAATAAAGTTTAAGTTAAGTTCGTCTCCAAAGGAGGAACCTTTGGTGACCAAAAGTTTATCCTTCCTTTTTCGCTTGGATTCTTGCCAAATTCCTACTATAGTTCATTCTATTTATGTAATACTAATTGTATGATGATTATTGACCTAATTAACAAGTTACTTCCCGATAATAAAGTTTAACTTAAGTTCGTCTCCAAAGTAGGAACCTTTGGTGACCAAAATTTTATCCTACCTTTTTGGCTTGGTTTCTTCCCAAATTCCTACTATAGTTCATTCTATTTATGTAATACTAATTGTATGATGATTATGGACCGAATTAAAAGGTTACTTCCCCATAATAAAGTTTAACGTAAGTTCGTCTCCAAAGGAGGAACCTTTGGTGACCAAAATTTTATCCTACCTTTTTGGCTTGGTTTCTTACCAAATTCCTACTATAGTTCATTCTATTTATGTAATACTCATTGTATGATGATTATGGACCTAATTAACAAGTTACTTCCCCATAAAAAAGTTTAAGTTAAGTTCGTCTCCAAAGGAGGAACCTTTGGTGACCAAAATTTTATCCTTCCTTTTTCGCTTGGTTTCTTGCCAAATTCCTACTATAGTTCCTTCTATTTATGTAATACTCTTTGTGTGATGATTATGGACCTAATTAACAAGTTACTTCCCCATAATAAAGCTTAAGTTAAGTTCGTCTCCAAAGGAGGAACCTTTGGTGACCAAAAGTTTATCCTTTATTTTTCGCTTGGATTCTTGCCAAATTCCTACTATAGTTCATTCTATTTAAGTAATACTAATTGTGTGATGTTTATGGACCTAATTAACAAGTTACTTTCCGATAATAAAGTTTAACTTAAGTTCGTCTCCAAAGTAGGAACCTTTGGTGACCAAAAGTTTATCCTTCCTTTTTCGCTTGGATTCTTCCCAAATTCCTACTATAGTTCATTCTATTTACGTAATACTCATTGTATGATGATTATTGACCTAATTAACAAGTTACTTTCCCAAAATAAAGTTTAAGTTAAGTTCGTCTCCAAAGGAGGAACCTTTGGTGACCAAAATTTTATCCATCCTTTTTCGCTTGGTTTCTTGCCAAATTCCTACTATAGTTCATTCTATTTATGTAATACTAATTGTATGATGATTATTGACCTAATTAACAAGTTAGTTCCCGATAATAAAGTTTAACTTAAGTTCGTCTCCAAAGGAGGAACCTTTGATGACCAAAATTTTATCCATCCTTTTTCGCTTGGTTTCTTGCCAAATTCCTACTATAGTTCATTCTATTTATGTAATACTAATTGTATGATGATTATTGACCTAATTAACAAGTTAGTTCAGGATAATAAAGTTTAACTTAAGTTCGTCTCCAAAGTAGGAACCTTTGGTGACCAAAATTTTATCCTACCTTTTTGGCTTGGTTTCTTCCCAAATTCCTACTATAGTTCATTCTCTTTATGTAATACTCGTTGTATGATGATTATGGACCTAATTAACAAGTTACTTCCCCATAATAAAGTTTAACGTAAGTTCGTCTCCAAAGGAGGAACCTTTGGTGACCTAAATTTTATCCTACTTTTTTGGCTTGGTTTCTTCCCAAATTCCTACTATAGTTCATTCTATTTATGTAATACTCATTGTATGATGATTATGGACCTAATTAACAAGTTACTTCCCCATAATAAAGTTTAAGTTAAGTTCGTCTCCAAAGGAGGAACCTTTGGTGACCAAAATTTTATCCTTCCTTTTTCGCTTGGTTGCTTGCCAAATTCCTACTATAGTTCATTCTATTTATGTAATACTCATTGTGTGATGATTATGGACCTAATTAACAAGTTACTTCCCCAAAATAAAGTTTAAGTTAAGTTCGTCTCCAAAGGAGGAACCTTTGGTGACCAAAAGTTTATCCTTTATTTTTCGCTTGGATTCTTGCCAAATTCCTACTATAGTTCATTCTATTTAAGTAATACTAATTGTGTGATGTTTATGGACCTAATTAACAAGTTACTTTCCGATAATAAAGTTTAACTTAAGTTCGTCTCCAAAGTAGGAACCTTTGGTGACCAAAAGTTTATCCTTCCTTTTTCGCTTGGATTCTTCCCAAATTCCTACTATAGTTCATTCTATTTACGTAATACTCATTGTATGATAATCATTGACCTAATTACCAAGTTACTTCCCCAAAATAAAGTTTAAGTTAAGTTCGTCTCCAAAGGAGGAACCTTTGGTGACCAAAATTTTATCCTTCCTTTTTCGCTTGGTTTCTTGCCAAATTCCTACTATAGTCATTCTATTTAAGTAATACTCATTGTGTGATGATTATGGACCTAATTAACAAGTTACTTCCCCATAATAAAGTTTAAGTTAAGTTCGTCTCCAAAGGAGGAACCTTTGGTGACCAAAAGTTTATCCTTCCTTTTTCGCTTGGATTCTTGCCAAATTCCTACTATAGTTCATTCTATTTATGTAATACTAATTGTATGATGATTATTGACCTAATTAACAAGTTACTTCCCGATAATAAAGTTTAACTTAAGTTCGTCTCCAAAGTAGGAACCTTTGGTGACCAAAATTTTATCCTACCTTTTTGGCTTGGTTTCTTCCCAAATTCCTACTATAGTTCATTCTATTTATGTAATACTAATTGTATGATGATTATGGACCGAATTAAAAGGTTACTTCCCCATAATAAAGTTTAACGTAAGTTCGTCTCCAAAGGAGGAACCTTTGGTGACCAAAATTTTATCCTACCTTTTTGGCTTGGTTTCTTACCAAATTCCTACTATAGTTCATTCTATTTATGTAATACTCATTGTATGATGATTATGGACCTAATTAACAAGTTACTTCCCCATAAAAAAGTTTAAGTTAAGTTCGTCTCCAAAGGAGGAACCTTTGGTGACCAAAATTTTATCCTTCCTTTTTCGCTTGGTTTCTTGCCAAATTCCTACTATAGTTCCTTCTATTTATGTAATACTCTTTGTGTGATGATTATGGACCTAATTAACAAGTTACTTCCCCATAATAAAGCTTAAGTTAAGTTCGTCTCCAAAGGAGGAACCTTTGGTGACCAAAAGTTTATCCTTTATTTTTCGCTTGGATTCTTGCCAAATTCCTACTATAGTTCATTCTATTTAAGTAATACTAATTGTGTGATGTTTATGGACCTAATTAACAAGTTACTTTCCGATAATAAAGTTTAACTTAAGTTCGTCTCCAAAGTAGGAACCTTTGGTGACCAAAAGTTTATCCTTCCTTTTTCGCTTGGATTCTTCCCAAATTCCTACTATAGTTCATTCTATTTACGTAATACTCATTGTATGATGATTATTGACCTAATTAACAAGTTACTTTCCCAAAATAAAGTTTAAGTTAAGTTCGTCTCCAAAGGAGGAACCTTTGGTGACCAAAATTTTATCCATCCTTTTTCGCTTGGTTTCTTGCCAAATTCCTACTATAGTTCATTCTATTTATGTAATACTAATTGTATGATGATTATTGACCTAATTAACAAGTTAGTTCCCGATAATAAAGTTTAACTTAAGTTCGTCTCCAAAGGAGGAACCTTTGATGACCAAAATTTTATCCATCCTTTTTCGCTTGGTTTCTTGCCAAATTCCTACTATAGTTCATTCTATTTATGTAATACTAATTGTATGATGATTATTGACCTAATTAACAAGTTAGTTCAGGATAATAAAGTTTAACTTAAGTTCGTCTCCAAAGTAGGAACCTTTGGTGACCAAAATTTTATCCTACCTTTTTGGCTTGGTTTCTTCCCAAATTCCTACTATAGTTCATTCTCTTTATGTAATACTCGTTGTATGATGATTATGGACCTAATTAACAAGTTACTTCCCCATAATAAAGTTTAACGTAAGTTCGTCTCCAAAGGAGGAACCTTTGGTGACCTAAATTTTATCCTACTTTTTTGGCTTGGTTTCTTCCCAAATTCCTACTATAGTTCATTCTATTTATGTAATACTCATTGTATGATGATTATGGACCTAATTAACAAGTTACTTCCCCATAATAAAGTTTAAGTTAAGTTCGTCTCCAAAGGAGGAACCTTTGGTGACCAAAATTTTATCCTTCCTTTTTCGCTTGGTTGCTTGCCAAATTCCTACTATAGTTCATTCTATTTATGTAATACTCATTGTGTGATGATTATGGACCTAATTAACAAGTTACTTCCCCAAAATAAAGTTTAAGTTAAGTTCGTCTCCAAAGGAGGAACCTTTGGTGACCAAAAGTTTATCCTTTATTTTTCGCTTGGATTCTTGCCAAATTCCTACTATAGTTCATTCTATTTAAGTAATACTAATTGTGTGATGTTTATGGACCTAATTAACAAGTTACTTTCCGATAATAAAGTTTAACTTAAGTTCGTCTCCAAAGTAGGAACCTTTGGTGACCAAAAGTTTATCCTTCCTTTTTCGCTTGGATTCTTCCCAAATTCCTACTATAGTTCATTCTATTTACGTAATACTCATTGTATGATAATCATTGACCTAATTACCAAGTTACTTCCCCAAAATAAAGTTTAAGTTAAGTTCGTCTCCAAAGGAGGAACCTTTGGTGACCAAAATTTTATCCTTCCTTTTTCGCTTGGTTTCTTGCCAAATTCCTACTATAGTCATTCTATTTAAGTAATACTCATTGTGTGATGATTATGGACCTAATTAACAAGTTACTTCCCCATAATAAAGTTTAAGTTAAGTTCGTCTCCAAAGGAGGAACCTTTGGTGACCAAAAGTTTATCCTTCCTTTTTCGCTTGGATTCTTGCCAAATTCCTACTATAGTTCATTCTATTTATGTAATACTAATTGTATGATGATTATTGACCTAATTAACAAGTTACTTCCCGATAATAAAGTTTAACTTAAGTTCGTCTCCAAAGTAGGAACCTTTGGTGACCAAAATTTTATCCTACCTTTTTGGCTTGGTTTCTTCCCAAATTCCTACTATAGTTCATTCTATTTATGTAATACTAATTGTATGATGATTATGGACCGAATTAAAAGGTTACTTCCCCATAATAAAGTTTAACGTAAGTTCGTCTCCAAAGGAGGAACCTTTGGTGACCAAAATTTTATCCTACCTTTTTGGCTTGGTTTCTTACCAAATTCCTACTATAGTTCATTCTATTTATGTAATACTCATTGTATGATGATTATGGACCTAATTAACAAGTTACTTCCCCATAAAAAAGTTTAAGTTAAGTTCGTCTCCAAAGGAGGAACCTTTGGTGACCAAAATTTTATCCTTCCTTTTTCGCTTGGTTTCTTGCCAAATTCCTACTATAGTTCCTTCTATTTATGTAATACTCTTTGTGTGATGATTATGGACCTAATTAACAAGTTACTTCCCCATAATAAAGCTTAAGTTAAGTTCGTCTCCAAAGGAGGAACCTTTGGTGACCAAAAGTTTATCCTTTATTTTTCGCTTGGATTCTTGCCAAATTCCTACTATAGTTCATTCTATTTAAGTAATACTAATTCTGTGATGTTTATGGACCTAATTAACAAGTTACTTCCCCATAATAAAGTTTAACGTATGTTCGTCTCCAAAGGAGGAACCTTTGGTGACCAAAAGTTTTTCCTTCCTTTTTCGCTTGGATTCTTCCCAAATTCCTACTATAGTTCATTCTATTTATGTAATACTCATTGTATGATGATTATGGACCTAATTAACAAGTTACTTCCCCATAAAAAAGTTTAAGTTAAGTTCGTCTCCAAAGGAGGAACCTTTGGTGACCAAAATTTTATCCTTCCTTTTTCGCTTGGTTTCTTGCCAAATTCCTACTATAGTTCCTTCTATTTATGTAATACTCTTTGTGTGATGATTATGGACCTAATTAACAAGTTACTTCCCCATAATAAAGCTTAAGTTAAGTTCGTCTCCAAAGGAGGAACCTTTGGTGACCAAAAGTTTATCCTTTATTTTTCGCTTGGATTCTTGCCAAATTCCTACTATAGTTCATTCTATTTAAGTAATACTAATTCTGTGATGTTTATGGACCTAATTAACAAGTTACTTCCCCATAATAAAGTTTAACGTATGTTCGTCTCCAAAGGAGGAACCTTTGGTGACCAAAAGTTTATCCTTCCTTTTTCGCTTGGATTCTTCCCAAATTCCTACTATAGTTCATTCTATTTAAGTAATACTAATTGTGTGATGTTTATGGACCTAATTAACAAGTTACTTTCCGATAATAAAGTTTAACTTAAGTTCGTCTCCAAAGTAGGAACCTTTGGTGACCAAAAGTTTATCCTTCCTTTTTCGCTTGGATTCTTCCCAAATTCCTACTATAGTTCATTCTATTTACGTAATACTCATTGTATGATGATTATTGACCTAATTAACAAGTTACTTTCCCAAAATAAAGTTTAAGTTAAGTTCGTCTCCAAAGGAGGAACCTTTGGTGACCAAAATTTTATCCATCCTTTTTCGCTTGGTTTCTTGCCAAATTCCTACTATAGTTCATTCTATTTAAGTAATACTAATTCTGTGATGATTATTGACCTAATTAACAAGTTACTTCCCCATAAAAAAGTTTAAGTTAAGTTCGTCTCCAAAGGAGGAACCTTTGGTGACCAAAAGTTTATCCTTCCTTTTTCGCTTGGATTCTTCCCAAATTCCTACTATAGTTCATTCTATTTATGTAATACTCATTGTATGATGATTATGGACCTAATTAACAAGTTACTTCCCCATAAAAAAGTTTAAGTTAAGTTCGTCTCCAAAGGAGGAACCTTTGGTGACCAAAATTTTATCCTTCCTTTTTCGCTTGGTTTGTTGCCAAATTCCTACTATAGTTCCTTCTATTTATGTAATACTCTTTGTGTGATGATTATGGACCTAATTAACAAGTTACTTCCCCATAATAAAGCTTAAGTTAAGTTCGTCTCCAAAGGAGGAACCTTTGGTGACCAAAAGTTTATCCTTTATTTTTCGCTTGGATTCTTGCCAAATTCCTACTATAGTTCATTCTATTTAAGTAATACTAATTCTGTGATGTTTATGGACCTAATTAACAAGTTACTTCCCCATAATAAAGTTTAACGTATGTTCGTCTCCAAAGGAGGAACCTTTGGTGACCAAAAGTTTATCCTTCCTTTTTCGCTTGGATTCTTCCCAAATTCCTACTATAGTTCATTCTATTTAAGTAATAATAATTGTGTGATGTTTATGGACCTAATTAACAAGTTACTTTCCGATAATAAAGTTTAACTTAAGTTCGTCTCCAAAGGAGGAACCTTTGGTGACCAAAAGTTTATCCTTCCTTTTTCGCTTGGATTCTTCCCAAATTCCTACTATAGTTCATTCTATTTACGTAATACTTATTGTATGATGATTATTGACCTAATTAACAAGTTACTTTCCCAAAATAAAGTTTAAGTTAAGTTCGTCTCCAAAGGAGGAACCTTTGGTGACCAAAATTTTATCCATCCTTTTTCGCTTGGTTTCTTGCCAAATTCCTACTATAGTTCATTCTATTTAAGTAATACTAATTCTGTGATGATTATTGACCTAATTAACAAGTTACTTCCCCATAAAAAAGTTTAAGTTAAGTTCGTCTCCAAAGGAGGAACCTTTGGTGACCAAAATTTTATCCTTCCTTTTTCGCTTGGATTCTTCCCAAATTCCTACTATAGTTCATTCTATTTAAGTAATACTAATTGTGTGATGTTTATGGACCTAATTAACAAGTTACTTTCCGATAATAAAGTTTAACTTAAGTTCGTCTCCAAAGGAGGAACCTTTGGTGACCAAAAGTTTATCCTTCCTTTTTCGCTTGGATTCTTCCCAAATTCCTACTATAGTTCATTCTATTTACGTAATACTCATTGTATGATGATTATTGACCTAATTAACAAGTTACTTTCCCAAAATAAAGTTTAAGTTAAGTTCGTCTCCAAAGGAGGAACCTTTGGTGACCAAAATTTTATCCATCCTTTTTCGCTTGGTTTCTTGCCAAATTCCTACTATAGTTCATTCTATTTATGTAATACTAATTGTATGATGATTATTGACCTAATTAACAAGTTAGTTCCCGATAATAAAGTTTAACTTAAGTTCGTCTCCAAACGAGGAACCTTTGATGACCAAAATTTTATCCATCCTTTTTCGCTTGGTTTCTTGCCAAATTCCTACTATAGTTCATTCTATTTATGTAATACTAATTGTATGATGATTATTGACCTAATTAACAAGTTAGTTCAGGATAATAAAGTTTAACTTAAGTTCGTCTCCAAAGTAGGAACCTTTGGTGACCAAAATCTTATCCTACCTTTTTGGCTTGGTTTCTTCCCAAATTCCTACTATAGTTCATTCTCTTTATGTAATACTCGTTGTATGATGATTATGGACCTAATTAACAAGTTACTTCCCCATAATAAAGTTTAACGTAAGTTCGTCTCCAAAGGAGGAACCTTTGGTGACCAAAATTTTATCCTACCTTTTTGGCTTGGTTTCTTCCCAAATTCCTACTATAGTTCATTCTATTTATGTAATACTCTTTGTGTGATGATTATGGACCTAATTAACAAGTTACTTCCCCATAATAAAGCTTAAGTTAAGTTCGTCTCCAAAGGAGGAACCTTTGGTGACCAAAAGTTTATCCTTTATTTTTCGCTTGGATTCTTGCCAAATTCCTACTATAGTTCATTCTATTTAAGTAATACTAATTCTGTGATGTTTATGGACCTAATTAACAAGTTACTTCCCCATAATAAAGTTTAACGTATGTTCGTCTCCAAAGGAGGAACCTTTGGTGACCAAAAGTTTATCCTTCCTTTTTCGCTTGGATTCTTCCCAAATTCCTACTATAGTTCATTCTATTTAAGTAATACTAATTGTGTGATGTTTATGGACCTAATTAACAAGTTACTTTCCGATAATAAAGTTTAACTTAAGTTCGTCTCCAAAGGAGGAACCTTTGGTGACCAAAAGTTTATCCTTCCTTTTTCGCTTGGATTCTTCCCAAATTCCTACTATAGTTCATTCTATTTACGTAATACTCATTGTATGATGATTATTGACCTAATTAACAAGTTACTTTCCCAAAATAAAGTTTAAGTTAAGTTCGTCTCCAAAGGAGGAACCTTTGGTGACCAAAATTTTATCCATCCTTTTTCGCTTGGTTTCTTGCCAAATTCCTACTATAGTTCATTCTATTTAAGTAATACTAATTCTGTGATGATTATTGACCTAATTAACAAGTTACTTCCCCATAAAAAAGTTTAAGTTAAGTTCGTCTCCAAAGGAGGAACCTTTGGTGACCAAAATTTTATCCTTCCTTTTTCGCTTGGATTCTTCCCAAATTCCTACTATAGTTCATTCTATTTAAGTAATACTAATTGTGTGATGTTTATGGACCTAATTAACAAGTTACTTTCCGATAATAAAGTTTAACTTAAGTTCGTCTCCAAAGGAGGAACCTTTGGTGACCAAAAGTTTATCCTTCCTTTTTCGCTTGGATTCTTCCCAAATTCCTACTATAGTTCATTCTATTTACGTAATACTCATTGTATGATGATTATTGACCTAATTAACAAGTTACTTTCCCAAAATAAAGTTTAAGTTAAGTTCGTCTCCAAAGGAGGAACCTTTGGTGACCAAAATTTTATCCATCCTTTTTCGCTTGGTTTCTTGCCAAATTCCTACTATAGTTCATTCTATTTATGTAATACTAATTGTATGATGATTATTGACCTAATTAACAAGTTAGTTCCCGATAATAAAGTTTAACTTAAGTTCGTCTCCAAACGAGGAACCTTTGATGACCAAAATTTTATCCATCCTTTTTCGCTTGGTTTCTTGCCAAATTCCTACTATAGTTCATTCTATTTATGTAATACTAATTGTATGATGATTATTGACCTAATTAACAAGTTAGTTCAGGATAATAAAGTTTAACTTAAGTTCGTCTCCAAAGTAGGAACCTTTGGTGACCAAAATCTTATCCTACCTTTTTGGCTTGGTTTCTTCCCAAATTCCTACTATAGTTCATTCTCTTTATGTAATACTCGTTGTATGATGATTATGGACCTAATTAACAAGTTACTTCCCCATAATAAAGTTTAACGTAAGTTCGTCTCCAAAGGAGGAACCTTTGGTGACCAAAATTTTATCCTACCTTTTTGGCTTGGTTTCTTCCCAAATTCCTACTATAGTTCATTCTATTTATGTAATACTCTTTGTGTGATGATTATGGACCTAATTAACAAGTTACTTCCCCATAATAAAGCTTAAGTTAAGTTCGTCTCCAAAGGAGGAACCTTTGGTGACCAAAAGTTTATCCTTCCTTTTTCGCTTGGATTCTTGCCAAATTCCTACTATAGTTCATTCTATTTATGTAATACTAATTGTATGATGATTATTGACCTAATTAACAAGTTACTTCCCGATAATAAAGTTTAACTTAAGTTCGTCTCCAAAGTAGGAACCTTTGGTGACCAAAATTTTATCCTACCTTTTTGGCTTGGTTTCTTCCCAAATTCCTACTATAGTTCATTCTATTTATGTAATACTCATTGTATGATGATTATGGACCTAATTAACAAGTTACTTCCCCATAATAAAGTTTAAGTTAAGTTCGTCTCCAAAGGAGGAACCTTTGGTGACCAAAATTTTATCCTTCCTTTTTCGCTTGGTTGCTTGCCAAATTCCTACTATAGTTCATTCTATTTATGTAATACTCATTGTGTGATGATTATGGACCTAATTAACAAGTTACTTCCCCAAAATAAAGTTTAAGTTAAGTTCGTCTCCAAAGGAGGAACCTTTGGTGACCAAAAGTTTATCCTTTATTTTTCGCTTGGATTCTTGCCAAATTCCTACTATAGTTCATTCTATTTAAGTAATACTAATTGTGTGATGTTTATGGACCTAATTAACAAGTTACTTTCCGATAATAAAGTTTAACTTAAGTTCGTCTCCAAAGTAGGAACCTTTGGTGACCAAAAGTTTATCCTTCCTTTTTCGCTTGGATTCTTCCCAAATTCCTACTATAGTTCATTCTATTTACGTAATACTCATTGTATGATAATCATTGACCTAATTACCAAGTTACTTCCCCAAAATAAAGTTTAAGTTAAGTTCGTCTCCAAAGGAGGAACCTTTGGTGACCAAAATTTTATCCTTCCTTTTTCGCTTGGTTTCTTGCCAAATTCCTACTATAGTCATTCTATTTAAGTAATACTCATTGTGTGATGATTATGGACCTAATTAACAAGTTACTTCCCCATAATAAAGTTTAAGTTAAGTTCGTCTCCAAAGGAGGAACCTTTGGTGACCAAAAGTTTATCCTTCCTTTTTCGCTTGGATTCTTGCCAAATTCCTACTATAGTTCATTCTATTTATGTAATACTAATTGTATGATGATTATTGACCTAATTAACAAGTTACTTCCCGATAATAAAGTTTAACTTAAGTTCGTCTCCAAAGTAGGAACCTTTGGTGACCAAAATTTTATCCTACCTTTTTGGCTTGGTTTCTTCCCAAATTCCTACTATAGTTCATTCTATTTATGTAATACTAATTGTATGATGATTATGGACCGAATTAAAAGGTTACTTCCCCATAATAAAGTTTAACGTAAGTTCGTCTCCAAAGGAGGAACCTTTGGTGACCAAAATTTTATCCTACCTTTTTGGCTTGGTTTCTTACCAAATTCCTACTATAGTTCATTCTATTTATGTAATACTCATTGTATGATGATTATGGACCTAATTAACAAGTTACTTCCCCATAAAAAAGTTTAAGTTAAGTTCGTCTCCAAAGGAGGAACCTTTGGTGACCAAAATTTTATCCTTCCTTTTTCGCTTGGTTTCTTGCCAAATTCCTACTATAGTTCCTTCTATTTATGTAATACTCTTTGTGTGATGATTATGGACCTAATTAACAAGTTACTTCCCCATAATAAAGCTTAAGTTAAGTTCGTCTCCAAAGGAGGAACCTTTGGTGACCAAAAGTTTATCCTTTATTTTTCGCTTGGATTCTTGCCAAATTCCTACTATAGTTCATTCTATTTAAGTAATACTAATTGTGTGATGTTTATGGACCTAATTAACAAGTTACTTTCCGATAATAAAGTTTAACTTAAGTTCGTCTCCAAAGTAGGAACCTTTGGTGACCAAAAGTTTATCCTTCCTTTTTCGCTTGGATTCTTCCCAAATTCCTACTATAGTTCATTCTATTTACGTAATACTCATTGTATGATGATTATTGACCTAATTAACAAGTTACTTTCCCAAAATAAAGTTTAAGTTAAGTTCGTCTCCAAAGGAGGAACCTTTGGTGACCAAAATTTTATCCATCCTTTTTCGCTTGGTTTCTTGCCAAATTCCTACTATAGTTCATTCTATTTATGTAATACTAATTGTATGATGATTATTGACCTAATTAACAAGTTAGTTCCCGATAATAAAGTTTAACTTAAGTTCGTCTCCAAAGGAGGAACCTTTGATGACCAAAATTTTATCCATCCTTTTTCGCTTGGTTTCTTGCCAAATTCCTACTATAGTTCATTCTATTTATGTAATACTAATTGTATGATGATTATTGACCTAATTAACAAGTTAGTTCAGGATAATAAAGTTTAACTTAAGTTCGTCTCCAAAGTAGGAACCTTTGGTGACCAAAATTTTATCCTACCTTTTTGGCTTGGTTTCTTCCCAAATTCCTACTATAGTTCATTCTCTTTATGTAATACTCGTTGTATGATGATTATGGACCTAATTAACAAGTTACTTCCCCATAATAAAGTTTAACGTAAGTTCGTCTCCAAAGGAGGAACCTTTGGTGACCTAAATTTTATCCTACTTTTTTGGCTTGGTTTCTTCCCAAATTCCTACTATAGTTCATTCTATTTATGTAATACTCATTGTATGATGATTATGGACCTAATTAACAAGTTACTTCCCCATAATAAAGTTTAAGTTAAGTTCGTCTCCAAAGGAGGAACCTTTGGTGACCAAAATTTTATCCTTCCTTTTTCGCTTGGTTGCTTGCCAAATTCCTACTATAGTTCATTCTATTTATGTAATACTCATTGTGTGATGATTATGGACCTAATTAACAAGTTACTTCCCCAAAATAAAGTTTAAGTTAAGTTCGTCTCCAAAGGAGGAACCTTTGGTGACCAAAAGTTTATCCTTTATTTTTCGCTTGGATTCTTGCCAAATTCCTACTATAGTTCATTCTATTTAAGTAATACTAATTGTGTGATGTTTATGGACCTAATTAACAAGTTACTTTCCGATAATAAAGTTTAACTTAAGTTCGTCTCCAAAGTAGGAACCTTTGGTGACCAAAAGTTTATCCTTCCTTTTTCGCTTGGATTCTTCCCAAATTCCTACTATAGTTCATTCTATTTACGTAATACTCATTGTATGATAATCATTGACCTAATTACCAAGTTACTTCCCCAAAATAAAGTTTAAGTTAAGTTCGTCTCCAAAGGAGGAACCTTTGGTGACCAAAATTTTATCCTTCCTTTTTCGCTTGGTTTCTTGCCAAATTCCTACTATAGTCATTCTATTTAAGTAATACTCATTGTGTGATGATTATGGACCTAATTAACAAGTTACTTCCCCATAATAAAGTTTAAGTTAAGTTCGTCTCCAAAGGAGGAACCTTTGGTGACCAAAAGTTTATCCTTCCTTTTTCGCTTGGATTCTTGCCAAATTCCTACTATAGTTCATTCTATTTATGTAATACTAATTGTATGATGATTATTGACCTAATTAACAAGTTACTTCCCGATAATAAAGTTTAACTTAAGTTCGTCTCCAAAGTAGGAACCTTTGGTGACCAAAATTTTATCCTACCTTTTTGGCTTGGTTTCTTCCCAAATTCCTACTATAGTTCATTCTATTTAGGTAATACTAATTGTATGATGATTATGGACCGAATTAAAAGGTTACTTGCCCATAATAAAGTTTAACGTAAGTTCGTCTCCAAAGGAGGAACCTTTGGTGACCAAAATTTTATCCTACCTTTTTGGCTTGGTTTCTTACCAAATTCCTACTATAGTTCATTCTATTTATGTAATACTAATTGTATGATGATTATTGACCTAATTAACAAGTTAGTTCCCGATAATAAAGTTTAACTTAAGTTCGTCTCCAAAGGAGGAACCTTTGATGACCAAAATTTTATCCATCCTTTTTCGCTTGGTTTCTTGCCAAATTCCTACTATAGTTCATTCTATTTATGTAATACTAATTGTATGATGATTATTGACCTAATTAACAAGTTAGTTCAGGATAATAAAGTTTAACTTAAGTTCGTCTCCAAAGTAGGAACCTTTGGTGACCAAAATTTTATCCTACCTTTTTGGCTTGGTTTCTTCCCAAATTCCTACTATAGTTCATTCTCTTTATGTAATACTCGTTGTATGATGATTATGGACCTAATTAACAAGTTACTTCCCCATAATAAAGTTTAACGTAAGTTCGTCTCCAAAGGAGGAACCTTTGGTGACCTAAATTTTATCCTACTTTTTTGGCTTGGTTTCTTCCCAAATTCCTACTATAGTTCATTCTATTTATGTAATACTCATTGTATGATGATTATGGACCTAATTAACAAGTTACTTCCCCATAATAAAGTTTAAGTTAAGTTCGTCTCCAAAGGAGGAACCTTTGGTGACCAAAATTTTATCCTTCCTTTTTCGCTTGGTTGCTTGCCAAATTCCTACTATAGTTCATTCTATTTATGTAATACTCATTGTGTGATGATTATGGACCTAATTAACAAGTTACTTCCCCAAAATAAAGTTTAAGTTAAGTTCGTCTCCAAAGGAGGAACCTTTGGTGACCAAAAGTTTATCCTTTATTTTTCGCTTGGATTCTTGCCAAATTCCTACTATAGTTCATTCTATTTAAGTAATACTAATTGTGTGATGTTTATGGACCTAATTAACAAGTTACTTTCCGATAATAAAGTTTAACTTAAGTTCGTCTCCAAAGTAGGAACCTTTGGTGACCAAAAGTTTATCCTTCCTTTTTCGCTTGGATTCTTCCCAAATTCCTACTATAGTTCATTCTATTTACGTAATACTCATTGTATGATAATCATTGACCTAATTACCAAGTTACTTCCCCAAAATAAAGTTTAAGTTAAGTTCGTCTCCAAAGGAGGAACCTTTGGTGACCAAAATTTTATCCTTCCTTTTTCGCTTGGTTTCTTGCCAAATTCCTACTATAGTCATTCTATTTAAGTAATACTCATTGTGTGATGATTATGGACCTAATTAACAAGTTACTTCCCCATAATAAAGTTTAAGTTAAGTTCGTCTCCAAAGGAGGAACCTTTGGTGACCAAAAGTTTATCCTTCCTTTTTCGCTTGGATTCTTGCCAAATTCCTACTATAGTTCATTCTATTTATGTAATACTAATTGTATGATGATTATTGACCTAATTAACAAGTTACTTCCCGATAATAAAGTTTAACTTAAGTTCGTCTCCAAAGTAGGAACCTTTGGTGACCAAAATTTTATCCTACCTTTTTGGCTTGGTTTCTTCCCAAATTCCTACTATAGTTCATTCTATTTATGTAATACTAATTGTATGATGATTATGGACCGAATTAAAAGGTTACTTCCCCATAATAAAGTTTAACGTAAGTTCGTCTCCAAAGGAGGAACCTTTGGTGACCAAAATTTTATCCTACCTTTTTGGCTTGGTTTCTTACCAAATTCCTACTATAGTTCATTCTATTTATGTAATACTCATTGTATGATGATTATGGACCTAATTAACAAGTTACTTCCCCATAAAAAAGTTTAAGTTAAGTTCGTCTCCAAAGGAGGAACCTTTGGTGACCAAAATTTTATCCTTCCTTTTTCGCTTGGTTTCTTGCCAAATTCCTACTATAGTTCCTTCTATTTATGTAATACTCTTTGTGTGATGATTATGGACCTAATTAACAAGTTACTTCCCCATAATAAAGCTTAAGTTAAGTTCGTCTCCAAAGGAGGAACCTTTGGTGACCAAAAGTTTATCCTTTATTTTTCGCTTGGATTCTTGCCAAATTCCTACTATAGTTCATTCTATTTAAGTAATACTAATTGTGTGATGTTTATGGACCTAATTAACAAGTTACTTTCCGATAATAAAGTTTAACTTAAGTTCGTCTCCAAAGTAGGAACCTTTGGTGACCAAAAGTTTATCCTTCCTTTTTCGCTTGGATTCTTCCCAAATTCCTACTATAGTTCATTCTATTTACGTAATACTCATTGTATGATGATTATTGACCTAATTAACAAGTTACTTTCCCAAAATAAAGTTTAAGTTAAGTTCGTCTCCAAAGGAGGAACCTTTGGTGACCAAAATTTTATCCATCCTTTTTCGCTTGGTTTCTTGCCAAATTCCTACTATAGTTCATTCTATTTATGTAATACTAATTGTATGATGATTATTGACCTAATTAACAAGTTAGTTCCCGATAATAAAGTTTAACTTAAGTTCGTCTCCAAAGGAGGAACCTTTGATGACCAAAATTTTATCCATCCTTTTTCGCTTGGTTTCTTGCCAAATTCCTACTATAGTTCATTCTATTTATGTAATACTAATTGTATGATGATTATTGACCTAATTAACAAGTTAGTTCAGGATAATAAAGTTTAACTTAAGTTCGTCTCCAAAGTAGGAACCTTTGGTGACCAAAATTTTATCCTACCTTTTTGGCTTGGTTTCTTCCCAAATTCCTACTATAGTTCATTCTCTTTATGTAATACTCGTTGTATGATGATTATGGACCTAATTAACAAGTTACTTCCCCATAATAAAGTTTAACGTAAGTTCGTCTCCAAAGGAGGAACCTTTGGTGACCTAAATTTTATCCTACTTTTTTGGCTTGGTTTCTTCCCAAATTCCTACTATAGTTCATTCTATTTATGTAATACTCATTGTATGATGATTATGGACCTAATTAACAAGTTACTTCCCCATAATAAAGTTTAAGTTAAGTTCGTCTCCAAAGGAGGAACCTTTGGTGACCAAAATTTTATCCTTCCTTTTTCGCTTGGTTGCTTGCCAAATTCCTACTATAGTTCATTCTATTTATGTAATACTCATTGTGTGATGATTATGGACCTAATTAACAAGTTACTTCCCCAAAATAAAGTTTAAGTTAAGTTCGTCTCCAAAGGAGGAACCTTTGGTGACCAAAAGTTTATCCTTTATTTTTCGCTTGGATTCTTGCCAAATTCCTACTATAGTTCATTCTATTTAAGTAATACTAATTGTGTGATGTTTATGGACCTAATTAACAAGTTACTTTCCGATAATAAAGTTTAACTTAAGTTCGTCTCCAAAGTAGGAACCTTTGGTGACCAAAAGTTTATCCTTCCTTTTTCGCTTGGATTCTTCCCAAATTCCTACTATAGTTCATTCTATTTACGTAATACTCATTGTATGATAATCATTGACCTAATTACCAAGTTACTTCCCCAAAATAAAGTTTAAGTTAAGTTCGTCTCCAAAGGAGGAACCTTTGGTGACCAAAATTTTATCCTTCCTTTTTCGCTTGGTTTCTTGCCAAATTCCTACTATAGTCATTCTATTTAAGTAATACTCATTGTGTGATGATTATGGACCTAATTAACAAGTTACTTCCCCATAATAAAGTTTAAGTTAAGTTCGTCTCCAAAGGAGGAACCTTTGGTGACCAAAAGTTTATCCTTCCTTTTTCGCTTGGATTCTTGCCAAATTCCTACTATAGTTCATTCTATTTATGTAATACTAATTGTATGATGATTATTGACCTAATTAACAAGTTACTTCCCGATAATAAAGTTTAACTTAAGTTCGTCTCCAAAGTAGGAACCTTTGGTGACCAAAATTTTATCCTACCTTTTTGGCTTGGTTTCTTCCCAAATTCCTACTATAGTTCATTCTATTTATGTAATACTAATTGTATGATGATTATGGACCGAATTAAAAGGTTACTTCCCCATAATAAAGTTTAACGTAAGTTCGTCTCCAAAGGAGGAACCTTTGGTGACCAAAATTTTATCCTACCTTTTTGGCTTGGTTTCTTACCAAATTCCTACTATAGTTCATTCTATTTATGTAATACTCATTGTATGATGATTATGGACCTAATTAACAAGTTACTTCCCCATAAAAAAGTTTAAGTTAAGTTCGTCTCCAAAGGAGGAACCTTTGGTGACCAAAATTTTATCCTTCCTTTTTCGCTTGGTTTCTTGCCAAATTCCTACTATAGTTCCTTCTATTTATGTAATACTCTTTGTGTGATGATTATGGACCTAATTAACAAGTTACTTCCCCATAATAAAGCTTAAGTTAAGTTCGTCTCCAAAGGAGGAACCTTTGGTGACCAAAAGTTTATCCTTTATTTTTCGCTTGGATTCTTGCCAAATTCCTACTATAGTTCATTCTATTTAAGTAATACTAATTCTGTGATGTTTATGGACCTAATTAACAAGTTACTTCCCCATAATAAAGTTTAACGTATGTTCGTCTCCAAAGGAGGAACCTTTGGTGACCAAAAGTTTTTCCTTCCTTTTTCGCTTGGATTCTTCCCAAATTCCTACTATAGTTCATTCTATTTATGTAATACTCATTGTATGATGATTATGGACCTAATTAACAAGTTACTTCCCCATAAAAAAGTTTAAGTTAAGTTCGTCTCCAAAGGAGGAACCTTTGGTGACCAAAATTTTATCCTTCCTTTTTCGCTTGGTTTCTTGCCAAATTCCTACTATAGTTCCTTCTATTTATGTAATACTCTTTGTGTGATGATTATGGACCTAATTAACAAGTTACTTCCCCATAATAAAGCTTAAGTTAAGTTCGTCTCCAAAGGAGGAACCTTTGGTGACCAAAAGTTTATCCTTTATTTTTCGCTTGGATTCTTGCCAAATTCCTACTATAGTTCATTCTATTTAAGTAATACTAATTCTGTGATGTTTATGGACCTAATTAACAAGTTACTTCCCCATAATAAAGTTTAACGTATGTTCGTCTCCAAAGGAGGAACCTTTGGTGACCAAAAGTTTATCCTTCCTTTTTCGCTTGGATTCTTCCCAAATTCCTACTATAGTTCATTCTATTTAAGTAATACTAATTGTGTGATGTTTATGGACCTAATTAACAAGTTACTTTCCGATAATAAAGTTTAACTTAAGTTCGTCTCCAAAGTAGGAACCTTTGGTGACCAAAAGTTTATCCTTCCTTTTTCGCTTGGATTCTTCCCAAATTCCTACTATAGTTCATTCTATTTACGTAATACTCATTGTATGATGATTATTGACCTAATTAACAAGTTACTTTCCCAAAATAAAGTTTAAGTTAAGTTCGTCTCCAAAGGAGGAACCTTTGGTGACCAAAATTTTATCCATCCTTTTTCGCTTGGTTTCTTGCCAAATTCCTACTATAGTTCATTCTATTTAAGTAATACTAATTCTGTGATGATTATTGACCTAATTAACAAGTTACTTCCCCATAAAAAAGTTTAAGTTAAGTTCGTCTCCAAAGGAGGAACCTTTGGTGACCAAAAGTTTATCCTTCCTTTTTCGCTTGGATTCTTCCCAAATTCCTACTATAGTTCATTCTATTTATGTAATACTCATTGTATGATGATTATGGACCTAATTAACAAGTTACTTCCCCATAAAAAAGTTTAAGTTAAGTTCGTCTCCAAAGGAGGAACCTTTGGTGACCAAAATTTTATCCTTCCTTTTTCGCTTGGTTTGTTGCCAAATTCCTACTATAGTTCCTTCTATTTATGTAATACTCTTTGTGTGATGATTATGGACCTAATTAACAAGTTACTTCCCCATAATAAAGCTTAAGTTAAGTTCGTCTCCAAAGGAGGAACCTTTGGTGACCAAAAGTTTATCCTTTATTTTTCGCTTGGATTCTTGCCAAATTCCTACTATAGTTCATTCTATTTAAGTAATACTAATTCTGTGATGTTTATGGACCTAATTAACAAGTTACTTCCCCATAATAAAGTTTAACGTATGTTCGTCTCCAAAGGAGGAACCTTTGGTGACCAAAAGTTTATCCTTCCTTTTTCGCTTGGATTCTTCCCAAATTCCTACTATAGTTCATTCTATTTAAGTAATAATAATTGTGTGATGTTTATGGACCTAATTAACAAGTTACTTTCCGATAATAAAGTTTAACTTAAGTTCGTCTCCAAAGGAGGAACCTTTGGTGACCAAAAGTTTATCCTTCCTTTTTCGCTTGGATTCTTCCCAAATTCCTACTATAGTTCATTCTATTTACGTAATACTCATTGTATGATGATTATTGACCTAATTAACAAGTTACTTTCCCAAAATAAAGTTTAAGTTAAGTTCGTCTCCAAAGGAGGAACCTTTGGTGACCAAAATTTTATCCATCCTTTTTCGCTTGGTTTCTTGCCAAATTCCTACTATAGTTCATTCTATTTAAGTAATACTAATTCTGTGATGATTATTGACCTAATTAACAAGTTACTTCCCCATAAAAAAGTTTAAGTTAAGTTCGTCTCCAAAGGAGGAACCTTTGGTGACCAAAATTTTATCCTTCCTTTTTCGCTTGGATTCTTCCCAAATTCCTACTATAGTTCATTCTATTTAAGTAATACTAATTGTGTGATGTTTATGGACCTAATTAACAAGTTACTTTCCGATAATAAAGTTTAACTTAAGTTCGTCTCCAAAGGAGGAACCTTTGGTGACCAAAAGTTTATCCTTCCTTTTTCGCTTGGATTCTTCCCAAATTCCTACTATAGTTCATTCTATTTACGTAATACTCATTGTATGATGATTATTGACCTAATTAACAAGTTACTTTCCCAAAATAAAGTTTAAGTTAAGTTCGTCTCCAAAGGAGGAACCTTTGGTGACCAAAATTTTATCCATCCTTTTTCGCTTGGTTTCTTGCCAAATTCCTACTATAGTTCATTCTATTTATGTAATACTAATTGTATGATGATTATTGACCTAATTAACAAGTTAGTTCCCGATAATAAAGTTTAACTTAAGTTCGTCTCCAAACGAGGAACCTTTGATGACCAAAATTTTATCCATCCTTTTTCGCTTGGTTTCTTGCCAAATTCCTACTATAGTTCATTCTATTTATGTAATACTAATTGTATGATGATTATTGACCTAATTAACAAGTTAGTTCAGGATAATAAAGTTTAACTTAAGTTCGTCTCCAAAGTAGGAACCTTTGGTGACCAAAATCTTATCCTACCTTTTTGGCTTGGTTTCTTCCCAAATTCCTACTATAGTTCATTCTCTTTATGTAATACTCGTTGTATGATGATTATGGACCTAATTAACAAGTTACTTCCCCATAATAAAGTTTAACGTAAGTTCGTCTCCAAAGGAGGAACCTTTGGTGACCAAAATTTTATCCTACCTTTTTGGCTTGGTTTCTTCCCAAATTCCTACTATAGTTCATTCTATTTATGTAATACTCTTTGTGTGATGATTATGGACCTAATTAACAAGTTACTTCCCCATAATAAAGCTTAAGTTAAGTTCGTCTCCAAAGGAGGAACCTTTGGTGACCAAAAGTTTATCCTTTATTTTTCGCTTGGATTCTTGCCAAATTCCTACTATAGTTCATTCTATTTAAGTAATACTAATTCTGTGATGTTTATGGACCTAATTAACAAGTTACTTCCCCATAATAAAGTTTAACGTATGTTCGTCTCCAAAGGAGGAACCTTTGGTGACCAAAAGTTTATCCTTCCTTTTTCGCTTGGATTCTTCCCAAATTCCTACTATAGTTCATTCTATTTAAGTAATACTAATTGTGTGATGTTTATGGACCTAATTAACAAGTTACTTTCCGATAATAAAGTTTAACTTAAGTTCGTCTCCAAAGGAGGAACCTTTGGTGACCAAAAGTTTATCCTTCCTTTTTCGCTTGGATTCTTCCCAAATTCCTACTATAGTTCATTCTATTTACGTAATACTCATTGTATGATGATTATTGACCTAATTAACAAGTTACTTTCCCAAAATAAAGTTTAAGTTAAGTTCGTCTCCAAAGGAGGAACCTTTGGTGACCAAAATTTTATCCATCCTTTTTCGCTTGGTTTCTTGCCAAATTCCTACTATAGTTCATTCTATTTAAGTAATACTAATTCTGTGATGATTATTGACCTAATTAACAAGTTACTTCCCCATAAAAAAGTTTAAGTTAAGTTCGTCTCCAAAGGAGGAACCTTTGGTGACCAAAATTTTATCCTTCCTTTTTCGCTTGGATTCTTCCCAAATTCCTACTATAGTTCATTCTATTTAAGTAATACTAATTGTGTGATGTTTATGGACCTAATTAACAAGTTACTTTCCGATAATAAAGTTTAACTTAAGTTCGTCTCCAAAGGAGGAACCTTTGGTGACCAAAAGTTTATCCTTCCTTTTTCGCTTGGATTCTTCCCAAATTCCTACTATAGTTCATTCTATTTACGTAATACTCATTGTATGATGATTATTGACCTAATTAACAAGTTACTTTCCCAAAATAAAGTTTAAGTTAAGTTCGTCTCCAAAGGAGGAACCTTTGGTGACCAAAATTTTATCCATCCTTTTTCGCTTGGTTTCTTGCCAAATTCCTACTATAGTTCATTCTATTTATGTAATACTAATTGTATGATGATTATTGACCTAATTAACAAGTTAGTTCCCGATAATAAAGTTTAACTTAAGTTCGTCTCCAAACGAGGAACCTTTGATGACCAAAATTTTATCCATCCTTTTTCGCTTGGTTTCTTGCCAAATTCCTACTATAGTTCATTCTATTTATGTAATACTAATTGTATGATGATTATTGACCTAATTAACAAGTTAGTTCAGGATAATAAAGTTTAACTTAAGTTCGTCTCCAAAGTAGGAACCTTTGGTGACCAAAATCTTATCCTACCTTTTTGGCTTGGTTTCTTCCCAAATTCCTACTATAGTTCATTCTCTTTATGTAATACTCGTTGTATGATGATTATGGACCTAATTAACAAGTTACTTCCCCATAATAAAGTTTAACGTAAGTTCGTCTCCAAAGGAGGAACCTTTGGTGACCAAAATTTTATCCTACCTTTTTGGCTTGGTTTCTTCCCAAATTCCTACTATAGTTCATTCTATTTATGTAATACTCATTGTATGATGATTATGGACCTAATTAACAAGTTACTTCCCCATAATAAAGTTTAAGTTAAGTTCGTCTCCAAAGGAGGAACCTTTGGTGACCAAAATTTTATCCTTCCTTTTTCGCTTGGTTGCTTGCCAAATTCCTACTATAGTTCATTCTATTTATGTAATACTCATTGTGTGATGATTATGGACCTAATTAACAAGTTACTTCCCCAAAATAAAGTTTAAGTTAAGTTCGTCTCCAAAGGAGGAACCTTTGGTGACCAAAAGTTTATCCTTTATTTTTCGCTTGGATTCTTGCCAAATTCCTACTATAGTTCATTCTATTTAAGTAATACTAATTGTGTGATGTTTATGGACCTAATTAACAAGTTACTTTCCGATAATAAAGTTTAACTTAAGTTCGTCTCCAAAGTA
Source organism: Medicago sativa (assembly GCF_051527215.1). Classification (NCBI taxonomy): domain Eukaryota; kingdom Viridiplantae; phylum Streptophyta; class Magnoliopsida; order Fabales; family Fabaceae; genus Medicago; species Medicago sativa. The sequence continues at coordinate 43,289,730 of NC_140752.1, read as the reverse complement.
GGAACCTTTGGTGACCAAAAGTTTATCCTTCCTTTTTCGCTTGGATTCTTCCCAAATTCCTACTATAGTTCATTCTATTTACGTAATACTCATTGTATGATAATCATTGACCTAATTACCAAGTTACTTCCCCAAAATAAAGTTTAAGTTAAGTTCGTCTCCAAAGGAGGAACCTTTGGTGACCAAAATTTTATCCTTCCTTTTTCGCTTGGTTTCTTGCCAAATTCCTACTATAGTCATTCTATTTATGTAATACTCATTGTGTGATGATTATGTACCTAATTAACAAGTTACTTCCCCATAATAAAGTTTAAGTTAAGTTCGTCTCCAAAGGAGGAACCTTTGGTGACCAAAAGTTTATCCTTCCTTTTTCGCTTGGATTCATGCCAAATTCATACTATAGTTCATTCTATTTATGTAATACTAATTGTATGATGATTATTGACCTAATTAACAAGTTACTTCCCGATAATAAAGTTTAACTTAAGTTCGTCTCCAAAGTAGGAACCTTTGGTGACCAAAATCTTATCCTACCTTTTTGGCTTGGTTTCTTCCCAAATTCCTACTATAGTTCATTCTCTTTATGTAATACTCGTTGTATGATGATTATGGACCTAATTAACAAGTTACTTCCCCATAATAAAGTTTAACGTAAGTTCGTCTCCAAAGGAGGAACCTTTGGTGACCAAAATTTTATCCTACCTTTTTGGCTTGGTTTCTTCCCAAATTCCTACTATAGTTCATTCTATTTATGTAATACTCATTGTATGATGATTATGGACCTAATTAACAAGTTACTTCCCCATAATAAAGTTTAAGTTAAGTTCGTCTCCAAAGGAGGAACCTTTGGTGACCAAAATTTTATCCTTCCTTTTTCGCTTGGTTGCTTGCCAAATTCCTACTATAGTTCATTCTATTTATGTAATACTCATTGTGTGATGATTATGGACCTAATTAACAAGTTACTTCCCCAAAATAAAGTTTAAGTTAAGTTCGTCTCCAAAGGAGGAACCTTTGGTGACCAAAAGTTTATCCTTTATTTTTCGCTTGGATTCTTGCCAAATTCCTACTATAGTTCATTCTATTTAAGTAATACTAATTGTGTGATGTTTATGGACCTAATTAACAAGTTACTTTCCGATAATAAAGTTTAACTTAAGTTCGTCTCCAAAGTAGGAACCTTTGGTGACCAAAAGTTTATCCTTCCTTTTTCGCTTGGATTCTTCCCAAATTCCTACTATAGTTCATTCTATTTACGTAATACTCATTGTATGATAATCATTGACCTAATTACCAAGTTACTTCCCCAAAATAAAGTTTAAGTTAAGTTCGTCTCCAAAGGAGGAACCTTTGGTGACCAAAATTTTATCCTTCCTTTTTCGCTTGGTTTCTTGCCAAATTCCTACTATAGTCATTCTATTTATGTAATACTCATTGTGTGATGATTATGTACCTAATTAACAAGTTACTTCCCCATAATAAAGTTTAAGTTAAGTTCGTCTCCAAAGGAGGAACCTTTGGTGACCAAAATTTTATCCATCCTTTTTCGCTTGGTTTCTTGCCAAATTCCTACTATAGTTCATTCTATTTAAGTAATACTAATTCTGTGATGATTATTGACCTAATTAACAAGTTACTTCCCCATAAAAAAGTTTAAGTTAAGTTCGTCTCCAAAGGAGGAACCTTTGGTGACCAAAAGTTTATCCTTCCTTTTTCGCTTGGATTCTTCCCAAATTCCTACTATAGTTCATTCTATTTATGTAATACTCATTGTATGATGATTATGGACCTAATTAACAAGTTACTTCCCCATAAAAAAGTTTAAGTTAAGTTCGTCTCCAAAGGAGGAACCTTTGGTGACCAAAATTTTATCCTTCCTTTTTCGCTTGGTTTGTTGCCAAATTCCTACTATAGTTCCTTCTATTTATGTAATACTCTTTGTGTGATGATTATGGACCTAATTAACAAGTTACTTCCCCATAATAAAGCTTAAGTTAAGTTCGTCTCCAAAGGAGGAACCTTTGGTGACCAAAAGTTTATCCTTTATTTTTCGCTTGGATTCTTGCCAAATTCCTACTATAGTTCATTCTATTTAAGTAATACTAATTCTGTGATGTTTATGGACCTAATTAACAAGTTACTTCCCCATAATAAAGTTTAACGTATGTTCGTCTCCAAAGGAGGAACCTTTGGTGACCAAAAGTTTATCCTTCCTTTTTCGCTTGGATTCTTCCCAAATTCCTACTATAGTTCATTCTATTTAAGTAATACTAATTGTGTGATGTTTATGGACCTAATTAACAAGTTACTTTCCGATAATAAAGTTTAACTTAAGTTCGTCTCCAAAGGAGGAACCTTTGGTGACCAAAAGTTTATCCTTCCTTTTTCGCTTGGATTCTTCCCAAATTCCTACTATAGTTCATTCTATTTACGTAATACTCATTGTATGATGATTATTGACCTAATTAACAAGTTACTTTCCCAAAATAAAGTTTAAGTTAAGTTCGTCTCCAAAGGAGGAACCTTTGGTGACCAAAATTTTATCCATCCTTTTTCGCTTGGTTTCTTGCCAAATTCCTACTATAGTTCATTCTATTTAAGTAATACTAATTCTGTGATGATTATTGACCTAATTAACAAGTTACTTCCCCACAAAAAAGTTTAAGTTAAGTTCGTCTCCAAAGGAGGAACCTTTGGTGACCAAAATTTTATCCTTCCTTTTTCGCTTGGATTCTTCCCAAATTCCTACTATAGTTCATTCTATTTAAGTAATACTAATTGTGTGATGTTTATGGACCTAATTAACAAGTTACTTTCCGATAATAAAGTTTAACTTAAGTTCGTCTCCAAAGGAGGAACCTTTGGTGACCAAAAGTTTATCCTTCCTTTTTCGCTTGGATTCTTCCCAAATTCCTACTATAGTTCATTCTATTTACGTAATACTCATTGTATGATGATTATTGACCTAATTAACAAGTTACTTTCCCAAAATAAAGTTTAAGTTAAGTTCGTCTCCAAAGGAGGAACCTTTGGTGACCAAAATTTTATCCATCCTTTTTCGCTTGGTTTCTTGCCAAATTCCTACTATAGTTCATTCTATTTATGTAATACTAATTGTATGATGATTATTGACCTAATTAACAAGTTAGTTCCCGATAATAAAGTTTAACTTAAGTTCGTCTCCAAACGAGGAACCTTTGATGACCAAAATTTTATCCATCCTTTTTCGCTTGGTTTCTTGCCAAATTCCTACTATAGTTCATTCTATTTATGTAATACTAATTGTATGATGATTATTGACCTAATTAACAAGTTAGTTCAGGATAATAAAGTTTAACTTAAGTTCGTCTCCAAAGTAGGAACCTTTGGTGACCAAAATCTTATCCTACCTTTTTGGCTTGGTTTCTTCCCAAATTCCTACTATAGTTCATTCTCTTTATGTAATACTCGTTGTATGATGATTATGGACCTAATTAACAAGTTACTTCCCCATAATAAAGTTTAACGTAAGTTCGTCTCCAAAGGAGGAACCTTTGGTGACCAAAATTTTATCCTACCTTTTTGGCTTGGTTTCTTCCCAAATTCCTACTATAGTTCATTCTATTTATGTAATACTCTTTGTGTGATGATTATGGACCTAATTAACAAGTTACTTCCCCATAATAAAGCTTAAGTTAAGTTCGTCTCCAAAGGAGGAACCTTTGGTGACCAAAAGTTTATCCTTTATTTTTCGCTTGGATTCTTGCCAAATTCCTACTATAGTTCATTCTATTTAAGTAATACTAATTCTGTGATGTTTATGGACCTAATTAACAAGTTACTTCCCCATAATAAAGTTTAACGTATGTTCGTCTCCAAAGGAGGAACCTTTGGTGACCAAAAGTTTATCCTTCCTTTTTCGCTTGGATTCTTCCCAAATTCCTACTATAGTTCATTCTATTTAAGTAATACTAATTGTGTGATGTTTATGGACCTAATTAACAAGTTACTTTCCGATAATAAAGTTTAACTTAAGTTCGTCTCCAAAGGAGGAACCTTTGGTGACCAAAAGTTTATCCTTCCTTTTTCGCTTGGATTCTTCCCAAATTCCTACTATAGTTCATTCTATTTACGTAATACTCATTGTATGATGATTATTGACCTAATTAACAAGTTACTTTCCCAAAATAAAGTTTAAGTTAAGTTCGTCTCCAAAGGAGGAACCTTTGGTGACCAAAATTTTATCCATCCTTTTTCGCTTGGTTTCTTGCCAAATTCCTACTATAGTTCATTCTATTTAAGTAATACTAATTCTGTGATGATTATTGACCTAATTAACAAGTTACTTCCCCATAAAAAAGTTTAAGTTAAGTTCGTCTCCAAAGGAGGAACCTTTGGTGACCAAAATTTTATCCTTCCTTTTTCGCTTGGATTCTTCCCAAATTCCTACTATAGTTCATTCTATTTAAGTAATACTAATTGTGTGATGTTTATGGACCTAATTAACAAGTTACTTTCCGATAATAAAGTTTAACTTAAGTTCGTCTCCAAAGGAGGAACCTTTGGTGACCAAAAGTTTATCCTTCCTTTTTCGCTTGGATTCTTCCCAAATTCCTACTATAGTTCATTCTATTTACGTAATACTCATTGTATGATGATTATTGACCTAATTAACAAGTTACTTTCCCAAAATAAAGTTTAAGTTAAGTTCGTCTCCAAAGGAGGAACCTTTGGTGACCAAAATTTTATCCATCCTTTTTCGCTTGGTTTCTTGCCAAATTCCTACTATAGTTCATTCTATTTATGTAATACTAATTGTATGATGATTATTGACCTAATTAACAAGTTAGTTCCCGATAATAAAGTTTAACTTAAGTTCGTCTCCAAACGAGGAACCTTTGATGACCAAAATTTTATCCATCCTTTTTCGCTTGGTTTCTTGCCAAATTCCTACTATAGTTCATTCTATTTATGTAATACTAATTGTATGATGATTATTGACCTAATTAACAAGTTAGTTCCCGATAATAAAGTTTAACTTAAGTTCGTCTCCAAACGAGGAACCTTTGATGACCAAAATTTTATCCATCCTTTTTCGCTTGGTTTCTTGCCAAATTCCTACTATAGTTCATTCTATTTATGTAATACTAATTGTATGATGATTATTGACCTAATTAACAAGTTAGTTCAGGATAATAAAGTTTAACTTAAGTTCGTCTCCAAAGTAGGAACCTTTGGTGACCAAAATCTTATCCTACCTTTTTGGCTTGGTTTCTTCCCAAATTCCTACTATAGTTCATTCTCTTTATGTAATACTCGTTGTATGATGATTATGGACCTAATTAACAAGTTACTTCCCCATAATAAAGTTTAACGTAAGTTCGTCTCCAAAGGAGGAACCTTTGGTGACCAAAATTTTATCCTACCTTTTTGGCTTGGTTTCTTCCCAAATTCCTACTATAGTTCATTCTATTTATGTAATACTCTTTGTGTGATGATTATGGACCTAATTAACAAGTTACTTCCCCATAATAAAGCTTAAGTTAAGTTCGTCTCCAAAGGAGGAACCTTTGGTGACCAAAAGTTTATCCTTTATTTTTCGCTTGGATTCTTGCCAAATTCCTACTATAGTTCATTCTATTTAAGTAATACTAATTCTGTGATGTTTATGGACCTAATTAACAAGTTACTTCCCCATAATAAAGTTTAACGTATGTTCGTCTCCAAAGGAGGAACCTTTGGTGACCAAAAGTTTATCCTTCCTTTTTCGCTTGGATTCTTCCCAAATTCCTACTATAGTTCATTCTATTTAAGTAATACTAATTGTGTGATGTTTATGGACCTAATTAACAAGTTACTTTCCGATAATAAAGTTTAACTTAAGTTCGTCTCCAAAGGAGGAACCTTTGGTGACCAAAAGTTTATCCTTCCTTTTTCGCTTGGATTCTTCCCAAATTCCTACTATAGTTCATTCTATTTACGTAATACTCATTGTATGATGATTATTGACCTAATTAACAAGTTACTTTCCCAAAATAAAGTTTAAGTTAAGTTCGTCTCCAAAGGAGGAACCTTTGGTGACCAAAATTTTATCCATCCTTTTTCGCTTGGTTTCTTGCCAAATTCCTACTATAGTTCATTCTATTTAAGTAATACTAATTCTGTGATGATTATTGACCTAATTAACAAGTTACTTCCCCATAAAAAAGTTTAAGTTAAGTTCGTCTCCAAAGGAGGAACCTTTGGTGACCAAAATTTTATCCTTCCTTTTTCGCTTGGATTCTTCCCAAATTCCTACTATAGTTCATTCTATTTAAGTAATACTAATTGTGTGATGTTTATGGACCTAATTAACAAGTTACTTTCCGATAATAAAGTTTAACTTAAGTTCGTCTCCAAAGGAGGAACCTTTGGTGACCAAAAGTTTATCCTTCCTTTTTCGCTTGGATTCTTCCCAAATTCCTACTATAGTTCATTCTATTTACGTAATACTCATTGTATGATGATTATTGACCTAATTAACAAGTTACTTTCCCAAAATAAAGTTTAAGTTAAGTTCGTCTCCAAAGGAGGAACCTTTGGTGACCAAAATTTTATCCATCCTTTTTCGCTTGGTTTCTTGCCAAATTCCTACTATAGTTCATTCTATTTATGTAATACTAATTGTATGATGATTATTGACCTAATTAACAAGTTAGTTCCCGATAATAAAGTTTAACTTAAGTTCGTCTCCAAACGAGGAACCTTTGATGACCAAAATTTTATCCATCCTTTTTCGCTTGGTTTCTTGCCAAATTCCTACTATAGTTCATTCTATTTATGTAATACTAATTGTATGATGATTATTGACCTAATTAACAAGTTAGTTCAGGATAATAAAGTTTAACTTAAGTTCGTCTCCAAAGTAGGAACCTTTGGTGACCAAAATCTTATCCTACCTTTTTGGCTTGGTTTCTTCCCAAATTCCTACTATAGTTCATTCTCTTTATGTAATACTCGTTGTATGATGATTATGGACCTAATTAACAAGTTACTTCCCCATAATAAAGTTTAACGTAAGTTCGTCTCCAAAGGAGGAACCTTTGGTGACCAAAATTTTATCCTACCTTTTTGGCTTGGTTTCTTCCCAAATTCCTACTATAGTTCATTCTATTTATGTAATACTCATTGTATGATGATTATGGACCTAATTAACAAGTTACTTCCCCATAATAAAGTTCAAGTTAAGTTCGTCTCCAAAGGAGGAACCTTTGGTGACCAAAATTTTATCCTTCCTTTTTCGCTTGGTTGCTTGCCAAATTCCTACTATAGTTCATTCTATTTATGTAATACTCATTGTGTGATGATTATGGACCTAATTAACAAGTTACTTCCCCAAAATAAAGTTTAAGTTAAGTTCGTCTCCAAAGGAGGAACCTTTGGTGACCAAAAGTTTATCCTTTATTTTTCGCTTGGATTCTTGGCAAATTCCTACTATAGTTCATTCTATTTAAGTAATACTAATTGTGTGATGTTTATGGACCTAATTAACAAGTTACTTTCCGATAATAAAGTTTAACTTAAGTTCGTCTCCAAAGTAGGAACCTTTGGTGACCAAAAGTTTATCCTTCCTTTTTCGCTTGGATTCTTCCCAAATACCTACTATAGTTCATTCTATTTACGTAATACTCATTGTATGATAATCATTGACCTAATTACCAAGTTACTTCCCCAAAATAAAGTTTAAGTTAAGTTCGTCTCCAAAGGAGGAACCTTTGGTGACCAAAATTTTATCCTTCCTTTTTCGCTTGGTTTCTTGCCAAATTCCTACTATAGTCATTCTATTTATGTAATACTCATTGTGTGATGATTATGTACCTAATTAACAAGTTACTTCCCCATAATAAAGTTTAAGTTAAGTTCGTCTCCAAAGGAGGAACCTTTGGTGACCAAAAGTTTATCCTTCCTTTTTCGCTTGGATTCATGCCAAATTCATACTATAGTTCATTCTATTTATGTAATACTAATTGTATGATGATTATTGACCTAATTAACAAGTTACTTCCCGATAATAAAGTTTAACTTAAGTTCGTCTCCAAAGTAGGAACCTTTGGTGACCAAAATTTTATCCTACCTTTTTGGCTTGGTTTCTTCCCAAATTCCTACTATAGTTCATTCTATTTATGTAATACTAATTGTATGATGATTATGGACCGAATTAAAAGGTTACTTCCCCATAATAAAGTTTAACGTAAGTTCGTCTCCAAAGGAGGAACCTTTGGTGACCAAAATTTTATCCTACCTTTTTGGCTTGGTTTCTTACCAAATTCCTACTATAGTTCATTCTATTTATGTAATACTCATTGTATGATGATTATGGACCTAATTAACAAGTTACTTCCCCATAAAAAAGTTTAAGTTAAGTTCGTCTCCAAAGGAGGAACCTTTGGTGACCAAAATTTTATCCTTCCTTTTTCGCTTGGATTCTTCCCAAATTCCTACTATAGTTCATTCTATTTAAGTAATACTAATTGTGTGATGTTTATGGACCTAATTAACAAGTTACTTTCCGATAATAAAGTTTAACTTAAGTTCGTCTCCAAAGGAGGAACCTTTGGTGACCAAAAGTTTATCCTTCCTTTTTCGCTTGGATTCTTCCCAAATTCCTACTATAGTTCATTCTATTTATGTAATACTCATTGTATGATGATTATGGACCTAATTAACAAGTTACTTCCCCATAAAAAAGTTTAAGTTAAGTTCGTCTCCAAAGGAGGAACCTTTGGTGACCAAAATTTTATCCTTCCTTTTTCGCTTGGTTTCTTGCCAAATTCCTACTATAGTTCCTTCTATTTATGTAATACTCTTTGTGTGATGATTATGGACCTAATTAACAAGTTACTTCCCCATAATAAAGCTTAAGTTAAGTTCGTCTCCAAAGGAGGAACCTTTGGTGACCAAAAGATTATCCTTTATTTTTCGCTTGGATTCTTGCCAAATTCCTACTATAGTTCATTCTATTTAAGTAATACTAATTCTGTGATGTTTATGGACCTAATTAACAAGTTACTTTCCGATAATAAAGTTTAACTTAAGTTCGTCTCCAAAGGAGGAACCTTTGGTGACCAAAAGTTTATCCTTCCTTTTTCGCTTGGATTCTTCCCAAATTCCTACTATAGTTCATTCTATTTAAGTAATACTAATTGTGTGATGTTTATGGACCTAATTAACAAGTTACTTTCCGATAATAAAGTTTAACATAAGTTCGTCTCCAAAGGAGGAACCTTTGGTGACCAAAAGTTTATCCTTCCTTTTTCGCTTGGATTCTTCCCAAATTCCTACTATAGTTCATTCTATTTACGTAATACTCATTGTATGATGATTATTGACCTAATTAACAAGTTACTTTCCCAAAATAAAGTTTAAGTTAAGTTCGTCTCCAAAGGAGGAACCTTTGGTGACCAAAATTTTATCCATCCTTTTTCGCTTGGTTTCTTGCCAAATTCCTACTATAGTTCATTCTATTTATGTAATACTAATTGTATGATGATTATTGACCTAATTAACAAGTTAGTTCCCGATAATAAAGTTTAACTTAAGTTCGTCTCCAAAGGAGGAACCTTTTATGACCAAAATTTTATCCATCCTTTTTCGCTTGGTTTCTTGCCAAATTCCTACTATAGTTCATTCTATTTATGTAATACTAATTGTATGATGATTATTGACCTAATTAACAAGTTAGTTCAGGATAATAAAGTTTAACTTAAGTTCGTCTCCAAAGTAGGAACCTTTGGTGACCAAAAGTTTATCCTTCCTTTTTCGCTTGGATTCTTCCCAAATTCCTACTATAGTTCATTCTATTTACGTAATACTCATTGTATGATAATCATTGACCTAATTACCAAGTTACTTCCCCAAAATAAAGTTTAAGTTAAGTTCGTCTCCAAAGGAGGAACCTTTGGTGACCAAAATTTTATCCTTCCTTTTTCGCTTGGTTTCTTGCCAAATTCCTACTATAGTCATTCTATTTATGTAATACTCATTGTGTGATGATTATGTACCTAATTAACAAGTTACTTCCCCATAATAAAGTTTAAGTTAAGTTCGTCTCCAAAGGAGGAACCTTTGGTGACCAAAAGTTTATCCTTCCTTTTTCGCTTGGATTCATGCCAAATTCATACTATAGTTCATTCTATTTATGTAATACTAATTGTATGATGATTATGGACCTAATTAACAAGTTACTTCCCGATAATAAAGTTTAACTTAAGTTCGTCTCCAAAGTAGGAACCTTTGGTGACCAAAATTTTATCCTACCTTTTTGGCTTGGTTTCTTCCCAAATTCCTACTATAGTTCATTCTATTTATGTAATACTAATTGTATGATGATTATGGACCGAATTAAAAGGTTACTTCCCCATAATAAAGTTTAACGTAAGTTCGTCTCCAAAGGAGGAACCTTTGGTGACCAAAATTTTATCCTACCTTTTTGGCTTGGTTTCTTACCAAATTCCTACTATAGTTCATTCTATTTATGTAATACTCATTGTATGATGATTATGGACCTAATTAACAAGTTACTTCCCCATAAAAAAGTTTAAGTTAAGTTCGTCTCCAAAGGAGGAACCTTTGGTGACCAAAATTTTATCCTTCCTTTTTCGCTTGGATTCTTCCCAAATTCCTACTATAGTTCATTCTATTTAAGTAATACTAATTGTGTGATGTTTATGGACCTAATTAACAAGTTACTTTCCGATAATAAAGTTTAACTTAAGTTCGTCTCCAAAGGAGGAACCTTTGGTGACCAAAAGTTTATCCTTCCTTTTTCGCTTGGATTCTTCCCAAATTCCTACTATAGTTCATTCTATTTATGTAATACTCATTGTATGATGATTATGGACCTAATTAACAAGTTACTTCCCCATAAAAAAGTTTAAGTTAAGTTCGTCTCCAAAGGAGGAACCTTTGGTGACCAAAATTTTATCCTTCCTTTTTCGCTTGGTTTCTTGCCAAATTCCTACTATAGTTCCTTCTATTTATGTAATACTCTTTGTGTGATGATTATGGACCTAATTAACAAGTTACTTCCCCATAATAAAGCTTAAGTTAAGTTCGTCTCCAAAGGAGGAACCTTTGGTGACCAAAAGATTATCCTTTATTTTTCGCTTGGATTCTTGCCAAATTCCTACTATAGTTCATTCTATTTAAGTAATACTAATTCTGTGATGTTTATGGACCTAATTAACAAGTTACTTTCCGATAATAAAGTTTAACTTAAGTTCGTCTCCAAAGGAGGAACCTTTGGTGACCAAAAGTTTATCCTTCCTTTTTCGCTTGGATTCTTCCCAAATTCCTACTATAGTTCATTCTATTTAAGTAATACTAATTGTGTGATGTTTATGGACCTAATTAACAAGTTACTTTCCGATAATAAAGTTTAACATAAGTTCGTCTCCAAAGGAGGAACCTTTGGTGACCAAAAGTTTATCCTTCCTTTTTCGCTTGGATTCTTCCCAAATTCCTACTATAGTTCATTCTATTTACGTAATACTCATTGTATGATGATTATTGACCTAATTAACAAGTTACTTTCCCAAAATAAAGTTTAAGTTAAGTTCGTCTCCAAAGGAGGAACCTTTGGTGACCAAAATTTTATCCATCCTTTTTCGCTTGGTTTCTTGCCAAATTCCTACTATAGTTCATTCTATTTATGTAATACTAATTGTATGATGATTATTGACCTAATTAACAAGTTAGTTCCCGATAATAAAGTTTAACTTAAGTTCGTCTCCAAAGGAGGAACCTTTTATGACCAAAATTTTATCCATCCTTTTTCGCTTGGTTTCTTGCCAAATTCCTACTATAGTTCATTCTATTTATGTAATACTAATTGTATGATGATTATTGACCTAATTAACAAGTTAGTTCAGGATAATAAAGTTTAACTTAAGTTCGTCTCCAAAGTAGGAACCTTTGGTGACCAAAAGTTTATCCTTCCTTTTTCGCTTGGATTCTTCCCAAATTCCTACTATAGTTCATTCTATTTACGTAATACTCATTGTATGATAATCATTGACCTAATTACCAAGTTACTTCCCCAAAATAAAGTTTAAGTTAAGTTCGTCTCCAAAGGAGGAACCTTTGGTGACCAAAATTTTATCCTTCCTTTTTCGCTTGGTTTCTTGCCAAATTCCTACTATAGTCATTCTATTTATGTAATACTCATTGTGTGATGATTATGTACCTAATTAACAAGTTACTTCCCCATAATAAAGTTTAAGTTAAGTTCGTCTCCAAAGGAGGAACCTTTGGTGACCAAAAGTTTATCCTTCCTTTTTCGCTTGGATTCATGCCAAATTCATACTATAGTTCATTCTATTTATGTAATACTAATTGTATGATGATTATGGACCTAATTAACAAGTTACTTCCCGATAATAAAGTTTAACTTAAGTTCGTCTCCAAAGTAGGAACCTTTGGTGACCAAAATTTTATCCTACCTTTTTGGCTTGGTTTCTTCCCAAATTCCTACTATAGTTCATTCTATTTATGTAATACTAATTGTATGATGATTATGGACCGAATTAAAAGGTTACTTCCCCATAATAAAGTTTAACGTAAGTTCGTCTCCAAAGGAGGAACCTTTGGTGACCAAAATTTTATCCTACCTTTTTGGCTTGGTTTCTTACCAAATTCCTACTATAGTTCATTCTATTTATGTAATACTCATTGTATGATGATTATGGACCTAATTAACAAGTTACTTCCCCATAAAAAAGTTTAAGTTAAGTTCGTCTCCAAAGGAGGAACCTTTGGTGACCAAAATTTTATCCTTCCTTTTTCGCTTGGTTTCTTGCCAAATTCCTACTATAGTTCCTTCTATTTATGTAATACTCTTTGTGTGATGATTATGGACCTAATTAACAAGTTACTTCCCCATAATAAAGCTTAAGTTAAGTTCGTCTCCAAAGGAGGAACCTTTGGTGACCAAAAGATTATCCTTTATTTTTCGCTTGGATTCTTGCCAAATTCCTACTATAGTTCATTCTATTTAAGTAATACTAATTCTGTGATGTTTATGGACCTAATTAACAAGTTACTTTCCGATAATAAAGTTTAACTTAAGTTCGTCTCCAAAGGAGGAACCTTTGGTGACCAAAAGTTTATCCTTCCTTTTTCGCTTGGATTCTTCCCAAATTCCTACTATAGTTCATTCTATTTAAGTAATACTAATTGTGTGATGTTTATGGACCTAATTAACAAGTTACTTTCCGATAATAAAGTTTAACATAAGTTCGTCTCCAAAGGAGGAACCTTTGGTGACCAAAAGTTTATCCTTCCTTTTTCGCTTGGATTCTTCCCAAATTCCTACTATAGTTCATTCTATTTACGTAATACTCATTGTATGATGATTATTGACCTAATTAACAAGTTACTTTCCCAAAATAAAGTTTAAGTTAAGTTCGTCTCCAAAGGAGGAACCTTTGGTGACCAAAATTTTATCCATCCTTTTTCGCTTGGTTTCTTGCCAAATTCCTACTATAGTTCATTCTATTTATGTAATACTAATTGTATGATGATTATTGACCTAATTAACAAGTTAGTTCCCGATAATAAAGTTTAACTTAAGTTCGTCTCCAAAGGAGGAACCTTTTATGACCAAAATTTTATCCATCCTTTTTCGCTTGGTTTCTTGCCAAATTCCTACTATAGTTCATTCTATTTATGTAATACTAATTGTATGATGATTATTGACCTAATTAACAAGTTAGTTCAGGATAATAAAGTTTAACTTAAGTTCGTCTCCAAAGTAGGAACCTTTGGTGACCAAAATTTTATCCTACCTTTTTGGCTTGGTTTCTTCCCAAATTCCTACTATAGTTCATTCTATTTATGTAATACTCATTGTATGATGATTATGGACCTAATTAACAAGTTACTTCCCCATAATAAAGTTTAAGTTAAGTTCGTCTCCAAAGGAGGAACCTTTGGTGACCAAAATTTTATCCTTCCTTTTTCGCTTGGTTGCTTGCCAAATTCCTACTATAGTTCATTCTATTTATGTAATACTCATTGTGTGATGATTATGGACCTAATTAACAAGTTACTTCCCCAAAATAAAGTTTAAGTTAAGTTCGTCTCCAAAGGAGGAACCTTTGGTGACCAAAAGTTTATCCTTTATTTTTCGCTTGGATTCTTGCCAAATCCTACTATAGTTCATTCTATTTAAGTAATACTAATTGTGTGATGTTTATGGACCTAATTAACAAGTTACTTTCCGATAATAAAGTTTAACTTAAGTTCGTCTCCAAAGTAGGAACCTTTGGTGACCAAAGGTTTATCCTTCCTTTTTCGCTTGGATTCTTCCCAAATTCCTACTATAGTTCATTCTATTTACGTAATACTCATTGTATGATAATCATTGACCTAATTACCAAGTTACTTCCCCAAAATAAAGTTTAAGTTAAGTTCGTCTCCAAAGGAGGAACCTTTGGTGACCAAAATTTTATCCTTCCTTTTTCGCTTGGTTTCTGGCCAAATTCCTACTATAGTCATTCTATTTATGTAATACTCATTGTGTGATGATTATGGACCTAATTAACAAGTTACTTCCCCATAATAAAGTTTAAGTTACGTTCGTCTCCAAAGGAGGAACCTTTGGTGACCAAAAGTTTATCCTTCCTTTTTCGCTTGGATTCTTGCCAAATTCATACTATAGTTCATTCTATTTATGTAATACTAATTGTATGATGATTATTGACCTAATTAAAAAGTTACTTCCCGATAATAAAGTTTAACTTAAGTTCGTCTCCAAAGTAGGAACCTTTGGTGACCAAAATTTTATCCTACCTTTTTGGCTTGGTTTCTTCCCAAATTCCTACTATAGTTCATTCTATTTATGTAATACTAATTGTATGATGATTATGGACCGAATTAAAAGGTTACTTCCCCATAATAAAGTTTAACGTAAGTTCGTCTCCAAAGGAGGAACCTTTGGTGACCAAACTTTTATCCTACCTTTTTGGCTTGGTTTCTTACCAAATTCCTACTATAGTTCATTCTATTTATGTAATACTCATTGTATGATGATTATGGACCTAATTAACAAGTTACTTCCCCATAAAAAAGTTTAAGTTAAGTTCGTCTCCAAAGGAGGAACCTTTGGTGACCAAAATTTTATCCTTCCTTTTTCGCTTGGTTTCTTGCCAAATTCCTACTATAGTTCCTTCTATTTATGTAATACTCTTTGTGTGATGATTATGGACCTAATTAACAAGTTACTTCCCCATAATAAAGCTTAAGTTAAGTTCGTCTCCAAAGGAGGAACCTTTGGTGACCAAAAGTTTATTCTTTATTTTTCGCTTGGATTCTTGCCAAATTCCTACTATAGTTCATTCTATTTAAGTAATACTAATTCTGTGATGTTTATGGACCTAATTAACAAGTTACTTTCCGATAATAAAGTTTAACTTAAGTTCGTCTCCAAAGGAGGAACCTTTGGTGACCAAAAGTTTATCCTTCCTTTTTCGCTTGGATTCTTCCCAAATTCCTACTATAGTTCATTCTATTTACGTAATACTCATTGCATGATGATTATTGACCTAATTAACAAGTTACTTTCCCAAAATAAAGTTTAAGTTAAGTTCGTCTCCAAAGGAGGAACCTTTGGTGACCAAAATTTTATCCATCCTTTTTCGCTTGGTTTCTTGCCAAATTCCTACTATAGTTCATTCTATTTATGTAATACTAATTGTATGATGATTATTGACCTAATTAACAAGTTAGTTCAGGATAATAAAGTTTAACTTAAGTTCGTCTCCAAAGTAGGAACCTTTGGTGACCAAAATTTTATCCTACCTTTTTGGCTTGGTTTCTTCCCAAATTCCTACTATAGTTCATTCTATTTATGTAATACTCATTGTATGATGATTATGGACCTAATTAACAAGTTACTTCCCCATAATAAAGTTTAAGTTAAGTTCGTCTCCAAAGGAGGAACCTTTGGTGACCAAAATTTTATCCTTCCTTTTTCGCTTGGTTGCTTGCCAAATTCCTACTATAGTTCATTCTATTTATGTAATACTCATTGTGTGATGATTATGGACCTAATTAACAAGTTACTTCCCCAAAATAAAGTTTAAGTTAAGTTCGTCTCCAAAGGAGGAACCTTTGGTGACCAAAAGTTTATCCTTTATTTTTCGCTTGGATTCTTGCCAAATCCTACTATAGTTCATTCTATTTAAGTAATACTAATTGTGTGATGTTTATGGACCTAATTAACAAGTTACTTTCCGATAATAAAGTTTAACTTAAGTTCGTCTCCAAAGTAGGAACCTTTGGTGACCAAAGGTTTATCCTTCCTTTTTCGCTTGGATTCTTCCCAAATTCCTACTATAGTTCATTCTATTTACGTAATACTCATTGTATGATAATCATTGACCTAATTACCAAGTTACTTCCCCAAAATAAAGTTTAAGTTAAGTTCGTCTCCAAAGGAGGAACCTTTGGTGACCAAAATTTTATCCTTCCTTTTTCGCTTGGTTTCTTGCCAAATTCCTACTATAGTCATTCTATTTATGTAATACTCATTGTGTGATGATTATGGACCTAATTAACAAGTTACTTCCCCATAATAAAGTTTAAGTTACGTTCGTCTCCAAAGGAGGAACCTTTGGTGACCAAAAGTTTATCCTTCCTTTTTCGCTTGGATTCTTGCCAAATTCATACTATAGTTCATTCTATTTATGTAATACTAATTGTATGATGATTATTGACCTAATTAAAAAGTTACTTCCCGATAATAAAGTTTAACTTAAGTTCGTCTCCAAAGTAGGAACCTTTGGTGACCAAAATTTTATCCTACCTTTTTGGCTTGGTTTCTTCCCAAATTCCTACTATAGTTCATTCTATTTATGTAATACTAATTGTATGATGATTATGGACCGAATTAAAAGGTTACTTCCCCATAATAAAGTTTAACGTAAGTTCGTCTCCAAAGGAGGAACCTTTGGTGACCAAACTTTTATCCTACCTTTTTGGCTTGGTTTCTTCCCAAATTCCTACTATAGTTCATTCTATTTATGTAATACTCATTGTATGATGATTATGGACCTAATTAACAAGTTACTTCCCCATAATAAAGTTTAAGTTAAGTTCGTCTCCAAAGGAGGAACCTTTGGTGACCAAAATTTTATCCTTCCTTTTTCGCTTGGTTGCTTGCCAAATTCCTACTATAGTTCATTCTATTTATGTAATACTCATTGTGTGATGATTATGGACCTAATTAACAAGTTACTTCCCCAAAATAAAGTTTAAGTTAAGTTCGTCTCCAAAGGAGGAACCTTTGGTGACCAAAAGTTTATCCTTTATTTTTCGCTTGGATTCTTGCCAAATCCTACTATAGTTCATTCTATTTAAGTAATACTAATTGTGTGATGTTTATGGACCTAATTAACAAGTTACTTTCCGATAATAAAGTTTAACTTAAGTTCGTCTCCAAAGTAGGAACCTTTGGTGACCAAAGGTTTATCCTTCCTTTTTCGCTTGGATTCTTCCCAAATTCCTACTATAGTTCATTCTATTTACGTAATACTCATTGTATGATAATCATTGACCTAATTACCAAGTTACTTCCCCAAAATAAAGTTTAAGTTAAGTTCGTCTCCAAAGGAGGAACCTTTGGTGACCAAAATTTTATCCTTCCTTTTTCGCTTGGTTTCTTGCCAAATTCCTACTATAGTCATTCTATTTATGTAATACTCATTGTGTGATGATTATGGACCTAATTAACAAGTTACTTCCCCATAATAAAGTTTAAGTTACGTTCGTCTCCAAAGGAGGAACCTTTGGTGACCAAAAGTTTATCCTTCCTTTTTCGCTTGGATTCTTGCCAAATTCATACTATAGTTCATTCTATTTATGTAATACTAATTGTATGATGATTATTGACCTAATTAAAAAGTTACTTCCCGATAATAAAGTTTAACTTAAGTTCGTCTCCAAAGTAGGAACCTTTGGTGACCAAAATTTTATCCTACCTTTTTGGCTTGGTTTCTTCCCAAATTCCTACTATAGTTCATTCTATTTATGTAATACTAATTGTATGATGATTATGGACCGAATTAAAAGGTTACTTCCCCATAATAAAGTTTAACGTAAGTTCGTCTCCAAAGGAGGAACCTTTGGTGACCAAACTTTTATCCTACCTTTTTGGCTTGGTTTCTTACCAAATTCCTACTATAGTTCATTCTATTTATGTAATACTCATTGTATGATGATTATGGACCTAATTAACAAGTTACTTCCCCATAAAAAAGTTTAAGTTAAGTTCGTCTCCAAAGGAGGAACCTTTGGTGACCAAAATTTTATCCTTCCTTTTTCGCTTGGTTTCTTGCCAAATTCCTACTATAGTTCCTTCTATTTATGTAATACTCTTTGTGTGATGATTATGGACCTAATTAACAAGTTACTTCCCCATAATAAAGCTTAAGTTAAGTTCGTCTCCAAAGGAGGAACCTTTGGTGACCAAAAGTTTATCCTTTATTTTTCGCTTGGATTCTTGCCAAATTCCTACTATAGTTCATTCTATTTAAGTAATACTAATTCTGTGATGTTTATGGACCTAATTAACAAGTTACTTTCCGATAATAAAGTTTAACTTAAGTTCGTCTCCAAAGGAGGAACCTTTGGTGACCAAAAGTTTATCCTTCCTTTTTCGCTTGGATTCTTCCCAAATTCCTACTATAGTTCATTCTATTTAAGTAATACTAATTGTGTGATGTTTATGGACCTAATTAACAAGTTACTTTCCGATAATAAAGTTTAACTTAAGTTCGTCTCCAAAGGAGGAACCTTTGGTGACCAAAAGTTTATCCTTCCTTTTTCGCTTGGATTCTTCCCAAATTCCTACTATAGTTCATTCTATTTACGTAATACTCATTGTATGATGATTATTGACCTAATTAACAAGTTACTTTCCCAAAATAAAGTTTAAGTTAAGTTCGTCTCCAAAGGAGGAACCTTTGGTGACCAAAATTTTATCCATCCTTTTTCGCTTGGTTTCTTGCCAAATTCCTACTATAGTTCATTCTATTTATGTAATACTAATTGTATGATGATTATTGACCTAATTAACAAGTTAGTTCCCGATAATAAAGTTTAACTTAAGTTCGTCTCCAAAGGAGGAACCTTTGATGACCAAAATTTTATCCATCCTTTTTCGCTTGGTTTCTTGCCAAATTCCTACTATAGTTCATTCTATTTATGTAATACTAATTGTATGATGATTATTGACCTAATTAACAAGTTAGTTCAGGATAATAAAGTTTAACTTAAGTTCGTCTCCAAAGTAGGAACCTTTGGTGACCAAAATTTTATCCTACCTTTTTGGCTTGGTTTCTTCCCAAATTCCTACTATAGTTCATTCTCTTTATGTAATACTCGTTGTATGATGATTATGGACCTAATTAACAAGTTACTTCCCCATAATAAAGTTTAACGTAAGTTCGTCTCCAAAGGAGGAACCTTTGGTGACCAAAATTTTATCCTACCTTTTTGGCTTGGTTTCTTCCCAAATTCCTACTATAGTTCATTCTATTTATGTAATACTCATTGTATGATGATTATGGACCTAATTAACAAGTTACTTCCCCATAATAAAGTTTAAGTTAAGTTCGTCTCCAAAGGAGGAACCTTTGGTGACCAAAATTTTATCCTTCCTTTTTCGCTTGGTTGCTTGCCAAATTCCTACTATAGTTCATTCTATTTATGTAATACTCATTGTGTGATGATTATGGACCTAATTAACAAGTTACTTCCCCAAAATAAAGTTTAAGTTAAGTTCGTCTCCAAAGGAGGAACCTTTGGTGACCAAAAGTTTATCCTTTATTTTTCGCTTGGATTCTTGCCAAATTCCTACTATAGTTCATTCTATTTAAGTAATACTAATTGTGTGATGTTTATGGACCTAATTAACAAGTTACTTTCCGATAATAAAGTTTAACTTAAGTTCGTCTCCAAAGTAGGAACCTTTGGTGACCAAAAGTTTATCCTTCCTTTTTCGCTTGGATTCTTCCCAAATTCCTACTATAGTTCATTCTATTTACGTAATACTCATTGTATGATAATCATTGACCTAATTACCAAGTTACTTCCCCAAAATAAAGTTTAAGTTAAGTTCGTCTCCAAAGGAGGAACCTTTGGTGACCAAAATTTTATCCTTCCTTTTTCGCTTGGTTTCTTGCCAAATTCCTACTATAGTCAATCTATTTATGTAATACTCATTGTGTGATGATTATGGACCTAATTAACAAGTTACTTCCCCATAATAAAGTTTAAGTTAAGTTCGTCTCCAAAGGAGGAACCTTTGGTGACCAAAAGTTTATCCTTCCTTTTTCGCTTGGATTCTTGCCAAATTCCTACTATAGTTCATTCTATTTATGTAATACTAATTGTATGATGATTATTGACCTAATTAACAAGTTACTTCCCGATAATAAAGTTTAACTTAAGTTCGTCTCCAAAGTAGGAACCTTTGGTGACCAAAATTTTATCCTACCTTTTTGGCTTGGTTTCTTCCCAAATTCCTACTATAGTTCATTCTATTTATGTAATACTAATTGTATGATGATTATGGACCGAATTAAAAGGTTACTTCCCCATAATAAAGTTTAACGTAAGTTCGTCTCCAAAGGAGGAACCTTTGGTGACCAAAATTTTATCCTACCTTTTTGGCTTGGTTTCTTACCAAATTCCTACTATAGTTCATTCTATTTATGTAATACTCATTGTATGATGATTATGGACCTAATTAACAAGTTACTTCCCCATAAAAAAGTTTAAGTTAAGTTCGTCTCCAAAGGAGGAACCTTTGGTGACCAAAATTTTATCCTTCCTTTTTCGCTTGGATTCTTCCCAAATTCCTACTATAGTTCATTCTATTTAAGTAATACTAATTGTGTGATGTTTATGGACCTAATTAACAAGTTACTTTCCGATAATAAAGTTTAACTTAAGTTCGTCTCCAAAGGAGGAACCTTTGGTGACCAAAAGTTTATCCTTCCTTTTTCGCTTGGATTCTTCCCAAATTCCTACTATAGTTCATTCTATTTACGTAATACTCATTGTATGATGATTATTGACCTAATTAACAAGTTACTTTCCCAAAATAAAGTTTAAGTTAAGTTCGTCTCCAAAGGAGGAACCTTTGGTGACCAAAATTTTATCCATCCTTTTTCGCTTGGTTTCTTGCCAAATTCCTACTATAGTTCATTCTATTTATGTAATACTAATTGTATGATGATTATTGACCTAATTAACAAGTTAGTTCCCGATAATAAAGTTTAACTTAAGTTCGTCTCCAAACGAGGAACCTTTGATGACCAAAATTTTATCCATCCTTTTTCGCTTGGTTTCTTGCCAAATTCCTACTATAGTTCATTCTATTTATGTAATACTAATTGTATGATGATTAATGACCTAATTAACAAGTTAGTTCAGGATAATAAAGTTTAACTTAAGTTCGTCTCCAAAGTAGGAACCTTTGGTGACCAAAATTTTATCCTACCTTTTTGGCTTGGTTTCTTCCCAAATTCCTACTATAGTTCATTCTCTTTATGTAATACTCGTTGTATGATGATTATGGACCTAATTAACAAGTTACTTCCCCATAATAAAGTTTAACGTAAGTTCGTCTCCAAAGGAGGAACCTTTGGTGACCAAAATTTTATCCTACCTTTTTGGCTTGGTTTCTTCCCAAATTCCTACTATAGTTCATTCTATTTATGTAATACTCATTGTATGATGATTATGGACCTAATTAACAAGTTACTTCCCCATAATAAAGTTTAAGTTAAGTTCGTCTCCAAAGGAGGAACCTTTGGTGACCAAAATTTTATCCTTCCTTTTTCGCTTGGTTGCTTGCCAAATTCCTACTATAGTTCATTCTATTTATGTAATACTCATTGTGTGATGATTATGGACCTAATTAACAAGTTACTTCCCCAAAATAAAGTTTAAGTTAAGTTCGTCTCCAAAGGAGGAACCTTTGGTGACCAAAAGTTTATCCTTTATTTTTCGCTTGGATTCTTGCCAAATTCCTACTATAGTTCATTCTATTTAAGTAATACTAATTGTGTGATGTTTATGGACCTAATTAACAAGTTACTTTCCGATAATAAAGTTTAACTTAAGTTCGTCTCCAAAGTAGGAACCTTTGGTGACCAAAAGTTTATCCTTCCTTTTTCGCTTGGATTCTTCCCAAATTCCTACTATAGTTCATTCTATTTACGTAATACTCATTGTATGATAATCATTGACCTAATTACCAAGTTACTTCCCCAAAATAAAGTTTAAGTTAAGTTCGTCTCCAAAGGAGGAACCTTTGGTGACCAAAAGTTTATCCTTTATTTTTCGCTTGGATTCTTGCCAAATTCCTACTATAGTTCATTCTATTTAAGTAATACTAATTCTGTGATGTTTATGGACCTAATTAACAAGTTACTTTCCGATAATAAAGTTTAACTTAAGTTCGTCTCCAAAGGAGGAACCTTTGGTGACCAAAAGTTTATCCTTCCTTTTTCGCTTGGATTCTTCCCAAATTCCTACTATAGTTCATTCTATTTAAGTAATACTAATTGTGTGATGTTTATGGACCTAATTAACAAGTTACTTTCCGATAATAAAGTTTAACTTAAGTTCGTCTCCAAAGGAGGAACCTTTGGTGACCAAAAGTTTATCCTTCCTTTTTCGCTTGGATTCTTCCCAAATTCCTACTATAGTTCATTCTATTTACGTAATACTCATTGTATGATGATTATTGACCTAATTAACAAGTTACTTTCCCAAAATAAAGTTTAAGTTAAGTTCGTCTCCAAAGGAGGAACCTTTGGTGACCAAAATTTTATCCATCCTTTTTCGCTTGGTTTCTTGCCAAATTCCTACTATAGTTCATTCTATTTATGTAATACTAATTGTATGATGATTATTGACCTAATTAACAAGTTAGTTCCCGATAATAAAGTTTAACTTAAGTTCGTCTCCAAAGGAGGAACCTTTGATGACCAAAATTTTATCCATCCTTTTTCGCTTGGTTTCTTGCCAAATTCCTACTATAGTTCATTCTATTTATGTAATACTAATTGTATGATGATTATTGACCTAATTAACAAGTTAGTTCAAGATAATAAAGTTTAACTTAAGTTCGTCTCCAAAGTAGGAACCTTTGGTGACCAAAATTTTATCCTACCTTTTTGGCTTGGTTTCTTCCCAAATTCCTACTATAGTTCATTCTCTTTATGTAATACTCGTTGTATGATGATTATGGACCTAATTAACAAGTTACTTCCCCATAATAAATTTTAACGTAAGTTCGTCTCCAAAGGAGGAACCTTTGGTGACCAAAATTTTATCCTACCTTTTTGGCTTGGTTTCTTCCCAAATTCCTACTATAGTTCATTCTATTTATGTAATACTCATTGTATGATGATTATGGACCTAATTAACAAGTTACTTCCCCATAATAAAGTTTAAGTTAAGTTCGTCTCCAAAGGAGGAACCTTTGGTGACCAAAATTTTATCCTTCCTTTTTCGCTTGGTTGCTTGCCAAATTCCTACTATAGTTCATTCTATTTATGTAATACTCATTGTGTGATGATTATGGACCTAATTAACAAGTTACTTCCCCAAAATAAAGTTTAAGTTAAGTTCGTCTCCAAAGGAGGAACCTTTGGTGACCAAAAGTTTATCCTTTATTTTTCGCTTGGATTCTTGCCAAATTCCTACTATAGTTCATTCTATTTAAGTAATACTAATTGTGTGATGTTTATGGACCTAATTAACAAGTTACTTTCCGATAATAAAGTTTAACTTAAGTTCGTCTCCAAAGTAGGAACCTTTGGTGACCAAAAGTTTATCCTTCCTTTTTCGCTTGGATTCTTCCCAAATTCCTACTATAGTTCATTCTATTTACGTAATACTCATTGTATGATAATCATTGACCTAATTACCAAGTTACTTCCCCAAAATAAAGTTTAAGTTAAGTTCGTCTCCAAAGGAGGAACCTTTGGTGACCAAAATTTTATCCTTCCTTTTTCGCTTGGTTTCTTGCCAAATTCCTACTATAGTCAATCTATTTATGTAATACTCATTGTGTGATGATTATGGACCTAATTAACAAGTTACTTCCCCATAATAAAGTTTAAGTTAAGTTCGTCTCCAAAGGAGGAACCTTTGGTGACCAAAATTTTATCCTTCCTTTTTCGCTTGGATTCTTCCCAAATTCCTACTATAGTTCATTCTATTTAAGTAATACTAATTGTGTGATGTTTATGGACCTAATTAACAAGTTACTTTCCGATAATAAAGTTTAACTTAAGTTCGTCTCCAAAGGAGGAACCTTTGGTGACCAAAAGTTTATCCTTCCTTTTTCGCTTGGATTCTTCCCAAATTCCTACTATAGTTCATTCTATTTACGTAATACTCATTGTATGATGATTATTGACCTAATTAACAAGTTACTTTCCCAAAATAAAGTTTAAGTTAAGTTCGTCTCCAAAGGAGGAACCTTTGGTGACCAAAATTTTATCCATCCTTTTTCGCTTGGTTTCTTGCCAAATTCCTACTATAGTTCATTCTATTTATGTAATACTAATTGTATGATGATTATTGACCTAATTAACAAGTTAGTTCCCGATAATAAAGTTTAACTTAAGTTCGTCTCCAAACGAGGAACCTTTGATGACCAAAATTTTATCCATCCTTTTTCGCTTGGTTTCTTGCCAAATTCCTACTATAGTTCATTCTATTTATGTAATACTAATTGTATGATGATTAATGACCTAATTAACAAGTTAGTTCAGGATAATAAAGTTTAACTTAAGTTCGTCTCCAAAGTAGGAACCTTTGGTGACCAAAATTTTATCCTACCTTTTTGGCTTGGTTTCTTCCCAAATTCCTACTATAGTTCATTCTCTTTATGTAATACTCGTTGTATGATGATTATGGACCTAATTAACAAGTTACTTCCCCATAATAAAGTTTAACGTAAGTTCGTCTCCAAAGGAGGAACCTTTGGTGACCAAAATTTTATCCTACCTTTTTGGCTTGGTTTCTTCCCAAATTCCTACTATAGTTCATTCTATTTATGTAATACTCATTGTATGATGATTATGGACCTAATTAACAAGTTACTTCCCCATAATAAAGTTTAAGTTAAGTTCGTCTCCAAAGGAGGAACCTTTGGTGACCAAAATTTTATCCTTCCTTTTTCGCTTGGTTGCTTGCCAAATTCCTACTATAGTTCATTCTATTTATGTAATACTCATTGTGTGATGATTATGGACCTAATTAACAAGTTACTTCCCCAAAATAAAGTTTAAGTTAAGTTCGTCTCCAAAGGAGGAACCTTTGGTGACCAAAAGTTTATCCTTTATTTTTCGCTTGGATTCTTGCCAAATTCCTACTATAGTTCATTCTATTTAAGTAATACTAATTGTGTGATGTTTATGGACCTAATTAACAAGTTACTTTCCGATAATAAAGTTTAACTTAAGTTCGTCTCCAAAGTAGGAACCTTTGGTGACCAAAAGTTTATCCTTCCTTTTTCGCTTGGATTCTTCCCAAATTCCTACTATAGTTCATTCTATTTACGTAATACTCATTGTATGATAATCATTGACCTAATTACCAAGTTACTTCCCCAAAATAAAGTTTAAGTTAAGTTCGTCTCCAAAGGAGGAACCTTTGGTGACCAAAATTTTATCCTTCCTTTTTCGCTTGGTTTCTTGCCAAATTCCTACTATAGTCATTCTATTTATGTAATACTCATTGTGTGATGATTATGGACCTAATTAACAAGTTACTTCCCCATAATAAAGTTTAAGTTAAGTTCGTCTCCAAAGGAGGAACCTTTGGTGACCAAAAGTTTATCCTTCCTTTTTCGCTTGGATTCTTGCCAAATTCATACTATAGTTCATTCTATTTATGTAATACTAATTGTATGATGATTATTGACCTAATTAACAAGTTACTTCCCGATAATAAAGTTTAACTTAAGTTCGTCTCCAAAGTAGGAACCTTTGGTGACCAAAATTTTATCCTACCTTTTTGGCTTGGTTTCTTCCCAAATTCCTACTATAGTTCATTCTATTTATGTAATACTAATTGTATGATGATTATGGACCGAATTAAAAGGTTACTTCCCCATAATAAAGTTTAACGTAAGTTCGTCTCCAAAGTAGGAACCTTTGGTGACCAAAATTTTATCCTACCTTTTTGGCTTGGTTTCTTCCCAAATTCCTACTATAGTTCATTCTCTTTATGTAATACTCGTTGTATGATGATTATGGACCTAATTAACAAGTTACTTCCCCATAATAAAGTTTAACGTAAGTTCGTCTCCAAAGGAGGAACCTTTGGTGACCAAAATTTTATCCTAGCTTTTTGGCTTGGTTTCTTCCCAAATTCCTACTATAGTTCATTCTCTTTATGTAATACTCGTTGTATGATGATTATGGACCTAATTAACAAGTTACTTCCCCATAATAAAGTTTAAGTTAAGTTCGTCTCCAAAGGAGGAACCTTTGGTGACCAAAAGTTTATCCTTTATTTTTCGCTTGGATTCTTGCCAAATTCCTACTATAGTTCATTCTATTTAAGTAATACTAATTGTGTGATGTTTATGGACCTAATTAACAAGTTACTTTCCGATAATAAAGTTTAACTTAAGTTCGTCTCCAAAGTAGGAACCTTTGGTGACCAAAAGTTTATCCTTCCTTTTTCGCTTGGATTCTTCCCAAATTCCTACTATAGTTCATTCTATTTACGTAATACTCATTGTATGATAATCATTGACCTAATTACCAAGTTACTTCCCCAAAATAAAGTTTAAGTTAAGTTCGTCTCCAAAGGAGGAACCTTTGGTGACCAAAATTTTATCCTTCCTTTTTCGCTTGGTTTCTTGCCAAATTCCTACTATAGTCAATCTATTTATGTAATACTCATTGTGTGATGATTATGGACCTAATTAACAAGTTACTTCCCCATAATAAAGTTTAACGTAAGTTCGTCTCCAAAGGAGGAACCTTTGGTGACCAAAATTTTATCCTACCTTTTTGGCTTGGTTTCTTGCCAAATTCCTACTATAGTTCATTCTATTTATGTAATACTAATTGTATGATGATTATTGACCTAATTAACAAGTTACTTCCCGATAATAAAGTTTAACTTAAGTTCGTCTCCAAAGTAGGAACCTTTGGTGACCAAAATTTTATCCTACCTTTTTGGCTTGGTTTCTTCCCAAATTCCTACTATAGTTCATTCTATTTATGTAATACTAATTGTATGATGATTATGGACCGAATTAAAAGGTTACTTCCCCATAATAAAGTTTAACGTAAGTTCGTCTCCAAAGGAGGAACCTTTGGTGACCAAAATTTTATCCTACCTTTTTGGCTTGGTTTCTTACCAAATTCCTACTATATTCTATTTATGTAATACTCATTGTATGATGATTATGGACCTAATTAACAAGTTACTTCCCCATAAAAAAGTTTAAGTTAAGTTCGTCTCCAAAGGAGGAACCTTTGGTGACCAAAATTTTATCCTTCCTTTTTCGCTTGGATTCTTCCCAAATTCCTACTATAGTTCATTCTATTTAAGTAATACTAATTGTGTGATGTTTATGGACCTAATTAACAAGTTACTTTCCGATAATAAAGTTTAACTTAAGTTCGTCTCCAAAGGAGGAACCTTTGGTGACCAAAAGTTTATCCTTCCTTTTTCGCTTGGATTCTTCCCAAATTCCTACTATAGTTCATTCTATTTACGTAATACTCATTGTATGATGATTATTGACCTAATTAACAAGTTACTTTCCCAAAATAAAGTTTAAGTTAAGTTCGTCTCCAAAGGAGGAACCTTTGGTGACCAAAATTTTATCCATCCTTTTTCGCTTGGTTTCTTGCCAAATTCCTACTATAGTTCATTCTATTTATGTAATACTAATTGTATGATGATTATTGACCTAATTAACAAGTTAGTTCCCGATAATAAAGTTTAACTTAAGTTCGTCTCCAAACGAGGAACCTTTGATGACCAAAATTTTATCCATCCTTTTTCGCTTGGTTTCTTGCCAAATTCCTACTATAGTTCATTCTATTTATGTAATACTAATTGTATGATGATTAATGACCTAATTAACAAGTTAGTTCAGGATAATAAAGTTTAACTTAAGTTCGTCTCCAAAGTAGGAACCTTTGGTGACCAAAATTTTATCCTACCTTTTTGGCTTGGTTTCTTCCCAAATTCCTACTATAGTTCATTCTCTTTATGTAATACTCGTTGTATGATGATTATGGACCTAATTAACAAGTTACTTCCCCATAATAAAGTTTAACGTAAGTTCGTCTCCAAAGGAGGAACCTTTGGTGACCAAAAT
Source organism: Medicago sativa (assembly GCF_051527215.1). Taxonomy (NCBI): domain Eukaryota; kingdom Viridiplantae; phylum Streptophyta; class Magnoliopsida; order Fabales; family Fabaceae; genus Medicago; species Medicago sativa. The sequence goes on along the minus strand of NC_140752.1, from coordinate 43,261,337 downwards.
TTTATCCTACCTTTTTGGCTTGTTTTCTTCCCAAATTCCTACTATAGTTCATTCTATTTATGTAATACTCATTGTATGATGATTATGGACCTAATTAACAAGTTACTTCCCCATAATAAAGTTTAAGTTAAGTTCGTCTCCAAAGGAGGAACCTTTGGTGACCAAAATTTTATCCTTCCTTTTTCGCTTGGTTGCTTGCCAAATTCCTACTATAGTTCATTCTATTTATGTAATACTCATTGTGTGATGATTATGGACCTAATTAACAAGTTACTTCCCCAAAATAAAGTTTAAGTTAAGTTCGTCTCCAAAGGAGGAACCTTTGGTGACCAAAAGTTTATCCTTTATTTTTCGCTTGGATTCTTGCCAAATTCCTACTATAGTTCATTCTATTTAAGTAATACTAATTGTGTGATGTTTATGGACCTAATTAACAAGTTACTTCCCCATAATAAAGTTTAAGTTAAGTTCGTCTCCAAAGGAGGAACCTTTGGTGACCAAAATTTTATCCTTCCTTTTTCGCTTGGTTTCTTGCCAAATTCCTACTATAGTCAATCTATTTATGTAATACTCATTGTGTGATGATTATGGACCTAATTAACAAGTTACTTCCCCATAATAAAGTTTAAGTTAAGTTCGTCTCCAAAGGAGGAACCTTTGGTGACCAAAAGTTTATCCTTCCTTTTTCGCTTGGATTCTTGCCAAATTCCTACTATAGTTCATTCTATTTATGTAATACTAATTGTATGATGATTATTGACCTAATTAACAAGTTACTTCCCGATAATAAAGTTTAACTTAAGTTCGTCTCCAAAGTAGGAACCTTTGGTGACCAAAATTTTATCCTACCTTTTTGGCTTGGTTTCTTCCCAAATTCCTACTATAGTTCATTCTATTTATGTAATACTCATTGTATGATGATTATGGACCGAATTAAAAGGTTACTTCCCCATAATAAAGTTTAACGTAAGTTCGTCTCCAAAGGAGGAACCTTTGGTGACCAAAAGTTTATCCTTCCTTTTTCGCTTGGATTCTTCCCAAATTCCTACTATAGTTCATTCTATTTATGTAATACTCATTGTATGATGATTATGGACCTAATTAGCAAGTTACTTCCCCATAAAAAAGTTTAAGTTAAGTTCGTCTCCAAAGGAGGAACCTTTGGTGACCAAAATTTTATCCTTCCTTTTTCGCTTGGATTCTTCCCAAATTCCTACTATAGTTCATTCTATTTAAGTAATACTAATTGTGTGATGTTTATGGACCTAATTAACAAGTTACTTTCCGATAATAAAGTTTAACTTAAGTTCGTCTCCAAAGGAGGAACCTTTGGTGACCAAAAGTTTATCCTTCCTTTTTCGCTTGGATTCTTCCCAAATTCCTACTATAGTTCATTCTATTTACGTAATACTCATTGTATGATGATTATTGACCTAATTAACAAGTTACTTTCCCAAAATAAAGTTTAAGTTAAGTTCGTCTCCAAAGGAGGAACCTTTGGTGACCAAAATTTTATCCATCCTTTTTCGCTTGGTTTCTTGCCAAATTCCTACTATAGTTCATTCTATTTATGTAATACTAATTGTATGATGATTATTGACCTAATTAACAAGTTACTTCCCGATAATAAAGTTTAACTTAAGTTCGTCTCCAAAGTAGGAACCTTTGGTGACCAAAATTTTATCCTACCTTTTTGGCTTGGTTTCTTCCCAAATTCCTACTATAGTTCATTCTATTTATGTAATACTCATTGTATGATGATTATGGACCGAATTAAAAGGTTACTTCCCCATAATAAAGTTTAACGTAAGTTCGTCTCCAAAGGAGGAACCTTTGGTGACCAAAATTTTATCCTTCCTTTTTCGCTTGGTTGCTTGCCAAATTCCTACTATAGTTCATTCTATTTATGTAATACTCATTGTGTGATGATTATGGACCTAATTAACAAGTTACTTCCCCAAAATAAAGTTTAAGTTAAGTTCGTCTCCAAAGGAGGAACCTTTGGTGACCAAAAGTTTATCCTTTATTTTTCGCTTGGATTCTTGCCAAATTCCTACTATAGTTCATTCTATTTAAGTAATACTAATTGTGTGATGTTTATGGACCTAATTAACAAGTTACTTTCCGATAATAAAGTTTAACTTAAGTTCGTCTCCAAAGTAGGAACCTTTGGTGACCAAAAGTTTATCCTTCCTTTTTCGCTTGGATTCTTCCCAAATTCCTACTATAGTTCATTCTATTTATGTAATACTCATTGTATGATGATTATGGACCTAATTAACAAGTTACTTCCCCATAAAAAAGTTTAAGTTAAGTTCGTCTCCAAAGGAGGAACCTTTGGTGACCAAAATTTTATCCTTCCTTTTTCGCTTGGATTCTTCCCAAATTCCTACTATAGTTCATTCTATTTAAGTAATACTAATTGTGTGATGTTTATGGACCTAATTAACAAGTTACTTTCCGATAATAAAGTTTAACTTAAGTTCGTCTCCAAAGGAGGAACCTTTGGTGACCAAAAGTTTATCCTTCCTTTTTCGCTTGGATTCTTCCCAAATTCCTACTATAGTTCATTCTATTTACGTAATACTCATTGTATGATGATTATTGACCTAATTAACAAGTTACTTTCCCAAAATAAAGTTTAAGTTAAGTTCGTCTCCAAAGGAGGAACCTTTGGTGACCAAAATTTTATCCATCCTTTTTCGCTTGGTTTCTTGCCAAATTAATACAATAGTTCATTCTATTTATGTAATACTAATTGTATGATGATTATTGACCTAATTAACAAGTTAGTTCCCGATAATAAAGTTTAACTTAAGTTCGTCTCCAAACGAGGAACCTTTGATGACCAAAATTTTATCCATCCTTTTTCGCTTGGTTTCTTGCCAAATTCCTACTATAGTTCATTCTATTTATGTAATACTAATTGTATGATGATTAATGACCTAATTAACAAGTTAGTTCAAGATAATAAAGTTTAACTTAAGTTCGTCTCCAAAGTAGGAACCTTTGGTGACCAAAATTTTATCCTACCTTTTTGGCTTGGTTTCTTCCCAAATTCCTACTATAGTTCATTCTCTTTATGTAATACTCGTTGTATGATGATTATGGACCTAATTAACAAGTTACTTCCCCATAATAAAGTTTAACGTAAGTTCGTCTCCAAAGGAGGAACCTTTGGTGACCAAAATTTTATCCTACCTTTTTGGCTTGGTTTCTTCCCAAATTCCTACTATAGTTCATTCTATTTATGTAATACTCATTGTATGATGATTATGGACCTAATTAACAAGTTACTTCCCCATAATAAAGTTTAAGTTAAGTTCGTCTCCAAAGGAGGAACCTTTGGTGACCAAAATTTTATCCTTCCTTTTTCGCTTGGTTGCTTGCCAAATTCCTACTATAGTTCATTCTATTTATGTAATACTCATTGTGTGATGATTATGGACCTAATTAACAAGTTACTTCCCCAAAATAAAGTTTAAGTTAAGTTCGTCTCCAAAGGAGGAACCTTTGGTGACCAAAAGTTTATCCTTTATTTTTCGCTTGGATTCTTGCCAAATTCCTACTATAGTTCATTCTATTTAAGTAATACTAATTGTGTGATGTTTATGGACCTAATTAACAAGTTACTTTCCGATAATAAAGTTTAACTTAAGTTCGTCTCCAAAGTAGGAACCTTTGGTGACCAAAAGTTTATCCTTCCTTTTTCGCTTGGATTCTTCCCAAATTCCTACTATAGTTCATTCTATTTACGTAATACTCATTGTATGATAATCATTGACCTAATTACCAAGTTACTTCCCCAAAATAAAGTTTAAGTTAAGTTCGTCTCCAAAGGAGGAACCTTTGGTGACCAAAATTTTATCCTTCCTTTTTCGCTTGGTTTCTTGCCAAATTCCTACTATAGTCATTCTATTTATGTAATACTCATTGTGTGATGATTATGGACCTAATTAACAAGTTACTTCCCCATAATAAAGTTTAAGTTAAGTTCGTCTCCAAAGGAGGAACCTTTGGTGACCAAAAGTTTATCCTTCCTTTTTCGCTTGGATTCTTGCCAAATTCATACTATAGTTCATTCTATTTATGTAATACTAATTGTATGATGATTATTGACCTAATTAACAAGTTACTTCCCGATAATAAAGTTTAACTTAAGTTCGTCTCCAAAGTAGGAACCTTTGGTGACCAAAATTTTATCCTACCTTTTTGGCTTGGTTTCTTCCCAAATTCCTACTATAGTTCATTCTATTTATGTAATACTAATTGTATGATGATTATGGACCAAATTAAAAGGTTACTTCCCCATAATAAAGTTTAACGTAAGTTCGTCTCCAAAGGAGGAACCTTTGGTGACCAAAATTTTATCCTTCCTTTTTCGCTTGGTTTCTTGCCAAATTCCTACTATAGTCATTCTATTTATGTAATACTCATTGTGTGATGATTATGGACCTAATTAACAAGTTACTTCCCCATAAAAAAGTTTAAGTTAAGTTCGTCTCCAAAGGAGGAACCTTTGGTGACCAAAATTTTATCCTTCCTTTTTCGCTTGGATTCTTCCCAAATTCCTATTATAGTTCATTCTATTTAAGTAATACTAATTGTGTGATGTTTATGGACCTAATTAACAAGTTACTTTCCGATAATAAAGTTTAACTTAAGTTCGTCTCCAAAGGAGGAACCTTTGGTGACCAAAAGTTTATCCTTCCTTTTTCGCTTGGATTCTTCCCAAATTCCTACTATAGTTCATTCTATTTACGTAATACTCATTGTATGATGATTATTGACCTAATTAACAAGTTACTTTCCCAAAATAAAGTTTAAGTTAAGTTCGTCTCCAAAGGAGGAACCTTTGGTGACCAAAATTTTATCCATCCTTTTTCGCTTGGTTTCTTGCCAAATTCCTACTATAGTTCATTCTATTTATGTAATACTAATTGTATGATGATTATTGACCTAATTAACAAGTTAGTTCCCGATAATAAAGTTTAACTTAAGTTCGTCTCCAAACGAGGAACCTTTGATGACCAAAATTTTATCCATCCTTTTTCGCTTGGTTTCTTGCCAAATTCCTACTATAGTTCATTCTATTAATGTAATACTAATTGTATGATGATTAATGACCTAATTAACAAGTTAGTTCAGGATAATAAAGTTTAACTTAAGTTCGTCTCCAAAGTAGGAACCTTTGGTGACCAAAATTTTATCCTACCTTTTTGGCTTGGTTTCTTCCCAAATTCCTACTATAGTTCATTCTCTTTATGTAATACTCGTTGTATGATGATTATGGACCTAATTAACAAGTTACTTCCCCATAATAAAGTTTAACGTAAGTTCGTCTCCAAAGGAGGAACCTTTGGTGACCAAAATTTTATCCTACCTTTTTGGCTTGGTTTCTTCCCAAATTCCTACTATAGTTCATTCTATTTATGTAATACTCATTGTATGATGATTATGGACCTAATTAACAAGTTACTTCCCCATAATAAAGTTTAAGTTAAGTTCGTCTCCAAAGGAGGAACCTTTGGTGACCAAAATTTTATCCTTCCTTTTTCGCTTGGTTGCTTGCCAAATTCCTACTATAGTTCATTCTATTTATGTAATACTCATTGTGTGATGATTATGGACCTAATTAACAAGTTACTTCCCCAAAATAAAGTTTAAGTTAAGTTCGTCTCCAAAGGAGGAACCTTTGGTGACCAAAAGTTTATCCTTTATTTTTCGCTTGGATTCTTGCCAAATTCCTACTATAGTTCATTCTATTTAAGTAATACTAATTGTGTGATGTTTATGGACCTAATTAACAAGTTACTTTCCGATAATAAAGTTTAACTTAAGTTCGTCTCCAAACGAGGAACCTTTGATGACCAAAATTTTATCCATCCTTTTTCGCTTGGTTTCTTGCCAAATTCCTACTATAGTTCATTCTATTTATGTAATACTAATTGTATGATGATTAATGACCTAATTAACAAGTTAGTTCAGGATAATAAAGTTTAACTTAAGTTCGTCTCCAAAGTAGGAACCTTTGGTGACCAAAATTTTATCCTACCTTTTTGGCTTGGTTTCTTCCCAAATTCCTACTATAGTTCATTCTCTTTATGTAATACTCGTTGTATGATGATTATGGACCTAATTAACAAGTTACTTCCCCATAATAAAGTTTAACGTAAGTTCGTCTCCAAAGGAGGAACCTTTGGTGACCAAAATTTTATCCTACCTTTTTGGCTTGGTTTCTTCCCAAATTCCTACTATAGTTCATTCTATTTATGTAATACTCATTGTATGATGATTATGGACCTAATTAACAAGTTACTTCCCCATAATAAAGTTTAAGTTAAGTTCGTCTCCAAAGGAGGAACCTTTGGTGACCAAAATTTTATCCTTCCTTTTTCGCTTGGTTGCTTGCCAAATTCCTACTATAGTTCATTCTATTTATGTAATACTCATTGTGTGATGATTATGGACCTAATTAACAAGTTACTTCCCCAAAATAAAGTTTAAGTTAAGTTCGTCTCCAAAGGAGGAACCTTTGGTGACCAAAAGTTTATCCTTTATTTTTCGCTTGGATTCTTGCCAAATTCCTACTATAGTTCATTCTATTTAAGTAATACTAATTGTGTGATGTTTATGGACCTAATTAACAAGTTACTTTCCGATAATAAAGTTTAACTTAAGTTCGTCTCCAAAGTAGGAACCTTTGGTGACCAAAAGTTTATCCTTCCTTTTTCGCTTGGATTCTTCCCAAATTCCTACTATAGTTCATTCTATTTACGTAATACTCATTGTATGATAATCATTGACCTAATTACCAAGTTACTTCCCCAAAATAAAGTTTAAGTTAAGTTCGTCTCCAAAGGAGGAACCTCTGGTGACCAAAATTTTATCCTTCCTTTTTCGCTTGGTTTCTTGCCAAATTCCTACTATAGTCATTCTATTTATGTAATACTCATTGTGTGATGATTATGGACCTAATTAACAAGTTACTTCCCCATAATAAAGTTTAAGTTAAGTTCGTCTCCAAAGGAGGAACCTTTGGTGACCAAAAGTTTATCCTTCCTTTTTCGCTTGGATTCTTGCCAAATTCATACTATAGTTCATTCTATTTATGTAATACTAATTGTATGATGATTATTGACCTAATTAACAAGTTACTTCCCGATAATAAAGTTTAACTTAAGTTCGTCTCCAAAGTAGGAACCTTTGGTGACCAAAATTTTATCCTACCTTTTTGGCTTGGTTTCTTCCCAAATTCCTACTATAGTTCATTCTATTTATGTAATACTAATTGTATGATGATTATGGACCGAATTAAAAGGTTACTTCCCCATAATAAAGTTTAACGTAAGTTCGTCTCCAAAGGAGGAACCTTTGGTGACCAAAATTTTATCCTTCCTTTTTCGCTTGGTTTCTTGCCAAATTCCTACTATAGTCATTCTATTTATGTAATACTCATTGTGTGATGATTATGGACCTAATTAACAAGTTACTTCCCCATAAAAAAGTTTAAGTTAAGTTCGTCTCCAAAGGAGGAACCTTTGGTGACCAAAATTTTATCCTTCCTTTTTCGCTTGGATTCTTCCCAAATTCCTATTATAGTTCATTCTATTTAAGTAATACTAATTGTGTGATGTTTATGGACCTAATTAACAAGTTACTTTCCGATAATAAAGTTTAACTTAAGTTCGTCTCCAAAGGAGGAACCTTTGGTGACCAAAAGTTTATCCTTCCTTTTTCGCTTGGATTCTTCCCAAATTCCTACTATAGTTCATTCTATTTACGTAATACTCATTGTATGATGATTATTGACCTAATTAACAAGTTACTTTCCCAAAATAAAGTTTAAGTTAAGTTCGTCTCCAAAGGAGGAACCTTTGGTGACCAAAATTTTATCCATCCTTTTTCGCTTGGTTTCTTGCCAAATTCCTACTATAGTTCATTCTATTTATGTAATACTAATTGTATGATGATTATTGACCTAATTAACAAGTTAGTTCCCGATAATAAAGTTTAACTTAAGTTCGTCTCCAAACGAGGAACCTTTGATGACCAAAATTTTATCCATCCTTTTTCGCTTGGTTTCTTGCCAAATTCCTACTATAGTTCATTCTATTTATGTAATACTAATTGTATGATGATTAATGACCTAATTAACAAGTTAGTTCAGGATAATAAAGTTTAACTTAAGTTCGTCTCCAAAGTAGGAACCTTTGGTGACCAAAATTTTATCCTACCTTTTTGGCTTGGTTTCTTCCCAAATTCCTACTATAGTTCATTCTCTTTATGTAATACTCGTTGTATGATGATTATGGACCTAATTAACAAGTTACTTCCCCATAATAAAGTTTAACGTAAGTTCGTCTCCAAAGGAGGAACCTTTGGTGACCAAAATTTTATCCTACCTTTTTGGCTTGGTTTCTTCCCAAATTCCTACTATAGTTCATTCTATTTATGTAATACTCATTGTATGATGATTATGGACCTAATTAACAAGTTACTTCCCCATAATAAAGTTTAAGTTAAGTTCGTCTCCAAAGGAGGAACCTTTGGTGACCAAAATTTTATCCTTCCTTTTTCGCTTGGTTGCTTGCCAAATTCCTACTATAGTTCATTCTATTTATGTAATACTCATTGTGTGATGATTATGGACCTAATTAACAAGTTACTTCCCCAAAATAAAGTTTAAGTTAAGTTCGTCTCCAAAGGAGGAACCTTTGGTGACCAAAAGTTTATCCTTTATTTTTCGCTTGGATTCTTGCCAAATTCCTACTATAGTTCATTCTATTTAAGTAATACTAATTGTGTGATGTTTATGGACCTAATTAACAAGTTACTTTCCGATAATAAAGTTTAACTTAAGTTCGTCTCCAAACGAGGAACCTTTGATGACCAAAATTTTATCCATCCTTTTTCGCTTGGTTTCTTGCCAAATTCCTACTATAGTTCATTCTATTTATGTAATACTAATTGTATGATGATTAATGACCTAATTAACAAGTTAGTTCAGGATAATAAAGTTTAACTTAAGTTCGTCTCCAAAGTAGGAACCTTTGGTGACCAAAATTTTATCCTACCTTTTTGGCTTGGTTTCTTCCCAAATTCCTACTATAGTTCATTCTCTTTATGTAATACTCGTTGTATGATGATTATGGACCTAATTAACAAGTTACTTCCCCATAATAAAGTTTAACGTAAGTTCGTCTCCAAAGGAGGAACCTTTGGTGACCAAAATTTTATCCTACCTTTTTGGCTTGGTTTCTTCCCAAATTCCTACTATAGTTCATTCTATTTATGTAATACTCATTGTATGATGATTATGGACCTAATTAACAAGTTACTTCCCCATAATAAAGTTTAAGTTAAGTTCGTCTCCAAAGGAGGAACCTTTGGTGACCAAAATTTTATCCTTCCTTTTTCGCTTGGTTGCTTGCCAAATTCCTACTATAGTTCATTCTATTTATGTAATACTCATTGTGTGATGATTATGGACCTAATTAACAAGTTACTTCCCCAAAATAAAGTTTAAGTTAAGTTCGTCTCCAAAGGAGGAACCTTTGGTGACCAAAAGTTTATCCTTTATTTTTCGCTTGGATTCTTGCCAAATTCCTACTATAGTTCATTCTATTTAAGTAATACTAATTGTGTGATGTTTATGGACCTAATTAACAAGTTACTTTCCGATAATAAAGTTTAACTTAAGTTCGTCTCCAAAGTAGGAACCTTTGGTGACCAAAAGTTTATCCTTCCTTTTTCGCTTGGATTCTTCCCAAATTCCTACTATAGTTCATTCTATTTACGTAATACTCATTGTATGATAATCATTGACCTAATTACCAAGTTACTTCCCCAAAATAAAGTTTAAGTTAAGTTCGTCTCCAAAGGAGGAACCTCTGGTGACCAAAATTTTATCCTTCCTTTTTCGCTTGGTTTCTTGCCAAATTCCTACTATAGTCATTCTATTTATGTAATACTCATTGTGTGATGATTATGGACCTAATTAACAAGTTACTTCCCCATAATAAAGTTTAAGTTAAGTTCGTCTCCAAAGGAGGAACCTTTGGTGACCAAAAGTTTATCCTTCCTTTTTCGCTTGGATTCTTGCCAAATTCATACTATAGTTCATTCTATTTATGTAATACTAATTGTATGATGATTATTGACCTAATTAACAAGTTACTTCCCGATAATAAAGTTTAACTTAAGTTCGTCTCCAAAGTAGGAACCTTTGGTGACCAAAATTTTATCCTACCTTTTTGGCTTGGTTTCTTCCCAAATTCCTACTATAGTTCATTCTATTTATGTAATACTAATTGTATGATGATTATGGACCGAATTAAAAGGTTACTTCCCCATAATAAAGTTTAACGTAAGTTCGTCTCCAAAGGAGGAACCTTTGGTGACCAAAATTTTATCCTTCCTTTTTCGCTTGGTTTCTTGCCAAATTCCTACTATAGTCATTCTATTTATGTAATACTCATTGTGTGATGATTATGGACCTAATTAACAAGTTACTTCCCCATAAAAAAGTTTAAGTTAAGTTCGTCTCCAAAGGAGGAACCTTTGGTGACCAAAATTTTATCCTTCCTTTTTCGCTTGGATTCTTCCCAAATTCCTATTATAGTTCATTCTATTTAAGTAATACTAATTGTGTGATGTTTATGGACCTAATTAACAAGTTACTTTCCGATAATAAAGTTTAACTTAAGTTCGTCTCCAAAGGAGGAACCTTTGGTGACCAAAAGTTTATCCTTCCTTTTTCGCTTGGATTCTTCCCAAATTCCTACTATAGTTCATTCTATTTACGTAATACTCATTGTATGATGATTATTGACCTAATTAACAAGTTACTTTCCCAAAATAAAGTTTAAGTTAAGTTCGTCTCCAAAGGAGGAACCTTTGGTGACCAAAATTTTATCCATCCTTTTTCGCTTGGTTTCTTGCCAAATTCCTACTATAGTTCATTCTATTTATGTAATACTAATTGTATGATGATTATTGACCTAATTAACAAGTTAGTTCCCGATAATAAAGTTTAACTTAAGTTCGTCTCCAAACGAGGAACCTTTGATGACCAAAATTTTATCCATCCTTTTTCGCTTGGTTTCTTGCCAAATTCCTACTATAGTTCATTCTATTTATGTAATACTAATTGTATGATGATTAATGACCTAATTAACAAGTTAGTTCAGGATAATAAAGTTTAACTTAAGTTCGTCTCCAAAGTAGGAACCTTTGGTGACCAAAATTTTATCCTACCTTTTTGGCTTGGTTTCTTCCCAAATTCCTACTATAGTTCATTCTCTTTATGTAATACTCGTTGTATGATGATTATGGACCTAATTAACAAGTTACTTCCCCATAATAAAGTTTAACGTAAGTTCGTCTCCAAAGGAGGAACCTTTGGTGACCAAAATTTTATCCTACCTTTTTGGCTTGGTTTCTTCCCAAATTCCTACTATAGTTCATTCTATTTATGTAATACTCATTGTATGATGATTATGGACCTAATTAACAAGTTACTTCCCCATAATAAAGTTTAAGTTAAGTTCGTCTCCAAAGGAGGAACCTTTGGTGACCAAAATTTTATCCTTCCTTTTTCGCTTGGTTGCTTGCCAAATTCCTACTATAGTTCATTCTATTTATGTAATACTCATTGTGTGATGATTATGGACCTAATTAACAAGTTACTTCCCCAAAATAAAGTTTAAGTTAAGTTCGTCTCCAAAGGAGGAACCTTTGGTGACCAAAAGTTTATCCTTTATTTTTCGCTTGGATTCTTGCCAAATTCCTACTATAGTTCATTCTATTTAAGTAATACTAATTGTGTGATGTTTATGGACCTAATTAACAAGTTACTTTCCGATAATAAAGTTTAACTTAAGTTCGTCTCCAAACGAGGAACCTTTGATGACCAAAATTTTATCCATCCTTTTTCGCTTGGTTTCTTGCCAAATTCCTACTATAGTTCATTCTATTTATGTAATACTAATTGTATGATGATTAATGACCTAATTAACAAGTTAGTTCAGGATAATAAAGTTTAACTTAAGTTCGTCTCCAAAGTAGGAACCTTTGGTGACCAAAATTTTATCCTACCTTTTTGGCTTGGTTTCTTCCCAAATTCCTACTATAGTTCATTCTCTTTATGTAATACTCGTTGTATGATGATTATGGACCTAATTAACAAGTTACTTCCCCATAATAAAGTTTAACGTAAGTTCGTCTCCAAAGGAGGAACCTTTGGTGACCAAAATTTTATCCTACCTTTTTGGCTTGGTTTCTTCCCAAATTCCTACTATAGTTCATTCTATTTATGTAATACTCATTGTATGATGATTATGGACCTAATTAACAAGTTACTTCCCCATAATAAAGTTTAAGTTAAGTTCGTCTCCAAAGGAGGAACCTTTGGTGACCAAAATTTTATCCTTCCTTTTTCGCTTGGTTGCTTGCCAAATTCCTACTATAGTTCATTCTATTTATGTAATACTCATTGTGTGATGATTATGGACCTAATTAACAAGTTACTTCCCCAAAATAAAGTTTAAGTTAAGTTCGTCTCCAAAGGAGGAACCTTTGGTGACCAAAAGTTTATCCTTTATTTTTCGCTTGGATTCTTGCCAAATTCCTACTATAGTTCATTCTATTTAAGTAATACTAATTGTGTGATGTTTATGGACCTAATTAACAAGTTACTTTCCGATAATAAAGTTTAACTTAAGTTCGTCTCCAAAGTAGGAACCTTTGGTGACCAAAAGTTTATCCTTCCTTTTTCGCTTGGATTCTTCCCAAATTCCTACTATAGTTCATTCTATTTACGTAATACTCATTGTATGATAATCATTGACCTAATTACCAAGTTACTTCCCCAAAATAAAGTTTAAGTTAAGTTCGTCTCCAAAGGAGGAACCTCTGGTGACCAAAATTTTATCCTTCCTTTTTCGCTTGGTTTCTTGCCAAATTCCTACTATAGTCATTCTATTTATGTAATACTCATTGTGTGATGATTATGGACCTAATTAACAAGTTACTTCCCCATAATAAAGTTTAAGTTAAGTTCGTCTCCAAAGGAGGAACCTTTGGTGACCAAAAGTTTATCCTTCCTTTTTCGCTTGGATTCTTGCCAAATTCATACTATAGTTCATTCTATTTATGTAATACTAATTGTATGATGATTATTGACCTAATTAACAAGTTACTTCCCGATAATAAAGTTTAACTTAAGTTCGTCTCCAAAGTAGGAACCTTTGGTGACCAAAATTTTATCCTACCTTTTTGGCTTGGTTTCTTCCCAAATTCCTACTATAGTTCATTCTATTTATGTAATACTAATTGTATGATGATTATGGACCGAATTAAAAGGTTACTTCCCCATAATAAAGTTTAACGTAAGTTCGTCTCCAAAGGAGGAACCTTTGGTGACCAAAATTTTATCCTTCTTTTTTCGCTTGGTTTCTTGCCAAATTCCTACTATAGTCATTCTATTTATGTAATACTCATTGTGTGATGATTATGGACCTAATTAACAAGTTACTTCCCCATAAAAAAGTTTAAGTTAAGTTCGTCTCCAAAGGAGGAACCTTTGGTGACCAAAATTTTATCCTTCCTTTTTCGCTTGGATTCTTCCCAAATTCCTATTATAGTTCATTCTATTTAAGTAATACTAATTGTGTGATGTTTATGGACCTAATTAACAAGTTACTTTCCGATAATAAAGTTTAACTTAAGTTCGTCTCCAAAGGAGGAACCTTTGGTGACCAAAAGTTTATCCTTCCTTTTTCGCTTGGATTCTTCCCAAATTCCTACTATAGTTCATTCTATTTACGTAATACTAATTGTATGATGATTATTGACCTAATTAACAAGTTACTTTCCCAAAATAAAGTTTAAGTTAAGTTCGTCTCCAAAGGAGGAACCTTTGGTGACCAAAATTTTATCCATCCTTTTTCGCTTGGTTTCTTGCCAAATTCCTACTATAGTTCATTCTATTTATGTAATACTAATTGTATGATGATTATTGACCTAGTTAACAAGTTAGTTCCCGATAATAAAGTTTAACTTAAGTTCGTCTCCAAACGAGGAACCTTTGATGACCAAAATTTTATCCATCCTTTTTCGCTTGGTTTCTTGCCAAATTCCTACTATAGTTCATTCTATTTATGTAATACTAATTGTATGATGATTAATGACCTAATTAACAAGTTAGTTCAGGATAATAAAGTTTAACTTAAGTTCGTCTCCAAAGTAGGAACCTTTGGTGACCAAAATTTTATCCTACCTTTTTGGCTTGGTTTCTTCCCAAATTCCTACTATAGTTCATTCTCTTTATGTAATACTCGTTGTATGATGATTATGGACCTAATTAACAAGTTACTTCCCCATAATAAAGTTTAACGTAAGTTCGTCTCCAAAGGAGGAACCTTTGGTGACCAAAATTTTATCCTACCTTTTTGGCTTGGTTTCTTCCCAAATTCCTACTATAGTTCATTCTATTTATGTAATACTCATTGTATGATGATTATGGACCTAATTAACAAGTTACTTCCCCATAATAAAGTTTAAGTTAAGTTCGTCTCCAAAGGAGGAACCTTTGGTGACCAAAATTTTATCCTTCCTTTTTCGCTTGGTTGCTTGCCAAATTCCTACTATAGTTCATTCTATTTATGTAATACTCATTGTGTGATGATTATGGACCTAATTAACAAGTTACTTCCCCAAAATAAAGTTTAACTTAAGTTCGTCTCCAAAGTAGGAACCTTTGGTGACCAAAAGTTTATCCTTCCTTTTTCGCTTGGATTCTTCCCAAATTCCTACTATAGTTCATTCTATTTACGTAATACTCATTGTATGATAATCATTGACCTAATTACCAAGTTACTTCCCCAAAATAAAGTTTAAGTTAAGTTCGTCTCCAAAGGAGGAACCTTTGGTGACCAAAATTTTATCCTTCCTTTTTCGCTTGGTTTCTGGCCAAATTCCTACTATAGTCATTCTATTTGTGTAATACTCATTGTGTGATGATTATGGCCCTAATTAACAAGTTACTTCCCCATAATAAAGTTTAAGTTAAGTTCGTCTCCAAAGGAGGAACCTTTGGTGACCAAAAGTTTATCCTTCCTTTTTCGCTTGGATTCTTGCCAAATTCATACTATAGTTCATTCTATTTATGTAATACTAATTGTATGATGATTATTGACCTAATTAACAAGTTACTTCCCGATAATAAAGTTTAACTTAAGTTCGTCTCCAAAGTAGGAACCTTTGGTGACCAAAATTTTATCCTACCTTTTTGGCTTGGTTTCTTCCCAAATTCCTACTATAGTTCATTCTCTTTATGTAATACTCGTTGTATGATGATTATGGACCTAATTAACAAGTTACTTCCCCATAATAAAGTTTAACGTAAGTTCGTCTCCAAAGGAGGAACCTTTGGTGACCAAAATTTTATCCTTCTTTTTTCGCTTGGTTTCTTGCCAAATTCCTACTATAGTCATTCTATTTATGTAATACTCATTGTGTGATGATTATGGACCTAATTAACAAGTTACTTCCCCATAAAAAAGTTTAAGTTAAGTTCGTCTCCAAAGGAGGAACCTTTGGTGACCAAAATTTTATCCTTCCTTTTTCGCTTGGATTCTTCCCAAATTCCTATTATAGTTCATTCTATTTAAGTAATACTAATTGTGTGATGTTTATGGACCTAATTAACAAGTTACTTTCCGATAATAAAGTTTAACTTAAGTTCGTCTCCAAAGGAGGAACCTTTGGTGACCAAAAGTTTATCCTTCCTTTTTCGCTTGGATTCTTCCCAAATTCCTACTATAGTTCATTCTATTTACGTAATACTAATTGTATGATGATTATTGACCTAATTAACAAGTTACTTTCCCAAAATAAAGTTTAAGTTAAGTTCGTCTCCAAAGGAGGAACCTTTGGTGACCAAAATTTTATCCATCCTTTTTCGCTTGGTTTCTTGCCAAATTCCTACTATAGTTCATTCTATTTATGTAATACTAATTGTATGATGATTATTGACCTAGTTAACAAGTTAGTTCCCGATAATAAAGTTTAACTTAAGTTCGTCTCCAAACGAGGAACCTTTGATGACCAAAATTTTATCCATCCTTTTTCGCTTGGTTTCTTGCCAAATTCCTACTATAGTTCATTCTATTTATGTAATACTAATTGTATGATGATTAATGACCTAATTAACAAGTTAGTTCAGGATAATAAAGTTTAACTTAAGTTCGTCTCCAAAGTAGGAACCTTTGGTGACCAAAATTTTATCCTACCTTTTTGGCTTGGTTTCTTCCCAAATTCCTACTATAGTTCATTCTCTTTATGTAATACTCGTTGTATGATGATTATGGACCTAATTAACAAGTTACTTCCCCATAATAAAGTTTAACGTAAGTTCGTCTCCAAAGGAGGAACCTTTGGTGACCAAAATTTTATCCTACCTTTTTGGCTTGGTTTCTTCCCAAATTCCTACTATAGTTCATTCTATTTATGTAATACTCATTGTATGATGATTATGGACCTAATTAACAAGTTACTTCCCCATAATAAAGTTTAAGTTAAGTTCGTCTCCAAAGGAGGAACCTTTGGTGACCAAAATTTTATCCTTCCTTTTTCGCTTGGTTGCTTGCCAAATTCCTACTATAGTTCATTCTATTTATGTAATACTCATTGTGTGATGATTATGGACCTAATTAACAAGTTACTTCCCCAAAATAAAGTTTAACTTAAGTTCGTCTCCAAAGTAGGAACCTTTGGTGACCAAAAGTTTATCCTTCCTTTTTCGCTTGGATTCTTCCCAAATTCCTACTATAGTTCATTCTATTTACGTAATACTCATTGTATGATAATCATTGACCTAATTACCAAGTTACTTCCCCAAAATAAAGTTTAAGTTAAGTTCGTCTCCAAAGGAGGAACCTTTGGTGACCAAAATTTTATCCTTCCTTTTTCGCTTGGTTTCTGGCCAAATTCCTACTATAGTCATTCTATTTGTGTAATACTCATTGTGTGATGATTATGGCCCTAATTAACAAGTTACTTCCCCATAATAAAGTTTAAGTTAAGTTCGTCTCCAAAGGAGGAACCTTTGGTGACCAAAAGTTTATCCTTCCTTTTTCGCTTGGATTCTTGCCAAATTCATACTATAGTTCATTCTATTTATGTAATACTAATTGTATGATGATTATTGACCTAATTAACAAGTTACTTCCCGATAATAAAGTTTAACTTAAGTTCGTCTCCAAAGTAGGAACCTTTGGTGACCAAAATTTTATCCTACCTTTTTGGCTTGGTTTCTTCCCAAATTCCTACTATAGTTCATTCTATTTATGTAATACTAATTGTATGATGATTATTGACCTAATTAACAAGTTACTTCCCGATAATAAAGTTTAACTTAAGTTCGTCTCCAAAGTAGGAACCTTTGGTGACCAAAATTTTATCCTACCTTTTTGGCTTGGTTTCTTCCCAAATTCCTACTATAGTTCATTCTATTTATGTAATACTAATTGTATGATGATTATGGACCGAATTAAAAGGTTACTTCCCCATAATAAAGTTTAACGTAAGTTCGTCTCCAAAGGAGGAACCTTTGGTGACCAAAATTTTATCCTACCTTTTTGGCTTGGTTTCTTACCAAATTCCTACTATAGTTCATTCTATTTATGTAATACTCATTGTATGATGATTATGGACCTAATTAACAAGTTACTTCCCCATAAAAAAGTTTAAGTTAAGTTCGTCTCCAAAGGAGGAACCTTTGGTGACCAAAATTTTATCCTTCCTTTTTCGCTTGGTTTCTTGCCAAATTCCTACTATAGTTCCTTCTATTTATGTAATACTCTTTGTGTGATGATTATGGACCTAATTAACAAGTTACTTCCCCATAATAAAGCTTAAGTTAAGTTCGTCTCCAAAGGAGGAACCTTTGGTGACCAAAAGTTTATCCTTTATTTTTCGCTTGGATTCTTGCCAAATTCCTACTATAGTTCATTCTATTTAAGTAATACTAATTCTGTGATGTTTATGGACCTAATTAACAAGTTACTTTCCGATAATAAAGTTTAACTTAAGTTCGTCTCCAAAGGAGGAACCTTTGGTGACCAAAAGTTTATCCTTCCTTTTTCGCTTGGATTCTTCCCAAATTCCTACTATAGTTCATTCTATTTACGTAATACTCATTGTATGATGATTATTGACCTAATTAACAAGTTACTTTCCCAAAATAAAGTTTAAGTTAAGTTCGTCTCCAAAGGAGGAACCTTTGGTGACCAAAATTTTATCCATCCTTTTTCGCTTGGTTTCTTGCCAAATTCCTACTATAGTTCATTCTATTTATGTAATACTAATTGTATGATGATTATTGACCTAATTAACAAGTTAGTTCCCGATAATAAAGTTTAACTTAAGTTCGTCTCCAAAGGAGGAACCTTTGATGACCAAAATTTTATCCATCCTTTTTCGCTTGGTTTCTTGCCAAATTCCTACTATAGTTCATTCTATTTATGTAATACTAATTGTATGATGATTATTGACCTAATTAACAAGTTAGTTCAGGATAATAAAGTTTAACTTAAGTTCGTCTCCAAAGTAGGAACCTTTGGTGACCAAAATTTTATCCTACCTTTTTGGCTTGGTTTCTTCCCAAATTCCTACTATAGTTCATTCTCTTTATGTAATACTCGTTGTAGGATGATTATGGACCTAATTAACAAGTTACTTCCCCATAATAAAGTTTAACGTAAGTTCGTCTCCAAAGGAGGAACCTTTGGTGACCAAAATTTTATTCTACCTTTTTGGCTTGGTTTCTTCCCAAATTCCTACTATAGTTCATTCTATTTATGTAATACTCATTGTATGATGATTATGGACCTAATTAACAAGTTACTTCCCCATAATAAAGTTTAAGTTAAGTTCGTCTCCAAAGGAGGAACCTTTGGTGACCAAAATTTTATCCTTCCTTTTTCGCTTGGTTGCTTGCCAAATTCCTACTATAGTTCATTCTATTTATGTAATACTCATTGTGTGATGATTATGGACCTAATTAACAAGTTACTTCCCCAAAATAAAGTTTAAGTTAAGTTCGTCTCCAAAGGAGGAACCTTTGGTGACCAAAAGTTTATCCTTTATTTTTCGCTTGGATTCTTGCCAAATTCCTACTATAGTTCATTCTATTTAAGTAATACTAATTGTGTGATGTTTATGGACCTAATTAACAAGTTACTTTCCGATAATAAAGTTTAACTTAAGTTCGTCTCCAAAGTAGGAACCTTTGGTGACCAAAAGTTTATCCTTCCTTTTTCGCTTGGATTCTTCCCAAATTCCTACTATAGTTCATTCTATTTACGTAATACTCATTGTATGATAATCATTGACCTAATTACCAAGTTACTTCCCCAAAATAAAGTTTAAGTTAAGTTCGTCTCCAAAGGAGGAACCTTTGGTGACCAAAATTTTATCCTTCCTTTTTCGCTTGGTTTCTTGCCAAATTCCTACTATAGTCATTCTATTTATGTAATACTCATTGTGTGATGATTATGGCCCTAATTAACAAGTTACTTCCCCATAATAAAGTTTAAGTTAAGTTCGTCTCCAAAGGAGGAACCTTTGGTGACCAAAAGTTTATCCTTCCTTTTTCGCTTGGATTCTTGCCAAATTCATACTATAGTTCATTCTATTTATGTAATACTAATTGTATGATGATTATTGACCTAATTAACAAGTTACTTCCCGATAATAAAGTTTAACTTAAGTTCGTCTCCAAAGTAGGAACCTTTGGTGACCAAAATTTTATCCTACCTTTTTGGCTTGGTTTCTTCCCAAATTCCTACTATAGTTCATTCTATTTATGTAATACTAATTGTATGATGATTATGGACCGAATTAAAAGGTTACTTCCCCATAATAAAGTTTAACGTAAGTTCGTCTCCAAAGGAGGAACCTTTGGTGACCAAAATTTTATCCTACCTTTTTGGCTTGGTTTCTTACCAAATTCCTACTATAGTTCATTCTATTTATGTAATACTCATTGTATGATGATTATGGACCTAATTAACAAGTTACTTCCCCATAAAAAAGTTTAAGTTAAGTTCGTCTCCAAAGGAGGAACCTTTGGTGACCAAAAGTTTATCCTTCCTTTTTCGCTTGGATTCTTCCCAAATTCCTACTATAGTTCATTCTATTTACGTAATACTCATTGTATGATGATTATTGACCTAATTAACAAGTTACTTTCCCAAAATAAAGTTTAAGTTAAGTTCGTCTCCAAAGGAGGAACCTTTGGTGACCAAAATTTTATCCATCCTTTTTCGCTTGGTTTCTTGCCAAATTCCTACTATAGTTCATTCTATTTATGTAATACTAATTGTATGATGATTATTGACCTAATTAACAAGTTAGTTCCCGATAATAAAGTTTAACTTAAGTTCGTCTCCAAACGAGGAACCTTTGATGACCAAAATTTTATCCATCCTTTTTCGCTTGGTTTCTTGCCAAATTCCTACTATAGTTCATTCTATTTATGTAATACTAATTGTATGATGATTAATGACCTAATTAACAAGTTAGTTCAGGATAATAAAGTTTAACTTAAGTTCGTCTCCAAAGTAGGAACCTTTGGTGACCAAAATTTTATCCTACCTTTTTGGCTTGGTTTCTTCCCAAATTCCTACTATAGTTCATTCTCTTTATGTAATACTCGTTGTATGATGATTATGGACCTAATTAACAAGTTACTTCCCCATAATAAAGTTTAACGTAAGTTCGTCTCCAAAGGAGGAACCTTTGGTGACCAAAATTTTATCCTACCTTTTTGGCTTGGTTTCTTCCCAAATTCCTACTATAGTTCATTCTATTTATGTAATACTCATTGTATGATGATTATGGACCTAATTAACAAGTTACTTCCCCATAATAAAGTTTAAGTTAAGTTCGTCTCCAAAGGAGGAACCTTTGGTGACCAAAATTTTATCCTTCCTTTTTCGCTTGGTTGCTTGCCAAATTCCTACTATAGTTCATTCTATTTATGTAATACTCATTGTGTGATGATTATGGACCTAATTAACAAGTTACTTCCCCAAAATAAAGTTTAAGTTAAGTTCGTCTCCAAAGGAGGAACCTTTGGTGACCAAAAGTTTATCCTTTATTTTTCGCTTGGATTCTTGCCAAATTCCTACTATAGTTCATTCTATTTAAGTAATACTAATTGTGTGATGTTTATGGACCTAATTAACAAGTTACTTTCCGATAATAAAGTTTAACTTAAGTTCGTCTCCAAAGTAGGAACCTTTGGTGACCAAAAGTTTATCCTTCCTTTTTCGCTTGGATTCTTCCCAAATTCCTACTATAGTTCATTCTATTTACGTAATACTCATTGTATGATAATCATTGACCTAATTACCAAGTTACTTCCCCAAAATAAAGTTTAAGTTAAGTTCGTCTCCAAAGGAGGAACCTTTGGTGACCAAAAGTTTATCCTTCCTTTTTCGCTTGGATTCTTGCCAAATTCATACTATAGTTCATTCTATTTATGTAATACTAATTGTATGATGATTATTGACCTAATTAACAAGTTACTTCCCGATAATAAAGTTTAACTTAAGTTCGTCTCCAAAGTAGGAACCTTTGGTGACCAAAATTTTATCCTACCTTTTTGGCTTGGTTTCTTCCCAAATTCCTACTATAGTTCATTCTATTTATGTAATACTAATTGTATGATGATTATGGACCGAATTAAAAGGTTACTTCCCCATAATAAAGTTTAACGTAAGTTCGTCTCCAAAGGAGGAACCTTTGGTGACCAAAATTTTATCCTACCTTTTTGGCTTGGTTTCTTCCCAAATTCCTACTATAGTTCATTCTCTTTATGTAATACTCGTTGTATGATGATTATGGACCTAATTAACAAGTTACTTCCCCATAATAAAGTTTAAGTTAAGTTCGTCTCCAAAGGAGGAACCTTTGGTGACCAAAATTTTATCCTTCCTTTTTCGCTTGGTTTCTTGCCAAATTCCTACTATAGTTCCTTCTATTTATGTAATACTCTTTGTGTGATGATTATGGACCTAATTAACAAGTTACTTCCCCATAATAAAGTTTAAGTTAAGTTCGTCTCCAAAGGAGGAACCTTTGGTGACCAAAATTTTATCCTTCCTTTTTCGCTTGGTTGCTTGCCAAATTCCTACTATAGTTCATTCTATTTATGTAATACTCATTGTGTGATGATTATGGACCTAATTAACAAGTTACTTCCCCAAAATAAAGTTTAAGTTAAGTTCGTCTCCAAAGGAGGAACCTTTGGTGACCAAAAGTTTATCCTTTACTTTTCGCTTGGATTCTTCCCAAATTCCTACTATAGTTCATTCTATTTAAGTAATACTAATTGTGTGATGTTTATGGACCTAATTAACAAGTTACTTTCCGATAATAAAGTTTAAGTTAAGTTCGTCTCCAAAGTAGGAACCTTTGGTGACCAAAATTTTATCCTTCCTTTTTCGCTTGGTTTCTTCCCAAATTCCTACTATAGTTCATTCTATTTACGTAATACTCATTGTATGATAATCATTGACCTAATTACCAAGTTACTTCCCCAAAATAAAGTTTAAGTTAAGTTCGTCTCCAAAGGAGGAACCTTTGGTGACCAAAATTTTATCCTTCCTTTTTCGCTTGGTTTCTTGCCAAATTCCTACTATAGTCATTCTATTTATGTAATACTCATTGTGTGATGATTATGGCCCTAATTAACAAGTTACTTCCCCATAATAAAGTTTAAGTTAAGTTCGTCTCCAAAGGAGGAACCTTTGGTGACCAAAAGTTTATCCTTCCTTTTTCGCTTGGATTCTTGCCAAATTCCTACTATAGTTCATTCTCTTTATGTAATACTAATTGTATGATGATTATTGACCTAATTAACAAGTTACTTCCCGATAATAAAGTTTAACTTAAGTTCGTCTCCAAAGTAGGAACCTTTGGTGACCAAAATTTTATCCTACCTTTTTGGCTTGGTTTCTTCCCAAATTCCTACTATAGTTCATTCTATTTATGTAATACTAATTGTATGATGATTATGGACCGAATTAAAAGGTTACTTCCCCATAATAAAGTTTAACGTAAGTTCGTCTCCAAAGGAGGAACCTTTGGTGACCAAAATTTTATCCTACCTTTTTGGCTTGGTTTCTTACCAAATTCCTACTATAGTTCATTCTATTTATGTAATACTCATTGTATGATGATTATGGACCTAATTAACAAGTTACTTCCCCATAAAAAAGTTTAAGTTAAGTTCGTCTCCAAAGGAGGAACCTTTGGTGACCAAAAGTTTATCCTTCCTTTTTCGCTTGGATTCTTCCCAAATTCCTACTATAGTTCATTCTATTTACGTAATACTCATTGTATGATGATTATTGACCTAATTAACAAGTTACTTTCCCAAAATAAAGTTTAAGTTAAGTTCGTCTCCAAAGGAGGAACCTTTGGTGACCAAAATTTTATCCATCCTTTTTCGCTTGGTTTCTTGCCAAATTCCTACTATAGTTCATTCTATTTATGTAATACTAATTGTATGATGATTATTGACCTAATTAACAAGTTAGTTCCCGATAATAAAGTTTAACTTAAGTTCGTCTCCAAACGAGGAACCTTTGATGACCAAAATTTTATCCATCCTTTTTCGCTTGGTTTCTTGCCAAATTCCTACTATAGTTCATTCTATTTATGTAATACTAATTGTATGATGATTAATGACCTAATTAACAAGTTAGTTCAGGATAATAAAGTTTAACTTAAGTTCGTCTCCAAAGTAGGAACCTTTGGTGACCAAAATTTTATCCTACCTTTTTGGCTTGGTTTCTTCCCAAATTCCTACTATAGTTCATTCTCTTTATGTAATACTCGTTGTATGATGATTATGGACCTAATTAACAAGTTACTTCCCCATAATAAAGTTTAACGTAAGTTCGTCTCCAAAGGAGGAACCTTTGGTGACCAAAATTTTATCCTACCTTTTTGGCTTGGTTTCTTCCCAAATTCCTACTATAGTTCATTCTATTTATGTAATACTCATTGTATGATGATTATGGACCTAATTAACAAGTTACTTCCCCATAATAAAGTTTAAGTTAAGTTCGTCTCCAAAGGAGGAACCTTTGGTGACCAAAATTTTATCCTTCCTTTTTCGCTTGGTTGCTTGCCAAATTCCTACTATAGTTCATTCTATTTATGTAATACTCATTGTGTGATGATTATGGACCTAATTAACAAGTTACTTCCCCAAAATAAAGTTTAAGTTAAGTTCGTCTCCAAAGGAGGAACCTTTGGTGACCAAAAGTTTATCCTTTATTTTTCGCTTGGATTCTTGCCAAATTCCTACTATAGTTCATTCTATTTAAGTAATACTAATTGTGTGATGTTTATGGACCTAATTAACAAGTTACTTTCCGATAATAAAGTTTAACTTAAGTTCGTCTCCAAAGTAGGAACCTTTGGTGACCAAAAGTTTATCCTTCCTTTTTCGCTTGGATTCTTCCCAAATTCCTACTATAGTTCATTCTATTTACATAATACTCATTGTATGATAATCATTGACCTAATTACCAAGTTACTTCCCCAAAATAAAGTTTAAGTTAAGTTCGTCTCCAAAGGAGGAACCTTTGGTGACCAAAAGTTTATCCTTCCTTTTTCGCTTGGATTCTTGCCAAATTCATACTATAGTTCATTCTATTTATGTAATACTAATTGTATGATGATTATTGACCTAATTAACAAGTTACTTCCCGATAATAAAGTTTAACTTAAGTTCGTCTCCAAAGTAGGAACCTTTGGTGACCAAAATTTTATCCTACCTTTTTGGCTTGGTTTCTTCCCAAATTCCTACTATAGTTCATTCTATTTATGTAATACTAATTGTATGATGATTATGGACCGAATTAAAAGGTTACTTCCCCATAATAAAGTTTAACGTAAGTTCGTCTCCAAAGGAGGAACCTTTGGTGACCAAAATTTTATCCTACCTTTTTGGCTTGGTTTCTTACCAAATTCCTACTATAGTTCATTCTATTTATGTAATACTCATTGTATGATGATTATGGACCTAATTAACAAGTTACTTCCCCATAAAAAAGTTTAAGTTAAGTTCGTCTCCAAAGGAGGAACCTTTGGTGACCAAAATTTTATCCTTCCTTTTTCGCTTGGTTTCTTGCCAAATTCCTACTATAGTTCCTTCTATTTATGTAATACTCTTTGTGTGATGATTATGGACCTAATTAACAAGTTACTTCCCCATAATAAAGCTTAAGTTAAGTTCGTCTCCAAAGGAGGAACCTTTGGTGACCAAAAGTTTATCCTTTATTTTTCGCTTGGATTCTTGCCAAATTCCTACTATAGTTCATTCTATTTAAGTAATACTAATTCTGTGATGTTTATGGACCTAATTAACAAGTTACTTTCCGATAATAAAGTTTAACTTAAGTTCGTCTCCAAAGGAAGAACCTTTGGTGACCAAAAGTTTATCCTTCCTTTTTCGCTTGGATTCTTCCCAAATTCCTACTATAGTTCATTCTATTTACGTAATACTCATTGTATGATGATTATTGACCTAATTAACAAGTTACTTTCCCAAAATAAAGTTTAAGTTAAGTTCGTCTCCAAAGGAGGAACCTTTGGTGACCAAAATTTTATCCATCCTTTTTCGCTTGGTTTCTTGCCAAATTCCTACTATAGTTCATTCTATTTATGTAATACTAATTGTATGATGATTATTGACCTAATTAACAAGTTAGTTCCCGATAATAAAGTTTAACTTAAGTTCGTCTCCAAAGGAGGAACCTTTGATGACCAAAATTTTATCCATCCTTTTTCGCTTGGTTTCTTGCCAAATTCCTACTATAGTTCATTCTATTTATGTAATACTAATTGTATGATGATTATTGACCTAATTAACAAGTTAGTTCAGGATAATAAAGTTTAACTTAAGTTCGTCTCCAAAGTAGGAACCTTTGGTGACCAAAATTTTATCCTACCTTTTTGGCTTGGTTTCTTCCCAAATTCCTACTATAGTTCATTCTCTTTATGTAATACTCGTTGTATGATGATTATGGACCTAATTAACAAGTTACTTCCCCATAATAAAGTTTAACGTAAGTTCGTCTCCAAAGGAGGAACCTTTGGTGACCAAAATTTTATTCTACCTTTTTGGCTTGGTTTCTTCCCAAATTCCTACTATAGTTCATTCTATTTATGTAATACTCATTGTATGATGATTATGGACTTAATTAACAAGTTACTTCCCCATAATAAAGTTTAAGTTAAGTTCGTCTCCAAAGGAGGAACCTTTGGTGACCAAAATTTTATCCTTCCTTTTTCGCTTGGTTGCTTGCCAAATTCCTACTATAGTTCATTCTATTTATGTAATACTCATTGTGTGATGATTATGGACCTAATTAACAAGTTACTTCCCCAAAATAAAGTTTAAGTTAAGTTCGTCTCCAAAGGAGGAACCTTTGGTGACCAAAAGTTTATCCTTTATTTTTCGCTTGGATTCTTGCCAAATTCCTACTATAGTTCATTCTATTTAAGTAATACTAATTGTGTGATGTTTATGGACCTAATTAACAAGTTACTTTCCGATAATAAAGTTTAACTTAAGTTCGTCTCCAAAGTAGGAACCTTTGGTGACCAAAAGTTTATCCTTCCTTTTTCGCTTGGATTCTTCCCAAATTCCTACTATAGTTCATTCTATTTACGTAATACTCATTGTATGATAATCATTGACCTAATTACCAAGTTACTTCCCCAAAATAAAGTTTAAGTTAAGTTCGTCTCCAAAGGAGGAACCTTTGGTGACCAAAATTTTATCCTTCCTTTTTCGCTTGGTTTCTTGCCAAATTCCTACTATAGTCATTCTATTTATGTAATACTCATTGTATGATAATCATTGACCTAATTACCAAGTTACTTCCCCAAAATAAAGTTTAAGTTAAGTTCGTCTCCAAAGGAGGAACCTTTGGTGACCAAAAGTTTATCCTTCCTTTTTCGCTTGGATTCTTGCCAAATTCATACTATAGTTCATTCTATTTATGTAATACTAATTGTATGATGATTATTGACCTAATTAACAAGTTACTTCCCGATAATAAAGTTTAACTTAAGTTCGTCTCCAAAGTAGGAACCTTTGGTGACCAAAATTTTATCCTACCTTTTTGGCTTGGTTTCTTCCCAAATTCCTACTATAGTTCATTCTATTTATGTAATACTAATTGTATGATGATTATGGACCGAATTAAAAGGTTACTTCCCCATAATAAAGTTTAACGTAAGTTCGTCTCCAAAGGAGGAACCTTTGGTGACCAAAATTTTATCCTACCTTTTTGGCTTGGTTTCTTCCCAAATTCCTACTATAGTTCATTCTCTTTATGTAATACTCGTTGTATGATGATTATGGACCTAATTAACAAGTTACTTCCCCATAATAAAGTTTAAGTTAAGTTCGTCTCCAAAGGAGGAACCTTTGGTGACCAAAATTTTATCCTTCCTTTTTCGCTTGGTTTCTTGCCAAATTCCTACTATAGTTCCTTCTATTTATGTAATACTCTTTGTGTGATGATTATGGACCTAATTAACAAGTTACTTCCCCATAATAAAGTTTAAGTTAAGTTCGTCTCCAAAGGAGGAACCTTTGGTGACCAAAATTTTATCCTTCCTTTTTCGCTTGGTTGCTTGCCAAATTCCTACTATAGTTCATTCTATTTATGTAATACTCATTGTGTGATGATTATGGACCTAATTAACAAGTTACTTCCCCAAAATAAAGTTTAAGTTAAGTTCGTCTCCAAAGGAGGAACCTTTGGTGACCAAAAGTTTATCCTTTACTTTTCGCTTGGATTCTTCCCAAATTCCTACTATAGTTCATTCTATTTAAGTAATACTAATTGTGTGATGTTTATGGACCTAATTAACAAGTTACTTTCCGATAATAAAGTTTAAGTTAAGTTCGTCTCCAAAGTAGGAACCTTTGGTGACCAAAATTTTATCCTTCCTTTTTCGCTTGGTTTCTTCCCAAATTCCTACTATAGTTCATTCTATTTACGTAATACTCATTGTATGATAATCATTGACCTAATTACCAAGTTACTTCCCCAAAATAAAGTTTAAGTTAAGTTCGTCTCCAAAGGAGGAACCTTTGGTGACCAAAATTTTATCCTTCCTTTTTCGCTTGGTTTCTTGCCAAATTCCTACTATAGTCATTCTATTTATGTAATACTCATTGTGTGATGATTATGGCCCTAATTAACAAGTTACTTCCCCATAATAACGTTTAAGTTAAGTTCGTCTCCAAAGGAGGAACCTTTGGTGACCAAAAGTTTATCCTTCCTTTTTCGCTTGGATTCTTGCCAAATTCCTACTATAGTTCATTCTCTTTATGTAATACTAATTGTATGATGATTATTGACCTAATTAACAAGTTACTTCCCGATAATAAAGTTTAACTTAAGTTCGTCTCCAAAGTAGGAACCTTTGGTGACCAAAATTTTATCCTACCTTTTTGGCTTGGTTTCTTCCCAAATTCCTACTATAGTTCATTCTATTTATGTAATACTAATTGTATGATGATTATGGACCGAATTAAAAGGTTACTTCCCCATAATAAAGTTTAACGTAAGTTCGTCTCCAAAGGAGGAACCTTTGGTGACCAAAATTTTATCCTACCTTTTTGGCTTGGTTTCTTACCAAATTCCTACTATAGTTCATTCTATTTATGTAATACTCATTGTATGATGATTATGGACCTAATTAACAAGTTACTTCCCCATAAAAAAGTTTAAGTTAAGTTCGTCTCCAAAGGAGGAACCTTTGGTGACCAAAAGTTTATCCTTCCTTTTTCGCTTGGATTCTTCCCAAATTCCTACTATAGTTCATTCTATTTACGTAATACTCATTGTATGATGATTATTGACCTAATTAACAAGTTACTTTCCCAAAATAAAGTTTAAGTTAAGTTCGTCTCCAAAGGAGGAACCTTTGGTGACCAAAATTTTATCCATCCTTTTTCGCTTGGTTTCTTGCCAAATTCCTACTATAGTTCATTCTATTTATGTAATACTAATTGTATGATGATTATTGACCTAATTAACAAGTTAGTTCCCGATAATAAAGTTTAACTTAAGTTCGTCTCCAAACGAGGAACCTTTGATGACCAAAATTTTATCCATCCTTTTTCGCTTGGTTTCTTGCCAAATTCCTACTATAGTTCATTCTATTTATGTAATACTAATTGTATGATGATTAATGACCTAATTAACAAGTTAGTTCAGGATAATAAAGTTTAACTTAAGTTCGTCTCCAAAGTAGGAACCTTTGGTGACCAAAATTTTATCCTACCTTTTTGGCTTGGTTTCTTCCCAAATTCCTACTATAGTTCATTCTCTTTATGTAATACTCGTTGTATGATGATTATGGACCTAATTAACAAGTTACTTCCCCATAATAAAGTTTAACGTAAGTTCGTCTCCAAAGGAGGAACCTTTGGTGACCAAAATTTTATCCTACCTTTTTGGCTTGGTTTCTTCCCAAATTCCTACTATATTTCATTCTATTTATGTAATACTCATTGTATGATGATTATGGACCTAATTAACAAGTTACTTCCCCATAATAAAGTTTAAGTTAAGTTCGTCTCCAAAGGAGGAACCTTTGGTGACCAAAATTTTATCCTTCCTTTTTCGCTTGGTTGCTTGCCAAATTCCTACTATAGTTCATTCTATTTATGTAATACTCATTGTGTGATGATTATGGACCTAATTAACAAGTTACTTCCCCAAAATAAAGTTTAAGTTAAGTTCGTCTCCAAAGGAGGAACCTTTGGTGACCAAAAGTTTATCCTTTATTTTTCGCTTGGATTCTTGCCAAATTCCTACTATAGTTCATTCTATTTAAGTAATACTAATTGTGTGATGTTTATGGACCTAATTAACAAGTTACTTTCCGATAATAAAGTTTAACTTAAGTTCGTCTCCAAAGTAGGAACCTTTGGTGACCAAAAGTTTATCCTTCCTTTTTCGCTTGGATTCTTCCCAAATTCCTACTATAGTTCATTCTATTTACATAATACTCATTGTATGATAATCATTGACCTAATTACCAAGTTACTTCCCCAAAATAAAGTTTAAGTTAAGTTCGTCTCCAAAGGAGGAACCTTTGGTGACCAAAAGTTTATCCTTCCTTTTTCGCTTGGATTCTTGCCAAATTCATACTATAGTTCATTCTATTTATGTAATACTAATTGTATGATGATTATTGACCTAATTAACAAGTTACTTCCCGATAATAAAGTTTAACTTAAGTTCGTCTCCAAAGTAGGAACCTTTGGTGACCAAAATTTTATCCTACCTTTTTGGCTTGGTTTCTTCCCAAATTCCTACTATAGTTCATTCTATTTATGTAATACTAATTGTATGATGATTATGGACCGAATTAAAAGGTTACTTCCCCATAATAAAGTTTAACGTAAGTTCGTCTCCAAAGGAGGAACCTTTGGTGACCAAAATTTTATCCTACCTTTTTGGCTTGGTTTCTTACCAAATTCCTACTATAGTTCATTCTATTTATGTAATACTCATTGTATGATGATTATGGACCTAATTAACAAGTTACTTCCCCATAAAAAAGTTTTAGTTAAGTTCGTCTCCAAAGGAGGAACCTTTGGTGACCAAAATTTTATCCTTCCTTTTTCGCTTGGTTTCTTGCCAAATTCCTACTATAGTTCCTTCTATTTATGTAATACTCTTTGTGTGATGATTATGGACCTAATTAACAAGTTACTTCCCCATAATAAAGCTTAAGTTAAGTTCGTCTCCAAAGGAGGAACCTTTGGTGACCAAAAGTTTATCCTTTATTTTTCGCTTGGATTCTTGCCAAATTCCTACTATAGTTCATTCTATTTAAGTAATACTAATTCTGTGATGTTTATGGACCTAATTAACAAGTTACTTTCCGATAATAAAGTTTAACTTAAGTTCGTCTCCAAAGGAGGAACCTTTGGTGACCAAAAGTTTATCCTTCCTTTTTCGCTTGGATTCTTCCCAAATTCCTACTATAGTTCATTCTATTTACGTAATACTCATTGTATGATGATTATTGACCTAATTAACAAGTTACTTTCCCAAAATAAAGTTTAAGTTAAGTTCGTCTCCAAAGGAGGAACCTTTGGTGACCAAAATTTTATCCATCCTTTTTCGCTTGGTTTCTTGCCAAATTCCTACTATAGTTCATTCTATTTATGTAATACTAATTGTATGATGATTATTGACCTAATTAACAAGTTAGTTCCCGATAATAAAGTTTAACTTAAGTTCGTCTCCAAAGGAGGAACCTTTGATGACCAAAATTTTATCCATCCTTTTTCGCTTGGTTTCTTGCCAAATTCCTACTATAGTTCATTCTATTTATGTAATACTAATTGTATGATGATTATTGACCTAATTAACAAGTTAGTTCAGGATAATAAAGTTTAACTTAAGTTCGTCTCCAAAGTAGGAACCTTTGGTGACCAAAATTTTATCCTACCTTTTTGGCTTGGTTTCTTCCCAAATTCCTACTATAGTTCATTCTCTTTATGTAATACTCGTTGTATGATGATTATGGACCTAATTAACAAGTTACTTCCCCATAATAAAGTTTAACGTAAGTTCGTCTCCAAAGGAGGAACCTTTGGTGACCAAAATTTTATTCTACCTTTTTGGCTTGGTTTCTTCCCAAATTCCTACTATAGTTCATTCTATTTATGTAATACTCATTGTATGATGATTATGGACCTAATTAACAAGTTACTTCCCCATAATAAAGTTTAAGTTAAGTTCGTCTCCAAAGGAGGAACCTTTGGTGACCAAAATTTTATCCTTCCTTTTTCGCTTGGTTGCTTGCCAAATTCCTACTATAGTTCATTCTATTTA
The DNA here is from genome assembly GCF_051527215.1 of Medicago sativa. NCBI lineage: Eukaryota > Viridiplantae > Streptophyta > Magnoliopsida > Fabales > Fabaceae > Medicago > Medicago sativa. The sequence continues at coordinate 43,229,373 of NC_140752.1, read as the reverse complement.
TGTAATACTCATTGTGTGATGATTATGGACCTAATTAACAAGTTACTTCCCCAAAATAAAGTTTAAGTTAAGTTCGTCTCCAAAGGAGGAACCTTTGGTGACCAAAAGTTTATCCTTTATTTTTCGCTTGGATTCTTGCCAAATTCCTACTATAGTTCATTCTATTTAAGTAATACTAATTGTGTGATGTTTATGGACCTAATTAACAAGTTACTTTCCGATAATAAAGTTTAACTTAAGTTCGTCTCCAAAGTAGGAACCTTTGGTGACCAAAAGTTTATCCTTCCTTTTTCGCTTGGATTCTTCCCAAATTCCTACTATAGTTCATTCTATTTACGTAATACTCATTGTATGATAATCATGGACCTAATTACCAAGTTACTTCCCCAAAATAAAGTTTAAGTTAAGTTCGTCTCCAAAGGAGGAACCTTTGGTGACCAAAATTTTATCCTTCCTTTTTCGCTTGGTTTCTTGCCAAATTCCTACTATAGTCATTCTATTTATGTAATACTCATTGTGTGATGATTATGGCCCTAATTAACAAGTTACTTCCCCATAATAAAGTTTAAGTTAAGTTCGTCTCCAAAGGAGGAACCTTTGGTGACCAAAAGTTTATCCTTCCTTTTTCGCTTGGATTCTTGCCAAATTCATACTATAGTTCATTCTATTTATGTAATACTAATTGTATGATGATTATTGACCTAATTAACAAGTTACTTCCCGATAATAAAGTTTAACTTAAGTTCGTCTCCAAAGTAGGAACCTTTGGTGACCAAAATTTTATCCTACCTTTTTGGCTTGGTTTCTTCCCAAATTCCTACTATAGTTCATTCTATTTATGTAATACTAATTGTATGATGATTATGGACCGAATTAAAAGGTTACTTCCCCATAATAAAGTTTAACGTAAGTTCGTCTCCAAAGGAGGAACCTTTGGTGACCAAAATTTTATCCTACCTTTTTGGCTTGGTTTCTTACCAAATTCCTACTATAGTTCATTCTATTTATGTAATACTCATTGTATGATGATTATGGACCTAATTAACAAGTTACTTCCCCATAAAAAAGTTTAAGTTAAGTTCGTCTCCAAAGGAGGAACCTTTGGTGACCAAAATTTTATCCTTCCTTTTTCGCTTGGTTTCTTGCCAAATTCCTACTATAGTTCCTTCTATTTATGTAATACTCTTTGTGTGATGATTATGGACCTAATTAACAAGTTACTTCCCCATAATAAAGCTTAAGTTAAGTTCGTCTCCAAAGGAGGAACCTTTGGTGACCAAAAGTTTATCCTTTATTTTTCGCTTGGATTCTTGCCAAATTCCTACTATAGTTCATTCTATTTAAGTAATACTAATTCTGTGATGTTTATGGACCTAATTAACAAGTTACTTTCCGATAATAAAGTTTAACTTAAGTTCGTCTCCAAAGGAGGAACCTTTGGTGACCAAAAGTTTATCCTTCCTTTTTCGCTTGGATTCTTCCCAAATTCCTACTATAGTTCATTCTATTTACGTAATACTCATTGTATGATGATTATTGACCTAATTAACAAGTTACTTTCCCAAAATAAAGTTTAAGTTAAGTTCGTCTCCAAAGGAGGAACCTTTGGTGACCAAAATTTTATCCATCCTTTTTCGCTTGGTTTCTTGCCAAATTCCTACTATAGTTCATTCTATTTATGTAATACTAATTGTATGATGATTATTGACCTAATTAACAAGTTAGTTCCCGATAATAAAGTTTAACTTAAGTTCGTCTCCAAAGGAGGAACCTTTGATGACCAAAATTTTATCCATCCTTTTTCGCTTGGTTTCTTGCCAAATTCCTACTATAGTTCATTCTATTTATGTAATACTAATTGTATGATGATTATTGACCTAATTAACAAGTTAGTTCAGGATAATAAAGTTTAACTTAAGTTCGTCTCCAAAGTAGGAACCTTTGGTGACCAAAATTTTATCCTACCTTTTTGGCTTGGTTTCTTCCCAAATTCCTACTATAGTTCATTCTCTTTATGTAATACTCGTTGTATGATGATTATGGACCTAATTAACAAGTTACTTCCCCATAATAAAGTTTAACGTAAGTTCGTCTCCAAAGGAGGAACCTTTGGTGACCAAAATTTTATTCTACCTTTTTGGCTTGGTTTCTTCCCAAATTCCTACTATAGTTCATTCTATTTATGTAATACTCATTGTATGATGATTATGGACCTAATTAACAAGTTACTTCCCCATAATAAAGTTTAAGTTAAGTTCGTCTCCAAAGGAGGAACCTTTGGTGACCAAAATTTTATCCTTCCTTTTTCGCTTGGTTGCTTGCCAAATTCCTACTATAGTTCATTCTATTTATGTAATACTCATTGTGTGATGATTATGGACCTAATTAACAAGTTACTTCCCCAAAATAAAGTTTAAGTTAAGTTCGTCTCCAAAGGAGGAACCTTTGGTGACCAAAAGTTTATCCTTTATTTTTCGCTTGGATTCTTGCCAAATTCCTACTATAGTTCATTCTATTTAAGTAATACTAATTGTGTGATGTTTATGGACCTAATTAACAAGTTACTTTCCGATAATAAAGTTTAACTTAAGTTCGTCTCCAAAGTAGGAACCTTTGGTGACCAAAAGTTTATCCTTCCTTTTTCGCTTGGATTCTTCCCAAATTCCTACTATAGTTCATTCTATTTACGTAATACTCATTGTATGATAATCATTGACCTAATTACCAAGTTACTTCCCCAAAATAAAGTTTAAGTTAAGTTCGTCTCCAAAGGAGGAACCTTTGGTGACCAAAATTTTATCCTTCCTTTTTCGCTTGGTTTCTGGCCAAATTCCTACTATAGTCATTCTATTTATGTAATACTCATTGTGTGATGATTATGGCCCTAATTAACAAGTTACTTCCCCATAATAAAGTTTAAGTTAAGTTCGTCTCCAAAGGAGGAACCTTTGGTGACCAAAAGTTTATCCTTCCTTTTTCGCTTGGATTCTTGCCAAATTCATACTATAGTTCATTCTATTTATGTAATACTAATTGTATGATGATTATTGACCTAATTAACAAGTTACTTCCCGATAATAAAGTTTAACTTAAGTTCGTCTCCAAAGTAGGAACCTTTGGTGACCAAAATTTTATCCTACCTTTTTGGCTTGGTTTCTTCCCAAATTCCTACTATAGTTCATTCTATTTATGTAATACTAATTGTATGATGATTATGGACCGAATTAAAAGGTTACTTCCCCATAATAAAGTTTAACGTAAGTTCGTCTCCAAAGGAGGAACCTTTGGTGACCAAAATTTTATCCTACCTTTTTGGCTTGGTTTCTTACCAAATTCCTACTATAGTTCATTCTATTTATGTAATACTCATTGTATGATGATTATGGACCTAATTAACAAGTTACTTCCCCATAAAAAAGTTTAAGTTAAGTTCGTCTCCAAAGGAGGAACCTTTGGTGACCAAAATTTTATCCTTCCTTTTTCGCTTGGTTTCTTGCCAAATTCCTACTATAGTTCCTTCTATTTATGTAATACTCTTTGTGTGATGATTATGGACCTAATTAACAAGTTACTTCCCCATAATAAAGCTTAAGTTAAGTTCGTCTCCAAAGGAGGAACCTTTGGTGACCAAAAGTTTATCCTTTATTTTTCGCTTGGATTCTTGCCAAATTCCTACTATAGTTCATTCTATTTAAGTAATACTAATTCTGTGATGTTTATGGACCTAATTAACAAGTTACTTTCCGATAATAAAGTTTAACTTAAGTTCGTCTCCAAAGGAGGAACCTTTGGTGACCAAAAGTTTATCCTTCCTTTTTCGCTTGGATTCTTCCCAAATTCCTACTATAGTTCATTCTATTTACGTAATACTCATTGTATGATGATTATTGACCTAATTAACAAGTTACTTTCCCAAAATAAAGTTTAAGTTAAGTTCGTCTCCAAAGGAGGAACCTTTGGTGACCAAAATTTTATCCATCCTTTTTCGCTTGGTTTCTTGCCAAATTCCTACTATAGTTCATTCTATTTATGTAATACTAATTGTATGATGATTATTGACCTAATTAACAAGTTAGTTCCCGATAATAAAGTTTAACTTAAGTTCGTCTCCAAAGGAGGAACCTTTGATGACCAAAATTTTATCCATCCTTTTTCGCTTGGTTTCTTGCCAAATTCCTACTATAGTTCATTCTATTTATGTAATACTAATTGTATGATGATTATTGACCTAATTAACAAGTTAGTTCAGGATAATAAAGTTTAACTTAAGTTCGTCTCCAAAGTAGGAACCTTTGGTGACCAAAATTTTATCCTACCTTTTTGGCTTGGTTTCTTCCCAAATTCCTACTATAGTTCATTCTCTTTATGTAATACTCGTTGTATGATGATTATGGACCTAATTAACAAGTTACTTCCCCATAATAAAGTTTAACGTAAGTTCGTCTCCAAAGGAGGAACCTTTGGTGACCAAAATTTTATTCTACCTTTTTGGCTTGGTTTCTTCCCAAATTCCTACTATAGTTCATTCTATTTATGTAATACTCATTGTATGATGATTATGGACCTAATTAACAAGTTACTTCCCCATAATAAAGTTTAAGTTAAGTTCGTCTCCAAAGGAGGAACCTTTGGTGACCAAAATTTTATCCTTCCTTTTTCGCTTGGTTGCTTGCCAAATTCCTACTATAGTTCATTCTATTTATGTAATACTCATTGTGTGATGATTATGGACCTAATTAACAAGTTACTTCCCCAAAATAAAGTTTAAGTTAAGTTCGTCTCCAAAGGAGGAACCTTTGGTGACCAAAAGTTTATCCTTTATTTTTCGCTTGGATTCTTGCCAAATTCCTACTATAGTTCATTCTATTTAAGTAATACTAATTGTGTGATGTTTATGGACCTAATTAACAAGTTACTTTCCGATAATAAAGTTTAACTTAAGTTCGTCTCCAAAGTAGGAACCTTTGGTGACCAAAAGTTTATCCTTCCTTTTTCGCTTGGATTCTTCCCAAATTCCTACTATAGTTCATTCTATTTACGTAATACTCATTGTATGATAATCATTGACCTAATTACCAAGTTACTTCCCCAAAATAAAGTTTAAGTTAAGTTCGTCTCCAAAGGAGGAACCTTTGGTGACCAAAATTTTATCCTTCCTTTTTCGCTTGGTTTCTTGCCAAATTCCTACTATAGTCATTCTATTTATGTAATACTCATTGTGTGATGATTATGGCCCTAATTAACAAGTTACTTCCCCATAATAAAGTTTAAGTTAAGTTCGTCTCCAAAGGAGGAACCTTTGGTGACCAAAAGTTTATCCTTCCTTTTTCGCTTGGATTCTTGCCAAATTCATACTATAGTTCATTCTATTTATGTAATACTAATTGTATGATGATTATTGACCTAATTAACAAGTTACTTCCCGATAATAAAGTTTAACTTAAGTTCGTCTCCAAAGTAGGAACCTTTGGTGACCAAAATTTTATCCTACCTTTTTGGCTTGGTTTCTTCCCAAATTCCTACTATAGTTCATTCTATTTATGTAATACTAATTGTATGATGATTATGGACCGAATTAAAAGGTTACTTCCCCATAATAAAGTTTAACGTAAGTTCGTCTCCAAAGGAGGAACCTTTGGTGACCAAAATTTTATCCTACCTTTTTGGCTTGGTTTCTTACCAAATTCCTACTATAGTTCATTCTATTTATGTAATACTCATTGTATGATGATTATGGACCTAATTAACAAGTTACTTCCCCATAAAAAAGTTTAAGTTAAGTTCGTCTCCAAAGGAGGAACCTTTGGTGACCAAAATTTTATCCTTCCTTTTTCGCTTGGTTTCTTGCCAAATTCCTACTATAGTTCCTTCTATTTATGTAATACTCTTTGTGTGATGATTATGGACCTAATTAACAAGTTACTTCCCCATAATAAAGCTTAAGTTAAGTTCGTCTCCAAAGGAGGAACCTTTGGTGACCAAAAGTTTATCCTTTATTTTTCGCTTGGATTCTTGCCAAATTCCTACTATAGTTCATTCTATTTAAGTAATACTAATTCTGTGATGTTTATGGACCTAATTAACAAGTTACTTTCCGATAATAAAGTTTAACTTAAGTTCGTCTCCAAAGGAGGAACCTTTGGTGACCAAAAGTTTATCCTTCCTTTTTCGCTTGGATTCTTCCCAAATTCCTACTATAGTTCATTCTATTTACGTAATACTCATTGTATGATGATTATTGACCTAATTAACAAGTTACTTTCCCAAAATAAAGTTTAAGTTAAGTTCGTCTCCAAAGGAGGAACCTTTGGTGACCAAAATTTTATCCATCCTTTTTCGCTTGGTTTCTTGCCAAATTCCTACTATAGTTCATTCTATTTATGTAATACTAATTGTATGATGATTATTGACCTAATTAACAAGTTAGTTCCCGATAATAAAGTTTAACTTAAGTTCGTCTCCAAAGGAGGAACCTTTGATGACCAAAATTTTATCCATCCTTTTTCGCTTGGTTTCTTGCCAAATTCCTACTATAGTTCATTCTATTTATGTAATACTAATTGTATGATGATTATTGACCTAATTAACAAGTTAGTTCAGGATAATAAAGTTTAACTTAAGTTCGTCTCCAAAGTAGGAACCTTTGGTGACCAAAATTTTATCCTACCTTTTTGGCTTGGTTTCTTCCCAAATTCCTACTATAGTTCATTCTCTTTATGTAATACTCGTTGTATGATGATTATGGACCTAATTAACAAGTTACTTCCCCATAATAAAGTTTAACGTAAGTTCGTCTCCAAAGGAGGAACCTTTGGTGACCAAAATTTTATTCTACCTTTTTGGCTTGGTTTCTTCCCAAATTCCTACTATAGTTCATTCTATTTATGTAATACTCATTGTATGATGATTATGGACCTAATTAACAAGTTACTTCCCCATAATAAAGTTTAAGTTAAGTTCGTCTCCAAAGGAGGAACCTTTGGTGACCAAAATTTTATCCTTCCTTTTTCGCTTGGTTGCTTGCCAAATTCCTACTATAGTTCATTCTATTTATGTAATACTCATTGTGTGATGATTATGGACCTAATTAACAAGTTACTTCCCCAAAATAAAGTTTAAGTTAAGTTCGTCTCCAAAGGAGGAACCTTTGGTGACCAAAAGTTTATCCTTTATTTTTCGCTTGGATTCTTGCCAAATTCCTACTATAGTTCATTCTATTTAAGTAATACTAATTGTGTGATGTTTATGGACCTAATTAACAAGTTACTTTCCGATAATAAAGTTTAACTTAAGTTCGTCTCCAAAGTAGGAACCTTTGGTGACCAAAAGTTTATCCTTCCTTTTTCGCTTGGATTCTTCCCAAATTCCTACTATAGTTCATTCTATTTACGTAATACTCATTGTATGATAATCATTGACCTAATTACCAAGTTACTTCCCCAAAATAAAGTTTAAGTTAAGTTCGTCTCCAAAGGAGGAACCTTTGGTGACCAAAATTTTATCCTTCCTTTTTCGCTTGGTTTCTGGCCAAATTCCTACTATAGTCATTCTATTTATGTAATACTCATTGTGTGATGATTATGGCCCTAATTAACAAGTTACTTCCCCATAATAAAGTTTAAGTTAAGTTCGTCTCCAAAGGAGGAACCTTTGGTGACCAAAAGTTTATCCTTCCTTTTTCGCTTGGATTCTTGCCAAATTCATACTATAGTTCATTCTATTTATGTAATACTAATTGTATGATGATTATTGACCTAATTAACAAGTTACTTCCCGATAATAAAGTTTAACTTAAGTTCGTCTCCAAAGTAGGAACCTTTGGTGACCAAAATTTTATCCTACCTTTTTGGCTTGGTTTCTTCCCAAATTCCTACTATAGTTCATTCTATTTATGTAATACTAATTGTATGATGATTATGGACCGAATTAAAAGGTTACTTCCCCATAATAAAGTTTAACGTAAGTTCGTCTCCAAAGGAGGAACCTTTGGTGACCAAAATTTTATCCTACCTTTTTGGCTTGGTTTCTTACCAAATTCCTACTATAGTTCATTCTATTTATGTAATACTCATTGTATGATGATTATGGACCTAATTAACAAGTTACTTCCCCATAAAAAAGTTTAAGTTAAGTTCGTCTCCAAAGGAGGAACCTTTGGTGACCAAAATTTTATCCTTCCTTTTTCGCTTGGTTTCTTGCCAAATTCCTACTATAGTTCCTTCTATTTATGTAATACTCTTTGTGTGATGATTATGGACCTAATTAACAAGTTACTTCCCCATAATAAAGCTTAAGTTAAGTTCGTCTCCAAAGGAGGAACCTTTGGTGACCAAAAGTTTATCCTTTATTTTTCGCTTGGATTCTTGCCAAATTCCTACTATAGTTCATTCTATTTAAGTAATACTAATTCTGTGATGTTTATGGACCTAATTAACAAGTTACTTTCCGATAATAAAGTTTAACTTAAGTTCGTCTCCAAAGGAGGAACCTTTGGTGACCAAAAGTTTATCCTTCCTTTTTCGCTTGGATTCTTCCCAAATTCCTACTATAGTTCATTCTATTTAAGTAATACTAATTGTGTGATGTTTATGGACCTAATTAACAAGTTACTTTCCGATAATAAAGTTTAACTTAAGTTCGTCTCCAAAGGAGGAACCTTTGGTGACCAAAAGTTTATCCTTCCTTTTTCGCTTGGATTCTTCCCAAATTCCTACTATAGTTCATTCTATTTACGTAATACTCATTGTATGATGATTATTGACCTAATTAACAAGTTACTTTCCCAAAATAAAGTTTAAGTTAAGTTCGTCTCCAAAGGAGGAACCTTTGGTGACCAAAATTTTATCCATCCTTTTTCGCTTGGTTTCTTGCCAAATTCCTACTATAGTTCATTCTTTTTATGTAATACTAATTGTATGATGATTATTGACCTAATTAACAAGTTAGTTCCCGATAATAAAGTTTAACTTAAGTTCGTCTCCAAAGGAGGAACCTTTGATGACCAAAATTTTATCCATCCTTTTTCGCTTGGTTTCTTGCCAAATTCCTACTATAGTTCATTCTATTTATGTAATACTAATTGTATGATGATTATTGACCTAATTAACAAGTTAGTTCAGGATAATAAAGTTTAACTTAAGTTCGTCTCCAAAGTAGGAACCTTTGGTGACCAAAATTTTATCCTACCTTTTTGGCTTGGTTTCTTCCCAAATTCCTACTATAGTTCATTCTCTTTATGTAATACTCGTTGTATGATGATTATGGACCTAATTAACAAGTTACTTCCCCATAATAAAGTTTAACGTAAGTTCGTCTCCAAAGGAGGAACCTTTGGTGACCAAATTTTTATCCTACCTTTTTGGCTTGGTTTCTTCCCAAATTCCTACTATAGTTCATTCTGTTTATGTAATACTCATTGTATGATGATTATGGACCTAATTAACAAGTTACTTCCCCATAATAAAGTTTAAGTTAAGTTCGTCTCCAAAGGAGGAACCTTTGGTGACCAAAATTTTATCCTTCCTTTTTCGCTTGGTTGCTTGCCAAATTCCTACTATAGTTCATTCTATTTATGTAATACTCATTGTGTGATGATTATGGACCTAATTAACAAGTTACTTCCCCAAAATAAAGTTTAAGTTAAGTTCGTCTCCAAAGGAGGAACCTTTGGTGACCAAAAGTTTATCCTTTATTTTTCGCTTGGATTCTTGCCAAATTCCTACTATAGTTCATTCTATTTAAGTAATACTAATTGTGTGATGTTTATGGACCTAATTAACAAGTTACTTTCCGATAATAAAGTTTAACTTAAGTTCGTCTCCAAAGTAGGAACCTTTGGTGACCAAAAGTTTATCCTTCCTTTTTCGCTTGGATTCTTCCCAAATTCCTACTATAGTTCATTCTATTTACGTAATACTCATTGTATGATAATCATTGACCTAATTACCAAGTTACTTCCCCAAAATAAAGTTTAAGTTAAGTTCGTCTCCAAAGGAGGAACCTTTGGTGACCAAAATTTTATCCTTCCTTTTTCCCTTGGTTTCTTGCCAAATTCCTACTATAGTCATTCTATTTATGTAATACTCATTGTGTGATGATTATGGCCCTAATTAACAAGTTACTTCCCCATAATAAAGTTTAAGTTAAGTTCGTCTCCAAAGGAGGAACCTTTGGTGACCAAAAGTTTATCCTTCCTTTTTCGCTTGGATTCTTGCCAAATTCATACTATAGTTCATTCTATTTATGTAATACTAATTGTATGATGATTATTGACCTAATTAACAAGTTACTTCCCGATAATAAAGTTTAACTTAAGTTCGTCTCCAAAGTAGGAACCTTTGGTGACCAAAATTTTATCCTACCTTTTTGGCTTGGTTTCTTCCCAAATTCCTACTATAGTTCATTCTATTTATGTAATACTAATTGTATGATGATTATGGACCGAATTAAAAGGTTACTTCCCCATAATAAAGTTTAACGTAAGTTCGTCTCCAAAGGAGGAACCTTTGGTGACCAAAATTTTATCCTACCTTTTTGGCTTGGTTTCTTACCAAATTCCTACTATAGTTCATTCTATTTATGTAATACTCATTGTATGATGATTATGGACCTAATTAACAAGTTACTTCCCCATAAAAAAGTTTAAGTTAAGTTCGTCTCCAAAGGAGGAACCTTTGGTGACCAAAATTTTATCCTTCCTTTTTCGCTTGGTTTCTTGCCAAATTCCTACTATAGTTCCTTCTATTTATGTAATACTCTTTGTGTGATGATTATGGACCTAATTAACAAGTTACTTCCCCATAATAAAGCTTAAGTTAAGTTCGTCTCCAAAGGAGGAACCTTTGGTGACCAAAAGTTTATCCTTTATTTTTCGCTTGGATTCTTGCCAAATTCCTACTATAGTTCATTCTATTTAAGTAATACTAATTCTGTGATGTTTATGGACCTAATTAACAAGTTACTTTCCGATAATAAAGTTTAACTTAAGTTCGTCTCCAAAGGAGGAACCTTTGGTGACCAAAAGTTTATCCTTCCTTTTTCGCTTGGATTCTTCCCAAATTCCTACTATAGTTCATTCTATTTAAGTAATACTAATTGTGTGATGTTTATGGACCTAATTAACAAGTTACTTTCCGATAATAAAGTTTAACTTAAGTTCGTCTCCAAAGGAGGAACCTTTGGTGACCAAAAGTTTATCCTTCCTTTTTCGCTTGGATTCTTCCCAAATTCCTACTATAGTTCATTCTATTTACGTAATACTCATTGTATGATGATTATTGACCTAATTAACAAGTTACTTTCCCAAAATAAAGTTTAAGTTAAGTTCGTCTCCAAAGGAGGAACCTTTGGTGACCAAAATTTTATCCATCCTTTTTCGCTTGGTTTCTTGCCAAATTCCTACTATAGTTCATTCTTTTTATGTAATACTAATTGTATGATGATTATTGACCTAATTAACAAGTTAGTTCCCGATAATAAAGTTTAACTTAAGTTCGTCTCCAAAGGAGGAACCTTTGATGACCAAAATTTTATCCATCCTTTTTCGCTTGGTTTCTTGCCAAATTCCTACTATAGTTCATTCTATTTATGTAATACTAATTGTATGATGATTATTGACCTAATTAACAAGTTAGTTCAGGATAATAAAGTTTAACTTAAGTTCGTCTCCAAAGTAGGAACCTTTGGTGACCAAAATTTTATCCTACCTTTTTGGCTTGGTTTCTTCCCAAATTCCTACTATAGTTCATTCTCTTTATGTAATACTCGTTGTATGATGATTATGGACCTAATTAACAAGTTACTTCCCCATAATAAAGTTTAACGTAAGTTCGTCTCCAAAGGAGGAACCTTTGGTGACCAAAATTTTATCCTACCTTTTTGGCTTGGTTTCTTCCCAAATTCCTACTATAGTTCATTCTGTTTATGTAATACTCATTGTATGATGATTATGGACCTAATTAACAAGTTACTTCCCCATAATAAAGTTTAAGTTAAGTTCGTCTCCAAAGGAGGAACCTTTGGTGACCAAAATTTTATCCTTCCTTTTTCGCTTGGTTGCTTGCCAAATTCCTACTATAGTTCATTCTATTTATGTAATACTCATTGTGTGATGATTATGGACCTAATTAACAAGTTACTTCCCCAAAATAAAGTTTAAGTTAAGTTCGTCTCCAAAGGAGGAACCTTTGGTGACCAAAAGTTTATCCTTTATTTTTCGCTTGGATTCTTGCCAAATTCCTACTATAGTTCATTCTATTTAAGTAATACTAATTGTGTGATGTTTATGGACCTAATTAACAAGTTACTTTCCGATAATAAAGTTTAACTTAAGTTCGTCTCCAAAGTAGGAACCTTTGGTGACCAAAAGTTTATCCTTCCTTTTTCGCTTGGATTCTTCCCAAATTCCTACTATAGTTCATTCTATTTACGTAATACTCATTGTATGATAATCATTGACCTAATTACCAAGATACTTCCCCAAAATAAAGTTTAAGTTAAGTTCGTCTCCAAAGGAGGAACCTTTGGTGACCAAAATTTTATCCTTCCTTTTTCGCTTGGTTTCTTGCCAAATTCCTACTATAGTCATTCTATTTATGTAATACTCATTGTGTGATGATTATGGACCTAATTAACAAGTTACTTCCCCATAATAAAGTTTAAGTTAAGTTCGTCTCCAAAGGAGGAACCTTTGGTGACCAAAAGTTTATCCTTCCTTTTTCGCTTGGATTCTTGCCAAATTCCTACTATAGTTCATTCTATTTATGTAATACTAATTGTATGATGATTATTGACCTAATTAACAAGTTACTTCCCGATAATAAAGTTTAACTTAAGTTCGTCTCCAAAGTAGGAACCTTTGGTGACCAAAATTTTATCCTACCTTTTTGGCTTGGTTTCTTCCCAAATTCCTACTATAGTTCATTCTATTTATGTAATACTAATTGTATGATGATTATGGACCGAATTAAAAGGTTACTTCCCCATAATAAAGTTTAACGTAAGTTCGTCTCCAAAGGAGGAACCTTTGGTGACCAAAATTTTATCCTACCTTTTTGGCTTGGTTTCTTACCAAATTCCTACTATAGTTCATTCTATTTATGTAATACTCATTGTATGATGATTATGGACCTAATTAACAAGTTACTTCCCCATAAAAAAGTTTAAGTTAAGTTCGTCTCCAAAGGAGGAACCTTTGGTGACCAAAATTTTATCCTTCCTTTTTCGCTTGGTTTCTTGCCAAATTCCTACTATAGTTCCTTCTATTTATGTAATACTCTTTGTGTGATGATTATGGACCTAATTAACAAGTTACTTCCCCATAATAAAGCTTAAGTTAAGTTCGTCTCCAAAGGAGGAACCTTTGGTGACCAAAAGTTTATCCTTTATTTTTCGCTTGGATTCTTGCCAAATTCCTACTATAGTTCATTCTATTTAAGTAATACTAATTGTGTGATGTTTATGGACATAATTAACAAGTTACTTTCCGATAATAAAGTTTAACTTAAGTTCGTCTCCAAAGGAGGAACCTTTGGTGACCAAAAGTTTATCCTTCCTTTTTCGCTTGGATTCTTCCCAAATTCCTACTATAGTTCATTCTATTTAAGTAATACTAATTGTGTGATGTTTATGGACCTAATTAACAAGTTACTTTCCGATAATAAAGTTTAACTTAAGTTCGTCTCCAAAGGAGGAACCTTTGGTGACCAAAAGTTTATCCTTCCTTTTTCGCTTGGATTCTTCCCAAATTCCTACTATAGTTCATTCTATTTACGTAATACTCATTGTATGATGATTATTGACCTAATTAACAAGTTACTTTCCCAAAATAAAGTTTAAGTTAAGTTCGTCTCCAAAGGAGGAACCTTTGGTGACCAAAAGTTTATCCTTCCTTTTTCGCTTGGATTCTTGCCAAATTCATACTATAGTTCATTCTATTTATGTAATACTAATTGTATGATGATTATTGACCTAATTAACAAGTTACTTCCCGATAATAAAGTTTAACTTAAGTTCGTCTCCAAAGTAGGAACCTTTGGTGACCAAAATTTTATCCTACCTTTTTGGCTTGGTTTCTTCCCAAATTCCTACTATAGTTCATTCTATTTATGTAATACTAATTGTATGATGATTATGGACCGAATTAAAAGGTTACTTCCCCATAATAAAGTTTAACTTAAGTTCGTCTCCAAAGTAGGAACCTTTGGTGACCAAAATTTTATCCTACCTTTTTGGCTTGGTTTCTTCCCAAATTCCTACTATAGTTCATTCTCTTTATGTAATACTCGTTGTATGATGATTATGGACCTAATTAACAAGTTACTTCCCCATAATAAAGTTTAACGTAAGTTCGTCTCCAAAGGAGGAACCTTTGGTGACCAAAATTTTATCCTACCTTTTTGGCTTGGTTTCTTCCCAAATTCCTACTATAGTTCATTCTATTTATGTAATACTCATTGTATGATGATTATGGACCTAATTAACAAGTTACTTCCCCATAATAAAGTTTAAGTTAAGTTCGTCTCCAAAGGAGGAACCTTTGGTGACCAAAATTTTATCCTTCCTTTTTCGCTTGGTTGCTTGCCAAATTCCTACTATAGTTCATTCTATTTATGTAATACTCATTGTGTGATGATTATGGACCTAATTAACAAGTTACTTCCCCAAAATAAAGTTTAAGTTAAGTTCGTCTCCAAAGGAGGAACCTTTGGTGACCAAAAGTTTATCCTTTATTTTTCGCTTGGATTCTTGCCAAATTCCTACTATAGTTCATTCTATTTAAGTAATACTAATTGTGTGATGTTTATGGACCTAATTAACAAGTTACTTTCCGATAATAAAGTTTAACTTAAGTTCGTCTCCAAAGTAGGAACCTTTGGTGACCAAAAGTTTATCCTTCCTTTTTCGCTTGGATTCTTCCCAAATTCCTACTATAGTTCATTCTATTTACGTAATACTCATTGTATGATAATCATTGACCTAATTACCAAGATACTTCCCCAAAATAAAGTTTAAGTTAAGTTCGTCTCCAAAGGAGGAACCTTTGGTGACCAAAATTTTATCCTTCCTTTTTCGCTTGGTTTCTTGCCAAATTCCTACTATAGTCATTCTATTTATGTAATACTCATTGTGTGATGATTATGGACCTAATTAACAAGTTACTTCCCCATAATAAAGTTTAAGTTAAGTTCGTCTCCAAAGGAGGAACCTTTGGTGACCAAAAGTTTATCCTTCCTTTTTCGCTTGGATTCTTGCCAAATTCCTACTATAGTTCATTCTATTTATGTAATACTAATTGTATGATGATTATTGACCTAATTAACAAGTTACTTCCCGATAATAAAGTTTAACTTAAGTTCGTCTCCAAAGTAGGAACCTTTGGTGACCAAAATTTTATCCTACCTTTTTGGCTTGGTTTCTTCCCAAATTCCTACTATAGTTCATTCTATTTATGTAATACTAATTGTATGATGATTATGGACCGAATTAAAAGGTTACTTCCCCATAATAAAGTTTAACGTAAGTTCGTCTCCAAAGGAGGAACCTTTGGTGACCAAAATTTTATCCTACCTTTTTGGCTTGGTTTCTTACCAAATTCCTACTATAGTTCATTCTATTTATGTAATACTCATTGTATGATGATTATGGACCTAATTAACAAGTTACTTCCCCATAAAAAAGTTTAAGTTAAGTTCGTCTCCAAAGGAGGAACCTTTGGTGACCAAAATTTTATCCTTCCTTTTTCGCTTGGTTTCTTGCCAAATTCCTACTATAGTTCCTTCTATTTATGTAATACTCTTTGTGTGATGATTATGGACCTAATTAACAAGTTACTTCCCCATAATAAAGCTTAAGTTAAGTTCGTCTCCAAAGGAGGAACCTTTGGTGACCAAAAGTTTATCCTTTATTTTTCGCTTGGATTCTTGCCAAATTCCTACTATAGTTCATTCTATTTAAGTAATACTAATTGTGTGATGTTTATGGACATAATTAACAAGTTACTTTCCGATAATAAAGTTTAACTTAAGTTCGTCTCCAAAGTAGGAACCTTTGGTGACCAAAATTTATCCTTCCTTTTTCGCTTGGATTCTTCCCAAATTCCTACTATAGTTCATTCTATTTACCTAATACTCATTGTATGATAATCATTGACCTAATTACCAAGTTACTTCCCCAAAATAAAGTTTAAGTTAAGTTCGTCTCCAAAGGAGGAACCTTTGGTGACCAAAATTTTATCCTTCCTTTTTCGCTTGGTTTCTTGCCAAATTCCTACTATAGTTCATTCTATTTAAGTAATACTCATTGTGTGATGATTATGGACCTAATTAACAAGTTACTTCCCCATAATAAAGTTTAAGTTAAGTTCGTCTCCAAAAGTGGAACCTTTGGTGACCAAAAGTTTATCCTTCCTTTTTCGCTTGGATTCTTGCCAAATTCCTACTATAGTTCATTCTATTTATGTAATACTAATTGTATGATGATTATTGACCTAATTAACAAGTTACTTCCCGATAATAAAGTTTAACTTAAGTTCGTCTCCAAAGTAGGAACCTTTGGTGACCAAAATTTTATCCTACCTTTTTGGCTTGGTTTCTTCCCAAATTCCTACTATAGTTCATTCTATTTATGTAATACTCATTGTATGATGATTATGGACCTAATTAACAAGTTACTTCCCCATAATGAAGTTTAACGTAAGTTCGTCTCCAAAGGAGGAACCTTTGGTGACCAAAATTTTATCCTACCTTTTTGGCTTGGTTTCTTCCCAAATTCCTACTATAGTTCATTCTATTTATGTAATACTCATTGTATGATGATTATGGACCTAATTAACAAGTTACTTCCCCATAATAAAGTTTAAGTTAAGTTCGTCTCCAAAGGAGGAACCTTTGGTGACCAAAAGTTTATCCTTCCTTTTTCACTTGGATTCTTGCCAAATTCCTACTATAGTTCATTCTATTTATGTAATACTAATTGTATGATGATTATGGACCTAATTAACAAGTTACTTCCCGATAATAAAGTTTAACTTAAGTTCGTCTCCAAAGTAGGAACCTTTGGTGACCAAAATTTTATCCTACCTTTTTGGCTTGGTTTCTTCCCAAATTCATACTATAGTTCATTCTATTTATGTAATACTAATTGTATGATGATTATGGACCGAATTAAAAGGTTACTTCCCCATAATAAAGTTTAACGTAAGTTCGTCTCCAAAGGAGGAACCTTTGGTGACCAAAATTTTATCCTACCTTTTTGGCTTGGTTTCTTACCAAATTCCTACTATAGTTCATTCTATTTATGTAATACTCATTGTATGATGATTATGGACCTAATTAACAAGTTACTTCCCCATAAAAAAGTTTAAGTTAAGTTCGTCTCCAAAGGAGGAACCTTTGGTGACCAAAATTTTATCCTTCCTTTTTCGCTTGGTTTCTTGCCAAATTCCTACTATAGTTCCTTCTATTTATGTAATACTCTTTGTATGATGATTATGGACCTAATTAACAAGTTACTTCCCCATAATAAAGTTTAAGTTAAGTTCGTCTCCAAAGGAGGAACCTTTGGTGACCAAAAGTTTATCCTTTATTTTTCGCTTGGATTCTTGCCAAATTCCTACTATAGTTCATTCTATTTAAGTAATACTAATTCTGTGATGTTTATGGACCTAATTAACAAGTTACTTCCCCATAATAAAGTTTAACGTAAGTTCGTCTCCAAAGGAGGAACCTTTGGTGACCAAAAGTTTATCCTTCCTTTTTCGCTTGGATTCTTCCCAAATTCCTACTATAGTTCATTCTATTTAAGTAATACTAATTGTGTGATGTTTATGGACCTAATTAACAAGTTACTTTCCGATAATAAAGTTTAACTTAAGTTCGTCTCCAAAGGAGGAACCTTTGGTGACCAAAAGTTTATCCTTCCTTTTTCGCTTGGATTCTTCCCAAATTCCTACTATAGTTCATTCTATTTACGTAATACTCATTGTATGATGATTATTGACCTAATTAACAAGTTACTTTCCCAAAATAAAGTTTAAGTTAAGTTCGTCTCCAAAGGAGGAACCTTTGGTGACCAAAATTTTATCCATCCTTTTTCGCTTGGTTTCTTGCCAAATTCCTACTATAGTTCATTCTATTTATGTAATACTAATTGTATGATGATTATTGACCTAATTAACAAGTTAGTTCCCGATAATAAAGTTTAACTTAAGTTCGTCTCCAAAGGAGGAACCTTTGGTGACCAAAATTTTATCCATCCTTTTTCGCTTGGTTTCTTGCCAAATTCCTACTATAGTTCATTCTATTTATGTAATACTAATTGTATGATGATTATTGACCTAATTAACAAGTTAGTTCAGGATAATAAAGTTTAACTTAAGTTCGTCTCCAAAGTAGGAACCTTTGGTGACCAAAATTTTATCCTACCTTTTTGGCTTGGTTTCTTCCCAAATTCCTACTATAGTTCATTCTCTTTATGTAATACTCGTTGTGTGATGATTATGGACCTAATTAACAAGTTACTTCCCCATAATAAAGTTTAACGTAAGTTCGTCTCCAAAGTAGGAACCTTTGGTGACCAAAATTTTATCCTACCTTTTTGGCTTGGTTTCTTCCCAAATTCCTACTATAGTTCATTCTATTTATGTAATACTCATTGTATGATGATTATGGACCTAATTAACAAGTTACTTCCCCATAATAAAGTTTAAGTTAAGTTCGTCTCCAAAGGAGGAACCTTTGGTGACCAAAATTTTATCCTTCCTTTTTCGCTTGGTTGCTTGCCAAATTCCTACTATAGTTCATTCTATTTATGTAATACTCATTGTGTGATGATTATGGACCTAATTAACAAGTTACTTCCCCAAAATAAAGTTTAAGTTAAGTTCGTCTCCAAAGGAGGAACCTTTGGTGACCAAAAGTTTATCCTTTATTTTTCGCTTGGATTCTTGCCAAATTCCTACTATAGTTCATTCTATTTAAGTAATACTAATTGTGTGATGTTTATGGACCTAATTAACAAGTTACTTTCCGATAATAAAGTTTAACTTAAGTTCGTCTCCAAAGTAGGAACCTTTGGTGACCAAAATTTTATCCTACCTTTTTGGCTTGGTTTCTTCCCAAATTCCTACTATAGTTCATTCTATTTATGTAATACTCATTGTATGATGATTATGGACCTAATTAACAAGTTACTTCCCCATAAAAAAGTTTAAGTTAAGTTCGTCTCCAAAGGAGGAACCTTTGGTGACCAAAATTTTATCCTTCCTTTTTCGCTTGGTTTCTTGCCAAATTCCTACTATAGTTCCTTCTATTTATGTAATACTCTTTGTGTGATGATTATGGACCTAATTAACAAGTTACTTCCCCATAATAAAGCTTAAGTTAAGTTCGTCTCCAAAGGAGGAACCTTTGGTGACCAAAAGTTTATCCTTTATTTTTCACTTGGATTCTTGCCAAATTCCTACTATAGTTCATTCTATTTAAGTAATACTAATTGTGTGATGTTTATGGACATAATTAACAAGTTACTTTCCGATAATAAAGTTTAACTTAAGTTCGTCTCCAAAGTAGGAACCTTTGGTGACCAAAATTTATCCTTCCTTTTTCGCTTGGATTCTTCCCAAATTCCTACTATAGTTCATTCTATTTACCTAATACTCATTGTATGATAATCATTGACCTAATTACCAAGTTACTTCCCCAAAATAAAGTTTAAGTTAAGTTCGTCTCCAAAGGAGGAACCTTTGGTGACCAAAATTTTATCCTTCCTTTTTCGCTTGGTTTCTTGCCAAATTCCTACTATAGTTCATTCTATTTAAGTAATACTTATTGTGTGATGATTATGGACCTAATTAACAAGTTACTTCCCCATAATAAAGTTTAAGTTAAGTTCGTCTCCAAAGGAGGAACCTTTGGTGACCAAAAGTTTATCCTTCCTTTTTCGCTTGGATTCTTGCCAAATTCCTACTATAGTTCATTCTATTTATGTAATACTAATTGTATGATGATTATTGACCTAATTAACAAGTTACTTCCCGATAATAAAGTTTAACTTAAGTTCGTCTCCAAAGTAGGAACCTTTGGTGACCAAAATTTTATCCTACCTTTTTGGCTTGGTTTCTTCCCAAATTCCTACTATAGTTCATTCTATTTATGTAATACTCATTGTATGATGATTATGGACCTAATTAACAAGTTACTTCCCCATAATAAAGTTTAACGTAAGTTCGTCTCCAAAGGAGGAACCTTTGGTGACCAAAATTTTATCCTACCTTTTTGGCTTGGTTTCTTCCCAAATTCCTACTATAGTTCATTCTATTTATGTAATACTCATTGTATGATGATTATGGACCTAATTAACAAGTTACTTCCCCATAATAAAGTTTAAGTTAAGTTCGTCTCCAAAGGAGGAACCTTTGGTGACCAAAAGTTTATCCTTCCTTTTTCACTTGGATTCTTGCCAAATTCCTACTATAGTTCATTCTATTTATGTAATACTAATTGTATGATGATTATGGACCTAATTAACAAGTTACTTCCCGATAATAAAGTTTAACTTAAGTTCGTCTCCAAAGTAGGAACCTTTGGTGACCAAAATTTTATCCTACCTTTTTGGCTTGGTTTCTTCCCAAATTCATACTATAGTTCATTCTATTTATGTAATACTAATTGTATGATGATTATGGACCGAATTAAAAGGTTACTTCCCCATAATAAAGTTTAACGTAAGTTCGTCTCCAAAGGAGGAACCTTTGGTGACCAAAATTTTATCCTACCTTTTTGGCTTGGTTTCTTACCAAATTCCTACTATAGTTCATTCTATTTATGTAATACTCATTGTATGATGATTATGGACCTAATTAACAAGTTACTTCCCCATAAAAAAGTTTAAGTTAAGTTCGTCTCCAAAGGAGGAACCTTTGGTGACCAAAATTTTATCCTTCCTTTTTCGCTTGGTTTCTTGCCAAATTCCTACTATAGTTCCTTCTATTTATGTAATACTCTTTGTGTGATGATTATGGACCTAATTAACAAGTTACTTCCCCATAATAAAGTTTAAGTTAAGTTCGTCTCCAAAGGAGGAACCTTTGGTGACCAAAAGTTTATCCTTTATTTTTCGCTTGGATTCTTGCCAAATTCCTACTATAGTTCATTCTATTTAAGTAATACTAATTCTGTGATGTTTATGGACCTAATTAACAAGTTACTTCCCCATAATAAAGTTTAACGTAAGTTCGTCTCCAAAGGAGGAACCTTTGGTGACCAAAAGTTTATCCTTCCTTTTTCGCTTGGATTCTTCCCAAATTCCTACTATAGTTCATTCTATTTAAGTAATACTAATTGTGTGATGTTTATGGACCTAATTAACAAGTTACTTTCCGATAATAAAGTTTAACTTAAGTTCGTCTCCAAAGGAGGAACCTTTGGTGACCAAAATTTTATCCATCCTTTTTCGCTTGGTTTCTTGCCAAATTCCTACTATAGTTCATTCTATTTATGTAATACTAATTGTATGATGATTATTGACCTAATTAACAAGTTAGTTCCCGATAATAAAGTTTAACTTAAGTTCGTCTCCAAAGGAGGAACCTTTGGTGACCAAAATTTTATCCATCCTTTTTCGCTTGGTTTCTTGCCAAATTCCTACTATAGTTCATTCTATTTATGTAATACTAATTGTATGATGATTATTGACCTAATTAACAAGTTAGTTCAGGATAATAAAGTTTAACTTAAGTTCGTCTCCAAAGTAGGAACCTTTGGTGACCAAAATTTTATCCATCCTTTTTCGCTTGGTTTCTTGCCAAATTCCTACTATAGTTCATTCTATTTATGTAATACTAATTGTATGATGATTATTGACCTAATTAACAAGTTAGTTCCCGATAATAAAGTTTAACTTAAGTTCGTCTCCAAAGGAGGAACCTTTGGTGACCAAAATTTTATCCATCCTTTTTCGCTTGGTTTCTTGCCAAATTCCTACTATAGTTCATTCTATTTATGTAATACTAATTGTATGATGATTATTGACCTAATTAACAAGTTAGTTCAGGATAATAAAGTTTAACTTAAGTTCGTCTCCAAAGTAGGAACCTTTGGTGACCAAAATTTTATCCTACCTTTTTGGCTTGGTTTCTTCCCAAATTCCTACTATAGTTCATTCTCTTTATGTAATACTCGTTGTGTGATGATTATGGACCTAATTAACAAGTTACTTCCCCATAATAAAGTTTAACGTAAGTTCGTCTCCAAAGTAGGAACCTTTGGTGACCAAAATTTTATCCTACCTTTTTGGCTTGGTTTCTTCCCAAATTCCTACTATAGTTCATTCTATTTATGTAATACTCATTGTATGATGATTATGGACCTAATTAACAAGTTACTTCCCCATAATAAAGTTTAAGTTAAGTTCGTCTCCAAAGGAGGAACCTTTGGTGACCAAAATTTTATCCTTCCTTTTTCGCTTGGTTGCTTGCCAAATTCCTACTATAGTTCATTCTATTTATGTAATACTCATTGTGTGATGATTATGGACCTAATTAACAAGTTACTTCCCCAAAATAAAGTTTAAGTTAAGTTCGTCTCCAAAGGAGGAACCTTTGGTGACCAAAAGTTTATCCTTCCTTTTTCGCTTGGATTCTTGCCAAATTCCTACTATAGTTCATTCTATTTATGTAATACTAATTGTATGATGATTATTGACCTAATTAACAAGTTACTTCCCGATAATAAAGTTTAACTTAAGTTCGTCTCCAAAGTAGGAACCTTTGGTGACCAAAATTTTATCCTACCTTTTTGGCTTGGTTTCTTCCCAAATTCCTACTATAGTTCATTCTATTTATGTAATACTCATTGTATGATGATTATGGACCTAATTAACAAGTTACTTCCCCATAATAAAGTTTAACGTAAGTTCGTCTCCAAAGGAGGAACCTTTGGTGACCAAAATTTTATCCTACCTTTTTGGCTTGGTTTCTTCCCAAATTCCTACTATAGTTCATTCTATTTATGTAATACTCATTGTATGATGATTATGGACCTAATTAACAAGTTACTTCCCCATAATAAAGTTTAAGTTAAGTTCGTCTCCAAAGGAGGAACCTTTGGTGACCAAAAGTTTATCCTTCCTTTTTCACTTGGATTCTTGCCAAATTCCTACTATAGTTCATTCTATTTATGTAATACTAATTGTATGATGATTATGGACCTAATTAACAAGTTACTTCCCGATAATAAAGTTTAACTTAAGTTCGTCTCCAAAGTAGGAACCTTTGGTGACCAAAATTTTATCCAACCTTTTTGGCTTGGTTTCTTCCCAAATTCATACTATAGTTCATTCTATTTATGTAATACTAATTGTATGATGATTATGGACCGAATTAAAAGGTTACTTCCCCATAATAAAGTTTAACGTAAGTTCGTCTCCAAAGGAGGAACCTTTGGTGACCAAAATTTTATCCTACCTTTTTGGCTTGGTTTCTTACCAAATTCCTACTATAGTTCATTCTATTTATGTAATACTCATTGTATGATGATTATGGACCTAATTAACAAGTTACTTCCCCATAAAAAAGTTTAAGTTAAGTTCGTCTCCAAAGGAGGAACCTTTGGTGACCAAAATTTTATCCTTCCTTTTTCGCTTGGTTTCTTGCCAAATTCCTACTATAGTTCCTTCTATTTATGTAATACTCTTTGTGTGATGATTATGGACCTAATTAACAAGTTACTTCCCCATAATAAAGTTTAAGTTAAGTTCGTCTCCAAAGGAGGAACCTTTGGTGACCAAAAGTTTATCCTTTATTTTTCGCTTGGATTCTTGCCAAATTCCTACTATAGTTCATTCTATTTAAGTAATACTAATTCTGTGATGTTTATGGACCTAATTAACAAGTTACTTCCCCATAATAAAGTTTAACGTAAGTTCGTCTCCAAAGGAGGAACCTTTGGTGACCAAAAGTTTATCCTTCCTTTTTCGCTTGGATTCTTCCCAAATTCCTACTATAGTTCATTCTATTTAAGTAATACTAATTGTGTGATGTTTATGGACCTAATTAACAAGTTACTTTCCGATAATAAAGTTTAACTTAAGTTCGTCTCCAAAGGAGGAACCTTTGGTGACCAAAATTTTATCCATCCTTTTTCGCTTGGTTTCTTGCCAAATTCCTACTATAGTTCATTCTATTTATGTAATACTAATTGTATGATGATTATTGACCTAATTAACAAGTTAGTTCCCGATAATAAAGTTTAACTTAAGTTCGTCTCCAAAGGAGGAACCTTTGGTGACCAAAATTTTATCCATCCTTTTTCGCTTGGTTTCTTGCCAAATTCCTACTATAGTTCATTCTATTTATGTAATACTAATTGTATGATGATTATTGACCTAATTAACAAGTTAGTTCAGGATAATAAAGTTTAACTTAAGTTCGTCTCCAAAGTAGGAACCTTTGGTGACCAAAATTTTATCCATCCTTTTTCGCTTGGTTTCTTGCCAAATTCCTACTATAGTTCATTCTATTTATGTAATACTAATTGTATGATGATTATTGACCTAATTAACAAGTTAGTTCCCGATAATAAAGTTTAACTTAAGTTCGTCTCCAAAGGAGGAACCTTTGGTGACCAAAATTTTATCCATCCTTTTTCGCTTGGTTTCTTGCCAAATTCCTACTATAGTTCATTCTATTTATGTAATACTAATTGTATGATGATTATTGACCTAATTAACAAGTTAGTTCAGGATAATAAAGTTTAACTTAAGTTCGTCTCCAAAGTAGGAACCTTTGGTGACCAAAATTTTATCCTACCTTTTTGGCTTGGTTTCTTCCCAAATTCCTACTATAGTTCATTCTCTTTATGTAATACTCGTTGTGTGATGATTATGGACCTAATTAACAAGTTACTTCCCCATAATAAAGTTTAACGTAAGTTCGTCTCCAAAGTAGGAACCTTTGGTGACCAAAATTTTATCCTACCTTTTTGGCTTGGTTTCTTCCCAAATTCCTACTATAGTTCATTCTATTTATGTAATACTCATTGTATGATGATTATGGACCTAATTAACAAGTTACTTCCCCATAATAAAGTTTAAGTTAAGTTCGTCTCCAAAGGAGGAACCTTTGGTGACCAAAATTTTATCCTTCCTTTTTCGCTTGGTTGCTTGCCAAATTCCTACTATAGTTCATTCTATTTATGTAATACTCATTGTGTGATGATTATGGACCTAATTAACAAGTTACTTCCCCAAAATAAAGTTTAAGTTAAGTTCGTCTCCAAAGGAGGAACCTTTGGTGACCAAAAGTTTATCCTTTATTTTTCGCTTGGATTCTTGCCAAATTCCTACTATAGTTCATTCTATTTAAGTAATACTAATTGTGTGATGTTTATGGACCTAATTAACAAGTTACTTTCCGATAATAAAGTTTAACTTAAGTTCGTCTCCAAAGTAGGAACCTTTGGTGACCAAAATTTTATCCTACCTTTTTGGCTTGGTTTCTTCCCAAATTCCTACTATAGTTCATTCTATTTATGTAATACTCATTGTGTGATGATTATGGACCTAATTAACAAGTTACTTCCCCATAATAAAGTTTAAGTTAAGTTCGTCTCCAAAGGAGGAACCTTTGGTGACCAAAAGTTTATCCTTCCTTTTTCGCTTGGATTCTTGCCAAATTCCTACTATAGTTCATTCTATTTACGTAATACTCATTGTATGATGATTATTGACCTAATTACCAAGTTACTTCCCCAAAATAAAGTTTAAGTTAAGTTCGTCTCCAAAGGAGGAACCTTTGGTGACCAAAATTTTATCCTTCCTTTTTCGCTTGGTTTCTTGCCAAATTCCTACTATAGTCATTCTATTTATGTAATACTCATTGTGTGATGATTATGGACCTAATTAACAAGTTACTTCCCCATAATAAAGTTTAAGTTAAGTTCGTCTCCAAAGGAGGAACCTTTGGTGACCAAAAGTTTATCCTTCCTTTTTCGCTTGGATTCTTGCCAAATTCATACTATAGTTCATTCTATTTATGTAATACTAATTGTATGATGATTATTGACCTAATTAACAAGTTACTTCCCGATAATAAAGTTTAACTTAAGTTCGTCTCCAAAGTAGGAACCTTTGGTGACCAAAATTTTATCCTACCTTTTTGGCTTGGTTTCTTCCCAAATTCCTACTATAGTTCATTCTATTTATGTAATACTAATTGTATGATGATTATGGACCGAATTAAAAGGTTACTTCCCCATAATAAAGTTTAACGTAAGTTCGTCTCCAAAGGAGGAACCTTTGGTGACCAAAATTTTATCCTACCTTTTTGGCTTGGTTTCTTACCAAATTCCTACTATAGTTCATTCTATTTATGTAATACTCATTGTATGATGATTATGGACCTAATTAACAAGTTACTTCCCCATAAAAAAGTTTAAGTTAAGTTCGTCTCCAAAGGAGGAACCTTTGGTGACCAAAATTTTATCCTTCCTTTTTCGCTTGGTTTCTTGCCAAATTCCTACTATAGTTCCTTCTATTTATGTAATACTCTTTGTGTGATGATTATGGACCTAATTAACAAGTTACTTCCCCATAATAAAGCTTAAGTTAAGTTCGTCTCCAAAGGAGGAACCTTTGGTGACCAAAAGTTTATCCTTTATTTTTCGCTTGGATTCTTGCCAAATTCCTACTATAGTTCATTCTATTTAAGTAATACTAATTGTGTGATGTTTATGGACATAATTAACAAGTTACTTTCCGATAATAAAGTTTAACTTAAGTTCGTCTCCAAAGTAGGAACCTTTGGTGACCAAAATTTATCCTTCCTTTTTCGCTTGGATTCTTCCCAAATTCCTACTATAGTTCATTCTATTTACCTAATACTCATTGTATGATAATCATTGACCTAATTACCAAGTTACTTCCCCAAAATAAAGTTTAAGTTAAGTTCGTCTCCAAAGGAGGAACCTTTGGTGACCAAAATTTTATCCTTCCTTTTTCGCTTGGTTTCTTGCCAAATTCCTACTATAGTTCATTCTATTTAAGTAATACTCATTTTGTGATGATTATGGACCTAATTAACAAGTTACTTCCCCATAATAAAGTTTAAGTTAAGTTCGTCTCCAAAGGAGGAACCTTTGGTGACCAAAAGTTTATCCTTCCTTTTTCGCTTGGATTCTTGCCAAATTCCTACTATAGTTCATTCTATTTATGTAATACTAATTGTATGATGATTATTGACCTAATTAACAAGTTACTTCCCGATAATAAAGTTTAACTTAAGTTCGTCTCCAAAGTAGGAACCTTTGGTGACCAAAATTTTATCCTACCTTTTTGGCTTGGTTTCTTCCCAAATTCCTACTATAGTTCATTCTATTTATGTAATACTCATTGTATGATGATTATGGACCTAATTAACAAGTTACTTCCCCATAATAAAGTTTAACGTAAGTTCGTCTCCAAAGGAGGAACCTTTGGTGACCAAAATTTTATCCTACCTTTTTGGCTTGGTTTCTTCCCAAATTCCTACTATAGTTCATTCTATTTATGTAATACTCATTGTATGATGATTATGGACCTAATTAACAAGTTACTTCCCCATAATAAAGTTTAAGTTAAGTTCGTCTCCAAAGGAGGAACCTTTGGTGACCAAAAGTTTATCCTTCCTTTTTCACTTGGATTCTTGCCAAATTCCTACTATAGTTCATTCTATTTATGTAATACTAATTGTATGATGATTATGGACCTAATTAACAAGTTACTTCCCGATAATAAAGTTTAACTTAAGTTCGTCTCCAAAGTAGGAACCTTTGGTGACCAAAATTTTATCCTACCTTTTTGGCTTGGTTTCTTCCCAAATTCATACTATAGTTCATTCTATTTATGTAATACTAATTGTATGATGATTATGGACCGAATTAAAAGGTTACTTCCCCATAATAAAGTTTAACGTAAGTTCGTCTCCAAAGGAGGAACCTTTGGTGACCAAAATTTTATCCTACCTTTTTGGCTTGGTTTCTTACCAAATTCCTACTATAGTTCATTCTATTTATGTAATACTCATTGTATGATGATTATGGACCTAATTAACAAGTTACTTCCCCATAAAAAAGTTTAAGTTAAGTTTGTCTCCAAAGGAGGAACCTTTGGTGACCAAAATTTTATCCTTCCTTTTTCGCTTGGTTTCTTGCCAAATTCCTACTATAGTTCCTTCTATTTATGTAATACTCTTTGTGTGATGATTATGGACCTAATTAACAAGTTACTTCCCCATAATAAAGTTTAAGTTAAGTTCGTCTCCAAAGGAGGAACCTTTGGTGACCAAAAGTTTATCCTTTATTTTTCGCTTGGATTCTTGCCAAATTCCTACTATAGTTCATTCTATTTAAGTAATACTAATTCTGTGATGTTTATGGACCTAATTAACAAGTTACTTCCCCATAATAAAGTTTAACGTAAGTTCGTCTCCAAAGTAGGAACCTTTGGTGACCAAAAGTTTATCCTTCCTTTTTCGCTTGGATTCTTCCCAAATTCCTACTATAGTTCATTCTATTTAAGTAATACTAATTGTGTGATGTTTATGGACCTAATTAACAAGTTACTTTCCGATAATAAAGTTTAACTTAAGTTCGTCTCCAAAGGAGGAACCTTTGGTGACCAAAATTTTATCCATCCTTTTTCGCTTGGTTTCTTGCCAAATTCCTACTATAGTTCATTCTATTTATGTAATACTAATTGTATGATGATTATTGACCTAATTAACAAGTTAGTTCCCGTTAATAAAGTTTAACTTAAGTTCGTCTCCAAAGGAGGAACCTTTGGTGACCAAAATTTTATCCATCCTTTTTCGCTTGGTTTCTTGCCAAATTCCTACTATAGTTCATTCTAT
The DNA here is from genome assembly GCF_051527215.1 of Medicago sativa. Taxonomy (NCBI): domain Eukaryota; kingdom Viridiplantae; phylum Streptophyta; class Magnoliopsida; order Fabales; family Fabaceae; genus Medicago; species Medicago sativa. The sequence continues at coordinate 43,200,491 of NC_140752.1, read as the reverse complement.
TTATGTAATACTAATTGTATGATGATTATTGACCTAATTAACAAGTTAGTTCAGGATAATAAAGTTTAACTTAAGTTCGTCTCCAAAGTAGGAACCTTTGGTGACCAAAATTTTATCCATCCTTTTTCGCTTGGTTTCTTGCCAAATTCCTACTATAGTTCATTCTATTTATGTAATACTAATTGTATGATGATTATTGACCTAATTAACAAGTTAGTTCCCGATAATAAAGTTTAACTTAAGTTCGTCTCCAAAGGAGGAACCTTTGGTGACCAAAATTTTATCCATCCTTTTTCGCTTGGTTTCTTGCCAAATTCCTACTATAGTTCATTCTATTTATGTAATACTAATTGTATGATGATTATTGACCTAATTAACAAGTTAGTTCAGGATAATAAAGTTTAACTTAAGTTCGTCTCCAAAGTAGGAACCTTTGGTGACCAAAATTTTATCCTACCTTTTTGGCTTGGTTTCTTCCCAAATTCCTACTATAGTTCATTCTCTTTATGTAATACTCGTTGTGTGATGATTATGGACCTAATTAACAAGTTACTTCCCCATAATAAAGTTTAACGTAAGTTCGTCTCCAAAGTAGGAACCTTTGGTGACCAAAATTTTATCCTACCTTTTTGGCTTGGTTTCTTCCCAAATTCCTACTATAGTTCATTCTATTTATGTAATACTCATTGTATGATGATTATGGACCTAATTAACAAGTTACTTCCCCATAATAAAGTTTAAGTTAAGTTCGTCTCCAAAGGAGGAACCTTTGGTGACCAAAATTTTATCCTTCCTTTTTCGCTTGGTTGCTTGCCAAATTCCTACTATAGTTCATTCTATTTATGTAATACTCATTGTGTGATGATTATGGACCTAATTAACAAGTTACTTCCCCAAAATAAAGTTTAAGTTAAGTTCGTCTCCAAAGGAGGAACCTTTGGTGACCAAAAGTTTATCCTTTATTTTTCGCTTGGATTCTTGCCAAATTCCTACTATAGTTCATTCTATTTAAGTAATACTAATTGTGTGATGTTTATGGACCTAATTAACAAGTTACTTTCCGATAATAAAGTTTAACTTAAGTTCGTCTCCAAAGTAGGAACCTTTGGTGACCAAAATTTTATCCTACCTTTTTGGCTTGGTTTCTTCCCAAATTCCTACTATAGTTCATTCTATTTATGTAATACTCATTGTGTGATGATTATGGACCTAATTAACAAGTTACTTCCCCATAATAAAGTTTAAGTTAAGTTCGTCTCCAAAGGAGGAACCTTTGGTGACCAAAAGTTTATCCTTCCTTTTTCGCTTGGATTCTTGCCAAATTCCTACTATAGTTCATTCTATTTACGTAATACTCATTGTATGATGATTATTGACCTAATTACCAAGTTACTTCCCCAAAATAAAGTTTAAGTTAAGTTCGTCTCCAAAGGAGGAACCTTTGGTGACCAAAATTTTATCCTTCCTTTTTCGCTTGGTTTCTTGCCAAATTCCTACTATAGTCATTCTATTTATGTAATACTCATTGTGTGATGATTATGGACCTAATTAACAAGTTACTTCCCCATAATAAAGTTTAAGTTAAGTTCGTCTCCAAAGGAGGAACCTTTGGTGACCAAAAGTTTATCCTTCCTTTTTCGCTTGGATTCTTGCCAAATTCCTACTATAGTTCATTCTATTTATGTAATACTAATTGTATGATGATTATTGACCTAATTAACAAGTTACTTCCCGATAATAAAGTTTAACTTAAGTTCGTCTCCAAAGTAGGAACCTTTGGTGACCAAAATTTTATCCTACCTTTTTGGCTTGGTTTCTTCCCAAATTCCTACTATAGTTCATTCTATTTATGTAATACTAATTGTATGATGATTATGGACCGAATTAAAAGGTTACTTCCCCATAATAAAGTTTAACGTAAGTTCGTCTCCAAAGGAGGAACCTTTGGTGACCAAAATTTTATCCTACCTTTTTGGCTTGGTTTCTTACCAAATTCCTACTATAGTTCATTCTATTTATGTAATACTCATTGTATGATGATTATGGACCTAATTAACAAGTTACTTCCCCATAAAAAAGTTTAAGTTAAGTTCGTCTCCAAAGGAGGAACCTTTGGTGACCAAAATTTTATCCTTCCTTTTTCGCTTGGTTTCTTGCCAAATTCCTACTATAGTTCCTTCTATTTATGTAATACTCTTTGTGTGATGATTATGGACCTAATTAACAAGTTACTTCCCCATAATAAAGCTTAAGTTAAGTTCGTCTCCAAAGGAGGAACCTTTGGTGACCAAAAGTTTATCCTTTATTTTTCGCTTGGATTCTTGCCAAATTCCTACTATAGTTCATTCTATTTAAGTAATACTAATTGTGTGATGTTTATGGACATAATTAACAAGTTATTTTCCGATAATAAAGTTTAACTTAAGTTCGTCTCCAAAGTAGGAACCTTTGGTGACCAAAATTTATCCTTCCTTTTTCGCTTGGATTCTTCCCAAATTCCTACTATAGTTCATTCTATTTACCTAATACTCATTGTATGATAATCATTGACCTAATTACCAAGTTACTTCCCCAAAATAAAGTTTAAGTTAAGTTCGTCTCCAAAGGAGGAACCTTTGGTGACCAAAATTTTATCCTTCCTTTTTCGCTTGGTTTCTTGCCAAATTCCTACTATAGTTCATTCTATTTAAGTAATACTCATTTTGTGATGATTATGGACCTAATTAACAAGTTACTTCCCCATAATAAAGTTTAAGTTAAGTTCGTCTCCAAAGGAGGAACCTTTGGTGACCAAAAGTTTATCCTTCCTTTTTCGCTTGGATTCTTGCCAAATTCCTACTATAGTTCATTCTATTTATGTAATACTAATTGTATGATGATTATTGACCTAATTAACAAGTTACTTCCCGATAATAAAGTTTAACTTAAGTTCGTCTCCAAAGTAGGAACCTTTGGTGACCAAAATTTTATCCTACCTTTTTGGCTTGGTTTCTTCCCAAATTCCTACTATAGTTCATTCTATTTATGTAATACTCATTGTATGATGATTATGGACCTAATTAACAAGTTACTTCCCCATAATAAAGTTTAACGTAAGTTCGTCTCCAAAGGAGGAACCTTTGGTGACCAAAATTTTATCCTACCTTTTTGGCTTGGTTTCTTCCCAAATTCCTACTATAGTTCATTCTATTTATGTAATACTCATTGTATGATGATTATGGACCTAATTAACAAGTTACTTCCCCATAATCAAGTTTAAGTTAAGTTCGTCTCCAAAGGAGGAACCTTTGGTGACCAAAAGTTTATCCTTCCTTTTTCACTTGGATTCTTGCCAAATTCCTACTATAGTTCATTCTATTTATGTAATACTAATTGTATGATGATTATGGACCTAATTAACAAGTTACTTCCCGATAATAAAGTTTAACTTAAGTTCGTCTCCAAAGTAGGAACCTTTGGTGACCAAAATTTTATCCTACCTTTTTGGCTTGGTTTCTTCCCAAATTCATACTATAGTTCATTCTATTTATGTAATACTAATTGTATGATGATTATGGACCGAATTAAAAGGTTACTTCCCCATAATAAAGTTTAACGTAAGTTCGTCTCCAAAGGAGGAACCTTTGGTGACCAAAATTTTATCCTACCTTTTTGGCTTGGTTTCTTACCAAATTCCTACTATAGTTCATTCTATTTATGTAATACTCATTGTATGATGATTATGGACCTAATTAACAAGTTACTTCCCCATAAAAAAGTTTAAGTTAAGTTCGTCTCCAAAGGAGGAACCTTTGGTGACCAAAATTTTATCCTTCCTTTTTCGCTTGGTTTCTTGCCAAATTCCTACTATAGTTCCTTCTATTTATGTAATACTCTTTGTGTGATGATTATGGACCTAATTAACAAGTTACTTCCCCATAATAAAGTTTAAGTTAAGTTCGTCTCCAAAGGAGGAACCTTTGGTGACCAAAAGTTTATCCTTTATTTTTCGCTTGGATTCTTGCCAAATTCCTACTATAGTTCATTCTATTTAAGTAATACTAATTCTGTGATGTTTATGGACCTAATTAACAAGTTACTTCCCCATAATAAAGTTTAACGTAAGTTCGTCTCCAAAGGAGGAACCTTTGGTGACCAAAAGTTTATCCTTCCTTTTTCGCTTGGATTCTTCCCAAATTCCTACTATAGTTCATTCTATTTAAGTAATACTAATTGTGTGATGTTTATGGACCTAATTAACAAGTTACTTTCCGATAATAAAGTTTAACTTAAGTTCGTCTCCAAAGGAGGAACCTTTGGTGACCAAAAGTTTATCCTTCCTTTTTTGCTTGGATTCTTCCCAAATTCCTACTATAGTTCATTCTATTTAAGTAATACTAATTCTGTGATGTTTATGGACCTAATTAACAAGTTACTTCCCCATAATAAAGTTTAACGTAAGTTCGTCTCCAAAGGAGGAACCTTTGGTGACCAAAAGTTTATCCTTCCTTTTTCGCTTGGATTCTTCCCAAATTCCTACTATAGTTCATTCTATTTAAGTAATACTAATTGTGTGATGTTTATGGACCTAATTAACAAGTTACTTTCCGATAATAAAGTTTAACTTAAGTTCGTCTCCAAAGTAGGAACCTTTGGTGACCAAAATTTTATCCTACCTTTTTGGCTTGGTTTCTTCCCAAATTCCTACTATAGTTCATTCTATTTATGTAATACTAATTGTATGATGATTATGGACCGAATTAAAAGGTTACTTCCCCATAATAAAGTTTAACGTAAGTTCGTCTCCAAAGGAGGAACCTTTGGTGACCAAAATTTTATCCTACCTTTTTGGCTTGGTTTCTTACCAAATTCCTACTATAGTTCATTCTATTTATGTAATACTCATTGTATGATGATTATGGACCTAATTAACAAGTTACTTCCCCATAAAAAAGTTTAAGTTAAGTTCGTCTCCAAAGGAGGAACCTTTGGTGACCAAAATTTTATCCTTCCTTTTTCGCTTGGTTTCTTGCCAAATTCCTACTATAGTTCCTTCTATTTATGTAATACTCTTTGTGTGATGATTATGGACCTAATTAACAAGTTACTTCCCCATAATAAAGCTTAAGTTAAGTTCGTCTCCAAAGGAGGAACCTTTGGTGACCAAAAGTTTATCCTTTATTTTTCGCTTGGATTCTTGCCAAATTCCTACTATAGTTCATTCTATTTAAGTAATACTAATTGTGTGATGTTTATGGACATAATTAACAAGTTACTTTCCGATAATAAAGTTTAACTTAAGTTCGTCTCCAAAGTAGGAACCTTTGGTGACCAAAATTTATCCTTCCTTTTTCGCTTGGATTCTTCCCAAATTCCTACTATAGTTCATTCTATTTACCTAATACTCATTGTATGATAATCATTGACCTAATTACCAAGTTACTTCCCCAAAATAAAGTTTAAGTTAAGTTCGTCTCCAAAGGAGGAACCTTTGGTGACCAAAATTTTATCCTTCCTTTTTCGCTTGGTTTCTTGCCAAATTCCTACTATAGTTCATTCTATTTAAGTAATACTCATTTTGTGATGATTATGGACCTAATTAACAAGTTACTTCCCCATAATAAAGTTTAAGTTAAGTTCGTCTCCAAAGGAGGAACCTTTGGTGACCAAAAGTTTATCCTTCCTTTTTCGCTTGGATTCTTGCCAAATTCCTACTATAGTTCATTCTATTTATGTAATACTAATTGTATGATGATTATTGACCTAATTAACAAGTTACTTCCCGATAATAAAGTTTAACTTAAGTTCGTCTCCAAAGTAGGAACCTTTGGTGACCAAAATTTTATCCTACCTTTTTGGCTTGGTTTCTTCCCAAATTCCTACTATAGTTCATTCTATTTATGTAATACTCATTGTATGATGATTATGGACCTAATTAACAAGTTACTTCCCCATAATAAAGTTTAACGTAAGTTCGTCTCCAAAGGAGGAACCTTTGGTGACCAAAATTTTATCCTACCTTTTTGGCTTGGTTTCTTCCCAAATTCCTACTATAGTTCATTCTATTTATGTAATACTCATTGTATGATGATTATGGACCTAATTAACAAGTTACTTCCCCATAATCAAGTTTAAGTTAAGTTCGTCTCCAAAGGAGGAACCTTTGGTGACCAAAAGTTTATCCTTCCTTTTTCACTTGGATTCTTGCCAAATTCCTACTATAGTTCATTCTATTTATGTAATACTAATTGTATGATGATTATGGACCTAATTAACAAGTTACTTCCCGATAATAAAGTTTAACTTAAGTTCGTCTCCAAAGTAGGAACCTTTGGTGACCAAAATTTTATCCTACCTTTTTGGCTTGGTTTCTTCCCAAATTCATACTATAGTTCATTCTATTTATGTAATACTAATTGTATGATGATTATGGACCGAATTAAAAGGTTACTTCCCCATAATAAAGTTTAACGTAAGTTCGTCTCCAAAGGAGGAACCTTTGGTGACCAAAATTTTATCCTACCTTTTTGGCTTGGTTTCTTACCAAATTCCTACTATAGTTCATTCTATTTATGTAATACTCATTGTATGATGATTATGGACCTAATTAACAAGTTACTTCCCCATAAAAAAGTTTAAGTTAAGTTCGTCTCCAAAGGAGGAACCTTTGGTGACCAAAATTTTATCCTTCCTTTTTCGCTTGGTTTCTTGCCAAATTCCTACTATAGTTCCTTCTATTTATGTAATACTCTTTGTGTGATGATTATGGACCTAATTAACAAGTTACTTCCCCATAATAAAGTTTAAGTTAAGTTCGTCTCCAAAGGAGGAACCTTTGGTGACCAAAAGTTTATCCTTTATTTTTCGCTTGGATTCTTGCCAAATTCCTACTATAGTTCATTCTATTTAAGTAATACTAATTCTGTGATGTTTATGGACCTAATTAACAAGTTACTTCCCCATAATAAAGTTTAACGTAAGTTCGTCTCCAAAGGAGGAACCTTTGGTGACCAAAAGTTTATCCTTCCTTTTTCGCTTGGATTCTTCCCAAATTCCTACTATAGTTCATTCTATTTAAGTAATACTAATTGTGTGATGTTTATGGACCTAATTAACAAGTTACTTTCCGATAATAAAGTTTAACTTAAGTTCGTCTCCAAAGGAGGAACCTTTGGTGACCAAAAGTTTATCCTTCCTTTTTTGCTTGGATTCTTCCCAAATTCCTACTATAGTTCATTCTATTTAAGTAATACTAATTCTGTGATGTTTATGGACCTAATTAACAAGTTACTTCCCCATAATAAAGTTTAACGTAAGTTCGTCTCCAAAGGAGGAACCTTTGGTGACCAAAAGTTTATCCTTCCTTTTTCGCTTGGATTCTTCCCAAATTCCTACTATAGTTCATTCTATTTAAGTAATACTAATTGTGTGATGTTTATGGACCTAATTAACAAGTTACTTTCCGATAATAAAGTTTAACTTAAGTTCGTCTCCAAAGGAGGAACCTTTGGTGACCAAAATTTTATCCATCCTTTTTCGCTTGGTTTCTTGCCAAATTCCTACTATAGTTCATTCTATTTATGTAATACTAATTGTATGATGATTATTGACCTAATTAACAAGTTAGTTCCCGATAATAAAGTTTAACTTAAGTTCGTCTCCAAAGGAGGAACCTTTGGTGACCAAAATTTTATCCATCCTTTTTCGCTTGGTTTCTTGCCAAATTCCTACTATAGTTCATTCTATTTATGTAATACTAATTGTATGATGATTATTGACCTAATTAACAAGTTAGTTCAGGATAATAAAGTTTAACTTAAGTTCGTCTCCAAAGTAGGAACCTTTGGTGACCAAAATTTTATCCATCCTTTTTCGCTTGGTTTCTTGCCAAATTCCTACTATAGTTCATTCTATTTATGTAATACTAATTGTATGATGATTATTGACCTAATTAACAAGTTAGTTCCCGATAATAAAGTTTAACTTAAGTTCGTCTCCAAAGGAGGAACCTTTGGTGACCAAAATTTTATCCATCCTTTTTCGCTTGGTTTCTTGCCAAATTCCTACTATAGTTCATTCTATTTATGTAATACTAATTGTATGATGATTATTGACCTAATTAACAAGTTAGTTCAGGATAATAAAGTTTAACTTAAGTTCGTCTCCAAAGTAGGAACCTTTGGTGACCAAAATTTTATCCTACCTTTTTGGCTTGGTTTCTTCCCAAATTCCTACTATAGTTCATTCTCTTTATGTAATACTCGTTGTGTGATGATTATGGACCTAATTAACAAGTTACTTCCCCATAATAAAGTTTAACGTAAGTTCGTCTCCAAAGTAGGAACCTTTGGTGACCAAAATTTTATCCTACCTTTTTGGCTTGGTTTCTTCCCAAATTCCTACTATAGTTCATTCTATTTATGTAATACTCATTGTATGATGATTATGGACCTAATTAACAAGTTACTTCCCCATAATAAAGTTTAAGTTAAGTTCGTCTCCAAAGGAGGAACCTTTGGTGACCAAAATTTTATCCTTCCTTTTTCGCTTGGTTGCTTGCCAAATTCCTACTATAGTTCATTCTATTTATGTAATACTCATTGTGTGATGATTATGGACCTAATTAACAAGTTACTTCCCCAAAATAAAGTTTAAGTTAAGTTCGTCTCCAAAGGAGGAACCTTTGGTGACCAAAAGTTTATCCTTTATTTTTCGCTTGGATTCTTGCCAAATTCCTACTATAGTTCATTCTATTTAAGTAATACTAATTGTGTGATGTTTATGGACCTAATTAACAAGTTACTTTCCGATAATAAAGTTTAACTTAAGTTCGTCTCCAAAGTAGGAACCTTTGGTGACCAAAATTTTATCCTACCTTTTTGGCTTGGTTTCTTCCCAAATTCCTACTATAGTTCATTCTATTTATGTAATACTCATTGTGTGATGATTATGGACCTAATTAACAAGTTACTTCCCCATAATAAAGTTTAAGTTAAGTTCGTCTCCAAAGGAGGAACCTTTGGTGACCAAAAGTTTATCCTTCCTTTTTCGCTTGGATTCTTGCCAAATTCCTACTATAGTTCATTCTATTTACGTAATACTCATTGTATGATGATTATTGACCTAATTACCAAGTTACTTCCCCAAAATAAAGTTTAAGTTAAGTTCGTCTCCAAAGGAGGAACCTTTGGTGACCAAAATTTTATCCTTCCTTTTTCGCTTGGTTTCTTGCCAAATTCCTACTATAGTCATTCTATTTATGTAATACTCATTGTGTGATGATTATGGACCTAATTAACAAGTTACTTCCCCATAATAAAGTTTAAGTTAAGTTCGTCTCCAAAGGAGGAACCTTTGGTGACCAAAAGTTTATCCTTCCTTTTTCGCTTGGATTCTTGCCAAATTCCTACTATAGTTCATTCTATTTATGTAATACTAATTGTATGATGATTATTGACCTAATTAACAAGTTACTTCCCGATAATAAAGTTTAACTTAAGTTCGTCTCCAAAGTAGGAACCTTTGGTGACCAAAATTTTATCCTACCTTTTTGGCTTGGTTTCTTCCCAAATTCCTACTATAGTTCATTCTATTTATGTAATACTCATTGTGTGATGATTATGGACCTAATTAACAAGTTACTTCCCCATAATAAAGTTTAACGTAAGTTCGTCTCCAAAGTAGGAACCTTTGGTGACCAAAATTTTATCCTACCTTTTTGGCTTGGTTTCTTCCCAAATTCCTACTATAGTTCATTCTATTTATGTAATACTCATTGTATGATGATTATGGACCTAATTAACAAGTTACTTCCCCATAATAAAGTTTAAGTTAAGTTCGTCTCCAAAGGAGGAACCTTTGGTGACCAAAATTTTATCCTTCCTTTTTCGCTTGGTTGCTTGCCAAATTCCTACTATAGTTCATTCTATTTATGTAATACTCATTGTGTGATGATTATGGACCTAATTAACAAGTTACTTCCCCAAAATAAAGTTTAAGTTAAGTTCGTCTCCAAAGGAGGAACCTTTGGTGACCAAAAGTTTATCCTTTATTTTTCGCTTGGATTCTTGCCAAATTCCTACTATAGTTCATTCTATTTAAGTAATACTAATTGTGTGATGTTTATGGACCTAATTAACAAGTTACTTTCCGATAATAAAGTTTAACTTAAGTTCGTCTCCAAAGTAGGAACCTTTGGTGACCAAAATTTTATCCTACCTTTTTGGCTTGGTTTCTTCCCAAATTCCTACTATAGTTCATTCTATTTATGTAATACTCATTGTGTGATGATTATGGACCTAATTAACAAGTTACTTCCCCATAATAAAGTTTAAGTTAAGTTCGTCTCCAAAGGAGGAACCTTTGGTGACCAAAAGTTTATCCTTCCTTTTTCGCTTGGATTCTTGCCAAATTCCTACTATAGTTCATTCTATTTACGTAATACTCATTGTATGATGATTATTGACCTAATTACCAAGTTACTTCCCCAAAATAAAGTTTAAGTTAAGTTCGTCTCCAAAGGAGGAACCTTTGGTGACCAAAATTTTATCCTTCCTTTTTCGCTTGGTTTCTTGCCAAATTCCTACTATAGTCATTCTATTTATGTAATACTCATTGTGTGATGATTATGGACCTAATTAACAAGTTACTTCCCCATAATAAAGTTTAAGTTAAGTTCGTCTCCAAAGGAGGAACCTTTGGTGACCAAAAGTTTATCCTTCCTTTTTCGCTTGGATTCTTGCCAAATTCCTACTATAGTTCATTCTATTTATGTAATACTAATTGTATGATGATTATTGACCTAATTAACAAGTTACTTCCCGATAATAAAGTTTAACTTAAGTTCGTCTCCAAAGTAGGAACCTTTGGTGACCAAAATTTTATCCTACCTTTTTGGCTTGGTTTCTTCCCAAATTCCTACTATAGTTCATTCTATTTATGTAATACTAATTGTATGATGATTATGGACCGAATTAAAAGGTTACTTCCCCATAATAAAGTTTAACGTAAGTTCGTCTCCAAAGGAGGAACCTTTGGTGACCAAAATTTTATCCTACCTTTTTGGCTTGGTTTCTTACCAAATTCCTACTATAGTTCATTCTATTTATGTAATACTCATTGTATGATGATTATGGACCTAATTAACAAGTTACTTCCCCATAAAAAAGTTTAAGTTAAGTTCGTCTCCAAAGGAGGAACCTTTGGTGACCAAAATTTTATCCTTCCTTTTTCGCTTGGTTTCTTGCCAAATTCCTACTATAGTTCCTTCTATTTATGTAATACTCTTTGTGTGATGATTATGGACCTAATTAACAAGTTACTTCCCCATAATAAAGCTTAAGTTAAGTTCGTCTCCAAAGGAGGAACCTTTGGTGACCAAAAGTTTATCCTTTATTTTTCGCTTGGATTCTTGCCAAATTCCTACTATAGTTCATTCTATTTAAGTAATACTAATTGTGTGATGTTTATGGACATAATTAACAAGTTACTTTCCGATAATAAAGTTTAACTTAAGTTCGTCTCCAAAGTAGGAACCTTTGGTGACCAAAATTTATCCTTCCTTTTTCGCTTGGATTCTTCCCAAATTCCTACTATAGTTCATTCTATTTACCTAATACTCATTGTATGATAATCATTGACCTAATTACCAAGTTACTTCCCCAAAATAAAGTTTAAGTTAAGTTCGTCTCCAAAGGAGGAACCTTTGGTGACCAAAATTTTATCCTTCCTTTTTCGCTTGGTTTCTTGCCAAATTCCTACTATAGTTCATTCTATTTAAGTAATACTCATTGTGTGATGATTATGGACCTAATTAACAAGTAACTTCCCCATAATAAAGTTTAAGTTAAGTTCGTCTCCAAAGGAGGAACCTTTGGTGACCAAAAGTTTATCCTTCCTTTTTCGCTTGGATTCTTGCCAAATTCCTACTATAGTTCATTCTATTTATGTAATACTAATTGTATGATGATTATTGACCTAATTAACAAGTTACTTCCCGATAATAAAGTTTAACTTAAGTTCGTCTCCAAAGTAGGAACCTTTGGTGACCAAAATTTTATCCTACCTTTTTGGCTTGGTTTCTTCCCAAATTCCTACTATAGTTCATTCTATTTATGTAATACTCATTGTATGATGATTATGGACCTAATTAACAAGTTACTTCCCCATAATAAAGTTTAACGTAAGTTCGTCTCCAAAGGAGGAACCTTTGGTGACCAAAATTTTATCCTACCTTTTTGGCTTGGTTTCTTCCCAAATTCCTACTATAGTTCATTCTATTTATGTAATACTCATTGTATGATGATTATGGACCTAATTAACAAGTTACTTCCCCATAATAAAGTTTAAGTTAAGTTCGTCTCCAAAGGAGGAACCTTTGGTGACCAAAAGTTTATCCTTCCTTTTTCACTTGGATTCTTGCCAAATTCCTACTATAGTTCATTCTATTTATGTAATACTAATTGTATGATGATTATGGACCTAATTAACAAGTTACTTCCCGATAATAAAGTTTAACTTAAGTTCGTCTCCAAAGTAGGAACCTTTGGTGACCAAAATTTTATCCTACCTTTTTGGCTTGGTTTCTTCCCAAATTCATACTATAGTTCATTCTATTTATGTAATACTAATTGTATGATGATTATGGACCGAATTAAAAGGTTACTTCCCCATAATAAAGTTTAACGTAAGTTCGTCTCCAAAGGAGGAACCTTTGGTGACCAAAATTTTATCCTACCTTTTTGGCTTGGTTTCTTACCAAATTCCTACTATAGTTCATTCTATTTATGTAATACTCATTGTATGATGATTATGGACCTAATTAACAAGTTACTTCCCCATAAAAAAGTTTAAGTTAAGTTCGTCTCCAAAGGAGGAACCTTTGGTGACCAAAATTTTATCCTTCCTTTTTCGCTTGGTTTCTTGCCAAATTCCTACTATAGTTCCTTCTATTTATGTAATACTCTTTGTGTGATGATTATGGACCTAATTAACAAGTTACTTCCCCATAATAAAGTTTAAGTTAAGTTCGTCTCCAAAGGAGGAACCTTTGGTGACCAAAAGTTTATCCTTTATTTTTCGCTTGGATTCTTGCCAAATTCCTACTATAGTTCATTCTATTTAAGTAATACTAATTCTGTGATGTTTATGGACCTAATTAACAAGTTACTTCCCCATAATAAAGTTTAACGTAAGTTCGTCTCCAAAGGAGGAACCTTTGGTGACCAAAAGTTTATCCTTCCTTTTTCGCTTGGATTCTTCCCAAATTCCTACTATAGTTCATTCTATTTAAGTAATACTAATTGTGTGATGTTTATGGACCTAATTAACAAGTTACTTTCCGATAATAAAGTTTAACTTAAGTTCGTCTCCAAAGGAGGAACCTTTGGTGACCAAAAGTTTATCCTTCCTTTTTTGCTTGGATTCTTCCCAAATTCCTACTATAGTTCATTCTATTTACGTAATACTCATTGTATGATGATTATTGACCTAATTAACAAGTTACTTTCCCAAAATAAAGTTTAAGTTAAGTTCGTCTCCAAAGGAGGAACCTTTGGTGACCAAAATTTTATCCATCCTTTTTCGCTTGGTTTCTTGCCAAATTCCTACTATAGTTCATTCTATTTATGTAATACTAATTGTATGATGATTATTGACCTAATTAACAAGTTAGTTCCCGATAATAAAGTTTAACTTAAGTTCGTCTCCAAAGGAGGAACCTTTGGTGACCAAAATTTTATCCATCCTTTTTCGCTTGGTTTCTTGCCAAATTCCTACTATAGTTCATTCTATTTATGTAATACTAATTGTATGATGATTATTGACCTAATTAACAAGTTAGTTCAGAATAATAAAGTTTAACTTAAGTTCGTCTCCAAAGTAGGAACCTTTGGTGACCAAAATTTTATCCTACCTTTTTGGCTTGGTTTCTTCCCAAATTCCTACTATAGTTCATTCTCTTTATGTAATACTCGTTGTGTGATGATTATGGACCTAATTAACAAGTTACTTCCCCATAATAAAGTTTAACGTAAGTTCGTCTCCAAAGTAGGAACCTTTGGTGACCAAAATTTTATCCTACCTTTTTGGCTTGGTTTCTTCCCAAATTCCTACTATAGTTCATTCTATTTATGTAATACTCATTGTATGATGATTATGGACCTAATTAACAAGTTACTTCCCCATAATAAAGTTTAAGTTAAGTTCGTCTCCAAAGGAGGAACCTTTGGTGACCAAAATTTTATCCTTCCTTTTTCGCTTGGTTGCTTGCCAAATTCCTACTATAGTTCATTCTATTTATGTAATACTCATTGTGTGATGATTATGGACCTAATTAACAAGTTACTTCCCCAAAATAAAGTTTAAGTTAAGTTCGTCTCCAATGGAGGAACCTTTGGTGACCAAAATTTTATCCATCCTTTTTCGCTTGGTTTCTTGCCAAATTCCTACTATAGTTCATTCTATTTATGTAATACTAATTGTATGATGATTATTGACCTAATTAACAAGTTAGTTCAGAATAATAAAGTTTAACTTAAGTTCGTCTCCAAAGTAGGAACCTTTGGTGACCAAAATTTTATCCTACCTTTTTGGCTTGGTTTCTTCCCAAATTCCTACTATAGTTCATTCTCTTTATGTAATACTCGTTGTGTGATGATTATGGACCTAATTAACAAGTTACTTCCCCATAATAAAGTTTAACGTAAGTTCGTCTCCAAAGTAGGAACCTTTGGTGACCAAAATTTTATCCTACCTTTTTGGCTTGGTTTCTTCCCAAATTCCTACTATAGTTCATTCTATTTATGTAATACTCATTGTATGATGATTATGGACCTAATTAACAAGTTACTTCCCCATAATAAAGTTTAAGTTAAGTTCGTCTCCAAAGGAGGAACCTTTGGTGACCAAAATTTTATCCTTCCTTTTTCGCTTGGTTGCTTGCCAAATTCCTACTATAGTTCATTCTATTTATGTAATACTCATTGTGTGATGATTATGGACCTAATTAACAAGTTACTTCCCCAAAATAAAGTTTAAGTTAAGTTCGTCTCCAATGGAGGAACCTTTGGTGACCAAAAGTTTATCCTTTATTTTTCGCTTGGATTCTTGCCAAATTCCTACTATAGTTCATTCTATTTAAGTAATACTAATTGTGTGATGTTTATGGACCTAATTAACAAGTTACTTTCCGATAATAAAGTTTAACTTAAGTTCGTCTCCAAAGTAGGAACCTTTGGTGACCAAAATTTTATCCTACCTTTTTGGCTTGGTTTCTTCCCAAATTCCTACTATAGTTCATTCTATTTATGTAATACTCATTGTGTGATGATTATGGACCTAATTAACAAGTTACTTCCCCATAATAAAGTTTAAGTTAAGTTCGTCTCCAAAGGAGGAACCTTTGGTGACCAAAAGTTTATCCTTCCTTTTTCGCTTGGATTCTTGCCAAATTCCTACTATAGTTCATTCTATTTACGTAATACTCATTGTATGATGATTATTGACCTAATTACCAAGTTACTTCCCCAAAATAAAGTTTAAGTTAAGTTCGTCTCCAAAGGAGGAACCTTTGGTGACCAAAATTTTATCCTTCCTTTTTCGCTTGGTTTCTTGCCAAATTCCTACTATAGTCATTCTATTTATGTAATACTCATTGTGTGATGATTATGGACCTAATTAACAAGTTACTTCCCCATAATAAAGTTTAAGTTAAGTTCGTCTCCAAAGGAGGAACCTTTGGTGACCAAAAGTTTATCCTTCCTTTTTCGCTTGGATTCTTGCCAAATTCCTACTATAGTTCATTCTATTTATGTAATACTAATTGTATGATGATTATTGACCTAATTAACAAGTTACTTCCCGATGATAAAGTTTAACTTAAGTTCGTCTCCAAAGTAGGAACCTTTGGTGACCAAAATTTTATCCTACCTTTTTGGCTTGGTTTCTTCCCAAATTCCTACTATAGTTCATTCTATTTATGTAATACTCATTGTATGATGATTATGAACCTAATTAACAAGTTACTTCCCCATAATAAAGTTTAACGTAAGTTCGTCTCCAAAGGAGGAACCTTTGGTGACCAAAATTTTATCCTACCTTTTTGGCTTGGTTTCTTCCCAAATTCCTACTATAGTTCATTCTATTTATATAATACTCATTGTATGATGATTATGGACCTAATTAACAAGTTACTTCCCCATAATAAAGTTTAAGTTAAGTTCGTCTCCAAAGGAGGAACCTTTGGTGACCAAAATTTTATCCTTCCTTTTTCGCTTGGTTGCTTGCCAAATTCCTACTATAGTTCATTCTATTTATGTAATACTCATTGTGTGATGATTATGGACCTAATTAACAAGTTACTTCCCCAAAATAAAGTTTAAGTTAAGTTCGTCTCCAAAGGAGGAACCTTTGGTGACCAAAAGTTTATCCTTTATTTTTCGCTTGGATTCTTGCCAAATTCCTACTATAGTTCATTCTATTTAAGTAATACTAACTCTGTGATGTTTATGGACCTAATTAACAAGTTACTTCCCCATAATAAAGTTTAACGTAAGTTCGTCTCCAAAGGAGGAACCTTTGGTGACCAAAAGTTTATCCTTCCTTTTTCGCTTGGATTCTTCCCAAATTCCTACTATAGTTCATTCTATTTAAGTAATACTAATTGTGTGATGTTTATGGACCTAATTAACAAGTTACTTTCCGATAATAAAGTTTAACTTAAGTTCGTCTCCAAAGGAGGAACCTTTGGTGACCAAAAGTTTATGCTTCCTTTTTCGCTTGGATTCTTCCCAAATTCCTACTATAGTTCATTCTATTTACGTAATACTCATTGTATGATGATTATTGACCTAATTAACAAGTTACTTTCCCAAAATAAAGTTTAAGTTAAGTTCGTCTCCAAAGGAGGAACCTTTGGTGACCAAAATTTTATCCATCCTTTTTCGCTTGGTTTCTTGCCAAATTCCTACTATAGTTCATTCTATTTATGTAATACTAATTGTATGATGATTATTGACCTAATTAACAAGTTAGTTCCCGATAATAAAGTTTAACTTAAGTTCGTCTCCAAAGGAGGAACCTTTGATGACCAAAATTTTATCCATCCTTTTTCGCTTGGTTTCTTGCCAAATTCCTACTATAGTTAATTCTATTTATGTAATACTAATTGTATGATGATTATTGACCTAATTAACAAGTTAGTTCAGGATAATAAAGTTTAACTTAAGTTCGTCTCCAAAGTAGGAACCTTTGGTGACCAAAATTTTATCCTACCTTTTTCGCTTGGTTTCTTGCCAAATTCCTACTATAGTCATTCTATTTATGTAATACTCATTGTGTGATGATTATGGACCTAATTAACAAGTTACTTCCCCATAATAAAGTTTAAGTTAAGTTCGTCTCCAAAGGAGGAACCTTTGGTGACCAAAAGTTTATCCTTCCTTTTTCGCTTGGATTCTTGCCAAATTCCTACTATAGTTCATTCTATTTATGTAATACTCATTGTATGATGATTATGGACCTAATTAACAAGTTACTTCCCCATAATAAAGTTTAAGTTAAGTTCGTCTCCAAAGGAGGAACCTTTGGTGACCAAAATTTTATCCTTCCTTTTTCGCTTGGTTGCTTGCCAAATTCCTACTATAGTTCATTCTATTTATGTAATACTCATTGTGTGATGATTATGGACCTAATTAACAAGTTACTTCCCCAAAATAAAGTTTAAGTTAAGTTCGTCTCCAAAGGAGGAACCTTTGGTGACCAAAAGTTTATCCTTTATTTTTCGCTTGGATTCTTGCCAAATTTCTACTATAGTTCATTCTATTTAAGTAATACTAATTGTGTGATGTTTATGGACCTAATTAACAAGTTACTTTCCGATAATAAAGTTTAACTTAAGTTCGTCTCCAAAGTAGGAACCTTTGGTGACCAAAAGTTTATCCTTCCTTTTTCGCTTGGATTCTTCCCAAATTCCTACTATAGTTCATTCTATTTACGTAATACTCATTGTATGATAATCATTGACCTAATTACCAAGTTACTTCCCCAAAATAAAGTTTAAATTAAGTTCGTCTCCAAAGGAGGAACCTTTGGTGACCAAAATTTTATCCTTCCTTTTTCGCTTGGTTTCTTGCCAAATTCCTACTATAGTCATTCTATTTATGTAATACTCATTGTGTGATGATTATGGACCTAATTAACAAGTTACTTCCCCATAATAAAGTTTAAGTTAAGTTCGTCTCCAAAGGAGGAACCTTTGGTGACCAAAAGTTTATCCTTCCTTTTTCGCTTGGATTCTTGCCAAATTCCTACTATAGTTCATTCTATTTATGTAATACTAATTGTATGATGATTATTGACCTAATTAACAAGTTACTTCCCGATAATAAAGTTTAACTTAAGTTCGTCTCCAAAGTAGGAACCTTTGGTGACCAAAATTTTATCCTACCTTTTTGGCTTGGTTTCTTCCCAAATTCCTACTATAGTTCATTCTATTTATGTAATACTCATTGTATGATGATTATGAACCTAATTAACAAGTTACTTCCCCATAATAAAGTTTAACGTAAGTTCGTCTCCAAAGGAGGAACCTTTGGTGACCAAAATTTTATCCTACCTTTTTGGCTTGGTTTCTTCCCAAATTCCTACTATAGTTCATTCTATTTATATAATACTCATTGTATGATGATTATGGACCTAATTAACAAGTTACTTCCCCATAATAAAGTTTAAGTTAAGTTCGTCTCCAAAGGAGGAACCTTTGGTGACCAAAATTTTATCCTTCCTTTTTCGCTTGGTTGCTTGCCAAATTCCTACTATAGTTCATTCTATTTATGTAATACTCATTGTGTTATGATTATGGACCTAATTAACAAGTTACTTCCCCAAAATAAAGTTTAAGTTAAGTTCGTCTCCAAAGGAGGAACCTTTGGTGACCAAAAGTTTATCCTTTATTTTTCGCTTGGATTCTTGCCAAATTCCTACTATAGTTCATTCTATTTAAGTAATACTAATTCTGTGATGTTTATGGACCTAATTAACAAGTTACTTCCCCATAAGAAAGTTTAACGTAAGTTCGTCTCCAAAGGAGGAACCTTTGGTGACCAAAAGTTTATCCTTCCTTTTTCGCTTGGATTCTTCCCAAATTCCTACTATAGTTCATTCTATTTACGTAATACTCATTGTATGATGATTATTGACCTAATTAACAAGTTACTTTCCCAAAATAAAGTTTAAGTTAAGTTCGTCTCCAAAGGAGGAGCCTTTGGTGACCAAAATTTTATCCATCCTTTTTCGCTTGGTTTCTTGCCAAATTCCTACTATAGTTCATTCTATTTATGTAATACTAATTGTATGATGATTATTGACCTAATTAACAAGTTAGTTCCCGATAATAAAGTTTAACTTAAGTTCGTCTCCAAAGGAGGAACCTTTGGTGACCAAAATTTTATCCATCCTTTTTCGCTTGGTTTCTTGCCAAATTCCTACTATAGTTCATTCTATTTATGTAATACTAATTGTATGATGATTATTGACCTAATTAACAAGTTAGTTCAGAATAATAAAGTTTAACTTAAGTTCGTCTCCAAAGTAGGAACCTTTGGTGACCAAAATTTTATCCTACCTTTTTGGCTTGGTTTCTTCCCAAATTCCTACTATAGTTCATTCTCTTTATGTAATACTCGTTGTGTGATGATTATGGACCTAATTAACAAGTTACTTCCCCATAATAAAGTTTAACGTAAGTTCGTCTCCAAAGTAGGAACCTTTGGTGACCAAAATTTTATCCTACCTTTTTGGCTTGGTTTCTTCCCAAATTCCTACTATAGTTCATTCTATTTATGTAATACTCATTGTATGATGATTATGGACCTAATTAACAAGTTACTTCCCCATAATAAAGTTTAAGTTAAGTTCGTCTCCAAAGGAGGAACCTTTGGTGACCAAAATTTTATCCTTCCTTTTTCGCTTGGTTGCTTGCCAAATTCCTACTATAGTTCATTCTATTTATGTAATACTCATTGTGTGATGATTATGGACCTAATTAACAAGTTACTTCCCCAAAATAAAGTTTAAGTTAAGTTCGTCTCCAAAGGAGGAACCTTTGGTGACCAAAAGTTTATCCTTTATTTTTCGCTTGGATTCTTGCCAAATTCCTACTATAGTTCATTCTATTTAAGTAATACTAATTGTGTGATGTTTATGGACCTAATTAACAAGTTACTTTCCGATAATAAAGTTTAACTTAAGTTCGTCTCCAAAGTAGGAACCTTTGGTGACCAAAATTTTATCCTACCTTTTTGGCTTGGTTTCTTCCCAAATTCCTACTATAGTTCATTCTATTTATGTAATACTCATTGTGTGATGATTATGGACCTAATTAACAAGTTACTTCCCCATAATAAAGTTTAAGTTAAGTTCGTCTCCAAAGGAGGAACCTTTGGTGACCAAAAGTTTATCCTTCCTTTTTCGCTTGGATTCTTGCCAAATTCCTACTATAGTTCATTCTATTTACGTAATACTCATTGTATGATGATTATTGACCTAATTACCAAGTTACTTCCCCAAAATAAAGTTTAAGTTAAGTTCGTCTCCAAAGGAGGAACCTTTGGTGACCAAAATTTTATCCTTCCTTTTTCGCTTGGTTTCTTGCCAAATTCCTACTATAGTCATTCTATTTATGTAATACTCATTGTGTGATGATTATGGACCTAATTAACAAGTTACTTCCCCATAATAAAGTTTAAGTTAAGTTCGTCTCCAAAGGAGGAACCTTTGGTGACCAAAAGTTTATCCTTCCTTTTTCGCTTGGATTCTTGCCAAATTCCTACTATAGTTCATTCTATTTATGTAATACTAATTGTATGATGATTATTGACCTAATTAACAAGTTACTTCCCGATAATAAAGTTTAACTTAAGTTCGTCTCCAAAGTAGGAACCTTTGGTGACCAAAATTTTATCCTACCTTTTTGGCTTGGTTTCTTCCCAAATTCCTACTATAGTTCATTCTATTTATATAATACTCATTGTATGATGATTATGGACCTAATTAACAAGTTACTTCCCCATAATAAAGTTTAAGTTAAGTTCGTCTCCAAAGGAGGAACCTTTGGTGACCAAAATTTTATCCTTCCTTTTTCGCTTGGTTGCTTGCCAAATTCCTACTATAGTTCATTCTATTTATGTAATACTCATTGTGTGATGATTATGGACCTAATTAACAAGTTACTTCCCCAAAATGAAGTTTAAGTTAAGTTCGTCTCCAAAGGAGGAACCTTTGGTGACCAAAAGTTTATCCTTTATTTTTCGCTTGGATTCTTGCCAAATTCCTACTATAGTTCATTCTATTTAAGTAATACTAACTCTGTGATGTTTATGGACCTAATTAACAAGTTACTTCCCCATAATAAAGTTTAACGTAAGTTCGTCTCCAAAGGAGGAACCTTTGGTGACCAAAAGTTTATCCTTCCTTTTTCGCTTGGATTCTTCCCAAATTCCTACTATAGTTCATTCTATTTAAGTAATACTAATTGTGTGATGTTTATGGACCTAATTAACAAGTTACTTTCCGATAATAAAGTTTAACTTAAGTTCGTCTCCAAAGGAGGAACCTTTGGTGACCAAAAGTTTATCCTTCCTTTTTCGCTTGGATTCTTCCCAAATTCCTACTATAGTTCATTCTATTTACGTAATACTCATTGTATGATGATTATTGACCTAATTAACAAGTTACTTTCCCAAAATAAAGTTTAAGTTAAGTTCGTCTCCAAAGGAGGAACCTTTGGTGACCAAAATTTTATCCATCCTTTTTCGCTTGGTTTCTTGCCAAATTCCTACTATAGTTCATTCTATTTATGTAATACTAATTGTATGATGATTATTGACCTAATTAACAAGTTAGTTCCCGATAATAAAGTTTAACTTAAGTTCGTCTCCAAAGGAGGAACCTTTGATGACCAAAATTTTATCCATCCTTTTTCGCTTGGTTTCTTGCCAAATTCCTACTATAGTTAATTCTATTTATGTAATACTAATTGTATGATGATTATTGACCTAATTAACAAGTTAGTTCAGGATAATAAAGTTTAACTTAAGTTCGTCTCCAAAGTAGGAACCTTTGGTGACCAAAATTTTATCCTACCTTTTTCGCTTGGTTTCTTGCCAAATTCCTACTATAGTCATTCTATTTATGTAATACTCATTGTGTGATGATTATGGACCTAATTAACAAGTTACTTCCCCATAATAAAGTTTAAGTTAAGTTCGTCTCCAAAGGAGGAACCTTTGGTGACCAAAAGTTTATCCTTCCTTTTTCGCTTGGATTCTTGCCAAATTCCTACTATAGTTCATTCTATTTATGTAATACTCATTGTATGATGATTATGGACCTAATTAACAAGTTACTTCCCCATAATAAAGTTTAAGTTAAGTTCGTCTCCAAAGGAGGAACCTTTGGTGACCAAAATTTTATCCTTCCTTTTTCGCTTGGTTGCTTGCCAAATTCCTACTATAGTTCATTCTATTTATGTAATACTCATTGTGTGATGATTATGGACCTAATTAACAAGTTACTTCCCCAAAATAAAGTTTAAGTTAAGTTCGTCTCCAAAGGAGGAACCTTTGGTGACCAAAAGTTTATCCTTTATTTTTCGCTTGGATTCTTGCCAAATTTCTACTATAGTTCATTCTATTTAAGTAATACTAATTGTGTGATGTTTATGGACCTAATTAACAAGTTACTTTCCGATAATAAAGTTTAACTTAAGTTCGTCTCCAAAGTAGGAACCTTTGGTGACCAAAAGTTTATCCTTCCTTTTTCGCTTGGATTCTTCCCAAATTCCTACTATAGTTCATTCTATTTACGTAATACTCATTGTATGATAATCATTGACCTAATTACCAAGTTACTTCCCCAAAATAAAGTTTAAGTTAAGTTCGTCTCCAAAGGAGGAACCTTTGGTGACCAAAATTTTATCCTTCCTTTTTCGCTTGGTTTCTTGCCAAATTCCTACTATAGTCATTCTATTTATGTAATACTCATTGTGTGATGATTATGGACCTAATTAACAAGTTACTTCCCCATAATAAAGTTTAAGTTAAGTTCGTCTCCAAAGGAGGAACCTTTGGTGACCAAAAGTTTATCCTTCCTTTTTCGCTTGGATTCTTGCCAAATTCCTACTATAGTTCATTCTATTTATGTAATACTAATTGTATGATGATTATTGACCTAATTAACAAGTTACTTCCCGATAATAAAGTTTAACTTAAGTTCGTCTCCAAAGTAGGAACCTTTGGTGACCAAAATTTTATCCTACCTTTTTGGCTTGGTTTCTTCCCAAATTCCTACTATAGTTCATTCTATTTATGTAATACTCATTGTATGATGATTATGAACCTAATTAACAAGTTACTTCCCCATAATAAAGTTTAACGTAAGTTCGTCTCCAAAGGAGGAACCTTTGGTGACCAAAATTTTATCCTACCTTTTTGGCTTGGTTTCTTCCCAAATTCCTACTATAGTTCATTCTATTTATATAATACTCATTGTATGATGATTATGGACCTAATTAACAAGTTACTTCCCCATAATAAAGTTTAAGTTAAGTTCGTCTCCAAAGGAGGAACCTTTGGTGACCAAAATTTTATCCTTCCTTTTTCGCTTGGTTGCTTGCCAAATTCCTACTATAGTTCATTCTATTTATGTAATACTCATTGTGTTATGATTATGGACCTAATTAACAAGTTACTTCCCCAAAATAAAGTTTAAGTTAAGTTCGTCTCCAAAGGAGGAACCTTTGGTGACCAAAAGTTTATCCTTTATTTTTCGCTTGGATTCTTGCCAAATTCCTACTATAGTTCATTCTATTTAAGTAATACTAATTCTGTGATGTTTATGGACCTAATTAACAAGTTACTTCCCCATAAGAAAGTTTAACGTAAGTTCGTCTCCAAAGGAGGAACCTTTGGTGACCAAAAGTTTATCCTTCCTTTTTCGCTTGGATTCTTCCCAAATTCCTACTATAGTTCATTCTATT
Organism: Medicago sativa; assembly: GCF_051527215.1. NCBI lineage: Eukaryota > Viridiplantae > Streptophyta > Magnoliopsida > Fabales > Fabaceae > Medicago > Medicago sativa. The sequence continues at coordinate 43,176,478 of NC_140752.1, read as the reverse complement.
TAAGTAATACTAATTGTGTGATGTTTATGGACCTAATTAACAAGTTACTTTCCGATAATAAAGTTTAACTTAAGTTCGTCTCCAAAGTAGGAACCTTTGGTGACCAAAATTTTATCCTACCTTTTTGGCTTGGTTTCTTCCCAAATTCCTACTATAGTTCATTCTATTTATGTAATACTCATTGTGTGATGATTATGGACCTAATTAACAAGTTACTTCCCCATAATAAAGTTTAAGTTAAGTTCGTCTCCAAAGGAGGAACCTTTGGTGACCAAAAGTTTATCCTTCCTTTTTCGCTTGGATTCTTGCCAAATTCCTACTATAGTTCATTCTATTTACGTAATACTCATTGTATGATGATTATTGACCTAATTACCAAGTTACTTCCCCAAAATAAAGTTTAAGTTAAGTTCGTCTCCAAAGGAGGAACCTTTGGTGACCAAAATTTTATCCTTCCTTTTTCGCTTGGTTTCTTGCCAAATTCCTACTATAGTCATTCTATTTATGTAATACTCATTGTGTGATGATTATGGACCTAATTAACAAGTTACTTCCCCATAATAAAGTTTAAGTTAAGTTCGTCTCCAAAGGAGGAACCTTTGGTGACCAAAAGTTTATCCTTCCTTTTTCGCTTGGATTCTTGCCAAATTCCTACTATAGTTCATTCTATTTATGTAATACTAATTGTATGATGATTATTGACCTAATTAACAAGTTACTTCCCGATAATAAAGTTTAACTTAAGTTCGTCTCCAAAGTAGGAACCTTTGGTGACCAAAATTTTATCCTACCTTTTTGGCTTGGTTTCTTCCCAAATTCCTACTATAGTTCATTCTATTTATGTAATACTCATTGTATGATGATTATGAACCTAATTAACAAGTTACTTCCCCATAATAAAGTTTAACGTAAGTTCGTCTCCAAAGGAGGAACCTTTGGTGACCAAAATTTTATCCTACCTTTTTGGCTTGGTTTCTTCCCAAATTCCTACTATAGTTCATTCTATTTATATAATACTCATTGTATGATGATTATGGACCTAATTAACAAGTTACTTCCCCATAATAAAGTTTAAGTTAAGTTCGTCTCCAAAGGAGGAACCTTTGGTGACCAAAAGTTTATCCTTTATTTTTCGCTTGGATTCTTGCCAAATTCCTACTATAGTTCATTCTATTTAAGTAATACTAACTCTGTGATGTTTATGGACCTAATTAACAAGTTACTTCCCCATAATAAAGTTTAACGTAAGTTCGTCTCCAAAGGAGGAACCTTTGGTGACCAAAAGTTTATCCTTCCTTTTTCGCTTGGATTCTTCCCAAATTCCTACTATAGTTCATTCTATTTAAGTAATACTAATTGTGTGATGTTTATGGACCTAATTAACAAGTTACTTTCCGATAATAAAGTTTAACTTAAGTTCGTCTCCAAAGGAGGAACCTTTGGTGACCAAAAGTTTATCCTTCCTTTTTCGCTTGGATTCTTCCCAAATTCCTACTATAGTTCATTCTATTTACGTAATACTCATTGTATGATGATTATTGACCTAATTAACAAGTTACTTTCCCAAAATAAAGTTTAAGTTAAGTTCGTCTCCAAAGGAGGAACCTTTGGTGACCAAAATTTTATCCATCCTTTTTCGCTTGGTTTCTTGCCAAATTCCTACTATAGTTCATTCTATTTATGTAATACTAATTGTATGATGATTATTGACCTAATTAACAAGTTAGTTCCCGATAATAAAGTTTAACTTAAGTTCGTCTCCAAAGGAGGAACCTTTGATGACCAAAATTTTATCCATCCTTTTTCGCTTGGTTTCTTGCCAAATTCCTACTATAGTTAATTCTATTTTTGTAATACTAATTGTATGATGATTATTGACCTAATTAACAAGTTAGTTCAGGATAATAAAGTTTAACTTAAGTTCGTCTCCAAAGTAGGAACCTTTGGTGACCAAAATTTTATCCTACCTTTTTCGCTTGGTTTCTAGCCAAATTCCTACTATAGTCATTCTATTTATGTAATACTCATTGTGTGATGATTATGGACCTAATTAACAAGTTACTTCCCCATAATAAAGTTTAAGTTAAGTTCGTCTCCAAAGGAGGAACCTTTGGTGACCAAAAGTTTATCCTTCCTTTTTCGCTTGGATTCTTGCCAAATTCCTACTATAGTTCATTCTATTTATGTAATACTCATTGTATGATGATTATGGACCTAATTAACAAGTTACTTCCCCATAATAAAGTTTAAGTTAAGTTCGTCTCCAAAGGAGGAACCTTTGGTGACCAAAATTTTATCCTTCCTTTTTCGCTTGGTTGCTTGCCAAATTCCTACTATAGTTCATTCTATTTATGTAATACTCATTGTGTGATGATTATGGACCTAATTAACAAGTTACTTCCCCAAAATAAAGTTTAAGTTAAGTTCATCTCCAAAGGAGGAACCTTTGGTGACCAAAAGTTTATCCTTTATTTTTCGCTTGGATTCTTGCCAAATTCCTACTATAGTTCATTCTATTTAAGTAATACTAATTCTGTGATGTTTATGGACCTAATTAACAAGTTACTTCCCCATAATAAAGTTTAACGTAAGTTCGTCTCCAAAGGAGGAACCTTTGGTGACCAAAAGTTTATCCTTCCTTTTTCGCTTGGATTCTTCCCAAATTCCTACTATAGTTCATTCTATTTAAGTAATACTAATTGTGTGATGTTTATGGACCTAATTAACAAGTTACTTTCCGATAATAAAGTTTAACTTAAGTTCGTCTCCAAAGTAGGAACCTTTGGTGACCAAAATTTTATCCTACCTTTTTGGCTTGGTTTCTTCCCAAATTCCTACTATAGTTCATTCTATTTATGTAATACTCATTGTGTGATGATTATGGACCTAATTAACAAGTTACTTCCCCATAATAAAGTTTAAGTTAAGTTCGTCTCCAAAGGAGGAACCTTTGGTGACCAAAAGTTTATCCTTCCTTTTTCGCTTGGATTCTTGCCAAATTCATACTATAGTTCATTCTATTTACGTAATACTCATTGTATGATGATTATTGACCTAATTACCAAGTTACTTCCCCAAAATAAAGTTTAAGTTAAGTTCGTCTCCAAAGGAGGAACCTTTGGTGACCAAAATTTTATCCTTCCTTTTTCGCTTGGTTTCTTGCCAAATTCCTACTATAGTCATTCTATTTATGTAATACTCATTGTGTGATGATTATGGACCTAATTAACAAGTTACTTCCCCATAATAAAGTTTAAGTTAAGTTCGTCTCCAAAGGAGGAACCTTTGGTGACCAAAAGTTTATCCTTCCTTTTTCGCTTGGATTCTTGCCAAATTCCTACTATAGTTCATTCTATTTACGTAATACTCATTGTATGATAATCATTGACCTAATTACCAAGATACTTCCCCAAAATAAAGTTTAAGTTAAGTTCGTCTCCAAAGGAGGAACCTTTGGTGACCAAAATTTTATCCTACCTTTTTGGCTTGGTTTCTTCCCAAATTCCTACTATAGTTCATTCTATTTATGTAATACTCATTGTATGATGATTATGAACCTAATTAACAAGTTACTTCCCCATAATAAAGTTTAACGTAAGTTCGTCTCCAAAGGAGGAACCTTTGGTGACCAAAAGTTTATCCTTCCTTTTTCGCTTGGATTCTTGCCAAATTCCTACTATAGTTCATTCTATTTATGTAATACTAATTGTATGATGATTATTGACCTAATTAACAAGTTACTTCCCGATAATAAAGTTTAACTTAAGTTCGTCTCCAAAGTAGGAACCTTTGGTGACCAAAATTTTATCCTACCTTTTTGGCTTGGTTTCTTCCCAAATTCCTACTATAGTTCATTCTATTTATATAATACTCATTGTATGATGATTATGGACCTAATTAACAAGTTACTTCCCCATAATAAAGTTTAAGTTAAGTTCGTCTCCAAAGGAGGAACCTTTGGTGACCAAAAGTTTATCCTTTATTTTTCGCTTGGATTCTTGCCAAATTCCTACTATAGTTCATTCTATTTAAGTAATACTAACTCTGTGATGTTTATGGACCTAATTAACAAGTTACTTCCCCATAATAAAGTTTAACGTAAGTTCGTCTCCAAAGGAGGAACCTTTGGTGACCAAAAGTTTATCCTTCCTTTTTCGCTTGGATTCTTCCCAAATTCCTACTATAGTTCATTCTATTTAAGTAATACTAATTGTGTGATGTTTATGGACCTAATTAACAAGTTACTTTCCGATAATAAAGTTTAACTTAAGTTCGTCTCCAAAGGAGGAACCTTTGGTGACCAAAAGTTTATCCTTCCTTTTTCGCTTGGATTCTTCCCAAATTCCTACTATAGTTCATTCTATTTACGTAATACTCATTGTATGATGATTATTGACCTAATTAACAAGTTACTTTCCCAAAATAAAGTTTAAGTTAAGTTCGTCTCCAAAGGAGGAACCTTTGGTGACCAAAATTTTATCCATCCGTTTTCGCTTGGTTTCTTGCCAAATTCCTACTATAGTTCATTCTATTTATGTAATACTAATTGTATGATGATTATTGACCTAATTAACAAGTTAGTTCCCGATAATAAAGTTTAACTTAAGTTCGTCTCCAAAGGAGGAACCTTTGATGACCAAAATTTTATCCATCCTTTTTCGCTTGGTTTCTTGCCAAATTCCTACTATAGTTAATTCTATTTATGTAATACTAATTGTATGATGATTATTGACCTAATTAACAAGTTAGTTCAGGATAATAAAGTTTAACTTAAGTTCGTCTCCAAAGTAGGAACCTTTGGTGACCAAAATTTTATCCTACCTTTTTCGCTTGGTTTCTTGCCAAATTCCTACTATAGTCATTCTATTTATGTAATACTCATTGTGTGATGATTATGGACCTAATTAACAAGTTACTTCCCCATAATAAAGTTTAAGTTAAGTTCGTCTCCAAAGGAGGAACCTTTGGTGACCAAAAGTTTATCCTTCCTTTTTCGCTTGGATTCTTGCCAAATTCCTACTATAGTTCATTCTATTTATGTAATACTCATTGTATGATGATTATGGACCTAATTAACAAGTTACTTCCCCATAATAAAGTTTAAGTTAAGTTCGTCTCCAAAGGAGGAACCTTTGGTGACCAAAATTTTATCCTTCCTTTTTCGCTTGGTTGCTTGCCAAATTCCTACTATAGTTCATTCTATTTATGTAATACTCATTGTGTGATGATTATGGACCTAATTAACAAGTTACTTCCCCAAAATAAAGGTTAAGTTAAGTTCGTCTCCAAAGGAGGAACCTTTGGTGACCAAAAGTTTATCCTTTATTTTTCGCTTGGATTCTTGCCAAATTTCTACTATAGTTCATTCTCTTTAAGTAATACTAATTGTGTGATGTTTATGGACCTAATTAACAAGTTACTTTCCGATAATAAAGTTTAACTTAAGTTCGTCTCCAAAGTAGGAACCTTTGGTGACCAAAAGTTTATCCTTCCTTTTTCGCTTGGATTCTTCCCAAATTCCTACTATAGTTCATTCTATTTACGTAATACTCATTGTATGATAATCATTGACCTAATTACCAAGTTACTTCCCCAAAATAAAGTTTAAGTTAAGTTCGTCTCCAAAGGAGGAACCTTTGGTGACCAAAATTTTATCCTTCCTTTTTCGCTTGGTTTCTTGCCAAATTCCTACTATAGTCATTCTATTTATGTAATACTCATTGTGTGATGATTATGGACCTAATTAACAAGTTACTTCCCCATAATAAAGTTTAAGTTAAGTTCGTCTCCAAAGGAGGAACCTTTGGTGACCAAAAGTTTATCCTTCCTTTTTCGCTTGGATTCTTGCCAAATTCCTACTATAGTTCATTCTATTTACGTAATACTCATTGTATGATAATCATTGACCTAATTACCAAGATACTTCCCCAAAATAAAGTTTAAGTTAAGTTCGTCTCCAAAGGAGGAACCTTTGGTGACCAAAATTTTATCCTACCTTTTTGGCTTGGTTTCTTCCCAAATTCCTACTATAGTTCATTCTATTTATGTAATACTCATTGTATGATGATTATGAACCTAATTAACAAGTTACTTCCCCATAATAAAGTTTAACGTAAGTTCGTCTCCAAAGGAGGAACCTTTGGTGACCAAAAGTTTATCCTTCCTTTTTCGCTTGGATTCTTGCCAAATTCCTACTATAGTTCATTCTATTTATGTAATACTAATTGTATGATGATTATTGACCTAATTAACAAGTTACTTCCCGATAATAAAGTTTAACTTAAGTTCGTCTCCAAAGTAGGAACCTTTGGTGACCAAAATTTTATCCTACCTTTTTGGCTTGGTTTCTTCCCAAATTCCTACTATAGTTCATTCTATTTATATAATACTCATTGTATGATGATTATGGACCTAATTAACAAGTTACTTCCCCATAATAAAGTTTAAGTTAAGTTCGTCTCCAAAGGAGGAACCTTTGGTGACCAAAAGTTTATCCTTTATTTTTCGCTTGGATTCTTGCCAAATTCCTACTATAGTTCATTCTATTTAAGTAATACTAACTCTGTGATGTTTATGGACCTAATTAACAAGTTACTTCCCCATAATAAAGTTTAACGTAAGTTCGTCTCCAAAGGAGGAACCTTTGGTGACCAAAAGTTTATCCTTCCTTTTTCGCTTGGATTCTTCCCAAATTCCTACTATAGTTCATTCTATTTAAGTAATACTAATTGTGTGATGTTTATGGACCTAATTAACAAGTTACTTTCCGATAATAAAGTTTAACTTAAGTTCGTCTCCAAAGGAGGAACCTTTGGTGACCAAAAGTTTATCCTTCCTTTTTCGCTTGGATTCTTCCCAAATTCCTACTATAGTTCATTCTATTTACGTAATACTCATTGTATGATGATTATTGACCTAATTAACAAGTTACTTTCCCAAAATAAAGTTTAAGTTAAGTTCGTCTCCAAAGGAGGAACCTTTGGTGACCAAAATTTTATCCATCCGTTTTCGCTTGGTTTCTTGCCAAATTCCTACTATAGTTCATTCTATTTATGTAATACTAATTGTATGATGATTATTGACCTAATTAACAAGTTAGTTCCCGATAATAAAGTTTAACTTAAGTTCGTCTCCAAAGGAGGAACCTTTGATGACCAAAATTTTATCCATCCTTTTTCGCTTGGTTTCTTGCCAAATTCCTACTATAGTTAATTCTATTTATGTAATACTAATTGTATGATGATTATTGACCTAATTAACAAGTTAGTTCAGGATAATAAAGTTTAACTTAAGTTCGTCTCCAAAGTAGGAACCTTTGGTGACCAAAATTTTATCCTACCTTTTTCGCTTGGTTTCTTGCCAAATTCCTACTATAGTCATTCTATTTATGTAATACTCATTGTGTGATGATTATGGACCTAATTAACAAGTTACTTCCCCATAATAAAGTTTAAGTTAAGTTCGTCTCCAAAGGAGGAACCTTTGGTGACCAAAAGTTTATCCTTCCTTTTTCGCTTGGATTCTTGCCAAATTCCTACTATAGTTCATTCTATTTATGTAATACTCATTGTATGATGATTATGGACCTAATTAACAAGTTACTTCCCCATAATAAAGTTTAAGTTAAGTTCGTCTCCAAAGGAGGAACCTTTGGTGACCAAAATTTTATCCTTCCTTTTTCGCTTGGTTGCTTGCCAAATTCCTACTATAGTTCATTCTATTTATGTAATACTCATTGTGTGATGATTATGGACCTAATTAACAAGTTACTTCCCCAAAATAAAGTTTAAGTTAAGTTCATCTCCAAAGGAGGAACCTTTGGTGACCAAAAGTTTATCCTTTATTTTTCGCTTGGATTCTTGCCAAATTCCTACTATAGTTCATTCTATTTAAGTAATACTAATTCTGTGATGTTTATGGACCTAATTAACAAGTTACTTCCCCATAATAAAGTTTAACGTAAGTTCGTCTCCAAAGGAGGAACCTTTGGTGACCAAAAGTTTATCCTTCCTTTTTCGCTTGGATTCTTCCCAAATTCCTACTATAGTTCATTCTATTTAAGTAATACTAATTGTGTGATGTTTATGGACCTAATTAACAAGTTACTTTCCGATAATAAAGTTTAACTTAAGTTCGTCTCCAAAGTAGGAACCTTTGGTGACCAAAATTTTATCCTACCTTTTTGGCTTGGTTTCTTCCCAAATTCCTACTATAGTTCATTCTATTTATGTAATACTCATTGTGTGATGATTATGGACCTAATTAACAAGTTACTTCCCCATAATAAAGTTTAAGTTAAGTTCGTCTCCAAAGGAGGAACCTTTGGTGACCAAAAGTTTATCCTTCCTTTTTCGCTTGGATTCTTGCCAAATTCATACTATAGTTCATTCTATTTACGTAATACTCATTGTATGATGATTATTGACCTAATTACCAAGTTACTTCCCCAAAATAAAGTTTAAGTTAAGTTCGTCTCCAAAGGAGGAACCTTTGGTGACCAAAATTTTATCCTTCCTTTTTCGCTTGGTTTCTTGCCAAATTCCTACTATAGTCATTCTATTTATGTAATACTCATTGTGTGATGATTATGGACCTAATTAACAAGTTACTTCCCCATAATAAAGTTTAAGTTAAGTTCGTCTCCAAAGGAGGAACCTTTGGTGACCAAAAGTTTATCCTTCCTTTTTCGCTTGGATTCTTGCCAAATTCCTACTATAGTTCATTCTATTTACGTAATACTCATTGTATGATAATCATTGACCTAATTACCAAGATACTTCCCCAAAATAAAGTTTAAGTTAAGTTCGTCTCCAAAGGAGGAACCTTTGGTGACCAAAATTTTATCCTACCTTTTTGGCTTGGTTTCTTCCCAAATTCCTACTATAGTTCATTCTATTTATGTAATACTCATTGTATGATGATTATGAACCTAATTAACAAGTTACTTCCCCATAATAAAGTTTAACGTAAGTTCGTCTCCAAAGGAGGAACCTTTGGTGACCAAAAGTTTATCCTTCCTTTTTCGCTTGGATTCTTGCCAAATTCCTACTATAGTTCATTCTATTTATGTAATACTAATTGTATGATGATTATTGACCTAATTAACAAGTTACTTCCCGATAATAAAGTTTAACTTAAGTTCGTCTCCAAAGTAGGAACCTTTGGTGACCAAAATTTTATCCTACCTTTTTGGCTTGGTTTCTTCCCAAATTCCTACTATAGTTCATTCTATTTATATAATACTCATTGTATGATGATTATGGACCTAATTAACAAGTTACTTCCCCATAATAAAGTTTAAGTTAAGTTCGTCTCCAAAGGAGGAACCTTTGGTGACCAAAAGTTTATCCTTTATTTTTCGCTTGGATTCTTGCCAAATTCCTACTATAGTTCATTCTATTTAAGTAATACTAACTCTGTGATGTTTATGGACCTAATTAACAAGTTACTTCCCCATAATAAAGTTTAACGTAAGTTCGTCTCCAAAGGAGGAACCTTTGGTGACCAAAAGTTTATCCTTCCTTTTTCGCTTGGATTCTTCCCAAATTCCTACTATAGTTCATTCTATTTAAGTAATACTAATTGTGTGATGTTTATGGACCTAATTAACAAGTTACTTTCCGATAATAAAGTTTAACTTAAGTTCGTCTCCAAAGGAGGAACCTTTGGTGACCAAAAGTTTATCCTTCCTTTTTCGCTTGGATTCTTCCCAAATTCCTACTATAGTTCATTCTATTTACGTAATACTCATTGTATGATGATTATTGACCTAATTAACAAGTTACTTTCCCAAAATAAAGTTTAAGTTAAGTTCGTCTCCAAAGGAGGAACCTTTGGTGACCAAAATTTTATCCATCCGTTTTCGCTTGGTTTCTTGCCAAATTCCTACTATAGTTCATTCTATTTATGTAATACTAATTGTATGATGATTATTGACCTAATTAACAAGTTAGTTCCCGATAATAAAGTTTAACTTAAGTTCGTCTCCAAAGGAGGAACCTTTGATGACCAAAATTTTATCCATCCTTTTTCGCTTGGTTTCTTGCCAAATTCCTACTATAGTTAATTCTATTTATGTAATACTAATTGTATGATGATTATTGACCTAATTAACAAGTTAGTTCAGGATAATAAAGTTTAACTTAAGTTCGTCTCCAAAGTAGGAACCTTTGGTGACCAAAATTTTATCCTACCTTTTTCGCTTGGTTTCTTGCCAAATTCCTACTATAGTCATTCTATTTATGTAATACTCATTGTGTGATGATTATGGACCTAATTAACAAGTTACTTCCCCATAATAAAGTTTAAGTTAAGTTCGTCTCCAAAGGAGGAACCTTTGGTGACCAAAAGTTTATCCTTCCTTTTTCGCTTGGATTCTTGCCAAATTCCTACTATAGTTCATTCTATTTATGTAATACTCATTGTATGATGATTATGGACCTAATTAACAAGTTACTTCCCCATAATAAAGTTTAAGTTAAGTTCGTCTCCAAAGGAGGAACCTTTGGTGACCAAAATTTTATCCTTCCTTTTTCGCTTGGTTGCTTGCCAAATTCCTACTATAGTTCATTCTATTTATGTAATACTCATTGTGTGATGATTATGGACCTAATTAACAAGTTACTTCCCCAAAATAAAGGTTAAGTTAAGTTCGTCTCCAAAGGAGGAACCTTTGGTGACCAAAAGTTTATCCTTTATTTTTCGCTTGGATTCTTGCCAAATTTCTACTATAGTTCATTCTCTTTAAGTAATACTAATTGTGTGATGTTTATGGACCTAATTAACAAGTTACTTTCCGATAATAAAGTTTAACTTAAGTTCGTCTCCAAAGTAGGAACCTTTGGTGACCAAAAGTTTATCCTTCCTTTTTCGCTTGGATTCTTCCCAAATTCCTACTATAGTTCATTCTATTTACGTAATACTCATTGTATGATAATCATTGACCTAATTACCAAGTTACTTCCCCAAAATAAAGTTTAAGTTAAGTTCGTCTCCAAAGGAGGAACCTTTGGTGACCAAAATTTTATCCTTCCTTTTTCGCTTGGTTTCTTGCCAAATTCCTACTATAGTCATTCTATTTATGTAATACTCATTGTGTGATGATTATGGACCTAATTAACAAGTTACTTCCCCATAATAAAGTTTAAGTTAAGTTCGTCTCCAAAGGAGGAACCTTTGGTGACCAAAAGTTTATCCTTCCTTTTTCGCTTGGATTCTTGCCAAATTCCTACTATAGTTCATTCTATTTACGTAATACTCATTGTATGATAATCATTGACCTAATTACCAAGATACTTCCCCAAAATAAAGTTTAAGTTAAGTTCGTCTCCAAAGGAGGAACCTTTGGTGACCAAAATTTTATCCTACCTTTTTGGCTTGGTTTCTTCCCAAATTCCTACTATAGTTCATTCTATTTATGTAATACTCATTGTATGATGATTATGAACCTAATTAACAAGTTACTTCCCCATAATAAAGTTTAACGTAAGTTCGTCTCCAAAGGAGGAACCTTTGGTGACCAAAAGTTTATCCTTCCTTTTTCGCTTGGATTCTTGCCAAATTCCTACTATAGTTCATTCTATTTATGTAATACTAATTGTATGATGATTATTGACCTAATTAACAAGTTACTTCCCGATAATAAAGTTTAACTTAAGTTCGTCTCCAAAGTAGGAACCTTTGGTGACCAAAATTTTATCCTACCTTTTTGGCTTGGTTTCTTCCCAAATTCCTACTATAGTTCATTCTATTTATATAATACTCATTGTATGATGATTATGGACCTAATTAACAAGTTACTTCCCCATAATAAAGTTTAAGTTAAGTTCGTCTCCAAAGGAGGAACCTTTGGTGACCAAAAGTTTATCCTTTATTTTTCGCTTGGATTCTTGCCAAATTCCTACTATAGTTCATTCTATTTAAGTAATACTAACTCTGTGATGTTTATGGACCTAATTAACAAGTTACTTCCCCATAATAAAGTTTAACGTAAGTTCGTCTCCAAAGGAGGAACCTTTGGTGACCAAAAGTTTATCCTTCCTTTTTCGCTTGGATTCTTCCCAAATTCCTACTATAGTTCATTCTATTTAAGTAATACTAATTGTGTGATGTTTATGGACCTAATTAACAAGTTACTTTCCGATAATAAAGTTTAACTTAAGTTCGTCTCCAAAGGAGGAACCTTTGGTGACCAAAAGTTTATCCTTCCTTTTTCGCTTGGATTCTTCCCAAATTCCTACTATAGTTCATTCTATTTACGTAATACTCATTGTATGATGATTATTGACCTAATTAACAAGTTACTTTCCCAAAATAAAGTTTAAGTTAAGTTCGTCTCCAAAGGAGGAACCTTTGGTGACCAAAATTTTATCCATCCGTTTTCGCTTGGTTTCTTGCCAAATTCCTACTATAGTTCATTCTATTTATGTAATACTAATTGTATGATGATTATTGACCTAATTAACAAGTTAGTTCCCGATAATAAAGTTTAACTTAAGTTCGTCTCCAAAGGAGGAACCTTTGATGACCAAAATTTTATCCATCCTTTTTCGCTTGGTTTCTTGCCAAATTCCTACTATAGTTAATTCTATTTATGTAATACTAATTGTATGATGATTATTGACCTAATTAACAAGTTAGTTCAGGATAATAAAGTTTAACTTAAGTTCGTCTCCAAAGTAGGAACCTTTGGTGACCAAAATTTTATCCTACCTTTTTCGCTTGGTTTCTTGCCAAATTCCTACTATAGTCATTCTATTTATGTAATACTCATTGTGTGATGATTATGGACCTAATTAACAAGTTACTTCCCCATAATAAAGTTTAAGTTAAGTTCGTCTCCAAAGGAGGAACCTTTGGTGACCAAAAGTTTATCCTTCCTTTTTCGCTTGGATTCTTGCCAAATTCCTACTATAGTTCATTCTATTTATGTAATACTCATTGTATGATGATTATGGACCTAATTAACAAGTTACTTCCCCATAATAAAGTTTAAGTTAAGTTCGTCTCCAAAGGAGGAACCTTTGGTGACCAAAATTTTATCCTTCCTTTTTCGCTTGGTTGCTTGCCAAATTCCTACTATAGTTCATTCTATTTATGTAATACTCATTGTGTGATGATTATGGACCTAATTAACAAGTTACTTCCCCAAAATAAAGGTTAAGTTAAGTTCGTCTCCAAAGGAGGAACCTTTGGTGACCAAAAGTTTATCCTTTATTTTTCGCTTGGATTCTTGCCAAATTTCTACTATAGTTCATTCTCTTTAAGTAATACTAATTGTGTGATGTTTATGGACCTAATTAACAAGTTACTTTCCGATAATAAAGTTTAACTTAAGTTCGTCTCCAAAGTAGGAACCTTTGGTGACCAAAAGTTTATCCTTCCTTTTTCGCTTGGATTCTTCCCAAATTCCTACTATAGTTCATTCTATTTACGTAATACTCATTGTATGATAATCATTGACCTAATTACCAAGTTACTTCCCCAAAATAAAGTTTAAGTTAAGTTCGTCTCCAAAGGAGGAACCTTTGGTGACCAAAATTTTATCCTTCCTTTTTCGCTTGGTTTCTTGCCAAATTCCTACTATAGTCATTCTATTTATGTAATACTCATTGTGTGATGATTATGGACCTAATTAACAAGTTACTTCCCCATAATAAAGTTTAAGTTAAGTTCGTCTCCAAAGGAGGAACCTTTGGTGACCAAAAGTTTATCCTTCCTTTTTCGCTTGGATTCTTGCCAAATTCCTACTATAGTTCATTCTATTTATGTAATACTAATTGTATGATGATTATTGACCTAATTAACAAGTTACTTCCCGATAATAAAGTTTAACTTAGGTTAGTCTCCAAAGTAGGAACCTTTGGTGACCAAAATTTTATCCTACCTTTTTGGCTTGGTTTCTTCCCAAATTCCTACTATAGTTCATTCTATTTATGTAATACTCATTGTATGATGATTATGAACCTAATTAACAAGTTACTTCCCCATAATAAAGTTTAACGTAAGTTTGTCTCCAAAGGAGGAACCTTTGGTGACCAAAATTTTATCCTACCTTTTTGGCTTGGTTTCTTCCCAAATTCCTACTATAGTTCATTCTATTTATATAATACTTATTGTATGATGATTATGGACCTAATTAACAAGTTACTTCCCCATAATAAAGTTTAAGTTAAGTTCGTCTCCAAAGGAGGAACCATTGGTGACCAAAATTTTATCCTTCCTTTTTCGCTTGGTTGCTTGCCAAATTCCTACTATAGTTCATTCTATTTATGTAATACTCATTGTGTGATGATTATGGACCTAATTAACAAGTTACTTCCCCAAAATAAAGTTTAAGTTAAGTTCGTCTCCAAAGGAGGAACCTTTGGTGACCAAAAGTTTATCCTTTATTTTTCGCTTGGATTCTTGCCAAATTCCTACTATAGTTCATTCTACTTAAGTAATACTAATTCTGTGATGTTTATGGACCTAATTAACAAGTTACTTCCCCATAATAAAGTTTAACGTAAGTTCGTCTCCAAAGGAGGAACCTTTGGTGACCAAAAGTTTATCCTTCCTTTTTCGCTTGGATTCTTCCAAAATTCCTACTATAGTTCATTCTATTTAAGTAATACTAATTGTGTGATGTTTATGGACCTAATTAACAAGTTACTTTCCGATAATAAAGTTTAACTTAAGTTCGTCTCCAAAGGAGGAACCTTTGGTGACCAAAAGTTTATCCTTCCTTTTTCGCTTGGATTCTTCCCAAATTCCTACTATAGTTCATTCTATTTACGTAATACTCATTGTATGATGATTATTGACCTAATTAACAAGTTACTTTCCCAAAATAAAGTTTAAGTTAAGTTCGTCTCCAAAGGAGGAACCTTTGGTGACCAAAATTTTATCCATCCTTTTTCGCTTGGTTTCTTGCCAAATTCCTACTATAGTTCATTCTATTTATGTAATACTAATTGTATGATGATTATTGACCTAATTAACAAGTTAGTTCCCGATAATAAAGTTTAACTTAAGTTCGTCTCCAAAGGAGGAACCTTTGATGACCAAAATTTTATCCATCCTTTTTCGCTTGGTTTCTTGCCAAATTCCTACTATAGTTAATTCTATTTATGTAATACTAATTGTATGATGATTATTGACCTAATTAACAAGTTAGTTCAGGATAATAAAGTTTAACTTAAGTTCGTCTCCAAAGTAGGAACCTTTGGTGACCAAAATTTTATCCTACCTTTTTCGCTTGGTTTCTTGCCAAATTCCTACTATAGTCATTCTATTTATGTAATACTCATTGTGTGATGATTATGGACCTAATTAACAAGTTACTTCCCCATAATAAAGTTTAAGTTAAGTTCGTCTCCAAAGGAGGAACCTTTGGTGACCAAAAGTTTATCCTTCCTTTTTCGCTTGGATTCTTGCCAAATTCCTACTATAGTTCATTCTATTTATGTAATACTCATTGTATGATGATTATGGACCTAATTAACAAGTTACTTCCCCATAATAAAGTTTAAGTTAAGTTCGTCTCCAAAGGAGGAACCTTTGGTGACCAAAATTTTATCCTTCCTTTTTCGCTTGGTTGCTTGCCAAATTCCTACTATAGTTCATTCTATTTATGTAATACTCATTGTGTGATGATTATGGACCTAATTAACAAGTTACTTCCCCAAAATAAAGTTTAAGTTAAGTTCGTCTCCAAAGGAGGAACCTTTGGTGACCAAAAGTTTATCCTTTATTTTTCGCTTGGATTCTTGCCAAATTCCTACTATAGTTCATTCTATTTAAGTAATACTAATTGTGTGATGTTTATGGACCTAATTAACAAGTTACTTTCCGATAATAAAGTTTAACTTAAGTTCGTCTCCAAAGTAGGAACCTTTGGTGACCAAAAGTTTATCCTTCCTTTTTCGCTTGGATTCTTCCCAAATTCCTACTATAGTTCATTCTATTTACGTAATACTCATTGTATGATAATCATTGACCTAATTACCAAGTTACTTCCCCAAAATAAAGTTTAAGTTAAGTTCGTCTCCAAAGGAGGAACCTTTGGTGACCAAAATTTTATCCTTCCTTTTTCGCTTGGTTTCTTGCCAAATTCCTACTATAGTCATTCTATTTATGTAATACTCATTGTGTGATGATTATGGACCTAATTAACAAGTTACTTCCCCATAATAAAGTTTAAGTTAAGTTCGTCTCCAAAGGAGGAACCTTTGGTGACCAAAAGTTTATCCTTCCTTTTTCGCTTGGATTCTTGCCAAATTCCTACTATAGTTCATTCTATTTATGTAATACTAATTGTATGATGATTATTGACCTAATTAACAAGTTACTTCCCGATAAAAAAGTTTAAGTTAAGTTCGTCTCCAAAGGAGGAACCTTTGGTGACCAAAATTTTATCCATCCTTTTTCGCTTGGTTTCTTGCCAAATTCCTACTATAGTTCCTTCTATTTATGTAATACTCTTTGTGTGATGATTATGGACCTAATTAACAAGTTACTTCCCCATAATAAAGTTTAAGTTAAGTTCGTCTCCAAAGGAGGAACCTTTGGTGACCAAAAGTTTATCCTTTATTTTTCGCTTGGATTCTTGCCAAATTCCTACTATAGTTCATTCTATTTAAGTAATACTAATTGTGTGATGTTTATGGACCTAATTAACAAGTTACTTTTCGATAATAAAGTTTAACTTAAGTTCGTCTCCAAAGTAGGAACCTTTGGTGACCAAAAGTTTATCCTTCCTTTTTCGCTTGGATTCTTCCCAAATTCCTACTATAGTTCATTCTATTTACGTAATACTCATTGTATGATAATCATTGAACTAATTACCAAGTTACTTCCCCAAAATAAAGTTTAAGTTAAGTTCGTCTCCAAAGGAGGAACCTTTGGTGACCAAAATTTTATCCTTCCTTTTTCGCTTGGTTTCTTGCCAAATTCCTACTATAGTCATTCTATTTATGTAATACTCATTGTGTGATGATTATTGACCTAATTAACAAGTTACTTCCCCATAATAAAGTTTAAGTTAAGTTCGTCTCCAAAGGAGGAACCTTTGGAGACCAAAATTTTATCCTTCCTTTTTCGCTTGGTTGCTTGCCAAATTCCTACTATAGTTCATTCTATTTATGTAATACTCATTGTGTGATGATTATGGACCTAATTAACAAGTTACTTCCCCAAAATAAAGTTTAAGTTAAGTTCGTCTCCAAAGGAGGAACCTTTGGTGACCAAAAGTTTATCCTTTATTTTTCGCTTGGATTCTTGCCAAATTCCTACTATAGTTCATTCTATTTAAGTAATACTAATTGTGTGATGTTTATGGACCTAATTAACAAGTTACTTTCCGATAATAAAGTTTAACTTAAGTTCGTCTCCAAAGTAGGAACCTTTGGTGACCAAAAGTTTATCCTTCCTTTTTCGCTTGGATTCTTCCCAAATTCCTACTATAGTTCATTCTATTTACGTAATACTCATTGTATGATAATCATTGAACTAATTACCAAGTTACTTCCCCAAAATAAAGTTTAAGTTAAGTTCGTCTCCAAAGGAGGAACCTTTGGTGACCAAAATTTTATCCATCCTTTTTCGCTTGGTTTCTTGCCAAATTCCTACTATAGTCATTCTATTTATGTAATACTCATTGTGTGATGATTATGGACCTAATTAACAAGTTACTTCCCCATAATAAAGTTTAAGTTAAGTTCGTCTCCAAAGGAGGAACCTTTGGTGACCAAAAGTTTATCCTTCCTTTTTCGCTTGGATTCTTGCCAAATTCCTACTATAGTTCATTCTATTTATGTAATACTAATTGTATGATGATTATTGACCTAATTAACAAGTTACTTCCCGATAATAAAGTTTAACTTAAGTTCGTCTCCAAAGTAGGAACCTTTGGTGACCAAAATTTTATCCTACCTTTTTCGCTTGGTTTCTTCCCAAATTCCTACTATAGTTCATTCTATTTATGTAATACTCATTGTATGATGATTATGAACCTAATTAACAAGTTACTTCCCCATAATAAAGTTTAACGTAAGTTCGTCTCCAAAGGAGGAACCTTTGGTGACCAAAATTTTATCCTACCTTTTTGGCTTGGTTTCTTCCCAAATTCCTACTATAGTTCATTCTATTTATATAATACTCATTGTATGATGATTATGGACCTAATTAACAAGTTACTTCCCCATAATAAAGTTTAAGTTAAGTTCGTCTTCAAAGGAGGAACCTTTGGTGACCAAAATTTTATCCTTCCTTTTTCGCTTGGTTGCTTGCCAAATTCCTACTATAGTTCATTCTATTTATGTAATACTCATTGTGTGATGATTATGGACCTAATTAACAAGTTACTTCCCCAAAATAAAGTTTAAGTTAAGTTCGTCTCCAAAGGAGGAACCTTTGGTGACCAAAAGTTTATCCTTTATTTTTCGCTTGGATTCTTGCCAAATTCCTACTATAGTTCATTCTATTTAAGTAATACTAATTCTGTGATGTTTATGGACCTAATTAACAAGTTACTTCCCCATAATAAAGTTTAACGTAAGTTCGTCTCCAAAGGAGGAACCTTTGGTGACCAAAAGTTTATCCTTCCTTTTTCGCTTGGATTCTTCCCAAATTCCTACTATAGTTCATTCTATTTAAGTAATACTAATTGTATGATGATTATTGACCTTATTAACAAGTTAGTTCCCGATAATAAAGTTTAACTTAAGTTCGTCTCCAAAGGAGGAACCTTTGATGACCAAAATTTTATCCATCCTTTTTCGCTTGGTTTCTTGCCAAATTCCTACTATAGTTAATTCTATTTATGTAATACTAATTGTATGATGATTATTGACCTAATTAACAAGTTAGTTCAGGATAATAAAGTTTAACTTAAGTTCGTCTCCAAAGTAGGAACCTTTGGTGACCAAAATTTTATCCTACCTTTTTCGCTTGGTTTCTTGCCAAATTCCTACTATAGTCATTCTATTTATGTAATACTCATTGCGTGATGATTATGGACCTAATTAACAAGTTACTTCCCCATAATAAAGTTTAAGTTAAGTTCGTCTCGAAAGGAGGAACCTTTGGTGACCAAAAGTTTATCCTTCCTTTTTCGCTTGGTTGCTTGCCAAATTCCTACTATAGTTCATTCTATTTATGTAATACTCATTGTGTGATGATTATGGACCTAATTAACAAGTTACTTCCCCAAAATAAAGTTTAAGTTAAGTTCGTCTCCAAAGGAGGAACCTTTGGTGACCAAAAGTTTATCCTTCCTTTTTCGCTTGGATTCTTCCCAAATTCCTACTATAGTTCATTCTATTTACGTAATACTCATTGTATGATAATCATTGACCTAATTACCAAGTTACTTCCCCAAAATAAAGTTTAAGTTAAGTTCGTCTCCAAAGGAGGAACCTTTGGTGACCAAAATTTTATCCTTCCTTTTTCGCTTGGTTTCTTGCCAAATTCCTACTATAGTCATTCTATTTATGTAATACTCATTGTGTGATGATTATGGACCTAATTAACAAGTTACTTCCCCATAATAAAGTTTAAGTTAAGTTCGTCTCCAAAGGAGGAACCTTTGGTGACCAAAAGTTTATCCTTCCTTTTTCGCTTGGATTCTTGCCAAATTCCTACTACAGTTCATTCTATTTATGTAATACTAATTGTATGATGATTATTGACCTAATTAACAAGTTACTTCCCGATAAAAAAGTTTAAGTTAAGTTCGTCTCCAAAGGAGGAACCTTTGGTGACCAAAATTTTATCCATCCTTTTTCGCTTGGTTTCTTGCCAAATTCCTACTATAGTTCCTTCTATTTATGTAATACTCTTTGTGTGATGATTATGGACCTAATTAACAAGTTACTTCCCCATAATAAAGTTTAAGTTAAGTTCGTCTCCAAAGGAGGAACCTTTGATGACCAAAATTTTATCCATCCTTTTTCGCTTGGTTTCTTGCCAAATTCCTACTATAGTTAATTCTATTTATGTAATACTAATTGTGTGATGATTATGGACCTAATTAACAAGTTACTTCCCCAAAATAAAGTTTAAGTTAAGTTCGTCTCCAAAGGAGGAACCTTTGGTGACCAAAAGTTTATCCTTTATTTTTCGCTTGGATTCTTGCCAAATTCCTACTATAGTTCATTCTATTTAAGTAATACTAATTGTGTGATGTTTATGGACCTAATTAACAAGTTACTTTTCGATAATAAAGTTTAACTTAAGTTCGTCTCCAAAGTAGGAACCTTTGGTGACCAAAAGTTTATCCTTCCTTTTTCGCTTGGATTCTTCCCAAATTCCTACTATAGTTCATTCTATTTACGTAATACTCATTGTATGATAATCATTGAACTAATTACCAAGTTACTTCCCCAAAATAAAGTTTAAGTTAAGTTCGTCTCCAAAGGAGGAACCTTTGGTGACCAAAATTTTATCCTTCCTTTTTCGCTTGGTTTCTTGCCAAATTCCTACTATAGTCATTCTATTTATGTAATACTCATTGTGTGATGATTATGGACCTAATTAACAAGTTACTTCCCCAAAATAAAGTTTAAGTTAAGTTTGTCTCCAAAGGAGGAACCTTTGGTGACCAAAAGTTTATCCTTTATTTTTCGCTTGGATTCTTGCCAAATTCCTACTATAGTTCATTCTATTTAAGTAATACTAATTGTGTGATGTTTATGGACGTAATTAACAAGTTACTTTTCGATAATAAAGTTTAACTTAAGTTCGTCTCCAAAGTAGGAACCTTTGGTGACCAAAAGTTTATCCTTCCTTTTTCGCTTGGATTCTTCCCAAATTCCTACTATAGTTCATTCTATTTACGTAATACTCATTGTATGATAATCATTGAACTAATTACCAAGTTACTTCCCCAAAATAAAGTTTAAGTTAAGTTCGTCTTCAAAGGAGGAACCTTTGGTGACCAAAATTTTATCCTTCCTTTTTCGCTTGGTTTCTTGCCAAATTCCTACTATAGTCATTCTATTTATGTAATACTCATTGTGTGATGATTATGGACCTAATTAACAAGTTACTTCCCCATAATAAAGTTTAAGTTAAGTTCGTCTCCAAAGGAGGAACCTTTGGAGACCAAAATTTTATCCTTCCTTTTTCGCTTGGTTGCTTGCCAAATTCCTACTATAGTTCATTCTATTTATGTAATACTCATTGTGTGATGATTATGGACCTAATTAACAAGTTACTTCCCCAAAATAAAGTTTAAGTTAAGTTCGTCTCCAAAGGAGGAACCTTTGGTGACCAAAAGTTTATCCTTCCTTTTTCGCTTGGATTCTTCCCAAATTCCTACTATAGTTCATTCTATTTACGTAATACTCATTGTATGATAATCATTGAACTAATTACCAAGTTACTTCCCCAAAATAAAGTTTAAGTTAAGTTCGTCTCCAAAGGAGGAACCTTTGGTGACCAAAATTTTATCCATCCTTTTTCGCTTGGTTTCTTGCCAAATTCCTACTATAGTCATTCTATTTATGTAATACTCATTGTGTGATGATTATGGACCTAATTAACAAGTTACTTCCCCATAATAAAGTTTAAGTTAAGTTCGTCTCCAAAGGAGGAACCTTTGGTGACCAAAAGTTTATCCTTCCTTTTTCGCTTGGATTCTTGCCAAATTCCTACTATAGTTCATTCTATTTATGTAATACTAATTGTATGATGATTATTGACCTAATTAACAAGTTACTTCCCGATAATAAAGTTTAACTTAAGTTCGTCTCCAAAGTAGGAACCTTTGGTGACCAAAATTTTATCCTATCTTTTTCGCTTGGTTTCTTCCCAAATTCCTACTATAGTTCATTCTATTTATGTAATACTCATTGTATGATGATTATGAACCTAATTAACAAGTTACTTCCCCATAATAAAGTTTAACGTAAGTTCGTCTCCAAAGGAGGAACCTTTGGTGACCAAAATTTTATCCTACCTTTTTGGCTTGGTTTCTTCCCAAATTCCTACTATAGTTCATTCTATTTATATAATACTCATTGTATGATGATTATGGACCTAATTAACAAGTTACTTCCCCATAATAAAGTTTAAGTTAAGTTCGTCTTCAAAGGAGGAACCTTTGGTGACCAAAATTTTATCCTTCCTTTTTCGCTTGGTTGCTTGCCAAATTCCTACTATAGTTCATTCTATTTATGTAATACTCATTGTGTGATGATTATGGACCTAATTAACAAGTTACTTCCCCAAAATAAAGTTTAAGTTAAGTTCGTCTCCAAAGGAGGAACCTTTGGTGACCAAAAGTTTATCCTTTATTTTTCGCTTGGATTCTTGCCAAATTCCTACTATAGTTCATTCTATTTAAGTAATACTAATTCTGTGATGTTTATGGACCTAATTAACAAGTTACTTCCCCATAATAAAGTTTAACGTAAGTTCGTCTCCAAAGGAGGAACCTTTGGTGACCAAAAGTTTATCCTTCCTTTTTCGCTTGGATTCTTCCCAAATTCCTACTATAGTTCATTCTATTTAAGTAATACTAATTGTGTGATGTTTATGGACCTAATTAACAAGTTACTTTCCGATAATAAAGTTTAACTTAAGTTCGTCTCCAAAGGAGGAACCTTTGGTGACCAAAAGTTTATCCTTCCTTTTTCGCTTGGATTCTTCCCAAATTCCTACTATAGTTCATTCTATTTACGTAATACTCATTGTATGATGATTATTGACCTAATTAACAAGTTACTTTCCGAAAATAAAGTTTAAGTTAAGTTCGTCTCCAAAGGAGGAACCTTTGGTGACCAAAATTTTATCCATCCTTTTTCGCTTGGTTTCTTGCCAAATTCCTACTATAGTTCATTCTATTTATGTAATACTAATTGTATGATGATTATTGACCTAATTAACAAGTTAGTTCCCGATAATAAAGTTTAACTTAAGTTCGTCTCCAAAGGAGGAACCTTTGATGACCAAAATTTTATCCATCCTTTTTCGCTTGGTTTCTTGCCAAATTCCTACTATAGTTAATTCTATTTATGTAATACTAATTGTATGATGATTATTGACCTAATTAACAAGTTAGTTCAGGATAATAAAGTTTAACTTAAGTTCGTCTCCAAAGTAGGAACCTTTGGTGACCAAAATTTTATCCTACCTTTTTCGCTTGGTTTCTTGCCAAATTCCTACTATAGTCATTCTATTTATGTAATACTCATTGCGTGATGATTATGGACCTAATTAACAAGTTACTTCCCCATAATAAAGTTTAAGTTAAGTTCGTCTCCAAAGGAGGAACCTTTGGTGACCAAAAGTTTATCCTTCCTTTTTCGCTTGGTTGCTTGCCAAATTCCTACTATAGTTCATTCTATTTATGTAATACTCATTGTGTGATGATTATGGACCTAATTAACAAGTTACTTCCCCAAAATAAAGTTTAAGTTAAGTTCGTCTCCAAAGGAGGAACCTTTGGTGACCAAAAGTTTATCCTTCCTTTTTCGCTTGGATTCTTGCCAAATTCCTACTATAGTTCATTCTATTTATGTAATACTCATTGTATGATGATTATGGACCTAATTAACAAGTTACTTCCCCATAATAAAGTTTAAGTTAAGTTCGTCTCCAAAGGAGGAACCTTTGGTGACCAAAAGTTTATCCTTCCTTTTTCGCTTGGATTCTTGCCAAATTCCTACTATAGTTCATTCTATTTACGTAATACTCATTGTATGATAATCATTGACCTAATTACCAAGTTACTTCCCCAAAATAAAGTTTAAGTTAAGTTCGTCTCCAAAGGAGGAACCTTTGGTGACCAAAATTTTATCCTTCCTTTTTCGCTTGGTTTCTTGCCAAATTCCTACTATAGTCATTCTATTTATGTAATACTCATTGTGTGATGATTATGGACCTAATTAACAAGTTACTTCCCCATAATAAAGTTTAAGTTAAGTTCGTCTCCAAAGGAGGAACCTTTGGTGACCAAAAGTTTATCCTTCCTTTTTCGCTTGGATTCTTGCCAAATTCCTACTATAGTTCATTCTATTTATGTAATACTAATTGTATGATGATTATTGACCTAATTAACAAGTTACTTCCCGATAATAAAGTTTAACTTAAGTTCGTCTCCAAAGTAGGAACCTTTGGTGACCAAATTTTATCCTACCTTTTTGGCTTGGTTTCTTCCCAAATTCCTACTATAGTTCATTCTATTTATGTAATACTCATTGTATGATGATTATGAACCTAATTAACAAGTTACTTCCCCATAATAAAGTTTAACGTAAGTTCGTCTCCAAAGGATGAACCTTTGGTGACCAAAATTTTATCCTACCTTTTTGGCTTGGTTTCTTCCCAAATTCCTACTATAGTTCATTCTATTTATATAATACTCATTGTATGATGATTATGGACCTAATTAACAAGTTACTTCCCCATAATAAAGTTTAAGTTAAGTTCGTCTTCAAAGGAGGAACCTTTGGTGACCAAAATTTTATCCTTCCTTTTTCGCTTGGTTGCTTGCCAAATTCCTACTATAGTTCATTCTATTTATGTAATACTCATTGTGTGATGATTATGGACCTAATTAACAAGTTACTTCCCCAAAATAAAGTTTAAGTTAAGTTCGTCTCCAAAGGAGGAACCTTTGGTGACCAAAAGTTTATCCTTTATTTTTCGCTTGGATTCTTGCCAAATTCCTACTATAGTTCATTCTATTTAAGTAATACTAATTCTGTGATGTTTATGGACCTAATTAACAAGTTACTTCCCCATAATAAAGTTTAACGTAAGTTCGTCTCCAAAGGAGGAACCTTTGGTGACCAAAAGTTTATCCTTCCTTTTTCGCTTGGATTCTTCCCAAATTCCTACTATAGTTCATTCTATT
Organism: Medicago sativa; assembly: GCF_051527215.1. NCBI lineage: Eukaryota > Viridiplantae > Streptophyta > Magnoliopsida > Fabales > Fabaceae > Medicago > Medicago sativa. The sequence continues at coordinate 43,151,637 of NC_140752.1, read as the reverse complement.
TAAGTAATACTAATTGTGTGATGTTTATGGACCTAATTAACAAGTTACTTTCCGATAATAAAGTTTAACTTAAGTTCGTCTCCAAAGGAGGAACCTTTGGTGACCAAAAGTTTATCCTTCCTTTTTCGCTTGGATTCTTCCCAAATTCCTACTATAGTTCATTCTATTTACGTAATACTCATTGTATGATGATTATTGACCTAATTAACAAGTTACTTTCCCAAAATAAAGTTTAAGTTAAGTTCGTCTCCAAAGGAGGAACCTTTGGTGACCAAAATTTTATCCATCCTTTTTCGCTTGGTTTCTTGCCAAATTCCTACTATAGTTCATTCTATTTATGTAATACTAATTGTATGATGATTATTGACCTAATTAACAAGTTAGTTCCCGATAATAAAGTTTAACTTAAGTTCGTCTCCAAAGGAGGAACCTTTGATGACCAAAATTTTATCCATCCTTTTTCGCTTGGTTTCTTGCCAAATTCCTACTATAGTTAATTCTATTTATGTAATACTAATTGTATGATGATTATTGACCTAATTAACAAGTTAGTTCAGGATAATAAAGTTTAACTTAAGTTCGTCTCCAAAGTAGGAACCTTTGGTGACCAAAATTTTATCCTACCTTTTTCGCTTGGTTTCTTGCCAAATTCCTACTATAGTCATTCTATTTATGTAATACTCATTGCGTGATGATTATGGACCTAATTAACAAGTTACTTCCCCATAATAAAGTTTAAGTTAAGTTCGTCTCCAAAGGAGGAACCTTTGGTGACCAAAAGTTTATCCTTCCTTTTTCGCTTGGTTGCTTGCCAAATTCCTACTATAGTTCATTCTATTTATGTAATACTCATTGTGTGATGATTATGGACCTAATTAACAAGTTACTTCCCCAAAATAAAGTTTAAGTTAAGTTCGTCTCCAAAGGAGGAACCTTTGGTGACCAAAAGTTTATCCTTCCTTTTTCGCTTGGATTCTTGCCAAATTCCTACTATAGTTCATTCTATTTATGTAATACTCATTGTATGATGATTATGGACCTAATTAACAAGTTACTTCCCCATAATAAAGTTTAAGTTAAGTTCGTCTCCAAAGGAGGAACCTTTGGTGACCAAAAGTTTATCCTTCCTTTTTCGCTTGGATTCTTGCCAAATTCCTACTATAGTTCATTCTATTTACGTAATACTCATTGTATGATAATCATTGACCTAATTACCAAGTTACTTCCCCAAAATAAAGTTTAAGTTAAGTTCGTCTCCAAAGGAGGAACCTTTGGTGACCAAAATTTTATCCTTCCTTTTTCGCTTGGTTTCTTGCCAAATTCCTACTATAGTCATTCTATTTATGTAATACTCATTGTGTGATGATTATGGACCTAATTAACAAGTTACTTCCCCATAATAAAGTTTAAGTTAAGTTCGTCTCCAAAGGAGGAACCTTTGGTGACCAAAAGTTTATCCTTCCTTTTTCGCTTGGATTCTTGCCAAATTCCTACTATAGTTCATTCTATTTATGTAATACTAATTGTATGATGATTATTGACCTAATTAACAAGTTACTTCCCGATAAAAAAGTTTAAGTTAAGTTCGTCTCCAAAGGAGGAACCTTTGGTGACCAAAATTTTATCCATCCTTTTTCGCTTGGTTTCTTGCCAAATTCCTACTATAGTTCCTTCTATTTATGTAATACTCTTTGTGTGATGATTATGGACCTAATTAACAAGTTACTTCCCCATAATAAAGTTTAAGTTAAGTTCGTCTCCAAAGGAGGAACCTTTGGTGACCAAAAGTTTATCCTTTATTTTTCGCTTGGATTCTTGCCAAATTCCTACTATAGTTCATTCTATTTAAGTAATACTAATTGTGTGATGTTTATGGACCTAATTAACAAGTTACTTTTCGATAATAAAGTTTAACTTAAGTTCGTCTCCAAAGTAGGAACCTTTGGTGACCAAAAGTTTATCCTTCCTTTTTCGCTTGGATTCTTCCCAAATTCCTACTATAGTTCATTCTATTTACGTAATACTCATTGTATGATAATCATTGAACTAATTACCAAGTTACTTCCCCAAAATAAAGTTTAAGTTAAGTTCGTCTCCAAAGGAGGAACCTTTGGTGACCAAAAGTTTATCCTTCCTTTTTCGCTTGGATTCTTCCCAAATTCCTACTATAGTTCATTCTATTTACGTAATACTCATTGTATGATAATCATTGAACTAATTACCAAGTTACTTCCCCAAAATAAAGTTTAAGTTAAGTTCGTCTCCAAAGGAGGAACCTTTGGTGACCAAAATTTTATCCTTCCTTTTTCGCTTGGTTGCTTGCCAAATTCCTACTATAGTTCATTCTATTTATGTAATACTCATTGTGTGATGATTATGGACCTAATTAACAAGTTACTTCCCCAAAATAAAGTTTAAGTTAAGTTCGTCTCCAAAGGAGGAACCTTTGGTGACCAAAAGTTTATCCTTTATTTTTCGCTTGGATTCTTGCCAAATTCCTACTATAGTTCATTCTATTTAAGTAATACTAATTCTGTGATGTTTATGGACCTAATTAACAAGTTACTTCCCCATAATAAAGTTTAACGTAAGTTCGTCTCCAAAGGAGGAACCTTTGGTGACCAAAAGTTTATCCTTCCTTTTTCGCTTGGATTCTTCCCAAATTCCTACTATAGTTCATTCTATTTAAGTAATACTAATTGTGTGATGTTTATGGACCTAATTAACAAGTTACTTTCCGATAATAAAGTTTAACTTAAGTTCGTCTCCAAAGGAGGAACCTTTGGTGACCAAAAGTTTATCCTTCCTTTTTCGCTTGGATTCTTCCCAAATTCCTACTATAGTTCATTCTATTTACGTAATACTCATTGTATGATGATTATTGACCTAATTAACAAGTTACTTTCCCAAAATAAAGTTTAAGTTAAGTTCGTCTCCAAAGGAGGAACCTTTGGTGACCAAAATTTTATCCATCCTTTTTCGCTTGGTTTCTTGCCAAATTCCTACTATAGTTCATTCTATTTATGTAATACTAATTGTATGATGATTATTGACCTAATTAACAAGTTAGTTCCCGATAATAAAGTTTAACTTAAGTTCGTCTCCAAAGGAGGAACCTTTGATGACCAAAATTTTATCCATCCTTTTTCGCTTGGTTTCTTGCCAAATTCCTACTATAGTTAATTCTATTTATGTAATACTAATTGTATGATGATTATTGACCTAATTAACAAGTTAGTTCAGGATAATAAAGTTTAACTTAAGTTCGTCTCCAAAGTAGGAACCTTTGGTGACCAAAATTTTATCCTACCTTTTTCGCTTGGTTTCTTGCCAAATTCCTACTATAGTCATTCTATTTATGTAATACTCATTGCGTGATGATTATGGACCTAATTAACAAGTTACTTCCCCATAATAAAGTTTAAGTTAAGTTCGTCTCCAAAGGAGGAACCTTTGGTGACCAAAAGTTTATCCTTCCTTTTTCGCTTGGTTGCTTGCCAAATTCCTACTATAGTTCATTCTATTTATGTAATACTCATTGTGTGATGATTATGGACCTAATTAACAAGTTACTTCCCCAAAATAAAGTTTAAGTTAAGTTCGTCTCCAAAGGAGGAACCTTTGGTGACCAAAAGTTTATCCTTCCTTTTTCGCTTGGATTCTTGCCAAATTCCTACTATAGTTCATTCTATTTATGTAATACTCATTGTATGATGATTATGGACCTAATTAACAAGTTACTTCCCCATAATAAAGTTTAAGTTAAGTTCGTCTCCAAAGGAGGAACCTTTGGTGACCAAAAGTTTATCCTTCCTTTTTCGCTTGGATTCTTGCCAAATTCCTACTATAGTTCATTCTATTTACGTAATACTCATTGTATGATAATCATTGACCTAATTACCAAGTTACTTCCCCAAAATAAAGTTTAAGTTAAGTTCGTCTCCAAAGGAGGAACCTTTGGTGACCAAAATTTTATCCTTCCTTTTTCGCTTGGTTTCTTGCCAAATTCCTACTATAGTCATTCTATTTATGTAATACTCATTGTGTGATGATTATGGACCTAATTAACAAGTTACTTCCCCATAATAAAGTTTAAGTTAAGTTCGTCTCCAAAGGAGGAACCTTTGGTGACCAAAAGTTTATCCTTCCTTTTTCGCTTGGATTCTTGCCAAATTCCTACTATAGTTCATTCTATTTATGTAATACTAATTGTATGATGATTATTGACCTAATTAACAAGTTACTTCCCGATAATAAAGTTTAACTTAAGTTCGTCTCCAAAGTAGGAACCTTTGGTGACCAAATTTTATCCTACCTTTTTGGCTTGGTTTCTTCCCAAATTCCTACTATAGTTCATTCTATTTATGTAATACTCATTGTATGATGATTATGAACCTAATTAACAAGTTACTTCCCCATAATAAAGTTTAACGTAAGTTCGTCTCCAAAGGATGAACCTTTGGTGACCAAAATTTTATCCTACCTTTTTGGCTTGGTTTCTTCCCAAATTCCTACTATAGTTCATTCTATTTATATAATACTCATTGTATGATGATTATGGACCTAATTAACAAGTTACTTCCCCATAATAAAGTTTAAGTTAAGTTCGTCTCCAAAGGAGGAACCTTTGGTGACCAAAATTTTATCCTTCCTTTTTCGCTTGGTTGCTTGCCAAATTCCTACTATAGTTCATTCTATTTATGTAATACTCATTGTGTGATGATTATGGACCTAATTAACAAGTTACTTCCCCAAAATAAAGTTTAAGTTAAGTTCGTCTCCAAAGGAGGAACCTTTGGTGACCAAAAGTTTATCCTTTATTTTTCGCTTGGATTCTTGCCAAATTCCTACTATAGTTCATTCTATTTAAGTAATACTAATTCTGTGATGTTTATGGACCTAATTAACAAGTTACTTCCCCATAATAAAGTTTAACGTAAGTTCGTCTCCAAAGGAGGAACCTTTGGTGACCAAAAGTTTATCCTTCCTTTTTCGCTTGGATTCTTCCCAAATTCCTACTATAGTTCATTCTATTTACGTAATACTCATTGTATGATAATCATTGACCTAATTACCAAGTTACTTCCCCAAAATAAAGTTTAAGTTAAGTTCGTCTCCAAAGGAGGAACCTTTGGTGACCAAAAGTTTATCCTTCCTTTTTCGCTTGGATTCTTCCCAAATTCCTACTATAGTTCATTCTATTTACGTAATACTCATTGTATGATGATTATTGACCTAATTAACAAGTTACTTTCCCAAAATAAAGTTTAAGTTAAGTTCGTCTCCAAAGGAGGAACCTTTGGTGACCAAAATTTTATCCATCCTTTTTCGCTTGGTTTCTTGCCAAATTCCTACTATAGTTCATTCTATTTATGTAATACTAATTGTATGATGATTATTGACCTAATTAACAAGTTAGTTCCCGATAATAAAGTTTAACTTAAGTTCGTCTCCAAAGGAGGAACCTTTGATGACCAAAATTTTATCCATCCTTTTTCGCTTGGTTTCTTGCCAAATTCCTACTATAGTTAATTCTATTTATGTAATACTAATTGTATGATGATTATTGACCTAATTAACAAGTTAGTTCAGGATAATAAAGTTTAACTTAAGTTCGTCTCCAAAGTAGGAACCTTTGGTGACCAAAATTTTATCCTACCTTTTTCGCTTGGTTTCTTGCCAAATTCCTACTATAGTCATTCTATTTATGTAATACTCATTGCGTGATGATTATGGACCTAATTAACAAGTTACTTCCCCAAAATAAAGTTTAAGTTAAGTTCGTCTCCAAAGGAGGAACCTTTGGTGACCAAAATTTTATCCTTCCTTTTTCGCTTGGTTTCTTGCCAAATTCCTACTATAGTCATTCTATTTATGTAATACTCATTGTGTGATGATTATGGACCTAATTAACAAGTTACTTCCCCATAATAAAGTTTAAGTTAAGTTCGTCTCCAAAGGAGGAACCTTTGGTGACCAAAAGTTTATCCTTCCTTTTTCGCTTGGATTCTTGCCAAATTCCTACAATAGTTCATTCTATTTATGTAATACTCATTGTATGATGATTATGGACCTAATTAACAAGTTACTTCCCCATAATAAAGTTTAAGTTAAGTTCGTCTCCAAAGGAGGAACCTTTGGTGACCAAAAGTTTATCCTTCCTTTTTCGCTTGGATTCTAGCCAAATTCCTACTATAGTTCATTCTATTTACGTAATACTCATTGTATGATAATCATTGACCTAATTACCAAGTTACTTCCCCAAAATAAAGTTTAAGTTAAGTTCGTCTCCAAAGGAGGAACCTTTGGTGACCAAAATTTTATCCTTCCTTTTTCGCTTGGTTTCTTGCCAAATTCCTACTATAGTCATTCTATTTATGTAATACTCATTGTGTGATGATTATGGACCTAATTAACAAGTTACTTCCCCATAATAAAGTTTAAGTTAAGTTCGTCTCCAAAGGAGGAACCTTTGGTGACCAAAAGTTTATCCTTCCTTTTTCGCTTGGATTCTTGCCAAATTCCTACTATAGTTCATTCTATTTATGTAATACTAATTGTATGATGATTATTGACCTAATTAACAAGTTACTTCCCGATAATAAAGTTTAACTTAAGTTCGTCTCCAAAGTAGGAACCTTTGGTGACCAAATTTTATCCTACCTTTTTGGCTTGGTTTCTTCCCAAATTCCTACTATAGTTCATTCTATTTATGTAATACTCATTGTATGATGATTATGAACCTAATTAACAAGTTACTTCCCCATAATAAAGTTTAACGTAAGTTCGTCTCCAAAGGATGAACCTTTGGTGACCAAAATTTTATCCTACCTTTTTGGCTTGGTTTCTTCCCAAATTCCTACTATAGTTCATTCTATTTATATAATACTCATTGTATGATGATTATGGACCTAATTAACAAGTTACTTCCCCATAATAAAGTTTAAGTTAAGTTCGTCTCCAAAGGAGGAACCTTTGGTGACCAAAATTTTATCCTTCCTTTTTCGCTTGGTTGCTTGCCAAATTCCTACTATAGTTCATTCTATTTATGTAATACTCATTGTGTGATGATTATGGACCTAATTAACAAGTTACTTCCCCAAAATAAAGTTTAAGTTAAGTTCGTCTCCAAAGGAGGAACCTTTGGTGACCAAAAGTTTATCCTTTATTTTTCGCTTGGATTCTTGCCAAATTCCTACTATAGTTCATTCTATTTAAGTAATACTAATTCTGTGATGTTTATGGACCTAATTAACAAGTTACTTCCCCATAATAAAGTTTAACGTAAGTTCGTCTCCAAAGGAGGAACCTTTGGTGACCAAAAGTTTATCCTTCCTTTTTCGCTTGGATTCTTCCCAAATTCCTACTATAGTTCATTCTATTTAAGTAATACTAATTGTGTGATGTTTATGGACCTAATTAACAAGTTACTTTCCGATAATAAAGTTTAACTTAAGTTCGTCTCCAAAGGAGGAACCTTTGGTGACCAAAAGTTTATCCTTCCTTTTTCGCTTGGATTCTTCCCAAATTCTTACTATAGTTCATTCTATTTACGTAATACTCATTGTATGATGATTATTGACCTAATTAACAAGTTACTTTCCCAAAATAAAGTTTAAGTTAAGTTCGTCTCCAAAGGAGGAACCTTTGGTGACCAAAATTTTATCCATCCTTTTTCGCTTGGTTTCTTGCCAAATTCCTACTATAGTTCATTCTATTTATGTAATACTAATTGTATGATGATTATTGACCTAATTAACAAGTTAGTTCCCGATAATAAAGTTTAAGTTAAGTTCGTCTCCAAAGGATGAACCTTTGATGACCAAAATTTTATCCATCCTTTTTCGCTTGGTTTCTTGCCAAATTCCTACTATAGTTAATTCTATTTATGTAATACTAATTGTATGATGATTATTGACCTAATTAACAAGTTAGTTCAGGATAATAAAGTTTAACTTAAGTTCGTCTCCAAAGTAGGAACCTTTGGTGACCAAAATTTTATCCTACCTTTTTCGCTTGGTTTCTTGCCAAATTCCTACTATAGTCATTCTATTTATGTAATACTCATTGTGTGATGATTATGGACCTAATTAACAAGTTACTTCCCCATAATAAAGTTTAAGTTAAGTTCGTCTCCAAAGGAGGAACCTTTGGTGACCAAAAGTTTATCCTTCCTTTTTCGCTTGGATTCTTGCCAAATTCCTACTATAGTTCATTCTATTTATGTAATACTCATTGTATGATGATTATGGACCTAATTAACAAGTTACTTCCCCATAATAAAGTTTAAGTTAAGTTCGTCTCCAAAGGAGGAACCTTTGGTGACCAAAATTTTATCCTACCTTTTTGGCTTGGTTTCTTCCCAAATTCCTACTATAGTTCATTCTATTTATGTAATACTCATTGTATGATGATTATGAACCTAATTAACAAGTTACTTCCCCATAATAAAGTTTAACGTAAGTTCGTCTCCAAAGGAGGAACCTTTGGTGACAAAAATTTTATCCTACCTTTTTGGCTTGGTTTCTTCCCAAATTCCTACTATAGTTCATTCTATTTATATAATACTCATTGTATGATGATTATGGACCTAATTAACAAGTTACTTCCCCATAATAAAGTTTAAGTTAAGTTCGTCTCCAAAGGAGGAACCTTTGGTGACCAAAATTTTATCCTTCCTTTTTCGCTTGGTTGCTTGCCAAATTCCTACTATAGTTCATTCTATTTATGTAATACTCATTGTGTGATGATTATGGACCTAATTAACAAGTTACTTCCCCAAAATAAAGTTTAAGTTAAGTTCGTCTCCAAAGGAGGAACCTTTGGTGACCAAAAGTTTATCCTTTATTTTTCGCTTGGATTCTTGCCAAATTCCTACTATAGTTCATTCTATTTAAGTAATACTAATTCTGTGATGTTTATGGACCTAATTAACAAGTTACTTCCCCATAATAAAGTTTAACGTAAGTTCGTCTCCAAAGGAGGAACCTTTGGTGACCAAAAGTTTATCCTTCCTTTTTCGCTTGGATTCTTCCCAAATTCTTACTATAGTTCATTCTATATACGTAATACTCATTGTATGATGATTATTGACCTAATTAACAAGTTACTTTCCCAAAATAAAGTTTAAGTTAAGTTCGTCTCCAAAGGAGGAACCTTTGGTGACCAAAATTTTATCCATCCTTTTTCGCTTGGTTTCTTGCCAAATTCCTACTATAGTTCATTCTATTTATGTAATACTAATTGTATGATGATTATTGACCTAATTAACAAGTTAGTTCCCGATAATAAAGTTTAACTTAAGTTCGTCTCCAAAGGAGGAACCTTTGATGACCAAAATTTTATCCATCCTTTTTCGCTTGGTTTCTTGCCAAATTCCTACTATAGTTAATTCTATTTATGTAATACTAATTGTATGATGATTATTGACCTAATTAACAAGTTAGTTCAGGATAATAAAGTTTAACTTAAGTTCGTCTCCAAAGTAGGAACCTTTGGTGACCAAAATTTTATCCTACCTTTTTCGCTTGGTTTCTTGCCAAATTCCTACTATAGTCATTCTATTTATGTAATACTCATTGTGTGATGATTATGGACCTAATTAACAAGTTACTTCCCCATAATAAAGTTTAAGTTAAGTTCGTCTCCAAAGGAGGAACCTTTGGTGACCAAAAGTTTATCCTTCCTTTTTCGCTTGGATTCTTGCCAAATTCCTACTATAGTTCATTCTATTTATGTAATACTCATTGTATGATGATTATGGACCTAATTAACAAGTTACTTCCCCATAATAAAGTTTAAGTTAAGTTCGTCTCCAAAGGAGGAACCTTTGGTGACCAAAATTTTATCCTTCCTTTTTCGCTTGGTTGCTTGCCAAATTCCTACTATAGTTCATTCTATTTATGTAATACTCATTGTGTGATGATTATGGACCTAATTAACAAGTTACTTCCCCAAAATAAAGTTTAAGTTAAGTTCGTCTCCAAAGGAGGAACCTTTGGTGACCAAAAGTTTATCCTTTATTTTTCGCTTGGATTCTTGCCAAATTCCTACTATAGTTCATTCTATTTATGTAATACTCATTGTATGATGATTATGGACCTAATTAACAAGTTACTTCCCCATAATAAAGTTTAAGTTAAGTTCGTCTCCAAAGGAGGAACCTTTGGTGACCAAAAGTTTATCCTTCCTTTTTCGCTTGGATTCTTGCCAAATTCCTACTATAGTTCATTCTATTTACGTAATACTCATTGTATGATAATCATTGACCTAATTACCAAGTTACTTCCCCAAAATAAAGTTTAAGTTAAGTTCGTCTCCAAAGGAGGAACCTTTGGTGACCAAAATTTTATCCTTCCTTTTTCGCTTGGTTTCTTGCCAAATTCCTACTATAGTCATTCTATTTATGTAATACTCATTGTGTGATGATTATGGACCTAATTAACAAGTTACTTCCCCATAATAAAGTTTAAGTTAAGTTCGTCTCCAAAGGAGGAACCTTTGGTGACCAAAAGTTTATCCTTCCTTTTTCGCTTGGTTGCTTGCCAAATTCCTACTATAGTTCATTCTATTTATGTAATACTCATTGTGTGATGATTATGGACCTAATTAACAAGTTACTTCCCCAAAATAAAGTTTAAGTTAAGTTCGTCTCCAAAGGAGGAACCTTTGGTGACCAAAAGTTTATCCTTTATTTTTCGCTTGGATTCTTGCCAAATTCCTACTATAGTTCATTCTATTTAAGTAATACTAATTCTGTGATGTTTATGGACCTAATTAACAAGTTACTTCCCCATAATAAAGTTTAACGTAAGTTCGTCTCCAAAGGAGGAACCTTTGGTGACCAAAAGTTTATCCTTCCTTTTTCGCTTGGATTCTTCCCAAATTCCTACTATAGTTCATTCTATTTAAGTAATACTAATTGTGTGATGTTTATGGACCTAATTAACAAGTTACTTTCCGATAATAAAGTTTAACTTAAGTTCGTCTCCAAAGGAGGAACCTTTGGTGACCAAAAGTTTATCCTTCCTTTTTCGCTTGGATTCTTCCCAAATTCTTACTATAGTTCATTCTATTTACGTAATACTCATTGTATGATGATTATTGACCTAATTAACAAGTTACTTTCCCAAAATAAAGTTTAAGTTAAGTTCGTCTCCAAAGGAGGAACCTTTGGTGACCAAAATTTTATCCATCCTTTTTCGCTTGGTTTCTTGCCAAATTCCTACTATAGTTCATTCTATTTATGTAATACTAATTGTATGATGATTATTGACCTAATTAACAAGTTAGTTCCCGATAATAAAGTTTAACTTAAGTTCGTCTCCAAAGGAGGAACCTTTGATGACCAAAATTTTATCCATCCTTTTTCGCTTGGTTTCTTGCCAAATTCCTACTATAGTTAATTCTATTTATGTAATACTAATTGTATGATGATTATTGACCTAATTAACAAGTTAGTTCAGGATAATAAAGTTTAACTTAAGTTCGTCTCCAAAGTAGGAACCTTTGGTGACCAAAATTTTATCCTACCTTTTTCGCTTGGTTTCTTGCCAAATTCCTACTATAGTCATTCTATTTATGTAATACTCATTGTGTGATGATTATGGACCTAATTAACAAGTTACTTCCCCATAATAAAGTTTAAGTTAAGTTCGTCTCCAAAGGAGGAACCTTTGGTGACCAAAAGTTTATCCTTCCTTTTTCGCTTGGATTCTTGCCAAATTCCTACTATAGTTCATTCTATTTATGTAATACTCATTGTATGATGATTATGGACCTAATTAACAAGTTACTTCCCCATAATAAAGTTTAAGTTAAGTTCGTCTCCAAAGGAGGAACCTTTGGTGACCAAAATTTTATCCTACCTTTTTGGCTTGGTTTCTTCCCAAATTCCTACTATAGTTCATTCTATTTATGTAATACTCATTGTATGATGATTATGAACCTAATTAACAAGTTACTTCCCCATAATAAAGTTTAACGTAAGTTCGTCTCCAAAGGAGGAACCTTTGGTGACAAAAATTTTATCCTACCTTTTTGGCTTGGTTTCTTCCCAAATTCCTACTATAGTTCATTCTATTTATATAATACTCATTGTATGATGATTATGGACCTAATTAACAAGTTACTTCCCCATAATAAAGTTTAAGTTAAGTTCGTCTCCAAAGGAGGAACCTTTGGTGACCAAAATTTTATCCTTCCTTTTTCGCTTGGTTGCTTGCCAAATTCCTACTATAGTTCATTCTATTTATGTAATACTCATTGTGTGATGATTATGGACCTAATTAACAAGTTACTTCCCCAAAATAAAGTTTAAGTTAAGTTCGTCTCCAAAGGAGGAACCTTTGGTGACCAAAAGTTTATCCTTTATTTTTCGCTTGGATTCTTGCCAAATTCCTACTATAGTTCATTCTATTTAAGTAATACTAATTCTGTGATGTTTATGGACCTAATTAACAAGTTACTTCCCCATAATAAAGTTTAACGTAAGTTCGTCTCCAAAGGAGGAACCTTTGGTGACCAAAAGTTTATCCTTCCTTTTTCGCTTGGATTCTTCCCAAATTCCTACTATAGTTCATTCTATTTAAGTAATACTAATTGTGTGATGTTTATGGACCTAATTAACAAGTTACTTTCCGATAATAAAGTTTAACTTAAGTTCGTCTCCAAAGGAGGAACCTTTGGTGACCAAAAGTTTATCCTTCCTTTTTCGCTTGGATTCTTCCCAAATTCTTACTATAGTTCATTCTATTTACGTAATACTCATTGTATGATGATTATTGACCTAATTAACAAGTTACTTTCCCAAAATAAAGTTTATGTTAAGTTCGTCTCCAAAGGAGGAACCTTTGGTGACCAAAATTTTATCCATCCTTTTTCGCTTGGTTTCTTGCCAAATTCCTACTATAGTTCATTCTATTTATGTAATACTAATTGTATGATGATTATTGACCTAATTAACAAGTTAGTTCCCGATAATAAAGTTTAACTTAAGTTCGTCTCCAAAGGAGGAACCTTTGATGACCAAAATTTTATCCATCCTTTTTCGCTTGGTTTCTTGCCAAATTCCTACTATAGTTAATTCTATTTATGTAATACTAATTGTATGATGATTATTGACCTAATTAACAAGTTAGTTCAGGATAATAAAGTTTAACTTAAGTTCGTCTCCAAAGTAGGAACCTTTGGTGACCAAAATTTTATCCTACCTTTTTCGCTTGGTTTCTTGCCAAATTCCTACTATAGTCATTCTATTTATGTAATACTCATTGTGTGATGATTATGGACCTAATTAACAAGTTACTTCCCCATAATAAAGTTTAAGTTAAGTTCGTCTCCAAAGGAGGAACCTTTGGTGACCAAAAGTTTATCCTTCCTTTTTCGCTTGGATTCTTGCCAAATTCCTACTATAGTTCATTCTATTTATGTAATACTCATTGTATGATGATTATGGACCTAATTAACAAGTTACTTCCCCATAATAAAGTTTAAGTTAAGTTCGTCTCCAAAGGAGGAACCTTTGGTGACCAAAATTTTATCCTACCTTTTTGGCTTGGTTTCTTCCCAAATTCCTACTATAGTTCATTCTATTTATGTAATACTCATTGTATGATGATTATGAACCTAATTAACAAGTTACTTCCCCATAATAAAGTTTAACGTAAGTTCGTCTCCAAAGGAGGAACCTTTGGTGACAAAAATTTTATCCTACCTTTTTGGCTTGGTTTCTTCCCAAATTCCTACTATAGTTCATTCTATTTATATAATACTCATTGTATGATGATTATGGACCTAATTAACAAGTTACTTCCCCATAATAAAGTTTAAGTTAAGTTCGTCTCCAAAGGAGGAACCTTTGGTGACCAAAATTTTATCCTTCCTTTTTCGCTTGGTTGCTTGCCAAATTCCTACTATAGTTCATTCTATTTATGTAATACTCATTGTGTGATGATTATGGACCTAATTAACAAGTTACTTCCCCAAAATAAAGTTTAAGTTAAGTTCGTCTCCAAAGGAGGAACCTTTGGTGACCAAAAGTTTATCCTTTATTTTTCGCTTGGATTCTTGCCAAATTCCTACTATAGTTCATTCTATTTAAGTAATACTAATTCTGTGATGTTTATGGACCTAATTAACAAGTTACTTCCCCATAATAAAGTTTAACGTAAGTTCGTCTCCAAAGGAGGAACCTTTGGTGACCAAAAGTTTATCCTTCCTTTTTCGCTTGGATTCTTCCCAAATTCTTACTATAGTTCATTCTATTTACGTAATACTCATTGTATGATGATTATTGACCTAATTAACAAGTTACTTTCCCAAAATAAAGTTTAAGTTAAGTTCGTCTCCAAAGGAGGAACCTTTGGTGACCAAAATTTTATCCATCCTTTTTCGCTTGGTTTCTTGCCAAATTCCTACTATAGTTCATTCTATTTATGTAATACTAATTGTATGATGATTATTGACCTAATTAACAAGTTAGTTCCCGATAATAAAGTTTAACTTAAGTTCGTCTCCAAAGGAGGAACCTTTGATGACCAAAATTTTATCCATCCTTTTTCGCTTGGTTTCTTGCCAAATTCCTACTATAGTTAATTCTATTTATGTAATACTAATTGTATGATGATTATTGACCTAATTAACAAGTTAGTTCAGGATAATAAAGTTTAACTTAAGTTCGTCTCCAAAGTAGGAACCTTTGGTGACCAAAATTTTATCCTACCTTTTTCGCTTGGTTTCTTGCCAAATTCCTACTATAGTCATTCTATTTATGTAATACTCATTGTGTGATGATTATGGACCTAATTAACAAGTTACTTCCCCATAATAAAGTTTAAGTTAAGTTCGTCTCCAAAGGAGGAACCTTTGGTGACCAAAAGTTTATCCTTCCTTTTTCGCTTGGATTCTTGCCAAATTCCTACTATAGTTCATTCTATTTATGTAATACTCATTGTATGATGATTATGGACCTAATTAACAAGTTACTTCCCCATAATAAAGTTTAAGTTAAGTTCGTCTCCAAAGGAGGAACCTTTGGTGACCAAAATTTTATCCTTCCTTTTTCGCTTGGTTGCTTGCCAAATTCCTACTATAGTTCATTCTATTTATGTAATACTCATTGTGTGATGATTATGGACCTAATTAACAAGTTACTTCCCCAAAATAAAGTTTAAGTTAAGTTCGTCTCCAAAGGAGGAACCTTTGGTGACCAAAAGTTTATCCTTTATTTTTCGCTTGGATTCTTGCCAAATTCCTACTATAGTTCATTCTATTTATGTAATACTCATTGTATGATGATTATGGACCTAATTAACAAGTTACTTCCCCATAATAAAGTTTAAGTTAAGTTCGTCTCCAAAGGAGGAACCTTTGGTGACCAAAAGTTTATCCTTCCTTTTTCGCTTGGATTCTTGCCAAATTCCTACTATAGTTCATTCTATTTACGTAATACTCATTGTATGATAATCATTGACCTAATTACCAAGTTACTTCCCCAAAATAAAGTTTAAGTTAAGTTCGTCTCCAAAGGAGGAACCTTTGGTGACCAAAATTTTATCCTTCCTTTTTCGCTTGGTTTCTTGCCAAATTCCTACTATAGTCATTCTATTTATGTAATACTCATTGTGTGATGATTATGGACCTAATTAACAAGTTACTTCCCCATAATAAAGTTTAAGTTAAGTTCGTCTCCAAAGGAGGAACCTTTGGTGACCAAAAGTTTATCCTTCCTTTTTCGCTTGGATTCTTGCCAAATTCCTACTATAGTTCATTCTATTTATGTAATACTAATTGTATGATGATTATTGACCTAATTAACAAGTTACTTCCCGATAATAAAGTTTAACTTAAGTTCGTCTCCAAAGTAGGAACCTTTGGTGACCAAAATTTTATCCTACCTTTTTGGCTTGGTTTCTTCCCAAATTCCTACTATAGTTCATTCTATTTATGTAATACTCATTGTATGATGATTATGAACCTAATTAACAAGTTACTTCCCCATAATAAAGTTTAACGTAAGTTCGTCTCCAAAGGAGGAACCTTTGGTGACCAAAATTTTATCCTACCTTTTTGGCTTGGTTTCTTCCCAAATTCCTACTATAGTTCATTCTATTTATATAATACTCATTGTATGATGATTATGGACCTAATTAACAAGTTACTTCCCCATAATAAAGTTTAAGTTAAGTTCGTCTCCAAAGGAGGAACCTTTGGTGACCAAAATTTTATCCTTCCTTTTTCGCTTGGTTGCTTGCCAAATTCCTACTATAGTTCATTCTATTTATGTAATACTCATTGTGTGATGATTATGGACCTAATTAACAAGTTACTTCCCCAAAATAAAGTTTAAGTTAAGTTCGTCTCCAAAGGAGGAACCTTTGGTGACCAAAAGTTTATCCTTTATTTTTCGCTTGGATTCTTGCCAAATTCCTACTATAGTTCATTCTATTTAAGTAATACTAATTCTGTGATGTTTATGGACCTAATTAACAAGTTACTTCCCCATAATAAAGTTTAACGTAAGTTCGTCTCCAAAGGAGGAACCTTTGGTGACCAAAAGTTTATCCTTCCTTTTTCGCTTGGATTCTTCCCAAATTCTTACTATAGTTCATTCTATTTACGTAATACTCATTGTATGATGATTATTGACCTAATTAACAAGTTACTTTCCCAAAATAAAGTTTAAGTTAAGTTCGTCTCCAAAGGAGGAACCTTTGGTGACCAAAATTTTATCCATCCTTTTTCGCTTGGTTTCTTGCCAAATTCCTACTATAGTTCATTCTATTTATGTAATACTAATTGTATGATGATTATTGACCTAATTAACAAGTTAGTTCCCGATAATAAAGTTTAACTTAAGTTCGTCTCCAAAGGAGGAACCTTTGATGACCAAAATTTTATCCATCCTTTTTCGCTTGGTTTCTTGCCAAATTCCTACTATAGTTAATTCTATTTATGTAATACTAATTGTATGATGATTATTGACCTAATTAACAAGTTAGTTCAGGATAATAAAGTTTAACTTAAGTTCGTCTCCAAAGTAGGAACCTTTGGTGACCAAAATTTTATCCTACCTTTTTCGCTTGGTTTCTTGCCAAATTCCTACTATAGTCATTCTATTTATGTAATACTCATTGTGTGATGATTATGGACCTAATTAACAAGTTACTTCCCCATAATAAAGTTTAAGTTAAGTTCGTCTCCAAAGGAGGAACCTTTGGTGACCAAAAGTTTATCCTTCCTTTTTCGCTTGGATTCTTGCCAAATTCCTACTATAGTTCATTCTATTTATGTAATACTCATTGTATGATGATTATGGACCTAATTAACAAGTTACTTCCCCATAATAAAGTTTAAGTTAAGTTCGTCTCCAAAGGAGGAACCTTTGGTGACCAAAATTTTATCCTTCCTTTTTCGCTTGGTTGCTTGCCAAATTCCTACTATAGTTCATTCTATTTATGTAATACTCATTGTGTGATGATTATGGACCTAATTAACAAGTTACTTCCCCAAAATAAAGTTTAAGTTAAGTTCGTCTCCAAAGGAGGAACCTTTGGTGACCAAAAGTTTATCCTTTATTTTTCGCTTGGATTCTTGCCAAATTCCTACTATAGTTCATTCTATTTATGTAATACTCATTGTATGATGATTATGGACCTAATTAACAAGTTACTTCCCCATAATAAAGTTTAAGTTAAGTTCGTCTCCAAAGGAGGAACCTTTGGTGACCAAAAGTTTATCCTTCCTTTTTCGCTTGGATTCTTGCCAAATTCCTACTATAGTTCATTCTATTTACGTAATACTCATTGTATGATAATCATTGACCTAATTACCAAGTTACTTCCCCAAAATAAAGTTTAAGTTAAGTTCGTCTCCAAAGGAAGAACCTTTGGTGACCAAAATTTTATCCTTCCTTTTTCGCTTGGTTTCTTGCCAAATTCCTACTATAGTCATTCTATTTATGTAATACTCATTGTGTGATGATTATGGACCTAATTAACAAGTTACTTCCCCATAATAAAGTTTAAGTTAAGTTCGTCTCCAAAGGAGGAACCTTTGGTGACCAAAAGTTTATCCTTCCTTTTTCGCTTGGATTCTTGCCAAATTCCTACTATAGTTCATTCTATTTATGTAATACTAATTGTATGATGATTATTGACCTAATTAACAAGTTACTTCCCGATAATAAAGTTTAACTTAAGTTCGTCTCCAAAGTAGGAACCTTTGGTGACCAAAATTTTATCCTACCTTTTTGGCTTGGTTTCTTCCCAAATTCCTACTATAGTTCATTCTATTTATGTAATACTCATTGTATGATGATTATGAACCTAATTAACAAGTTACTTCCCCATAATAAAGTTTAACGTAAGTTCGTCTCCAAAGGAGGAACCATTGGTGACCAAAATTTTATCCTACCTTTTTGGCTTGGTTTCTTCCCAAATTCCTACTATAGTTCATTCTATTTATATAATACTCATTGTATGATGATTATGGACCTAATTAACAAGTTACTTCCCCATAATAAAGTTTAAGTTAAGTTCGTCTCCAAAGGAGGAACCTTTGGTGACCAAAATTTTATCCTTCCTTTTTCGCTTGGTTGCTTGCCAAATTCCTACTATAGTTCATTCTATTTATGTAATACTCATTGTGTGATGATTATGGACCTAATTAACAAGTTACTTCCCCAAAATAAAGTTTAAGTTAAGTTCGTCTCCAAAGGAGGAACCTTTGGTGACCAAAAGTTTATCCTTTATTTTTCGCTTGGATTCTTGCCAAATTCCTACTATAGTTCATTCTATTTAAGTAATACTAATTCTGTGATGTTTATGGACCTAATTAACAAGTTACTTCCCCATAATAAAGTTTAACGTAAGTTCGTCTCCAAAGGAGGAACCTTTGGTGACCAAAAGTTTATCCTTCCTTTTTCGCTTGGATTCTTCCCAAATTCCTACTATAGTTCATTCTATTTAAGTAATACTAATTGTGTGATGTTTATGGACCTAATTAACAAGTTACTTTCCGATAATAAAGTTTAACTTAAGTTCGTCTCCAAAGGAGGAACCTTTGGTGACCAAAAGTTTATCCTTCCTTTTTCGCTTGGATTCTTCCCAAATTCCTACTATAGTTCATTCTATTTAAGTAATACTAATTGTGTGATGTTTATGGACCTAATTAACAAGTTACTTTCCGATAATAAAGTTTAACTTAAGTTCGTCTCCAAAGGAGGAACCTTTGGTGACCAAAAGTTTATCCTTCCTTTTTCGCTTGGATTCTTGCCAAATTCCTACTATAGTTCATTCTATTTAAGTAATACTAATTCTGTGATGTTTATGGACCTAATTAACAAGTTACTTCCCCATAATAAAGTTTAACGTAAGTTCGTCTCCAAAGGAGGAACCTTTGGTGACCAAAATTTTATCCATCCTTTCTCGCTTGGTTTCTTGCCAAATTCCTACTATAGTTCATTCTATTTATGTAATACTAATTGTATGATGATTATTGACCTAATTAACAAGTTAGTTCCCGATAATAAAGTTTAACTTAAGTTCGTCTCCAAAGGAGGAACCTTTGATGACCAAAATTTTATCCATCCTTTTTCGCTTGGTTTCTTGCCAAATTCCTACTATAGTTAATTCTATTTATGTAATACTAATTGTATGATGATTATTGACCTAATTAACAAGTTAGTTCAGGATAATAAAGTTTAACTTAAGTTCGTCTCCAAAGTAGGAACCTTTGGTGACCAAAATTTTATCCTACCTTTTTCGCTTGGTTTCTTGCCAAATTCCTACTATAGTCATTCTATTTATGTAATACTCATTGCGTGATGATTATGGACCTAATTAACAAGTTACTTCCCCATAATAAAGTTTAAGTTAAGTTCGTCTCCAAAGGAGGAACCTTTGGTGACCAAAAGTTTATCCTTCCTTTTTCGCTTGGATTCTTGCCAAATTCCTACTATAGTCATTCTATTTATGTAATACTCATTGTGTGATGATTATGGACCTAATTAACAAGTTACTTCCCCATAATAAAGTTTAAGTTAAGTTCGTCTCCAAAGGAGGAACCTTTGGTGACCAAAAGTTTATCCTTCCTTTTTCGCTTGGATTCTTGCCAAATTCCTACTATAGTTCATTCTATTTATGTAATACTCATTGTATGATGATTATGGACCTAATTAACAAGTTACTTCCCCATAATAAAGTTTAAGTTAAGTTCGTCTCCAAAGGAGGAACCTTTGGTGACCAAAATTTTATCCTTCCTTTTTCGCTTGGTTGCTTGCCAAATTCCTACTATAGTTCATTCTATTTTTGTAATACTCATTGTGTGATGATTATGGACCTAATTAACAAGTTACTTCCCCAAAATAAAGTTTAAGTTAAGTTCGTCTCCAAAGGAGGAACCTTTGGTGACCAAAAGTTTATCCTTCCTTTTTCGCTTGGATTCTTGCCAAATTCCTACTATAGTTCATTCTATTTAAGTAATACTAATTGTGTGATGTTTATGGACCTAATTAACAAGTTACTTTCCGATAATAAAGTTTAACTTAAGTTCGTCTCCAAAGTAGGAACCTTTGGTGACCAAAAGTTTATCCTTCCTTTTTCGCTTGGATTCTTCCCAAATTCCTACTATAGTTCATTCTATTTACGTAATACTCATTGTATGATAATCATTGACCTAATTACCAACTTACTTCCCCAAAATAAAGTTTAAGTTAAGTTCGTCTCCAAAGGAGGAACCTTTGGTGACCAAAATTTTATCCTTCCTTTTTCGCTTGGTTTCTTGCCAAATTCCTACTATAGTCATTCTATTTATGTAATACTCATTGTGTGATGATTATGGACCTAATTAACAAGTTACTTCCCCATAATAAAGTTTAAGTTAAGTTCGTCTCCAAAGGAGGAACCTTTGGTGACCAAAAGTTTATCCTTCCTTTTTCGCTTGGATTCTTGCCAAATTCCTACTATAGTTCATTCTATTTATGTAATACTAATTGTATGATGATTATTGACCTAATTAACAAGTTACTTCCCGATAAAAAAGTTTAAGTTAAGTTCGTCTCCAAAGGAGGAACCTTTGGTGACCAAAATTTTATCCTTCCTTTTTCGCTTGGTTGCTTGCCAAATTCCTACTATAGTTCATTCTATTTATGTAATACTCATTGTGTGATGATTATGGACCTAATTAACAAGTTACTTCCCCAAAATAAAGTTTAAGTTAAGTTCGTCTCCAAAGGAGGAACCTTTGGTGACCAAAAGTTTATCCTTTATTTTTCGCTTGGATTCTTGCCAAATTCCTACTATAGTTCATTCTATTTAAGTAATACTAATTCTGTGATGTTTATGGACCTAATTAACAAGTTACTTCCCCATAATAAAGTTTAACGTAAGTTCGTCTCCAAAGGAGGAACCTTTGGTGACCAAAAGTTTATCCTTCCTTTTTCGCTTGGATTCTTCCCAAATTCCTACTATAGTTCATTCTATTTAAGTAATACTAATTGTGTGATGTTTATGGACCTAATTAACAAGTTACTTTCCGATAATAAAGTTTAACTTAAGTTTGTCTCCAAAGGAGGAACCTTTGGTGACCAAAAGTTTATCCTTCCTTTTTCGCTTGGATTCTTCCCAAATTCCTACTATAGTTCATTCTATTTACGTAATACTCATTGTATGATGATTATTGACCTAATTAACAAGTTACTTTCCCAAAATAAAGTTTAAGTTAAGTTCGTCTCCAAAGGAGGAACCTTTGGTGACCAAAATTTTATCCATCCTTTTTCGCTTGGTTTCTTGCCAAATTCCTACTATAGTTCATTCTATTTATGTAATACTAATTGTATGATGATTATTGACCTAATTAACAAGTTAGTTCCCGATAATAAAGTTTAACTTTAGTTCGTCTCCAAAGGAGGAACCTTTGATGACCAAAATTTTATCCATCCTTTTTCGCTTGGTTTCTTGCCAAATTCCTACTATAGTTAATTCTATTTATGTAATACTAATTGTATGATGATTATTGACCTAATTAACAAGTTACTTCCCGATAATAAAGTTTAACGTAAGTTCGTCTCCAAAGGAGGAACCTTTGGTGACCAAAATTTTATCCTACCTTTTTGGCTTGGTTTCTTCCCAAATTCCTACTATAGTTCATTCTATTTATATAATACTCATTGTATGATGATTATGGACCTAATTAACAAGTTACTTCCCCATAATAAAGTTTAAGTTAAGTTCGTCTCCAAAGGAGGAACCTTTGGTGACCAAAATTTTATCCTTCCTTTTTCGCTTGGTTGCTTGCCAAATTCCTACTATAGTTCATTCTATTTATGTAATACTCATTGTGTGATGATTATGGACCTAATTAACAAGTTACTTCCCCAAAATAAAGTTTAAGTTAAGTTCGTCTCCAAAGGAGGAACCTTTGGTGACCAAAAGTTTATCCTTTATTTTTCGCTTGGATTCTTGCCAAATTCCTACTATAGTTCATTCTATTTAAGTAATACTAATTCTGTGATGTTTATGGACCTAATTAACAAGTTACTTCCCCATAATAAAGTTTAACGTAAGTTCGTCTCCAAAGGAGGAACCTTTGGTGACCAAAAGTTTATCCTTCCTTTTTCGCTTGGATTCTTCCCAAATTCCTACTATAGTTCATTCTATTTAAGTAATACTAATTGTGTGATGTTTATGGACCTAATTAACAAGTTACTTTCCGATAATAAAGTTTAACTTAAGTTCGTCTCCAAAGGAGGAACCTTTGGTGACCAAAAGTTTATCCTTCCTTTTTCGCTTGGATTCTTGCCAAATTCCTACTATAGTTCATTCTATTTATGTAATACTCATTGTATGATGATTATGGACCTAATTAACAAGTTACTTCCCCATAATAAAGTTTAAGTTAAGTTCGTCTCCAAAGGAGGAACCTTTGGTGACCAAAATTTTATCCTTCCTTTTTCGCTTGGTTGCTTGCCAAATTCCTACTATAGTTCATTCTATTTTTGTAATACTCATTGTGTGATGATTATGGACCTAATTAACAAGTTACTTCCCCAAAATAAAGTTTAAGTTAAGTTCGTCTCCAAAGGAGGAACCTTTGGTGACCAAAAGTTTATCCTTCCTTTTTCGCTTGGATTCTTGCCAAATTCCTACTATAGTTCATTCTATTTAAGTAATACTAATTGTGTGATGTTTATGGACCTAATTAACAAGTTACTTTCCGATAATAAAGTTTAACTTAAGTTCGTCTCCAAAGTAGGAACCTTTGGTGACCAAAAGTTTATCCTTCCTTTTTCGCTTGGATTCTTCCCAAATTCCTACTATAGTTCATTCTATTTACGTAATACTCATTGTATGATAATCATTGACCTAATTACCAACTTACTTCCCCAAAATAAAGTTTAAGTTAAGTTCGTCTCCAAAGGAGGAACCTTTGGTGACCAAAATTTTATCCTTCCTTTTTCGCTTTGTTTCTTGCCAAATTCCTACTATAGTCATTCTATTTATGTAATACTCATTGTGTGATGATTATGGACCTAATTAACAAGTTACTTCCCCATAATAAAGTTTAAGTTAAGTTCGTCTCCAAAGGAGGAACCTTTGGTGACCAAAAGTTTATCCTTCCTTTTTCGCTTGGATTCTTGCCAAATTCCTACTATAGTTCATTCTATTTATGTAATACTAATTGTATGATGATTATTGACCTAATTAACAAGTTACTTCCCGATAAAAAAGTTTAAGTTAAGTTCGTCTCCAAAGGAGGAACCTTTGGTGACCAAAATTTTATCCTTCCTTTTTCGCTTGGTTGCTTGCCAAATTCCTACTATAGTTCATTCTATTTATGTAATACTCATTGTGTGATGATTATGGACCTAATTAACAAGTTACTTCCCCAAAATAAAGTTTAAGTTAAGTTCGTCTCCAAAGGAGGAACCTTTGGTGACCAAAAGTTTATCCTTTATTTTTCGCTTGGATTCTTGCCAAATTCCTACTATAGTTCATTCTATTTAAGTAATACTAATTCTGTGATGTTTATGGACCTAATTAACAAGTTACTTCCCCATAATAAAGTTTAACGTAAGTTCGTCTCCAAAGGAGGAACCTTTGGTGACCAAAAGTTTATCCTTCCTTTTTCGCTTGGATTCTTCCCAAATTCCTACTATAGTTCATTCTATTTAAGTAATACTAATTGTGTGATGTTTATGGACCTAATTAACAAGTTACTTTCCGATAATAAAGTTTAACTTAAGTTTGTCTCCAAAGGAGGAACCTTTGGTGACCAAAAGTTTATCCTTCCTTTTTCGCTTGGATTCTTCCCAAATTCCTACTATAGTTCATTCTATTTACGTAATACTCATTGTATGATGATTATTGACCTAATTAACAAGTTACTTTCCCAAAATAAAGTTTAAGTTAAGTTCGTCTCCAAAGGAGGAACCTTTGGTGACCAAAATTTTATCCATCCTTTTTCGCTTGGTTTCTTGCCAAATTCCTACTATAGTTCATTCTATTTATGTAATACTAATTGTATGATGATTATTGACCTAATTAACAAGTTAGTTCCCGATAATAAAGTTTAACTTAAGTTCGTCTCCAAAGGAGGAACCTTTGATGACCAAAATTTTATCCATCCTTTTTCGCTTGGTTTCTTGCCAAATTCCTACTATAGTTAATTCTATTTATGTAATACTAATTGTATGATGATTATTGACCTAATTAACAAGTTACTTCCCGATAATAAAGTTTAACGTAAGTTCGTCTCCAAAGGAGGAACCTTTGGTGACCAAAATTTTATCCTACCTTTTTGGCTTGGTTTCTTCCCAAATTCCTACTATAGTTCATTCTATTTATATAATACTCATTGTATGATGATTATGGACCTAATTAACAAGTTACTTCCCCATAATAAAG
This sequence comes from Medicago sativa, assembly GCF_051527215.1. Classification (NCBI taxonomy): domain Eukaryota; kingdom Viridiplantae; phylum Streptophyta; class Magnoliopsida; order Fabales; family Fabaceae; genus Medicago; species Medicago sativa. Next base: position 43,126,732 of record NC_140752.1, on the reverse strand, counting down.
TTTAAGTTAAGTTCGTCTCCAAAGGAGGAACCTTTGGTGACCAAAATTTTATCCTTCCTTTTTCGCTTGGTTGCTTGCCAAATTCCTACTATAGTTCATTCTATTTATGTAATACTCATTGTGTGATGATTATGGACCTCATTAACAAGTTACTTCCCCAAAATAAAGTTTAAGTTAAGTTCGTCTCCAAAGGAGGAACCTTTGGTGACCAAAAGTTTATCCTTTATTTTTCGCTTGGATTCTTGCCAAATTCCTACTATAGTTCATTCTATTTAAGTAATACTAATTCTGTGATGTTTATGGACCTAATTAACAAGTTACTTCCCCATAATAAAGTTTAACGTAAGTTCGTCTCCAAAGGAGGAACCTTTGGTGACCAAAAGTTTATCCTTCCTTTTTCGCTTGGATTCTTCCCAAATTCCTACTATAGTTCATTCTATTTAAGTAATACTAATTGTGTGATGTTTATGGACCTAATTAACAAGTTACTTTCCGATAATAAAGTTTAACTTAAGTTCGTCTCCAAAGGAGGAACCTTTGGTGACCAAAAGTTTATCCTTCCTTTTTCGCTTGGATTCTTCCCAAATTCCTACTATAGTTCATTCTATTTAAGTAATACTAATTGTGTGATGTTTATGGACCTAATTAACAAGTTACTTTCCGATAATAAAGTTTAACTTAAGTTCGTCTCCAAAGGAGGAACCTTTGGTGACCAAAAGTTTATCCTTCCTTTTTCGCTTGGATTCTTGCCAAATTCCTACTATAGTTCATTCTATTTAAGTAATACTAATTCTGTGATGTTTATGGACCTAATTAACGAGTTACTTCCCCATAATAAAGTTTAACGTAAGTTCGTCTCCAAAGGAGGAACCTTTGGTGACCAAAATTTTATCCATCCTTTTTCGCTTGGTTTCTTGCCAAATTCCTACTATAGTTCATTCTATTTATGTAATACTAATTGTATGATGATTATTGACCTAATTAACAAGTTAGTTCCCGATAATAAAGTTTAACTTAAGTTCGTCTCCAAAGGAGGAACCTTTGATGACCAAAATTTTATCCATCCTTTTTCGCTTGGTTTCTTGCCAAATTCCTACTATAGTTAATTCTATTTATGTAATACTAATTGTATGATGATTATTGACCTAATTAACAAGTTAGTTCAGGATAATAAAGTTTAACTTAAGTTCGTCTCCAAAGTAGGAACCTTTGGTGACCAAAATTTTATCCTACCTTTTTCGCTTGGTTTCTTGCCAAATTCCTACTATAGTCATTCTATTTATGTAATACTCATTGCGTGATGATTATGGACCTAATTAACAAGTTACTTCCCCATAATAAAGTTTAAGTTAAGTTCGTCTCCAAAGGAGGAACCTTTGGTGACCAAAAGTTTATCCTTCCTTTTTCGCTTGGATTCTTGCCAAATTCCTACTATAGTCATTCTATTTATGTAATACTCATTGTGTGATGATTATGGACCTAATTAACAAGTTACTTCCCCATAATAAAGTTTAAGTTAAGTTCGTCTCCAAAGGAGGAACCTTTGGTGACCAAAAGTTTATCCTTCCTTTTTCGCTTGGATTCTTGCCAAATTCCTACTATAGTTCATTCTATTTATGTAATACTCATTGTATGATGATTATGGACCTAATTAACAAGTTACTTCCCCATAATAAAGTTTAAGTTAAGTTCGTCTCCAAAGGAGGAACCTTTGGTGACCAAAATTTTATCCTTCCTTTTTCGCTTGGTTGCTTGCCAAATTCCTACTATAGTTCATTCTATTTTTGTAATACTCATTGTGTGATGATTATGGACCTAATTAACAAGTTACTTCCCCAAAATAAAGTTTAAGTTAAGTTCGTCTCCAAAGGAGGAACCTTTGGTGACCAAAAGTTTATCCTTCCTTTTTCGCTTGGATTCTTGCCAAATTCCTACTATAGTTCATTCTATTTAAGTAATACTAATTGTGTGATGTTTATGGACCTAATTAACAAGTTACTTTCCGATAATAAAGTTTAACTTAAGTTCGTCTCCAAAGTAGGAACCTTTGGTGACCAAAAGTTTATCCTTCCTTTTTCGCTTGGATTCTTCCCAAATTCCTACTATAGTTCATTCTATTTACGTAATACTCATTGTATGATAATCATTGACCTAATTACCAACTTACTTCCCCAAAATAAAGTTTAAGTTAAGTTCGTCTCCAAAGGAGGAACCTTTGGTGACCAAAATTTTATCCTTCCTTTTTCGCTTGGTTTCTTGCCAAATTCCTACTATAGTCATTCTATTTATGTAATACTCATTGTGTGATGATTATGGACCTAATTAACAAGTTACTTCCCCATAATAAAGTTTAAGTTAAGTTCGTCTCCAAAGGAGGAACCTTTGGTGACCAAAAGTTTATCCTTCCTTTTTCGCTTGGATTCTTACCAAATTCCTACTATAGTTCATTCTATTTATGTAATACTAATTGTATGATGATTATTGACCTAATTAACAAGTTACTTCCCGATAAAAAAGTTTAAGTTAAGTTCGTCTCCAAAGGAGGAACCTTTGGTGACCAAAATTTTATCCTTCCTTTTTCGCTTGGTTGCTTGCCAAATTCCTACTATAGTTCATTCTATTTATGTAATACTCATTGTGTGATGATTATGGACCTAATTAACAAGTTACTTCCCCAAAATAAAGTTTAAGTTAAGTTCGTCTCCAAAGGAGGAACCTTTGGTGACCAAAAGTTTATCCTTTATTTTTCGCTTGGATTCTTGCCAAATTCCTACTATAGTTCATTCTATTTAAGTAATACTAATTCTGTGATGTTTATGGACCTAATTAACAAGTTACTTCCCCATAATAAAGTTTAACGTAAGTTCGTCTCCAAAGGAGGAACCTTTGGTGACCAAAAGTTTATCCTTCCTTTTTCGCTTGGATTCTTCCCAAATTCCTACTATAGTTCATTCTATTTAAGTAATACTAATTGTGTGATGTTTATGGACCTAATTAACAAGTTACTTTCCGATAATAAAGTTTAACTTAAGTTTGTCTCCAAAGGAGGAACCTTTGGTGACCAAAAGTTTATCCTTCCTTTTTCGCTTGGATTCTTCCCAAATTCCTACTATAGTTCATTCTATTTACGTAATACTCATTGTATGATGATTATTGACCTAATTAACAAGTTACTTTCCCAAAATAAAGTTTAAGTTAAGTTCGTCTCCAAAGGAGGAACCTTTGGTGACCAAAATTTTATCCATCCTTTTTCGCTTGGTTTCTTGCCAAATTCCTACTATAGTTCATTCTATTTATGTAATACTAATTGTATGATGATTATTGACCTAATTAACAAGTTAGTTCCCGATAATAAAGTTTAACTTAAGTTCGTCTCCAAAGGAGGAACCTTTGATGACCAAAATTTTATCCATCCTTTTTCGCTTGGTTTCTTGCCAAATTCCTACTATAGTTAATTCTATTTATGTAATACTAATTGTATGATGATTATTGACCTAATTAACAAGTTAGTTCAGGATAATAAAGTTTAACTTAAGTTCGTCTCCAAAGTAGGAACCTTTGGTGACCAAAATTTTATCCTACCTTTTTCGCTTGGTTTCTTGCCAAATTCCTACTATAGTCATTCTATTTATGTAATACTCATTGCGTGATGATTATGGACCTAATTAACAAGTTACTTCCCCATAATAAAGTTTAAGTTAAGTTCGTCTCCAAAGGAGGAACCTTTGGTGACCAAAATTTTATCCTTCCTTTTTCGCTTGGTTTCTTGCCAAATTCCTACTATAGTCATTCTATTTATGTAATACTCATTGTGTGATGATTATGGACCTAATTAACAAGTTACTTCCCCATAATAAAGTTTAAGTTAAGTTCGTCTCCAAAGGAGGAACCTTTGGTGACCAAAAGTTTATCCTTCCTTTTTCGCTTGGATTCTTGCCAAATTCCTACTATAGTTCATTCTATTTATGTAATACTAATTGTATGATGATTATTGACCTAATTAACAAGTTACTTCCCGATAAAAAAGTTTAAGTTAAGTTCGTCTCCAAAGGAGGAACCTTTGGTGACCAAAATTTTATCCATCCTTTTTCGCTTGGTTTCTTGCCAAATTCCTACTATAGTTCCTTCTATTTATGTAATACTCTTTGTGTGATGATTATGGACCTAATTAACAAGTTACTTCCCCATAATAAAGTTTAAGTTAAGTTCGTCTCCAAAGGAGGAACCTTTGGTGACCAAAAGTTTATCCATTATTTTTTGCTTGGATTCTTGCCAAATTCCTACTATAGTTCATTCTATTTAAGTAATACTAATTGTGTGATGTTTATGGACCTAATTAACAAGTTACTTTTCGATAATAAAGTTTAACTTAAGTTCGTCTCCAAAGTAGGAACCTTTGGTGACCAAAAGTTTATCCTTCCTTTTTCGCTTGGATTCTTGCCAAATTCCTACTATAGTTCATTCTATTTATGTAATACTCATTGTGTGATGATTATGGACCTAATTAACAAGTTACTTCCCCATAATAAAGTTTAAGTTAAGTTCGTCTCCAAAGGAGGAACCTTTGGTGACCAAAAGTTTATCCTTCCTTTTTCGCTTGGATTCTTGCCAAATTCCTACTATAGTTCATTCTATTTATGTAATACTAATTGTATGATGATTATTGACCTAATTAACAAGTTACTTCCCGATAAAAAAGTTTAAGTTAAGTTCGTCTCCAAAGGAGGAACCTTTGGTGACCAAAATTTTATCCTTCCTTTTTCGCTTGGTTGCTTGCCAAATTCCTACTATAGTTCATTCTATTTATGTAATACTCATTGTGTGATGATTATGGACCTAATTAACAAGTTACTTCCCCAAAATAAAGTTTAAGTTAAGTTCGTCTCCAAAGGAGGAACCTTTGGTGACCAAAAGTTTATCCTTTATTTTTCGCTTGGATTCTTGCCAAATTCCTACTATAGTTCATTCTATTTAAGTAATACTAATTCTGTGATGTTTATGGACCTAATTAACAAGTTACTTCCCCATAATAAAGTTTAACGTAAGTTCGTCTCCAAAGGAGGAACCTTTGGTGACCAAAAGTTTATCCTACCTTTTTCGCTTGGATTCTTCCCAAATTCCTACTATAGTTCATTCTATTTAAGTAATACTAATTGTGTGATGTTTATGGACCTAATTAACAAGTTACTTTCCGATAATAAAGTTTAACTTAAGTTCGTCTCCAAAGGAGGAACCTTTGGTGACCAAAAGTTTATCCTTCCTTTTTCGCTTGGATTCTTCCCAAATTCCTACTATAGTTCATTCTATTTACGTAATACTCATTGTATGATGATTATTGACCTAATTAACAAGTTACTTTCCCAAAATAAAGTTTAAGTTAAGTTCGTCTCCAAAGGAGGAACCTTTGGTGACCAAAATTTTATCCATCCTTTTTCGCTTGGTTTCTTGCCAAATTCCTACTATAGTTCATTCTATTTATGTAATACTAATTGTATGATGATTATTGACCTAATTAACAAGTTAGTTCCCGATAATAAAGTTTAACTTAAGTTCGTCTCCAAAGGAGGAACCTTTGATGACCAAAATTTTATCCATCCTTTTTCGCTTGGTTTCTTGCCAAATTCCTACTATAGTTAATTCTATTTATGTAATACTAATTGTATGATGATTATTGACCTAATTAACAAGTTATTTCAGGATAATAAAGTTTAACTTAAGTTCGTCTCCAAAGTAGGAACCTTTGGTGACCAAAATTTTATCCTACCTTTTTCGCTTGGTTTCTTGCCAAATTCCTACTATAGTCATTCTATTTATGTAATACTCATTGCGTGATGATTATGGACCTAATTAACAAGTTACTTCCCCATAATAAAGTTTAAGTTAAGTTCGTCTCCAAAGGAGGAACCTTTGGTGACCAAAATTTTATCCTTCCTTTTTCGCTTGGTTTCTTGCCAAATTCCTACTATAGTCATTCTATTTATGTAATACTCATTGTGTGATGATTATGGACCTAATTAACAAGTTACTTCCCCATAATAAAGTTTAAGTTAAGTTCGTCTCCAAAGGAGGAACCTTTGGTGACCAAAAGTTTATCCATTATTTTTTGCTTGGATTCTTGCCAAATTCCTACTATAGTTCATTCTATTTAAGTAATACTAATTGTGTGATGTTTATGGACCTAATTAACAAGTTACTTTTCGATAATAAAGTTTAACTTAAGTTCGTCTCCAAAGTAGGAACCTTTGGTGACCAAAAGTTTATCCTTCCTTTTTCGCTTGGATTCTTGCCAAATTCCTACTATAGTTCATTCTATTTATGTAATACTCATTGTGTGATGATTATGGACCTAATTAACAAGTTACTTCCCCATAATAAAGTTTAAGTTAAGTTCGTCTCCAAAGGAGGAACCTTTGGTGACCAAAAGTTTATCCTTCCTTTTTCGCTTGGATTCTTGCCAAATTCCTACTATAGTTCATTCTATTTATGTAATACTAATTGTATGATGATTATTGACCTAATTAACAAGTTACTTCCCGATAAAAAAGTTTAAGTTAAGTTCGTCTCCAAAGGAGGAACCTTTGGTGACCAAAATTTTATCCTTCCTTTTTCGCTTGGTTGCTTGCCAAATTCCTACTATAGTTCATTCTATTTATGTAATACTCATTGTGTGATGATTATGGACCTAATTAACAAGTTACTTCCCCAAAATAAAGTTTAAGTTAAGTTCGTCTCCAAAGGAGGAACCTTTGGTGACCAAAAGTTTATCCTTCCTTTTTCGCTTGGATTCTTGCCAAATTCCTACTATAGTTCATTCTATTTATGTAATACTAATTGTATGATGATTATTGACCTAATTAACAAGTTACTTCCCGATAAAAAAGTTTAAGTTAAGTTCGTCTCCAAAGGAGGAACCTTTGGTGACCAAAATTTTATCCTTCCTTTTTCGCTTGGATTCTTGCCAAATTCCTACTATAGTTCATTCTATTTATGTAATACTCATTGTGTGATGATTATGGACCTAATTAACAAGTTACTTCCCCATAATAAAGTTTAAGTTAAGTTCGTCTCCAAAGGAGGAACCTTTGGTGACCAAAAGTTTATCCTTCCTTTTTCGCTTGGATTCTTCCCAAATTCCTACTATAGTTCATTCTATTTACGTAATACTCATTGTATGATGATTATTGACCTAATTAACAAGTTACTTTCCCAAAATAAAGTTTAAGTTAAGTTCGTCTCCAAAGGAGGAACCTTTGGTGACCAAAATTTTATCCATCCTTTTTCGCTTGGTTTCTTGCCAAATTCCTACTATAGTTCATTCTATTTATGTAATACTAATTGTATGATGATTATTGACCTAATTAACAAGTTAGTTCCCGATAATAAAGTTTAACTTAAGTTCGTCTCCAAAGGAGGAACCTTTGATGACCAAAATTTTATCCATCCTTTTTCGCTTGGTTTCTTGCCAAATTCCTACTATAGTTAATTCTATTTATGTAATACTAATTGTATGATGATTATTGACCTAATTAACAAGTTAGTTCAGGATAATAAAGTTTAACTTAAGTTCGTCTCCAAAGTAGGAACCTTTGGTGACCAAAATTTTATCCTACCTTTTTCGCTTGGTTTCTTGCCAAATTCCTACTATAGTCATTCTATTTATGTAATACTCATTGCGTGATGATTATGGACCTAATTAACAAGTTACTTCCCCATAATAAAGTTTAAGTTAAGTTCGTCTCCAAAGGAGGAACCTTTGGTGACCAAAATTTTATCCTTCCTTTTTCGCTTGGTTTCTTGCCAAATTCCTACTATAGTCATTCTATTTATGTAATACTCATTGTGTGATGATTATGGACCTAATTAACAAGTTACTTCCCCATAATAAAGTTTAAGTTAAGTTCGTCTCCAAAGGAGGAACCTTTGGTGACCAAAAGTTTATCCTTCCTTTTTCGCTTGGATTCTTGCCAAATTCCTACTATAGTTCATTCTATTTATGTAATACTAATTGTATGATGATTATTGACCTAATTAACAAGTTACTTCCCGATAAAAAAGTTTAAGTTAAGTTCGTCTCCAAAGGAGGAACCTTTGGTGACCAAAATTTTATCCATCCTTTTTCGCTTGGTTTCTTGCCAAATTCCTACTATAGTTCCTTCTATTTATGTAATACTCTTTGTGTGATGATTATGGACCTAATTAACAAGTTACTTCCCCATAATAAAGTTTAAGTTAAGTTCGTCTCCAAAGGAGGAACCTTTGGTGACCAAAAGTTTATCCATTATTTTTCGCTTGGATTCTTGCCAAATTCCTACTATAGTTCATTCTATTTAAGTAATACTAATTGTGTGATGTTTATGGACCTAATTAACAAGTTACTTTTCGATAATAAAGTTTAACTTAAGTTCGTCTCCAAAGTAGGAACCTTTGGTGACCAAAAGTTTATCCTTCCTTTTTCGCTTGGATTCTTCCAAATTCCTACTATAGTTCATTCTATTTACGTAATACTCATTGTATGATAATCATTGAACTAATTACCAAGTTACTTCCCCAAAATAAAGTTTAAGTTAAGTTCGTCTCCAAAGGAGGAACCTTTGGTGACCAAAATTTTATCCTTCCTTTTTCGCTTGGTTTCTTGCCAAATTCCTACTATAGTCATTCTATTTATGTAATACTCATTGTGTGATGATTATGGACCTAATTAACAAGTTACTTCCCCATAATAAAGTTTAAGTTAAGTTCGTCTCCAAAGGAGGAACCTTTGGTGACCAAAATTTTATCCTTCCTTTTTCGCTTGGTTGCTTGCCAAATTCCTACTATAGTTCATTCTATTTATGTAATACTAATTGTATGATGATTATTGACCTAATTAACAAGTTACTTCCCGATAAAAAAGTTTAAGTTAAGTTCGTCTCCAAAGGAGGAACCTTTGGTGACCAAAATTTTATCCATCCTTTTTCGCTTGGTTTCTTGCCAAATTCCTACTATAGTTCCTTCTATTTATGTAATACTCTTTGTGTGATGATTATGGACCTAATTAACAAGTTACTTCCCCATAATAAAGTTTAAGTTAAGTTCGTCTCCAAAGGAGGAACCTTTGGTGACCAAAAGTTTATCCATTATTTTTCGCTTGGATTCTTGCCAAATTCCTACTATAGTTCATTCTATTTAAGTAATACTAATTGTGTGATGTTTATGGACCTAATTAACAAGTTACTTTTCGATAATAAAGTTTAACTTAAGTTCGTCTCCAAAGTAGGAACCTTTGGTGACCAAAAGTTTATCCTTCCTTTTTCGCTTGGATTCTTCCCAAATTCCTACTATAGTTCATTCTATTTACGTAATACTCATTGTATGATAATCATTGAACTAATTACCAAGTTACTTCCCCAAAATAAAGTTTAAGTTAAGTTCGTCTCCAAAGGAGGAACCTTTGGTGACCAAAATTTTATCCTTCCTTTTTCGCTTGGTTTCTTGCCAAATTCCTACTATAGTCATTCTATTTATGTAATACTCATTGTGTGATGATTATGGACCTAATTAACAAGTTACTTCCCCATAATAAAGTTTAAGTTAAGTTCGTCTCCAAAGGAGGAACCTTTGGTGACCAAAATTTTATCCTTCCTTTTTCGCTTGGTTGCTTGCCAAATTCCTACTATAGTTCATTCTATTTATGTAATACTCATTGTGTGATGATTATGGACCTAATTAACAAGTTACTTCCCCAAAATAAAGTTTAAGTTAAGTTCGTCTCCAAAGGAGGAACCTTTGGTGACCAAAAGTTTATCCTTTATTTTTCGCTTGGATTCTTGCCAAATTCCTACTATAGTTCATTCTATTTAAGTAATACTAATTGTGTGATGTTTATGGACCTAATTAACAAGTTACTTTCCGATAATAAAGTTTAACTTAATTTCGTCTCCAAAGTAGGAACCTTTGGTGACCAAAAGTTTATCCTTCCTTTTTCGCTTGGATTCTTCCCAAATTCCTACTATAGTTCATTCTATTTACGTAATACTCATTGTATGATAATCATTGAACTAATTACCAAGTTACTTCCCCAAAATAAAGTTTAAGTTAAGTTCGTCTCCAAAGGAGGAACCTTTGGTGACCAAAATTTTATCCATCCTTTTTCGCTTGGTTTCTTGCCAAATTCCTACTATAGTTCCTTCTATTTATGTAATACTCTTTGTGTGATGATTATGGACCTAATTAACAAGTTACTTCCCCATAATAAAGTTTAAGTTAAGTTCGTCTCCAAAGGAGGAACCTTTGGTGACCAAAAGTTTATCCATTATTTTTCGCTTGGATTCTTGCCAAATTCCTACTATAGTTCATTCTATTTAAGTAATACTAATTGTGTGATGTTTATGGACCTAATTAACAAGTTACTTTTCGATAATAAAGTTTAACTTAAGTTCGTCTCCAAAGTAGGAACCTTTGGTGACCAAAAGTTTATCCTTCCTTTTTCGCTTGGATTCTTCCCAAATTCCTACTATAGTTCATTCTATTTACGTAATACTCATTGTATGATAATCATTGAACTAATTACCAAGTTACTTCCCCAAAATAAAGTTTAAGTTAAGTTCGTCTCCAAAGGAGGAACCTTTGGTGACCAAAATTTTATCCTTCCTTTTTCGCTTGGTTTCTTGCCAAATTCCTACTATAGTCATTCTATTTATGTAATACTCATTGTGTGATGATTATGGACCTAATTAACAAGTTACTTCCCCATAATAAAGTTTAAGTTAAGTTCGTCTCCAAAGGAGGAACATTTGGTGACCAAAATTTTATCCTTCCTTTTTCGCTTGGTTGCTTGCCAAATTCCTACTATAGTTCATTCTATTTATGTAATACTCATTGTGTGATGATTATGGACCTAATTAACAAGTTACTTCCCCAAAATAAAGTTTAAGTTAAGTTCGTCTCCAAAGGAGGAACCTTTGGTGACCAAAAGTTTATCCTTTATTTTTCGCTTGGATTCTTGCCAAATTCCTACTATAGTTCATTCTATTTAAGTAATACTAATTGTGTGATGTTTATGGACCTAATTAACAAGTTACTTTCCGATAATAAAGTTTAACTTAATTTCGTCTCCAAAGTAGGAACCTTTGGTGACCAAAAGTTTATCCTTCCTTTTTCGCTTGGATTCTTCCCAAATTCCTACTATAGTTCATTCTATTTACGTAATACTCATTGTATGATAATCATTGAACTAATTACCAAGTTACTTCCCCAAAATAAAGTTTAAGTTAAGTTCGTCTCCAAAGGAGGAACCTTTGGTGACCAAAATTTTATCCTTCCTTTTTCGCTTGGTTTCTTGCCAAATTCCTACTATAGTCATTCTATTTATGTAATACTCATTGTGTGATGATTATGGACCTAATTAACAAGTTACTTCCCCATAATAAAGTTTAAGTTAAGTTCGTCTCCAAAGGAGGAACCTTTGGTGACCAAAAGTTTATCCTTCCTTTTTCGCTTGGATTCTTGCCAAATTCCTACTATAGTTCATTCTATTTATGTAATACTAATTGTATGATGATTATTGACCTAATTAACAAGTTACTTCCCGATAATAAAGTTTAAGTTAAGTTCGTCTCCAAAGGAGGAACCTTTGGTGACCAAAATTTTATCCATCCTTTTTCGCTTGGTTTCTTGCCAAATTCCTACTATAGTTCCTTCTATTTATGTAATACTCTTTGTGTGATGATTATGGACCTAATTAACAAGTTACTTCCCCATAATAAAGTTTAAGTTAAGTTCGTCTCCAAAGGAGGAACCTTTGGTGACCAAAAGTTTATCCATTATTTTTCGCTTGGATTCTTGCCAAATTCCTACTATAGTTCATTCTATTTAAGTAATACTAATTGTGTGATGTTTATGGACCTAATTAACAAGTTACTTTTCGATAATAAAGTTTAACTTAAGTTCGTCTCCAAAGTAGGAACCTTTGGTGACCAAAAGTTTATCCTTCCTTTTTCGCTTGGATTCTTCCCAAATTCCTACTATAGTTCATTCTATTTACGTAATACTCATTGTATGATAATCATTGAACTAATTACCAAGTTACTTCCCCAAAATAAAGTTTAAGTTAAGTTCGTCTCCAAAGGAGGAACCTTTGGTGACCAAAATTTTATCCTTCCTTTTTCGCTTGGTTTCTTGCCAAATTCCTACTATAGTCATTCTATTTATGTAATACTCATTGTGTGATGATTATGGACCTAATTAACAAGTTACTTCCCCATAATAAAGTTTAAGTTAAGTTCGTCTCCAAAGGAGGAACCTTTGGTGACCAAAATTTTATCCTTCCTTTTTCGCTTGGTTGCTTGCCAAATTCCTACTATAGTTCATTCTATTTATGTAATACTAATTGTATGATGATTATTGACCTAATTAACAAGTTACTTCCCGATAAAAAAGTTTAAGTTAAGTTCGTCTCCAAAGGAGGAACCTTTGGTGACCAAAATTTTATCCATCCTTTTTCGCTTGGTTTCTTGCCAAATTCCTACTATAGTTCCTTCTATTTATGTAATACTCTTTGTGTGATGATTATGGACCTAATTAACAAGTTACTTCCCCATAATAAAGTTTAAGTTAAGTTCGTCTCCAAAGGAGGAACCTTTGGTGACCAAAAGTTTATCCATTATTTTTCGCTTGGATTCTTGCCAAATTCCTACTATAGTTCATTCTATTTAAGTAATACTAATTGTGTGATGTTTATGGACCTAATTAACAAGTTACTTTTCGATAATAAAGTTTAACTTAAGTTCGTCTCCAAAGTAGGAACCTTTGGTGACCAAAAGTTTATCCTTCCTTTTTCGCTTGGATTCTTCCCAAATTCCTACTATAGTTCATTCAATTTACGTAATACTCATTGTATGATAATCATTGAACTAATTACCAAGTTACTTCCCCAAAATAAAGTTTAAGTTAAGTTCGTCTCCAAAGGAGGAACCTTTGGTGACCAAAATTTTATCCTTCCTTTTTCGCTTGGTTTCTTGCCAAATTCCTACTATAGTCATTCTATTTATGTAATACTCATTGTGTGATGATTATGGACCTAATTAACAAGTTACTTCCCCATAATAAAGTTTAAGTTAAGTTCGTCTCCAAAGGAGGAACCTTTGGTGACCAAAATTTTATCCTTCCTTTTTCGCTTGGTTGCTTGCCAAATTCCTACTATAGTTCATTCTATTTATGTAATACTCATTGTGTGATGATTATGGACCTAATTAACAAGTTACTTCCCCAAAATAAAGTTTAAGTTAAGTTCGTCTCCAAAGGAGGAACCTTTGGTGACCAAAAGTTTATCCTTTATTTTTCGCTTGGATTCTTGCCAAATTCCTACTATAGTTCATTCTATTTAAGTAATACTAATTGTGTGATGTTTATGGACCTAATTAACAAGTTACTTTCCGATAATAAAGTTTAACTTAATTTCGTCTCCAAAGTAGGAACCTTTGGTGACCAAAAGTTTATCCTTCCTTTTTCGCTTGGATTCTTCCCAAATTCCTACTATAGTTCATTCTATTTACGTAATACTCATTGTATGATAATCATTGAACTAATTACCAAGTTACTTCCCCAAAATAAAGTTTAAGTTAAGTTCGTCTCCAAAGGAGGAACCTTTGGTGACCAAAATTTTATCCTTCCTTTTTCGCTTGGTTTCTTGCCAAATTCCTACTATAGTCATTCTATTTATGTAATACTCATTGTGTGATGATTATGGACCTAATTAACAAGTTACTTCCCCATAATAAAATTTAAGTTAAGTTCGTCTCCAAAGGAGGAACCTTTGGTGACCAAAAGTTTATCCTTCCTTTTTCGCTTGGATTCTTGCCAAATTCCTACTATAGTTCATTCTATTTATGTAATACTAATTGTATGATGATTATTGACCTAATTAACAAGTTACTTCCCGATAATAAAGTTTAACTTAAGTTCGTCTCCAAAGTAGGAACCTTTGGTGACCAAAATTTTATCCTACCTTTTTCGCTTGGTTTCTTCCCAAATTCCTACTATAGTTCATTCTATTTATGTAATACTCATTGTATGATGATTATGAACCTAATTAACAAGTTACTTCCCCATAATAAAGTTTAACGTAAGTTCGTCTCCAAAGGAGGAACCTTTGGTGACCAAAATTTTATCCTACCTTTTTGGCTTGGTTTCTTCCCAAATTCCTACTATAGTTCATTCTATTTATATAATACTCATTGTATGATGATTATGGACCTAATTAACAAGTTACTTCCCCATAATAAAGTTTAAGTTAAGTTCGTCTTCAAAGGAGGAACCTTTGGTGACCAAAATTTTATCCTTCCTTTTTCGCTTGGTTGCTTGCCAAATTCCTACTATAGTTCATTCTATTTATGTAATACTCATTGTGTGATGATTATGGACCTAATTAACAAGTTACTTCCCCAAAATAAAGTTTAAGTTAAGTTCGTCTCCAAAGGAGGAACCTTTGGTGACCAAAAGTTTATCCTTTATTTTTCGCTTGGATTCTTGCCAAATTCCTACTATAGTTCATTCTATTTAAGTAATACTAATTCTGTGATGTTTATGGACCTAATTAACAAGTTACTTCCCCATAATAAAGTTTAACGTAAGTTCGTCTCCAAAGGAGGAACCTTTGGTGACCAAAAGTTTATCCTTCCTTTTTCGCTTGGATTCTTCCCAAATTCCTACTATAGTTCATTCTATTTAAGTAATACTAATTGTGTGATGTTTATGGACCTAATTAACAAGTTACTTTCCGATAATAAAGTTTAACTTAAGTTCGTCTCCAAAGGAGGAACCTTTGGTGACCAAAAGTTTATCCTTCCTTTTTCGCTTGGATTCTTCCCAAATTCCTACTATAGTTCATTCTATTTACGTAATACTCATTGTATGATGATTATTGACCTAATTAACAAGTTACTTTCCCAAAATAAAGTTTAAGTTAAGTTCGTCTCCAAAGGAGGAACCTTTGGTGACCAAAATTTTATCCATCCTTTTTCGCTTGGTTTCTTGCCAAATTCCTACTATAGTTCATTCTATTTATGTAATACTAATTGTATGATGATTATTGACCTAATTAACAAGTTAGTTCCCGATAATAAAGTTTAACTTAAGTTCGTCTCCAAAGGAGGAACCTTTGATGACCAAAATTTTATCCATCCTTTTTCGCTTGGTTTCTTGCCAAATTCCTACTATAGTTAATTCTATTTATGTAATACTAATTGTATGATGATTATTGACCTAATTAACAAGTTAGTTCAGGATAATAAAGTTTAACTTAAGTTCGTCTCCAAAGTAGGAACCTTTGGTGACCAAAATTTTATCCTACCTTTTTCGCTTGGTTTCTTGCCAAATTCCTACTATAGTCATTCTATTTATGTAATACTCATTGCGTGATGATTATGGACCTAATTAACAAGTTACTTCCCCATAATAAATTTTAAGTTAAGTTCGTCTCCAAAGGAGGAACCTTTGGTGACCAAAAGTTTATCCTTCCTTTTTCGCTTGGTTTCTTGCCAAATTCCTACTATAGTCATTCTATTTATGTAATACTCATTGTGTGATGATTATGGACCTAATTAACAAGTTACTTCCCCATAATAAAGTTTAAGTTAAGTTCGTCTCCAAAGGAGGAACCTTTGGTGACCAAAAGTTTATCCTTCCTTTTTCGCTTGGATTCTTGCCAAATTCCTACTATAGTTCATTCTATTTATGTAATACTAATTGTATGATGATTATTGACCTAATTAACAAGTTACTTCCCGATAAAAAAGTTTAAGTTAAGTTCGTCTCCAAAGGAGGAACCTTTGGTGACCAAAATTTTATCCATCCTTTTTCGCTTGGTTTCTTGCCAAATTCCTACTATAGTTCCTTCTATTTATGTAATACTCTTTGTGTGATGATTATGGACCTAATTAACAAGTTACTTCCCCATAATAAAGTTTAAGTTAAGTTCGTCTCCAAAGGAGGAACCTTTGGTGACCAAAAGTTTATCCATTATTTTTCGCTTGGATTCTTGCCAAATTCCTACTATAGTTCATTCTATTTAAGTAATACTAATTGTGTGATGTTTATGGACCTAATTAACAAGTTACTTTTCGATAATAAAGTTTAACTTAAGTTCGTCTCCAAAGTAGGAACCTTTGGTGACCAAAAGTTTATCCTTCCTTTTTCGCTTGGATTCTTCCCAAATTCCTACTATAGTTCATTCTATTTACGTAATACTCATTGTATGATAATCATTGAACTAATTACCAAGTTACTTCCCCAAAATAAAGTTTAAGTTAAGTTCGTCTCCAAAGGAGGAACCTTTGGTGACCAAAATTTTATCCTTCCTTTTTCGCTTGGTTTCTTGCCAAATTCCTACTATAGTCATTCTATTTATGTAATACTCATTGTGTGATGATTATGGACCTAATTAACAAGTTACTTCCCCATAATAAAGTTTAAGTTAAGTTCGTCTCCAAAGGAGGAACCTTTGGTGACCAAAATTTTATCCTTCCTTTTTCGCTTGGTTGCTTGCCAAATTCCTACTATAGTTCATTCTATTTATGTAATACTAATTGTATGATGATTATTGACCTAATTAACAAGTTACTTCCCGATAAAAAAGTTTAAGTTAAGTTCGTCTCCAAAGGAGGAACCTTTGGTGACCAAAATTTTATCCATCCTTTTTCGCTTGGTTTCTTGCCAAATTCCTACTATAGTTCCTTCTATTTATGTAATACTCTTTGTGTGATGATTATGGACCTAATTAACAAGTTACTTCCCCATAATAAAGTTTAAGTTAAGTTCGTCTCCAAAGGAGGAACCTTTGGTGACCAAAAGTTTATCCATTATTTTTCGCTTGGATTCTTGCCAAATTCCTACTATAGTTCATTCTATTTAAGTAATACTAATTGTGTGATGTTTATGGACCTAATTAACAAGTTACTTTTCGATAATAAAGTTTAACTTAAGTTCGTCTCCAAAGTAGGAACCTTTGGTGACCAAAAGTTTATCCTTCCTTTTTCGCTTGGATTCTTCCCAAATTCCTACTATAGTTCATTCTATTTACGTAATACTCATTGTATGATAATCATTGAACTAATTACCAAGTTACTTCCCCAAAATAAAGTTTAAGTTAAGTTCGTCTCCAAAGGAGGAACCTTTGGTGACCAAAATTTTATCCTTCCTTTTTCGCTTGGTTTCTTGCCAAATTCCTACTATAGTCATTCTATTTATGTAATACTCATTGTGTGATGATTATGGACCTAATTAACAAGTTACTTCCCCATAATAAAGTTTAAGTTAAGTTCGTCTCCAAAGGAGGAACCTTTGGTGACCAAAATTTTATCCTTCCTTTTTCGCTTGGTTGCTTGCCAAATTCCTACTATAGTTCATTCTATTTATGTAATACTCATTGTGTGATGATTATGGACCTAATTAACAAGTTACTTCCCCAAAATAAAGTTTAAGTTAAGTTCGTCTCCAAAGGAGGAACCTTTGGTGACCAAAAGTTTATCCTTTATTTTTCGCTTGGATTCTTGCCAAATTCCTACTATAGTTCATTCTATTTAAGTAATACTAATTGTGTGATGTTTATGGACCTAATTAACAAGTTACTTTCCGATAATAAAGTTTAACTTAATTTCGTCTCCAAAGTAGGAACCTTTGGTGACCAAAAGTTTATCCTTCCTTTTTCGCTTGGATTCTTCCCAAATTCCTACTATAGTTCATTCTATTTACGTAATACTCATTGTATGATAATCATTGAACTAATTACCAAGTTACTTCCCCAAAATAAAGTTTAAGTTAAGTTCGTCTCCAAAGGAGGAACCTTTGGTGACCAAAATTTTATCCTTCCTTTTTCGCTTGGTTTCTTGCCAAATTCCTACTATAGTCATTCTATTTATGTAATACTCATTGTGTGATGATTATGGACCTAATTAACAAGTTACTTCCCCATAATAAAGTTTAAGTTAAGTTCGTCTCCAAAGGAGGAACCTTTGGTGACCAAAAGTTTATCCTTCCTTTTTCGCTTGGATTCTTGCCAAATTCCTACTATAGTTCATTCTATTTATGTAATACTAATTGTATGATGATTATTGACCTAATTAACAAGTTACTTCCCGATAATAAAGTTTAACTTAAGTTCGTCTCCAAAGTAGGAACCTTTGGTGACCAAAATTTTATCCTACCTTTTTCGCTTGGTTTCTTCCCAAATTCCTACTATAGTTCATTCTATTTATGTAATACTCATTGTATGATGATTATGAACCTAATTAACAAGTTACTTCCCCATAATAAAGTTTAACGTAAGTTCGTCTCCAAAGGAGGAACCTTTGGTGACCAAAATTTTATCCTACCTTTTTGGCTTGGTTTCTTCCCAAATTCCTACTATAGTTCATTCTATTTATATAATACTCATTGTATGATGATTATGGACCTAATTAACAAGTTACTTCCCCATAATAAAGTTTAAGTTAAGTTCGTCTTCAAAGGAGGAACCTTTGGTGACCAAAATTTTATCCTTCCTTTTTCGCTTGGTTGCTTGCCAAATTCCTACTATAGTTCATTCTATTTATGTAATACTCATTGTGTGATGATTATGGACCTAATTAACAAGTTACTTCCCCAAAATAAAGTTTAAGTTAAGTTCGTCTCCAAAGGAGGAACCTTTGGTGACCAAAAGTTTATCCTTTATTTTTCGCTTGGATTCTTGCCAAATTCCTACTATAGTTCATTCTATTTAAGTAATACTAATTGTGTGATGTTTATGGACCTAATTAACAAGTTACTTTTCGATAATAAAGTTTAACTTAAGTTCGTCTCCAAAGTAGGAACCTTTGGTGACCAAAAGTTTATCCTTCCTTTTTCGCTTGGATTCTTCCCAAATTCCTACTATAGTTCATTCTATTTACGTAATACTCATTGTATGATAATCATTGAACTAATTACCAAGTTACTTCCCCAAAATAAAGTTTAAGTTAAGTTCGTCTCCAAAGGAGGAACCTTTGGTGACCAAAATTTTATCCTTCCTTTTTCGCTTGGTTTCTTGCCAAATTCCTACTATAGTCATTCTATTTATGTAATACTCATTGTGTGATGATTATGGACCTAATTAACAAGTTACTTCCCCATAATAAAGTTTAAGTTAAGTTCGTCTCCAAAGGAGGAACCTTTGGTGACCAAAATTTTATCCTTCCTTTTTCGCTTGGTTGCTTGCCAAATTCCTACTATAGTTCATTCTATTTATGTAATACTAATTGTATGATGATTATTGACCTAATTAACAAGTTACTTCCCGATAAAAAAGTTTAAGTTAAGTTCGTCTCCAAAGGAGGAACCTTTGGTGACCAAAATTTTATCCATCCTTTTTCGCTTGGTTTCTTGCCAAATTCCTACTATAGTTCCTTCTATTTATGTAATACTCTTTGTGTGATGATTATGGACCTAATTAACAAGTTACTTCCCCATAATAAAGTTTAAGTTAAGTTCGTCTCCAAAGGAGGAACCTTTGGTGACCAAAAGTTTATCCATTATTTTTCGCTTGGATTCTTGCCAAATTCCTACTATAGTTCATTCTATTTAAGTAATACTAATTGTGTGATGTTTATGGACCTAATTAACAAGTTACTTTTCGATAATAAAGTTTAACTTAAGTTCGTCTCCAAAGTAGGAACCTTTGGTGACCAAAAGTTTATCCTTCCTTTTTCGCTTGGATTCTTCCCAAATTCCTACTATAGTTCATTCTATTTACGTAATACTCATTGTATGATAATCATTGAACTAATTACCAAGTTACTTCCCCAAAATAAAGTTTAAGTTAAGTTCGTCTCCAAAGGAGGAACCTTTGGTGACCAAAATTTTATCCTTCCTTTTTCGCTTGGTTTCTTGCCAAATTCCTACTATAGTCATTCTATTTATGTAATACTCATTGTGTGATGATTATGGACCTAATTAACAAGTTACTTCCCCATAATAAAGTTTAAGTTAAGTTCGTCTCCAAAGGAGGAACCTTTGGTGACCAAAAGTTTATCCTTCCTTTTTCGCTTGGATTCTTGCCAAATTCCTACTATAGTTCATTCTATTTATGTAATACTAATTGTATGATGATTATTGACCTAATTAACAAGTTACTTCCCGATAATAAAGTTTAACTTAAGTTCGTCTCCAAAGTAGGAACCTTTGGTGACCAAAATTTTATCCTACCTTTTTCGCTTGGTTTCTTCCCAAATTCCTACTATAGTTCATTCTATTTATGTAATACTCATTGTATGATGATTATGAACCTAATTAACAAGTTACTTCCCCATAATAAAGTTTAACGTAAGTTCGTCTCCAAAGGAGGAACCTTTGGTGACCAAAATTTTATCCTACCTTTTTGGCTTGGTTTCTTCCCAAATTCCTACTATAGTTCATTCTATTTATATAATACTCATTGTATGATGATTATGGACCTAATTAACAAGTTACTTCCCCATAATAAAGTTTAAGTTAAGTTCGTCTTCAAAGGAGGAACCTTTGGTGACCAAAATTTTATCCTTCCTTTTTCGCTTGGTTGCTTGCCAAATTCCTACTATAGTTCATTCTATTTATGTAATACTCATTGTGTGATGATTATGGACCTAATTAACAAGTTACTTCCCCAAAATAAAGTTTAAGTTAAGTTCGTCTCCAAAGGAGGAACCTTTGGTGACCAAAAGTTTATCCTTTATTTTTCGCTTGGATTCTTGCCAAATTCCTACTATAGTTCATTCTATTTAAGTAATACTAATTGTGTGATGTTTATGGACCTAATTAACAAGTTACTTTTCGATAATAAAGTTTAACTTAAGTTCGTCTCCAAAGTAGGAACCTTTGGTGACCAAAAGTTTATCCTTCCTTTTTCGCTTGGATTCTTCCCAAATTCCTACTATAGTTCATTCTATTTACGTAATACTCATTGTATGATAATCATTGAACTAATTACCAAGTTACTTCCCCAAAATAAAGTTTAAGTTAAGTTCGTCTCCAAAGGAGGAACCTTTGGTGACCAAAATTTTATCCTTCCTTTTTCGCTTGGTTTCTTGCCAAATTCCTACTATAGTCATTCTATTTATGTAATACTCATTGTGTGATGATTATGGACCTAATTAACAAGTTACTTCCCCATAATAAAGTTTAAGTTAAGTTCGTCTCCAAAGGAGGAACCTTTGGTGACCAAAATTTTATCCTTCCTTTTTCGCTTGGTTGCTTGCCAAATTCCTACTATAGTTCATTCTATTTATGTAATACTAATTGTATGATGATTATTGACCTAATTAACAAGTTACTTCCCGATAAAAAAGTTTAAGTTAAGTTCGTCTCCAAAGGAGGAACCTTTGGTGACCAAAATTTTATCCATCCTTTTTCGCTTGGTTTCTTGCCAAATTCCTACTATAGTTCCTTCTATTTATGTAATACTCTTTGTGTGATGATTATGGACCTAATTAACAAGTTACTTCCCCATAATAAAGTTTAAGTTAAGTTCGTCTCCAAAGGAGGAACCTTTGGTGACCAAAAGTTTATCCATTATTTTTCGCTTGGATTCTTGCCAAATTCCTACTATAGTTCATTCTATTTAAGTAATACTAATTGTGTGATGTTTATGGACCTAATTAACAAGTTACTTTTCGATAATAAAGTTTAACTTAAGTTCGTCTCCAAAGTAGGAACCTTTGGTGACCAAAAGTTTATCCTTCCTTTTTCGCTTGGATTCTTCCCAAATTCCTACTATAGTTCATTCTATTTACGTAATACTCATTGTATGATAATCATTGAACTAATTACCAAGTTACTTCCCCAAAATAAAGTTTAAGTTAAGTTCGTCTCCAAAGGAGGAACCTTTGGTGACCAAAATTTTATCCTTCCTTTTTCGCTTGGTTTCTTGCCAAATTCCTACTATAGTCATTCTATTTATGTAATACTCATTGTGTGATGATTATGGACCTAATTAACAAGTTACTTCCCCATAATAAAGTTTAAGTTAAGTTCGTCTCCAAAGGAGGAACCTTTGGTGACCAAAATTTTATCCTTCCTTTTTCGCTTGGTTGCTTGCCAAATTCCTACTATAGTTCATTCTATTTATGTAATACTCATTGTGTGATGATTATGGACCTAATTAACAAGTTACTTCCCCAAAATAAAGTTTAAGTTAAGTTCGTCTCCAAAGGAGGAACCTTTGGTGACCAAAAGTTTATCCTTTATTTTTCGCTTGGATTCTTGCCAAATTCCTACTATAGTTCATTCTATTTAAGTAATACTAATTGTGTGATGTTTATGGACCTAATTAACAAGTTACTTTCCGATAATAAAGTTTAACTTAATTTCGTCTCCAAAGTAGGAACCTTTGGTGACCAAAAGTTTATCCTTCCTTTTTCGCTTGGATTCTTCCCAAATTCCTACTATAGTTCATTCTATTTACGTAATACTCATTGTATGATAATCATTGAACTAATTACCAAGTTACTTCCCCAAAATAAAGTTTAAGTTAAGTTCGTCTCCAAAGGAGGAACCTTTGGTGACCAAAATTTTATCCTTCCTTTTTCGCTTGGTTTCTTGCCAAATTCCTACTATAGTCATTCTATTTATGTAATACTCATTGTGTGATGATTATGGACCTAATTAACAAGTTACTTCCCCATAATAAAGTTTAAGTTAAGTTCGTCTTCAAAGGAGGAACCTTTGGTGACCAAAATTTTATCCTTCCTTTTTCGCTTGGTTGCTTGCCAAATTCCTACTATAGTTCATTCTATTTATGTAATACTCATTGTGTGATGATTATGGACCTAATTAACAAGTTACTTCCCCAAAATAAAGTTTAAGTTAAGTTCGTCTCCAAAGGAGGAACCTTTGGTGACCAAAAGTTTATCCTTTATTTTTCGCTTGGATTCTTGCCAAATTCCTACTATAGTTCATTCTATTTAAGTAATACTAATTGTGTGATGTTTATGGACCTAATTAACAAGTTACTTTTCGATAATAAAGTTTAACTTAAGTTCGTCTCCAAAGTAGGAACCTTTGGTGACCAAAAGTTTATCCTTCCTTTTTCGCTTGGATTCTTCCCAAATTCCTACTATAGTTCATTCTATTTACGTAATACTCATTGTATGATAATCATTGAACTAATTACCAAGTTACTTCCCCAAAATAAAGTTTAAGTTAAGTTCGTCTCCAAAGGAGGAACCTTTGGTGACCAAAATTTTATCCTTCCTTTTTCGCTTGGTTTCTTGCCAAATTCCTACTATAGTCATTCTATTTATGTAATACTCATTGTGTGATGATTATGGACCTAATTAACAAGTTACTTCCCCATAATAAAGTTTAAGTTAAGTTCGTCTCCAAAGGAGGAACCTTTGGTGACCAAAATTTTATCCTTCCTTTTTCGCTTGGTTGCTTGCCAAATTCCTACTATAGTTCATTCTATTTATGTAATACTAATTGTATGATGATTATTGACCTAATTAACAAGTTACTTCCCGATAAAAAAGTTTAAGTTAAGTTCGTCTCCAAAGGAGGAACCTTTGGTGACCAAAATTTTATCCATCCTTTTTCGCTTGGTTTCTTGCCAAATTCCTACTATAGTTCCTTCTATTTATGTAATACTCTTTGTGTGATGATTATGGACCTAATTAACAAGTTACTTCCCCATAATAAAGTTTAAGTTAAGTTCGTCTCCAAAGGAGGAACCTTTGGTGACCAAAAGTTTATCCATTATTTTTCGCTTGGATTCTTGCCAAATTCCTACTATAGTTCATTCTATTTAAGTAATACTAATTGTGTGATGTTTATGGACCTAATTAACAAGTTACTTTTCGATAATAAAGTTTAACTTAAGTTCGTCTCCAAAGTAGGAACCTTTGGTGACCAAAAGTTTATCCTTCCTTTTTCGCTTGGATTCTTCCCAAATTCCTACTATAGTTCATTCTATTTACGTAATACTCATTGTATGATAATCATTGAACTAATTACCAAGTTACTTCCCCAAAATAAAGTTTAAGTTAAGTTCGTCTCCAAAGGAGGAACCTTTGGTGACCAAAATTTTATCCTTCCTTTTTCGCTTGGTTTCTTGCCAAATTCCTACTATAGTCATTCTATTTATGTAATACTCATTGTGTGATGATTATGGACCTAATTAACAAGTTACTTCCCCATAATAAAGTTTAAGTTAAGTTCGTCTCCAAAGGAGGAACCTTTGGTGACCAAAATTTTATCCTTCCTTTTTCGCTTGGTTGCTTGCCAAATTCCTACTATAGTTCATTCTATTTATGTAATACTCATTGTGTGATGATTATGGACCTAATTAACAAGTTACTTCCCCAAAATAAAGTTTAAGTTAAGTTCGTCTCCAAAGGAGGAACCTTTGGTGACCAAAAGTTTATCCTACCTTTTTGGCTTGGTTTCTTCCCAAATTCCTACTATAGTTCATTCTATTTATATAATACTCATTGTATGATGATTATGGACCTAATTAACAAGTTACTTCCCCATAATAAAGTTTAAGTTAAGTTCGTCTTCAAAGGAGGAACCTTTGGTGACCAAAATTTTATCCTTCCTTTTTCGCTTGGTTGCTTGCCAAATTCCTACTATAGTTCATTCTATTTATGTAATACTCATTGTGTGATGATTATGGACCTAATTAACAAGTTACTTCCCCAAAATAAAGTTTAAGTTAAGTTCGTCTCCAAAGGAGGAACCTTTGGTGACCAAAAGTTTATCCTTTATTTTTCGCTTGGATTCTTGCCAAATTCCTACTATAGTTCATTCTATTTAAGTAATACTAATTCTGTGATGTTTATGGACCTAATTAACAAGTTACTTCCCCATAATAAAGTTTAACGTAAGTTCGTCTCCAAAGGAGGAACCTTTGGTGACCAAAAGTTTATCCTTCCTTTTTCGCTTGGATTCTTCCCAAATTCCTACTATAGTTCATTCTATTTAAGTAATACTAATTGTGTGATGTTTATGGACCTAATTAACAAGTTACTTTCCGATAATAAAGTTTAACTTAAGTTCGTCTCCAAAGGAGGAACCTTTGGTGACCAAAAGTTTATCCTTCCTTTTTCGCTTGGATTCTTCCCAAATTCCTACTATAGTTCATTCTATTTACGTAATACTCATTGTATGATGATTATTGACCTAATTAACAAGTTACTTTCCCAAAATAAAGTTTAAGTTAAGTTCGTCTCCAAAGGAGGAACCTTTGGTGACCAAAATTTTATCCATCCTTTTTCGCTTGGTTTCTTGCCAAATTCCTACTATAGTTCATTCTATTTATGTAATACTAATTGTATGATGATTATTGACCTAATTAACAAGTTAGTTCCCGATAATAAAGTTTAACTTAAGTTCGTCTCCAAAGGAGGAACCTTTGATGACCAAAATTTTATCCATCCTTTTTCGCTTGGTTTCTTGCCAAATTCCTACTATAGTTAATTCTATTTATGTAATACTAATTGTATGATGATTATTGACCTAATTAACAAGTTAGTTCAGGATAATAAAGTTTAACTTAAGTTCGTCTCCAAAGTAGGAACCTTTGGTGACCAAAATTTTATCCTACCTTTTTCGCTTGGTTTCTTGCCAAATTCCTACTATAGTCATTCTATTTATGTAATACTCATTGCGTGATGATTATGGACCTAATTAACAAGTTACTTCCCCATAATAAATTTTAAGTTAAGTTCGTCTCCAAAGGAGGAACCTTTGGTGACCAAAAGTTTATCCTTCCTTTTTCGCTTGGTTGCTTGCCAAATTCCTACTATAGTTCATTCTATTTATGTAATACTCATTGTGTGATGATTATGGACCTAATTAACAAGTTACTTCCCCAAAATAAAGTTTAAGTTAAGTTCGTCTCCAAAGGAGGAACCTTTGGTGACCAAAAGTTTATCCTTCCTTTTTCGCTTGGATTCTTGCCAAATTCCTACTATAGTTCATTCTATTTATGTAATACTCATTGTATGATGATTATGGACCTAATTAACAAGTTACTTCCCCATAATAAAGTTTAAGTTAAGTTCGTCTCCAAAGGAGGAACCTTTGGTGACCAAAATTTTATCCTTCCTTTTTCGCTTGGTTGCTTGCCAAATTCCTACTATAGTTCATTCTATTTATGTAATACTCATTGTGTGATGATTATGGACCTAATTAACAAGTTACTTCCCCAAAATAAAGTTTAAGTTAAGTTCGTCTCCAAAGGAGGAACCTTTGGTGACCAAAAGTTTATCCATTATTTTTCGCTTGGATTCTTGCCAAATTCCTACTATAGTTCATTCTATTTAAGTAATACTAATTGTGTGATGTTTATGGACCTAATTAACAAGTTACTTTTCGATAATAAAGTTTAACTTAAGTTCGTCTCCAAAGTAGGAACCTTTGGTGACCAAAAGTTTATCCTTCCTTTTTCGCTTGGATTCTTCCCAAATTCCTACTATAGTTCATTCTATTTACGTAATACTCATTGTATGATAATCATTGAACTAATTACCAAGTTACTTCCCCAAAATAAAGTTTAAGTTAAGTTCGTCTCCAAAGGAGGAACCTTTGGTGACCAAAATTTTATCCTTCCTTTTTCGCTTGGTTTCTTGCCAAATTCCTACTATAGTCATTCTATTTATGTAATACTCATTGTGTGATGATTATGGACCTAATTAACAAGTTACTTCCCCATAATAAAGTTTAAGTTAAGTTCGTCTCCAAAGGAGGAACCTTTGGTGACCAAAATTTTATCCTTCCTTTTTCGCTTGGTTGCTTGCCAAATTCCTACTATAGTTCATTCTATTTATGTAATACTCATTGTGTGATGATTATGGACCTAATTAACAAGTTACTTCCCCAAAATAAAGTTTAAGTTAAGTTCGTCTCCAAAGGAGGAACCTTTGGTGACCAAAAGTTTATCCTTTATTTTTCGCTTGGATTCTTGCCAAATTCCTACTATAGTTCACTCTATTTAAGTAATACTAATTGTGTGATGTTTATGGACCTAATTAACAAGTTACTTTCCGATAATAAAGTTTAACTTAAGTTCGTCTCCAAAGTAGGAACCTTTGGTGACCAAAAGTTTATCCTTCCTTTTTCGCTTGGATTCTTCCCAAATTCCTACTATAGTTCATTCTATTTACGTAATACTCATTGTATGATAATCATTGAACTAATTACCAAGTTACTTCCCCAAAATAAAGTTTAAGTTAAGTTCGTCTCCAAAGGAGGAACCTTTGGTGACCAAAATTTTATCCTTCCTTTTTCGCTTGGTTTCTTGCCAAATTCCTACTATAGTCATTCTATTTATGTAATACTCATTGTGTGATGATTATGGACCTAATTAACAAGTTACTTCCCCATAATAAAGTTTAAGTTAAGTTCGTCTCCAAAGGAGGAACCTTTGGTGACCAAAAGTTTATCCTTCCTTTTTCGCTTGGATTCTTGCCAAATTCCTACTATAGTTCATTCTATTTATGTAATACTAATTGTATGATGATTATTGACCTAATTAACAAGTTACTTCCCGATAATAAAGTTTAACTTAAGTTCGTCTCCAAAGTAGGAACCTTTGGTGACCAAAATTTTATCCTACCTTTTTCGCTTGGTTTCTTCCCAAATTCCTACTATAGTTCATTCTATTTATGTAATACTCATTGTATGATGATTATGAACCTAATTAACAAGTTACTTCCCCATAATAAAGTTTAACGTAAGTTCGTCTCCAAAGGAGGAACCTTTGGTGACCAAAATTTTATCCTACCTTTTTGGCTTGGTTTCTTCCCAAATTCCTACTATAGTTCATTCTATTTATATAATACTCATTGTATGATGATTATGGACCTAATTAACAAGTTACTTCCCCATAATAAAGTTTAAGTTAAGTTCGTCTTCAAAGGAGGAACCTTTGGTGACCAAAATTTTATCCTTCCTTTTTCGCTTGGTTGCTTGCCAAATTCCTACTATAGTTCATTCTATTTATGTAATACTCATTGTGTGATGATTATGGACCTAATTAACAAGTTACTTCCCCAAAATAAAGTTTAAGTTAAGTTCGTCTCCAAAGGAGGAACCTTTGGTGACCAAAAGTTTATCCTTTATTTTTCGCTTGGATTCTTGCCAAATTCCTACTATAGTTCATTCTATTTAAGTAATACTAATTCTGTGATGTTTATGGACCTAATTAACAAGTTACTTCCCCATAATAAAGTTTAACGTAAGTTCGTCTCCAAAGGAGGAACCTTTGGTGACCAAAATTTTATCCATCCTTTTTCGCTTGGTTTCTTGCCAAATTCCTACTATAGTTCATTCTATTTATGTAATACTAATTGTATGATGATTATTGACCTAATTAACAAGTTAGTTCCCGATAATAAAGTTTAACTTAAGTTCGTCTCCAAAGGAGGAACCTTTGATGACCAAAATTTTATCCATCCTTTTTCGCTTGGTTTCTTGCCAAATTCCTACTATAGTTAATTCTATTTATGTAATACTAATTGTATGATGATTATTGACCTAATTAACAAGTTAGTTCAGGATAATAAAGTTTAACTTAAGTTCGTCTCCAAAGTAGGAACCTTTGGTGACCAAAATTTTATCCTACCTTTTTCGCTTGGTTTCTTGCCAAATTCCTACTATAGTCATTCTATTTATGTAATACTCATTGCGTGATGATTATGGACCTAATTAACAAGTTACTTCCCCATAATAAATTTTAAGTTAAGTTCGTCTCCAAAGGAGGAACCTTTGGTGACCAAAAGTTTATCCTTCCTTTTTCGCTTGGTTGCTTGCCAAATTCCTACTATAGTTCATTCTATTTATGTAATACTCATTGTGTGATGATTATGGACCTAATTAACAAGTTACTTCCCCAAAATAAAGTTTAAGTTAAGTTCGTCTCAAAAGGAGGAACCTTTGGTGACCAAAAGTTTATCCTTCCTTTTTCGCTTGGATTCTTGCCAAATTCCTACTATAGTTCATTCTATTTATGTAATACTCATTGTATGAAGATTATGGACCTAATTAACAAGTTACTTCCCCATAATAAAGTTTAAGTTAAGTTCGTCTCCAAAGGAGGAACCTTTGGTGACCAAAATTTTATCCTTCCTTTTTCGCTTGGTTGCTTGCCAAATTCCTACTATAGTTCATTCTATTTATGTAATACTCATTGTGTGATGATTATGGACCTAATTAACAAGTTACTTCCCCAAAATAAAGTTTAAGTTAAGTTCGTCTCCAAAGGAGGAACCTTTGGTGACCAAAAGTTTATCCTTTATTTTTCGCTTGGATTCTTGCCAAATTCCTACTATAGTTCATTCTATTTAAGTAATACTAATTGTGTGATGTTTATGGACCTAATTAACAAGTTACTTTCCGATAATAAAGTTTAACTTAAGTTCGTCTCCAAAGTAGGAACCTTTGGTGACCAAAAGTTTATCCTTCCTTTTTCGCTTGGATTCTTCCCAAATTCCTACTATAGTTCATTCTATTTACGTAATACTCATTGTATGATGATTATTGACCTAATTAACAAGTTACTTTCCCAAAATAAAGTTTAAGTTAAGTTCGTCTCCAAAGGAGGAACCTTTGGTGACCAAAATTTTATCCATCCTTTTTCGCTTGGTTTCTTGCCAAATTCCTACTATAGTTCATTCTATTTATGTAATACTAATTGTTCGATGATTATTGACCTAATTAACAAGTTAGTTCCCGATAATAAAGTTTAACTTAAGTTTGTCTCCAAAGGAGGAACCTTTGATGACCAAAATTTTATCCATCCTTTTTCGCTTGGTTTCTTGCCAAATTCCTACTATAGTTAATTCTATTTATGTAATACTAATTGTATGATGATTATTGACCTAATTAACAAGTTAGTTCAGGATAATAAAGTTTAACTTAAGTTCGTCTCCAAAGTAGGAACCTTTGGTGACCAAAATTTTATCCTACCTTTTTCGCTTGGTTTCTTGCCAAATTCCTACTATAGTCATTCTATTTATGTAATACTCATTGTGTGATGATTATGGACCTAATTAACAAGTTACTTCCCCATAATAAAGTTTAAGTTAAGTTCGTCTCCAAAGGAGGAACCTTGGTGACCAAAAGTTTATCCTTCCTTTTTCGCTTGGATTCTTGCCAAATTCCTACTATAGTTCATTCTATTTATGTAATACTCATTGTATGATGATTATGGACCTAATTAACAAGTTACTTCCCCATAATAAAGTTTAAGTTAAGTTCGTCTCCAAAGGAGGAACCTTTGGTGACCAAAATTTTATCCTTCCTTTTTCGCTTGGTTGCTTGCCAAATTCCAACTATAGTTCATTCTATTTATGTAATACTCATTGTGTGATGATTATGGACCTAATTAACAAGTTACTTCCCCAAAATAAAGTTTAAGTTAAGTTCGTCTCCAAAGGAGGAACCTTTGGTGACCAAAATTTTATCCTTCCTTTTTCGCTTGGTTTCTTGCCAAATTCCTACTATAGTCATTCTATTTATGTAATACTCATTGTGTGATGATTATGGACCTAATTAACAAGTTACTTCCCCATAATAAAGTTTAAGTTAAGTTCGTCTCCAAAGGAGGAACCTTTGGTGACCAAAATTTTATCCTTCCTTTTTCGCTTGGTTGCTTGCCAAATTCCTACTATAGTTCATTCTATTTATGTAATACTCATTGTGTGATGATTATGGACCTAATTAACAAGTTACTTCCCCAAAATAAAGTTTAAGTTAAGTTCGTCTCCAAAGGAGGAACCTTTGGTGACCAAAAGTTTATCCTTTATTTTTCGCTTGGATTCTTGCCAAATTCCTACTATAGTTCATTCTATTTAAGTAATACTAATTGTGTGATGTTTATGGACCTAATTAACAAGTTACTTTCCGATAATAAAGTTTAACTTAAGTTCGTCTCCAAAGTAGGAACCTTTGGTGACCAAAAGTTTATCCTTCCTTTTTCGCTTGGATTCTTCCCAAATTCCTACTATAGTTCATTCTATTTACGTAATACTCATTGTATGATAATCATTGAACTAATTACCAAGTTACTTCCCCAAAATAAAGTTTAAGTTAAGTTCGTCTCCAAAGGAGGAACCTTTGGTGACCAAAATTTTATCCTTCCTTTTTCGCTTGGTTTCTTGCCAAATTCCTACTATAGTCATTCTATTTATGTAATACTCATTGTGTGATGATTATGGACCTAATTAACAAGTTACTTCCCCATAATAAAGTTTAAGTTAAGTTCGTCTCCAAAGGAGGAACCTTTGGTGACCAAAATTTTATCCTTCCTTTTTCGCTTGGTTGCTTGCCAAATTCCTACTATAGTTCATTCTATTTATGTAATACTCATTGTGTGATGATTATGGACCTAATTAACAAGTTACTTCCCCAAAATAAAGTTTAACGTAAGTTCGTCTCCAAAGGAGGAACCTTTGGTGACCAAAATTTTATCCTACCTTTTTGGCTTGGTTTCTTCCCAAATTCCTACTATAGTTCATTCTATTTATATAATACTCATTGTATGATGATTATGGACCTAATTAACATGTTACTTCCCCATAATAAAGTTTAAGTTAAGTTCGTCTCCAAAGGAGGAACCTTTGGTGACCAAAATTTTATCCTTCCTTTTTCGCTTGGTTGCTTGCCAAATTCCTACTATAGTTCATTCTATTTATGTAATACTCATTGTGTGATGATTATGGACCTAATTAACAAGTTACTTCCCCAAAATAAAGTTTAAGTTAAGTTCGTCTCCAAAGGAGGAACCTTTGGTGACCAAAAGTTTATCCTTTATTTTTCGCTTGGATTCTTGCCAAATTCCTACTATAGTTCATTCTATTTAAGTAATACTAATTCTGTGATGTTTAAGGACCTAATTAACAAGTTACTTCCCCATAATAAAGTTTAACGTAAGTTCGTCTCCAAAGGAGGAACCTTTGGTGACCAAAATTTTATCCATCCTTTTTCGCTTGGTTTCTTGCCAAATTCCTACTATAGTTAATTCTATTTATGTAATACTAATTGTATGATGATTATTGACCTAATTAACAAGTTAGTTCAGGATAATAAAGTTTAACTTAAGTTCGTCTCCAAAGTAGGAACCTTTGGTGACCAAAATTTTATCCTACCTTTTTCGCTTGGTTTCTTGCCAAATTCCTACTATAGTCATTCTATTTATGTAATACTCATTGCGTGATGATTATGGACCTAATTAACAAGTTACTTCCCCATAATAAATTTTAAGTTAAGTTCGTCTCCAAAGGAGGAACCTTTGGTGACCAAAAGTTTATCCTTCCTTTTTCGCTTGGTTGCTTGCCAAATTCCTACTATAGTTCATTCTATTTATGTAATACTCATTGTGTGATGATTATGGACCTAATTAACAAGTTACTTCCCCAAAATAAAGTTTAAGTTAAGTTCGTCTCCAAAGGAGGAACCTTTGGTGACCAAAAGTTTATCCTTCCTTTTTCGCTTGGATTCTTGCCAAATTCCTACTATAGTTCATTCTATTTATGTAATACTCATTGTATGATGATTATGGACCTAATTAACAAGTTACTTCCCCATAATAAAGTTTAAGTTAAGTTCGTCTCCAAAGGAGGAACCTTTGGTGACCAAAATTTTATCCTTCCTTTTTCGCTTGGTTGCTTGCCAAATTCCTACTATAGTTCATTCTATTTATGTAATACTCATTGTGTGATGATTATGGACCTAATTAACAAGTTACTTCCCCAAAATAAAGTTTAAGTTAAGTTCGTCTCCAAAGGAGGAACCTTTGGTGACCAAAAGTTTATCCTTTATTTTTCGCTTGGATTCTTGCCAAATTCCTACTATAGTTCATTCTATTTAAGTAATACTAATTGTGTGATGTTTATGGACCTAATTAACAAGTTACTTTCCGATAATAAAGTTTAACTTAAGTTCGTCTCCAAAGTAGGAACCTTTGGTGACCAAAAGTTTATCCTTCCTTTTTCGCTTGGATTCTTCCCAAATTCCTACTATAGTTCATTCTATTTACGTAATACTCATTGTATGATGATTATTGACCTAATTAACAAGTTACTTTCCCAAAATAAAGTTTAAGTTAAGTTCGTCTCCAAAGGAGGAACCTTTGGTGACCAAAATTTTATCCATCCTTTTTCGCTTGGTTTCTTGCCAAATTCCTACTATAGTTCATTCTATTTATGTAATACTAATTGTTCGATGATTATTGACCTAATTAACAAGTTAGTTCCCGATAATAAAGTTTAACTTAAGTTCGTCTCCAAAGGAGGAACCTTTGATGACCAAAATTTTATCCATCCTTTTTCGCTTGGTTTCTTGCCAAATTCCTACTATAGTTAATTCTATTTATGTAATACTAATTGTATGATGATTATTGACCTAATTAACAAGTTAGTTCAGGATAATAAAGTTTAACTTAAGTTCGTCTCCAAAGTAGGAACCTTTGGTGACCAAAATTTTATCCTACCTTTTTCGCTTGGTTTCTTGCCAAATTCCTACTATAGTCATTCTATTTATGTAATACTCATTGTGTGATGATTATGGACCTAATTAACAAGTTACTTCCCCATAATAAAGTTTAAGTTAAGTTCGTCTCCAAAGGAGGAACCTTGGTGACCAAAAGTTTATCCTTCCTTTTTCGCTTGGATTCTTGCCAAATTCCTACTATAGTTCATTCTATTTATGTAATACTCATTGTATGATGATTATTGACCTAATTAACAAGTTAGTTCAGGATAATAAAGTTTAACTTAAGTTCGTCTCCAAAGTAGGAACCTTTGGTGACCAAAATTTTATCCTACCTTTTTCGCTTGGTTTCTTGCCAAATTCCTACTATAGTTCATTCTATTTATGTAATACTCATTGTGTGATGATTATGGACCTAATTAACAAGTTACTTCCCCAAAATAAAGTTTAAGTTAAGTTCGTCTCCAAAGGAGGAACCTTTGGTGACCAAAAGTTTATCCTTTATTTTTCGCTTGGATTCTTGCCAAATTCCTACTATAGTTCATTCTATTTAAGTAATACTAATTGTGTGATGTTTATGGACCTAATTAACAAGTTACTTTCCGATAATAAAGTTTAACTTAAGTTCGTCTCCAAAGTAGGAACCTTTGGTGACCAAAAGTTTATCCTTCCTTTTTCGCTTGGATTCTTCCCAAATTCCTACTATAGTTCATTCTATTTACGTAATACTCATTGTATGATAATCATTGACCTAATTACCAAGTTACTTCCCCAAAATAAAGTTTAAGTTAAGTTCGTCTCCAAAGGAGGAACCTTTGGTGACCAAAATTTTATCCTTCCTTTTTCGCTTGGTTTCTTGCCAAATTCCTACTATAGTCATTCTATTTATGTAATACTCATTGTGTGATGATTATGGACCTAATTAACAAGTTACATCCCCATAATAAAGTTTAAGTTAAGTTCGTCTCCAAAGGAGGAACCTTTGGTGACCAAAAGTTTATCCTTCCTTTTTCGCTTGGATTCTTGCCAAATTCCTACTATAGTTCATTCTATTTAAGTAATACTAATTGTGTGATGTTTATGGACCTAATTAACAAGTTACTTTCCGATAATAAAGTTTAACTTAAGTTCGTCTCCAAAGTAGGAACCTTTGGTGACCAAAAGTTTATCCTTCCTTTTTCGCTTGGATTCTTCCCAAATTCCTACTATAGTTCATTCTATTTACGTAATACTCATTGTATGATAATCATTGACCTAATTACCAAGTTACTTCCCCAAAATAAAGTTTAAGTTAAGTTCGTCTCCAAAGGAGGAACCTTTGGTGACCAAAATTTTATCCTTCCTTTTTCGCTTGGTTTCTTGCCAAATTCCTACTATAGTCATTCTATTTATGTAATACTCATTGTGTGATGATTATGGACCTAATTAACAAGTTACATCCCCATAATAAAGTTTAAGTTAAGTTCGTCTCCAAAGGAGGAACCTTTGGTGACCAAAAGTTTATCCTTCCTTTTTCGCTTGGATTCTTGCCAAATTCCTACTATAGTTCATTCTATTTATGTAATACTAATTGTATGATGATTATTGACCTAATTAACAAGTTACTTCCCGATAAAAAAGTTTAAGTTAAGTTCGTCTCCAAAGGAGGAACCTTTGGTGACCAAAATTTTATCCATCCTTTTTCGCTTGGTTTCTTGCCAAATTCCTACTATAGTTCCTTCTATTTATGTAATACTCTTTGTGTGATGTTTATGGACCTAATTAACAAGTTACTTTTCGATAATAAAGTTTAACTTAAGTTCGTCTCCAAAGTAGGAACCTTTGGTGACCAAAAGTTTATCCTTCCTTTTTCGCTTGGATTCTTCCCAAATTCCTACTATAGTTCATTCTATTTAAGTAATACTAATTGTGTGATGTTTATGGACCTAATTAACAAGTTACTTTTCGATAATAAAGTTTAACTTAAGTTCGTCTCCAAAGTAGGAACCTTTGGTGACCAAAAGTTTATCCTTCCTTTTTCGCTTGGATTCTTCCCAAATTCCTACTATAGTTCATTCTATTTACGTAATACTCATTGTATGATAATCATTGAACTAATTACCAAGTTACTTCCCCAAAATAAAGTTTAAGTTAAGTTCGTCTCCAAAGGAGGAACCTTTGGTGACCAAAATTTTATCCTTCCTTTTTCGCTTGGTTTCTTGCCAAATTCCTACTATAGTCATTCTATTTATGTAATACTCATTGTGTGATGATTATGGACCTAATTAACAAGTTACTTCCCCATAATAAAGTTTAAGTTAAGTTCGTCTCCAAAGGAGGAACCTTTGGTGACCAAAATTTTATCCTTCCTTTTTCGCTTGGTTGCTTGCCAAATTCCTACTATAGTTCATTCTATTTATGTAATACTCATTGTGTGATGATTATGGACCTAATTAACAAGTTACTTCCCCAAAATAAAGTTTAAGTTAAGTTCGTCTCCAAAGGAGGAACCTTTGGTGACCAAAAGTTTATCCTTTATTTTTCGCTTGGATTCTTGCCAAATTCCTACTATAGTTCATTCTATTTAAGTAATACTAATTGTGTGATGTTTATGGACCTAATTAACAAGTTACTTTCCGATAATAAAGTTTAACTTAAGTTCGTCTCCAAAGTAGGAACCTTTGGTGACCAAAATTTTATCCATCCTTTTTCGCTTGGTTTCTTGCCAAATTCCTACTATAGTTCCTTCTATTTATGTAATACTCTTTGTGTGATGATTATGGACCTAATTAACAAGTTACTTCCCCATAATAAAGTTTAAGTTAAGTTCGTCTCCAAAGGAGGAACCTTTGGTGACCAAAAGTTTATCCTTTATTTTTCGCTTGGATTCTTGCCAAATTCCTACTATAGTTCATTCTATTTAAGTAATACTAATTGTGTGATGTTTATGGACCTAATTAACAAGTTACTTTTCGATAATAAAGTTTAACTTAAGTTCGTCTCCAAAGTAGGAACCTTTGGTGACCAAAAGTTTATCCTTCCTTTTTCGCTTGGATTCTTCCCAAATTCCTACTATAGTTCATTCTATTTAAGTAATACTAATTGTGTGATGTTTATGGACCTAATTAACAAGTTACTTTTCGATAATAAAGTTTAACTTAAGTTCGTCTCCAAAGTAGGAACCTTTGGTGACCAAAAGTTTATCCTTCCTTTTTCGCTTGGATTCTTCCCAAATTCCTACTATAGTTCATTCTATTTACGTAATACTCATTGTATGATAATCATTGAACTAATTACCAAGTTACTTCCCCAAAATAAAGTTTAAGTTAAGTTCGTCTCCAAAGGAGGAACCTTTGGTGACCAAAATTTTATCCTTCCTTTTTCGCTTGGTTTCTTGCCAAATTCCTACTATAGTTATTCTATTTATGTAATACTCATTGTGTGATGATTATGGACCTAATTAACAAGTTACTTCCCCATAATAAAGTTTAAGTTAAGTTCGTCTCCAAAGGAGGAACCTTTGGTGACCAAAATTTTATCCTTCCTTTTTCGCTTGGTTGCTTGCCAAATTCCTACTATAGTTCATTCTATTTATGTAATACTCATTGTGTGATGATTATGGACCTAATTAACAAGTTACTTCCCCAAAATAAAGTTTAAGTTAAGTTCGTCTCCAAAGGAGGAACCTTTGGTGACCAAAAGTTTATCCTTTATTTTTCGCTTGGATTCTTGCCAAATTCCTACTATAGTTCATTCTATTTAAGTAATACTAATTGTGTGATGTTTATGGACCTAATTAACAAGTTACTTTCCGATAATAAAGTTTAACTTAAGTTCGTCTCCAAAGTAGGAACCTTTGGTGACCAAAAGTTTATCCTTCCTTTTTCGCTTGGATTCTTCCCAAATCCCTACTATAGTTCATTCTATTTACGTAATACTCATTGTATGATGATTATTGACCTAATTAACAAGTTACTTTCCCAAAATAAAGTTTAAGTTAAGTTCGTCTCCAAAGGAGGAACCTTTGGTGACCAAAATTTTATCCATCCTTTTTCGCTTGGTTTCTTGCCAAATTCCTACTATAGTTCATTCTATTTATGTAATACTAATTGTTCGATGATTATTGACCTAATTAACAAGTTAGTTCCCGATAATAAAGTTTAACTTAAGTTCGTCTCCAAAGGAGGAACCTTTGATGACCAAAATTTTATCCATCCTTTTTCGCTTGGTTTCTTGCCAAATTCCTACTATAGTTAATTCTATTTATGTAATACTAATTGTATGATGATTATTGACCTAATTAACAAGTTAGTTCAGGATAATAAAGTTTAACTTAAGTTCGTCTCCAAAGTAGGAACCTTTGGTGACCAAAATTTTATCCTACCTTTTTCGCTTGGTTTCTTGCCAAATTCCTACTATAGTCATTCTATTTATGTAATACTCATTGTGTGATGATTATGGACCTAATTAACAAGTTACTTCCCCATAATAAAGTTTAAGTTAAGTTCGTCTCCAAAGGAGGAACCTTGGTGACCAAAAGTTTATCCTTCCTTTTTCGCTTGGATTCTTGCCAAATTCCTACTATAGTTCATTCTATTTATGTAATACTCATTGTATGATGATTATTGACCTAATTAACAAGTTAGTTCAGGATAATAAAGTTTAACTTAAGTTCGTCTCCAAAGTAGGAACCTTTGGTGACCAAAATTTTATCCTACCTTTTTCGCTTGGTTTCTTGCCAAATTCCTACTATAGTTCATTCTATTTATGTAATACTCATTGTGTGATGATTATGGACCTAATTAACAAGTTACTTCCCCAAAATAAAGTTTAAGTTAAGTTCGTCTCCAAAGGAGGAACCTTTGGTGACCAAAAGTTTATCCTTTATTTTTCGCTTGGATTCTTGCCAAATTCCTACTATAGTTCATTCTATTTAAGTAATACTAATTGTGTGATGTTTATGGACCTAATTAACAAGTTACTTTCCGATAATAAAGTTTAACTTAAGTTCGTCTCCAAAGTAGGAACCTTTGGTGACCAAAAGTTTATCCTTCCTTTTTCGCTTGGATTCTTCCCAAATTCCTACTATAGTTCATTCTATTTACGTAATACTCATTGTATGATAATCATTGACCTAATTACCAAGTTACTTCCCCAAAATAAAGTTTAAGTTAAGTTCGTCTCCAAAGGAGGAACCTTTGGTGACCAAAATTTTATCCTTCCTTTTTCGCTTGGTTTCTTGCCAAATTCCTACTATAGTCATTCTATTTATGTAATACTCATTGTGTGATGATTATGGACCTAATTAACAAGTTACTTCCCGATAATAAAGTTTAACTTAAGTTCGTCTCCAAAGTAGGAACCTTTGGTGACCAAAATTTTATCCTACCTTTTTCGCTTGGTTTCTTCCCAAATTCCTACTATAGTTCATTCTATTTATGTAATACTCATTGTATGATGATTATGAACCTAATTAACAAGTTACTTCCCCATAATAAAGTTTAACGTAAGTTCGTCTCCAAAGGAGGAACCTTTGGTGACCAAAATTTTATCCTACCTTTTTGGCTTGGTTTCTTCCCAAATTCCTACTATAGTTCATTCTATTTATATAATACTCATTGTATGATGATTATGGACCTAATTAACAAGTTACTTCCCCATAATAAAGTTTAAGTTAAGTTCGTCTTCAAAGGAGGAACCTTTGGTGACCAAAATTTTATCCTTCCTTTTTCGCTTGGTTGCTTGCCAAATTCCTACTATAGTTCATTCTATTTATGTAATACTCATTGTGTGATGATTATGGACCTAATTAACAAGTTACTTCCCCAAAATAAAGTTTAAGTTAAGTTCGTCTCCAAAGGAGGAACCTTTGGTGACCAAAAGTTTATCCTTTATTTTTCGCTTGGATTCTTGCCAAATTCCTACTATAGTTCATTCTATTTAAGTAATACTAATTCTGTGATGTTTATGGACCTAATTAACAAGTTACTTCCCCATAATAAAGTTTAACGTAAGTTCGTCTCCAAAGGAGGAACCTTTGGTGACCAAAATTTTATCCATCCTTTTTCGCTTGGTTTCTTGCCAAATTCCTACTATAGTTCATTCTATTTATGTAATACTAATTGTATGATGATTATTGACCTAATTAACAAGTTAGTTCCCGATAATAAAGTTTAACTTAAGTTCGTCTCCAAAGGAGGAACCTTTGATGACCAAAATTTTATCCATCCTTTTTCGCTTGGTTTCTTGCCAAATTCCTACTATAGTTAATTCTATTTATGTAATACTAATTGTATGATGATTATTGACCTAATTAACAAGTTAGTTCAGGATAATAAAGTTTAACTTAAGTTCGTCTCCAAAGTAGGAACCTTTGGTGACCAAAATTTTATCCTACCTTTTTCGCTTGGTTTCTTGCCAAATTCCTACTATAGTCATTCTATTTATGTAATACTCATTGCGTGATGATTATGGACCTAATTAACAAGTTACTTCCCCATAATAAATTTTAAGTTAAGTTCGTCTCCAAAGGAGGAACCTTTGGTGACCAAAAGTTTATCCTTCCTTTTTCGCTTGGTTGCTTGCCAAATTCCTACTATAGTTCATTCTATTTATGTAATACTCATTGTGTGATGATTATGGACCTAATTAACAAGTTACTTCCCCAAAATAAAGTTTAAGTTAAGTTCGTCTCAAAAGGAGGAACCTTTGGTGACCAAAAGTTTATCCTTCCTTTTTCGCTTGGATTCTTGCCAAATTCCTACTATAGTTCATTCTATTTATGTAATACTCATTGTATGAAGATTATGGACCTAATTAACAAGTTACTTCCCCATAATAAAGTTTAAGTTAAGTTCGTCTCCAAAGGAGGAACCTTTGGTGACCAAAATTTTATCCTTCCTTTTTCGCTTGGTTGCTTGCCAAATTCCTACTATAGTTCATTCTATTTATGTAATACTCATTGTGTGATGATTATGGACCTAATTAACAAGTTACTTCCCCAAAATAAAGTTTAAGTTAAGTTCGTCTCCAAAGGAGGAACCTTTGGTGACCAAAAGTTTATCCTTTATTTTTCGCTTGGATTCTTGCCAAATTCCTACTATAGTTCATTCTATTTAAGTAATACTAATTGTGTGATGTTTATGGACCTAATTAACAAGTTACTTTCCGATAATAAAGTTTAACTTAAGTTCGTCTCCAAAGTAGGAACCTTTGGTGACCAAAAGTTTATCCTTCCTTTTTCGCTTGGATTCTTCCCAAATTCCTACTATAGTTCATTCTATTTACGTAATACTCATTGTATGATGATTATTGACCTAATTAACAAGTTACTTTCCCAAAATAAAGTTTAAGTTAAGTTCGTCTCCAAAGGAGGAACCTTTGGTGACCAAAATTTTATCCATCCTTTTTCGCTTGGTTTCTTGCCAAATTCCTACTATAGTTCATTCTATTTATGTAATACTAATTGTTCGATGATTATTGACCTAATTAACAAGTTAGTTCCCGATAATAAAGTTTAACTTAAGTTTGTCTCCAAAGGAGGAACCTTTGATGACCAAAATTTTATCCATCCTTTTTCGCTTGGTTTCTTGCCAAATTCCTACTATAGTTAATTCTATTTATGTAATACTAATTGTATGATGATTATTGACCTAATTAACAAGTTAGTTCAGGATAATAAAGTTTAACTTAAGTTCGTCTCCAAAGTAGG
The DNA here is from genome assembly GCF_051527215.1 of Medicago sativa. Classification (NCBI taxonomy): domain Eukaryota; kingdom Viridiplantae; phylum Streptophyta; class Magnoliopsida; order Fabales; family Fabaceae; genus Medicago; species Medicago sativa. The sequence goes on along the minus strand of NC_140752.1, from coordinate 43,085,592 downwards.
AACCTTTGGTGACCAAAATTTTATCCTACCTTTTTCGCTTGGTTTCTTGCCAAATTCCTACTATAGTCATTCTATTTATGTAATACTCATTGTGTGATGATTATGGACCTAATTAACAAGTTACTTCCCCATAATAAAGTTTAAGTTAAGTTCGTCTCCAAAGGAGGAACCTTGGTGACCAAAAGTTTATCCTTCCTTTTTCGCTTGGATTCTTGCCAAATTCCTACTATAGTTCATTCTATTTATGTAATACTCATTGTATGATGATTATGGACCTAATTAACAAGTTACTTCCCCATAATAAAGTTTAAGTTAAGTTCGTCTCCAAAGGAGGAACCTTTGGTGACCAAAATTTTATCCTTCCTTTTTCGCTTGGTTGCTTGCCAAATTCCAACTATAGTTCATTCTATTTATGTAATACTCATTGTGTGATGATTATGGACCTAATTAACAAGTTACTTCCCCAAAATAAAGTTTAAGTTAAGTTCGTCTCCAAAGGAGGAACCTTTGGTGACCAAAATTTTATCCTTCCTTTTTCGCTTGGTTTCTTGCCAAATTCCTACTATAGTCATTCTATTTATGTAATACTCATTGTGTGATGATTATGGACCTAATTAACAAGTTACTTCCCCATAATAAAGTTTAAGTTAAGTTCGTCTCCAAAGGAGGAACCTTTGGTGACCAAAATTTTATCCTTCCTTTTTCGCTTGGTTGCTTGCCAAATTCCTACTATAGTTCATTCTATTTATGTAATACTCATTGTGTGATGATTATGGACCTAATTAACAAGTTACTTCCCCAAAATAAAGTTTAAGTTAAGTTCGTCTCCAAAGGAGGAACCTTTGGTGACCAAAAGTTTATCCTTTATTTTTCGCTTGGATTCTTGCCAAATTCCTACTATAGTTCATTCTATTTAAGTAATACTAATTGTGTGATGTTTATGGACCTAATTAACAAGTTACTTTCCGATAATAAAGTTTAACTTAAGTTCGTCTCCAAAGTAGGAACCTTTGGTGACCAAAAGTTTATCCTTCCTTTTTCGCTTGGATTCTTCCCAAATTCCTACTATAGTTCATTCTATTTACGTAATACTCATTGTATGATAATCATTGAACTAATTACCAAGTTACTTCCCCAAAATAAAGTTTAAGTTAAGTTCGTCTCCAAAGGAGGAACCTTTGGTGACCAAAATTTTATCCTTCCTTTTTCGCTTGGTTTCTTGCCAAATTCCTACTATAGTCATTCTATTTATGTAATACTCATTGTGTGATGATTATGGACCTAATTAACAAGTTACTTCCCCATAATAAAGTTTAAGTTAAGTTCGTCTCCAAAGGAGGAACCTTGGTGACCAAAAGTTTATCCTTCCTTTTTCGCTTGGATTCTTGCCAAATTCCTACTATAGTTCATTCTATTTATGTAATACTCATTGTATGATGATTATGGACCTAATTAACAAGTTACTTCCCCATAATAAAGTTTAAGTTAAGTTCGTCTCCAAAGGAGGAACCTTTGGTGACCAAAATTTTATCCTTCCTTTTTCGCTTGGTTGCTTGCCAAATTCCAACTATAGTTCATTCTATTTATGTAATACTCATTGTGTGATGATTATGGACCTAATTAACAAGTTACTTCCCCAAAATAAAGTTTAAGTTAAGTTCGTCTCCAAAGGAGGAACCTTTGGTGACCAAAATTTTATCCTTCCTTTTTCGCTTGGTTTCTTGCCAAATTCCTACTATAGTCATTCTATTTATGTAATACTCATTGTGTGATGATTATGGACCTAATTAACAAGTTACTTCCCCATAATAAAGTTTAAGTTAAGTTCGTCTCCAAAGGAGGAACCTTTGGTGACCAAAATTTTATCCTTCCTTTTTCGCTTGGTTGCTTGCCAAATTCCTACTATAGTTCATTCTATTTATGTAATACTCATTGTGTGATGATTATGGACCTAATTAACAAGTTACTTCCCCAAAATAAAGTTTAAGTTAAGTTCGTCTCCAAAGGAGGAACCTTTGGTGACCAAAAGTTTATCCTTTATTTTTCGCTTGGATTCTTGCCAAATTCCTACTATAGTTCATTCTATTTAAGTAATACTAATTGTGTGATGTTTATGGACCTAATTAACAAGTTACTTTCCGATAATAAAGTTTAACTTAAGTTCGTCTCCAAAGTAGGAACCTTTGGTGACCAAAAGTTTATCCTTCCTTTTTCGCTTGGATTCTTCCCAAATTCCTACTATAGTTCATTCTATTTACGTAATACTCATTGTATGATAATCATTGAACTAATTACCAAGTTACTTCCCCAAAATAAAGTTTAAGTTAAGTTCGTCTCCAAAGGAGGAACCTTTGGTGACCAAAATTTTATCCTTCCTTTTTCGCTTGGTTTCTTGCCAAATTCCTACTATAGTCATTCTATTTATGTAATACTCATTGTGTGATGATTATGGACCTAATTAACAAGTTACTTCCCCATAATAAAGTTTAAGTTAAGTTCGTCTCCAAAGGAGGAACCTTTGGTGACCAAAATTTTATCCTTCCTTTTTCGCTTGGTTGCTTGCCAAATTCCTACTATAGTTCATTCTATTTATGTAATACTCATTGTGTGATGATTATGGACCTAATTAACAAGTTACTTCCCCAAAATAAAGTTTAACGTAAGTTCGTCTCCAAAGGAGGAACCTTTGGTGACCAAAATTTTATCCTACCTTTTTGGCTTGGTTTCTTCCCAAATTCCTACTATAGTTCATTCTATTTATATAATACTCATTGTATGATGATTATGGACCTAATTAACATGTTACTTCCCCATAATAAAGTTTAAGTTAAGTTCGTCTCCAAAGGAGGAACCTTTGGTGACCAAAATTTTATCCTTCCTTTTTCGCTTGGTTGCTTGCCAAATTCCTACTATAGTTCATTCTATTTATGTAATACTCATTGTGTGATGATTATGGACCTAATTAACAAGTTACTTCCCCAAAATAAAGTTTAAGTTAAGTTCGTCTCCAAAGGAGGAACCTTTGGTGACCAAAAGTTTATCCTTTATTTTTCGCTTGGATTCTTGCCAAATTCCTACTATAGTTCATTCTATTTAAGTAATACTAATTCTGTGATGTTTATGGACCTAATTAACAAGTTACTTCCCCATAATAAAGTTTAACGTAAGTTCGTCTCCAAAGGAGGAACCTTTGGTGACCAAAATTTTATCCATCCTTTTTCGCTTGGTTTCTTGCCAAATTCCTACTATAGTTAATTCTATTTATGTAATACTAATTGTATGATGATTATTGACCTAATTAACAAGTTAGTTCAGGATAATAAAGTTTAACTTAAGTTCGTCTCCAAAGTAGGAACCTTTGGTGACCAAAATTTTATCCTACCTTTTTCGCTTGGTTTCTTGCCAAATTCCTACTATAGTCATTCTATTTATGTAATACTCATTGCGTGATGATTATGGACCTAATTAACAAGTTACTTCCCCATAATAAATTTTAAGTTAAGTTCGTCTCCAAAGGAGGAACCTTTGGTGACCAAAAGTTTATCCTTCCTTTTTCGCTTGGTTGCTTGCCAAATTCCTACTATAGTTCATTCTATTTATGTAATACTCATTGTGTGATGATTATGGACCTAATTAACAAGTTACTTCCCCAAAATAAAGTTTAAGTTAAGTTCGTCTCCAAAGGAGGAACCTTTGGTGACCAAAAGTTTATCCTTCCTTTTTCGCTTGGATTCTTGCCAAATTCCTACTATAGTTCATTCTATTTATGTAATACTCATTGTATGATGATTATGGACCTAATTAACAAGTTACTTCCCCATAATAAAGTTTAAGTTAAGTTCGTCTCCAAAGGAGGAACCTTTGGTGACCAAAATTTTATCCTTCCTTTTTCGCTTGGTTGCTTGCCAAATTCCTACTATAGTTCATTCTATTTATGTAATACTCATTGTGTGATGATTATGGACCTAATTAACAAGTTACTTCCCCAAAATAAAGTTTAAGTTAAGTTCGTCTCCAAAGGAGGAACCTTTGGTGACCAAAAGTTTATCCTTTATTTTTCGCTTGGATTCTTGCCAAATTCCTACTATAGTTCATTCTATTTAAGTAATACTAATTGTGTGATGTTTATGGACCTAATTAACAAGTTACTTTCCGATAATAAAGTTTAACTTAAGTTCGTCTCCAAAGTAGGAACCTTTGGTGACCAAAAGTTTATCCTTCCTTTTTCGCTTGGATTCTTCCCAAATTCCTACTATAGTTCATTCTATTTACGTAATACTCATTGTATGATGATTATTGACCTAATTAACAAGTTACTTTCCCAAAATAAAGTTTAAGTTAAGTTCGTCTCCAAAGGAGGAACCTTTGGTGACCAAAATTTTATCCATCCTTTTTCGCTTGGTTTCTTGCCAAATTCCTACTATAGTTCATTCTATTTATGTAATACTAATTGTTCGATGATTATTGACCTAATTAACAAGTTAGTTCCCGATAATAAAGTTTAACTTAAGTTCGTCTCCAAAGGAGGAACCTTTGATGACCAAAATTTTATCCATCCTTTTTCGCTTGGTTTCTTGCCAAATTCCTACTATAGTTAATTCTATTTATGTAATACTAATTGTATGATGATTATTGACCTAATTAACAAGTTAGTTCAGGATAATAAAGTTTAACTTAAGTTCGTCTCCAAAGTAGGAACCTTTGGTGACCAAAATTTTATCCTACCTTTTTCGCTTGGTTTCTTGCCAAATTCCTACTATAGTCATTCTATTTATGTAATACTCATTGTGTGATGATTATGGACCTAATTAACAAGTTACTTCCCCATAATAAAGTTTAAGTTAAGTTCGTCTCCAAAGGAGGAACCTTGGTGACCAAAAGTTTATCCTTCCTTTTTCGCTTGGATTCTTGCCAAATTCCTACTATAGTTCATTCTATTTATGTAATACTCATTGTATGATGATTATTGACCTAATTAACAAGTTAGTTCAGGATAATAAAGTTTAACTTAAGTTCGTCTCCAAAGTAGGAACCTTTGGTGACCAAAATTTTATCCTACCTTTTTCGCTTGGTTTCTTGCCAAATTCCTACTATAGTTCATTCTATTTATGTAATACTCATTGTGTGATGATTATGGACCTAATTAACAAGTTACTTCCCCAAAATAAAGTTTAAGTTAAGTTCGTCTCCAAAGGAGGAACCTTTGGTGACCAAAAGTTTATCCTTTATTTTTCGCTTGGATTCTTGCCAAATTCCTACTATAGTTCATTCTATTTAAGTAATACTAATTGTGTGATGTTTATGGACCTAATTAACAAGTTACTTTCCGATAATAAAGTTTAACTTAAGTTCGTCTCCAAAGTAGGAACCTTTGGTGACCAAAAGTTTATCCTTCCTTTTTCGCTTGGATTCTTCCCAAATTCCTACTATAGTTCATTCTATTTACGTAATACTCATTGTATGATAATCATTGACCTAATTACCAAGTTACTTCCCCAAAATAAAGTTTAAGTTAAGTTCGTCTCCAAAGGAGGAACCTTTGGTGACCAAAATTTTATCCTTCCTTTTTCGCTTGGTTTCTTGCCAAATTCCTACTATAGTCATTCTATTTATGTAATACTCATTGTGTGATGATTATGGACCTAATTAACAAGTTACATCCCCATAATAAAGTTTAAGTTAAGTTCGTCTCCAAAGGAGGAACCTTTGGTGACCAAAAGTTTATCCTTCCTTTTTCGCTTGGATTCTTGCCAAATTCCTACTATAGTTCATTCTATTTAAGTAATACTAATTGTGTGATGTTTATGGACCTAATTAACAAGTTACTTTCCGATAATAAAGTTTAACTTAAGTTCGTCTCCAAAGTAGGAACCTTTGGTGACCAAAAGTTTATCCTTCCTTTTTCGCTTGGATTCTTCCCAAATTCCTACTATAGTTCATTCTATTTACGTAATACTCATTGTATGATAATCATTGACCTAATTACCAAGTTACTTCCCCAAAATAAAGTTTAAGTTAAGTTCGTCTCCAAAGGAGGAACCTTTGGTGACCAAAATTTTATCCTTCCTTTTTCGCTTGGTTTCTTGCCAAATTCCTACTATAGTCATTCTATTTATGTAATACTCATTGTGTGATGATTATGGACCTAATTAACAAGTTACATCCCCATAATAAAGTTTAAGTTAAGTTCGTCTCCAAAGGAGGAACCTTTGGTGACCAAAAGTTTATCCTTCCTTTTTCGCTTGGATTCTTGCCAAATTCCTACTATAGTTCATTCTATTTATGTAATACTAATTGTATGATGATTATTGACCTAATTAACAAGTTACTTCCCGATAAAAAAGTTTAAGTTAAGTTCGTCTCCAAAGGAGGAACCTTTGGTGACCAAAATTTTATCCATCCTTTTTCGCTTGGTTTCTTGCCAAATTCCTACTATAGTTCCTTCTATTTATGTAATACTCTTTGTGTGATGTTTATGGACCTAATTAACAAGTTACTTTTCGATAATAAAGTTTAACTTAAGTTCGTCTCCAAAGTAGGAACCTTTGGTGACCAAAAGTTTATCCTTCCTTTTTCGCTTGGATTCTTCCCAAATTCCTACTATAGTTCATTCTATTTAAGTAATACTAATTGTGTGATGTTTATGGACCTAATTAACAAGTTACTTCCCCATAATAAAGTTTAAGTTAAGTTCGTCTCCAAAGGAGGAACCTTTGGTGACCAAAATTTTATCCTTCCTTTTTCGCTTGGTTGCTTGCCAAATTCCTACTATAGTTCATTCTATTTATGTAATACTCATTGTGTGATGATTATGGACCTAATTAACAAGTTACTTCCCCAAAATAAAGTTTAACGTAAGTTCGTCTCCAAAGGAGGAACCTTTGGTGACCAAAATTTTATCCTACCTTTTTGGCTTGGTTTCTTCCCAAATTCCTACTATAGTTCATTCTATTTATATAATACTCATTGTATGATGATTATGGACCTAATTAACATGTTACTTCCCCATAATAAAGTTTAAGTTAAGTTCGTCTCCAAAGGAGGAACCTTTGGTGACCAAAATTTTATCCTTCCTTTTTCGCTTGGTTGCTTGCCAAATTCCTACTATAGTTCATTCTATTTATGTAATACTCATTGTGTGATGATTATGGACCTAATTAACAAGTTACTTCCCCAAAATAAAGTTTAAGTTAAGTTCGTCTCCAAAGGAGGAACCTTTGGTGACCAAAAGTTTATCCTTTATTTTTCGCTTGGATTCTTGCCAAATTCCTACTATAGTTCATTCTATTTAAGTAATACTAATTCTGTGATGTTTATGGACCTAATTAACAAGTTACTTCCCCATAATAAAGTTTAACGTAAGTTCGTCTCCAAAGGAGGAACCTTTGGTGACCAAAATTTTATCCATCCTTTTTCGCTTGGTTTCTTGCCAAATTCCTACTATAGTTAATTCTATTTATGTAATACTAATTGTATGATGATTATTGACCTAATTAACAAGTTAGTTCAGGATAATAAAGTTTAACTTAAGTTCGTCTCCAAAGTAGGAACCTTTGGTGACCAAAATTTTATCCTACCTTTTTCGCTTGGTTTCTTGCCAAATTCCTACTATAGTCATTCTATTTATGTAATACTCATTGCGTGATGATTATGGACCTAATTAACAAGTTACTTCCCCATAATAAATTTTAAGTTAAGTTCGTCTCCAAAGGAGGAACCTTTGGTGACCAAAAGTTTATCCTTCCTTTTTCGCTTGGTTGCTTGCCAAATTCCTACTATAGTTCATTCTATTTATGTAATACTCATTGTGTGATGATTATGGACCTAATTAACAAGTTACTTCCCCAAAATAAAGTTTAAGTTAAGTTCGTCTCCAAAGGAGGAACCTTTGGTGACCAAAAGTTTATCCTTCCTTTTTCGCTTGGATTCTTGCCAAATTCCTACTATAGTTCATTCTATTTATGTAATACTCATTGTATGATGATTATGGACCTAATTAACAAGTTACTTCCCCATAATAAAGTTTAAGTTAAGTTCGTCTCCAAAGGAGGAACCTTTGGTGACCAAAATTTTATCCTTCCTTTTTCGCTTGGTTGCTTGCCAAATTCCTACTATAGTTCATTCTATTTATGTAATACTCATTGTGTGATGATTATGGACCTAATTAACAAGTTACTTCCCCAAAATAAAGTTTAAGTTAAGTTCGTCTCCAAAGGAGGAACCTTTGGTGACCAAAAGTTTATCCTTTATTTTTCGCTTGGATTCTTGCCAAATTCCTACTATAGTTCATTCTATTTAAGTAATACTAATTGTGTGATGTTTATGGACCTAATTAACAAGTTACTTTCCGATAATAAAGTTTAACTTAAGTTCGTCTCCAAAGTAGGAACCTTTGGTGACCAAAAGTTTATCCTTCCTTTTTCGCTTGGATTCTTCCCAAATTCCTACTATAGTTCATTCTATTTACGTAATACTCATTGTATGATGATTATTGACCTAATTAACAAGTTACTTTCCCAAAATAAAGTTTAAGTTAAGTTCGTCTCCAAAGGAGGAACCTTTGGTGACCAAAATTTTATCCATCCTTTTTCGCTTGGTTTCTTGCCAAATTCCTACTATAGTTCATTCTATTTATGTAATACTAATTGTTCGATGATTATTGACCTAATTAACAAGTTAGTTCCCGATAATAAAGTTTAACTTAAGTTCGTCTCCAAAGGAGGAACCTTTGATGACCAAAATTTTATCCATCCTTTTTCGCTTGGTTTCTTGCCAAATTCCTACTATAGTTAATTCTATTTATGTAATACTAATTGTATGATGATTATTGACCTAATTAACAAGTTAGTTCAGGATAATAAAGTTTAACTTAAGTTCGTCTCCAAAGTAGGAACCTTTGGTGACCAAAATTTTATCCTACCTTTTTCGCTTGGTTTCTTGCCAAATTCCTACTATAGTCATTCTATTTATGTAATACTCATTGTGTGATGATTATGGACCTAATTAACAAGTTACTTCCCCATAATAAAGTTTAAGTTAAGTTCGTCTCCAAAGGAGGAACCTTGGTGACCAAAAGTTTATCCTTCCTTTTTCGCTTGGATTCTTGCCAAATTCCTACTATAGTTCATTCTATTTATGTAATACTCATTGTATGATGATTATTGACCTAATTAACAAGTTAGTTCAGGATAATAAAGTTTAACTTAAGTTCGTCTCCAAAGTAGGAACCTTTGGTGACCAAAATTTTATCCTACCTTTTTCGCTTGGTTTCTTGCCAAATTCCTACTATAGTTCATTCTATTTATGTAATACTCATTGTGTGATGATTATGGACCTAATTAACAAGTTACTTCCCCAAAATAAAGTTTAAGTTAAGTTCGTCTCCAAAGGAGGAACCTTTGGTGACCAAAAGTTTATCCTTTATTTTTCGCTTGGATTCTTGCCAAATTCCTACTATAGTTCATTCTATTTAAGTAATACTAATTGTGTGATGTTTATGGACCTAATTAACAAGTTACTTTCCGATAATAAAGTTTAACTTAAGTTCGTCTCCAAAGTAGGAACCTTTGGTGACCAAAAGTTTATCCTTCCTTTTTCGCTTGGATTCTTCCCAAATTCCTACTATAGTTCATTCTATTTACGTAATACTCATTGTATGATAATCATTGACCTAATTACCAAGTTACTTCCCCAAAATAAAGTTTAAGTTAAGTTCGTCTCCAAAGGAGGAACCTTTGGTGACCAAAATTTTATCCTTCCTTTTTCGCTTGGTTTCTTGCCAAATTCCTACTATAGTCATTCTATTTATGTAATACTCATTGTGTGATGATTATGGACCTAATTAACAAGTTACATCCCCATAATAAAGTTTAAGTTAAGTTCGTCTCCAAAGGAGGAACCTTTGGTGACCAAAAGTTTATCCTTCCTTTTTCGCTTGGATTCTTGCCAAATTCCTACTATAGTTCATTCTATTTAAGTAATACTAATTGTGTGATGTTTATGGACCTAATTAACAAGTTACTTTCCGATAATAAAGTTTAACTTAAGTTCGTCTCCAAAGTAGGAACCTTTGGTGACCAAAAGTTTATCCTTCCTTTTTCGCTTGGATTCTTCCCAAATTCCTACTATAGTTCATTCTATTTACGTAATACTCATTGTATGATAATCATTGACCTAATTACCAAGTTACTTCCCCAAAATAAAGTTTAAGTTAAGTTCGTCTCCAAAGGAGGAACCTTTGGTGACCAAAATTTTATCCTTCCTTTTTCGCTTGGTTTCTTGCCAAATTCCTACTATAGTCATTCTATTTATGTAATACTCATTGTGTGATGATTATGGACCTAATTAACAAGTTACATCCCCATAATAAAGTTTAAGTTAAGTTCGTCTCCAAAGGAGGAACCTTTGGTGACCAAAAGTTTATCCTTCCTTTTTCGCTTGGATTCTTGCCAAATTCCTACTATAGTTCATTCTATTTATGTAATACTAATTGTATGATGATTATTGACCTAATTAACAAGTTACTTCCCGATAAAAAAGTTTAAGTTAAGTTCGTCTCCAAAGGAGGAACCTTTGGTGACCAAAATTTTATCCATCCTTTTTCGCTTGGTTTCTTGCCAAATTCCTACTATAGTTCCTTCTATTTATGTAATACTCTTTGTGTGATGTTTATGGACCTAATTAACAAGTTACTTTTCGATAATAAAGTTTAACTTAAGTTCGTCTCCAAAGTAGGAACCTTTGGTGACCAAAAGTTTATCCTTCCTTTTTCGCTTGGATTCTTCCCAAATTCCTACTATAGTTCATTCTATTTAAGTAATACTAATTGTGTGATGTTTATGGACCTAATTAACAAGTTACTTTTCGATAATAAAGTTTAACTTAAGTTCGTCTCCAAAGTAGGAACCTTTGGTGACCAAAAGTTTATCCTTCCTTTTTCGCTTGGATTCTTCCCAAATTCCTACTATAGTTCATTCTATTTACGTAATACTCATTGTATGATAATCATTGAACTAATTACCAAGTTACTTCCCCAAAATAAAGTTTAAGTTAAGTTCGTCTCCAAAGGAGGAACCTTTGGTGACCAAAATTTTATCCTTCCTTTTTCGCTTGGTTTCTTGCCAAATTCCTACTATAGTCATTCTATTTATGTAATACTCATTGTGTGATGATTATGGACCTAATTAACAAGTTACTTCCCCATAATAAAGTTTAAGTTAAGTTCGTCTCCAAAGGAGGAACCTTTGGTGACCAAAATTTTATCCTTCCTTTTTCGCTTGGTTGCTTGCCAAATTCCTACTATAGTTCATTCTATTTATGTAATACTCATTGTGTGATGATTATGGACCTAATTAACAAGTTACTTCCCCAAAATAAAGTTTAAGTTAAGTTCGTCTCCAAAGGAGGAACCTTTGGTGACCAAAAGTTTATCCTTTATTTTTCGCTTGGATTCTTGCCAAATTCCTACTATAGTTCATTCTATTTAAGTAATACTAATTGTGTGATGTTTATGGACCTAATTAACAAGTTACTTTCCGATAATAAAGTTTAACTTAAGTTCGTCTCCAAAGTAGGAACCTTTGGTGACCAAAATTTTATCCATCCTTTTTCGCTTGGTTTCTTGCCAAATTCCTACTATAGTTCCTTCTATTTATGTAATACTCTTTGTGTGATGATTATGGACCTAATTAACAAGTTACTTCCCCATAATAAAGTTTAAGTTAAGTTCGTCTCCAAAGGAGGAACCTTTGGTGACCAAAAGTTTATCCTTTATTTTTCGCTTGGATTCTTGCCAAATTCCTACTATAGTTCATTCTATTTAAGTAATACTAATTGTGTGATGTTTATGGACCTAATTAACAAGTTACTTTTCGATAATAAAGTTTAACTTAAGTTCGTCTCCAAAGTAGGAACCTTTGGTGACCAAAAGTTTATCCTTCCTTTTTCGCTTGGATTCTTCCCAAATTCCTACTATAGTTCATTCTATTTAAGTAATACTAATTGTGTGATGTTTATGGACCTAATTAACAAGTTACTTTTCGATAATAAAGTTTAACTTAAGTTCGTCTCCAAAGTAGGAACCTTTGGTGACCAAAAGTTTATCCTTCCTTTTTCGCTTGGATTCTTCCCAAATTCCTACTATAGTTCATTCTATTTACGTAATACTCATTGTATGATAATCATTGAACTAATTACCAAGTTACTTCCCCAAAATAAAGTTTAAGTTAAGTTCGTCTCCAAAGGAGGAACCTTTGGTGACCAAAATTTTATCCTTCCTTTTTCGCTTGGTTTCTTGCCAAATTCCTACTATAGTTATTCTATTTATGTAATACTCATTGTGTGATGATTATGGACCTAATTAACAAGTTACTTCCCCATAATAAAGTTTAAGTTAAGTTCGTCTCCAAAGGAGGAACCTTTGGTGACCAAAATTTTATCCTTCCTTTTTCGCTTGGTTGCTTGCCAAATTCCTACTATAGTTCATTCTATTTATGTAATACTCATTGTGTGATGATTATGGACCTAATTAACAAGTTACTTCCCCAAAATAAAGTTTAAGTTAAGTTCGTCTCCAAAGGAGGAACCTTTGGTGACCAAAAGTTTATCCTTTATTTTTCGCTTGGATTCTTGCCAAATTCCTACTATAGTTCATTCTATTTAAGTAATACTAATTGTGTGATGTTTATGGACCTAATTAACAAGTTACTTTCCGATAATAAAGTTTAACTTAAGTTCGTCTCCAAAGTAGGAACCTTTGGTGACCAAAAGTTTATCCTTCCTTTTTCGCTTGGATTCTTCCCAAATTCCTACTATAGTTCATTCTATTTACGTAATACTCATTGTATGATGATTATTGACCTAATTAACAAGTTACTTTCCCAAAATAAAGTTTAAGTTAAGTTCGTCTCCAAAGGAGGAACCTTTGGTGACCAAAATTTTATCCATCCTTTTTCGCTTGGTTTCTTGCCAAATTCCTACTATAGTTCATTCTATTTATGTAATACTAATTGTTCGATGATTATTGACCTAATTAACAAGTTAGTTCCCGATAATAAAGTTTAACTTAAGTTCGTCTCCAAAGGAGGAACCTTTGATGACCAAAATTTTATCCATCCTTTTTCGCTTGGTTTCTTGCCAAATTCCTACTATAGTTAATTCTATTTATGTAATACTAATTGTATGATGATTATTGACCTAATTAACAAGTTAGTTCAGGATAATAAAGTTTAACTTAAGTTCGTCTCCAAAGTAGGAACCTTTGGTGACCAAAATTTTATCCTACCTTTTTCGCTTGGTTTCTTGCCAAATTCCTACTATAGTCATTCTATTTATGTAATACTCATTGTGTGATGATTATGGACCTAATTAACAAGTTACTTCCCCATAATAAAGTTTAAGTTAAGTTCGTCTCCAAAGGAGGAACCTTGGTGACCAAAAGTTTATCCTTCCTTTTTCGCTTGGATTCTTGCCAAATTCCTACTATAGTTCATTCTATTTATGTAATACTCATTGTATGATGATTATTGACCTAATTAACAAGTTAGTTCAGGATAATAAAGTTTAACTTAAGTTCGTCTCCAAAGTAGGAACCTTTGGTGACCAAAATTTTATCCTACCTTTTTCGCTTGGTTTCTTGCCAAATTCCTACTATAGTTCATTCTATTTATGTAATACTCATTGTGTGATGATTATGGACCTAATTAACAAGTTACTTCCCCAAAATAAAGTTTAAGTTAAGTTCGTCTCCAAAGGAGGAACCTTTGGTGACCAAAAGTTTATCCTTTATTTTTCGCTTGGATTCTTGCCAAATTCCTACTATAGTTCATTCTATTTAAGTAATACTAATTGTGTGATGTTTATGGACCTAATTAACAAGTTACTTTCCGATAATAAAGTTTAACTTAAGTTCGTCTCCAAAGTAGGAACCTTTGGTGACCAAAAGTTTATCCTTCCTTTTTCGCTTGGATTCTTCCCAAATTCCTACTATAGTTCATTCTATTTACGTAATACTCATTGTATGATAATCATTGACCTAATTACCAAGTTACTTCCCCAAAATAAAGTTTAAGTTAAGTTCGTCTCCAAAGGAGGAACCTTTGGTGACCAAAATTTTATCCTTCCTTTTTCGCTTGGTTTCTTGCCAAATTCCTACTATAGTCATTCTATTTATGTAATACTCATTGTGTGATGATTATGGACCTAATTAACAAGTTACATCCCCATAATAAAGTTTAAGTTAAGTTCGTCTCCAAAGGAGGAACCTTTGGTGACCAAAAGTTTATCCTTCCTTTTTCGCTTGGATTCTTGCCAAATTCCTACTATAGTTCATTCTATTTAAGTAATACTAATTGTGTGATGTTTATGGACCTAATTAACAAGTTACTTTCCGATAATAAAGTTTAACTTAAGTTCGTCTCCAAAGTAGGAACCTTTGGTGACCAAAAGTTTATCCTTCCTTTTTCGCTTGGATTCTTCCCAAATTCCTACTATAGTTCATTCTATTTACGTAATACTCATTGTATGATAATCATTGACCTAATTACCAAGTTACTTCCCCAAAATAAAGTTTAAGTTAAGTTCGTCTCCAAAGGAGGAACCTTTGGTGACCAAAATTTTATCCTTCCTTTTTCGCTTGGTTTCTTGCCAAATTCCTACTATAGTCATTCTATTTATGTAATACTCATTGTGTGATGATTATGGACCTAATTAACAAGTTACATCCCCATAATAAAGTTTAAGTTAAGTTCGTCTCCAAAGGAGGAACCTTTGGTGACCAAAAGTTTATCCTTCCTTTTTCGCTTGGATTCTTGCCAAATTCCTACTATAGTTCATTCTATTTATGTAATACTAATTGTATGATGATTATTGACCTAATTAACAAGTTACTTCCCGATAAAAAAGTTTAAGTTAAGTTCGTCTCCAAAGGAGGAACCTTTGGTGACCAAAATTTTATCCATCCTTTTTCGCTTGGTTTCTTGCCAAATTCCTACTATAGTTCCTTCTATTTATGTAATACTCTTTGTGTGATGATTATGGACCTAATTAACAAGTTACTTCCCCATAATAAAGTTTAAGTTAAGTTCGTCTCCAAAGGAGGAACCTTTGGTGACCAAAAGTTTATCCTTTATTTTTCGCTTGGATTCTTGCCAAATTCCTACTATAGTTCATTCTATTTAAGTAATACTAATTGTGTGATGTTTATGGACCTAATTAACAAGTTACTTTTCGATAATAAAGTTTAACTTAAGTTCGTCTCCAAAGTAGGAACCTTTGGTGACCAAAAGTTTATCCTTCCTTTTTCGCTTGGATTCTTCCCAAATTCCTACTATAGTTCATTCTATTTAAGTAATACTAATTGTGTGATGTTTATGGACCTAATTAACAAGTTACTTTTCGATAATAAAGTTTAACTTAAGTTCGTCTCCAAAGTAGGAACCTTTGGTGACCAAAAGTTTATCCTTCCTTTTTCGCTTGGATTCTTCCCAAATTCCTACTATAGTTCATTCTATTTACGTAATACTCATTGTATGATAATCATTGAACTAATTACCAAGTTACTTCCCCAAAATAAAGTTTAAGTTAAGTTCGTCTCCAAAGGAGGAACCTTTGGTGACCAAAATTTTATCCTTCCTTTTTCGCTTGGTTTCTTGCCAAATTCCTACTATAGTCATTCTATTTATGTAATACTCATTGTGTGATGATTATGGACCTAATTAACAAGTTACTTCCCCATAATAAAGTTTAAGTTAAGTTCGTCTCCAAAGGAGGAACCTTTGGTGACCAAAATTTTATCCTTCCTTTTTCGCTTGGTTGCTTGCCAAATTCCTACTATAGTTCATTCTATTTATGTAATACTCATTGTGTGATGATTATGGACCTAATTAACAAGTTACTTCCCCAAAATAAAGTTTAAGTTAAGTTCGTCTCCAAAGGAGGAACCTTTGGTGACCAAAAGTTTATCCTTTATTTTTCGCTTGGATTCTTGCCAAATTCCTACTATAGTTCATTCTATTTAAGTAATACTAATTGTGTGATGTTTATGGACCTAATTAACAAGTTACTTTCCGATAATAAAGTTTAACTTAAGTTCGTCTCCAAAGTAGGAACCTTTGGTGACCAAAAGTTTATCCTTCCTTTTTCGCTTGGATTCTTCCCAAATTCCTACTATAGTTCATTCTATTTACGTAATACTCATTGTATGATAATCATTGAACTAATTACCAAGTTACTTCCCCAAAATAAAGTTTAAGTTAAGTTCGTCTCCAAAGGAGGAACCTTTGGTGACCAAAATTTTATCCTTCCTTTTTCGCTTGGTTTCTTGCCAAATTCCTACTATAGTCATTCTATTTACGTAATACTCATTGTATGATGATTATTGACCTAATTAACAAGTTACTTTCCCAAAATAAAGTTTAAGTTAAGTTCGTCTCCAAAGGAGGAACCTTTGGTGACCAAAATTTTATCCATCCTTTTTTCGCTTGGTTTCTTGCCAAATTCCTACTATAGTTCATTCTATTTATGTAATACTAATTGTTCGATGATTATTGACCTAATTAACAAGTTAGTTCCCGATAATAAAGTTTAACTTAAGTTCGTCTCCAAAGGAGGAACCTTTGATGACCAAAATTTTATCCATCCTTTTTCGCTTGGTTTCTTGCCAAATTCCTACTATAGTTAATTCTATTTATGTAATACTAATTGTATGATGATTATTGACCTAATTAACAAGTTAGTTCAGGATAATAAAGTTTAACTTAAGTTCGTCTCCAAAGTAGGAACCTTTGGTGACCAAAATTTTATCCTACCTTTTTCGCTTGGTTTCTTGCCAAATTCCTACTATAGTCATTCTATTTATGTAATACTCATTGTGTGATGATTATGGACCTAATTAACAAGTTACTTCCCCATAATAAAGTTTAAGTTAAGTTCGTCTCCAAAGGAGGAACCTTTGGTGACCAAAAGTTTATCCTTCCTTTTTCGCTTGGATTCTTGCCAAATTCCTACTATAGTTCATTCTATTTATGTAATACTCATTGTATGATGATTATGGACCTAATTAACAAGTTACTTCCCCATAATAAAGTTTAAGTTAAGTTCGTCTCCAAAGGAGGAACCTTTGGTGACCAAAATTTTATCCTTCCTTTTTCGCTTGGTTGCTTGCCAAATTCCTACTATAGTTCATTCTATTTATGTAATACTCATTGTGTGATGATTATGGACCTAATTAACAAGTTACTTCCCCAAAATAAAGTTTAAGTTAAGTTCGTCTCCAAAGGAGGAACCTTTGGTGACCAAAAGTTTATCCTTTATTTTTCGCTTGGATTCTTGCCAAATTCCTACTATAGTTCATTCTATTTAAGTAATACTAATTGTGTGATGTTTACGGACCTAATTAACAAGTTACTTTCCGATAATAAAGTTTAACTTAAGTTCGTCTCCAAAGTAGGAACCTTTGGTGACCAAAAGTTTATCCTTCCTTTTTCGCTTGGATTCTTCCCAAATTCCTACTATAGTTCATTCTATTTACGTAATACTCATTGTATGATAATCATTGACCTAATTACCAAGTTACTTCCCCAAAATAAAGTTTAAGTTAAGTTCGTCTCCAAAGGAGGAACCTTCGGTGACCAAAATTTTATCCTTCCTTTTTCGCTTGGTTTCTTGCCAAATTCCTACTATAGTCATTCTATTTATGTAATACTCATTGTGTGATGATTATGGACCTAATTAACAAGTTACTTCCCCATAATAAAGTTTAAGTTAAGTTCGTCTCCAAAGGAGGAACCTTTGGTGACCAAAAGTTTATCCTTCCTTTTTCGCTTGGATTCTTGCCAAATTCCTACTATAGTTCATTCTATTTATGTAATACTAATTGTATGATGATTATTGACCTAATTAACAAGTTACTTCCCGATAAAAAAGTTTAAGTTAAGTTCGTCTCCAAAGGAGGAACCTTTGGTGACCAAAATTTTATCCATCCTTTTTCGCTTGGTTTCTTGCCAAATTCCTACTATAGTTCATTCTATTTATGTAATACTAATTGTTCGATGATTATTGACCTAATTAACAAGTTAGTTCCCGATAATAAAGTTTAACTTAAGTTCGTCTCCAAAGGAGGAACCTTTGATGACCAAAATTTTATCCATCCTTTTTCGCTTGGTTTCTTGCCAAATTCCTACTATAGTTAATTCTATTTATGTAATACTAATTGTATGATGATTATTGACCAAATTAACAAGTTAGTTCAGGATAATAAAGTTTAACTTAAGTTCGTCTCCAAAGTAGGAACCTTTGGTGACCAAAATTTTATCCTACCTTTTTCGCTTGGTTTCTTGCCAAATTCCTACTATAGTCATTCTATTTATGTAATACTCATTGTGTGATGATTATGGACCTAATTAACAAGTTACTTCCCCATAATAAAGTTTAAGTTAAGTTCGTCTCCAAAGGAGGAACCTTGGTGACCAAAAGTTTATCCTTCCTTTTTCGCTTGGATTCTTGCCAAATTCCTACTATAGTTCATTCTATTTATGTAATACTCATTGTATGATGATTATGGACCTAATTAACAAGTTACTTCCCCATAATAAAGTTTAAGTTAAGTTCGTCTCCAAAGGAGGAACCTTTGGTGACCAAAATTTTATCCTTCCTTTTTCGCTTGGTTGCTTGCCAAATTCCAACTATAGTTCATTCTATTTATGTAATACTCATTGTGTGATGATTATGGACCTAATTAACAAGTTACTTCCCCAAAATAAAGTTTAAGTTAAGTTCGTCTCCAAAGGAGGAACCTTTGGTGACCAAAAGTTTATCCTTTATTTTTCGCTTGGATTCTTGCCAAATTCCTACTATAGTTCATTCTATTTAAGTAATACTAATTGTGTGATGTTTATGGACCTAATTAACAAGTTACTTTCCGATAATAAAGTTTAACTTAAGTTCGTCTCCAAAGTAGGAACCTTTGGTGACCAAAAGTTTATCCTTCCTTTTTCGCTTGGATTCTTCCCAAATTCCTACTATAGTTCATTCTATTTACGTAATACTCATTGTATGATAATCATTGACCTAATTACCAAGTTACTTCCCCAAAATAAAGTTTAAGTTAAGTTCGTCTCCAAAGGAGGAACCTTTGGTGACCAAAATTTTATCCTTCCTTTTTCGCTTGGTTTCTTGCCAAATTCCTACTATAGTCATTCTATTTATGTAATACTCATTGTGTGATGATTATGGACCTAATTAACAAGTTACTTCCCCATAATAAAGTTTAAGTTAAGTTCGTCTCCAAAGGAGGAACCTTTGGTGACCAAAAGTTTATCCTTCCTTTTTCGCTTGGATTCTTGCCAAATTCCTACTATAGTTCATTCTATTTATGTAATACTAATTGTATGATGATTATTGACCTAATTAACAAGTTACTTCCCGATAAAAAAGTTTAAGTTAAGTTCGTCTCCAAAGGAGGAACCTTTGGTGACCAAAATTTTATCCATCCTTTTTCGCTTGGTTTCTTGCCAAATTCCTACTATAGTTCCTTCTATTTATGTAATACTCTTTGTGTGATGATTATGGACCTAATTAACAAGTTACTTCCCCATAATAAAGTTTAAGTTAAGTTCGTCTCCAAAGGAGGAACCTTTGGTGACCAAAAGTTTATCCTTTATTTTTCGCTTGGATTCTTGCCAAATTCCTACTATAGTTCATTCTATTTAAGTAATACTAATTGTGTGATGTTTATGGACCTAATTAACAAGTTACTTTTCGATAATAAAGTTTAACTTAAGTTCGTCTCCAAAGTAGGAACCTTTGGTGACCAAAAGTTTATCCTTCCTTTTTCGCTTGGATTCTTCCCAAATTCCTACTATAGTTCATTCTATTTACGTAATACTCATTGTATGATAATCATTGAACTAATTACCAAGTTACTTCCCCAAAATAAAGTTTAAGTTAAGTTCGTCTCCAAAGGAGGAACCTTTGGTGACCAAAATTTTATCCTTCCTTTTTCGCTTGGTTTCTTGCCAAATTCCTACTATAGTCATTCTATTTATGTAATACTCATTGTGTGATGATTATGGACCTAATTAACAAGTTACTTCCCCATAATAAAGTTTAAGTTAAGTTCGTCTCCAAAGGAGGAACCTTTGGTGACCAAAATTTTATCCTTCCTTTTTCGCTTGGTTGCTTGCCAAATTCCTACTATAGTTCATTCTATTTATGTAATACTCATTGTGTGATGATTATGGACCTAATTAACAAGTTACTTCCCCAAAATAAAGTTTAAGTTAAGTTCGTCTCCAAAGGAGGAACCTTTGGTGACCAAAAGTTTATCCTTTATTTTTCGCTTGGATTCTTGCCAAATTCCTACTATAGTTCATTCTATTTAAGTAATACTAATTGTGTGATGTTTATGGACCTAATTAACAAGTTACTTTCCGATAATAAAGTTTAACTTAAGTTCGTCTCCAAAGTAGGAACCTTTGGTGACCAAAAGTTTATCCTTCCTTTTTCGCTTGGATTCTTCCCAAATTCCTACTATAGTTCATTCTATTTACGTAATACTCATTGTATGATAATCATTGAACTAATTACCAAGTTACTTCCCCAAAATAAAGTTTAAGTTAAGTTCGTCTCCAAAGGAGGAACCTTTGGTGACCAAAATTTTATCCTTCCTTTTTCGCTTGGTTTCTTGCCAAATTCCTACTATAGTCATTCTATTTACGTAATACTCATTGTATGATGATTATTGACCTAATTAACAAGTTACTTTCCCAAAATAAAGTTTAAGTTAAGTTCGTCTCCAAAGGAGGAACCTTTGGTGACCAAAATTTTATCCATCCTTTTTCGCTTGGTTTCTTGCCAAATTCCTACTATAGTTCATTCTATTTATGTAATACTAATTGTTCGATGATTATTGACCTAATTAACAAGTTAGTTCCCGATAATAAAGTTTAACTTAAGTTCGTCTCCAAAGGAGGAACCTTTGATGACCAAAATTTTATCCATCCTTTTTCGCTTGGTTTCTTGCCAAATTCCTACTATAGTTAATTCTATTTATGTAATACTAATTGTATGATGATTATTGACCTAATTAACAAGTTAGTTCAGGATAATAAAGTTTAACTTAAGTTCGTCTCCAAAGTAGGAACCTTTGGTGACCAAAATTTTATCCTACCTTTTTCGCTTGGTTTCTTGCCAAATTCCTACTATAGTCATTCTATTTATGTAATACTCATTGTGTGATGATTATGGACCTAATTAACAAGTTACTTCCCCATACTAAAGTTTAAGTTAAGTTCGTCTCCAAAGGAGGAACCTTTGGTGACCAAAAGTTTATCCTTCCTTTTTCGCTTGGATTCTTGCCAAATTCCTACTATAGTTCATTCTATTTATGTAATACTCATTGTATGATGATTATGGACCTAATTAACAAGTTACTTCCCCATAATAAAGTTTAAGTTAAGTTCGTCTCCAAAGGAGGAACCTTTGGTGACCAAAATTTTATCCTTCCTTTTTCGCTTGGTTGCTTGCCAAATTCCTACTATAGTTCATTCTATTTATGTAATACTCATTGTGTGATGATTATGGACCTAATTAACAAGTTACTTCCCCAAAATAAAGTTTAAGTTAAGTTCGTCTCCAAAGGAGGAACCTTTGGTGACCAAAAGTTTATCCTTTATTTTTCGCTTGGATTCTTGCCAAATTCCTACTATAGTTCATTCTATTTAAGTAATACTAATTGTGTGATGTTTACGGACCTAATTAACAAGTTACTTTCCGATAATAAAGTTTAACTTAAGTTCGTCTCCAAAGTAGGAACCTTTGGTGACCAAAAGTTTATCCTTCCTTTTTCGCTTGGATTCTTCCCAAATTCCTACTATAGTTCATTCTATTTACGTAATACTCATTGTATGATAATCATTGACCTAATTACCAAGTTACTTCCCCAAAATAAAGTTTAAGTTAAGTTCGTCTCCAAAGGAGGAACCTTTGGTGACCAAAATTTTATCCTTCCTTTTTCGCTTGGTTTCTTGCCAAATTCCTACTATAGTCATTCTATTTATGTAATACTCATTGTGTGATGATTATGGACCTAATTAACAAGTTACTTCCCCATAATAAAGTTTAAGTTAAGTTCGTCTCCAAAGGAGGAACCTTTGGTGACCAAAAGTTTATCCTTCCTTTTTCGCTTGGATTCTTGCCAAATTCCTACTATAGTTCATTCTATTTATGTAATACTAATTGTATGATGATTATTGACCTAATTAACAAGTTACTTCCCGATAAAAAAGTTTAAGTTAAGTTCGTCTCCAAAGGAGGAACCTTTGGTGACCAAAATTTTATCCATCCTTTTTCGCTTGGTTTCTTGCCAAATTCCTACTATAGTTCCTTCTATTTATGTAATACTCTTTGTGTGATGATTATGGACCTAATTAACAAGTTACTTCCCCATAATAAAGTTTAAGTTAAGTTCGTCTCCAAAGGAGGAACCTTTGGTGGCCAAAAGTTTATCCTTTATTTTTCGCTTGGATTCTTGCCAAATTCCTACTATAGTTCATTCTATTTAAGTAATACTAATTGTGTGATGTTTATGGACCTAATTAACAAGTTACTTTTCGATAATAAAGTTTAACTTAAGTTCGTCTCCAAAGTAGGAACCTTTGGTGACCAAAAGTTTATCCTTCCTTTTTCGCTTGGATTCTTCCCAAATTCCTACTATAGTTCATTCTATTTACGTAATACTCATTGTATGATAATCATTGAACTAATTACCAAGTTACTTCCCCAAAATAAAGTTTAAGTTAAGTTCGTCTCCAAAGGAGGAACCTTTGGTGACCAAAATTTTATCCTTCCTTTTTCGCTTGGTTTCTTGCCAAATTCCTACTATAGTCATTCTATTTATGTAATACTCATTGTGTGATGATTATGGACCTAATTAACAAGTTACTTCCCCATAATAAAGTTTAAGTTAAGTTCGTCTCCAAAGGAGGAACCTTTGGTGACCAAAATTTTATCCTTCCTTTTTCGCTTGGTTGCTTGCCAAATTCCTACTATAGTTCATTCTATTTATGTAATACTCATTGTGTGATGATTATGGACCTAATTAACAAGTTACTTCCCCAAAATAAAGTTTAAGTTAAGTTCGTCTCCAAAGGAGGAACCTTTGGTGACCAAAAGTTTATCCTTTATTTTTCGCTTGGATTCTTGCCAAATTCCTACTATAGTTCATTCTATTTAAGTAATACTAATTGTGTGATGTTTATGGACCTAATTAACAAGTTACTTTCCGATAATAAAGTTTAACTTAAGTTCGTCTCCAAAGTAGGAACCTTTGGTGACCAAAAGTTTATCCTTCCTTTTTCGCTTGGATTCTTCCCAAATTCCTACTATAGTTCATTCTATTTACGTAATACTCATTGTATGATAATCATTGAACTAATTACCAAGTTACTTCCCCAAAATAAAGTTTAAGTTAAGTTCGTCTCCAAAGGAGGAACCTTTGGTGACCAAAATTTTATCCTTCCTTTTTCGCTTGGTTTCTTGCCAAATTCCTACTATAGTCATTCTATTTACGTAATACTCATTGTATGATGATTATTGACCTAATTAACAAGTTACTTTCCCAAAATAAAGTTTAAGTTAAGTTCGTCTCCAAAGGAGGAACCTTTGATGACCAAAATTTTATCCATCCTTTTTCGCTTGGTTTCTTGCCAAATTCCTACTATAGTTCATTCTATTTATGTAATACTAATTGTTCGATGATTATTGACCTAATTAACAAGTTAGTTCCCGATAATAAAGTTTAACTTAAGTTCGTCTCCAAAGGAGGAACCTTTGATGACCAAAATTTTATCCATCCTTTTTCGCTTGGTTTCTTGCCAAATTCCTACTATAGTTAATTCTATTTATGTAATACTAATTGTATGATGATTATTGACCAAATTAACAAGTTAGTTCAGGATAATAAAGTTTAACTTAAGTTCGTCTCCAAAGTAGGAACCTTTGGTGACCAAAATTTTATCCTACCTTTTTCGCTTGGTTTCTTGCCAAATTCCTACTATAGTCATTCTATTTATGTAATACTCATTGTGTGATGATTATGGACCTAATTAACAAGTTACTTCCCCATAATAAAGTTTAAGTTAAGTTCGTCTCCAAAGGAGGAACCTTTGGTGACCAAAAGTTTATCCTTCCTTTTTCGCTTGGATTCTTGCCAAATTCCTACTATAGTTCATTCTATTTATGTAATACTCATTGTATGATGATTATGGACCTAATTAACAAGTTACTTCCCCATAATAAAGTTTAAGTTAAGTTCGTCTCCAAAGGAGGAACCTTTGGTGACCAAAATTTTATCCTTCCTTTTTCGCTTGGTTGCTTGCCAAATTCCTACTATAGTTCATTCTATTTATGTAATACTCATTGTGTGATGATTATGGACCTAATTAACAAGTTACTTCCCCAAAATAAAGTTTAAGTTAAGTTCGTCTCCAAAGGAGGAACCTTTGGTGACCAAAAGTTTATCCTTTATTTTTCGCTTGGATTCTTGCCAAATTCCTACTATAGTTCATTCTATTTAAGTAATACTAATTGTGTGATGTTTACGGACCTAATTAACAAGTTACTTTCCGATAATAAAGTTTAACTTAAGTTCGTCTCCAAAGTAGGAACCTTTGGTGACCAAAAGTTTATCCTTCCTTTTTCGCTTGGATTCTTCCCAAATTCCTACTATAGTTCATTCTATTTACGTAATACTCATTGTATGATAATCATTGACCTAATTACCAAGTTACTTCCCCAAAATAAAGTTTAAGTTAAGTTCGTCTCCAAAGGAGGAACCTTTGGTGACCAAAATTTTATCCTTCCTTTTTCGCTTGGTTTCTTGCCAAATTCCTACTATAGTCATTCTATTTATGTAATACTCATTGTGTGATGATTATGGACCTAATTAACAAGTTACTTCCCCATAATAAAGTTTAAGTTAAGTTCGTCTCCAAAGGAGGAACCTTTGGTGACCAAAAGTTTATCCTTTATTTTTCGCTTGGATTCTTGCCAAATTCCTACTATAGTTCATTCTATTTAAGTAATACTAATTGTGTGATGTTTATGGACCTAATTAACAAGTTACTTTCCGATAATAAAGTTTAACTTAAGTTCGTCTCCAAAGTAGGAACCTTTGGTGACCAAAAGTTTATCCTTCCTTTTTCGCTTGGATTCTTCCCAAATTCCTACTATAGTTCATTCTATTTACGTAATACTCATTGTATGATAATCATTGAACTAATTACCAAGTTACTTCCCCAAAATAAAGTTTAAGTTAAGTTCGTCTCCAAAGGAGGAACCTTTGGTGACCAAAATTTTATCCTTCCTTTTTCGCTTGGTTTCTTGCCAAATTCCTACTATAGTCATTCTATTTACGTAATACTCATTGTATGATGATTATTGACCTAATTAACAAGTTACTTTCCCAAAATAAAGTTTAAGTTAAGTTCGTCTCCAAAGGAGGAACCTTTGGTGACCAAAATTTTATCCATCCTTTTTCGCTTGGTTTCTTGCCAAATTCCTACTATAGTTCATTCTATTTATGTAATACTAATTGTTCGATGATTATTGACCTAATTAACAAGTTAGTTCCCGATAATAAAGTTTAACTTAAGTTCGTCTCCAAAGGAGGAACCTTTGATGACCAAAATTTTATCCATCCTTTTTCGCTTGGTTTCTTGCCAAATTCCTACTATAGTTAATTCTATTTATGTAATACTAATTGTATGATGATTATTGACCTAATTAACAAGTTAGTTCAGGATAATAAAGTTTAACTTAAGTTCGTCTCCAAAGTAGGAACCTTTGGTGACCAAAATTTTATCCTACCTTTTTCGCTTGGTTTCTTGCCAAATTCCTACTATAGTCATTCTATTTATGTAATACTCATTGTGTGATGATTATGGACCTAATTAACAAGTTACTTCCCCATACTAAAGTTTAAGTTAAGTTCGTCTCCAAAGGAGGAACCTTTGGTGACCAAAAGTTTATCCTTCCTTTTTCGCTTGGATTCTTGCCAAATTCCTACTATAGTTCATTCTATTTATGTAATACTCATTGTATGATGATTATGGACCTAATTAACAAGTTACTTCCCCATAATAAAGTTTAAGTTAAGTTCGTCTCCAAAGGAGGAACCTTTGGTGACCAAAATTTTATCCTTCCTTTTTCGCTTGGTTGCTTGCCAAATTCCTACTATAGTTCATTCTATTTATGTAATACTCATTGTGTGATGATTATGGACCTAATTAACAAGTTACTTCCCCAAAATAAAGTTTAAGTTAAGTTCGTCTCCAAAGGAGGAACCTTTGGTGACCAAAAGTTTATCCTTTATTTTTCGCTTGGATTCTTGCCAAATTCCTACTATAGTTCATTCTATTTAAGTAATACTAATTGTGTGATGTTTACGGACCTAATTAACAAGTTACTTTCCGATAATAAAGTTTAACTTAAGTTCGTCTCCAAAGTAGGAACCTTTGGTGACCAAAAGTTTATCCTTCCTTTTTCGCTTGGATTCTTCCCAAATTCCTACTATAGTTCATTCTATTTACGTAATACTCATTGTATGATAATCATTGACCTAATTACCAAGTTACTTCCCCAAAATAAAGTTTAAGTTAAGTTCGTCTCCAAAGGAGGAACCTTTGGTGACCAAAATTTTATCCTTCCTTTTTCGCTTGGTTTCTTGCCAAATTCCTACTATAGTCATTCTATTTATGTAATACTCATTGTGTGATGATTATGGACCTAATTAACAAGTTACTTCCCCATAATAAAGTTTAAGTTAAGTTCGTCTCCAAAGGAGGAACCTTTGGTGACCAAAAGTTTATCCTTCCTTTTTCGCTTGGATTCTTGCCAAATTCCTACTATAGTTCATTCTATTTATGTAATACTAATTGTATGATGATTATTGACCTAATTAACAAGTTACTTCCCGATAAAAAAGTTTAAGTTAAGTTCGTCTCCAAAGGAGGAACCTTTGGTGACCAAAATTTTATCCATCCTTTTTCGCTTGGTTTCTTGCCAAATTCCTACTATAGTTCCTTCTATTTATGTAATACTCTTTGTGTGATGATTATGGACCTAATTAACAAGTTACTTCCCCATAATAAAGTTTAAGTTAAGTTCGTCTCCAAAGGAGGAACCTTTGGTGGCCAAAAGTTTATCCTTTATTTTTCGCTTGGATTCTTGCCAAATTCCTACTATAGTTCATTCTATTTAAGTAATACTAATTGTGTGATGTTTATGGACCTAATTAACAAGTTACTTTTCGATAATAAAGTTTAACTTAAGTTCGTCTCCAAAGTAGGAACCTTTGGTGACCAAAAGTTTATCCTTCCTTTTTCGCTTGGATTCTTCCCAAATTCCTACTATAGTTCATTCTATTTACGTAATACTCATTGTATGATAATCATTGAACTAATTACCAAGTTACTTCCCCAAAATAAAGTTTAAGTTAAGTTCGTCTCCAAAGGAGGAACCTTTGGTGACCAAAATTTTATCCTTCCTTTTTCGCTTGGTTTCTTGCCAAATTCCTACTATAGTCATTCTATTTATGTAATACTCATTGTGTGATGATTATGGACCTAATTAACAAGTTACTTCCCCATAATAAAGTTTAAGTTAAGTTCGTCTCCAAAGGAGGAACCT
This sequence comes from Medicago sativa, assembly GCF_051527215.1. NCBI lineage: Eukaryota > Viridiplantae > Streptophyta > Magnoliopsida > Fabales > Fabaceae > Medicago > Medicago sativa. The sequence continues at coordinate 43,057,908 of NC_140752.1, read as the reverse complement.
TTGGTGACCAAAATTTTATCCTTCCTTTTTCGCTTGGTTGCTTGCCAAATTCCTACTATAGTTCATTCTATTTATGTAATACTCATTGTGTGATGATTATGGACCTAATTAACAAGTTACTTCCCCAAAATAAAGTTTAAGTTAAGTTCGTCTCCAAAGGAGGAACCTTTGGTGACCAAAAGTTTATCCTTTATTTTTCGCTTGGATTCTTGCCAAATTCCTACTATAGTTCATTCTATTTAAGTAATACTAATTGTGTGATGTTTATGGACCTAATTAACAAGTTACTTTCCGATAATAAAGTTTAACTTAAGTTCGTCTCCAAAGTAGGAACCTTTGGTGACCAAAAGTTTATCCTTCCTTTTTCGCTTGGATTCTTCCCAAATTCCTACTATAGTTCATTCTATTTACGTAATACTCATTGTATGATAATCATTGAACTAATTACCAAGTTACTTCCCCAAAATAAAGTTTAAGTTAAGTTCGTCTCCAAAGGAGGAACCTTTGGTGACCAAAATTTTATCCTTCCTTTTTCGCTTGGTTTCTTGCCAAATTCCTACTATAGTCATTCTATTTACGTAATACTCATTGTATGATGATTATTGACCTAATTAACAAGTTACTTTCCCAAAATAAAGTTTAAGTTAAGTTCGTCTCCAAAGGAGGAACCTTTGGTGACCAAAATTTTATCCATCCTTTTTCGCTTGGTTTCTTGCCAAATTCCTACTATAGTTCATTCTATTTATGTAATACTAATTGTTCGATGATTATTGACCTAATTAACAAGTTAGTTCCCGATAATAAAGTTTAACTTAAGTTCGTCTCCAAAGGAGGAACCTTTGATGACCAAAATTTTATCCATCCTTTTTCGCTTGGTTTCTTGCCAAATTCCTACTATAGTTAATTCTATTTATGTAATACTAATTGTATGATGATTATTGACCAAATTAACAAGTTAGTTCAGGATAATAAAGTTTAACTTAAGTTCGTCTCCAAAGTAGGAACCTTTGGTGACCAAAATTTTATCCTACCTTTTTCGCTTGGTTTCTTGCCAAATTCCTACTATAGTCATTCTATTTATGTAATACTCATTGTGTGATGATTATGGACCTAATTAACAAGTTACTTCCCCATAATAAAGTTTAAGTTAAGTTCGTCTCCAAAGGAGGAACCTTTGGTGACCAAAAGTTTATCCTTCCTTTTTCGCTTGGATTCTTGCCAAATTCCTACTATAGTTCATTCTATTTATGTAATACTCATTGTATGATGATTATGGACCTAATTAACAAGTTACTTCCCCATAATAAAGTTTAAGTTAAGTTCGTCTCCAAAGGAGGAACCTTTGGTGACCAAAATTTTATCCTTCCTTTTTCGCTTGGTTGCTTGCCAAATTCCTACTATAGTTCATTCTATTTATGTAATACTCATTGTGTGATGATTATGGACCTAATTAACAAGTTACTTCCCCAAAATAAAGTTTAAGTTAAGTTCGTCTCCAAAGGAGGAACCTTTGGTGACCAAAAGTTTATCCTTTATTTTTCGCTTGGATTCTTGCCAAATTCCTACTATAGTTCATTCTATTTAAGTAATACTAATTGTGTGATGTTTACGGACCTAATTAACAAGTTACTTTCCGATAATAAAGTTTAACTTAAGTTCGTCTCCAAAGTAGGAACCTTTGGTGACCAAAAGTTTATCCTTCCTTTTTCGCTTGGATTCTTCCCAAATTCCTACTATAGTTCATTCTATTTACGTAATACTCATTGTATGATAATCATTGACCTAATTACCAAGTTACTTCCCCAAAATAAAGTTTAAGTTAAGTTCGTCTCCAAAGGAGGAACCTTTGGTGACCAAAATTTTATCCTTCCTTTTTCGCTTGGTTTCTTGCCAAATTCCTACTATAGTCATTCTATTTATGTAATACTCATTGTGTGATGATTATGGACCTAATTAACAAGTTACTTCCCCATAATAAAGTTTAAGTTAAGTTCGTCTCCAAAGGAGGAACCTTTGGTGACCAAAAGTTTATCCTTCCTTTTTCGCTTGGATTCTTGCCAAATTCCTACTATAGTTCATTCTATTTATGTAATACTAATTGTATGATGATTATTGACCTAATTAACAAGTTACTTCCCGATAAAAAAGTTTAAGTTAAGTTCGTCTCCAAAGGAGGAACCTTTGGTGACCAAAATTTTATCCATCCTTTTTCGCTTGGTTTCTTGCCAAATTCCTACTATAGTTCCTTCTATTTATGTAATACTCTTTGTGTGATGATTATGGACCTAATTAACAAGTTACTTCCCCATAATAAAGTTTAAGTTAAGTTCGTCTCCAAAGGAGGAACCTTTGGTGACCAAAAGTTTATCCTTTATTTTTCGCTTGGATTCTTGCCAAATTCCTACTATAGTTCATTCTATTTAAGTAATACTAATTGTGTGATGTTTATGGACCTAATTAACAAGTTACTTTTCGATAATAAAGTTTAACTTAAGTTCGTCTCCAAAGTAGGAACCTTTGGTGACCAAAAGTTTATCCTTCCTTTTTCGCTTGGATTCTTCCCAAATTCCTACTATAGTTCATTCTATTTACGTAATACTCATTGTATGATAATCATTGAACTAATTACCAAGTTACTTCCCCAAAATAAAGTTTAAGTTAAGTTCGTCTCCAAAGGAGGAACCTTTGGTGACCAAAATTTTATCCTTCCTTTTTCGCTTGGTTTCTTGCCAAATTCCTACTATAGTCATTCTATTTATGTAATACTCATTGTGTGATGATTATGGACCTAATTAACAAGTTACTTCCCCATAATAAAGTTTAAGTTAAGTTCGTCTCCAAAGGAGGAACCTTTGGTGACCAAAATTTTATCCTTCCTTTTTCGCTTGGTTGCTTGCCAAATTCCTACTATAGTTCATTCTATTTATGTAATACTCATTGTGTGATGATTATGGACCTAATTAACAAGTTACTTCCCCAAAATAAAGTTTAAGTTAAGTTCGTCTCCAAAGGAGGAACCTTTGGTGACCAAAAGTTTATCCTTTATTTTTCGCTTGGATTCTTGCCAAATTCCTACTATAGTTCATTCTATTTAAGTAATACTAATTGTGTGATGTTTATGGACCTAATAAACAAGTTACTTTCCGATAATAAAGTTTAACTTAAGTTCGTCTCCAAAGTAGGAACCTTTGGTGACCAAAAGTTTATCCTTCCTTTTTCGCTTGGATTCTTCCCAAATTCCTACTATAGTTCATTCTATTTACGTAATACTCATTGTATGATAATCATTGAACTAATTACCAAGTTACTTCCCCAAAATAAAGTTTAAGTTAAGTTCGTCTCCAAAGGAGGAACCTTTGGTGACCAAAATTTTATCCTTCCTTTTTCGCTTGGTTTCTTGCCAAATTCCTACTATAGTCATTCTATTTACGTAATACTCATTGTATGATGATTATTGACCTAATTAACAAGTTACTTTCCCAAAATAAAGTTTAAGTTAAGTTCGTCTCCAAAGGAGGAACCTTTGGTGACCAAAATTTTATCCATCCTTTTTCGCTTGGTTTCTTGCCAAATTCCTACTATAGTTCATTCTATTTATGTAATACTAATTGTTCGATGATTATTGACCTAATTAACAAGTTAGTTCCCGATAATAAAGTTTAACTTAAGTTCGTCTCCAAAGGAGGAACCTTTGATGACCAAAATTTTATCCATCCTTTTTCGCTTGGTTTCTTGCCAAATTCCTACTATAGTTAATTCTATTTATGTAATACTAATTGTATGATGATTATTGACCTAATTAACAAGTTAGTTCAGGATAATAAAGTTTAACTTAAGTTCGTCTCCAAAGTAGGAACCTTTGGTGACCAAAATTTTATCCTACCTTTTTCGCTTGGTTTCTTGCCAAATTCCTACTATAGTCATTCTATTTATGTAATACTCATTGTGTGATGATTATGGACCAAATTAACAAGTTACTTCCCCATAATAAAGTTTAAGTTAAGTTCGTCTCCAAAGGAGGAACCTTTGGTGACCAAAATTTTATCCTTCCTTTTTTGCTTGGTTGCTTGCCAAATTCCTACTATAGTTCATTCTATTTATGTAATACTCATTGTGTGATGATTATGGACCTAATTAACAAGTTACTTCCCCAAAATAAAGTTTAAGTTAAGTTCGTCTCCAAAGGAGGAACCTTTGGTGACCAAAAGTTTATCCTTTATTTTTCGCTTGGATTCTTGCCAAATTCCTACTATAGTTCATTCTATTTAAGTAATACTAATTGTGTGATGTTTATGGACCTAATTAACAAGTTACTTTCCGATAATAAAGTTTAACTTAAGTTCGTCTCCAAAGTAGGAACCTTTGGTGACCAAAAGTTTATCCTTCCTTTTTCGCTTGGATTCTTCCCAAATTCCTACTATAGTTCATTCTATTTACGTAATACTCATTGTATGATAATCATTGACCTAATTACCAAGTTACTTCCCCAAAATAAAGTTTAAGTTAAGTTCGTCTCCAAAGGAGGAACCTTTGGTGACCAAAATTTTATCCTTCCTTTTTCGCTTGGTTTCTTGCCAAATTCCTACTATAGTCATTCTATTTATGTAATACTCATTGTGTGATGATTATGGACCTAATTAACAAGTTACTTCCCCATAATAAAGTTTAAGTTAAGTTCGTCTCCAAAGGAGGAACCTTTGGTGACCAAAAGTTTATCCTTCCTTTTTCGCTTGGATTCTTGCCAAATTCCTACTATAGTTCATTCTATTTATGTAATACTAATTGTATGATGATTATTGACCTAATTAACAAGTTACTTCCCGATAAAAAAGTTTAAGTTAAGTTCGTCTCCAAAGGAGGAACCTTTGGTGACCAAAATTTTATCCATCCTTTTTCGCTTGGTTTCTTGCCAAATTCCTACTATAGTTCCTTCTATTTATGTAATACTCTTTGTGTGATGATTATGGACCTAATTAACAAGTTACTTCCCCATAATAAAGTTTAAGTTAAGTTCGTCTCCAAAGGAGGAACCTTTGGTGACCAAAAGTTTATCCTTTATTTTTCGCTTGGATTCTTGCCAAATTCCTACTATAGTTCATTCTATTTAAGTAATACTAATTGTGTGATGTTTATGGACCTAATTAACAAGTTACTTTTCGATAATAAAGTTTAACTTAAGTTCGTCTCCAAAGTAGGAACCTTTGGTGACCAAAAGTTTATCCTTCCTTTTTCGCTTGGATTCTTCCCAAATTCCTACTATAGTTCATTCTATTTACGTAATACTCATTGTATGATAATCATTGAACTAATTACCAAGTTACTTCCCCAAAATAAAGTTTAAGTTAAGTTCGTCTCCAAAGGAGGAACCTTTGGTGACCAAAATTTTATCCTTCCTTTTTCGCTTGGTTTCTTGCCAAATTCCTACTATAGTCATTCTATTTATGTAATACTCATTGTGTGATGATTATGGACCTAATTAACAAGTTACTTCCCCATAATAAAGTTTAAGTTAAGTTCGTCTCCAAAGGAGGAACCTTTGGTGACCAAAAGTTTATCCTTTATTTTTCGCTTGGATTCTTGCCAAATTCCTACTATAGTTCATTCTATTTAAGTAATACTAATTGTGTGATGATTATGGACCTAATTAACAAGTTACTTCCCCAAAATAAAGTTTAAGTTAAGTTCGTCTCCAAAGGAGGAACCTTTGGTGACCAAAAGTTTATCCTTTATTTTTCGCTTGGATTCTTGCCAAATTCCTACTATAGTTCATTCTATTTAAGTAATACTAATTGTGTGATGTTTATGGACCTAATTAACAAGTTACTTTCCGATAATAAAGTTTAACTTAAGTTCGTCTCCAAAGTAGGAACCTTTGGTGACCAAAAGTTTATCCTTCCTTTTTCGCTTGGATTCTTCCCAAATTCCTACTATAGTTCATTCTATTTACGTAATACTCATTGTATGATAATCATTGAACTAATTACCAAGTTACTTCCCCAAAATAAAGTTTAAGTTAAGTTCGTCTCCAAAGGAGGAACCTTTGGTGACCAAAATTTTATCCTTCCTTTTTCGCTTGGTTTCTTGCCAAATTCCTACTATAGTCATTCTATTTACGTAATACTCATTGTATGATGATTATTGACCTAATTAACAAGTTACTTTCCCAAAATAAAGTTTAAGTTAAGTTCGTCTCCAAAGGAGGAACCTTTGGTGACCAAAATTTTATCCATCCTTTTTCGCTTGGTTTCTTGCCAAATTCCTACTATAGTTCATTCTATTTATGTAATACTAATTGTTCGATGATTATTGACCTAATTAACAAGTTAGTTCCCGATAATAAAGTTTAACTTAAGTTCGTCTCCAAAGGAGGAACCTTTGATGACCAAAATTTTATCCATCCTTTTTCGCTTGGTTTCTTGCCAAATTCCTACTATAGTTAATTCTATTTATGTAATACTAATTGTATGATGATTATTGACCTAATTAACAAGTTAGTTCAGGATAATAAAGTTTAACTTAAGTTCGTCTCCAAAGTAGGAACCTTTGGTGACCAAAATTTTATCCTACCTTTTTCGCTTGGTTTCTTGCCAAATTCCTACTATAGTCATTCTATTTATGTAATACTCATTGTGTGATGATTATGGACCAAATTAACAAGTTACTTCCCCATAATAAAGTTTAAGTTAAGTTCGTCTCCAAAGGAGGAACCTTTGGTGACCAAAATTTTATCCTTCCTTTTTTGCTTGGTTGCTTGCCAAATTCCTACTATAGTTCATTCTATTTATGTAATACTCATTGTGTGATGATTATGGACCTAATTAACAAGTTACTTCCCCAAAATAAAGTTTAAGTTAAGTTCGTCTCCAAAGGAGGAACCTTTGGTGACCAAAAGTTTATCCTTTATTTTTCGCTTGGATTCTTGCCAAATTCCTACTATAGTTCATTCTATTTAAGTAATACTAATTGTGTGATGTTTATGGACCTAATTAACAAGTTACTTTCCGATAATAAAGTTTAACTTAAGTTCGTCTCCAAAGTAGGAACCTTTGGTGACCAAAAGTTTATCCTTCCTTTTTCGCTTGGATTCTTCCCAAATTCCTACTATAGTTCATTCTATTTACGTAATACTCATTGTATGATAATCATTGACCTAATTACCAAGTTACTTCCCCAAAATAAAGTTTAAGTTAAGTTCGTCTCCAAAGGAGGAACCTTTGGTGACCAAAATTTTATCCTTCCTTTTTCGCTTGGTTTCTTGCCAAATTCCTACTATAGTCATTCTATTTATGTAATACTCATTGTGTGATGATTATGGACCTAATTAACAAGTTACTTCCCCATAATAAAGTTTAAGTTAAGTTCGTCTCCAAAGGAGGAACCTTTGGTGACCAAAAGTTTATCCTTCCTTTTTCGCTTGGATTCTTGCCAAATTCCTACTATAGTTCATTCTATTTATGTAATACTAATTGTATGATGATTATTGACCTAATTAACAAGTTACTTCCCGATAAAAAAGTTTAAGTTAAGTTCGTCTCCAAAGGAGGAACCTTTGGTGACCAAAATTTTATCCATCCTTTTTCGCTTGGTTTCTTGCCAAATTCCTACTATAGTTCCTTCTATTTATGTAATACTCTTTGTGTGATGATTATGGACCTAATTAACAAGTTACTTCCCCATAATAAAGTTTAAGTTAAGTTCGTCTCCAAAGGAGGAACCTTTGGTGACCAAAAGTTTATCCTTTATTTTTCGCTTGGATTCTTGCCAAATTCCTACTATAGTTCATTCTATTTAAGTAATACTAATTGTGTGATGTTTATGGACCTAATTAACAAGTTACTTTTCGATAATAAAGTTTAACTTAAGTTCGTCTCCAAAGTAGGAACCTTTGGTGACCAAAAGTTTATCCTTCCTTTTTCGCTTGGATTCTTCCCAAATTCCTACTATAGTTCATTCTATTTACGTAATACTCATTGTATGATAATCATTGAACTAATTACCAAGTTACTTCCCCAAAATAAAGTTTAAGTTAAGTTCGTCTCCAAAGGAGGAACCTTTGGTGACCAAAATTTTATCCTTCCTTTTTCGCTTGGTTTCTTGCCAAATTCCTACTATAGTCATTCTATTTATGTAATACTCATTGTGTGATGATTATGGACCTAATTAACAAGTTACTTCCCCATAATAAAGTTTAAGTTAAGTTCGTCTCCAAAGGAGGAACCTTTGGTGACCAAAATTTTATCCTTCCTTTTTCGCTTGGTTGCTTGCCAAATTCCTACTATAGTTCATTCTATTTATGTAATACTCATTGTGTGATGATTATGGACCTAATTAACAAGTTACTTCCCCAAAATAAAGTTTAAGTTAAGTTCGTCTCCAAAGGAGGAACCTTTGGTGACCAAAAGTTTATCCTTTATTTTTCGCTTGGATTCTTGCCAAATTCCTACTATAGTTCATTCTATTTAAGTAATACTAATTGTGTGATGTTTATGGACCTAATTAACAAGTTACTTTCCGATAATAAAGTTTAACTTAAGTTCGTCTCCAAAGTAGGAACCTTTGGTGACCAAAAGTTTATCCTTCCTTTTTCGCTTGGATTCTTCCCAAATTCCTACTATAGTTCATTCTATTTACGTAATACTCATTGTATGATAATCATTGAACTAATTACCAAGTTACTTCCCCAAAATAAAGTTTAAGTTAAGTTCGTCTCCAAAGGAGGAACCTTTGGTGACCAAAATTTTATCCTTCCTTTTTCGCTTGGTTTCTTGCCAAATTCCTACTATAGTCATTCTATTTATGTAATACTCATTGTGTGATGATTATGGACCTAATTAACAAGTTACTTCCCCATAATAAAGTTTAAGTTAAGTTCGTCTCCAAAGGAGGAACCTTTGGTGACCAAAAGTTTATCCTTCCTTTTTCGCTTGGATTCTTGCCAAATTCCTACTATAGTTCATTCTATTTATGTAATACTAATTGTATGATGATTATTGACCTAATTAACAAGTTACTTCCCGATAATAAAGTTTAACTTAAGTTCGTCTCCAAAGTAGGAACCTTTGGTGACCAAAATTTTATCCTACCTTTTTCGCTTGGTTTCTTCCCAAATTCCTACTATAGTTCATTCTATTTATGTAATACTCATTGTATGATGATTATGAACCTAATTAACAAGTTACTTCCCCATAATAAAGTTTAACGTAAGTTCGTCTCCAAAGGAGGAACCTTTGGTGACCAAAATTTTATCCTACCTTTTTGGCTTGGTTTCTTCCCAAATTCCTACTATAGTTCATTCTATTTATATAATACTCATTGTATGATGATTATGGACCTAATTAACAAGTTACTTCCCCATAATAAAGTTTAAGTTAAGTTCGTCTTCAAAGGAGGAACCTTTGGTGACCAAAATTTTATCCTTCCTTTTTCGCTTGGTTGCTTGCCAAATTCCTACTATAGTTCATTCTATTTATGTAATACTCATTGTGTGATGATTATGGACCTAATTAACAAGTTACTTCCCCAAAATAAAGTTTAAGTTAAGTTCGTCTCCAAAGGAGGAACCTTTGGTGACCAAAAGTTTATCCTTTATTTTTCGCTTGGATTCTTGCCAAATTCCTACTATAGTTCATTCTATTTAAGTAATACTAATTCTGTGATGTTTATGGACCTAATTAACAAGTTACTTCCCCATAATAAAGTTTAACGTAAGTTCGTCTCCAAAGGAGGAACCTTTGGTGACCAAAAGTTTATCCTTTATTTTTCGCTTGGATTCTTGCCAAATTCCTACTATAGTTCATTCTATTTAAGTAATACTAATTGTGTGATGTTTATGGACCTAATTAACAAGTTACTTTTCGATAATAAAGTTTAACTTAAGTTCGTCTCCAAAGTAGGAACCTTTGGTGACCAAAAGTTTATCCTTCCTTTTTCGCTTGGATTCTTCCCAAATTCCTACTATAGTTCATTCTATTTACGTAATACTCATTGTATGATAATCATTGAACTAATTACCAAGTTACTTCCCCAAAATAAAGTTTAAGTTAAGTTCGTCTCCAAAGGAGGAACCTTTGGTGACCAAAATTTTATCCTTCCTTTTTCGCTTGGTTTCTTGCCAAATTCCTACTATAGTCATTCTATTTATGTAATACTCATTGTGTGATGATTATGGACCTAATTAACAAGTTACTTCCCCATAATAAAGTTTAAGTTAAGTTCGTCTCCAAAGGAGGAACCTTTGGTGACCAAAATTTTATCCTTCCTTTTTCGCTTGGTTGCTTGCCAAATTCCTACTATAGTTCATTCTATTTATGTAATACTCATTGTGTGATGATTATGGACCTAATTAACAAGTTACTTCCCCAAAATAAAGTTTAAGTTAAGTTCGTCTCCAAAGGAGGAACCTTTGGTGACCAAAATTTTATCCTTCCTTTTTCGCTTGGTTTCTTGCCAAATTCCTACTATAGTCATTCTATTTATGTAATACTCATTGTGTGATGATTATGGACCTAATTAACAAGTTACTTCCCCATAATAAAGTTTAAGTTAAGTTCGTCTCCAAAGGAGGAACCTTTGGTGACCAAAAGTTTATCCTTCCTTTTTCGCTTGGATTCTTGCCAAATTCCTACTATAGTTCATTCTATTTATGTAATACTAATTGTATGATGATTATTGACCTAATTAACAAGTTACTTCCCGATAATAAAGTTTAACTTAAGTTCGTCTCCAAAGTAGGAACCTTTGGTGACCAAAATTTTATCCTACCTTTTTCGCTTGGTTTCTTCCCAAATTCCTACTATAGTTCATTCTATTTATGTAATACTCATTGTATGATGATTATGAACCTAATTAACAAGTTACTTCCCCATAATAAAGTTTAACGTAAGTTCGTCTCCAAAGGAGGAACCTTTGGTGACCAAAATTTTATCCTACCTTTTTGGCTTGGTTTCTTCCCAAATTCCTACTATAGTTCATTCTATTTATATAATACTCATTGTATGATGATTATGGACCTAATTAACAAGTTACTTCCCCATAATAAAGTTTAAGTTAAGTTCGTCTCCAAAGGAGGAACCTTTGGTGACCAAAATTTTATCCTTCCTTTTTCGCTTGGTTGCTTGCCAAATTCCTACTATAGTTCATTCTATTTATGTAATACTCATTGTGTGATGATTATGGACCTAATTAACAAGTTACTTCCCCAAAATAAAGTTTAAGTTAAGTTCGTCTCCAAAGGAGGAACCTTTGGTGACCAAAAGTTTATCCTTTATTTTTCGCTTGGATTCTTGCCAAATTCCTACTATAGTTCATTCTATTTAAGTAATACTAATTGTGTGATGTTTATGGACCTAATTAACAAGTTACTTTCCGATAATAAAGTTTAACTTAAGTTCGTCTCCAAAGTAGGAACCTTTGGTGACCAAAAGTTTATCCTTCCTTTTTCGCTTGGATTCTTCCCAAATTCCTACTATAGTTCATTCTATTTACGTAATACTCATTGTATGATAATCATTGAACTAATTACCAAGTTACTTCCCCAAAATAAAGTTTAAGTTAAGTTCGTCTCCAAAGGAGGAACCTTTGGTGACCAAAATTTTATCCTTCCTTTTTCGCTTGGTTTCTTGCCAAATTCCTACTATAGTCATTCTATTTACGTAATACTCATTGTATGATGATTATTGACCTAATTAACAAGTTACTTTCCCAAAATAAAGTTTAAGTTAAGTTCGTCTCCAAAGGAGGAACCTTTGGTGACCAAAATTTTATCCATCCTTTTTCGCTTGGTTTCTTGCCAAATTCCTACTATAGTTCATTCTATTTATGTAATACTAATTGTTCGATGATTATTGACCTAATTAACAAGTTAGTTCCCGATAATAAAGTTTAACTTAAGTTCGTCTCCAAAGGAGGAACCTTTGATGACCAAAATTTTATCCATCCTTTTTCGCTTGGTTTCTTGCCAAATTCCTACTATAGTTAATTCTATTTATGTAATACTAATTGTATGATGATTATTGACCTAATTAACAAGTTAGTTCAGGATAATAAAGTTTAACTTAAGTTCGTCTCCAAAGTAGGAACCTTTGGTGACCAAAATTTTATCCTACCTTTTTCGCTTGGTTTCTTGCCAAATTCCTACTATAGTCATTCTATTTATGTAATACTCATTGTGTGATGATTATGGACCAAATTAACAAGTTACTTCCCCATAATAAAGTTTAAGTTAAGTTCGTCTCCAAAGGAGGAACCTTTGGTGACCAAAATTTTATCCTTCCTTTTTTGCTTGGTTGCTTGCCAAATTCCTACTATAGTTCATTCTATTTATGTAATACTCATTGTGTGATGATTATGGACCTAATTAACAAGTTACTTCCCCAAAATAAAGTTTAAGTTAAGTTCGTCTCCAAAGGAGGAACCTTTGGTGACCAAAAGTTTATCCTTTATTTTTCGCTTGGATTCTTGCCAAATTCCTACTATAGTTCATTCTATTTAAGTAATACTAATTGTGTGATGTTTATGGACCTAATTAACAAGTTACTTTCCGATAATAAAGTTTAACTTAAGTTCGTCTCCAAAGTAGGAACCTTTGGTGACCAAAAGTTTATCCTTCCTTTTTCGCTTGGATTCTTCCCAAATTCCTACTATAGTTCATTCTATTTACGTAATACTCATTGTATGATAATCATTGACCTAATTACCAAGTTACTTCCCCAAAATAAAGTTTAAGTTAAGTTCGTCTCCAAAGGAGGAACCTTTGGTGACCAAAATTTTATCCTTCCTTTTTCGCTTGGTTTCTTGCCAAATTCCTACTATAGTCATTCTATTTATGTAATACTCATTGTGTGATGATTATGGACCTAATTAACAAGTTACTTCCCCATAATAAAGTTTAAGTTAAGTTCGTCTCCAAAGGAGGAACCTTTGGTGACCAAAAGTTTATCCTACCTTTTTCGCTTGGATTCTTGCCAAATTCCTACTATAGTTCATTCTATTTATGTAATACTAATTGTATGATGATTATTGACCTAATTAACAAGTTACTTCCCGATAAAAAAGTTTAAGCTAAGTTCGTCTCCAAAGGAGGAACCTTTGGTGACCAAAATTTTATCCATCCTTTTTCGCTTGGTTTCTTGCCAAATTCCTACTATAGTTCCTTCTATTTATGTAATACTCTTTGTGTGATGATTATGGACCTAATTAACAAGTTACTTCCCCATAATAAAGTTTAAGTTAAGTTCGTCTCCAAAGGAGGAACCTTTGGTGACCAAAAGTTTATCCTTTATTTTTCGCTTGGATTCTTGCCAAATTCCTACTATAGTTCATTCTATTTAAGTAATACTAATTGTGTGATGTTTATGGACCTAATTAACAAGTTACTTTTCGATAATAAAGTTTAACTTAAGTTCGTCTCCAAAGTAGGAACCTTTGGTGACCAAAAGTTTATCCTTCCTTTTTCGCTTGGATTCTTCCCAAATTCCTACTATAGTTCATTCTATTTACGTAATACTCATTGTATGATAATCATTGAACTAATTACCAAGTTACTTCCCCAAAATAAAGTTTAAGTTAAGTTCGTCTCCAAAGGAGGAACCTTTGGTGACCAAAATTTTATCCTTCCTTTTTCGCTTGGTTTCTTGCCAAATTCCTACTATAGTCATTCTATTTATGTAATACTCATTGTGTGATGATTATGGACCTAATTAACAAGTTACTTCCCCATAATAAAGTTTAAGTTAAGTTCGTCTCCAAAGGAGGAACCTTTGGTGACCAAAATTTTATCCTTCCTTTTTCGCTTGGTTGCTTGCCAAATTCCTACTATAGTTCATTCTATTTATGTAATACTCATTGTGTGATGATTATGGACCTAATTAACAAGTTACTTCCCCAAAATAAAGTTTAAGTTAAGTTCGTCTCCAAAGGAGGAACCTTTGGTGACCAAAAGTTTATCCTTTATTTTTCGCTTGGATTCTTGCCAAATTCCTACTATAGTTCATTCTATTTAAGTAATACTAATTGTGTGATGTTTATGGACCTAATTAACAAGTTACTTTCCGATAATAAAGTTTAACTTAAGTTCGTCTCCAAAGTAGGAACCTTTGGTGACCAAAAGTTTATCCTTCCTTTTTCGCTTGGATTCTTCCCAAATTCCTACTATAGTTCATTCTATTTACGTAATACTCATTGTATGATAATCATTGAACTAATTACCAAGTTACTTCCCCAAAATAAAGTTTAAGTTAAGTTCGTCTCCAAAGGAGGAACCTTTGGTGACCAAAATTTTATCCTTCCTTTTTCGCTTGGTTTCTTGCCAAATTCCTACTATAGTCATTCTATTTATGTAATACTCATTGTGTGATGATTATGGACCTAATTAACAAGTTACTTCCCCATAATAAAGTTTAAGTTAAGTTCGTCTCCAAAGGAGGAACCTTTGGTGACCAAAAGTTTATCCTTCCTTTTTCGCTTGGATTCTTGCCAAATTCCTACTATAGTTCATTCTATTTATGTAATACTAATTGTATGATGATTATTGACCTAATTAACAAGTTACTTCCCGATAATAAAGTTTAACTTAAGTTCGTCTCCAAAGTAGGAACCTTTGGTGACCAAAATTTTATCCTACCTTTTTCGCTTGGTTTCTTCCCAAATTCCTACTATAGTTCATTCTATTTATGTAATACTCATTGTATGATGATTATGAACCTAATTAACAAGTTACTTCCCCATAATAAAGTTTAACGTAAGTTCGTCTCCAAAGGAGGAACCTTTGGTGACCAAAATTTTATCCTACCTTTTTGGCTTGGTTTCTTCCCAAATTCCTACTATAGTTCATTCTATTTATATAATACTCATTGTATGATGATTATGGACCTAATTAACAAGTTACTTCCCCATAATAAAGTTTAAGTTAAGTTCGTCTTCAAAGGAGGAACCTTTGGTGACCAAAATTTTATCCTTCCTTTTTCGCTTGGTTGCTTGCCAAATTCCTACTATAGTTCATTCTATTTATGTAATACTCATTGTGTGATGATTATGGACCTAATTAACAAGTTACTTCCCCAAAATAAAGTTTAAGTTAAGTTCGTCTCCAAAGGAGGAACCTTTGGTGACCAAAAGTTTATCCTTTATTTTTCGCTTGGATTCTTGCCAAATTCCTACTATAGTTCATTCTATTTAAGTAATACTAATTCTGTGATGTTTATGGACCTAATTAACAAGTTACTTCCCCATAATAAAGTTTAACGTAAGTTCGTCTCCAAAGGAGGAACCTTTGGTGACCAAAAGTTTATCCTTCCTTTTTCGCTTGGATTCTTCCCAAATTCCTACTATAGTTCATTCTATTTAAGTAATACTAATTGTGTGATGTTTATGGACCTAATTAACAAGTTACTTTCCGATAATAAAGTTTAACTTAAGTTCGTCTCCAAAGGAGGAACCTTTGGTGACCAAAAGTTTATCCTTCCTTTTTCGCTTGGATTCTTCCCAAATTCCTACTATAGTTCATTCTATTTACGTAATACTCATTGTATGATGATTATTGACCTAATTAACAAGTTACTTTCCCAAAATAAAGTTTAAGTTAAGTTCGTCTCCAAAGGAGGAACCTTTGGTGACCAAAATTTTATCCATCCTTTTTCGCTTGGTTTCTTGCCAAATTCCTACTATAGTTCATTCTATTTATGTAATACTAATTGTATGATGATTATTGACCTAATTAACAAGTTAGTTCCCGATAATAAAGTTTAACTTAAGTTCGTCTCCAAAGGAGGAACCTTTGATGACCAAAATTTTATCCATCCTTTTTCGCTTGGTTTCTTGCCAAATTCCTACTATAGTTAATTCTATTTATGTAATACTAATTGTATGATGATTATTGACCTAATTAACAAGTTAGTTCAGGATAATAAAGTTTAACTTAAGTTCCTCTCCAAAGTAGGAACCTTTGGTGACCAAAATTTTATCCTACCTTTTTCGCTTGGTTTCTTGCCAAATTCCTACTATAGTCATTCTATTTATGTAATACTCATTGTGTGATGATTATGGACCTAATTAACAAGTTACTTCCCCATAATAAAGTTTAAGTTAAGTTCGTCTCCAAAGGAGGAACCTTTGGTGACCAAAAGTTTATCCTTCCTTTTTCGCTTGGTTGCTTGCCAAATTCCTACTATAGTTCATTCTATTTATGTAATACTCATTGTGTGATTATTATGGACCTAATTAACAAGTTACTTCCCCAAAATAAAGTTTAAGTTAAGTTCGTCTCCAAAGGAGGAACCTTTGGTGACCAAAAGTTTATCCTTCCTTTTTCGCTTGGATTCTTGCCAAATTCCTACTATAGTTCATTCTATTTATGTAATACTCATTGTATGATGATTATGGACCTAATTAACAAGTTACTTCCCCATAATAAAGTTTAAGTTAAGTTCGTCTCCAAAGGAGGAACCTTTGGTGACCAAAATTTTATCCTTCCTTTTTCGCTTGGTTGCTTGCCAAATTCCTACTATAGTTCATTCTATTTATGTAATACTCATTGTGTGATGATTATGGACCTAATTAACAAGTTACTTCCCCAAAATAAAGTTTAAGTTAAGTTCGTCTCCAAAGGAGGAACCTTTGGTGACCAAAAGTTTATCCTTTATTTTTCGCTTGGATTCTTGCCAAATTCCTACTATAGTTCATTCTATTTAAGTAATACTAATTGTGTGATGTTTATGGACCTAATTAACAAGTTACTTTCCGATAATAAAGTTTAACTTAAGTTCGTCTCCAAAGTAGGAACCTTTGGTGACCAAAAGTTTATCCTTCCTTTTTCGCTTGGATTCTTCCCAAATTCCTACTATAGTTCATTCTATTTACGTAATACTCATTGTATGATAATCATTGACCTAATTACCAAGTTACTTCCCCAAAATAAAGTTTAAGTTAAGTTCGTCTCCAAAGGAGGAACCTTTGGTGACCAAAATTTTATCCTTCCTTTTTCGCTTGGTTTCTTGCCAAATTCCTACTATAGTCATTCTATTTATGTAATACTCATTGTGTGATGATTATGGACCTAATTAACAAGTTACTTCCCCATAATAAAGTTTAAGTTAAGTTCGTCTCCAAAGGAGGAACCTTTGGTGACCAAAAGTTTATCCTTCCTTTTTCGCTTGGATTCTTGCCAAATTCCTACTATAGTTCATTCTATTTATGTAATACTAATTGTATGATGATTATTGACCTAATTAACAAGTTACTTCCCGATAAAAAAGTTTAAGTTAAGTTCGTCTCCAAAGGAGGAACCTTTGGTGACCAAAATTTTATCCTTCCTTTTTCGCTTGGTTTCTTGCCAAATTCCTACTATAGTCATTCTATTTATGTAATACTCATTGTGTGATGATTATGGACCTAATTAACAAGTTACTTCCCCATAATAAAGTTTAAGTTAAGTTCGTCTCCAAAGGAGGAACCTTTGGTGACCAAAAGTTTATCCTTCCTTTTTCGCTTGGTTGCTTGCCAAATTCCTACTATAGTTCATTCTATTTATGTAATACTCATTGTGTGATTATTATGGACCTAATTAACAAGTTACTTCCCCAAAATAAAGTTTAAGTTAAGTTCGTCTCCAAAGGAGGAACCTTTGGTGACCAAAAGTTTATCCTTCCTTTTTCGCTTGGATTCTTGCCAAATTCCTACTATAGTTCATTCTATTTATGTAATACTCATTGTATGATGATTATGGACCTAATTAACAAGTTACTTCCCCATAATAAAGTTTAAGTTAAGTTCGTCTCCAAAGGAGGAACCTTTGGTGACCAAAATTTTATCCTTCCTTTTTCGCTTGGTTGCTTGCCAAATTCCTACTATAGTTCATTCTATTTATGTAATACTCATTGTGTGATGATTATGGACCTAATTAACAAGTTACTTCCCCAAAATAAAGTTTAAGTTAAGTTCGTCTCCAAAGGAGGAACCTTTGGTGACCAAAAGTTTATCCTTTATTTTTCGCTTGGATTCTTGCCAAATTCCTACTATAGTTCATTCTATTTAAGTAATACTAATTGTGTGATGTTTATGGACCTAATTAACAAGTTACTTTCCGATAATAAAGTTTAACTTAAGTTCGTCTCCAAAGTAGGAACCTTTGGTGACCAAAAGTTTATCCTTCCTTTTTCGCTTGGATTCTTCCCAAATTCCTACTATAGTTCATTCTATTTACGTAATACTCATTGTATGATAATCATTGACCTAATTACCAAGTTACTTCCCCAAAATAAAGTTTAAGTTAAGTTCGTCTCCAAAGGAGGAACCTTTGGTGACCAAAATTTTATCCTTCCTTTTTCGCTTGGTTTCTTGCCAAATTCCTACTATAGTCATTCTATTTATGTAATACTCATTGTGTGATGATTATGGACCTAATTAACAAGTTACTTCCCCATAATAAAGTTTAAGTTAAGTTCGTCTCCAAAGGAGGAACCTTTGGTGACCAAAAGTTTATCCTTCCTTTTTCGCTTGGATTCTTGCCAAATTCCTACTATAGTTCATTCTATTTATGTAATACTAATTGTATGATGATTATTGACCTAATTAACAAGTTACTTCCCGATAAAAAAGTTTAAGTTAAGTTCGTCTCCAAAGGAGGAACCTTTGGTGACCAAAATTTTATCCATCCTTTTTCGCTTGGTTTCTTGCCAAATTCCTACTATAGTTCCTTCTATTTATGTAATACTCTTTGTGTGATGATTATGGACCTAATTAACAAGTTACTTCCCCATAATAAAGTTTAAGTTAAGTTCGTCTCCAAAGGAGGAACCTTTGGTGACCAAAAGTTTATCCTTTATTTTTCGCTTGGATTCTTGCCAAATTCCTACTATAGTTCATTCTATTTAAGTAATACTAATTGTGTGATGTTTATGGACCTAATTAACAAGTTACTTTTCGATAATAAAGTTTAACTTAAGTTCGTCTCCAAAGTAGGAACCTTTGGTGACCAAAAGTTTATCCTTCCTTTTTCGCTTGGATTCTTCCCAAATTCCTACTATAGTTCATTCTATTTACGTAATACTCATTGTATGATAATCATTGAACTAATTACCAAGTTACTTCCCCAAAATAAAGTTCAAGTTAAGTTCGTCTCCAAAGGAGGAACCTTTGGTGACCAAAATTTTATCCTTCCTTTTTCGCTTGGTTTCTTGCCAAATTCCTACTATAGTCATTCTATTTATGTAATACTCATTGTGTGATGATTATGGACCTAATTAACAAGTTACTTCCCCATAATAAAGTTTAAGTTAAGTTCGTCTCCAAAGGAGGAACCTTTGGTGACCAAAATTTTATCCTTCCTTTTTCGCTTGGTTGCTTGCCAAATTCCTACTATAGTTCATTCTATTTATGTAATACTCATTGTGTGATGATTATGGACCTAATTAACAAGTTACTTCCCCAAAATAAAGTTTAAGTTAAGTTCGTCTCCAAAGGAGGAACCTTTGGTGACCAAAAGTTTATCCTTTATTTTTCGCTTGGATTCTTGCCAAATTCCTACTATAGTTCATTCTATTTAAGTAATACTAATTGTGTGATGTTTATGGACCTAATTAACAAGTTACTTTCCGATAATAAAGTTTAACTTAAGTTCGTCTCCAAAGTAGGAACCTTTGGTGACCAAAAGTTTATCCTTCCTTTTTCGCTTGGATTCTTCCCAAATTCCTACTATAGTTCATTCTATTTACGTAATACTCATTGTATGATAATCATTGAACTAATTACCAATTTACTTCCCCAAAATAAAGTTCAAGTTAAGTTCGTCTCCAAAGGAGGAACCTTTGGTGACCAAAATTTTATCCTTCCTTTTTCGCTTGGTTTCTTGCCAAATTCCTACTATAGTCATTCTATTTATGTAATACTCATTGTGTGATGATTATGGACCTAATTAACAAGTTACTTCCCCATAATAAAGTTTAAGTTAAGTTCGTCTCCAAAGGAGGAACCTTTGGTGACCAAAAGTTTATCCTTCCTTTTTTGCTTGGATTCTTGCAAATTCCTACTATAGTTCATTCTATTTATGTAATACTAATTGTATGATGATTATTGACCTAATTAACAAGTTACTTCCCGATAATAAAGTTTAACTTAAGTTCGTCTCCAAAGTAGGAACCTTTGGTGACCAAAATTTTATCCTACCTTTTTCGCTTGGTTTCTTCCCAAATTCCTACTATAGTTCATTCTATTTAAGTAATACTCATTGTATGATGATTATGAACCTAATTAACAAGTTACTTCCCCATAATAAAGTTTAACGTAAGTTCGTCTCCAAAGGAGGAACCTTTGGTGACCAAAATTTTATCCTACCTTTTTGGCTTGGTTTCTTCCCAAATTCCTACTATAGTTCATTCTATTTATATAATACTCATTGTATGATGATTATGGACCTAATTAACAAGTTACTTCCCCATAATAAAGTTTAAGTTAAGTTCGTCTTCAAAGGAGGAACCTTTGGTGACCAAAATTTTATCCTTCCTTTTTCGCTTGGTTTCTTGCCAAATTCCTACTATAGTTAATTCTATTTATGTAATACTAATTGTATGATGATTATTGACCTAATTAACAAGTTAGTTCAGGATAATAAAGTTTAACTTAAGTTCCTCTCCAAAGTAGGAACCTTTGGTGACCAAAATTTTATCCTACCTTTTTCGCTTGGTTTCTTGCCAAATTCCTACTATAGTCATTCTATTTATGTAATACTCATTGCGTGATGATTATGGACCTAATTAACAAGTTACTTCCCCATAATAAAGTTTAAGTTAAGTTCGTCTCCAAAGGAGGAACCTTTGGTGACCAAAAGTTTATCCTTCCTTTTTCGCTTGGTTGCTTGCCAAATTCCTACTATAGTTCATTCTATTTATGTAATACTCATTGTGTGATTATTATGGACCTAATTAACAAGTTACTTCCCCAAAATAAAGTTTAAGTTAAGTTCGTCTCCAAAGGAGGAACCTTTGGTGACCAAAAGTTTATCCTTCCTTTTTCGCTTGGATTCTTGCCAAATTCCTACTATAGTTCATTCTATTTATGTAATACTCATTGTATGATGATTATGGACCTAATTAACAAGTTACTTCCCCATAATAAAGTTTAAGTTAAGTTCGTCTCCAAAGGAGGAACCTTTGGTGACCAAAATTTTATCCTTCCTTTTTCGCTTGGTTGCTTGCCAAATTCCTACTATAGTTCATTCTATTTATGTAATACTCATTGTGTGATGATTATGGACCTAATTAACAAGTTACTTCCCCAAAATAAAGTTTAAGTTAAGTTCGTCTCCAAAGGAGGAACCTTTGGTGACCAAAAGTTTATCCTTTATTTTTCGCTTGGATTCTTGCCAAATTCCTACTATAGTTCATTCTATTTAAGTAATACTAATTGTGTGATGTTTATGGACCTAATTAACAAGTTACTTTCCGATAATAAAGTTTAACTTAAGTTCGTCTCCAAAGTAGGAACCTTTGGTGACCAAAAGTTTATCCTTCCTTTTTCGCTTGGATTCTTCCCAAATTCCTACTATAGTTCATTCTATTTACGTAATACTCATTGTATGATAATCATTGAACTAATTACCAAGTTACTTCCCCAAAATAAAGTTCAAGTTAAGTTCGTCTCCAAAGGAGGAACCTTTGGTGACCAAAATTTTATCCTTCCTTTTTCGCTTGGTTTCTTGCCAAATTCCTACTATAGTCATTCTATTTATGTAATACTCATTGTGTGATGATTATGGACCTAATTAACAAGTTACTTCCCCATAATAAAGTTTAAGTTAAGTTCGTCTCCAAAGGAGGAACCTTTGGTGACCAAAAGTTTATCCTTCCTTTTTTGCTTGGATTCTTGCAAATTCCTACTATAGTTCATTCTATTTATGTAATACTAATTGTATGATGATTATTGACCTAATTAACAAGTTACTTCCCGATAATAAAGTTTAACTTAAGTTCGTCTCCAAAGTAGGAACCTTTGGTGACCAAAATTTTATCCTACCTTTTTCGCTTGGTTTCTTCCCAAATTCCTACTATAGTTCATTCTATTTAAGTAATACTCATTGTATGATGATTATGAACCTAATTAACAAGTTACTTCCCCATAATAAAGTTTAACGTAAGTTCGTCTCCAAAGGAGGAACCTTTGGTGACCAAAATTTTATCCTACCTTTTTGGCTTGGTTTCTTCCCAAATTCCTACTATAGTTCATTCTATTTATATAATACTCATTGTATGATGATTATGGACCTAATTAACAAGTTACTTCCCCATAATAAAGTTTAAGTTAAGTTCGTCTTCAAAGGAGGAACCTTTGGTGACCAAAATTTTATCCTTCCTTTTTCGCTTGGTTTCTTGCCAAATTCCTACTATAGTTAATTCTATTTATGTAATACTAATTGTATGATGATTATTGACCTAATTAACAAGTTAGTTCAGGATAATAAAGTTTAACTTAAGTTCCTCTCCAAAGTAGGAACCTTTGGTGACCAAAATTTTATCCTACCTTTTTCGCTTGGTTTCTTGCCAAATTCCTACTATAGTCATTCTATTTATGTAATACTCATTGCGTGATGATTATGGACCTAATTAACAAGTTACTTCCCCATAATAAAGTTTAAGTTAAGTTCGTCTCCAAAGGAGGAACCTTTGGTGACCAAAAGTTTATCCTTCCTTTTTCGCTTGGTTGCTTGCCAAATTCCTACTATAGTTCATTCTATTTATGTAATACTCATTGTGTGATTATTATGGACCTAATTAACAAGTTACTTCCCCAAAATAAAGTTTAAGTTAAGTTCGTCTCCAAAGGAGGAACCTTTGGTGACCAAAAGTTTATCCTTCCTTTTTCGCTTGGATTCTTGCCAAATTCCTACTATAGTTCATTCTATTTATGTAATACTCATTGTATGATGATTATGGACCTAATTAACAAGTTACTTCCCCATAATAAAGTTTAAGTTAAGTTCGTCTCCAAAGGAGGAACCTTTGGTGACCAAAATTTTATCCTTCCTTTTTCGCTTGGTTGCTTGCCAAATTCCTACTATAGTTCATTCTATTTATGTAATACTCATTGTGTGATGATTATGGACCTAATTAACAAGTTACTTCCCCAAAATAAAGTTTAAGTTAAGTTCGTCTCCAAAGGAGGAACCTTTGGTGACCAAAAGTTTATCCTTTATTTTTCGCTTGGATTCTTGCCAAATTCCTACTATAGTTCATTCTATTTAAGTAATACTAATTGTGTGATGTTTATGGACCTAATTAACAAGTTACTTTCCGATAATAAAGTTTAACTTAAGTTCGTCTCCAAAGTAGGAACCTTTGGTGACCAAAAGTTTATCCTTCCTTTTTCGCTTGGATTCTTCCCAAATTCCTACTATAGTTCAATTTACGTAATACTCATTGTATGATAATCATTGAACTAATTACCAAGTTACTTCCCCAAAATAAAGTTTAAGTTAAGTTCGTCTCCAAAGGAGGAACCTTTGGTGACCAAAATTTTATCCTTCCTTTTTCGCTTGGTTTCTTGCCAAATTCCTACTATAGTCATTCTATTTATGTAATACTCATTGTGTGATGATTATGGACCTAATTAACAAGTTACTTCCCCATAATAAAGTTTAAGTTAAGTTCGTCTCCAAAGGAGGAACCTTTGGTGACCAAAATTTTATCCTTCCTTTTTCGCTTGGTTGCTTGCCAAATTCCTACTATAGTTCATTCTATTTATGTAATACTCATTGTGTGATGATTATGGACCTAATTAACAAGTTACTTCCCCAAAATAAAGTTTAAGTTAAGTTCGTCTCCAAAGGAGGAACCTTTGGTGACCAAAAGTTTATCCTTTATTTTTCGCTTGGATTCTTGCCAAATTCCTACTATAGTTCATTCTATTTAAGTAATACTAATTGTGTGATGTTTATGGACCTAATTAACAAGTTACTTTCCGATAATAAAGTTTAACTTAAGTTCGTCTCCAAAGTAGGAACCTTTGGTGACCAAAAGTTTATCCTTCCTTTTTCGCTTGGATTCTTCCCAAATTCCTACTATAGTTCATTCTATTTACGTAATACTCATTGTATGATAATCATTGAACTAATTACCAAGTTACTTCCCCAAAATAAAGTTCAAGTTAAGTTCGTCTCCAAAGGAGGAACCTTTGGTGACCAAAATTTTATCCTTCCTTTTTCGCTTGGTTTCTTGCCAAATTCCTACTATAGTCATTCTATTTATGTAATACTCATTGTGTGATGATTATGGACCTAATTAACAAGTTACTTCCCCATAATAAAGTTTAAGTTAAGTTCGTCTCCAAAGGAGGAACCTTTGGTGACCAAAAGTTTATCCTTCCTTTTTTGCTTGGATTCTTGCCAAATTCCTACTATAGTTCATTCTATTTATGTAATACTAATTGTATGATGATTATTGACCTAATTAACAAGTTACTTCCCGATAATAAAGTTTAACTTAAGTTCGTCTCCAAAGTAGGAACCTTTGGTGACCAAAATTTTATCCTACCTTTTTCGCTTGGTTTCTTCCCAAATTCCTACTATAGTTCATTCTATTTAAGTAATACTCATTGTATGATGATTATGAACCTAATTAACAAGTTACTTCCCCATAATAAAGTTTAACGTAAGTTCGTCTCCAAAGGAGGAACCTTTGGTGACCAAAATTTTATCCTACCTTTTTGGCTTGGTTTCTTCCCAAATTCCTACTATAGTTCATTCTATTTATATAATACTCATTGTATGATGATTATGGACCTAATTAACAAGTTACTTCCCCATAATAAAGTTTAAGTTAAGTTCGTCTTCAAAGGAGGAACCTTTGGTGACCAAAATTTTATCCTTCCTTTTTCGCTTGGTTGCTTGCCAAATTCCTACTATAGTTCATTCTATTTATGTAATACTCATTGTGTGATGATTATGGACCTAATTAACAAGTTACTTCCCCAAAATAAAGTTTAAGTTAAGTTCGTCTCCAAAGGAGGAACCTTTGGTGACCAAAAGTTTATCCTTTATTTTTCGCTTGGATTCTTGCCAAATTCCTACTATAGTTCATTCTATTTAAGTAATACTAATTCTGTGATGTTTATGGACCTAATTAACAAGTTACTTCCCCATAATAAAGTTTAACGTAAGTTCGTCTCCAAAGGAGGAACCTTTGGTGACCAAAAGTTTATCCTTCCTTTTTCGCTTGGATTCTTCCCAAATTCCTACTATAGTTCATTCTATTTAAGTAATACTAAATGTGTGATGTTTATGGACCTAATTAACAAGTTACTTTCCGATAATAAAGTTTAACTTAAGTTCGTCTCCAAAGGAGGAACCTTTGGTGACCAAAAGTTTATCCTTCCTTTTTCGCTTGGATTCTTCCCAAATTCCTACTATAGTTCATTCTATTTACGTAATACTCATTGTATGATGATTATTGACCTAATTAACAAGTTACTTTCCCAAAATAAAGTTTAAGTTAAGTTCGTCTCCAAAGGAGGAACCTTTGGTGACCAAAATTTTATCCATCCTTTTTCGCTTGGTTTCTTGCCAAATTCCTACTATAGTTCATTCTATTTATGTAATACTAATTGTATGATGATTATTGACCTAATTAACAAGTTAGTTCCCGATAATAAAGTTTAACTTAAGTTCATCTCCAAAGTAGGAACCTTTGGTGACCAAAAGTTTATCCTTCCTTTTTCGCTTGGATTCTTCCCAAATTCCTACTATAGTTCATTCTATTTACGTAATACTCATTGTATGATAATCATTGAACTAATTACCAAGTTACTTCCCCAAAATAAAGTTTAAGTTAAGTTCGTCTCCAAAGGAGGAACCTTTGGTGACCAAAATTTTATCCTTCCTTTTTCGCTTGGTTTCTTGCCAAATTCCTACTATAGTCATTCTATTTATGTAATACTCATTGTGTGATGATTATGGACCTAATTAACAAGTTACTTCCCCAAAATAAAGTTTAAGTTAAGTTCGTCTCCAAAGGAGGAACCTTTGGTGACCAAAATTTTATCCTTCCTTTTTCGCTTGGTTGCTTGCCAAATTCCTACTATAGTTCATTCTATTTATGTAATACTCATTGTGTGATGATTATGGACCTAATTAACAAGTTACTTCCCCAAAATAAAGTTTAAGTTAAGTTCGTCTCCAAAGGAGGAACCTTTGGTGACCAAAAGTTTATCCTTTATTTTTCGCTTGGATTCTTGCCAAATTCCTACTATAGTTCATTCTATTTAAGTAATACTAATTGTGTGATGTTTATGGACCTAATTAACAAGTTACTTTCCGATAATAAAGTTTAACTTAAGTTCGTCTCCAAAGTAGGAACCTTTGGTGACCAAAAGTTTATCCTTCCTTTTTCGCTTGGATTCTTCCCAAATTCCTACTATAGTTCATTCTATTTACGTAATACTCATTGTATGATAATCATTGACCTAATTACCAAGTTACTTCCCCAAAATAAAGTTTAAGTTAAGTTCGTCTCCAAAGGAGGAACCTTTGGTGACCAAAATTTTATCCTTCCTTTTTCGCTTGGTTTCTTGCCAAATTCCTACTATAGTCATTCTATTTATGTAATACTCATTGTGTGATGATTATGGACCTAATTAACAAGTTACTTCCCCATAATAAAGTTTAAGTTAAGTTCGTCTCCAAAGGAGGAACCTTTGGTGACCAAAAGTTTATCCTTCCTTTTTCGCTTGGATTCTTGCCAAATTCCTACTATAGTTCATTCTATTTATGTAATACTAATTGTATGATGATTATTGACCTAATTAACAAGTTACTTCCCGATAAAAAAGTTTAAGTTAAGTTCGTCTCGAAAGGAGGAACCTTTGGTGACCAAAATTTTATCCTACCTTTTTCGCTTGGTTTCTTGCCAAATTCCTACTATAGTCATTCTATTTATGTAATACTCATTGTGTGATTATTATGGACCTAATTAACAAGTTACTTCCCCATAATAAAGTTTAAGTTAAGTTCGTCTCCAAAGGAGGAACCTTTGGTGACCAAAAGTTTATCCTTCCTTTTTCGCTTGGTTGCTTGCCAAATTCCTACTATAGTTCATTCTATTTATGTAATACTCATTGTGTGATTATTATGGACCTAATTAACAAGTTAGTTCAGGATAATAAAGTTTAACTTAAGTTCGTCTCCAAAGTAGGAACCTTTGGTGACCAAAATTTTATCCTACCTTTTTCGCTTGGTTTCTTGCCAAATTTCTACTATAGTCATTCTATTTATGTAATACTCATTGCGTGATGATTATGGACCTAATTAACAAGTTACTTCCCCATAATAAAGTTTAAGTTAAGTTCGTCTCCAAAGGAGGAACCTTTGGTGACCAAAAGTTTATCCTTCCTTTTTCGCTTGGTTGCTTGCCAAATTCCTACTATAGTTCATTCTATTTATGTAATACTCATTGTGTGATTATTATGGACCTAATTAACAAGTTACTTCCCCAAAATAAAGTTTAAGTTAAGTTCGTCTCCAAAGGAGGAACCTTTGGTGACCAAAAGTTTATCCTTCCTTTTTCGCTTGGATTCTTGCCAAATTCCTACTATAGTTCATTCTATTTATGTAATACTCATTGTATGATGATTATGGACCTAATTAACAAGTTACTTCCCCATAATAAAGTTTAAGTTAAGTTCGTCTCCAAAGGAGGAACCTTTGGTGACCAAAATTTTATCCTTCCTTTTTCGCTTGGTTGCTTGCCAAATTCCTACTATAGTTCATTCTATTTATGTAATACTCATTGTGTGATGATTATGGACCTAATTAACAAGTTACTTCCCCAAAATAAAGTTTAAGTTAAGTTCGTCTCCAAAGGAGGAACCTTTGGTGACCAAAAGTTTATCCTTTATTTTTCGCTTGGATTCTTGCCAAATTCCTACTATAGTTCATTCTATTTAAGTAATACTAATTGTGTGATGTTTATGGACCTAATTAACAAGTTACTTTCCGATAATAAAGTTTAACTTAAGTTCGTCTCCAAAGTAGGAACCTTTGGTGACCAAAAGTTTATCCTTCCTTTTTCGCTTGGATTCTTCCCAAATTCCTACTATAGTTCATTCTATTTACGTAATACTCATTGTATGATAATCATTGAACTAATTACCAAGTTACTTCCCCAAAATAAAGTTTAAGTTAAGTTCGTCTCCAAAGGAGGAACCTTTGGTGACCAAAATTTTATCCTTCCTTTTTCGCTTGGTTTCTTGCCAAATTCCTACTATAGTCATTCTATTTATGTAATACTCATTGTGTGATGATTATGGACCTAATTAACAAGTTACTTCCCCATAATAAAGTTTAAGTTAAGTTCGTCTCCAAAGGAGGAACCTTTGGTGACCAAAATTTTATCCTTCCTTTTTCGCTTGGTTGCTTGCCAAATTCCTACTATAGTTCATTCTATTTATGTAATACTCATTGTGTGATGATTATGGACCTAATTAACAAGTTACTTCCCCAAAATAAAGTTTAAGTTAAGTTCGTCTCCAAAGGAGGAACCTTTGGTGACCAAAAGTTTATCCTTTATTTTTCGCTTGGATTCTTGCCAAATTCCTACTATAGTTCATTCTATTTAAGTAATACTAATTGTGTGATGTTTATGGACCTAATTAACAAGTTACTTTCCGATAATAAAGTTTAACTTAAGTTCGTCTCCAAAGTAGGAACCTTTGGTGACCAAAAGTTTATCCTTCCTTTTTCGCTTGGATTCTTCCCAAATTCCTACTATAGTTCATTCTATTTACGTAATACTCATTCTATGATAATCATTGACCTAATTACCAAGTTACTTCCCCAAAATAAAGTTTAAGTTAAGTTCGTCTCCAAAGGAGGAACCTTTGGTGACCAAAATTTTATCCTTCCTTTTTCGCTTGGTTTCTTGCCAAATTTCTTCTATAGTCATTCTATTTATGTAATACTCATTGTGTGATGATTATGGACCTAATTAACAAGTTACTTCCCCATAATAAAGTTTAAGTTAAGTTCGTCTCCAAAGGAGGAACCTTTGGTGACCAAAAGTTTATCCTTCCTTTTTCGCTTGGATTCTTGCCAAATTCCTACTATAGTTCATTCTATTTATGTAATACTAATTGTATGATGATTATTGACCTAATTAACAAGTTACTTCCCGATAAAAAAGTTTAAGTTAAGTTCGTCTCCAAAGGAGGAACCTTTGGTGACCAAAATTTTATCCTACCTTTTTCGCTTGGTTTCTTGCCAAATTTCTACTATAGTCATTCTATTTACGTAATACTCATTGTGTGATTATTATGGACCTAATTAACAAGTTACTTCCCCATAATAAAGTTTAAGTTAAGTTCGTCTCCAAAGGAGGAACCTTTGGTGACCAAAAGTTTATCCTTCCTTTTTCGCTTAGTTGCTTGCCAAATTCCTACTATAGTTCATTCTATTTATGTAATACTCATTGTGTGATTATTATGGACCTAATTAACAAGTTAGTTCAGGATAATAAAGTTTAACTTAAGTTCGTCTCCAAAGTAGGAACCTTTGGTGACCAAAATTTTATCCTACCTTTTTCGCTTGGTTTCTTGCCAAATTCCTACTATAGTCATTCTATTTATGTAATACTCATTGCGTGATGATTATGGACCTAATTAACAAGTTACTTCCCCATAATAAAGTTTAAGTTAAGTTCGTCTCCAAAGGAGGAACCTTTGGTGACCAAAAGTTTATCCTTCCTTTTTCGCTTGGTTGCTTGCCAAATTCCTACTATAGTTCATTCTATTTATGTAATACTCATTGTGTGATTATTATGGACCTAATTAACAAGTTACTTCCCCAAAATAAAGTTTAAGTTAAGTTCGTCTCCAAAGGAGGAACCTTTGGTGACCAAAAGTTTATCCTTCCTTTTTCGCTTGGATTCTTGCCAAATTCCTACTATAGTTCATTCTATTTATGTAATACTCATTGTATGATGATTATGGACCTAATTAACAAGTTACTTCCCCATAATAAAGTTTAAGTTAAGTTCGTCTCCAAAGGAGGAACCTTTGGTGACCAAAATTTTATCCTTCCTTTTTCGCTTGGTTGCTTGCCAAATTCCTACTATAGTTCATTCTATTTATGTAATACTCATTGTATGATGATTATGGACCTAATTAACAAGTTACTTCCCCATAATAAAGTTTAAGTTAAGTTCGTCTCCAAAGGAGGAACCTTTGGTGACCAAAAGTTTATCCTTCCTTTTTCGCTTGGATTCTTGCCAAATTCCTACTATAGTTCATTCTATTTATGTAATACTAATTGTATGATGATTATTGACCTAATTAACAAGTTACTTCCCGATAATAAAGTTTAACTTAAGTTCGTCTCCAAAGTAGGAACCGTTGGTGACCAAAATTTTATCCTACCTTTTTCGCTTGGTTTCTTCCCAAATTCCTACTATAGTTCATTCTATTTAAGTAATACTCATTGTATGATGATTATGAACCTAATTAACAAGTTACTTCCCCATAATAAAGTTTAACGTAAGTTCGTCTCCAAAGGAGGAACCTTTGGTGACCAAAATTTTATCCTACCTTTTTGGCTTGGTTTCTTCCCAAATTCCTACTATAGTTCATTCTATTTATATAATACTCATTGTATGATGATTATGGACATAATTAACAAGTTACTTCCCCATAATAAAGTTTAAGTTAAGTTCGTCTTCAAAGGAGGAACCTTTGGTGACCAAAATTTTATCCTTCCTTTTTCGCTTGGTTGCTTGCCAAATTCCTACTATAGTTCATTCTATTTATGTAATACTCATTGTGTGATGATTATGGACCTAATTAACAAGTTACTTCCCCAAAATAAAGTTTAAGTTAAGTTCGTCTCCAAAGGAGGAACCTTTGGTGACCAAAAGTTTATCCTTTATTTTTCGCTTGGATTCTTGCCAAATTCCTACTATAGTTCATTCTATTTAAGTAATACTAATTCTGTGATGTTTATGGACCTAATTAACAAGTTACTTCCCCATAATAAAGTTTAACGTAAGTTCGTCTCCAAAGGAGGAACCTTTGGTGACCAAAAGTTTATCCTTCCTTTTTCGCTTGGATTCTTCCCAAATTCCTACTATAGTTCATTCTATTTAAGTAATACTAATTGTGTGATGTTTATGGACGTAATTAACAAGTTACTTTCCGATAATAAAGTTTAACTTAAGTTCGTCTCCAAAGGAGGAACCTTTGGTGACCAAAAGTTTATCCTTCCTTTTTCGCTTGGATTCTTCCCAAATTCCTGCTATAGTTCATTCTATTTACGTAATACTCATTGTATGATGATTATTGACCTAATTAACAAGTTACTTTCCCAAAATAAAGTTTAAGTTAAGTTCGTCTCCAAAGGAGGAACCTTTGGTGACCAAAATTTTATCCATCCTTTTTCGCTTGGTTTCTTGCCAAATTCCTACTATAGTTCATTCTATTTATGTAATACTAATTGTATGATGATTATTGACCTAATTAACAAGTTAGTTCCCGATAATAAAGTTTAACTTAAGTTCGTCTCCAAAGTAGGAACCTTTGGTGACCAAAAGTTTATCCTTCCTTTTTCGCTTGGATTCTTCCCAAATTCCTACTATAGTTCATTCTATTTACGTAATACTCATTGTATGATAATCATTGAACTAATTACCAAGTTACTTCCCCAAAATAAAGTTTAAGTTAAGTTCGTCTCCAAAGGAGGAACCTTTGGTGACCAAAATTTTATCCTTCCTTTTTCGCTTGGTTTCTTGCCAAATTCCTACTATAGTCATTCTATTTATGTAATACTCATTGTGTGATGATTATGGACCTAATTAACAAGTTACTTCCCCATAATAAAGTTTAAGTTAAGTTTGTCTCCAAAGGAGGAACCTTTGGTGACCAAAATTTTATCCTTCCTTTTTCGCTTGGTTGCTTGCCAAATTCCTACTATAGTTCATTCTATTTATGTAATACTCATTGTGTGATGATTATGGACCTAATTAACAAGTTACTTCCCCAAAATAAAGTTTAAGTTAAGTTCGTCTCCAAAGGAGGAACCTTTGGTGACCAAAAGTTTATCCTTTATTTTTCGCTTGGATTCTTGCCAAATTCCTACTATAGTTCATTCTATTTAAGTAATACTAATTGTGTGATGTTTATGGACCTAATTAACAAGTTACTTTCCGATAATAAAGTTTAACTTAAGTTCGTCTCCAAAGGAGGAACCTTTGGTGACCAAAAGTTTATCCTTCCATTTTCGCTTGGATTCTTCCCAAATTCCTACTATAGTTCATTCTATTTACGTAATACTCATTGTATGATGATTATTGACCTAATTAACAAGTTACTTTCCCAAAATAAAGTTTAAGTTAAGTTCGTCTCCAAAGGAGGAACCTTTGGTGACCAAAATTTTATCCATCCTTTTTCGCTTGGTTTCTTGCCAAATTCCTACTATAGTTAATTCTATTTATGTAATACTAATTGTATGATGATTATTGACCTAATTAACAAGTTAGTTCAGGATAATAAAGTTTAACTTAAGTTCGTCTCCAAAGTAGGAACCTTTGGTGACCAAAATTTTATCCTACCTTTTTCGCTTGGTTTCTTGCCAAATTCCTACTATAGTCATTCTATTTATGTAATACTCATTGTGTGATGATTATGGACCTAATTAACAAGTTACTTCCCCATAATAAAGTTTAAGTTAAGTTCGTCTCCAAAGGAGGAACCTTTGGTGACCAAAAGTTTATCCTTCCTTTTTCGCTTGGATTCTTGCCAAATTCCTACTATAGTTCATTCTATTTATGTAATACTCATTGTATGATGATTATGGACCTAATTAACAAGTTACTTCCCCATAATAAAGTTTAAGTTAAGTTCGTCTCCAAAGGAGGAACCTTTGGTGACCAAAATTTTATCCTTCCTTTTTCGCTTGGTTGCTTGCCAAATTCCTACTATAGTTCATTCTATTTATGTAATACTCATTGTGTGATGATTATGGACCTAATTAACAAGTTACTTCCCCAAAATAAAGTTTAAGTTAAGTTCGTCTCCAAAGGAGGAACCTTTGGTGACCAAAAGTTTATCCTTTATTTTTCGCTTGGATTCTTGCCAAATTCCTACTATAGTTCATTCTATTTAAGTAATACTAATTGTGTGATGTTTATGGACCTAATTAACAAGTTACTTTCCGATAATAAAGTTTAACTTAAGTTCGTCTCCAAAGTAGGAACCTTTGGTGACCAAAAGTTTATCGTTCCTTTTTCGCTTGGATTCTTCCCAAATTCCTACTATAGTTCATTCTATTTACGTAATACTCATTGTATGATAATCATTGACCTAATTACCAAGTTACTTCCCCAAAATAAAGTTTAAGTTAAGTTCGTCTCCAAAGGAGGAACCTTTGGTGACCAAAATTTTATCCTTCCTTTTTCGCTTGGTTTCTTGCCAAATTCCTACTATAGTCATTCTATTTATGTAATACTCATTGTGTGATGATTATGGACCTAATTAACAAGTTACTTCCCCATAATAAAGTTTAAGTTAAGTTCGTCTCCAAAGGAGGAACCTTTGGTGACCAAAAGTTTATCCTTCCTTTTTCGCTTGGATTCTTGCCAAATTCCTACTATAGTTCATTCTATTTATGTAATACTAATTGTATGATGATTATTGACCTAATTAACAAGTTACTTCCCGATAAAAAAGTTTAAGTTAAGTTCGTCTCCAAAGGAGGAACCTTTGGTGACCAAAATTTTATCCTTCCTTTTTCGCTTGGTTTCTTGCCAAATTCCTACTATAGTTCCTTCTATTTATGTAATACTCTTTGTGTGATGATTATGGACCTAATTAACAAGTTACTTCCCCATAATAAAGTTTAAGTTAAGTTCGTCTCCAAAGGAGGAACCTTTGGTGACCAAAAGTTTGTCCTTTATTTTTCGCTTGGATTCTTGCCAAATTCCTACTATAGTTCATTCTATTTAAGTAATACTAATTGTGTGATGTTTATGGACCTAATTAACAAGTTACTTTCCGATAATAAAGTTTAACTTAAGTTCGTCTCCAAAGTAGGAACCTTTGGTGACCAAAATTTTATCCTTCCTTTTTCGCTTGGATTCTTCCCAAATTCCTACTATAGTTCATTCTATTTACGTAATACTCATTGTATGATAATCATTGAACTAATTACCAAGTTACTTCCCCAAAATAAAGTTCAAGTTAAGTTCGTCTCCAAAGGAGGAACCTTTGGTGACCAAAATTTTATCCTTCCTTTTTCGCTTGGTTTCTTGCCAAATTCCTACTATAGTCATTCTATTTATGTAATACTCATTGTGTGATGATTATGGACCTAATTAACAAGTTACTTCCCCATAATAAAGTTTAAGTTAAGTTCGTCTCCAAAGGAGGAACCTTTGGTGACCAAAAGTTTATCCTTCCTTTTTCGCTTGGATTCTTGCCAAATTCCTACTATAGTTCATTCTATTTATGTAATACTAATTGTATGATGATTATTGACCTAATTAACAAGTTACTTCCCGATAATAAAGTTTAACTTAAGTTCGTCTCCAAAGTAGGAACCTTTGGTGACCAAAATTTTATCCTACCTTTTTCGCTTGGTTTCTTCCCAAATTCCTACTATAGTTCATTCTATTTAAGTAATACTCATTGTATGATGATTATGAACCTAATTAACAAGTTACTTCCCCATAATAAAGTTTAACGTAAGTTCGTCTCCAAAGGAGGAACCTTTGGTGACCAAAATTTTATCCTACCTTTTTGGCTTGGTTTCTTCCCAAATTCCTACTATAGTTCATTCTATTTATATAATACTCATTGTATGATGATTATGGACCTAATTAACAAGTTACTTCCCCATAATAAAGTTTAAGTTAAGTTCGTCTTCAAAGGAGGAACCTTTGGTGACCAAAATTTTATCCTTCCTTTTTCGCTTGGTTGCTTGCCAAATTCCTACTATAGTTCATTCTATTTATGTAATACTCATTGTGTGATGATTATGGACCTAATTAACAAGTTACTTCCCCAAAATAAAGTTTAAGTTAAGTTCGTCTCCAAAGGAGGAACCTTTGGTGACCAAAAGTTTATCCTTTATTTTTCGCTTGGATTCTTGCCAAATTCCTACTATAGTTCATTCTATTTAAGTAATACTAATTCTGTGATGTTTATGGACCTAATTAACAAGTTACTTCCCCATAATAAAGTTTAACGTAAGTTGGTCTCCAAAGGAGGAACCTTTGGTGACCAAAAGTTTATCCTTCCTTTTTCGCTTGGATTCTTCCCAAATTCCTACTATAGTTCATTCTATTTAAGTAATACTAATTGTGTGATGTTTATGGACCTAATTAACAAGTTACTTTCCGATAATAAAGTTTAACTTAAGTTCGTCTCCAAAGGAGGAACCTTTGGTGACCAAAAGTTTATCCTTCCTTTTTCGCTTGGATTCTTCCCAAATTCCTACTATAGTTCATTCTATTTACGTAATACTCATTGTATGATGATTATTGACCTAATTAACAAGTTACTTTCCCAAAATAAAGTTTAAGTTAAGTTCGTCTCCAAAGTAGGAACCTTTGGTGACCAAAAGTTTATCCTTCCTTTTTCGCTTGGATTCTTCCCAAATTCCTACTATAGTTCATTCTATTTACGTAATACTCATTGTATGATAATCATTGACCTAATTACCAAGTTACTTCCCCAAAATAAAGTTTAAGTTAAGTTCGTCTCCAAAGGAGGAACCTTTGGTGACCAAAATTTTATCCTTCCTTTTTCGCTTGGTTTCTTGCTAAATTCCTACTATAGTCATTCTATTTATGTAATACTCATTGTGTGATGATTATGGACCTAATTAACAAGTTACTTCCCCATAATAAAGTTTAAGTTAAGTTCGTCTCCAAAGGAGGAACCTTTGGTGACCAAAAGTTTATCCTTCCTTTTTCGCTTGGATTCTTGCCAAATTCCTACTATAGTTCATTCTATTTATGTAATACTAATTGTATGATGATTATTGACCTAATTAACAAGTTACTTCCCGATAAAAAAGTTTAAGTTAAGTTCGTCTCCAAAGGAGGAACCTTTGGTGACCAAAATTTTATCCTTCCTTTTTCGCTTGGTTTCTTGCCAAATTCCTACTATAGTTCCTTCTATTTATGTAATACTCTTTGTGTGATGATTATGGACCTAATTAACAAGTTACTTCCCCATAATAAAGTTTAAGTTAAGTTCGTCTCCAAAGGAGGAACCTTTGGTGACCAAAAGTTTGTCCTTTATTTTTCGCTTGGATTCTTGCCAAATTCCTACTATAGTTCATTCTATTTAAGTAATACTAATTGTGTGATGTTTATGGACCTAATTAACAAGTTACTTTCCGATAATAAAGTTTAACTTAAGTTCGTCTCCAAAGTAGGAACCTTTGGTGACCAAAATTTTATCCTTCCTTTTTCGCTTGGATTCTTCCCAAATTCCTACTATAGTTCATTCTATTTACGTAATACTCATTGTATGATAATCATTGAACTAATTACCAAGTTACTTCCCCAAAATAAAGTTCAAGTTAAGTTCGTCTCCAAAGGAGGAACCTTTGGTGACCAAAATTTTATCCTTCCTTTTTCGCTTGGTTTCTTGCCAAATTCCTACTATAGTCATTCTATTTATGTAATACTCATTGTGTGATGATTATGGACCTAATTAACAAGTTACTTCCCCATAATAAAGTTTAAGTTAAGTTCGTCTCCAAAGGAGGAACCTTTGGTGACCAAAAGTTTATCCTTCCTTTTTCGCTTGGATTCTTGCCAAATTCCTACTATAGTTCATTCTATTTATGTAATACTAATTGTATGATGATTATTGACCTAATTAACAAGTTACTTCCCGATAATAAAGTTTAACTTAAGTTCGTCTCCAAAGTAGGAACCTTTGGTGACCAAAATTTTATCCTACCTTTTTCGCTTGGTTTCTTCCCAAATTCCTACTATAGTTCATTCTATTTAAGTAATACTCATTGTATGATGATTATGAACCTAATTAACAAGTTACTTCCCCATAATAAAGTTTAACGTAAGTTCGTCTCCAAAGGAGGAACCTTTGGTGACCAAAAGTTTATCCTTCCTTTTTCGCTTGGATTCTTGCCAAATTCCTACTATAGTTCATTCTATTTAAGTAATACTAATTCTGTGATGTTTATGGACCTAATTAACAAGTTACTTCCCCATAATAAAGTTTAACGTAAGTTGGTCTCCAAAGGAGGAACCTTTGGTGACCAAAAGTTTATCCTTCCTTTTTCGCTTGGATTCTTCCCAAATTCCTACTATAGTTCATTCTATTTAAGTAATACTAATTGTGTGATGTTTATGGACCTAATTAACAAGTTACTTTCCGATAATAAAGTTTAACTTAAGTTCGTCTCCAAAGGAGGAACCTTTGGTGACCAAAAGTTTATCCTTCCTTTTTCGCTTGGATTCTTCCCAAATTCCTACTATAGTTCATTCTATTTACGTAATACTCATTGTATGATGATTATTGACCTAATTAACAAGTTACTTTCCCAAAATAAAGTTTAAGTTAAGTTCGTCTCCAAAGTAGGAACCTTTGGTGACCAAAAGTTTATCCTTCCTTTTTCGCTTGGATTCTTCCCAAATTCCTACTATAGTTCATTCTATTTACGTAATACTCATTGTATGATAATCATTGACCTAATTACCAAGTTACTTCCCCAAAATAAAGTTTAAGTTAAGTTCGTCTCCAAAGGAGGAACCTTTGGTGACCAAAATTTTATCCTTCCTTTTTCGCTTGGTTTCTTGCCAAATTCCTACTATAGTCATTCTATTTATGTAATACTCATTGTGTGATGATTATGGACCTAATTAACAAGTTACTTCCCCATAATAAAGTTTAAGTTAAGTTCGTCTCCAAAGGAGGAACCTTTGGTGACCAAAAGTTTATCCTTCCTTTTTCGCTTGGATTCTTGCCAAATTCCTACTATAGTTCATTCTATTTATGTAATACTAATTGTATGATGATTATTGACCTAATTAACAAGTTACTTCCCGATAAAAAAGTTTAAGTTAAGTTCGTCTCCAAAGGAGGAACCTTTGGTGACCAAAATTTTATCCTTCCTTTTTCGCTTGGTTTCTTGCCAAATTCCTACTATAGTTCCTTCTATTTATGTAATACTCTTTGTGTGATGATTATGGACCTAATTAACAAGTTACTTCCCCATAATAAAGTTTAAGTTAAGTTCGTCTCCAAAGGAGGAACCTTTGGTGACCAAAAGTTTGTCCTTTATTTTTCGCTTGGATTCTTGCCAAATTCCTACTATAGTTCATTCTATTTAAGTAATACTAATTGTGTGATGTTTATGGACCTAATTAACAAGTTACTTTCCGATAATAAAGTTTAACTTAAGTTCGTCTCCAAAGTAGGAACCTTTGGTGACCAAAATTTTATCCTACCTTTTTCGCTTGGTTTCTTCCCAAATTCCTACTATAGTTCATTCTATTTAAGTAATACTCATTGTATGATGATTATGAACCTAATTAACAAGTTACTTCCCCATAATAAAGTTTAACGTAAGTTCGTCTCCAAAGGAGGAACCTTTGGTGACCAAAAGTTTATCCTTCCTTTTTCGCTTGGATTCTTGCCAAATTCCTACTATAGTTCATTCTATTTAAGTAATACTAATTCTGTGATGTTTATGGACCTAATTAACAAGTTACTTCCCCATAATAAAGTTTAACGTAAGTTGGTCTCCAAAGGAGGAACCTTTGGTGACCAAAAGTTTATCCTTCCTTTTTCGCTTGGATTCTTCCCAAATTCCTACTATAGTTCATTCTATTTACGTAATACTCATTGTATGATGATTATTGACCTAATTAACAAGTTACTTTCCCAAAATAAAGTTTAAGTTAAGTTCGTCTCCAAAGTAGGAACCTTTGGTGACCAAAAGTTTATCCTTCCTTTTTCGCTTGGATTCTTCCCAAATTCCTACTATAGTTCATTCTATTTACGTAATACTCATTGTATGATAATCATTGACCTAATTACCAAGTTACTTCCCCAAAATAAAGTTTAAGTTAAGTTCGTCTCCAAAGGAGGAACCTTTGGTGACCAAAATTTTATCCTTCCTTTTTCGCTTGGTTTCTTGCCAAATTCCTACTATAGTCATTCTATTTATGTAATACTCATTGTGTGATGATTATGGACCTAATTAACAAGTTACTTCCCCATAATAAAGTTTAAGTTAAGTTCGTCTCCAAAGGAGGAACCTTTGGTGACCAAAAGTTTATCCTTCCTTTTTCGCTTGGATTCTTGCCAAATTCCTACTATAGTTCATTCTATTTATGTAATACTAATTGTATGATGATTATTGACCTAATTAACAAGTTACTTCCCGATAAAAAAGTTTAAGTTAAGTTCGTCTCCAAAGGAGGAACCTTTGGTGACCAAAATTTTATCCTTCCTTTTTCGCTTGGTTTCTTGCCAAATTCCTACTATAGTTCCTTCTATTTATGTAATACTCTTTGTGTGATGATTATGGACCTAATTAACAAGTTACTTCCCCATAATAAAGTTTAAGTTAAGTTCGTCTCCAAAGGAGGAACCTTTGGTGACCAAAAGTTTGTCCTTTATTTTTCGCTTGGATTCTTGCCAAATTCCTACTATAGTTCATTCTATTTAAGTAATACTAATTGTGTGATGTTTATGGACCTAATTAACAAGTTACTTTCCGATAATAAAGTTTAACTTAAGTTCGTCTCCAAAGTAGGAACCTTTGGTGACCAAAATTTTATCCTTCCTTTTTCGCTTGGATTCTTCCCAAATTCCTACTATAGTTCATTCTATTTACGTAATACTCATTGTATGATAATCATTGAACTAATTACCAAGTTACTTCCCCAAAATAAAGTTCAAGTTAAGTTCGTCTCCAAAGGAGGAACCTTTGGTGACCAAAATTTTATCCTTCCTTTTTCGCTTGGTTTCTTGCCAAATTCCTACTATAGTCATTCTATTTATGTAATACTCATTGTGTGATGATTATGGACCTAATTAACAAGTTACTTCCCCATAATAAAGTTTAAGTTAAGTTCGTCTCCAAAGGAGGAACCTTTGGTGACCAAAAGTTTATCCTTCCTTTTTCGCTTGGATTCTTGCCAAATTCCTACTATAGTTCATTCTATTTATGTAATACTAATTGTATGATGATTATTGACCTAATTAACAAGTTACTTCCCGATAATAAAGTTTAACTTAAGTTCGTCTCCAAAGTAGGAACCTTTGGTGACCAAAATTTTATCCTACCTTTTTCGCTTGGTTTCTTCCCAAATTCCTACTATAGTTCATTCTATTTAAGTAATACTCATTGTATGATGATTATGAACCTAATTAACAAGTTACTTCCCCATAATAAAGTTTAACGTAAGTTCGTCTCCAAAGGAGGAACCTTTGGTGACCAAAATTTTATCCTACCTTTTTGGCTTGGTTTCTTCCCAAATTCCTACTATAGTTCATTCTATTTATATAATACTCATTGTATGATGATTATGGACCTAATTAACAAGTTACTTCCCCATAATAAAGTTTAAGTTAAGTTCGTCTTCAAAGGAGGAACCTTTGGTGACCAAAATTTTATCCTTCCTTTTTCGCTTGGTTGCTTGCCAAATTCCTACTATAGTTCATTCTATTTATGTAATACTCATTGTGTGATGATTATGGACCTAATTAACAAGTTACTTCCCCAAAATAAAGTTTAAGTTAAGTTCGTCTCCAAAGGAGGAACCTTTGGTGACCAAAAGTTTATCCTTTATTTTTCGCTTGGATTCTTGCCAAATTCCTACTATAGTTCATTCTATTTAAGTAATACTAATTCTGTGATGTTTATGGACCTAATTAACAAGTTACTTCCCCATAATAAAGTTTAACGTAAGTTGGTCTCCAAAGGAGGAACCTTTGGTGACCAAAAGTTTATCCTTCCTTTTTCGCTTGGATTCTTCCCAAATTCCTACTATAGTTCATTCTATTTAAGTAATACTAATTGTGTGATGTTTATGGACCTAATTAACAAGTTACTTTCCGATAATAAAGTTTAACTTAAGTTCGTCTCCAAAGGAGGAACCTTTGGTGACCAAAAGTTTATCCTTCCTTTTTCGCTTGGATTCTTCCCAAATTCCTACTATAGTTCATTCTATTTACGTAATACTCATTGTATGATGATTATTGACCTAATTAACAAGTT
Source organism: Medicago sativa (assembly GCF_051527215.1). NCBI lineage: Eukaryota > Viridiplantae > Streptophyta > Magnoliopsida > Fabales > Fabaceae > Medicago > Medicago sativa. The sequence goes on along the minus strand of NC_140752.1, from coordinate 43,016,684 downwards.
ACTTTCCCAAAATAAAGTTTAAGTTAAGTTCGTCTCCAAAGGAGGAACCTTTGGTGACCAAAATTTTATCCATCCTTTTTCGCTTGGTTTCTTGCCAAATTCCTACTATAGTTCATTCTATTTATGTAATACTAATTGTATGATGATTATTGACCTAATTAACAAGTTAGTTCCCGATAATAAAGTTTAACTTAAGTTCGTCTCCAAAGTAGGAACCTTTGGTGACCAAAAGTTTATCCTTCCTTTTTCGCTTGGATTCTTCCCAAATTCCTACTATAGTTCATTCTATTTACGTAATACTCATTGTATGATAATCATTGAACTAATTACCAAGTTACTTCCCCAAAATAAAGTTTAAGTTAAGTTCGTCTCCAAAGGAGGAACCTTTGGTGACCAAAATTTTATCCTTCCTTTTTCGCTTGGTTTCTTGCCAAATTCCTACTATAGTCATTCTATTTATGTAATACTCATTGTGTGATGATTATGGACCTAATTAACAAGTTACTTCCCCATAATAAAGTTTAAGTTAAGTTCGTCTCCAAAGGAGGAACCTTTGGTGACCAAAATTTTATCCTTCCTTTTTCGCTTGGTTGCTTGCCAAATTCCTACTATAGTTCATTCTATTTATGTAATACTCATTGTGTGATGATTATGGACCTAATTAACAAGTTACTTCCCCAAAATAAAGTTTAAGTTAAGTTCGTCTCCAAAGGAGGAACCTTTGGTGACCAAAAGTTTATCCTTTATTTTTCGCTTGGATTCTTGCCAAATTCCTACTATAGTTCATTCTATTTAAGTAATACTAATTCTGTGATGTTTATGGACCTAATTAACAAGTTACTTTCCGATAATAAAGTTTAACTTAAGTTCGTCTCCAAAGGAGGAACCTTTGGTGACCAAAAGTTTATCCTTCCATTTTCGCTTGGATTCTTCCCAAATTCCTACTATAGTTCATTCTATTTACGTAATACTCATTGTATGATGATTATTGACCTAATTAACAAGTTACTTTCCCAAAATAAAGTTTAAGTTAAGTTCGTCTCCAAAGGAGGAACCTTTGGTGACCAAAATTTTATCCATCCTTTTTCGCTTGGTTTCTTGCCAAATTCCTACTATAGTTAATTCTATTTATGTAATACTAATTGTATGATGATTATTGACCTAATTAACAAGTTAGTTCAGGATAATAAAGTTTAACTTAAGTTCGTCTCCAAAGTAGGAACCTTTGGTGACCAAAATTTTATCCTACCTTTTTCGCTTGGTTTCTTGCCAAATTCCTACTATAGTCATTCTATTTATGTAATACTCATTGTGTGATGATTATGGACCTAATTAACAAGTTACTTCCCCATAATAAAGTTTAAGTTAAGTTCGTCTCCAAAGGAGGAACCTTTGGTGACCAAAATTTTATCCTTCCTTTTTCGCTTGGTTGCTTGCCAAATTCCTACTATAGTTCATTCTATTTATGTAATACTCATTGTGTGATGATTATGGACCTAATTAACAAGTTACTTCCCCAAAATAAAGTTTAAGTTAAGTTCGTCTCCAAAGGAGGAACCTTTGGTGACCAAAAGTTTATCCTTTATTTTTCGCTTGGATTCTTGCCAAATTCCTACTATAGTTCATTCTATTTAAGTAATACTAATTGTGTGATGTTTATGGACCTAATTAACAAGTTACTTCCCGATAATAAAGTTTAACTTAAGTTCGTCTCCAAAGTAGGAACCTTTGGTGACCAAAATTTTATCCTACCTTTTTCGCTTGGTTTCTTCCCAAATTCCTACTATAGTTCATTCTATTTAAGTAATACTCATTGTATGATGATTATGAACCTAATTAACAAGTTACTTCCCCATAATAAAGTTTAACGTAAGTTCGTCTCCAAAGGAGGAACCTTTGGTGACCAAAAGTTTATCCTTCCTTTTTCGCTTGGATTCTTGCCAAATTCCTACTATAGTTCATTCTATTTAAGTAATACTAATTCTGTGATGTTTATGGACCTAATTAACAAGTTACTTCCCCATAATAAAGTTTAACGTAAGTTGGTCTCCAAAGGAGGAACCTTTGGTGACCAAAAGTTTATCCTTCCTTTTTCGCTTGGATTCTTCCCAAATTCCTACTATAGTTCATTCTATTTAAGTAATACTAATTGTGTGATGTTTATGGACCTAATTAACAAGTTACTTTCCGATAATAAAGTTTAACTTAAGTTCGTCTCCAAAGGAGGAACCTTTGGTGACCAAAAGTTTATCCTTCCTTTTTCGCTTGGATTCTTCCCAAATTCCTACTATAGTTCATTCTATTTACGTAATACTCATTGTATGATGATTATTGACCTAATTAACAAGTTACTTTCCCAAAATAAAGTTTAAGTTAAGTTCGTCTCCAAAGTAGGAACCTTTGGTGACCAAAAGTTTATCCTTCCTTTTTCGCTTGGATTCTTCCCAAATTCCTACTATAGTTCATTCTATTTACGTAATACTCATTGTATGATAATCATTGACCTAATTACCAAGTTACTTCCCCAAAATAAAGTTTAAGTTAAGTTCGTCTCCAAAGGAGGAACCTTTGGTGACCAAAATTTTATCCTTCCTTTTTCGCTTGGTTTCTTGCCAAATTCCTACTATAGTCATTCTATTTATGTAATACTCATTGTGTGATGATTATGGACCTAATTAACAAGTTACTTCCCCATAATAAAGTTTAAGTTAAGTTCGTCTCCAAAGGAGGAACCTTTGGTGACCAAAAGTTTATCCTTCCTTTTTCGCTTGGATTCTTGCCAAATTCCTACTATAGTTCATTCTATTTATGTAATACTAATTGTATGATGATTATTGACCTAATTAACAAGTTACTTCCCGATAAAAAAGTTTAAGTTAAGTTCGTCTCCAAAGGAGGAACCTTTGGTGACCAAAATTTTATCCTTCCTTTTTCGCTTGGTTTCTTGCCAAATTCCTACTATAGTTCCTTCTATTTATGTAATACTCTTTGTGTGATGATTATGGACCTAATTAACAAGTTACTTCCCCATAATAAAGTTTAAGTTAAGTTCGTCTCCAAAGGAGGAACCTTTGGTGACCAAAAGTTTGTCCTTTATTTTTCGCTTGGATTCTTGCCAAATTCCCACTATAGTTCATTCTATTTAAGTAATACTAATTGTGTGATGTTTATGGACCTAATTAACAAGTTACTTTCCGATAATAAAGTTTAACTTAAGTTCGTCTCCAAAGTAGGAACCTTTGGTGACCAAAAGTTTATCCTTCCTTTTTCGCTTGGATTCTTCCCAAATTCCTACTATAGTTCATTCTATTTACGTAATACTCATTGTATGATAATCATTGAACTAATTACCAAGTTACTTCCCCAAAATAAAGTTTAAGTTAAGTTCGTCTCCAAAGGAGGAACCTTTGGTGACCAAAATTTTATCCTTCCTTTTTCGCTTGGTTTCTTGCCAAATTCCTACTATAGTCATTCTATTTATGTAATACTCATTGTGTGATGATTATGGACCTAATTAACAAGTTACTTCCCCATAATAAAGTTTAAGTTAAGTTCGTCTCCAAAGGAGGAACCTTTGGTGACCAAAAGTTTATCCTTCCTTTTTCGCTTGGATTCTTGCCAAATTCCTACTATAGTTCATTCTATTTATGTAATACTAATTGTATGATGATTATTGACCTAATTAACAAGTTACTTCCCGATAATAAAGTTTAAGTTAAGTTCGTCTCCAAAGGAGGAACCTTTGGTGACCAAAATTTTATCCTTCCTTTTTCGCTTGGTTTCTTGCCAAATTCCTACTATAGTTCCTTCTATTTATGTAATACTCTTTGTGTGATGATTATGGACCTAATTAACAAGTTACTTCCCCATAATAAAGTTTAAGTTAAGTTCGTCTCCAAAGGAGGAACCTTTGGTGACCAAAAGTTTATCCTTTATTTTTCGCTTGGATTCTTGCCAAATTCCTACTATAGTTCATTCTATTTAAGTAATACTAATTGTGTGATGTTTATGGACCTAATTAACAAGTTACTTTCCGATAATAAAGTTTAACTTAAGTTCGTCTCCAAAGTAGGAACCTTTGGTGACCAAAAGTTTATCCTTCCTTTTTCGCTTGGATTCTTCCCAAATTCCTACTATAGTTCATTCTATTTACGTAATACTCATTGTATGATAATCATTGAACTAATTACCAAGTTACTTCCCCAAAATAAAGTTTAAGTTAAGTTCGTCTCCAAAGGAGGAACCTTTGGTGACCAAAATTTTATCCTTCCTTTTTCGCTTGGTTTCTTGCCAAATTCCTACTATAGTCATTCTATTTATGTAATACTCATTGTGTGATGATTATGGACCTAATTAACAAGTTACTTCCCCATAATAAAGTTTAAGTTAAGTTCGTCTCCAAAGGAGGAACCTTTGGTGACCAAAAGTTTATCCTTCCTTTTTCGCTTGGATTCTTGCCAAATTCCTACTATAGTTCATTCTATTTATGTAATACTAATTGTATGATGATTATTGACCTAATTAACAAGTTACTTCCCGATAATAAAGTTTAACTTAAGTTCGTCTCCAAAGTAGGAACCTTTGGTGACCAAAATTTTATCCTACCTTTTTGGCTTGGTTTCTTCCCAAATTCCTACTATAGTTCATTCTATTTATGTAATACTCATTGTATGATGATTATGAACCTAATTAACAAGTTACTTCCCCATAATAAAGTTTAACGTAAGTTCGTCTCCAAAGGAGGAACCTTTGGTGACCAAAATTTTATCCTACCTTTTTGGCTTGGTTTCTTCCCAAATTCCTACTATAGTTCATTCTATTTATATAATACTCATTGTATGATGATTATGGACCTAATTAACAAGTTACTTCCCCATAATAAAGTTTAAGTTAAGTTCGTCTCCAAAGGAGGAACCTTTGGTGACCAAAATTTTATCCTTCCTTTTTCGCTTGGTTGCTTGCCAAATTCCTACTATAGTTCATTCTATTTATGTAATACTCATTGTGTGATGATTATGGACCTAATTAACAAGTTACTTCCCCAAAATAAAGTTTAAGTTAAGTTCGTCTCCAAAGGAGGAACCTTTGGTGACCAAAAGTTTATCCTTTATTTTTCGCTTGGATTCTTGCCAAATTCCTACTATAGTTCATTCTATTTAAGTAATACTAATTCTGTGATGTTTATGGACCTAATTAACAAGTTACTTCCCCATAATAAAGTTTAACGTAAGTTCGTCTCCAAAGGAGGAACCTTTGGTGACCAAAAGTTTATCCTTCCTTTTTCGCTTGGATTCTTCCCAAATTCCTACTATAGTTCATTCTATTTAAGTAATACTAATTGTGTGATGTTTATGGACCTAATTAACAAGTTACTTTCCGATAATAAAGTTTAACTTTAGTTCGTCTCCAAAGGAGGAACCTTTGGTGACCAAAAGTTTATCCTTCCTTTTTCGCTTGGATTCTTCCCAAATTCCTACTATAGTTCATTCTATTTACGTAATACTCATTGTATGATGATTATTGACCTAATTAACAAGTTACTTTCCCAAAATAAAGTTTAAGTTAAGTTCGTCTCCAAAGGAGGAACCTTTGGTGACCAAAATTTTATCCATCCTTTTTCGCTTGGTTTCTTGCCAAATTCCTACTATAGTTCATTCTATTTATGTAATACTAATTGTATGATGATTATTGACCTAATTAACAAGTTAGTTCCCGATAATAAAGTTTAACTTAAGTTCGTCTCCAAAGGAGGAACCTTTGATGACCAAAATTTCATCCATCCTTTTTCGCTTGGTTTCTTGCCAAATTCCTACTATAGTTAATTCTATTTATGTAATACTAATTGTATGATGATTATTGACCTAATTAACAAGTTAGTTCAGGATAATAAAGTTTAACTTAAGTTCGTCTCCAAAGTAGGAACCTTTGGTGACCAAAATTTTATCCTACCTTTTTCGCTTGGTTTCTTGCCAAATTCCTACTATAGTGATTCTATTTATGTAATACTCATTGTGTGATGATTATGGACCTAATTAACAAGTTACTTCCCCATAATAAAGTTTAAGTTAAGTTCGTCTCCAGAGGAACCTTTGGTGACCAAAAGTTTATCCTTCCTTTTTCGCTTGGATTCTTGCCAAATTCCTACTATAGTTCATTCTATTTATGTAATACTCATTGTATGATGATTATGGACCTAATTAACAAGTTACTTCCCCATAATAAAGTTTAAGTTAAGTTCGTCTCCAAAGGAGGAACCTTTGGTGACCAAAATTTTATCCTTCCTTTTTCGCTTGGTTGCTTGCCAAATTCCTACTATAGTTCATTCTATTTATGTAATACTCATTGTGTGATGATTATGGACCTAATTAACAAGTTACTTCCCCAAAATAAAGTTTAAGTTAAGTTCGTCTCCAAAGGAGGAACCTTTGGTGACCAAAAGTTTATCCTTTATTTTTCGCTTGGATTCTTGCCAAATTCCTACTATAGTTCATTCTATTTAAGCAATACTAATTGTGTGATGTTTATGGACCTAATTAACAAGTTACTTTCCGATAATAAAGTTTAACTTAAGTTCGTCTCCAAAGTAGGAACCTTTGGTGACCAAAAGTTTATCCTTCCTTTTTCGCTTGGATTCTTCCCAAATTCCTACTATAGTTCATTCTATTTACGTAATACTCATTGTATGATAATCATTGACCTAATTACCAAGTTACTTCCCCAAAATAAAGTTTAAGTTAAGTTCGTCTCCAAAGGAGGAACCTTTGGTGACCAAAATTTTATCCTTCCTTTTTCGCTTGGTTTCTTGCCAAATTCCTACTATAGTCATTCTATTTATGTAATACTCATTGTGTGATGATTATGGACCTAATTAACAAGTTACTTCCCCATAATAAAGTTTAAGTTAAGTTCGTCTCTAAAGGAGGAACCTTTGGTGACCAAAAGTTTATCCTTCCTTTTTCGCTTGGATTCTTGCCAAATTCCTACTATAGTTCATTCTATTTATGTAATACTAATTGTATGATGATTATTGACCTAATTAACAAGTTACTTCCCGATAAAAAAGTTTAAGTTAAGTTCGTCTCCAAAGGAGGAACCTTTGGTGACCAAAATTTTATCCTTCCTTTTTCGCTTGGTTTCTTGCCAAATTCCTACTATAGTTCCTTCTATTTATGTAATACTCTTTGTGTGATGATTATGGACCTAATTAACAAGTTACTTCCCCATAATAAAGTTTAAGTTAAGTTCGTCTCCAAAGGAGGAACCTTTGGTGACCAAAAGTTTATCCTTTATTTTTCGCTTGGATTCTTGCCAAATTCCTACTATGGTTCATTCTATTTAAGTAATACTAATTGTGTGATGTTTATGGACCTAATTAACAAGTTACTTTCCGATAATAAAGTTTAACTTAAGTTCGTCTCCAAAGTAGGAACCTTTGGTGACCAAAAGTTTATCCTTCCTTTTTCGCTTGGATTCTTCCCAAATTCCTACTATAGTTCATTCTATTTACGTAATACTCATTGTATGATAATCATTGAACTAATTACCAAGTTACTTCCCCAAAATAAAGTTTAAGTTAAGTTCGTCTCCAAAGGAGGAACCTTTGGTGACCAAAATTTTATCCTTCCTTTTTCGCTTGGTTTCTTGCCAAATTCCTACTATAGTCATTCTATTTATGTAATACTCATTGTGTGATGATTATGGACCTAATTAACAAGTTACTTCCCCAAAATAAAGTTTAAGTTAAGTTTGTCTCCAAAGGAGGAACCTTTGGTGACCAAAAGTTTATCCTTTATTTTTCGCTTGGATTCTTGCCAAATTCCTACTATAGTTCATTCTATTTAAGTAATACTAATTGTGTGATGTTTATGGACCTAATTAACAAGTTACTTTCCGATAATAAAGTTTAACTTAAGTTCGTCTCCAAAGTAGGAACCTTTGGTGACCAAAAGTTTATCCTTCCTTTTTCGCTTGGATTCTTCCCAAATTCCTACTATAGTTCATTCTATTTACGTAATACTCATTGTATGATAATCATTGAACTAATTACCAAGTTACTTCCCCAAAATAAAGTTTAAGTTAAGTTCGTCTCCATAGGAGGAACCTTTGGTGACCAAAATTTTATCCTTCCTTTTTCGCTTGGTTTCTTGCCAAATTCCTACTATAGTCATTCTATTTATGTAATACTCATTGTGTGATGATTATGGACCTAATTAACAAGTTACTTCCCCATAATAAAGTTTAAGTTAAGTTCGTCTCCAAAGGAGGAACCTTTGGTGACCAAAAGTTTATCCTTCCTTTTTCGCTTGGATTCTTGCCAAATTCCTACTATAGTTCATTCTATTTATGTAATACTAATTGTATGATGATTATTGACCTAATTAACAAGTTACTTCCCGATAATAAAGTTTAACTTAAGTTCGTCTCCAAAGTAGGAACCTTTGGTGACCAAAATTTTATCCTACCTTTTTCGCTTGGTTTCTTCCCAAATTCCTACTATAGTTCATTCTATTTATGTAATACTCATTGTATGATGATTATGAACCTAATTAACAAGTTACTTCCCCATAATAAAGTTTAACGTAAGTTCGTCTCCAAAGGAGGAACCTTTGGTGACCAAAATTTTATCCTACCTTTTTGGCTTGGTTTCTTCCCAAATTCCTACTATAGTTCATTCTATTTATATAATACTCATTGTATGATGATTATGGACCTAATTAACAAGTTACTTCCCCATAATAAAGTTTAAGTTAAGTTCGTCTTCAAAGGAGGAACCTTTGGTGACCAAAATTTTATCCTTCCTTTTTCGCTTGGTTGCTTGCCAAATTCCTACTATAGTTCATTCTATTTATGTAATACTCATTGTGTGATGATTATGGACCTAATTAACAAGTTACTTCCCCAAAATAAAGTTTAAGTTAAGTTCGTCTCCAAAGGAGGAACCTTTGGTGACCAAAAGTTTATCCTTTATTTTTCGCTTGGATTCTTGCCAAATTCCTACTATAGTTCATTCTATTTAAGTAATACTAATTCTGTGATGTTTATGGACCTAATTAACAAGTTACTTCCCCATAATAAAGTTTAACGTAAGTTCGTCTCCAAAGGAGGAACCTTTGGTGACCAAAAGTTTATCCTTCCTTTTTCGCTTGGATTCTTCCCAAATTCCTACTATAGTTCATTCTATTTAAGTAATACTAATTGTGTGATGTTTATGGACCTAATTAACAAGTTACTTTCCGATAATAAAGTTTAACTTAAGTTCGTCTCCAAAGGAGGAACCTTTGGTGACCAAAATTTTATCCATCCTTTTTCGCTTGGTTTCTTGCCAAATTCCTACTATAGTTCATTCTATTTATGTAATACTAATTGTATGATGATTATTGACCTAATTAACAAGTTAGTTCCCGATAATAAAGTTTAACTTAAGTTCGTCTCCAAAGGAGGAACCTTTGATGACCAAAATTTTATCCATCCTTTTTCGCTTGGTTTCTTGCCAAATTCCTACTATAGTTAATTCTATTTATGTAATACTAATTGTATGATGATTATTGACCTAATTAACAAGTTAGTTCAGGATAATAAAGTTTAACTTAAGTTCGTCTCCAAAGTAGGAACCATTGGTGACCAAAATTTTATCCTACCTTTTTCGCTTGGTTTCTTGCCAAATTCCTACTATAGTCATTCTATTTATGTAATACTCATTGTGTGATGATTATGGACCTAATTAACAAGTTACTTCCCCATAATAAAGTTTAAGTTAAGTTCGTCTCCAAAGGAGGAACCTTTGGTGACCAAAAGTTTATCCTTCCTTTTTCGCTTGGATTCTTGCCAAATTCCTACTATAGTTCATTCTATTTATGTAATACTCATTGTATGATGATTATGGACCTAATTAACAAGTTACTTCCCCATAATAAAGTTTAAGTTAAGTTCGTCTCCAAAGGAGGAACCTTTGGTGACCAAAATTTTATCCTTCCTTTTTCGCTTGGTTGCTTGCCAAATTCCTACTATAGTTCATTCTATTTATGTAATACTCATTGTGTGATGATTATGGACCTAATTAACAAGTTACTTCCCCAAAATAAAGTTTAAGTTAAGTTCGTCTCCAAAGGAGGAACCTTTGGTGACCAAAAGTTTATCCTTTATTTTTCGCTTGGATTCTTGCCAAATTCCTACTATAGTTCATTCTATTTAAGTAATACTAATTGTGTGATGTTTATGGACCTAATTAACAAGTTACTTTCCGATAATAAAGTTTAACTTAAGTTCGTCTCCAAAGTAGGAACCTTTGGTGACCAAAAGTTTATCCTTCCTTTTTCGCTTGGATTCTTCCCAAATTCCTACTATAGTTCATTCTATTTACGTAATACTCATTGTATGATAATCATTGACCTAATTACCAAGTTACTTCCCCAAAATAAAGTTTAAGTTAAGTTCGTCTCCAAAGGAGGAACCTTTGGTGACCAAAATTTTATCCTTCCTTTTTCGCTTGGTTTCTTGCCAAATTCCTACTATAGTCATTCTATTTATGTAATACTCATTGTGTGATGATTATGGACCTAATTAACAAGTTACTTCCCCATAATAAAGTTTAAGTTAAGTTCGTCTCCAAAGGAGGAACCTTTGGTGACCAAAAGTTTATCCTTCCTTTTTCGCTTGGATTCTTGCCAAATTCCTACTATAGTTCATTCTATTTATGTAATACTAATTGTATGATGATTATTGACCTAATTAACAAGTTACTTCCCGATAAAAAAGTTTAAGTTAAGTTCGTCTCCAAAGGAGGAACCTTTGGTGACCAAAATTTTATCCTTCCTTTTTCGCTTGGTTTCTTGCCAAATTCCTACTATAGTTCCTTCTATTTATGTAATACTCTTTGTGTGATGATTATGGACCTAATTAACAAGTTACTTCCCCATAATAAAGTTTAAGTTAAGTTCGTCTCCAAAGGAGGAACCTTTGGTGACCAAAAGTTTGTCCTTTATTTTTCGCTTGGATTCTTGCCAAATTCCTACTATAGTTCATTCTATTTAAGTAATACTAATTGTGTGATGTTTATGGACCTAATTAACAAGTTACTTTCCGATAATAAAGTTTAACTTAAGTTCGTCTCCAAAGTAGGAACCTTTGGTGACCAAAAGTTTATCCTTCCTTTTTCGCTTGGATTCTTCCCAAATTCCTACTATAGTTCATTCTATTTACGTAATACTCATTGTATGATAATCATTGAACTAATTACCAAGTTACTTCCCCAAAATAAAGTTTAAGTTAAGTTCGTCTCCAAAGGAGGAACCTTTGGTGACCAAAATTTTATCCTTCCTTTTTCGCTTGGTTTCTTGCCAAATTCCTACTATAGTCATTCTATTTATGTAATACTCATTGTGTGATGATTATGGACCTAATTAACAAGTTACTTCCCCATAATAAAGTTTAAGTTAAGTTCGTCTCCAAAGGAGGAACCTTTGGTGACCAAAAGTTTATCCTTCCTTTTTCGCTTGGATTCTTGCCAAATTCCTACTATAGTTCATTCTATTTATGTAATACTAATTGTATGATGATTATTGACCTAATTAACAAGTTACTTCCCGATAATAAAGTTTAAGTTAAGTTCGTCTCCAAAGGAGGAACCTTTGGTGACCAAAATTTTATCCTTCCTTTTTCGCTTGGTTTCTTGCCAAATTCCTACTATAGTTCCTTCTATTTATGTAATACTCTTTGTGTGATGATTATGGACCTAATTAACAAGTTACTTCCCCATAATAAAGTTTAAGTTAAGTTCGTCTCCAAAGGAGGAACCTTTGGTGACCAAAAGTTTATCCTTTATTTTTCGCTTGGATTCTTGCCAAATTCCTACTATAGTTCATTCTATTTAAGTAATACTAATTGTGTGATGTTTATGGACCTAATTAACAAGTTACTTTCCGATAATAAAGTTTAACTTAAGTTCGTCTCCAAAGTAGGAACCTTTGGTGACCAAAAGTTTATCCTTCCTTTTTCGCTTGGATTCTTCCCAAATTCCTACTATAGTTCATTCTATTTACGTAATACTCATTGTATGATAATCATTGAACTAATTACCAAGTTACTTCCCCAAAATAAAGTTTAAGTTAAGTTCGTCTCCAAAGGAGGAACCTTTGGTGACCAAAATTTTATCCTTCCTTTTTCGCTTGGTTTCTTGCCAAATTCCTACTATAGTCATTCTATTTATGTAATACTCATTGTGTGATGATTATGGACCTAATTAACAAGTTACTTCCCCATAATAAAGTTTAAGTTAAGTTCGTCTCCAAAGGAGGAACCTTTGGTGACCAAAAGTTTATCCTTCCTTTTTCGCTTGGATTCTTGCCAAATTCCTACTATAGTTCATTCTATTTATGTAATACTAATTGTATGATGATTATTGACCTAATTAACAAGTTACTTCCCGATAATAAAGTTTAAGTTAAGTTCGTCTCCAAAGGAGGAACCTTTGGTGACCAAAAGTTTATCCTTCCTTTTTCGCTTGGATTCTTGCCAAATTCCTACTATAGTTCATTCTATTTATGTAATACTCATTGTATGATGATTATGGACCTAATTAACAAGTTACTTCCCCATAATAAAGTTTAAGTTAAGTTCGTCTCCAAAGGAGGAACCTTTGGTGACCAAAATTTTATCCTTCCTTTTTCGCTTGGTTGCTTGCCAAATTCCTACTATAGTTCATTCTATTTATGTAATACTCATTGTGTGATGATTATGGACCTAATTAACAAGTTACTTCCCCAAAATAAAGTTTAAGTTAAGTTCGTCTCCAAAGGAGGAACCTTTGGTGACCAAAAGTTTATCCTTTATTTTTCGCTTGGATTCTTGCCAAATTCCTACTATAGTTCATTCTATTTAAGTAATACTAATTGTGTGATGTTTATGGACCTAATTAACAAGTTACTTTCCGATAATAAAGTTTAACTTAAGTTCGTCTCCAAAGTAGGAACCTTTGGTGACCAAAAGTTTATCCTTCCTTTTTCGCTTGGATTCTTCCCAAATTCCTACTATAGTTCATTCTATTTACGTAATACTCATTGTATGATAATCATTGACCTAATTACCAAGTTACTTCCCCAAAATAAAGTTTAAGTTAAGTTCGTCTCCAAAGGAGGAACCTTTGGTGACCAAAATTTTATCCTTCCTTTTTCGCTTGGTTTCTTGCCAAATTCCTACTATAGTCATTCTATTTATGTAATACTCATTGTGTGATGATTATGGACCTAATTAACAAGTTACTTCCCCATAATAAAGTTTAAGTTAAGTTCGTCTCCAAAGGAGGAACCTTTGGTGACCAAAAGTTTATCCTTCCTTTTTCGCTTGGATTCTTGCCAAATTCCTACTATAGTTCATTCTATTTATGTAATACTAATTGTATGATGATTATTGACCTAATTAACAAGTTACTTCCCGATAAAAAAGTTTAAGTTAAGTTCGTCTCCAAAGGAGGAACCTTTGGTGACCAAAATTTTATCCTTCCTTTTTCGCTTGGTTTCTTGCCAAATTCCTACTATAGTTCCTTCTATTTATGTAATACACTTTGTGTGATGATTATGGACCTAATTAACAAGTTACTTCCCCATAATAAAGTTTAAGTTAAGTTCGTCTCCAAAGGAGGAACCTTTGGTGACCAAAAGTTTGTCCTTTATTTTTCGCTTGGATTCTTGCCAAATTCCTACTATAGTTCATTCTATTTAAGTAATACTAATTGTGTGATGTTTATGGACCTAATTAACAAGTTACTTTCCGATAATAAAGTTTAACTTAAGTTCGTCTCCAAAGTAGGAACCTTTGGTGACCAAAAGTTTATCCTTCCTTTTTCGCTTGGATTCTTCCCAAATTCCTACTATAGTTCATTCTATTTACGTAATACTCATTGTATGATAATCATTGAACTAATTACCAAGTTACTTCCCCAAAATAAAGTTTAAGTTAAGTTCGTCTCCAAAGGAGGAACCTTTGGTGACCAAAATTTTATCCTTCCTTTTTCGCTTGGTTTCTTGCCAAATTCCTACTATAGTCATTCTATTTATGTAATACTCATTGTGTGATGATTATGGACCTAATTAACAAGTTACTTCCCCATAATAAAGTTTAAGTTAAGTTCGTCTCCAAAGGAGGAACCTTTGGTGACCAAAAGTTTATCCTTCCTTTTTCGCTTGGATTCTTGCCAAATTCCTACTATAGTTCATTCTATTTATGTAATACTAATTGTATGATGATTATTGACCTAATTAACAAGTTACTTCCCGATAATAAAGTTTAAGTTAAGTTCGTCTCCAAAGGAGGAACCTTTGGTGACCAAAAGTTTATCCTTCCTTTTTCGCTTGGATTCTTGCCAAATTCCTACTATAGTTCATTCTATTTATGTAATACTCATTGTATGATGATTATGGACCTAATTAACAAGTTACTTCCCCATAATAAAGTTTAAGTTAAGTTCGTCTCCAAAGGAGGAACCTTTGGTGACCAAAATTTTATCCTTCCTTTTTCGCTTGGTTGCTTGCCAAATTCCTACTATAGTTCATTCTATTTATGTAATACTCATTGTGTGATGATTATGGACCTAATTAACAAGTTACTTCCCCAAAATAAAGTTTAAGTTAAGTTCGTCTCCAAAGGAGGAACCTTTGGTGACCAAAAGTTTATCCTTTATTTTTCGCTTGGATTCTTGCCAAATTCCTACTATAGTTCATTCTATTTAAGTAATACTAATTGTGTGATGTTTATGGACCTAATTAACAAGTTACTTTCCGATAATAAAGTTTAACTTAAGTTCGTCTCCAAAGTAGGAACCTTTGGTGACCAAAAGTTTATCCTTCCTTTTTCGCTTGGATTCTTCCCAAATTCCTACTATAGTTCATTCTATTTACGTAATACTCATTGTATGATAATCATTGACCTAATTACCAAGTTACTTCCCCAAAATAAAGTTTAAGTTAAGTTCGTCTCCAAAGGAGGAACCTTTGGTGACCAAAATTTTATCCTTCCTTTTTCGCTTGGTTTCTTGCCAAATTCCTACTATAGTCATTCTATTTATGTAATACTCATTGTGTGATGATTATGGACCTAATTAACAAGTTACTTCCCCATAATAAAGTTTAAGTTAAGTTCGTCTCCAAAGGAGGAACCTTTGGTGACCAAAAGTTTATCCTTCCTTTTTCGCTTGGATTCTTGCCAAATTCCTACTATAGTTCATTCTATTTATGTAATACTAATTGTATGATGATTATTGACCTAATTAACAAGTTACTTCCCGATAAAAAAGTTTAAGTTAAGTTCGTCTCCAAAGGAGGAACCTTTGGTGACCAAAATTTTATCCTTCCTTTTTCGCTTGGTTTCTTGCCAAATTCCTACTATAGTTCCTTCTATTTATGTAATACTCTTTGTGTGATGATTATGGACCTAATTAACAAGTTACTTCCCCATAATAAAGTTTAAGTTAAGTTCGTCTCCAAAGGAGGAACCTTTGGTGACCAAAAGTTTGTCCTTTATTTTTCGCTTGGATTCTTGCCAAATTCCTACTATAGTTCATTCTATTTAAGTAATACTAATTGTGTGATGTTTATGGACCTAATTAACAAGTTACTTTCCGATAATAAAGTTTAACTTAAGTTCGTCTCCAAAGTAGGAACCTTTGGTGACCAAAAGTTTATCCTTCCTTTTTCGCTTGGATTCTTCCCAAATTCCTACTATAGTTCATTCTATTTACGTAATACTCATTGTATGATAATCATTGAACTAATTACCAAGTTACTTCCCCAAAATAAAGTTTAAGTTAAGTTCGTCTCCAAAGGAGGAACCTTTGGTGACCAAAATTTTATCCTTCCTTTTTCGCTTGGTTTCTTGCCAAATTCCTACTATAGTCATTCTATTTATGTAATACTCATTGTGTGATGATTATGGACCTAATTAACAAGTTACTTCCCCATAATAAAGTTTAAGTTAAGTTCGTCTCCAAAGGAGGAACCTTTGGTGACCAAAAGTTTATCCTTCCTTTTTCGCTTGGATTCTTGCCAAATTCCTACTATAGTTCATTCTATTTATGTAATACTAATTGTATGATGATTATTGACCTAATTAACAAGTTACTTCCCGATAATAAAGTTTAAGTTAAGTTCGTCTCCAAAGGAGGAACCTTTGGTGACCAAAATTTTATCCTTCCTTTTTCGCTTGGTTTCTTGCCAAATTCCTACTATAGTTCCTTCTATTTATGTAATACTCTTTGTGTGATGATTATGGACCTAATTAACAAGTTACTTCCCCATAATAAAGTTTAAGTTAAGTTCGTCTCCAAAGGAGGAACCTTTGGTGACCAAAAGTTTATCCTTTATTTTTCGCTTGGATTCTTGCCAAATTCCTACTATAGTTCATTCTATTTAAGTAATACTAATTGTGTGATGTTTATGGACCTAATTAACAAGTTACTTTCCGATAATAAAGTTTAACTTAAGTTCGTCTCCAAAGTAGGAACCTTTGGTGACCAAAAGTTTATCCTTCCTTTTTCGCTTGGATTCTTCCCAAATTCCTACTATAGTTCATTCTATTTACGTAATACTCATTGTATGATAATCATTGAACTAATTACCAAGTTACTTCCCCAAAATAAAGTTTAAGTTAAGTTCGTCTCCAAAGGAGGAACCTTTGGTGACCAAAATTTTATCCTTCCTTTTTCGCTTGGTTTCTTGCCAAATTCCTACTATAGTCATTCTATTTATGTAATACTCATTGTGTGATGATTATGGACCTAATTAACAAGTTACTTCCCCATAATAAAGTTTAAGTTAAGTTCGTCTCCAAAGGAGGAACCTTTGGTGACCAAAAGTTTATCCTTCCTTTTTCGCTTGGATTCTTGCCAAATTCCTACTATAGTTCATTCTATTTATGTAATACTAATTGTATGATGATTATTGACCTAATTAACAAGTTACTTCCCGATAATAAAGTTTAAGTTAAGTTCGTCTCCAAAGGAGGAACCTTTGGTGACCAAAAGTTTATCCTTCCTTTTTCGCTTGGATTCTTGCCAAATTCCTACTATAGTTCATTCTATTTATGTAATACTCATTGTATGATGATTATGGACCTAATTAACAAGTTACTTCCCCATAATAAAGTTTAAGTTAAGTTCGTCTCCAAAGGAGGAACCTTTGGTGACCAAAATTTTATCCTTCCTTTTTCGCTTGGTTGCTTGCCAAATTCCTACTATAGTTCATTCTATTTATGTAATACTCATTGTGTGATGATTATGGACCTAATTAACAAGTTACTTCCCCAAAATAAAGTTTAAGTTAAGTTCGTCTCCAAAGGAGGAACCTTTGGTGACCAAAAGTTTATCCTTTATTTTTCGCTTGGATTCTTGCCAAATTCCTACTATAGTTCATTCTATTTAAGTAATACTAATTGTGTGATGTTTATGGACCTAATTAACAAGTTACTTTCCGATAATAAAGTTTAACTTAAGTTCGTCTCCAAAGTAGGAACCTTTGGTGACCAAAAGTTTATCCTTCCTTTTTCGCTTGGATTCTTCCCAAATTCCTACTATAGTTCATTCTATTTACGTAATACTCATTGTATGATAATCATTGACCTAATTACCAAGTTACTTCCCCAAAATAAAGTTTAAGTTAAGTTCGTCTCCAAAGGAGGAACCTTTGGTGACCAAAATTTTATCCTTCCTTTTTCGCTTGGTTTCTTGCCAAATTCCTACTATAGTCATTCTATTTATGTAATACTCATTGTGTGATGATTATGGACCTAATTAACAAGTTACTTCCCCATAATAAAGTTTAAGTTAAGTTCGTCTCCAAAGGAGGAACCTTTGGTGACCAAAAGTTTATCCTTCCTTTTTCGCTTGGATTCTTGCCAAATTCCTACTATAGTTCATTCTATTTATGTAATACTAATTGTATGATGATTATTGACCTAATTAACAAGTTACTTCCCGATAAAAAAGTTTAAGTTAAGTTCGTCTCCAAAGGAGGAACCTTTGGTGACCAAAATTTTATCCTTCCTTTTTCGCTTGGTTTCTTGCCAAATTCCTACTATAGTTCCTTCTATTTATGTAATACACTTTGTGTGATGATTATGGACCTAATTAACAAGTTACTTCCCCATAATAAAGTTTAAGTTAAGTTCGTCTCCAAAGGAGGAACCTTTGGTGACCAAAAGTTTGTCCTTTATTTTTCGCTTGGATTCTTGCCAAATTCCTACTATAGTTCATTCTATTTAAGTAATACTAATTGTGTGATGTTTATGGACCTAATTAACAAGTTACTTTCCGATAATAAAGTTTAACTTAAGTTCGTCTCCAAAGTAGGAACCTTTGGTGACCAAAAGTTTATCCTTCCTTTTTCGCTTGGATTCTTCCCAAATTCCTACTATAGTTCATTCTATTTACGTAATACTCATTGTATGATAATCATTGAACTAATTACCAAGTTACTTCCCCAAAATAAAGTTTAAGTTAAGTTCGTCTCCAAAGGAGGAACCTTTGGTGACCAAAATTTTATCCTTCCTTTTTCGCTTGGTTTCTTGCCAAATTCCTACTATAGTCATTCTATTTATGTAATACTCATTGTGTGATGATTATGGACCTAATTAACAAGTTACTTCCCCATAATAAAGTTTAAGTTAAGTTCGTCTCCAAAGGAGGAACCTTTGGTGACCAAAAGTTTATCCTTCCTTTTTCGCTTGGATTCTTGCCAAATTCCTACTATAGTTCATTCTATTTATGTAATACTAATTGTATGATGATTATTGACCTAATTAACAAGTTACTTCCCGATAATAAAGTTTAAGTTAAGTTCGTCTCCAAAGGAGGAACCTTTGGTGACCAAAAGTTTATCCTTCCTTTTTCGCTTGGATTCTTGCCAAATTCCTACTATAGTTCATTCTATTTATGTAATACTCATTGTATGATGATTATGGACCTAATTAACAAGTTACTTCCCCATAATAAAGTTTAAGTTAAGTTCGTCTCCAAAGGAGGAACCTTTGGTGACCAAAATTTTATCCTTCCTTTTTCGCTTGGTTGCTTGCCAAATTCCTACTATAGTTCATTCTATTTATGTAATACTCATTGTGTGATGATTATGGACCTAATTAACAAGTTACTTCCCCAAAATAAAGTTTAAGTTAAGTTCGTCTCCAAAGGAGGAACCTTTGGTGACCAAAAGTTTATCCTTTATTTTTCGCTTGGATTCTTGCCAAATTCCTACTATAGTTCATTCTATTTAAGTAATACTAATTGTGTGATGTTTATGGACCTAATTAACAAGTTACTTTCCGATAATAAAGTTTAACTTAAGTTCGTCTCCAAAGTAGGAACCTTTGGTGACCAAAAGTTTATCCTTCCTTTTTCGCTTGGATTCTTCCCAAATTCCTACTATAGTTCATTCTATTTACGTAATACTCATTGTATGATAATCATTGACCTAATTACCAAGTTACTTCCCCAAAATAAAGTTTAAGTTAAGTTCGTCTCCAAAGGAGGAACCTTTGGTGACCAAAATTTTATCCTTCCTTTTTCGCTTGGTTTCTTGCCAAATTCCTACTATAGTCATTCTATTTATGTAATACTCATTGTGTGATGATTATGGACCTAATTAACAAGTTACTTCCCCATAATAAAGTTTAAGTTAAGTTCGTCTCCAAAGGAGGAACCTTTGGTGACCAAAAGTTTATCCTTCCTTTTTCGCTTGGATTCTTGCCAAATTCCTACTATAGTTCATTCTATTTATGTAATACTAATTGTATGATGATTATTGACCTAATTAACAAGTTACTTCCCGATAAAAAAGTTTAAGTTAAGTTCGTCTCCAAAGGAGGAACCTTTGGTGACCAAAATTTTATCCTTCCTTTTTCGCTTGGTTTCTTGCCAAATTCCTACTATAGTTCCTTCTATTTATGTAATACACTTTGTGTGATGATTATGGACCTAATTAACAAGTTACTTCCCCATAATAAAGTTTAAGTTAAGTTCGTCTCCAAAGGAGGAACCTTTGGTGACCAAAAGTTTGTCCTTTATTTTTCGCTTGGATTCTTGCCAAATTCCTACTATAGTTCATTCTATTTAAGTAATACTAATTGTGTGATGTTTATGGACCTAATTAACAAGTTACTTTCCGATAATAAAGTTTAACTTAAGTTCGTCTCCAAAGTAGGAACCTTTGGTGACCAAAAGTTTATCCTTCCTTTTTCGCTTGGATTCTTCCCAAATTCCTACTATAGTTCATTCTATTTACGTAATACTCATTGTATGATAATCATTGAACTAATTACCAAGTTACTTCCCCAAAATAAAGTTTAAGTTAAGTTCGTCTCCAAAGGAGGAACCTTTGGTGACCAAAATTTTATCCTTCCTTTTTCGCTTGGTTTCTTGCCAAATTCCTACTATAGTCATTCTATTTATGTAATACTCATTGTGTGATGATTATGGACCTAATTAACAAGTTACTTCCCCATAATAAAGTTTAAGTTAAGTTCGTCTCCAAAGGAGGAACCTTTGGTGACCAAAAGTTTATCCTTCCTTTTTCGCTTGGATTCTTGCCAAATTCCTACTATAGTTCATTCTATTTATGTAATACTAATTGTATGATGATTATTGACCTAATTAACAAGTTACTTCCCGATAATAAAGTTTAAGTTAAGTTCGTCTCCAAAGGAGGAACCTTTGGTGACCAAAATTTTATCCTTCCTTTTTCGCTTGGTTTCTTGCCAAATTCCTACTATAGTTCCTTCTATTTATGTAATACTCTTTGTGTGATGATTATGGACCTAATTAACAAGTTACTTCCCCATAATAAAGTTTAAGTTAAGTTCGTCTCCAAAGGAGGAACCTTTGGTGACCAAAAGTTTATCCTTTATTTTTCGCTTGGATTCTTGCCAAATTCCTACTATAGTTCATTCTATTTAAGTAATACTAATTGTGTGATGTTTATGGACCTAATTAACAAGTTACTTTCCGATAATAAAGTTTAACTTAAGTTCGTCTCCAAAGTAGGAACCTTTGGTGACCAAAAGTTTATCCTTCCTTTTTCGCTTGGATTCTTCCCAAATTCCTACTATAGTTCATTCTATTTACGTAATACTCATTGTATGATAATCATTGAACTAATTACCAAGTTACTTCCCCAAAATAAAGTTTAAGTTAAGTTCGTCTCCAAAGGAGGAACCTTTGGTGACCAAAATTTTATCCTTCCTTTTTCGCTTGGTTTCTTGCCAAATTCCTACTATAGTCATTCTATTTATGTAATACTCATTGTGTGATGATTATGGACCTAATTAACAAGTTACTTCCCCATAATAAAGTTTAAGTTAAGTTCGTCTCCAAAGGAGGAACCTTTGGTGACCAAAAGTTTATCCTTCCTTTTTCGCTTGGATTCTTGCCAAATTCCTACTATAGTTCATTCTATTTATGTAATACTAATTGTATGATGATTATTGACCTAATTAACAAGTTACTTCCCGATAATAAAGTTTAAGTTAAGTTCGTCTCCAAAGGAGGAACCTTTGGTGACCAAAATTTTATCCTTCCTTTTTCGCTTGGTTTCTTGCCAAATTCCTACTATAGTTCCTTCTATTTATGTAATACTCTTTGTGTGATGATTATGGACCTAATTAACAAGTTACTTCCCCATAATAAAGTTTAAGTTAAGTTCGTCTCCAAAGGAGGAACCTTTGGTGACCAAAAGTTTATCCTTTATTTTTCGCTTGGATTCTTGCCAAATTCCTACTATAGTTCATTCTATTTAAGTAATACTAATTGTGTGATGTTTATGGACCTAATTAACAAGTTACTTTTCGATAATAAAGTTTAACTTAAGTTCGTCTCCAAAGTAGGAACCTTTGGTGACCAAAAGTTTATCCTTCCTTTTTCGCTTGGATTCTTCCCAAATTCCTACTATAGTTCATTCTATTTACGTAATACTCATTGTATGATAATCATTGAACTAATTACCAAGTTACTTCCCCAAAATAAAGTTTAAGTTAAGTTCGTCTCCAAAGGAGGAACCTTTGGTGACCAAAAGTTTATCCTTTATTTTTCGCTTGGATTCTTGCCAAATTCCTACTATAGTTCATTCTATTTAAGTAATACTAATTGTGTGATGTTTATGGACCTAATTAACAAGTTACTTTCCGATAATAAAGTTTAACTTAAGTTCGTCTCCAAAGTAGGAACCTTTGGTGACCAAAAGTTTATCCTTCCTTTTTCGCTTGGATTCTTCCCAAATTCCTACTATAGTTCATTCTATTTACGTAATACTCATTGTATGATAATCATTGACCTAATTACCAAGTTACTTCCCCAAAATAAAGTTTAAGTTAAGTTCGTCTCCAAAGGAGGAACCTTTGGTGACCAAAATTTTATCCTTCCTTTTTCGCTTGGTTTCTTGCCAAATTCCTACTATAGTCATTCTATTTATGTAATACTCATTGTGTGATGATTATGGACCTAATTAACAAGTTACTTCCCCATAATAAAGTTTAAGTTAAGTTCGTCTCCAAAGGAGGAACCTTTGGTGACCAAAAGTTTATCCTTCCTTTTTCGCTTGGATTCTTGCCAAATTCCTACTATAGTTCATTCTATTTATGTAATACTAATTGTATGATGATTATTGACCTAATTAACAAGTTACTTCCCGATAAAAAAGTTTAAGTTAAGTTCGTCTCCAAAGGAGGAACCTTTGGTGACCAAAATTTTATCCTTCCTTTTTCGCTTGGTTTCTTGCCAAATTCCTACTATAGTTCCTTCTATTTATGTAATACACTTTGTGTGATGATTATGGACCTAATTAACAAGTTACTTCCCCATAATAAAGTTTAAGTTAAGTTCGTCTCCAAAGGAGGAACCTTTGGTGACCAAAAGTTTGTCCTTTATTTTTCGCTTGGATTCTTGCCAAATTCCTACTATAGTTCATTCTATTTAAGTAATACTAATTGTGTGATGTTTATGGACCTAATTAACAAGTTACTTTCCGATAATAAAGTTTAACTTAAGTTCGTCTCCAAAGTAGGAACCTTTGGTGACCAAAAGTTTATCCTTCCTTTTTCGCTTGGATTCTTCCCAAATTCCTACTATAGTTCATTCTATTTACGTAATACTCATTGTATGATAATCATTGAACTAATTACCAAGTTACTTCCCCAAAATAAAGTTTAAGTTAAGTTCGTCTCCAAAGGAGGAACCTTTGGTGACCAAAATTTTATCCTTCCTTTTTCGCTTGGTTTCTTGCCAAATTCCTACTATAGTCATTCTATTTATGTAATACTCATTGTGTGATGATTATGGACCTAATTAACAAGTTACTTCCCCATAATAAAGTTTAAGTTAAGTTCGTCTCCAAAGGAGGAACCTTTGGTGACCAAAAGTTTATCCTTCCTTTTTCGCTTGGATTCTTGCCAAATTCCTACTATAGTTCATTCTATTTATGTAATACTAATTGTATGATGATTATTGACCTAATTAACAAGTTACTTCCCGATAATAAAGTTTAAGTTAAGTTCGTCTCCAAAGGAGGAACCTTTGGTGACCAAAATTTTATCCTTCCTTTTTCGCTTGGTTTCTTGCCAAATTCCTACTATAGTTCCTTCTATTTATGTAATACTCTTTGTGTGATGACTATGGACCTAATTAACAAGTTACTTCCCCATAATAAAGTTTAAGTTAAGTTCGTCTCCAAAGGAGGAACCTTTGGTGACCAAAAGTTTATCCTTTATTTTTCGCTTGGATTCTTGCCAAATTCCTACTATAGTTCATTCTATTTAAGTAATACTAATTGTGTGATGTTTATGGACCTAATTAACAAGTTACTTTCCGATAATAAAGTTTAACTTAAGTTCGTCTCCAAAGTAGGAACCTTTGGTGACCAAAAGTTTATCCTTCCTTTTTCGCTTGGATTCTTCCCAAATTCCTACTATAGTTCATTCTATTTACGTAATACTCATTGTATGATAATCATTGACCTAATTACCAAGTTACTTCCCCAAAATAAAGTTTAAGTTAAGTTCGTCTCCAAAGGAGGAACCTTTGGTGACCAAAATTTTATCCTTCCTTTTTCGCTTGGTTTCTTGCCAAATTCCTACTATAGTCATTCTATTTATGTAATACTCATTGTGTGATGATTATGGACCTAATTAACAAGTTACTTCCCCATAATAAAGTTTAAGTTAAGTTCGTCTCCAAAGGAGGAACCTTTGGTGACCAAAAGTTTATCCTTCCTTTTTCGCTTGGATTCTTGCCAAATTCCTACTATAGTTCATTCTATTTATGTAATACTAATTGTATGATGATTATTGACCTAATTAACAAGTTACTTCCCGATAAAAAAGTTTAAGTTAAGTTCGTCTCCAAAGGAGGAACCTTTGGTGACCAAAATTTTATCCTTCCTTTTTCGCTTGGTTTCTTGCCAAATTCCTACTATAGTTCCTTCTATTTATGTAATACACTTTGTGTGATGATTATGGACCTAATTAACAAGTTACTTCCCCATAATAAAGTTTAACGTAAGTTCGTCTCCAAAGGAGGAACCTTTGGTGACCAAAATTTTATCCTACCTTTTTGGCTTGGTTTCTTCCCAAATTCCTACTATAGTTCATTCTATTTATATAATACTCATTGTATGATGATTATGGACCTAATTAACAAGTTACTTCCCCATAATAAAGTTTAAGTTAAGTTCGTCTCCAAAGGAGGAACCTTTGGTGACCAAAATTTTATCCTTCCTTTTTCGCTTGGTTGCTTGCCAAATTCCTACTATAGTTCATTCTATTTATGTAATACTCATTGTGTGATGATTATGGACCTCATTAACAAGTTACTTCCCCAAAATAAAGTTTAAGTTAAGTTCGTCTCCAAAGGAGGAACCTTTGGTGACCAAAAGTTTATCCTTTATTTTTCGCTTGGATTCTTGCCAAATTCCTACTATAGTTCATTCTATTTAAGTAATACTAATTCTGTGATGTTTATGGACCTAATTAACAAGTTACTTCCCCATAATAAAGTTTAACGTATGTTCGTCTCCAAAGGAGGAACCTTTGGTGACCAAAAGTTTATCCTTCCTTTTTCGCTTGGATTCTTCCCAAATTCCTACTATAGTTCATTCTATTTAAGTAATACTAATTGTGTGATGTTTATGGACCTAATTAACAAGTTACTTTCCGATAATAAAGTTTAACTTAAGTTCGTCTCCAAAGGAGGAACCTTTGGTGACCAAAATTTTATCCATCCTTTTTCGCTTGGTTTCTTGCCAAATTCCTACTATAGTTCATTCTATTTATGTAATACTAATTGTATGATGATTATTGACCTAATTAACAAGTTAGTTCCCGATAATAAAGTTTAACTTAAGTTCGTCTCCAAAGGAGGAACCTTTGATGACCAAAATTTTATCCATCCATTTTCGCTTGGTTTCTTGCCAAATTCCTACTATAGTTAATTCTATTTATGTAATACTAATTGTATGATGATTATTGACCTAATTAACAAGTTAGTTCAGGATAATAAAGTTTAACTTAAGTTCGTCTCCAAAGTAGGAACCTTTGGTGACCAAAATTTTATCCTACCTTTTTCGCTTGGTTTCTTGCCAAATTCCTACTATAGTCATTCTATTTATGTAATACTCATTGTGTGATGATTATGGACCTAATTAACAAGTTACTTCCCCATAATAAAGTTTAAGTTAAGTTCGTCTCCAAAGGAGGAACCTTTGGTGACCAAAAGTTTATCCTTCCTTTTTCGCTTGGATTCTTGCCAAATTCCTACTATAGTTCATTCTATTTATGTAATACTCATTGTATGATGATTATGGACCTAATTAACAAGTTACTTCCCCATAATAAAGTTTAAGTTAAGTTCGTCTCCAAAGGAGGAACCTTTGGTGACCAAAATTTTATCCTTCCTTTTTCGCTTGGTTGCTTGCCAAATTCCTACTATAGTTCATTCTATTTATGTAATACTCATTGTGTGATGATTATGGACCTAATTAACAAGTTACTTCCCCAAAATAAAGTTTAAGTTAAGTTCGTCTCCAAAGGAGGAACCTTTGGTGACCAAAAGTTTATCCTTTATTTTTCGCTTGGATTCTTGCCAAATTCCTACTATAGTTCATTCTATTTAAGTAATACTAATTGTGTGATGTTTATGGACCTAATTAACAAGTTACTTTCCGATAATAAAGTTTAACTTAAGTTCGTCTCCAAAGTAGGAACCTTTTGGTGACCAAAAGTTTATCCTTCCTTTTTCGCATGGATTCTTCCCAAATTCCTACTATAGTTCATTCTATTTACGTAATACTCATTGTATGATAATCATTGACCTAATTACCAAGTTACTTCCCCAAAATAAAGTTTAAGTTAAGTTCGTCTCCAAAGGAGGAACCTTTGGTGACCAAAATTTTATCCTTCCTTTTTCGCTTGGTTTCTTGCCAAATTCCTACTATAGTCATTCTATTTATGTAATACTCATTGTGTGATGATTATGGACCTAATTAACAAGTTACTTCCCCATAATAAAGTTTAAGTTAAGTTCGTCTCCAAAGGAGGAACCTTTGGTGACCAAAAGTTTATCCTTCCTTTTTCGCTTGGATTCTTGCCAAATTCCTACTATAGTTCATTCTATTTATGTAATACTAATTGTATGATGATTATTGACCTAATTAACAAGTTACTTCCCGATAAAAAAGTTTAAGTTAAGTTCGTCTCCAAAGGAGGAACCTTTGATGACCAAAATTTTATCCATCCTTTTTCGCTTGGTTTCTTGCCAAATTCCTACTATAGTTAATTCTATTTATGTAATACTAATTGTATGATGATTATTGACCTAATTAACAAGTTAGTTCAGGATAATAAAGTTTAACTTAAGTTCGTCTCCAAAGTAGGAACCTTTGGTGACCAAAATTTTATCCTACCTTTTTCGCTTGGTTTCTTGCCAAATTCCTACTATAGTCATTCTATTTATGTAATACTCATTGTGTGATGATTATGGACCTAATTAACAAGTTACTTCCCCATAATAAAGTTTAAGTTAAGTTCGTCTCCAAAGGAGGAACCTTTGGTGACCAAAAGTTTATCCTTCCTTTTTCGCTTGGATTCTTGCCAAATTCCTACTATAGTTCATTCTATTTATGTAATACTAATTGTGTGATGTTTATGGACCTAATTAACAAGTTACTTTCCGATAATAAAGTTTAACTTAAGTTCGTCTCCAAAGTAGGAACCTTTGGTGACCAAAAGTTTATCCTTCCTTTTTCGCTTGGATTCTTCCCAAATTCCTACTATAGTTCATTCTATTTACGTAATACTCATTGTATGATAATCATTGAACTAATTACCAAGTTACTTCCCCAAAATAAAGTTTAAGTTAAGTTCGTCTCCAAAGGAGGAACCTTTGGTGACCAAAATTTTATCCTTCCTTTTTCGCTTGGTTTCTTGCCAAATTCCTACTATAGTCATTCTATTTATGTAATACTCATTGTGTGATGATTATGGACCTAATTAACAAGTTACTTCCCCATAATAAAGTTTAAGTTAAGTTCGTCTCCAAAGGAGGAACCTTTGGTGACCAAAAGTTTATCCTTCCTTTTTCGCTTGGATTCTTGCCAAATTCCTACTATAGTTCATTCTATTTATGTAATACTAATTGTATGATGATTATTGACCTAATTAACAAGTTACTTCCCGATAATAAAGTTTAACTTAAGTTCGTCTCCAAAGTAGGAACCTTTGGTGACCAAAATTTTATCCTACCTTTTTCGCTTGGTTTCTTCCCAAATTCCTACTATAGTTCATTCTATTTATGTAATACTCATTGTATGATGATTATGAACCTAATTAACAAGTTACTTCCCCATAATAAAGTTTAACGTAAGTTCGTCTCCAAAGGAGGAACCTTTGGTGACCAAAATTTTATCCTACCTTTTTGGCTTGGTTTCTTCCCAAATTCCTACTATAGTTCATTCTATTTATATAATACTCATTGTATGATGATTATGGACCTAATTAACAAGTTACTTCCCCATAATAAAGTTTAAGTTAAGTTCGTCTCCAAAGGAGGAACCTTTGGTGACCAAAATTTTATCCTTCCTTTTTCGCTTGGTTGCTTGCCAAATTCCTACTATAGTTCATTCTATTTATGTAATACTCATTGTGTGATGATTATGGACCTCATTAACAAGTTACTTCCCCAAAATAAAGTTTAAGTTAAGTTCGTCTCCAAAGGAGGAACCTTTGGTGACCAAAAGTTTATCCTTTATTTTTCGCTTGGATTCTTGCCAAATTCCTACTATAGTTCATTCTATTTAAGTAATACTAATTCTGTGATGTTTATGGACCTAATTAACAAGTTACTTCCCCATAATAAAGTTTAACGTATGTTCGTCTCCAAAGGAGGAACCTTTGGTGACCAAAAGTTAATCCTTCCTTTTTCGCTTGGATTCTTCCCAAATTCCTACTATAGTTCATTCTATTTAAGTAATACTAATTGTGTGATGTTTATGGACCTAATTAACAAGTTACTTTCCGATAATAAAGTTTAACTTAAGTTCGTCTCCAAAGGAGGAACCTTTGGTGACCAAAATTTTATCCATCCTTTTTCGCTTGGTTTCTTGCCAAATTCCTACTATAGTTCATTCTATTTATGTAATACTAATTGTATGATGATTATTGACCTAATTAACAAGTTAGTTCCCGATAATAAAGTTTAACTTAAGTTCGTCTCCAAAGGAGGAACCTTTGATGACCAAAATTTTATCCATCCATTTTCGCTTGGTTTCTTGCCAAATTCCTACTATAGTTAATTCTATTTATGTAATACTAATTGTATGATGATTATTGACCTAATTAACAAGTTAGTTCAGGATAATAAAGTTTAACTTAAGTTCGTCTCCAAAGTAGGAACCTTTGGTGACCAAAATTTTATCCTACCTTTTTCGCTTGGTTTCTTGCCAAATTCCTACTATAGTCATTCTATTTATGTAATACTCATTGTGTGATGATTATGGACCTAATTAACAAGTTACTTCCCCATAATAAAGTTTAAGTTAAGTTCGTCTCCAAAGGAGGAACCTTTGGTGACCAAAAGTTTATCCTTCCTTTTTCGCTTGGATTCTTGCCAAATTCCTACTATAGTTCATTCTATTTATGTAATACTCATTGTATGATGATTATGGACCTAATTAACAAGTTACTTCCCCATAATAAAGTTTAAGTTAAGTTCGTCTCCAAAGGAGGAACCTTTGGTGACCAAAATTTTATCCTTCCTTTTTCGCTTGGTTGCTTGCCAAATTCCTACTATAGTTCATTCTATTTATGTAATACTCATTGTGTGATGATTATGGACCTAATTAACAAGTTACTTCCCCAAAATAAAGTTTAAGTTAAGTTCGTCTCCAAAGGAGGAACCTTTGGTGACCAAAAGTTTATCCTTTATTTTTCGCTTGGATTCTTGCCAAATTCCTACTATAGTTCATTCTATTTAAGTAATACTAATTGTGTGATGTTTATGGACCTAATTAACAAGTTACTTTCCGATAATAAAGTTTAACTTAAGTTCGTCTCCAAAGTAGGAACCTTTTGGTGACCAAAAGTTTATCCTTCCTTTTTCGCATGGATTCTTCCCAAATTCCTACTATAGTTCATTCTATTTACGTAATACTCATTGTATGATAATCATTGACCTAATTACCAAGTTACTTCCCCAAAATAAAGTTTAAGTTAAGTTCGTCTCCAAAGGAGGAACCTTTGGTGACCAAAATTTTATCCTTCCTTTTTCGCTTGGTTTCTTGCCAAATTCCTACTATAGTCATTCTATTTATGTAATACTCATTGTGTGATGATTATGGACCTAATTAACAAGTTACTTCCCCATAATAAAGTTTAAGTTAAGTTCGTCTCCAAAGGAGGAACCTTTGGTGACCAAAAGTTTATCCTTCCTTTTTCGCTTGGATTCTTGCCAAATTCCTACTATAGTTCATTCTATTTATGTAATACTAATTGTATGATGATTATTGACCTAATTAACAAGTTACTTCCCGATAAAAAAGTTTAAGTTAAGTTCGTCTCCAAAGGAGGAACCTTTGATGACCAAAATTTTATCCATCCTTTTTCGCTTGGTTTCTTGCCAAATTCCTACTATAGTTAATTCTATTTATGTAATACTAATTGTATGATGATTATTGACCTAATTAACAAGTTAGTTCAGGATAATAAAGTTTAACTTAAGTTCGTCTCCAAAGTAGGAACCTTTGGTGACCAAAATTTTATCCTACCTTTTTCGCTTGGTTTCTTGCCAAATTCCTACTATAGTCATTCTATTTATGTAATACTCATTGTGTGATGATTATGGACCTAATTAACAAGTTACTTCCCCATAATAAAGTTTAAGTTAAGTTCGTCTCCAAAGGAGGAACCTTTGGTGACCAAAAGTTTATCCTTCCTTTTTCGCTTGGATTCTTGCCAAATTCCTACTATAGTTCATTCTATTTATGTAATACTAATTGTATGATGATTATTGACCTAATTAACAAGTTACTTCCCGATAATAAAGTTTAAGTTAAGTTCGTCTCCAAAGGAGGAACCTTTGGTGACCAAAATTTTATCCTTCCTTTTTCGCTTGGTTTCTTGCCAAATTCCTACTATAGTTCCTTCTATTTATGTAATACTCTTTGTGTGATGATTATGGACCTAATTAACAAGTTACTTCCCCATAATAAAGTTTAAGTTAAGTTCGTCTCCAAAGGAGGAACCTTTGGTGACCAAAAGTTTATCCTTTATTTTTCGCTTGGATTCTTGCCAAATTCCTACTATAGTTCATTCTATTTAAGTAATACTAATTCTGTGATGTTTATGGACCTAATTAACAAGTTACTTCCCCATAATAAAGTTTAACGTATGTTCGTCTCCAAAGGAGGAACCTTTGGTGACCAAAAGTTTATCCTTCCTTTTTCGCTTGGATTCTTCCCAAATTCCTACTATAGTTCATTCTATTTAAGTAATACTAATTGTGTGATGTTTATGGACCTAATTAACAAGTTACTTTCCGATAATAAAGTTTAACTTAAGTTCGTCTCCAAAGGAGGAACCTTTGGTGACCAAAATTTTATCCATCCTTTTTCGCTTGGTTTCTTGCCAAATTCCTACTATAGTTCATTCTATTTATGTAATACTAATTGTATGATGATTATTGACCTAATTAACAAGTTAGTTCCCGATAATAAAGTTTAACTTAAGTTCGTCTCCAAAGGAGGAACCTTTGATGACCAAAATTTTATCCATCCATTTTCGCTTGGTTTCTTGCCAAATTCCTACTATAGTTAATTCTATTTATGTAATACTAATTGTATGATGATTATTGACCTAATTAACAAGTTAGTTCAGGATAATAAAGTTTAACTTAAGTTCGTCTCCAAAGTAGGAACCTTTGGTGACCAAAATTTTATCCTACCTTTTTCGCTTGGTTTCTTGCCAAATTCCTACTATAGTCATTCTATTTATGTAATACTCATTGTGTGATGATTATGGACCTAATTAACAAGTTACTTCCCCATAATAAAGTTTAAGTTAAGTTCGTCTCCAAAGGAGGAACCTTTGGTGACCAAAAGTTTATCCTTCCTTTTTCGCTTGGATTCTTGCCAAATTCCTACTATAGTTCATTCTATTTATGTAATACTCATTGTATGATGATTATGGACCTAATTAACAAGTTACTTCCCCATAATAAAGTTTAAGTTAAGTTCGTCTCCAAAGGAGGAACCTTTGGTGACCAAAATTTTATCCTTCCTTTTTCGCTTGGTTGCTTGCCAAATTCCTACTATAGTTCATTCTATTTATGTAATACTCATTGTGTGATGATTATGGACCTAATTAACAAGTTACTTCCCCAAAATAAAGTTTAAGTTAAGTTCGTCTCCAAAGGAGGAACCTTTGGTGACCAAAAGTTTATCCTTTATTTTTCGCTTGGATTCTTGCCAAATTCCTACTATAGTTCATTCTATTTAAGTAATACTAATTGTGTGATGTTTATGGACCTAATTAACAAGTTACTTTCCGATAATAAAGTTTAACTTAAGTTCGTCTCCAAAGTAGGAACCTTTTGGTGACCAAAAGTTTATCCTTCCTTTTTCGCATGGATTCTTCCCAAATTCCTACTATAGTTCATTCTATTTACGTAATACTCATTGTATGATAATCATTGACCTAATTACCAAGTTACTTCCCCAAAATAAAGTTTAAGTTAAGTTCGTCTCCAAAGGAGGAACCTTTGGTGACCAAAATTTTATCCTTCCTTTTTCGCTTGGTTTCTTGCCAAATTCCTACTATAGTCATTCTATTTATGTAATACTCATTGTGTGATGATTATGGACCTAATTAACAAGTTACTTCCCCATAATAAAGTTTAAGTTAAGTTCGTCTCCAAAGGAGGAACCTTTGGTGACCAAAATTTTATCCTTCCTTTTTCGCTTGGTTGCTTGCCAAATTCCTACTATAGTTCATTCTATTTATGTAATACTCATTGTGTGATGATTAAGGACCTCATTAACAAGTTACTTCCCCAAAATAAAGTTTAAGTTAAGTTCGTCTCCAAAGGAGGAACCTTTGGTGACCAAAAGTTTATCCTTTATTTTTCGCTTGGATTCTTGCCAAATTCCTACTATAGTTCATTCTATTTAAGTAATACTAATTCTGTGATGTTTATGGACCTAATTAACAAGTTACTTCCCCATAATAAAGTTTAACGTATGTTCGTCTCCAAAGGAGGAACCTTTGGTGACCAAAAGTTTATCCTTCCTTTTTCGCTTGGATTCTTCCCAAATTCCTACTATAGTTCATTCTATTTAAGTAATACTAATTGTGTGATGTTTATGGACCTAATTAACAAGTTACTTTCCGATAATAAAGTTTAACTTAAGTTCGTCTCCAAAGGAGGAACCTTTGGTGACCAAAATTTTATCCATCCTTTTTCGCTTGGTTTCTTGCCAAATTCCTACTATAGTTCATTCTATTTATGTAATACTAATTGTATGATGATTATTGACCTAATTAACAAGTTAGTTCCCGATAATAAAGTTT
Organism: Medicago sativa; assembly: GCF_051527215.1. Classification (NCBI taxonomy): domain Eukaryota; kingdom Viridiplantae; phylum Streptophyta; class Magnoliopsida; order Fabales; family Fabaceae; genus Medicago; species Medicago sativa. The sequence continues at coordinate 42,983,603 of NC_140752.1, read as the reverse complement.
AACTTAAGTTCGTCTCCAAAGGAGGAACCTTTGATGACCAAAATTTTATCCATCCATTTTCGCTTGGTTTCTTGCCAAATTCCTACTATAGTTAATTCTATTTATGTAATACTAATTGTATGATGATTATTGACCTAATTAACAAGTTAGTTCAGGATAATAAAGTTTAACTTAAGTTCGTCTCCAAAGTAGGAACCTTTGGTGACCAAAATTTTATCCTACCTTTTTCGCTTGGTTTCTTGCCAAATTCCTACTATAGTCATTCTATTTATGTAATACTCATTGTGTGATGATTATGGACCTAATTAACAAGTTACTTCCCCATAATAAAGTTTAAGTTAAGTTCGTCTCCAAAGGAGGAACCTTTGGTGACCAAAAGTTTATCCTTCCTTTTTCGCTTGGATTCTTGCCAAATTCCTACTATAGTTCATTCTATTTATGTAATACTCATTGTATGATGATTATGGACCTAATTAACAAGTTACTTCCCCATAATAAAGTTTAAGTTAAGTTCGTCTCCAAAGGAGGAACCTTTGGTGACCAAAATTTTATCCTTCCTTTTTCGCTTGGTTGCTTGCCAAATTCCTACTATAGTTCATTCTATTTATGTAATACTCATTGTGTGATGATTATGGACCTAATTAACAAGTTACTTCCCCAAAATAAAGTTTAAGTTAAGTTCGTCTCCAAAGGAGGAACCTTTGGTGACCAAAAGTTTATCCTTTATTTTTCGCTTGGATTCTTGCCAAATTCCTACTATAGTTCATTCTATTTATGTAATACTCATTGTATGATGATTATGGACCTAATTAACAAGTTACTTCCCCATAATAAAGTTTAAGTTAAGTTCGTCTCCAAAGGAGGAACCTTTGGTGACCAAAATTTTATCCTTCCTTTTTCGCTTGGTTGCTTGCCAAATTCCTACTATAGTTCATTCTATTTATGTAATACTCATTGTGTGATGATTATGGACCTAATTAACAAGTTACTTCCCCAAAATAAAGTTTAAGTTAAGTTCGTCTCCAAAGGAGGAACCTTTGGTGACCAAAAGTTTATCCTTTATTTTTCGCTTGGATTCTTGCCAAATTCCTACTATAGTTCATTCTATTTAAGTAATACTAATTGTGTGATGTTTATGGACCTAATTAACAAGTTACTTTCCGATAATAAAGTTTAACTTAAGTTCGTCTCCAAAGTAGGAACCTTTTGGTGACCAAAAGTTTATCCTTCCTTTTTCGCATGGATTCTTCCCAAATTCCTACTATAGTTCATTCTATTTACGTAATACTCATTGTATGATAATCATTGACCTAATTACCAAGTTACTTCCCCAAAATAAAGTTTAAGTTAAGTTCGTCTCCAAAGGAGGAACCTTTGGTGACCAAAATTTTATCCTTCCTTTTTCGCTTGGTTTCTTGCCAAATTCCTACTATAGTCATTCTATTTATGTAATACTCATTGTGTGATGATTATGGACCTAATTAACAAGTTACTTCCCCATAATAAAGTTTAAGTTAAGTTCGTCTCCAAAGGAGGAACCTTTGGTGACCAAAATTTTATCCTTCCTTTTTCGCTTGGTTGCTTGCCAAATTCCTACTATAGTTCATTCTATTTATGTAATACTCATTGTGTGATGATTATGGACCTCATTAACAAGTTACTTCCCCAAAATAAAGTTTAAGTTAAGTTCGTCTCCAAAGGAGGAACCTTTGGTGACCAAAAGTTTATCCTTTATTTTTCGCTTGGATTCTTGCCAAATTCCTACTATAGTTCATTCTATTTAAGTAATACTAATTCTGTGATGTTTATGGACCTAATTAACAAGTTACTTCCCCATAATAAAGTTTAACGTATGTTCGTCTCCAAAGGAGGAACCTTTGGTGACCAAAAGTTTATCCTTCCTTTTTCGCTTGGATTCTTCCCAAATTCCTACTATAGTTCATTCTATTTAAGTAATACTAATTGTGTGATGTTTATGGACCTAATTAACAAGTTACTTTCCGATAATAAAGTTTAACTTAAGTTCGTCTCCAAAGGAGGAACCTTTGGTGACCAAAATTTTATCCATCCTTTTTCGCTTGGTTTCTTGCCAAATTCCTACTATAGTTCATTCTATTTATGTAATACTAATTGTATGATGATTATTGACCTAATTAACAAGTTAGTTCCCGATAATAAAGTTTAACTTAAGTTCGTCTCCAAAGGAGGAACCTTTGATGACCAAAATTTTATCCATCCATTTTCGCTTGGTTTCTTGCCAAATTCCTACTATAGTTAATTCTATTTATGTAATACTAATTGTATGATGATTATTGACCTAATTAACAAGTTAGTTCAGGATAATAAAGTTTAACTTAAGTTCGTCTCCAAAGTAGGAACCTTTGGTGACCAAAATTTTATCCTACCTTTTTCGCTTGGTTTCTTGCCAAATTCCTACTATAGTCATTCTATTTATGTAATACTCATTGTGTGATGATTATGGACCTAATTAACAAGTTACTTCCCCATAATAAAGTTTAAGTTAAGTTCGTCTCCAAAGGAGGAACCTTTGGTGACCAAAAGTTTATCCTTCCTTTTTCGCTTGGATTCTTGCCAAATTCCTACTATAGTTCATTCTATTTATGTAATACTCATTGTATGATGATTATGGACCTAATTAACAAGTTACTTCCCCATAATAAAGTTTAAGTTAAGTTCGTCTCCAAAGGAGGAACCTTTGGTGACCAAAATTTTATCCTTCCTTTTTCGCTTGGTTGCTTGCCAAATTCCTACTATAGTTCATTCTATTTATGTAATACTCATTGTGTGATGATTATGGACCTAATTAACAAGTTACTTCCCCAAAATAAAGTTTAAGTTAAGTTCGTCTCCAAAGGAGGAACCTTTGGTGACCAAAAGTTTATCCTTTATTTTTCGCTTGGATTCTTGCCAAATTCCTACTATAGTTCATTCTATTTAAGTAATACTAATTGTGTGATGTTTATGGACCTAATTAACAAGTTACTTTCCGATAATAAAGTTTAACTTAAGTTCGTCTCCAAAGTAGGAACCTTTTGGTGACCAAAAGTTTATCCTTCCTTTTTCGCATGGATTCTTCCCAAATTCCTACTATAGTTCATTCTATTTACGTAATACTCATTGTATGATAATCATTGACCTAATTACCAAGTTACTTCCCCAAAATAAAGTTTAAGTTAAGTTCGTCTCCAAAGGAGGAACCTTTGGTGACCAAAATTTTATCCTTCCTTTTTCGCTTGGTTTCTTGCCAAATTCCTACTATAGTCATTCTATTTATGTAATACTCATTGTGTGATGATTATGGACCTAATTAACAAGTTACTTCCCCATAATAAAGTTTAAGTTAAGTTCGTCTCCAAAGGAGGAACCTTTGGTGACCAAAATTTTATCCTTCCTTTTTCGCTTGGTTGCTTGCCAAATTCCTACTATAGTTCATTCTATTTATGTAATACTCATTGTGTGATGATTATGGACCTCATTAACAAGTTACTTCCCCAAAATAAAGTTTAAGTTAAGTTCGTCTCCAAAGGAGGAACCTTTGGTGACCAAAAGTTTATCCTTTATTTTTCGCTTGGATTCTTGCCAAATTCCTACTATAGTTCATTCTATTTAAGTAATACTAATTCTGTGATGTTTATGGACCTAATTAACAAGTTACTTCCCCATAATAAAGTTTAACGTATGTTCGTCTCCAAAGGAGGAACCTTTGGTGACCAAAAGTTTATCCTTCCTTTTTCGCTTGGATTCTTCCCAAATTCCTACTATAGTTCATTCTATTTAAGTAATACTAATTGTGTGATGTTTATGGACCTAATTAACAAGTTACTTTCCGATAATAAAGTTTAACTTAAGTTCGTCTCCAAAGGAGGAACCTTTGGTGACCAAAATTTTATCCATCCTTTTTCGCTTGGTTTCTTGCCAAATTCCTACTATAGTTCATTCTATTTATGTAATACTAATTGTATGATGATTATTGACCTAATTAACAAGTTAGTTCCCGATAATAAAGTTTAACTTAAGTTCGTCTCCAAAGGAGGAACCTTTGATGACCAAAATTTTATCCATCCATTTTCGCTTGGTTTCTTGCCAAATTCCTACTATAGTTAATTCTATTTATGTAATACTAATTGTATGATGATTATTGACCTAATTAACAAGTTAGTTCAGGATAATAAAGTTTAACTTAAGTTCGTCTCCAAAGTAGGAACCTTTGGTGACCAAAATTTTATCCTACCTTTTTCGCTTGGTTTCTTGCCAAATTCCTACTATAGTCATTCTATTTATGTAATACTCATTGTGTGATGATTATGGACCTAATTAACAAGTTACTTCCCCATAATAAAGTTTAAGTTAAGTTCGTCTCCAAAGGAGGAACCTTTGGTGACCAAAAGTTTATCCTTCCTTTTTCGCTTGGATTCTTGCCAAATTCCTACTATAGTTCATTCTATTTATGTAATACTCATTGTATGATGATTATGGACCTAATTAACAAGTTACTTCCCCATAATAAAGTTTAAGTTAAGTTCGTCTCCAAAGGAGGAACCTTTGGTGACCAAAATTTTATCCTTCCTTTTTCGCTTGGTTGCTTGCCAAATTCCTACTATAGTTCATTCTATTTATGTAATACTCATTGTGTGATGATTATGGACCTAATTAACAAGTTACTTCCCCAAAATAAAGTTTAAGTTAAGTTCGTCTCCAAAGGAGGAACCTTTGGTGACCAAAAGTTTATCCTTTATTTTTCGCTTGGATTCTTGCCAAATTCCTACTATAGTTCATTCTATTTAAGTAATACTAATTGTGTGATGTTTATGGACCTAATTAACAAGTTACTTTCCGATAATAAAGTTTAACTTAAGTTCGTCTCCAAAGTAGGAACCTTTTGGTGACCAAAAGTTTATCCTTCCTTTTTCGCATGGATTCTTCCCAAATTCCTACTATAGTTCATTCTATTTACGTAATACTCATTGTATGATAATCATTGACCTAATTACCAAGTTACTTCCCCAAAATAAAGTTTAAGTTAAGTTCGTCTCCAAAGGAGGAACCTTTGGTGACCAAAATTTTATCCTTCCTTTTTCGCTTGGTTTCTTGCCAAATTCCTACTATAGTCATTCTATTTATGTAATACTCATTGTGTGATGATTATGGACCTAATTAACAAGTTACTTCCCCATAATAAAGTTTAAGTTAAGTTCGTCTCCAAAGGAGGAACCTTTGGTGACCAAAAGTTTATCCTTCCTTTTTCGCTTGGATTCTTGCCAAATTCCTACTATAGTTCATTCTATTTATGTAATACTAATTGTATGATGATTATTGACCTAATTAACAAGTTACTTCCCGATAAAAAAGTTTAAGTTAAGTTCGTCTCCAAAGGAGGAACCTTTGATGACCAAAATTTTATCCATCCTTTTTCGCTTGGTTTCTTGCCAAATTCCTACTATAGTTAATTCTATTTATGTAATACTAATTGTATGATGATTATTGACCTAATTAACAAGTTAGTTCAGGATAATAAAGTTTAACTTAAGTTCGTCTCCAAAGTAGGAACCTTTGGTGACCAAAATTTTATCCTACCTTTTTCGCTTGGTTTCTTGCCAAATTCCTACTATAGTCATTCTATTTATGTAATACTCATTGTGTGATGATTATGGACCTAATTAACAAGTTACTTCCCCATAATAAAGTTTAAGTTAAGTTCGTCTCCAAAGGAGGAACCTTTGGTGACCAAAAGTTTATCCTTCCTTTTTCGCTTGGATTCTTGCCAAATTCCTACTATAGTTCATTCTATTTATGTAATACTCATTGTATGATGATTATGGACCTAATTAACAAGTTACTTCCCCATAATAAAGTTTAAGTTAAGTTGGTCTCCAAAGGAGGAACCTTTGGTGACCAAAATTTTATCCTTCCTTTTTCGCTTGGTTGCTTGCCAAATTCCTACTATAGTTCATTCTATTTATGTAATACTCATTGTGTGATGATTATGGACCTAATTAACAAGTTACTTCCCCAAAATAAAGTTTAAGTTAAGTTCGTCTCCAAAGGAGGAACCTTTGGTGACCAAAAGTTTATCCTTTATTTTTCGCTTGGATTCTTGCCAAATTCCTACTATAGTTCATTCTATTTAAGTAATACTAATTGTGTGATGTTTATGGACCTAATTAACAAGTTACTTTCCGATAATAAAGTTTAACTTAAGTTCGTCTCCAAAGTAGGAACCTTTGGTGACCAAAAGTTTATCCTTCCTTTTTCGCTTGGATTCTTCCCAAATTCCTACTATAGTTCATTCTATTTACGTAATACTCATTGTATGATAATCATTGACCTAATTACCAAGTTACTTCCCCAAAATAAAGTTTAAGTTAAGTTCGTCTCCAAAGGAGGAACCTTTGGTGACCAAAATTTTATCCTTCCTTTTTCGCTTGGTTTCTTGCCAAATTCCTACTATAGTCATTCTATTTATGTAATACTCATTGTGTGATGATTATGGACCTAATTAACAAGTTACTTCCCCATAATAAAGTTTAAGTTAAGTTCGTCTCCAAAGGAGGAACCTTTGGTGACCAAAAGTTTATCCTTCCTTTTTCGCTTGGATTCTTGCCAAATTCCTACTATAGTTCATTCTATTTATGTAATACTAATTGTATGATGATTATTGACCTAATTAACAAGTTACTTCCCGATAAAAAAGTTTAAGTTAAGTTCGTCTCCAAAGGAGGAACCTTTGGTGACCAAAATTTTATCCTTCCTTTTTCGCTTGGTTTCTTGCCAAATTCCTACTATAGTTCCTTCTATTTATGTAATACTCTTTGTGTGATGATTATGGACCTAATTAACAAGTTACTTCCCCATAATAAAGTTTAAGTTAAGTTCGTCTCCAAAGGAGGAACCTTTGGTGACCAAAAGTTTGTCCTTTATTTTTCGCTTGGATTCTTGCCAAATTCCTACTATAGTTCATTCTATTTAAGTAATACTAATTGTGTGATGTTTATGGACCTAATTAACAAGTTACTTTCCGATAATAAAGTTTAACTTAAGTTCGTCTCCAAAGTAGGAACCTTTGGTGACCAAAAGTTTATCCTTCCTTTTTCGCTTGGATTCTTCCCAAATTCCTACTATAGTTCATTCTATTTACGTAATACTCATTGTATGATAATCATTGAACTAATTACCAAGTTACTTCCCCAAAATAAAGTTTAAGTTAAGTTCGTCTCCAAAGGAGGAACCTTTGGTGACCAAAATTTTATCCTTCCTTTTTCGCTTGGTTTCTTGCCAAATTCCTACTATAGTCATTCTATTTATGTAATACTCATTGTGTGATGATTATGGACCTAATTAACAAGTTACTTCCCCATAATAAAGTTTAAGTTAAGTTCGTCTCCAAAGGAGGAACCTTTGGTGACCAAAAGTTTATCCTTCCTTTTTCGCTTGGATTCTTGCCAAATTCCTACTATAGTTCATTCTATTTATGTAATACTAATTGTATGATGATTATTGACCTAATTAACAAGTTACTTCCCGATAATAAAGTTTAAGTTAAGTTCGTCTCCAAAGGAGGAACCTTTGGTGACCAAAATTTTATCCTTCCTTTTTCGCTTGGTTTCTTGCCAAATTCCTACTATAGTTCCTTCTATTTATGTAATACTCTTTGTGTGATGATTATGGACCTAATTAACAAGTTACTTCCCCATAATAAAGTTTAAGTTAAGTTCGTCTCCAAAGGAGGAACCTTTGGTGACCAAAAGTTTATCCTTTATTTTTCGCTTGGATTCTTGCCAAATTCCTACTATAGTTCATTCTATTTAAGTAATACTAATTGTGTGATGTTTATGGACCTAATTAACAAGTTACTTTCCGATAATAAAGTTTAACTTAAGTTCGTCTCCAAAGTAGGAACCTTTGGTGACCAAAAGTTTATCCTTCCTTTTTCGCTTGGATTCTTCCCAAATTCCTACTATAGTTCATTCTATTTACGTAATACTCATTGTATGATAATCATTGAACTAATTACCAAGTTACTTCCCCAAAATAAAGTTTAAGTTAAGTTCGTCTCCAAAGGAGGAACCTTTGGTGACCAAAATTTTATCCTTCCTTTTTCGCTTGGTTTCTTGCCAAATTCCTACTATAGTCATTCTATTTATGTAATACTCATTGTGTGATGATTATGGACCTAATTAACAAGTTACTTCCCCATAATAAAGTTTAAGTTAAGTTCGTCTCCAAAGGAGGAACCTTTGGTGACCAAAAGTTTATCCTTCCTTTTTCGCTTGGATTCTTGCCAAATTCCTACTATAGTTCATTCTATTTATGTAATACTAATTGTATGATGATTATTGACCTAATTAACAAGTTACTTCCCGATAAAAAAGTTTAAGTTAAGTTCGTCTCCAAAGGAGGAACCTTTGGTGACCAAAATTTTATCCTTCCTTTTTCGCTTGGTTGCTTGCCAAATTCCTACTATAGTTCATTCTATTTAAGTAATACTAATTGTGTGATGTTTATGGACCTAATTAACAAGTTACTTTCCGATAATAAAGTTTAACTTAAGTTCGTCTCCAAAGTAGGAACCTTTTGGTGACCAAAAGTTTATCCTTCCTTTTTCGCATGGATTCTTCCCAAATTCCTACTATAGTTCATTCTATTTACGTAATACTCATTGTATGATAATCATTGACCTAATTACCAAGTTACTTCCCCAAAATAAAGTTTAAGTTAAGTTCGTCTCCAAAGGAGGAACCTTTGGTGACCAAAATTTTATCCTTCCTTTTTCGCTTGGTTTCTTGCCAAATTCCTACTATAGTCATTCTATTTATGTAATACTCATTGTGTGATGATTATGGACCTAATTAACAAGTTACTTCCCCATAATAAAGTTTAAGTTAAGTTCGTCTCCAAAGGAGGAACCTTTGGTGACCAAAATTTTATCCTTCCTTTTTCGCTTGGTTGCTTGCCAAATTCCTACTATAGTTCATTCTATTTATGTAATACTCATTGTGTGATGATTATGGACCTCATTAACAGGTTACTTCCCCAAAATAAAGTTTAAGTTAAGTTCGTCTCCAAAGGAGGAACCTTTGGTGACCAAAAGTTTATCCTTTATTTTTCGCTTGGATTCTTGCCAAATTTCTACTATAGTTCATTCTATTTAAGTAATACTAATTCTGTGATGTTTATGGACCTAATTAACAAGTTACTTCCCCATAATAAAGTTTAACGTATGTTCGTCTCCAAAGGAGGAACCTTTGGTGACCAAAAGTTTATCCTTCCTTTTTCGCTTGGATTCTTCCCAAATTCCTACTATAGTTCATTCTATTTAAGTAATACTAATTGTGTGATGTTTATGGACCTAATTAACAAGTTACTTTCCGATAATAAAGTTTAACTTAAGTTCGTCTCCAAAGGAGGAACCTTTGGTGACCAAAATTTTATCCATCCTTTTTCGCTTGGTTTCTTGCCAAATTCCTACTATAGTTCATTCTATTTATGTAATACTAATTGTATGATGATTATTGACCTAATTAACAAGTTAGTTCCCGATAATAAAGTTTAACTTAAGTTCGTCTCCAAAGGAGGAACCTTTGATGACCAAAATTTTATCCATCCATTTTCGCTTGGTTTCTTGCCAAATTCCTACTATAGTTAATTCTATTTATGTAATACTAATTGTATGATGATTATTGACCTAATTAACAAGTTAGTTCAGGATAATAAAGTTTAACTTAAGTTCGTCTCCAAAGTAGGAACCTTTGGTGACCAAAATTTTATCCTACCTTTTTCGCTTGGTTTCTTGCCAAATTCCTACTATAGTCATTCTATTTATGTAATACTCATTGTGTGATGATTATGGACCTAATTAACAAGTTACTTCCCCATAATAAAGTTTAAGTTAAGTTCGTCTCCAAAGGAGGAACCTTTGGTGACCAAAAGTTTATCCTTCCTTTTTCGCTTGGATTCTTGCCAAATTCCTACTATAGTTCATTCTATTTATGTAATACTCATTGTATGATGATTATGGACCTAATTAACAAGTTACTTCCCCATAATAAAGTTTAAGTTAAGTTCGTCTCCAAAGGAGGAACCTTTGGTGACCAAAATTTTATCCTTCCTTTTTCGCTTGGTTGCTTGCCAAATTCCTACTATAGTTCATTCTATTTATGTAATACTCATTGTGTGATGATTATGGACCTAATTAACAAGTTACTTCCCCAAAATAAAGTTTAAGTTAAGTTCGTCTCCAAAGGAGGAACCTTTGGTGACCAAAAGTTTATCCTTTATTTTTCGCTTGGATTCTTGCCAAATTCCTACTATAGTTCATTCTATTTAAGTAATACTAATTGTGTGATGTTTATGGACCTAATTAACAAGTTACTTTCCGATAATAAAGTTTAACTTAAGTTCGTCTCCAAAGTAGGAACCTTTTGGTGACCAAAAGTTTATCCTTCCTTTTTCGCATGGATTCTTCCCAAATTCCTACTATAGTTCATTCTATTTACGTAATACTCATTGTATGATAATCATTGACCTAATTACCAAGTTACTTCCCCAAAATAAAGTTTAAGTTAAGTTCGTCTCCAAAGGAGGAACCTTTGGTGACCAAAATTTTATCCTTCCTTTTTCGCTTGGTTTCTTGCCAAATTCCTACTATAGTCATTCTATTTATGTAATACTCATTGTGTGATGATTATGGACCTAATTAACAAGTTACTTCCCCATAATAAAGTTTAAGTTAAGTTCGTCTCCAAAGGAGGAACCTTTGGTGACCAAAAGTTTATCCTTCCTTTTTCGCTTGGATTCTTGCCAAATTCCTACTATAGTTCATTCTATTTATGTAATACTAATTGTATGATGATTATTGACCTAATTAACAAGTTACTTCCCGATAAAAAAGTTTAAGTTAAGTTCGTCTCCAAAGGAGGAACCTTTGATGACCAAAATTTTATCCATCCTTTTTCGCTTGGTTTCTTGCCAAATTCCTACTATAGTTAATTCTATTTATGTAATACTAATTGTATGATGATTATTGACCTAATTAACAAGTTAGTTCAGGATAATAAAGTTTAACTTAAGTTCGTCTCCAAAGTAGGAACCTTTGGTGACCAAAATTTTATCCTACCTTTTTCGCTTGGTTTCTTGCCAAATTCCTACTATAGTCATTCTATTTATGTAATACTCATTGTGTGATGATTATGGACCTAATTAACAAGTTACTTCCCCATAATAAAGTTTAAGTTAAGTTCGTCTCCAAAGGAGGAACCTTTGGTGACCAAAAGTTTATCCTTCCTTTTTCGCTTGGATTCTTGCCAAATTCCTACTATAGTTCATTCTATTTATGTAATACTCATTGTATGATGATTATGGACCTAATTAACAAGTTACTTCCCCATAATAAAGTTTAAGTTAAGTTCGTCTCCAAAGGAGGAACCTTTGGTGACCAAAATTTTATCCTTCCTTTTTCGCTTGGTTGCTTGCCAAATTCCTACTATAGTTCATTCTATTTATGTAATACTCATTGTGTGATGATTATGGACCTAATTAACAAGTTACTTCCCCAAAATAAAGTTTAAGTTAAGTTCGTCTCCAAAGGAGGAACCTTTGGTGACCAAAAGTTTATCCTTTATTTTTCGCTTGGATTCTTGCCAAATTCCTACTATAGTTCATTCTATTTAAGTAATACTAATTGTGTGATGTTTATGGACCTAATTAACAAGTTACTTTCCGATAATAAAGTTTAACTTAAGTTCGTCTCCAAAGTAGGAACCTTTGGTGACCAAAAGTTTATCCTTCCTTTTTCGCTTGGATTCTTCCCAAATTCCTACTATAGTTCATTCTATTTACGTAATACTCATTGTATGATAATCATTGACCTAATTACCAAGTTACTTCCCCAAAATAAAGTTTAAGTTAAGTTCGTCTCCAAAGGAGGAACCTTTGGTGACCAAAATTTTATCCTTCCTTTTTCGCTTGGTTTCTTGCCAAATTCCTACTATAGTCATTCTATTTATGTAATACTCATTGTGTGATGATTATGGACCTAATTAACAAGTTACTTCCCCATAATAAAGTTTAAGTTAAGTTCGTCTCCAAAGGAGGAACCTTTGGTGACCAAAAGTTTATCCTTCCTTTTTCGCTTGGATTCTTGCCAAATTCCTACTATAGTTCATTCTATTTATGTAATACTAATTGTATGATGATTATTGACCTAATTAACAAGTTACTTCCCGATAAAAAAGTTTAAGTTAAGTTCGTCTCCAAAGGAGGAACCTTTGGTGACCAAAATTTTATCCTTCCTTTTTCGCTTGGTTTCTTGCCAAATTCCTACTATAGTTCCTTCTATTTATGTAATACTCTTTGTGTGATGATTATGGACCTAATTAACAAGTTACTTCCCCATAATAAAGTTTAAGTTAAGTTCGTCTCCAAAGGAGGAACCTTTGGTGACCAAAAGTTTATCCTTTATTTTTCGCTTGGATTCTTGCCAAATTCCTACTATAGTTCATTCTATTTAAGTAATACTAATTGTGTGATGTTTATGGACCTAATTAACAAGTTACTTTCCGATAATAAAGTTTAACTTAAGTTCGTCTCCAAAGTAGGAACCTTTGGTGACCAAAAGTTTATCCTTCCTTTTTCGCTTGGATTCTTCCCAAATTCCTACTATAGTTCATTCTATTTACGTAATACTCATTGTATGATAATCATTGAACTAATTACCAAGTTACTTCCCCAAAATAAAGTTTAAGTTAAGTTCGTCTCCAAAGGAGGAACCTTTGGTGACCAAAATTTTATCCTTCCTTTTTCGCTTGGTTTCTTGCCAAATTCCTACTATAGTCATTCTATTTATGTAATACTCATTGTGTGATGATTATGGACCTAATTAACAAGTTACTTCCCCATAATAAAGTTTAAGTTAAGTTCGTCTCCAAAGGAGGAACCTTTGGTGACCAAAAGTTTATCCTTCCTTTTTCGCTTGGATTCTTGCCAAATTCCTACTATAGTTCATTCTATTTATGTAATACTAATTGTATGATGATTATTGACCTAATTAACAAGTTACTTCCCGATAATAAAGTTTAAGTTAAGTTCGTCTCCAAAGGAGGAACCTTTGGTGACCAAAATTTTATCCTTCCTTTTTCGCTTGGTTTCTTGCCAAATTCCTACTATAGTTCCTTCTATTTATGTAATACTCTTTGTGTGATGATTATGGACCTAATTAACAAGTTACTTCCCCATAATAAAGTTTAAGTTAAGTTCGTCTCCAAAGGAGGAACCTTTGGTGACCAAAAGTTTATCCTTTATTTTTCGCTTGGATTCTTGCCAAATTCCTACTATAGTTCATTCTATTTAAGTAATACTAATTGTGTGATGTTTATGGACCTAATTAACAAGTTACTTTCCGATAATAAAGTTTAACTTAAGTTCGTCTCCAAAGTAGGAACCTTTGGTGACCAAAAGTTTATCCTTCCTTTTTCGCTTGGATTCTTCCCAAATTCCTACTATAGTTCATTCTATTTACGTAATACTCATTGTATGATAATCATTGAACTAATTACCAAGTTACTTCCCCAAAATAAAGTTTAAGTTAAGTTCGTCTCCAAAGGAGGAACCTTTGGTGACCAAAATTTTATCCTTCCTTTTTCGCTTGGTTTCTTGCCAAATTCCTACTATAGTCATTCTATTTATGTAATACTCATTGTGTGATGATTATGGACCTAATTAACAAGTTACTTCCCCATAATAAAGTTTAAGTTAAGTTCGTCTCCAAAGGAGGAACCTTTGGTGACCAAAAGTTTATCCTTCCTTTTTCGCTTGGATTCTTGCCAAATTCCTACTATAGTTCATTCTATTTATGTAATACTAATTGTATGATGATTATTGACCTAATTAACAAGTTACTTCCCGATAAAAAAGTTTAAGTTAAGTTCGTCTCCAAAGGAGGAACCTTTGGTGACCAAAATTTTATCCTTCCTTTTTCGCTTGGTTTCTTGCCAAATTCCTACTATAGTTCCTTCTATTTATGTAATACTCTTTGTGTGATGATTATGGACCTAATTAACAAGTTACTTCCCCATAATAAAGTTTAAGTTAAGTTCGTCTCCAAAGGAGGAACCTTTGGTGACCAAAAGTTTGTCCTTTATTTTTCGCTTGGATTCTTGCCAAATTCCTACTATAGTTCATTCTATTTAAGTAATACTAATTGTGTGATGTTTATGGACCTAATTAACAAGTTACTTTCCGATAATAAAGTTTAACTTAAGTTCGTCTCCAAAGTAGGAACCTTTGGTGACCAAAAGTTTATCCTTCCTTTTTCGCTTGGATTCTTCCCAAATTCCTACTATAGTTCATTCTATTTACGTAATACTCATTGTATGATAATCATTGAACTAATTACCAAGTTACTTCCCCAAAATAAAGTTTAAGTTAAGTTCGTCTCCAAAGGAGGAACCTTTGGTGACCAAAATTTTATCCTTCCTTTTTCGCTTGGTTTCTTGCCAAATTCCTACTATAGTCATTCTATTTATGTAATACTCATTGTGTGATGATTATGGACCTAATTAACAAGTTACTTCCCCATAATAAAGTTTAAGTTAAGTTCGTCTCCAAAGGAGGAACCTTTGGTGACCAAAAGTTTATCCTTCCTTTTTCGCTTGGATTCTTGCCAAATTCCTACTATAGTTCATTCTATTTATGTAATACTAATTGTATGATGATTATTGACCTAATTAACAAGTTACTTCCCGATAATAAAGTTTAAGTTAAGTTCGTCTCCAAAGGAGGAACCTTTGGTGACCAAAATTTTATCCTTCCTTTTTCGCTTGGTTTCTTGCCAAATTCCTACTATAGTTCCTTCTATTTATGTAATACTCTTTGTGTGATGATTATGGACCTAATTAACAAGTTACTTCCCCATAATAAAGTTTAAGTTAAGTTCGTCTCCAAAGGAGGAACCTTTGGTGACCAAAAGTTTATCCTTTATTTTTCGCTTGGATTCTTGCCAAATTCCTACTATAGTTCATTCTATTTAAGTAATACTAATTGTGTGATGTTTATGGACCTAATTAACAAGTTACTTTCCGATAATAAAGTTTAACTTAAGTTCGTCTCCAAAGTAGGAACCTTTGGTGACCAAAAGTTTATCCTTCCTTTTTCGCTTGGATTCTTCCCAAATTCCTACTATAGTTCATTCTATTTACGTAATACTCATTGTATGATAATCATTGAACTAATTACCAAGTTACTTCCCCAAAATAAAGTTTAAGTTAAGTTCGTCTCCAAAGGAGGAACCTTTGGTGACCAAAATTTTATCCTTCCTTTTTCGCTTGGTTTCTTGCCAAATTCCTACTATAGTCATTCTATTTATGTAATACTCATTGTGTGATGATTATGGACCTAATTAACAAGTTACTTCCCCATAATAAAGTTTAAGTTAAGTTCGTCTCCAAAGGAGGAACCTTTGGTGACCAAAAGTTTATCCTTCCTTTTTCGCTTGGATTCTTGCCAAATTCCTACTATAGTTCATTCTATTTATGTAATACTAATTGTATGATGATTATTGACCTAATTAACAAGTTACTTCCCGATAATAAAGTTTAACTTAAGTTCGTCTCCAAAGTAGGAACCTTTGGTGACCAAAATTTTATCCTACCTTTTTGGCTTGGTTTCTTCCCAAATTCCTACTATAGTTCATTCTATTTATGTAATACTCATTGTATGATGATTATGAACCTAATTAACAAGTTACTTCCCCATAATAAAGTTTAACGTAAGTTCGTCTCCAAAGGAGGAACCTTTGGTGACCAAAATTTTATCCTACCTTTTTGGCTTGGTTTCTTCCCAAATTCCTACTATAGTTCATTCTATTTATATAATACTCATTGTATGATGATTATGGACCTAATTAACAAGTTACTTCCCCATAATAAAGTTTAAGTTAAGTTCGTCTCCAAAGGAGGAACCTTTGGTGACCAAAATTTTATCCTTCCTTTTTCGCTTGGTTGCTTGCCAAATTCCTACTATAGTTCATTCTATTTATGTAATACTCATTGTGTGATGATTATGGACCTAATTAACAAGTTACTTCCCCAAAATAAAGTTTAAGTTAAGTTCGTCTCCAAAGGAGGAACCTTTGGTGACCAAAAGTTTATCCTTTATTTTTCGCTTGGATTCTTGCCAAATTCCTACTATAGTTCATTCTATTTAAGTAATACTAATTCTGTGATGTTTATGGACCTAATTAACAAGTTACTTCCCCATAATAAAGTTTAACGTAAGTTCGTCTCCAAAGGAGGAACCTTTGGTGACCAAAAGTTTATCCTTCCTTTTTCGCTTGGATTCTTGCCAAATTCCTACTATAGTTCATTCTATTTATGTAATACTAATTGTATGATGATTATTGACCTAATTAACAAGTTACTTCCCGATAATAAAGTTTAAGTTAAGTTCGTCTCCAAAGGAGGAACCTTTGGTGACCAAAATTTTATCCTTCCTTTTTCGCTTGGTTTCTTGCCAAATTCCTACTATAGTTCCTTCTATTTATGTAATACTCTTTGTGTGATGATTATGGACCTAATTAACAAGTTACTTCCCCATAATAAAGTTTAAGTTAAGTTCGTCTCCAAAGGAGGAACCTTTGGTGACCAAAAGTTTATCCTTTATTTTTCGCTTGGATTCTTGCCAAATTCCTACTATAGTTCATTCTATTTAAGTAATACTAATTGTGTGATGTTTATGGACCTAATTAACAAGTTACTTTCCGATAATAAATTTTAACTTAAGTTCGTCTCCAAAGTAGGAACCTTTGGTGACCAAAAGTTTATCCTTCCTTTTTCGCTTGGATTCTTCCCAAATTCCTACTATAGTTCATTCTATTTACGTAATACTCATTGTATGATAATCATTGAACTAATTACCAAGTTACTTCCCCAAAATAAAGTTTAAGTTAAGTTCGTCTCCAAAGGAGGAACCTTTGGTGACCAAAATTTTATCCTTCCTTTTTCGCTTGGTTTCTTGCCAAATTCCTACTATAGTCATTCTATTTATGTAATACTCATTGTGTGATGATTATGGACCTAATTAACAAGTTACTTCCCCATAATAAAGTTTAAGTTAAGTTCGTCTCCAAAGGAGGAACCTTTGATGACCAAAAGTTTATCCTTCCTTTTTCGCTTGGATTCTTGCCAAATTCCTACTATAGTTCATTCTATTTATGTAATACTAATTGTATGATGATTATTGACCTAATTAACAAGTTACTTCCCGATAATAAAGTTTAACTTAAGTTCGTCTCCAAAGTAGGAACCTTTGGTGACCAAAATTTTATCCTACCTTTTTGGCTTGGTTTCTTCCCAAATTCCTACTATAGTTCATTCTATTTATGTAATACTCATTGTATGATGATTATGAACCTAATTAACAAGTTACTTCCCCATAATAAAGTTTAACGTAAGTTCGTCTCCAAAGGAGGAACCTTTGGTGACCAAAATTTTATCCTACCTTTTTGGCTTGGTTTCTTCCCAAATTCCTACTATAGTTCATTCTATTTATATAATACTCATTGTATGATGATTATGGACCTAATTAACAAGTTACTTCCCCATAATAAAGTTTAAGTTAAGTTCGTCTCCAAAGGAGGAACCTTTGGTGACCAAAATTTTATCCTTCCTTTTTCGCTTGGTTGCTTGCCAAATTCCTACTATAGTTCATTCTATTTATGTAATACTCATTGTGTGATGATTATGGACCTAATTAACAAGTTACTTCCCCAAAATAAAGTTTAAGTTAAGTTCGTCTCCAAAGGAGGAACCTTTGGTGACCAAAAGTTTATCCTTTATTTTTCGCTTGGATTCTTGCCAAATTCCTACTATAGTTCATTCTATTTAAGTAATACTAATTCTGTGATGTTTATGGACCTAATTAACAAGTTACTTCCCCATAATAAAGTTTAACGTAAGTTCGTCTCCAAAGGAGGAACCTTTGGTGACCAAAAGTTTATCCTTCCTTTTTCGCTTGGATTCTTCCCAAATTCCTACTATAGTTCATTCTATTTAAGTAATACTAATTATGTGATGTTTATGGACCTAATTAACAAGTTACTTTCCGATAATAAAGTTTAACTTAAGTTCGTCTCCAAAGGAGGAACCTTTGGTGACCAAAAGTTTATCCTTCCTTTTTCGCTTGGATTCTTCCCAAATTCCTACTATAGTTCATTCTATTTACGTAATACTCATTGTATGATGATTATTGACCTAATTAACAAGTTACTTTCCCAAAATAAAGTTTAAGTTAAGTTCGTCTCCAAAGGAGGAACCTTTGGTGACCAAAATTTTATCCATCCTTTTTCGCTTGGTTTCTTGCCAAATTCCTACTATAGTTCCTTCTATTTATGTAATACTCTTTGTGTGATGATTATGGACCTAATTAACAAGTTACTTCCCCATAATAAAGTTTAAGTTAAGTTCGTCTCCAAAGGAGGAACCTTTGGTGACCAAAAGTTTATCCTTTATTTTTCGCTTGGATTCTTGCCAAATTCCTACTATAGTTCATTCTATTTAAGTAATACTAATTGTGTGATGTTTATGGACCTAATTAACAAGTTACTTTCCGATAATAAAGTTTAACTTAAGTTCGTCTCCAAAGTAGGAACCTTTGGTGACCAAAAGTTTATCCTTGCTTTTTCGCTTGGATTCTTCCCAAATTCCTACTATAGTTCATTCTATTTACGTAATACTCATTGTATGATAATCATTGAACTAATTACCAAGTTACTTCCCCAAAATAAAGTTTAAGTTAAGTTCGTCTCCAAAGGAGGAACCTTTGGTGACCAAAATTTTATCCTTCCTTTTTCGCTTGGTTTCTTGCCAAATTCCTACTATAGTCATTCTATTTATGTAATACTCATTGTGTGATGATTATGGACCTAATTAACAAGTTACTTCCCCATAATAAAGTTTAAGTTAAGTTCGTCTCCAAAGGAGGAACCTTTGGTGACCAAAAGTTTATCCTTCCTTTTTCGCTTGGATTCTTGCCAAATTCCTACTATAGTTCATTCTATTTATGTAATACTAATTGTATGATGATTATTGACCTAATTAACAAGTTTCTTCCCGATAATAAAGTTTAACTTAAGTTCGTCTCCAAAGTAGGAACCTTTGGTGACCAAAATTTTATCCTACCTTTTTGGCTTGGTTTCTTCCCAAATTCCTACTATAGTTCATTCTATTTATGTAATACTCATTGTATGATGATTATGAACCTAATTAACAAGTTACTTCCCCATAATAAAGTTTAACGTAAGTTCGTCTCCAAAGGAGGAACCTTTGGTGACCAAAATTTTATCCTACCTTTTTGGCTTGGTTTCTTCCCAAATTCCTACTATAGTTCATTCTATTTATATAATACTCATTGTATGATGATTATGGACCTAATTAACAAGTTACTTCCCCATAATAAAGTTTAAGTTAAGTTCGTCTCCAAAGGAGGAACCTTTGGTGACCAAAATTTTATCCTTCCTTTTTCGCTTGGTTGCTTGCCAAATTCCTACTATAGTTCATTCTATTTATGTAATACTCATTGTGTGATGATTATGGACCTAATTAACAAGTTACTTCCCCAAAATAAAGTTTAAGTTAAGTTCGTCTCCAAAGGAGGAACCTTTGGTGACCAAAAGTTTATCCTTTATTTTTCGCTTGGATTCTTGCCAAATTCCTACTATAGTTCATTCTATTTAAGTAATACTAATTCTGTGATGTTTATGGACCTAATTAACAAGTTACTTCCCCATAATAAAGTTTAACGTAAGTTCGTCTCCAAAGGAGGAACCTTTGGTGACCAAAAGTTTATCCTTCCTTTTTCGCTTGGATTCTTCCCAAATTCCTACTATAGTTCATTCTATTTAAGTAATACTAATTATGTGATGTTTATGGACCTAATTAACAAGTTACTTTCCGATAATAAAGTTTAACTTAAGTTCGTCTCCAAAGGAGGAACCTTTGGTGACCAAAAGTTTATCCTTCCTTTTTCGCTTGGATTCTTCCCAAATTCCTACTATAGTTCATTCTATTTACGTAATACTCATTGTATGATGATTATTGACCTAATTAACAAGTTACTTTCCCAAAATAAAGTTTAAGTTAAGTTCGTCTCCAAAGGAGGAACCTTTGGTGACCAAAATTTTATCCATCCTTTTTCGCTTGGTTTCTTGCCAAATTCCTACTATAGTTCATTCTATTTATGTAATACTAATTGTATGATGATTATTGACCTAATTAACAAGTTAGTTCCCGATAATAAAGTTTAACTTAAGTTCGTCTCCAAAGGAGGAACCTTTGATGACCAAAATTTTATCCATCCTTTTTCGCTTGGTTTCTTGCCAAATTCCTACTATAGTTAATTCTATTTATGTAATACTAATTGTATGATGATTATTGACCTAATTAACAAGTTAGTTCAGGATAATAAAGTTTAACTTAAGTTCGTCTCCAAAGTAGGAACCTTTGGTGACCAAAATTTTATCCTACCTTTTTCGCTTGGTTTCTTGCCAAATTCCTACTATAGTCATTCTATTTATGTAATACTCATTGTGTGATGATTATGGACCTAATTAACAAGTTACTTCCCCATAATAAAGTTTAAGTTAAGTTCGTCTCCAAAGGAGGAACCTTTGGTGACCAAAAGTTTATCCTTCCTTTTTCGCTTGGATTCTTGCCAAATTCCTACTATAGTTCATTCTATTTAAGTAATACTAATTCTGTGATGTTTATGGACCTAATTAACAAGTTACTTCCCCATAATAAAGTTTAACGTAAGTTCGTCTCCAAAGGAGGAACCTTTGGTGACCAAAAGTTTATCCTTCCTTTTTCGCTTGGATTCTTCCCAAATTCCTACTATAGTTCATTCTATTTAAGTAATACTAATTATGTGATGTTTATGGACCTAATTAACAAGTTACTTTCCGATAATAAAGTTTAACTTAAGTTCGTCTCCAAAGGAGGAACCTTTGGTGACCAAAAGTTTATCCTTCCTTTTTCGCTTGGATTCTTCCCAAATTCCTACTATAGTTCATTCTATTTACGTAATACTCATTGTATGATGATTATTGACCTAATTAACAAGTTACTTTCCCAAAATAAAGTTTAAGTTAAGTTCGTCTCCAAAGGAGGAACCTTTGGTGACCAAAATTTTATCCATCCTTTTTCGCTTGGTTTCTTGCCAAATTCCTACTATAGTTCCTTCTATTTATGTAATACTCTTTGTGTGATGATTATGGACCTAATTAACAAGTTACTTCCCCATAATAAAGTTTAAGTTAAGTTCGTCTCCAAAGGAGGAACCTTTGGTGACCAAAAGTTTATCCTTTATTTTTCGCTTGGATTCTTGCCAAATTCCTACTATAGTTCATTCTATTTAAGTAATACTAATTGTGTGATGTTTATGGACCTAATTAACAAGTTACTTTCCGATAATAAAGTTTAACTTAAGTTCGTCTCCAAAGTAGGAACCTTTGGTGACCAAAAGTTTATCCTTGCTTTTTCGCTTGGATTCTTCCCAAATTCCTACTATAGTTCATTCTATTTACGTAATACTCATTGTATGATAATCATTGAACTAATTACCAAGTTACTTCCCCAAAATAAAGTTTAAGTTAAGTTCGTCTCCAAAGGAGGAACCTTTGGTGACCAAAATTTTATCCTTCCTTTTTCGCTTGGTTTCTTGCCAAATTCCTACTATAGTCATTCTATTTATGTAATACTCATTGTGTGATGATTATGGACCTAATTAACAAGTTACTTCCCCATAATAAAGTTTAAGTTAAGTTCGTCTCCAAAGGAGGAACCTTTGGTGACCAAAAGTTTATCCTTCCTTTTTCGCTTGGATTCTTGCCAAATTCCTACTATAGTTCATTCTATTTATGTAATACTAATTGTATGATGATTATTGACCTAATTAACAAGTTTCTTCCCGATAATAAAGTTTAACTTAAGTTCGTCTCCAAAGTAGGAACCTTTGGTGACCAAAATTTTATCCTACCTTTTTGGCTTGGTTTCTTCCCAAATTCCTACTATAGTTCATTCTATTTATGTAATACTCATTGTATGATGATTATGAACCTAATTAACAAGTTACTTCCCCATAATAAAGTTTAACGTAAGTTCGTCTCCAAAGGAGGAACCTTTGGTGACCAAAATTTTATCCTACCTTTTTGGCTTGGTTTCTTCCCAAATTCCTACTATAGTTCATTCTATTTATATAATACTCATTGTATGATGATTATGGACCTAATTAACAAGTTACTTCCCCATAATAAAGTTTAAGTTAAGTTCGTCTCCAAAGGAGGAACCTTTGGTGACCAAAATTTTATCCTTCCTTTTTCGCTTGGTTGCTTGCCAAATTCCTACTATAGTTCATTCTATTTATGTAATACTCATTGTGTGATGATTATGGACCTAATTAACAAGTTACTTCCCCAAAATAAAGTTTAAGTTAAGTTCGTCTCCAAAGGAGGAACCTTTGGTGACCAAAAGTTTATCCTTTATTTTTCGCTTGGATTCTTGCCAAATTCCTACTATAGTTCATTCTATTTAAGTAATACTAATTCTGTGATGTTTATGGACCTAATTAACAAGTTACTTCCCCATAATAAAGTTTAACGTAAGTTCGTCTCCAAAGGAGGAACCTTTGGTGACCAAAAGTTTATCCTTCCTTTTTCGCTTGGATTCTTCCCAAATTCCTACTATAGTTCATTCTATTTAAGTAATACTAATTATGTGATGTTTATGGACCTAATTAACAAGTTACTTTCCGATAATAAAGTTTAACTTAAGTTCGTCTCCAAAGGAGGAACCTTTGGTGACCAAAAGTTTATCCTTCCTTTTTCGCTTGGATTCTTCCCAAATTCCTACTATAGTTCATTCTATTTACGTAATACTCATTGTATGATGATTATTGACCTAATTAACAAGTTACTTTCCCAAAATAAAGTTTAAGTTAAGTTCGTCTCCAAAGGAGGAACCTTTGGTGACCAAAATTTTATCCATCCTTTTTCGCTTGGTTTCTTGCCAAATTCCTACTATAGTTCATTCTATTTATGTAATACTAATTGTATGATGATTATTGACCTAATTAACAAGTTAGTTCCCGATAATAAAGTTTAACTTAAGTTCGTCTCCAAAGGAGGAACCTTTGATGACCAAAATTTTATCCATCCTTTTTCGCTTGGTTTCTTGCCAAATTCCTACTATAGTTAATTCTATTTATGTAATACTAATTGTATGATGATTATTGACCTAATTAACAAGTTAGTTCAGGATAATAAAGTTTAACTTAAGTTCGTCTCCAAAGTAGGAACCTTTGGTGACCAAAATTTTATCCTACCTTTTTCGCTTGGTTTCTTGCCAAATTCCTACTATAGTCATTCTATTTATGTAATACTCATTGTGTGATGATTATGGACCTAATTAACAAGTTACTTCCCCATAATAAAGTTTAAGTTAAGTTCGTCTCCAAAGGAGGAACCTTTGGTGACCAAAAGTTTATCCTTCCTTTTTCGCTTGGATTCTTGCCAAATTCCTACTATAGTTCATTCTATTTATGTAATACTCATTGTATGATGATTATGGACCTAATTAACAAGTTACTTCCCCATAATAAAGTTTAAGTTAAGTTCGTCTCCAAAGGAGGAACCTTTGGTGACCAAAATTTTATCCTTCCTTTTTCGCTTGGTTGCTTGCCAAATTCCTACTATAGTTCATTCTATTTATGTAATACTCATTGTGTGATGATTATGGACCTAATTAACAAGTTACTTCCCCAAAATAAAGTTTAAGTTAAGTTCGTCTCCAAAGGAGGAACCTTTGGTGACCAAAAGTTTATCCTTTATTTTTCGCTTGGATTCTTGCCAAATTCCTACTATAGTTCATTCTATTTAAGCAATACTAATTGTGTGATGTTTATGGACCTAATTAACAAGTTACTTTCCGATAATAAAGTTTAACTTAAGTTCGTCTCCAAAGTAGGAACCTTTGGTGACCAAAAGTTTATCCTTCCTTTTTCGCTTGGATTCTTCCCAAATTCCTACTATAGTTCATTCTATTTACGTAATACTCATTGTATGATAATCATTGACCTAATTACCAAGTTACTTCCCCAAAATAAAGTTTAAGTTAAGTTCGTCTCCAAAGGAGGAACCTTTGGTGACCAAAATTTTATCCTTCCTTTTTCGCTTGGTTTCTTGCCAAATTCCTACTATAGTCATTCTATTTATGTAATACTCATTGTGTGATGATTATGGACCTAATTAACAAGTTACTTCCCCATAATAAAGTTTAAGTTAAGTTCGTCTCCAAAGGAGGAACCTTTGGTGACCAAAAGTTTATCCTTCCTTTTTCGCTTGGATTCTTGCCAAATTCCTACTATAGTTCATTCTATTTATGTAATACTAATTGTATGATGATTATTGACCTAATTAACAAGTTACTTCCCGATAAAAAAGTTTAAGTTAAGTTCGTCTCCAAAGGAGGAACCTTTGGTGACCAAAATTTTATCCTTCCTTTTTCGCTTGGTTTCTTGCCAAATTCCTACTATAGTTCCTTCTATTTATGTAATACTCTTTGTGTGATGATTATGGACCTAATTAACAAGTTACTTCCCCATAATAAAGTTTAAGTTAAGTTCGTCTCCAAAGGAGGAACCTTTGGTGACCAAAAGTTTATCCTTTATTTTTCGCTTGGATTCTTGCCAAATTCCTACTATGGTTCATTCTA
The DNA here is from genome assembly GCF_051527215.1 of Medicago sativa. Lineage (NCBI taxonomy): Eukaryota > Viridiplantae > Streptophyta > Magnoliopsida > Fabales > Fabaceae > Medicago > Medicago sativa. The sequence continues at coordinate 42,958,827 of NC_140752.1, read as the reverse complement.
TTTAAGTAATACTAATTGTGTGATGTTTATGGACCTAATTAACAAGTTACTTTCCGATAATAAAGTTTAACTTAAGTTCGTCTCCAAAGTAGGAACCTTTGGTGACCAAAAGTTTATCCTTCCTTTTTCGCTTGGATTCTTCCCAAATTCCTACTATAGTTCATTCTATTTACGTAATACTCATTGTATGATAATCATTGAACTAATTACCAAGTTACTTCCCCAAAATAAAGTTTAAGTTAAGTTCGTCTCCAAAGGAGGAACCTTTGGTGACCAAAATTTTATCCTTCCTTTTTCGCTTGGTTTCTTGCCAAATTCCTACTATAGTTATTCTATTTATGTAATACTCATTGTGTGATGATTATGGACCTAATTAACAAGTTACTTCCCCAAAATAAAGTTTAAGTTAAGTTCGTCTCCAAAGGAGGAACCTTTGGTGACCAAAAGTTTATCCTTTATTTTTCGCTTGGATTCTTGCCAAATTCCTACTATAGTTCATTCTATTTAAGTAATACTAATTGTGTGATGTTTATGGACCTAATTAACAAGTTACTTTCCGATAATAAAGTTTAACTTAAGTTCGTCTCCAAAGTAGGAACCTTTGGTGACCAAAAGTTTATCCTTCCTTTTTCGCTTGGATTCTTCCCAAATTCCTACTATAGTTCATTCTATTTACGTAATACTCATTGTATGATAATCATTGAACTAATTACCAAGTTACTTCCCCAAAATAAAGTTTAAGTTAAGTTCGTCTCCAAAGGAGGAACCTTTGGTGACCAAAATTTTATCCTTCCTTTTTCGCTTGGTTTCTTGCCAAATTCCTACTATAGTCATTCTATTTATGTAATACTCATTGTGTGATGATTATGGACCTAATTAACAAGTTACTTCCCCATAATAAAGTTTAAGTTAAGTTCGTCTCCAAAGGAGGAACCTTTGGTGACCAAAAGTTTATCCTTCCTTTTTCGCTTGGATTCTTGCCAAATTCCTACTATAGTTCATTCTATTTATGTAATACTAATTGTATGATGATTATTGACCTAATTAACAAGTTACTTCCCGATAATAAAGTTTAACTTAAGTTCGTCTCCAAAGTAGGAACCTTTGGTGACCAAAATTTTATCCTACCTTTTTCGCTTGGTTTCTTCCCAAATTCCTACTATAGTTCATTCTATTTATGTAATACTCATTGTATGATGATTATGAACCTAATTAACAAGTTACTTCCCCATAATAAAGTTTAACGTAAGTTCGTCTCCAAAGGAGGAACCTTTGGTGACCAAAATTTTATCCTACCTTTTTGGCTTGGTTTCTTCCCAAATTCCTACTATAGTTCATTCTATTTATATAATACTCATTGTATGATGATTATGGACCTAATTAACAAGTTACTTCCCCATAATAAAGTTTAAGTTAAGTTCGTCTCCAAAGGAGGAACCTTTGGTGACCAAAATTTTATCCTTCCTTTTTCGCTTGGTTGCTTGCCAAATTCCTACTATAGTTCATTCTATTTATGTAATACTCATTGTGTGATGATTATGGACCTAATTAACAAGTTACTTCCCCAAAATAAAGTTTAAGTTAAGTTCGTCTCCAAAGGAGGAACCTTTGGTGACCAAAAGTTTATCCTTTATTTTTCGCTTGGATTCTTGCCAAATTCCTACTATAGTTCATTCTATTTAAGTAATACTAATTCTGTGATGTTTATGGACCTAATTAACAAGTTACTTCCCCATAATAAAGTTTAACGTAAGTTCGTCTCCAAAGGAGGAACCTTTGGTGACCAAAAGTTTATCCTTCCTTTTTCGCTTGGATTCTTCCCAAATTCCTACTATAGTTCATTCTATTTAAGTAATACTAATTGTGTGATGTTTATGGACCTAATTAACAAGTTACTTTCCGATAATAAAGTTTAACTTAAGTTCGTCTCCAAAGGAGGAACCTTTGGTGACCAAAATTTTATCCATCCTTTTTCGCTTGGTTTCTTGCCAAATTCCTACTATAGTTCATTCTATTTATGTAATACTAATTGTATGATGATTATTGACCTAATTAACAAGTTAGTTCCCGATAATAAAGTTTAACTTAAGTTCGTCTCCAAAGGAGGAACCTTTGATGACCAAAATTTTATCCATCCTTTTTCGCTTGGTTTCTTGCCAAATTCCTACTATAGTTAATTCTATTTATGTAATACTAATTGTATGATGATTATTGACCTAATTAACAAGTTAGTTCAGGATAATAAAGTTTAACTTAAGTTCGTCTCCAAAGTAGGAACCTTTGGTGACCAAAATTTTATCCTACCTTTTTCGCTTGGTTTCTTGCCAAATTCCTACTATAGTCATTCTATTTATGTAATACTCATTGTGTGATGATTATGGACCTAATTAACAAGTTACTTCCCCATAATAAAGTTTAAGTTAAGTTCGTCTCCAAAGGAGGAACCTTTGGTGACCAAAAGTTTATCCTTCCTTTTTCGCTTGGATTCTTGCCAAATTCCTACTATAGTTCATTCTATTTATGTAATACTCATTGTATGATGATTATGGACCTAATTAACAAGTTACTTCCCCATAATAAAGTTTAAGTTAAGTTCGTCTCCAAAGGAGGAACCTTTGGTGACCAAAATTTTATCCTTCCTTTTTCGCTTGGTTGCTTGCCAAATTCCTACTATAGTTCATTCTATTTATGTAATACTCATTGTGTGATGATTATGGACCTAATTAACAAGTTACTTCCCCAAAATAAAGTTTAAGTTAAGTTCGTCTCCAAAGGAGGAACCTTTGGTGACCAAAAGTTTATCCTTTATTTTTCGCTTGGATTCTTGCCAAATTCCTACTATAGTTCATTCTATTTAAGTAATACTAATTGTGTGATGTTTATGGACCTAATTAACAAGTTACTTTCCGATAATAAAGTTTAACTTAAGTTCGTCTCCAAAGTAGGAACCTTTGGTGACCAAAAGTTTATCCTTCCTTTTTCGCTTGGATTCTTCCCAAATTCCTACTATAGTTCATTCTATTTACGTAATACTCATTGTATGATAATCATTGACCTAATTACCAAGTTACTTCCCCAAAATAAAGTTTAAGTTAAGTTCGTCTCCAAAGGAGGAACCTTTGGTGACCAAAATTATATCCTTCCTTTTTCGCTTGGTTTCTTGCCAAATTCCTACTATAGTCATTCTATTTATGTAATACTCATTGTGTGATGATTATGGACCTAATTAACAAGTTACTTCCCCATAATAAAGTTTAAGTTAAGTTCGTCTCCAAAGGAGGAACCTTTGGTGACCAAAAGTTTATCCTTCCTTTTTCGCTTGGATTCTTGCCAAATTCCTACTATAGTTCATTCTATTTATGTAATACTAATTGTATGATGATTATTGACCTAATTAACAAGTTACTTCCCGATAAAAAAGTTTAAGTTAAGTTCGTCTCCAAAGGATGAACCTTTGGTGACCAAAATTTTATCCTTCCTTTTTCGCTTGGTTTCTTGCCAAATTCCTACTATAGTTCCTTCTATTTATGTAATACTCTTTGTGTGATGATTATGGACCTAATTAACAAGTTACTTCCCCATAATAAAGTTTAAGTTAAGTTCGTCTCCAAAGGAGGAACCTTTGGTGACCAAAAGTTTATCCTTTATTTTTCGCTTGGATTCTTGCCAAATTCCTACTATAGTTCATTCTATTTAAGTAATACTTATTGTGTGATGTTTATGGACCTAATTAACAAGTTACTTTCCGATAATAAAGTTTAACTTAAGTTCGTCTCCAAAGTAGGAACCTTTGGTGACCAAAAGTTTATCCTTCCTTTTTCGCTTGGATTCTTCCCAAATTCCTACTATAGTTCATTCTATTTAAGTAATACTAATTGTGTGATGTTTATGGACCTAATTAACAAGTTACTTTCCGATAATAAAGTTTAACTTAAGTTCGTCTCCAAAGTAGGAACCTTTGGTGACCAAAAGTTTATCCTTCCTTTTTCGCTTGGATTCTTCCCAAATTCCTACTATAGTTCATTCTATTTACGTAATACTCATTGTATGATAATCATTGAACTAATTACCAAGTTACTTCCCCAAAATAAAGTTTAAGTTAAGTTCGTCTCCAAAGGAGGAACCTTTGGTGACCAAAATTTTATCCTTCCTTTTTCGCTTGGTTTCTTGCCAAATTCCTACTATAGTCATTCTATTTATGTAATACTCATTGTGTGATGATTATGGACCTAATTAACAAGTTACTTCCCCATAATAAAGTTTAAGTTAAGTTCGTCTCCAAAGGAGGAACCTTTGGTGACCAAAATTTTATCCTTCCTTTTTCGCTTGGTTGCTTGCCAAATTCCTACTATAGTTCATTCTATTTATGTAATACTCATTGTGTGATGATTATGGACCTAATTAACAAGTTACTTCCCCAAAATAAAGTTTAAGTTAAGTTCGTCTCCAAAGGAGGAACCTTTGGTGACCAAAAGTTTATCCTTTATTTTTCGCATGGATTCTTGCCAAATTCCTACTATAGTTCATTCTATTTAAGTAATACTAATTGTGTGATGTTTATGGACCTAATTAACAAGTTACTTTCCGATAATAAAGTTTAACTTAAGTTCGTCTCCAAAGTAGGAACCTTTGGTGACCAAAAGTTTATCCTTCCTTTTTCGCTTGGATTCTTCCCAAATTCCTACTATAGTTCATTCTATTTACGTAATACTCATTGTATGATAATCATTGAACTAATTACCAAGTTACTTCCCCAAAATAAAGTTTAAGTTAAGTTCGTCTCCAAAGGAGGAACCTTTGGTGACCAAAATTTTATCCTTCCTTTTTCGCTTGGTTTCTTGCCAAATTCCTACTATAGTCATTCTATTTATGTAATACTCATTGTGTGATGATTATGGACCTAATTAACAAGTTACTTCCCCATAATAAAGTTTAAGTTAAGTTCGTCTCCAAAGGAGGAACCTTTGGTGACCAAAATTTTATCCTTCCTTTTTCGCTTGGTTGCTTGCCAAATTCCTACTATAGTTCATTCTATTTATGTAATACTCATTGTGTGATGATTATGGACCTAATTAACAAGTTACTTCCCCAAAATAAAGTTTAAGTTAAGTTCGTCTCCAAAGGAGGAACCTTTGGTGACCAAAAGTTTATCCTTTATTTTTCGCTTGGATTCTTGCCAAATTCCTACTATAGTTCATTCTATTTAAGTAATACTAATTCTGTGATGTTTAAGGACCTAATTAACAAGTTACTTCCCCATAATAAAGTTTAACGTAAGTTCGCCTCCAAAGGAGGAACCTTTGGTGACCAAAAGTTTATCCTTCCTTTTTCGCTTGGATTCTTCCCAAATTCCTACTATAGTTCATTCTATTTAAGTAATACTAATTGTGTGATGTTTATGGACCTAATTAACAAGTTACTTTCCGATAATAAAGTTTAACTTAAGTTCGTCTCCAAAGGAGGAACCTTTGGTGACCAAAAGTTTATCCTTCCTTTTTCGCTTGGATTCTTCCCAAATTCCTACTATAGTTCATTCTATTTACGTAATACTCATTGTATGATGATTATTGACCTAATTAACAAGTTACTTTCCCAAAATAAAGTTTAAGTTAAGTTCGTCTCCGAAGGAGGAACCTTTGGTGACCAAAATTTTATCCATCCTTTTTCGCTTGGTTTCTTGCCAAATTCCTACTATAGTTCATTCTATTTATGTAATACTAATTGTATGATGATTATTGACCTAATTAACAAGTTAGTTCCCGATAATAAAGTTTAACTTAAGTTCGTCTCCAAAGGAGGAACCTTTGATGACCAAAATTTTATCCATCCTTTTTCGCTTGGTTTCTTGCCAAATTCCTACTATAGTTCATTCTATTTATGTAATACTAATTGTATGATGATTATTGACCTAATTAACAAGTTAGTTCAGGATAATAAAGTTTAACTTAAGTTCGTCTCCAAAGTAGGAACCTTTGGTGACCAAAATTTTATCCTACCTTTTTGGCTTGGTTTCTTCCCAAATTCCTACTATAGTTCATTCTCTTTATGTAATACTCGTTGTATGATGATTATGGACCTAATTAACAAGTTACTTCCCCATAATAAAGTTTAACGTAAGTTCGTCTCCAAAGGAGGAACCTTTGGTGACCAAAATTTTATCCTACCTTTTTGGCTTGGTTTCTTCCCAAATTCCTACTATAGTTCATTCTATTTATGTAATACTCATTGTATGATGATTATGGACCTAATTAACAAGTTACTTCCCCATAATAAAGTTTAAGTTAAGTTCGTCTCCAAAGGAGGAACCTTTGGTGACCAAAATTTTATCCTTCCTTTTTCGCTTGGTTGCTTGCCAAATTCCTACTATAGTTCATTCTATTTATGTAATACTCATTGTGTGATGATTATGGACCTAATTAACAAGTTACTTCCCCAAAATAAAGTTTAAGTTAAGTTCGTCTCCAAAGGAGGAACCTTTGGTGACCAAAAGTTTATCCTTTATTTTTCGCTTGGATTCTTGCCAAATTCCTACTATAGTTCATTCTATTTAAGTAATACTAATTGTGTGATGTTTATGGACCTAATTAACAAGTTACTTTCCGATAATAAAGTTTAACTTAAGTTCGTCTCCAAAGTAGGAACCTTTTGGTGACCAAAAGTTTATCCTTCCTTTTTCGCTTGGATTCTTCCCAAATTCCTACTATAGTTCATTCTATTTACGTAATACTCATTGTATGATAATCATTGACCTAATTACCAAGTTACTTCCCCAAAATAATGTTTAAGTTAAGTTCGACTCCAAAGGAGGAACATTTGGTGACCAAAATTTTATCCTTCCTTTTTCGCTTGGTTTCTTGCCAAATTCCTACTATAGTCATTCTATTTATGTAATACTCATTGTGTGATGATTATGGACCTAATTAACAAGTTACTTCCCCATAAAAAAGTTTAAGTTAAGTTCGTCTCCAAAGGAGGAACCTTTGGTGACCAAAATTTTATCCTTCCTTTTTCGCTTGGTTTCTTGCCAAATTCCTACTATAGTTCCTTCTATTTATGTAATACTCTTTGTGTGATGATTATGGACCTAATTAACAAGTTACTTCCCCATAATAAAGTTTAAGTTAAGTTCGTCTCCAAAGGAGGAACCTTTGGTGACCAAAAGTTTATCCTTTATTTTTCGCTTGGATTCTTGCCAAATTCCTACTATAGTTCATTCTATTTAAGTAATACTAATTGTGTGATGTTTATGGACCTAATTAACAAGTTACTTTCCGATAATAAAGTTTAACTTAAGTTCGTCTCCAAAGTAGGAACCTTTGGTGACCAAAATTTATCCTTCCTTTTTCGCTTGGATTCTTCCCAAATTCCTACTATAGTTCATTCTATTTAAGTAATACTAATTGTGTGATGTTTATGGACCTAATTAACAAGTTACTTTCCGATAATAAAGTTTAACTTAAGTTCGTCTCCAAAGGAGGAACCATTGGTGACCAAAAGTTTATCCTTCCTTTTTCGCTTGGATTCTTCCCAAATTCCTACTATAGTTCATTCTATTTTCGTAATACTCATTGTATGATGATTATTGACCTAATTAACAAGTTACTTTCCCAAAATAAAGTTTAAGTTAAGTTCGTCTCCGAAGGAGGAACCTTTGGTGACCAAAATTTTATCCATCCTTTTTCGCTTGGTTTCTTGCCAAATTCCTACTATAGTTCATTCTATTTATGTAATACTAATTGTATGATGATTATTGACCTAATTAACAAGTTAGTTCCCGATAATAAAGTTTAACTTAAGTTCGTCTCCAAAGGAGGAACCTTTGATGACCAAAATTTTATCCATCCTTTTTCGCTTGGTTTCTTGCCAAATTCCTACTATAGTTCATTCTATTTATGTAATACTAATTGTATGATGATTATTGACCTAATTAACAAGTTAGTTCAGGATAATAAAGTTTAACTTAAGTTCGTCTCCAAAGTAGGAACCTTTGGTGACCAAAATTTTATCCTACCTTTTTGGCTTGGTTTCTTCCCAAATTCCTACTATAGTTCATTCTCTTTATGTAATACTCGTTGTATGATGATTATGGACCTAATTAACAAGTTACTTCCCCATAATAAAGTTTAACGTAAGTTCGTCTCCAAAGGAGGAACCTTTGGTGACCAAAATTTTATCCTACCTTTTTGGCTTGGTTTCTTCCCAAATTCCTACTATAGTTCATTCTATTTATGTAATACTCATTGTATGATGATTATGGACCTAATTAACAAGTTACTTCCCCATAATAAAGTTTAAGTTAAGTTCGTCTCCAAAGGAGGAACCTTTGGTGACCAAAATTTTATCCTTCCTTTTTCGCTTGGTTGCTTGCCAAATTCCTACTATAGTTCATTCTATTTATGTAATACTCATTGTGTGATGATTATGGACCTAATTAACAAGTTACTTCCCCAAAATAAAGTTTAAGTTAAGTTCGTCTCCAAAGGAGGAACCTTTGGTGACCAAAAGTTTATCCTTTATTTTTCGCTTGGATTCTTGCCAAATTCCTACTATAGTTCATTCTATTTAAGTAATACTAATTGTGTGATGTTTATGGACCTAATTAACAAGTTACTTTCCGATAATAAAGTTTAACTTAAGTTCGTCTCCAAAGTAGGAACCTTTTGGTGACCAAAAGTTTATCCTTCCTTTTTCGCTTGGATTCTTCCCAAATTCCTACTATAGTTCATTCTATTTACGTAATACTCATTGTATGATAATCATTGACCTAATTACCAAGTTACTTCCCCAAAATAATGTTTAAGTTAAGTTCGACTCCAAAGGAGGAACATTTGGTGACCAAAATTTTATCCTTCCTTTTTCGCTTGGTTTCTTGCCAAATTCCTACTATAGTCATTCTATTTATGTAATACTCATTGTGTGATGATTATGGACCTAATTAACAAGTTACTTCCCCATAATAAAGTTTAAGTTAAGTTCGTCTCCAAAGGAGGAACCTTTGGTGACCAAAAGTTTATCCTTCCTTTTTCGCTTGGATTCTTGCCAAATTCCTACTATAGTTCATTCTATTTATGTAATACTAATTGTATGATGATTATTGACCTAATTAACAAGTTACTTCCCCATAAAAAAGTTTAAGTTAAGTTCGTCTCCAAAGGAGGAACCTTTGGTGACCAAAATTTTATCCTTCCTTTTTCGCTTGGTTTCTTGCCAAATTCCTACTATAGTTCCTTCTATTTATGTAATACTCTTTGTGTGATGATTATGGACCTAATTAACAAGTTACTTCCCCATAATAAAGTTTAAGTTAAGTTCGTCTCCAAAGGAGGAACCTTTGGTGACCAAAAGTTTATCCTTTATTTTTCGCTTGGATTCTTGCCAAATTCCTACTATAGTTCATTCTATTTAAGTAATACTAATTGTGTGATGTTTATGGACCTAATTAACAAGTTACTTTCCGATAATAAAGTTTAACTTAAGTTCGTCTCCAAAGTAGGAACCTTTGGTGACCAAAATTTATCCTTCCTTTTTCGCTTGGATTCTTCCCAAATTCCTACTATAGTTCATTCTATTTAAGTAATACTAATTGTGTGATGTTTATGGACCTAATTAACAAGTTACTTTCCGATAATAAAGTTTAACTTAAGTTCGTCTCCAAAGGAGGAACCTTTGGTGACCAAAAGTTTATCCTTCCTTTTTCGCTTGGATTCTTCCCAAATTCCTACTATAGTTCATTCTATTTACGTAATACTCATTGTATGATGATTATTGACCTAATTAACAAGTTACTTTCCCAAAATAAAGTTTAAGTTAAGTTCGTCTCCGAAGGAGGAACCTTTGGTGACCAAAATTTTATCCATCCTTTTTCGCTTGGTTTCTTGCCAAATTCCTACTATAGTTCATTCTATTTATGTAATACTAATTGTATGATGATTATTGACCTAATTAACAAGTTAGTTCAGGATAATAAAGTTTAACTTAAGTTCGTCTCCAAAGTAGGAACCTTTGGTGACCAAAATTTTATCCTACCTTTTTGGCTTGGTTTCTTCCCAAATTCCTACTATAGTTCATTCTCTTTATGTAATACTCATTGTATGATGATTATGGACCTAATTAACAAGTTACTTCCCCATAATAAAGTTTAACGTAAGTTCGTCTCCAAAGGAGGAACCTTTGGTGACCAAAATTTTATCCTACCTTTTTGGCTTGGTTTCTTCCCAAATTCCTACTATAGTTCATTCTCTTTATGTAATACTCGTTGTATGATGATTATGGACCTAATTAACAAGTTACTTCCCCATAATAAAGTTTAACGTAAGTTCGTCTCCAAAGGAGGAACCTTTGGTGACCAAAATTTTATCCTACCTTTTTGGCTTGGTTTCTTCCCAAATTCCTACTATAGTTCATTCTATTTATGTAATACTAATTGTATGATGATTATTGACCTAATTAACAAGTTAGTTCCCGATAATAAAGTTTAACTTAAGTTCGTCTCCAAAGGAGGAACCTTTGATGACCAAAATTTTATCCATCCTTTTTCGCTTGGTTTCTTGCCAAATTCCTACTATAGTTCATTCTATTTATGTAATACTAATTGTATGATGATTATTGACCTAATTAACAAGTTAGTTCAGGATAATAAAGTTTAACTTAAGTTCGTCTCCAAAGTAGGAACCTTTGGTGACCAAAATTTTATCCTACCTTTTTGGCTTGGTGTCTTCCCAAATTCCTACTATAGTTCATTCTCTTTATGTAATACTCGTTGTATGATGATTATGGACCTAATTAACAAGTTACTTCCCCATAATAAAGTTTAACGTAAGTTCGTCTCCAAAGGAGGAACCTTTGGTGACCAAAATTTTATCCTACCTTTTTGGCTTGGTTTCTTCCCAAATTCCTACTATAGTTCATTCTATTTATGTAATACTCATTGTATGATGATTATGGACCTAATTAACAAGTTACTTCCCCATAATAAAGTTTAAGTTAAGTTCGTCTCCAAAGGAGGAACCTTTGGTGACCAAAATTTTATCCTTCCTTTTTCGCTTGGTTGCTTGCCAAATTCCTACTATAGTTCATTCTATTTATGTAATACTCATTGTGTGATGATTATGGACCTAATTAACAAGTTACTTCCCCAAAATAAAGTTTAAGTTAAGTTCGTCTCCAAAGGAGGAACCTTTGGTGACCAAAAGTTTATCCTTTATTTTTCGCTTGGATTCTTGCCAAATTCCTACTATAGTTCATTCTATTTAAGTAATACTAATTGTGTGATGTTTATGGACCTAATTAACAAGTTACTTTCCGATAATAAAGTTTAACTTAAGTTCGTCTCCAAAGTAGGAACCTTTTGGTGACCAAAAGTTTATCCTTCCTTTTTCGCTTGGATTCTTCCCAAATTCCTACTATAGTTCATTCTATTTACGTAATACTCATTGTATGATAATCATTGACCTAATTACCAAGTTACTTCCCCAAAATAAAGTTTAAGTTAAGTTCGACTCCAAAGGAGGAACCTTTGGTGACCAAAATTTTATCCTTCCTTTTTCGCTTGGTTTCTTGCCAAATTCCTACTATAGTCATTCTATTTATGTAATACTCATTGTGTGATGATTATGGACCTAATTAACAAGTTACTTCCCCATAATAAAGTTTAAGTTAAGTTCGTCTCCAAAGGAGGAACCTTTGGTGACCAAAAGTTTATCCTTCCTTTTTCGCTTGGATTCTTGCCAAATTCCTACTATAGTTCATTCTATTTATGTAATACTAATTGTATGATGATTATTGACCTAATTAACAAGTTACTTCCCCATAAAAAAGTTTAAGTTAAGTTCGTCTCCAAAGGAGGAACCTTTGGTGACCAAAATTTTATCCTTCCTTTTTCGCTTGGTTTCTTGCCAAATTCCTACTATAGTTCCTTCTATTTATGTAATACTCTTTGTGTGATGATTATGGACCGAATTAACAAGTTACTTCCCCATAATAAAGTTTAAGTTAAGTTCGTCTCCAAAGGAGGAACCTTTGGTGACCAAAAGTTTATCCTTTATTTTTCGCTTGGATTCTTGCCAAATTCCTACTATAGTTCATTCTATTTAAGTAATACTAATTGTGTGATGTTTATGGACCTAATTAACAAGTTACTTTCCGATAATAAAGTTTAACTTAAGTTCGTCTCCAAAGTAGGAACCTTTGGTGACCAAAATTTATCCTTCCTTTTTCGCTTGGATTCTTCCCAAATTCCTACTATAGTTCATTCTATTTACGTAATACTCATTGTATGATAATCATTGAACTAATTACCAAGTTACTTCCCCAAAATAAAGTTTAAGTTAAGTTCGTCTCCAAAGGAGGAACCTTTGGTGACCAAAATTTTATCCTTCCTTTTTCGCTTGGTTTCTTGCCAAATTCCTACTATAGTCATTCTATTTATGTAATACTCATTGTGTGATGATTATGGACCTTATTAACAAGTTACTTCCCCATAATAAAGTTTAAGTTAAGTTCGTCTCCAAAGGAGGAACCTTTGGTGACCAAAAGTTTATCCTTCCTTTTTCGCTTGGATTCTTGCCAAATTCCTACTATAGTTCATTCTATTTATGTAATACTAATTGTATGATGATTATTGACCTAATTAACAAGTTACTTCCCGATAATAAAGTTTAACTTAAGTTCGTCTCCAAAGTAGGAACCTTTGGTGACCAAAATTTTATCCTTCCTTTTTCGCTTGGTTGCTTGCCAAATTCCTACTATAGTTCATTCTATTTATGTAATACTCATTGTGTGATGATTATGGACCTAATTAACAAGTTACTTCCCCAAAATAAAGTTTAAGTTAAGTTCGTCTCCAAAGGAGGAACCTTTGGTGACCAAAAGTTTATCCTTTATTTTTCGCTTGGATTCTTGCCAAATTCCTACTATAGTTCATTCTATTTAAGTAATACTAATTCTGTGATGTTTAAGGACCTAATTAACAAGTTACTTCCCCATAATAAAGTTTAACGTAAGTTCGTCTCCAAAGGAGGAACCTTTGGTGACCAAAAGTTTATCCTTCCTTTTTCGCTTGGATTCTTCCCAAATTCCTACTATAGTTCATTCTATTTAAGTAATACTAATTGTGTGATGTTTATGGACCTAATTAACAAGTTACTTTCCGATAATAAAGTTTAACTTAAGTTCGTCTCCAAAGGAGGAACCTTTGGTGACCAAAAGTTTATCCTTCCTTTTTTGCTTGGATTCTTCCCAAATTCCTACTATAGTTCATTCTATCTACGTAATACTCATTGTATGATGATTATTGACCTAATTAACAAGTTACTATCCCAAAATAAAGTTTAAGTTAAGTTCGTCTCCAAAGGAGGAACCTTTGGTGACCAAAATTTTATCCATCCTTTTTCGCTTGGTTTCTTGCCAAATTCCTACTATAGTTCATTCTATTTATGTAATACTAATTGTATGATGATTATTGACCTAATTAACAAGTTAGTTCCCGATAATAAAGTTTAACTTAAGTTCGTCTCCAAAGGAGGAACCTTTGGTGACCAAAAGTTTATCCTTCCTTTTTCGCTTGGATTCTTCCCAAATTCCTACTATAGTTCATTCTATTTACGTAATACTCATTGTATGATGATTATTGACCTAATTAACAAGTTACATTCCCAAAATAAAGTTTAAGTTAAGTTCGTCTCCGAAGGAGGAACCTTTGGTGACCAAAATTTTATCCATCCTTTTTCGCTTGGTTTCTTGCCAAATTCCTACTATAGTTCATTCTATTTATGTAATACTAATTGTATGATGATTATTGACCTAATTAACAAGTTAGTTCAGGATAATAAAGTTTAACTTAAGTTCGTCTCCAAAGTAGGAACCTTTGGTGACCAAAATTTTATCCTACCTTTTTGGCTTGGTTTCTTCCCAAATTCCTACTATAGTTCATTCTCTTTATGTAATACTCGTTGTATGATGATTATGGACCTAATTAACAAGTTACTTCCCCATAATAAAGTTTAACGTAAGTTCGTCTCCAAAGGAGGAACCTTTGGTGACCAAAATTTTATCCTACCTTTTTGGCTTGGTTTCTTCCCAAATTCCTACTATAGTTCATTCTCTTTATGTAATACTCGTTGTATGATGATTATGGACCTAATTAACAAGTTACTTCCCCATAATAAAGTTTAACGTAAGTTCGTCTCCAAAGGAGGAACCTTTGGTGACCAAAATTTTATCCTACCTTTTTGGCTTGGTTTCTTCCCAAATTCCTACTATAGTTCATTCTATTTATGTAATACTAATTGTATGATGATTATTGACCTAATTAACAAGTTAGTTCCCGATAATAAAGTTTAACTTAAGTTCGTCTCCAAAGGAGGAACCTTTGATGACCAAAATTTTATCCATCCTTTTTCGCTTGGTTTCTTGCCAAATTCCTACTATAGTTCATTCTATTTATGTAATACTAATTGTATGATGATTATTGACCTAATTAACAAGTTAGTTCAGGATAATAAAGTTTAACTTAAGTTCGTCTCCAAAGTAGGAACCTTTGGTGACCAAAATTTTATCCTACCTTTTTGGCTTGGTTTCTTCCCAAATTCCTACTATAGTTCATTCTCTTTATGTAATACTCGTTGTATGATGATTATGGACCTAATTAACAAGTTACTTCCCCATAATAAAGTTTAACGTAAGTTCGTCTCCAAAGGAGGAACCTTTGGTGACCAAAATTTTATCCTACCTTTTTGGCTTGGTTTCTTCCCAAATTCCTACTATAGTTCATTCTATTTATGTAATACTCATTGTATGATGATTATGGACCTAATTAACAAGTTACTTCCCCATAATAAAGTTTAAGTTAAGTTCGTCTCCAAAGGAGGAACCTTTGGTGACCAAAATTTTATCCTTCCTTTTTCGCTTGGTTGCTTGCCAAATTCCTACTATAGTTCATTCTATTTATGTAATACTCATTGTGTGATGATTATGGACCTAATTAACAAGTTACTTCCCCAAAATAAAGTTTAAGTTAAGTTCATCTCCAAAGGAGGAACCTTTGGTGACCAAAAGTTTATCCTTTATTTTTCGCTTGGATTCTTGCCAAATTCCTACTATAGTTCATTCTATTTAAGTAATACTAATTGTGTGATGTTTATGGACCTAATTAACAAGTTACTTTCCGATAATAAAGTTTAACTTAAGTTCGTCTCGAAAGTAGGAACCTTTTGGTGACCAAAAGTTTATCCTTCCTTTTTCGCTTGGATTCTTCCCAAATTCCTACTATAGTTCATTCTATTTACGTAATACTCATTGTATGATAATCATTGACCTAATTACCAAGTTACTTCCCCAAAATAAAGTTTAAGTTAAGTTCGACTCCAAAGGAGGAACCTTTGGTGACCAAAATTTTATCCTTCCTTTTTCGCTTGGTTTCTTGCCAAATTCCTACTATAGTCATTCTATTTATGTAATACTCATTGTGTGATGATTATGGACCTAATTAACAAGTTACTTCCCCATAATAAAGTTTAAGTTAAGTTCGTCTCCAAAGGAGGAACCTTTGGTGACCAAAAGTTTATCCTTCCTTTTTCGCTTGGATTCTTGCCAAATTCCTACTATAGTTCATTCTATTTATGTAATACTAATTGTATGATGATTATTGACCTAATTAACAAGTTACTTCCCCATAAAAAAGTTTAAGTTAAGTTCGTCTCCAAAGGAGGAACCTTTGGTGACCAAAATTTTATCCTTCCTTTTTCGCTTGGTTTCTTGCCAAATTCCTACTATAGTTCCTTCTATTTATGTAATACTCTTTGTGTGATGATTATGGACCTAATTAACAAGTTACTTCCCCATAATAAAGTTTAAGTTAAGTTCATCTCCAAAGGAGGAACCTTTGGTGACCAAAAGTTTATCCTTTATTTTTCGCTTGGATTCTTGCCAAATTCCTACTATAGTTCATTCTATTTAAGTAATACTAATTGTGTGATGTTTATGGACCTAATTAACAAGTTACTTTCCGATAATAAAGTTTAACTTAAGTTCGTCTCCAAAGTAGGAACCTTTGGTGACCAAAATTTATCCTTCCTTTTTCGCTTGGATTCTTCCCAAATTCCTACTATAGTTCATTCTATTTACGTAATACTCATTGTATGATAATCATTGAACTAATTACCAAGTTACTTCCCCAAAATAAAGTTTAAGTTAAGTTCGTCTCCAAAGGAGGAACCTTTGGTGACCAAAATTTTATCCTTCCTTTTTCGCTTGGTTTCTTGCCAAATTCCTACTATAGTCATTCTATTTATGTAATACTCATTGTGTGATGATTATGGACCTTATTAACAAGTTACTTCCCCATAATAAAGTTTAAGTTAAGTTCGTCTCCAAAGGAGGAACCTTTGGTGACCAAAAGTTTATCCTTCCTTTTTCGCTTGGATTCTTGCCAAATTCCTACTATAGTTCATTCTATTTATGTAATACTAATTGTATGATGATTATTGACCTAATTAACAAGTTACTTCCCGATAATAAAGTTTAACTTAAGTTCGTCTCCAAAGTAGGAACCTTTGGTGACCAAAATTTTATCCTTCCTTTTTCGCTTGGTTGCTTGCCAAATTCCTACTATAGTTCATTCTATTTATGTAATACTCATTGTGTGATGATTATGGACCTAATTAACAAGTTACTTCCCCAAAATAAAGTTTAAGTTAAGTTCGTCTCCAAAGGAGGAACCTTTGGTGACCAAAAGTTTATCCTTTATTTTTCGCTTGGATTCTTGCCAAATTCCTACTATAGTTCATTCTATTTAAGTAATACTAATTCTGTGATGTTTAAGGACCTAATTAACAAGTTACTTCCCCATAATAAAGTTTAACGTAAGTTCGTCTCCAAAGGAGGAACCTTTGGTGACCAAAAGTTTATCCTTCCTTTTTCGCTTGGATTCTTCCCAAATTCCTACTATAGTTCATTCTATTTAAGTAATACTAATTGTGTGATGTTTATGGACCTAATTAACAAGTTACTTTCCGATAATAAAGTTTAACTTAAGTTCGTCTCCAAAGGAGGAACCTTTGGTGACCAAAAGTTTATCCTTCCTTTTTCGCTTGGATTCTTCCCAAATTCCTACTATAGTTCATTCTATCTACGTAATACTCATTGTATGATGATTATTGACCTAATTAACAAGTTACTTTCCCAAAATAAAGTTTAAGTTAAGTTCGTCTCCAAAGGAGGAACCTTTGGTGACCAAAATTTTATCCATCCTTTTTCGCTTGGTTTCTTGCCAAATTCCTACTATAGTTCATTCTATTTATGTAATACTAATTGTATGATGATTATTGACCTAATTAACAAGTTAGTTCCCGATAATAAAGTTTAACTTAAGTTCGTCTCCAAAGGAGGAACCTTTGGTGACCAAAATTATATCCTACCTTCTTGGCTTGGATTCTTGCCAATTTCCTACTATAGTTCATTCTATTTATGTAATACTCATTGTATGATGATTATGGACCTAATTAACAAGTTACTTCCCCATAATAAATTTTAACTTAAGTTCGTCTCCAAAGGAGGAACCTTTGGTGATCAAAATTTTATCCTACCTTTTTGGCTAGATTTCTTGCCAAATTCATACTATAGTTCATTCTATTTACGTAATACTCATTGTATGATGATTATGGACCTAATTAACAAGTTACTTCCCCATAAAAAAGTTTAACGTAAGTTCGTCTCCAAAGGAGGAACCTTTGGTGACCAAAATTTTATCCTACCTTTTTGGCTTGGATTCTTGCCAATTTCCTACTGTAGTTCTTTCTATTTACGTAATACTCATTGTATGATGATTATGGACCTAATTAACAACTTACTTCCCCATAATAAAGTTTAACGTAAGTTCGTCTCCAAAGGAGGAACCTTTGGTGACCAAAATTTTATCCTACCTTTTTGGCTTGGATTCTTTCCGAATGCATACTATAGTTCATTCTATTTATTTAATGCTCATTGTATGATGATTATGGATCTAATTACCAAGTTACTTCCCCATAATAAACTTTAACTTAAGTTCGTCTCCAATGGAGGAACCTTTGGTGATCAAAATTTTATCCTACCTTTTTGGCTTGGATTCTTTCCAAATGCATACTATAGTTCATTCTATTAATGTAATACTCATTGTATGACGATTATGGACCTAATTAACAAGTTACATCCCCATAATGAAGTTTAACTTAAGTTCTTCTCCAAAGGAGGAACCTTTGGTGATCAAAATTTTATCCTACCTTTTTGGCTAGATTTCTCGCCAAATTCCTACTATAGTTCATTCTATTTACGTAATACTCATTGTATGATGATTATGGACCTAATTAACAAGTTACTTCCCCATAATAAAGTTTAACGTAAGTTCGTCTCCAAAGGAGGAACCTTTGGTGACCAAAATTTTATCCTACCTTTTTGGCTTGGATTCTTGCCAATTTCCTACTATAGTTCATTCTATTTACGTAATACTCATTGTATGATGATTATGGACCTAATTAACAACTTACTTCCCCATAATAAAGTTTAACGTAAGTTCGTCTCCAAAGGAGGAACCTTTGGTGACCAAAATTTTATCCTACCTTTTTAGCTTGGATACTTTCCAAATGCATACTATAGTTCATTCTATTTATTTAATACTCATTGTATATGATTATGGACCTAATTATCAAGTTACTTCCCCATAATAAAGTTTAACTTAAGTTCGTCTCCAAAGGAGGAACCTTTGGTGATCAAAATTTTATCCTACCTTTTTGGCTTGGATTCTTTCCAAATGCATACTATAGTTCATTCTATTAATGTAATACTCATTGTATGACGATTATGGACCTAATTAACAAGTTACATCCCCATAATGAAGTTTAACTTAAGTTCTTCTCCAAAGGAGGAACCTTTGGTGATCAAAATTTTATCCTACCTTTTTGGCTAGATTTCTTGCCAAATTCCTACTATAGTTCATTCTATTTACGTAATACTCAATGTATGATGATTATGGACCTAATTAACAAGTTATTTCCCCATAATAATGTTTAACGTAAGTTCGTCTCCAAAGTAGGAACCTTTGGTGACCAAAATTTTATCCTAACTTTTTGGCTTGGATTCTTTCCGAATGCATACTATAGTTCATTCTATTTATTTAATACTCATTGTATATGATTATGGACCTAATTACCAAGTTACTTCCCCATAATAAATTATAACTTAAGTTCGTCTCCAGAGGAGGAACCTTTGGTGACCAAAATTTTATCCTACCATTTTGGCTTGGATTCTTTCCAAATGCATACTATAGTTTATTCTATTTATGTAATACTCATTATGTGATGATTATGGACCTAATTAACAAGTTACTTACCCATAATAAAGTTTAAAGTAAGTTCGTCTCCAAAGGAGGAACCTTTGGTGACCAAAATTCTATCCTACCTTCTTGGCTTGGATTCTTGCCAATTTCCTACTATAGTTCATTCTATTTATGTAATACTCATTGTATGATGATTATGGACCTAATTAACAAGTTACTTCCCCATAATAAATTTTAACTTAAGTTCGTCTCCAAAGGAGGAACCTTTGGTGATCAAAATTTTATCCTACCTTTTTGGCTAGATTTCTTGCCAAATTCATACTATAGTTCATTCTATTTACGTAATACTCATTGTATGATGATTATGGACCTAATTAACAAGTTACTTCCCCATAAAAAAGTTTAACGTAAGTTCGTCTCCAAAGGAGGAACCTTTAGTGACCAAAATTTTATCCTACCTTTTTGGCTTGGATTCTTGCCAATTTCCTACTGTAGTTCTTTCTATTTACGTAATACTCATTGTATGATGATTATGGACCTAATTAACAACTTACTTCCCCATAATAAAGTTTAACGTAAGTTCGTCTCCAAAGGAGGAACCTTTGGTGACCAAAATTTTATCCTACCTTTTTGGCTTGGATACTTTCCAAATGCATACTATAGTTCATTCTATTTATGTAATACTCATTGTATGATGATTATGGACCTAATTAACAAGTTACTTCCCCAAAATAAAGTTTAACTTATGTTCGTCTCCAAAGGAGGAACCTTTGGTGATCAAAATTTTATCCTACCTTTTTGGCTAGATTTCTTGCCAAATTCCTACTATAGTTCATTCTATTTACGTAATACTCATTGTATGATGATTATGGACCTAATTAACAAGTTATTTCCCCATAATAAAGTTTAACGTAAGTTCGTCTCCAAAGGAGGAACCTTTGGTGACCAAAATTTTATCCTACCTTTTTGGCTTGGATTCTTTCCGAATGCATACTATAGTTCATTCTATTTATTTAATACTCATTGTATGATGATTATGGACCTAATTACCAAGTTACTTCCCCATAATAAAGTTTAACTTAAGTTCGTCTCCAAAGGAGGAACCTTTGGTGACCAAAATTTTATCCTACCTTTTTGGCTTGGATTCTTTCCGAATGCATACTATAGTTCATTCTATTTATTTAATACTCATTGTATGATGATTATGGACCTAGTTACCAAGTTACTTCCCCATAATAAAGTTTAACTTAAGTTCGTCTCCAAAGGAGGAACCTTTGGTGACCAAAATTTTATCCTACCATTTTGGCTTGGATTCTTTCCAAATGCATACTATAGTTTATTCTATTTATGTAACACTCATTATATGATGATTATGGACCTAATTAACAAGTTACTTACCCATAATAAAGTTTAAAGTAAGTTCGTCTCCAAAGGAGGAACCTTTGGTGACCAAAATTCTATCCTACCTTCTTGGCTTGGATTCTTGCCAATTTCCTACTATAGTTCATTCTATTTATGTAATACTCATTGTATGATGATTATGGACCTAATTAACAACTTACTTCCCCATAATAAAGTTTAACTTAAGTTCGTCTCCAAAGGAGGAACCTTTGGTGATCAAAATTTTATCCTACCTTTTTGGCTTGGATACTTTCCAAATGCATACTATAGTTCATTCTATTTATGTAATACTCATTGTATGATGATTATGGACCTAATTAACAAGTTACTTCCCCATAATAAATTTTAACTTAAGTTCGTCTCCCAAGGAGGAACCTTTGGTGATCAAAATATTATCCTACCTTTTTGGCTAGATTTCTTGCCAAATTCATACTATAGTTCATTCTATTTACGTAATACTCATTGTATGATGATTATGGACCTAATTAACAAGTTACTTCCCCATAATAAAGTTTAACGTAAGTTCGTCTCCAAAGGAGGAACCTTTGGTGACCAAAATTTTATCCTACCTTTTTGGCTTGGATTCTTGCCAATTTCCTACTATAGTTCATTCTATTTACGTAATACTCATTGTATGATGATTATGGACCTAATTAACAACTTACTTCCCCATAATAAAGTTTAACGTAAGTTTGTCTCCAAAGGAGGAACCTTTGGTGACCAAAATTTTATCCTACCTTTTTGGCTTGGATACTTTCCAAATGCATACTATAGTTCATTCTATTTATGTAATACTCATTGTATGATGATTATGGACCTAATTAACAAGTTACTTCCCCATAATAAAGTTTAACTTATGTTCGTCTCCAAAGGAGGAACCTTTGGTGATCAAAATTTTATCCTACCTTTTTGGCTAGATTTCTTGCCAAATTCCTAATATAGTTCATTCTATTTATGTAATACTCATTATATGATGATTATGGACCTAATTAACAAGTTATTTCCCCATAATAAAGTTTAACGTAAGTTCGTCTCCAAAGGAGGAACCTTTGGTGACCTAAATTTTATCCTACCTTTTTGGCTTGGATTCTTTCCGAATGCGTACTATAGTTCATTCTATTTATTTAATGCTCATTGTATGATGATTATGGACCTAATTACCAAGTTACTTCCCCATAATAAAGTTTAACTTAAGTTCGTCTCCAAAGGAGGAACCTTTGGTGATCAAAATTTTATCCTACCTTTTTGGCTTGGATTCTTTCCAAATGCATAATATAGTTCATTCTATTAATGTAATACTCGTTGTATGACGATTATGAACCTAATTAACAAGTTACATCCCCATAATGAAGTTTAACTTAAGTTCTTCTCCAAAGGAGGAACCTTTGGTGATCAAAATTTTATCCTACCTTTTTGGCTAGATTTCTTGCCAAATTCCTACTATAGTTCATTCTATTTACGTAATAGTCAAGGTATGATGATTATGGACCTAATTAACAAGTTATTTCCCCATAATAAAGTTTAACGTAAGTTCGTCTCCAAAGGAGGAACCTTTGGTGACCAAAATTTTATCCTACCTTTTTGGCTTGGATTCTTTCCGAATGCATACTATAGTTCATTCTATTTATTTAATACTCATTGTATATGATTATGGACCTAATTACCAAGTTACTTCCCCATAATAAAGTTTAACGTAAGTTCGTCTCCAAAGGAGGAACCTTTGGTGACCAAAATTTTATCCTACCTTTTTGGCTTGGATTCTTGCCAATTTCCTACTATAGTTCATTCTATTTACGTAATAATCATTGTATGATGATTATGGACCTAATTAACAACTTACTTCCCCATAATAAAGTTTAACGTAAGTTCGTCTCCAAAGGAGGAACCTTTGGTGACCAAAATTTTATCCTACCTTTTTGGCTTGGATACTTTCCAAATGCATACTATAGTTCATTCTATTTATGTAATACTCATTGTATGATGATTATGGACCTAATTAACAAGTTACTTCCCCATAATAAAGTTTAACTTATGTTCGTCTCCAAAGGAGGAACCTTTGGTGATCAAAATTTTATCCTACCTTTTTGGCTAGATTTCTTGCCAAATTCCTACTATAGTTCATTCTATTTACGTAATACTCATTGTATGATGATTATGGACCTAATTAACAAGTTATTTCCCCATAATAAAGTTTAACGTAAGTTCGTCTCCAAAGGAGGAACCTTTGGTGACCAAAATTTTATCCTACCTTTTTTTTCTTGGATTCTTTCCGAATGCATACTATAGTTCATTCTATTTATTTAATACTCATTGTATGATGATTATGGACCTAATTACCAAGTTACTTCCCCATAATAAAGTTTAACTTAAGTTCGTCTCCAAAGGAGGAACCTTTGGTGACCAAAATTTTATCCTACCTTTTTGGCTTGGATACTTTCCAAATGCATACTATAGTTCATTCTATTTATGTAATACTCATTGTATGATGATTATGGACCTAATTAACAAGTTACTTCCCCATAATAAAGTTTAACTTAAGTTCGTCTCCAAAGGAGGAACCTTTGGTGACCAAAATTTTATCCTACCATTTTGGCTTGGATTCTTTCCAAATGCATACTATAGTTTATTCTATTTATGTAACACTCATTATATGATGATTATGGACCTAATTAACAAGTTACTTACCCATAATAAAGTTTAAAGTAAGTTCGTCTCCAAAGGAGGAACCTTTGGTGACCAAAATTCTATCCTACCTTCTTGGCTTGGATTCTTGCCAATTTCCTACTATAGTTCATTCTATTTACGTAATACTCATTGTATGATGATTATGGACCTAATTAACAACTTACTTCCCCATAATAAAGTTTAACTTATGTTCGTCTCCAAAGGAGGAACCTTTGGTGATCAAAATTTTATCCTACCTTTTTGGCTAGATTTCTTGCCAAATTCCTACTATAGTTCATTCTATTTACGTAATACTCATTGTATGATGATTATGGACCTAATTAACAAGTTATTTCCCCATAATAAAGTTTAACGTAAGTTCGTCTCCAAAGGAGGAACCTTTGGTGACCAAAATTTTATCCTACCTTTTTTTTCTTGGATTCTTTCCGAATGCATACTATAGTTCATTCTATTTATTTAATACTCATTGTATGATGATTATGGACCTAATTTCCAAGTTACTTCCCCATAATAAAGTTTAACTTAAGTTCGTCTCCAAAGGAGGAACCTTTGGTGACCAAAATTTTATCCTACCTTTTTGGCTTGGATACTTTCCAAATGCATACTATAGTTCATTCTATTTATGTAATACTCATTGTATGATGATTATGGACCTAATTAACAAGTTACTTCCCCATAATAAAGTTTAACTTAAGTTCGTCTCCAAAGGAGGAACCTTTGGTGACCAAAATTTTATCCTACCATTTTGGCTTGGATTCTTTCCAAATGCATACTATAGTTTATTCTATTTATGTAACACTCATTATATGATGATTATGGACCTAATTAACAAGTTACTTACCCATAATAAAGTTTAAAGTAAGTTCGTCTCCAAAGGAGGAACCTTTGGTGACCAAAATTCTATCCTACCTTCTTGGCTTGGATTCTTGCCAATTTCCTACTATAGTTCATTCTATTTACGTAATACTCATTGTATGATGATTATGGACCTAATTAACAACTTACTTCCCCATAATAAAGTTTAACGTAAGTTCGTCTCCAAAGGAGGAACCTTTGGTGACCAAAATTTTATCCTACCTTTTTGGCTTGGATACTTTCCAAATGAATACTATAGTTCATTCTATTTATGTAATACTCATTGTATGATGATTATGGACCTAATTAACAAGTTACTTCCCCATAATAAATTTTAACTTAAGTTCGTCTCCAAAGGAGGAACCTTTGGTGATCAAAATTTTATCCTACCTTTTTGGCTAGATTTCTTGCCAAATTCATACTATAGTTCATTCTATTTACGTAATACTCATTGTATGATGATTATGGTCCTAATTAACAAGTTACTTCCCCATAATAAAGTTTAACGTAAGTTCGTCTCCAAAGGAGGAACCTTTGGTGACCAAAATTTTATCCTACCTTTTTGGCTTGGATTCTAGCCAATTTCCTACTATAGTTCATTCTATTTACGTAATACTCATTGTATGATGATTATGGACCTAATTAACAACTTACTTCCCCATAATAAAGTTTAACGTAAGTTTGTCTCCAAAGGAGGAACCTTTGGTGACCAAAATTTTATCCTACCTTTTTGGCTTGGATACTTTCCAAATGCATACTATAGTTCATTCTATTTATTTAATGCTCATTGTATGATGATTATGGACCTAATTACCAAGTTACTTCCCCATAATAAAGTTTAACTTAAGTTCGTCTCCAAAGGAGGAACCTTTGGTGATCAAAATTTTATCCTACCTTTTTGGCTTGGATTCTTTCCAAATGCATAATATAGTTCATTCTATTAATGTAATACTCGTTGTATGACGATTATGGACCTAATTAACAAGTTACATCCCCATAATGAAGTTTAACTTAAGTTCTTCTCCAAAGGAGGAACCTTTGGTGATCAAAATTTTATCCTACCTTTTTGGCTAGATTTCTTTCCAAATTCCTACTATAGTTCATTCTATTTACGTAATAGTCAAGGTATGATGATTATGGACCTAATTAACAAGTTATTTCCCCATAATAAAGTTTAACGTAAGTTCGTCTCCAAAGGAGGAACCTTTGGTGACCAAAATTTTATCCTACCTTTTTGGCTTGGATTCTTTCCGAATGCATACTATAGTTCATTCTATTTATTTAATACTCATTGTATATGATTATGGACCTAATTACCAAGTTACTTCCCCATAATAAAGTTTAACGTAAGTTCGTCTCCATAGGAGGAACCTTTGGTGACCAAAATTTTATCCTACCTTTTTGGTTTGGATTCTTGCCAATTTCCTACTATAGTTCATTCTATTTACGTAATAATCATTGTATGATGATTATGGACCTAATTAACAACTTACTTCCCCATAATAAAGTTTAACGTAAGTTCGTCTCCAAAGGAGGAACCTTTGGTGACCAAAATTTTATCCTACCTTTTTGGCTTGGATACTTTCCAAATGCATACTATAGTTCATTCTATTTATGTAATACTCATTGTATGATGATTATGGACCAAATTAACAAGTTACTTCCCCATAATAAAGTTTAACTTATGTTCGTCTCCAAAGGAGGAACCTTTGGTGATCAAAATTTTATCCTACCTTTTTGGCTAGATTTCTTGCCAAATTCCTACTATAGTTCATTCTATTTACGTAATACTCATTGTATGATGATTATGGACCTAATTAACAAGTTACTTCCCCATAATAAAGTTTAACGTAAGTTCGTCTCCAAAGGAGGAACCTTTGGTGACCAAAATTTTATCCTACCTTTTTGGCTTGGATTCTTGCCAATTTCCTACTATAGTTCATTCTATTTACGTAATACTCATTGTATGATGATTATGGACCTAATTAACAACTTACTTCCCCATAATAAAGTTTAACGTAAGTTTGTCTCCAAAGGAGGAACCTTTGGTGACCAAAATTTTATCCTACCTTTTTGGCTTGGATACTTTCCAAATGCATACTATAGTTCATTCTATTTATTTAATGCTCATTGTATGATGATTATGGACCTAATTACCAAGTTACTTCCCCATAATAAAGTTTAACTTAAGTTCGTCTCCAAAGGAGGAACCTTTGGTGATCAAAATTTTATCCTACCTTTTTGGCTTGGATTCTTTCCAAATGCATAATATAGTTCATTCTATTAATGTAATACTCGTTGTATGACGATTATGGACCTAATTAACAAGTTACATCCCCATAATGAAGTTTAACTTAAGTTCTTCTCCAAAGGAGGAACCTTTGGTGATCAAAATTTTATCCTACCTTTTTGGCTAGATTTCTTGCCAAATTCCTACTATAGTTCATTCTATTTACGTAATAGTCAAGGTATGATGATTATGGACCTAATTAACAAGTTATTTCCCCATAATAAAGTTTAACGTAAGTTCGTCTCCAAAGGAGGAACCTTTGGTGACCAAAATTTTATCCTACCTTTTTGGCTTGGATTCTTTCCGAATGCATACTATAGTTCATTCTATTTATTTAATACTCATTGTATATGATTATGGACCTAATTACCAAGTTACTTCCCCATAATAAAGTTTAACGTAAGTTCGTCTCCAAAGGAGGAACCTTTGGTGACCAAAATTTTATCCTACCTTTTTGGCTTGGATTCTTGCCAATTTCCTACTATAGTTCATTCTATTTACGTAATAATCATTGTATGATGATTATGGACCTAATTAACAACTTACTTCCCCATAATAAAGTTTAACGTAAGTTCGTCTCCAAAGGAGGAACCTTTGGTGACCAAAATTTTATCCTACCTTTTTGGCTTGGATACTTTCCAAATGCATACTATAGTTCATTCTATTTATGTAATACTCATTGTATGATGATTATGGACCTAATTAACAAGTTACTTCCCCATAATAAAGTTTAACTTATGTTCGTCTCCAAAGGAGGAACCTTTGGTGATCAAAATTTTATCCTACCTTTTTGGCTAGATTTCTTGCCAAATTCCTACTATAGTTCATTCTATTTACGTAATACTCATTGTATGATGATTATGGACCTAATTAACAAGTTATTTCCCCATAATAAAGTTTAACGTAAGTTCGTCTCCAAAGGAGGAACCTTTGGTGACCAAAATTTTATCCTACCTTTTTTTTCTTGGATTCTTTCCGAATGCATACTATAGTTCATTCTATTTATTTAATACTCATTGTATGATGATTATGGACCTAATTACCAAGTTACTTCCCCATAATAAAGTTTAACTTAAGTTCGTCTCCAAAGGAGGAACCTTTGGTGACCAAAATTTTATCCTACCTTTTTGGCTTGGATACTTTCCAAATGCATACTATAGTTCATTCTATTTATGTAATACTCATTGTATGATGATTATGGACCTAATTAACAAGTTACTTCCCCATAATAAAGTTTAACTTAAGTTCGTCTCCAAAGGAGGAACCTTTGGTGACCAAAATTTTATCCTACCATTTTGGCTTGGATTCTTTCCAAATGCATACTATAGTTTATTCTATTTATGTAACACTCATTATATGATGATTATGGACCTAATTAACAAGTTACTTACCCATAATAAAGTTTAAAGTAAGTTCGTCTCCAAAGGAGGAACCTTTGGTGACCAAAATTCTATCCTACCTTCTTGGCTTGGATTCTTGCCAATTTCCTACTATAGTTCATTCTATTTACGTAATACTCATTGTATGATGATTATGGACCTAATTAACAACTTACTTCCCCATAATAAAGTTTAACTTATGTTCGTCTCCAAAGGAGGAACCTTTGGTGATCAAAATTTTATCCTGCCTTTTTGGCTAGATTTCTTGCCAAATTCCTACTATAGTTCATTCTATTTACGTAATACTCATTGTATGATGATTATGGACCTAATTAACAAGTTATTTCCCCATAATAAAGTTTAACGTAAGTTCGTCTCCAAAGGAGGAACCTTTGGTGACCAAAATTTTATCCTACCTTTTTTTTCTTGGATTCTTTCCGAATGCATACTATAGTTCATTCTATTTATTTAATACTCATTGTATGATGATTATGGACCTAATTACCAAGTTACTTCCCCATAATAAAGTTTAACTTAAGTTCGTCTCCAAAGGAGGAACCTTTGGTGACCAAAATTTTATCCTACCTTTTTGGCTTGGATACTTTCCAAATGCATACTATAGTTCATTCTATTTATGTAATACTCATTGTATGATGATTATGGACCTAATTAACAAGTTACTTCCCCATAATAAAGTTTAACTTAAGTTCGTCTCCAAAGGAGGAACCTTTGGTGACCAAAATTTTATCCTACCATTTTGGCTTGGATTCTTTCCAAATGCATACTATAGTTTATTCTATTTATGTAACACTCATTATATGATGATTATGGACCTAATTAACAAGTTACTTACCCATAATAAAGTTTAAAGTAAGTTCGTCTCCAAAGGAGGAACCTTTGGTGACCAAAATTCTATCCTACCTTCTTGGCTTGGATTCTTGCCAATTTCCTACTATAGTTCATTCTATTTACGTAATACTCATTGTATGATGATTATGGACCTAATTAACAACTTACTTCCCCATAATAAAGTTTAACGTAAGTTCGTCTCCAAAGGAGGAACCTTTGGTGACCAAAATTTTATCCTACCTTTTTGGCTTGGATACTTTCCAAATGAATACTATAGTTCATTCTATTTATGTAATACTCATTGTATGATGATTATGGACCTAATTAACAAGTTACTTCCCCATAATAAATTTTAACTTAAGTTCGTCTCCAAAGGAGGAACCTTTGGTGATCAAAATTTTATCCTACCTTTTTGGCTAGATTTCTTGCCAAATTCATACTATAGTTCATTCTATTTACGTAATACTCATTGTATGATGATTATGGACCTAATTAACAAGTTACTTCCCCATAATAAAGTTTAACGTAAGTTCGTCTCCAAAGGAGGAACCTTTGGTGACCAAAATTTTATCCTACCTTTTTGGCTTGGATTCTAGCCAATTTCCTACTATAGTTCATTCTATTTACGTAATACTCATTGTATGATGATTATGGACCTAATTAACAACTTACTTCCCCATAATAAAGTTTAACGTAAGTTTGTCTCCAAAGGAGGAACCTTTGGTGACCAAAATTTTATCCTACCTTTTTGGCTTGGATACTTTCCAAATGCATACTATAGTTCATTCTATTTATTTAATGCTCATTGTATGATGATTATGGACCTAATTACCAAGTTACTTCCCCATAATAAAGTTTAACTTAAGTTCGTCTCCAAAGGAGGAACCTTTGGTGATCAAAATTTTATCCTACCTTTTTGGCTTGGATTCTTTCCAAATGCATAATATAGTTCATTCTATTAATGTAATACTCGTTGTATGACGATTATGGACCTAATTAACAAGTTACATCCCCATAATGAAGTTTAACTTAAGTTCTTCTCCAAAGGAGGAACCTTTGGTGATCAAAATTTTATCCTACCTTTTTGGCTAGATTTCTTGCCAAATTCCTACTATAGTTCATTCTATTTACGTAATAGTCAAGGTATGATGATTATGGACCTAATTAACAAGTTATTTCCCCATAATAAAGTTTAACGTAAGTTCGTCTCCAAAGGAGGAACCTTTGGTGACCAAAATTTTATCCTACCTTTTTGGCTTGGATTCTTTCCGAATGCATACTATAGTTCATTCTATTTATTTAATACTCATTGTATATGATTATGGACCTAATTACCAAGTTACTTCCCCATAATAAAGTTTAACGTAAGTTCGTCTCCAAAGGAGGAACCTTTGGTGACCAAAATTTTATCCTACCTTTTTGGCTTGGATTCTTGCCAATTTCCTACTATAGTTCATTCTATTTACGTAATAATCATTGTATGATGATTATGGACCTAATTAACAACTTACTTCCCCATAATAAAGTTTAACGTAAGTTCGTCTCCAAAGGAGGAACCTTTGGTGACCAAAATTTTATCCTACCTTTTTGGCTTGGATACTTTCCAAATGCATACTATAGTTCATTCTATTTATGTAATACTCATTGTATGATGATTATGGACCTAATTAACAAGTTACTTCCCCATAATAAAGTTTAACTTATGTTCGTCTCCAAAGGAGGAACCTTTGGTGATCAAAATTTTATCCTACCTTTTTGGCTAGATTTCTTGCCAAATTCCTACTATAGTTCATTCTATTTACGTAATACTCATTGTATGATGATTATGGACCTAATTAACAAGTTATTTCCCCATAATAAAGTTTAACGTAAGTTCGTCTCCAAAGGAGGAACCTTTGGTGACCAAAATTTTATCCTACCTTTTTTTTCTTGGATTCTTTCCGAATGCATACTATAGTTCATTCTATTTATTTAATACTCATTGTATGATGATTATGGACCTAATTACCAAGTTACTTCCCCATAATAAAGTTTAACTTAAGTTCGTCTCCAAAGGAGGAACCTTTGGTGACCAAAATTTTATCCTACCTTTTTGGCTTGGATACTTTCCAAATGCATACTATAGTTCATTCTATTTATGTAATACTCATTGTATGATGATTATGGACCTAATTAACAAGTTACTTCCCCATAATAAAGTTTAACTTAAGTTCGTCTCCGAAGGAGGAACCTTTGGTGACCAAAATTTTATCCTACCATTTTGGCTTGGATTCTTTCCAAATGCATACTATAGTTTATTCTATTTATGTAACACTCATTATATGATGATTATGGACCTAATTAACAAGTTACTTACCCATAATAAAGTTTAAAGTAAGTTCGTCTCCAAAGGAGGAACCTTTGGTGACCAAAATTCTATCCTACCTTCTTGGCTTGGATTCTTGCCAATTTCCTACTATAGTTCATTCTATTTACGTAATACTCATTGTATGATGATTATGGACCTAATTAACAACTTACTTCCCCATAATAAAGTTTAACTTATGTTCGTCTCCAAAGGAGGAACCTTTGGTGATCAAAATTTTATCCTGCCTTTTTGGCTAGATTTCTTGCCAAATTCCTACTATAGTTCATTCTATTTACGTAATACTCATTGTATGATGATTATGGACCTAATTAACAAGTTATTTCCCCATAATAAAGTTTAACGTAAGTTCGTCTCCAAAGGAGGAACCTTTGGTGACCAAAATTTTATCCTACCTTTTTTTTCTTGGATTCTTTCCGAATGCATACTATAGTTCATTCTATTTATTTAATACTCATTGTATGATGATTATGGACCTAATTACCAAGTTACTTCCCCATAATAAAGTTTAACTTAAGTTCGTCTCCAAAGGAGGAACCTTTGGTGACCAAAATTTTATCCTACCTTTTTGGCTTGGATACTTTCCAAATGCATACTATAGTTCATTCTATTTATGTAATACTCATTGTATGATGATTATGGACCTAATTAACAAGTTACTTCCCCATAATAAAGTTTAACTTAAGTTCGTCTCCAAAGGAGGAACCTTTGGTGACCAAAATTTTATCCTACCATTTTGGCTTGGATTCTTTCCAAATGCATACTATAGTTTATTCTATTTATGTAACACTCATTATATGATGATTATGGACCTAATTAACAAGTTACTTACCCATAATAAAGTTTAAAGTAAGTTCGTCTCCAAAGGAGGAACCTTTGGTGACCAAAATTCTATCCTACCTTCTTGGCTTGGATTCTTGCCAATTTCCTACTATAGTTCATTCTATTTACGTAATACTCATTGTATGATGATTATGGACCTAATTAACAACTTACTTCCCCATAATAAAGTTTAACGTAAGTTCGTCTCCAAAGGAGGAACCTTTGGTGACCAAAATTTTATCCTACCTTTTTGGCTTGGATACTTTCCAAATGAATACTATAGTTCATTCTATTTATGTAATACTCATTGTATGATGATTATGGACCTAATTAACAAGTTACTTCCCCATAATAAATTTTAACTTAAGTTCGTCTCCAAAGGAGGAACCTTTGGTGATCAAAATTTTATCCTACCTTTTTGGCTAGATTTCTTGCCAAATTCATACTATAGTTCATTCTATTTACGTAATACTCATTGTATGATGATTATGGACCTAATTAACAAGTTACTTCCCCATAATAAAGTTTAACGTAAGTTCGTCTCCAAAGGAGGAACCTTTGGTGACCAAAATTTTATCCTACCTTTTTGGCTTGGATTCTAGCCAATTTCCTACTATAGTTCATTCTATTTACGTAATACTCATTGTATGATGATTATGGACCTAATTAACAACTTACTTCCCCATAATAAAGTTTAACGTAAGTTTGTCTCCAAAGGAGGAACCTTTGGTGACCAAAATTTTATCCTACCTTTTTGGCTTGGATACTTTCCAAATGCATACTATAGTTCATTCTATTTATTTAATGCTCATTGTATGATGATTATGGACCTAATTACCAAGTTACTTCCCCATAATAAAGTTTAACTTAAGTTCGTCTCCAAAGGAGGAACCTTTGGTGATCAAAATTTTATCCTACCTTTTTGGCTTGGATTCTTTCCAAATGCATAATATAGTTCATTCTATTAATGTAATACTCGTTGTATGACGATTATGGACCTAATTAACAAGTTACATCCCCATAATGAAGTTTAACTTAAGTTCTTCTCCAAAGGAGGAACCTTTGGTGATCAAAATTTTATCCTACCTTTTTGGCTAGATTTCTTGCCAAATTCCTACTATAATTCATTCTATTTACGTAATAGTCAAGGTATGATGATTATGGACCTAATTAACAAGTTATTTCCCCATAATAAAGTTTAACGTAAGTTCGTCTCCAAAGGAGGAACCTTTGGTGACCAAAATTTTATCCTACCTTTTTGGCTTGGATTCTTTCCGAATGCATACTATAGTTCATTCTATTTATTTAATACTCATTGTATATGATTATGGACCTAATTACCAAGTTACTTCCCTATAATAAAGTTTAACGTAAGTTCGTCTCCAAAGGAGGAACCTTTGGTGACCAAAATTTTATCCTACCTTTTTGGTTTGGATTCTTGCCAATTTCCTACTATAGTTCATTCTATTTACGTAATAATCATTGTATGATGATTATGGACCTAATTAACAACTTACTTCCCCATAATAAAGTTTAACGTAAGTTCGTCTCCAAAGGAGGAACCTTTGGTGACCATAATTTTATCCTACCTTTTTGGCTTGGATACTTTCCAAATGCATACTATAGTTCATTCTATTTATGTAATACTCATTGTATGATGATTATGGACCTAATTAACAAGTTACTTCCCCATAATAAAGTTTAACTTATGTTCGTCTCCAAAGGAGGAACCTTTGGTGATCAAAATTTTATCCTACCTTTTTGGCTAGATTTCTTGCCAAATTCCTACTATAGTTCATTCTATTTACGTAATACTCATTGTATGATGATTATGGACCTAATTAACAAGTTACTTCCCCATAATAAAGTTTAACGTAAGTTCGTCTCCAAAGGAGGAACCTTTGGTGACCAAAATTTTATCCTACCTTTTTGGCTTGGATTCTTGCCAATTTCCTACTATAGTTCATTCTATTTACGTAATACTCATTGTATGATGATTATGGACCTAATTAACAACTTACTTCCCCATAATAAAGTTTAACATAAGTTTGTCTCCAAAGGAGGAACCTTTGGTGACCAAAATTTTATCCTACCTTTTTGGCTTGGATACTTTCCAAATGCATACTATAGTTCATTCTATTTATTTAATGCTCATTGTATGATGATTATGGACCTAATTACCAAGTTACTTCCCCATAATAAAGTTTAACTTAAGTTCGTCTCCAAAGGAGGAACCTTTGGTGATCAAAATTTTATCCTACCTTTTTGGCTTGGATTCTTTCCAAATGCATAATATAGTTCATTCTATTAATGTAATACTCGTTGTATGACGATTATGGACCTAATTAACAAGTTACATCCCCATAATGAAGTTTAACTTAAGTTCTTCTTCAAAGGAGGAACCTTTGGTGATCAAAATTTTATCCTACCTTTTTGGCTAGATTTCTTGCCAAATTCCTACTATAGTTCATTCTATTTACGTAATAGTCAAGGTATGATGATTATGGACCTAATTAACAAGTTATTTCCCCATAATAAAGTTTAACGTAAGTTCGTCTCCAAAGGAGGAACCTTTGGTGACCAAAATTTTATCCTACCTTTTTGGCTTGGATTCTTTCCGAATGCATACTATAGTTCATTCTATTTATTTAATACTCATTGTATATGATTATGGACCTAATTACCAAGTTACTTCCCCATAATAAAGTTTAACGTAAGTTCGTCTCCAAAGGAGGAACCTTTGGTGACCAAAATTTTATCCTACCTTTTTGGCTTGGATTCTTGCCAATTTCCTACTATAGTTCATTCTATTTACGTAATAATCATTGTATGATGATTATGGACCTAATTAACAACTTACTTCCCCATAATAAAGTTTAACGTAAGTTCGTCTCCAAAGGAGGAACCTTTGGTGACCAAAATTTTATCCTACCTTTTTGGCTTGGATACTTTCCAAATGCATACTATAGTTCATTCTATTTATGTAATACTCATTGTATGATGATTATGGACCTAATTAACAAGTTACTTCCCCATAATAAAGTTTAACTTATGTTCGTCTCCAAAGGAGGAACCTTTGGTGATCAAAATTTTATCCTACCTTTTTGGCTAGATTTCTTGCCAAATTCCTACTATAGTTCATTCTATTTACGTAATACTCATTGTATGATGATTATGGACCTAATTAACAAGTTATTTCCCCATAATAAAGTTTAACGTAAGTTCGTCTCCAAAGGAGGAACCTTTGGTGACCAAAATTTTATCCTACCTTTTTTTTCTTGGATTCTTTCCGAATGCATACTATAGTTCATTCTATTTATTTAATACTCATTGTATGATGATTATGGACCTAATTACCAAGTTACTTCCCCATAATAAAGTTTAACTTAAGTTCGTCTCCAAAGGAGGAACCTTTGGTGACCAAAATTTTATCCTACCTTTTTGGCTTGGATACTTTCCAAATGCATACTATAGTTCATTCTATTTATGTAATACTCATTGTATGATGATTATGGACCTAATTAACAAGTTACTTCCCCATAATAAAGTTTAACTTAAGTTCGTCTCCAAAGGAGGAACCTTTGGTGACCAAAATTTTATCCTACCATTTTGGCTTGGATTCTTTCCAAATGCATACTATAGTTTATTCTATTTATGTAACACTCATTATATGATGATTATGGACCTAATTAACAAGTTACTTACCCATAATAAAGTTTAAAGTAAGTTCGTCTCCAAAGGAGGAACCTTTGGTGACCAAAATTCTATCCTACCTTCTTGGCTTGGATTCTTGCCAATTTCCAACTATAGTTCATTCTATTTACGTAATACTCATTGTATGATGATTATGGACCTAATTAACAACTTACTTCCCCATAATAAAGTTTAACTTATGTTCGTCTCCAAAGGAGGAACCTTTGGTGATCAAAATTTTATCCTACCTTTTTGGCTAGATTTCTTGCCAAATTCCTACTATAGTTCATTCTATTTACGTAATACTCATTGTATGATGATTATGGACCTAATTAACAAGTTATTTCCCCATAATAAAGTTTAACGTAAGTTCGTCTCCAAAGGAGGAACCTTTGGTGACCAAAATTTTATCCTACCTTTTTTTTCTTGGATTCTTTCCGAATGCATACTATAGTTCATTCTATTTATTTAATACTCATTGTATGATGATTATGGACCTAATTACCAAGTTACTTCCCCATAATAAAGTTTAACTTAAGTTCGTCTCCAAAGGAGGAACCTTTGGTGACCAAAATTTTATCCTACCTTTTTGGCTTGGATACTTTCCAAATGCATACTATAGTTCATTCTATTTATGTAATACTCATTGTATGATGATTATGGACCTAATTAACAAGTTACTTCCCCATAATAAAGTTTAACTTAAGTTCGTCTCCAAAGGAGGAACCTTTGGTGACCAAAATTTTATCCTACCATTTTGGCTTGGATTCTTTCCAAATGCATACTATAGTTTATTCTATTTATGTAACACTCATTATATGATGATTATGGACCTAATTAACAAGTTACTTACCCATAATAAAGTTTAAAGTAAGTTCGTCTCCAAAGGAGGAACCTTTGGTGACCAAAATTCTATCCTACCTTCTTGGCTTGGATTCTTGCCAAATTCCTACTATAGTTCATTCTATTTACGTAATAGTCAAGGTATGATGATTATGGAACTAATTAACAAGTTATTTCCCCATAATAAAGTTTAACGTAAGTTCGTCTCCAAAGGAGGAACCTTTGGTGACCAAAATTTTATCCTACCTTTTTGGCTTGGATTCTTTCCGAATGCATACTATAGTTCATTCTATTTATTTAATACTCATTGTATATGATTATGGACCTAATTACCAAGTTACTTCCCCATAATAAAGTTTAACGTAAGTTCGTCTCCAAAGGAGGAACCTTT
Source organism: Medicago sativa (assembly GCF_051527215.1). Lineage (NCBI taxonomy): Eukaryota > Viridiplantae > Streptophyta > Magnoliopsida > Fabales > Fabaceae > Medicago > Medicago sativa. Next base: position 42,921,948 of record NC_140752.1, on the reverse strand, counting down.
GGTGACCAAAATTTTATCCTACCTTTTTGGTTTGGATTCTTGCCAATTTCCTACTATAGTTCATTCTATTTACGTAATAATCATTGTATGATGATTATGGACCTAATTAACAACTTACTTCCCCATAATAAAGTTTAACGTAAGTTCGTCTCCAAAGGAGGAACCTTTGGTGACCAAAATTTTATCCTACCTTTTTGGCTTGGATACTTTCCAAATGCATACTATAGTTCATTCTATTTATGTAATACTCATTGTATGATGATTATGGACCTAATTAACAAGTTACTTCCCCATAATAAAGTTTAACTTATGTTCGTCTCCAAAGGAGGAACCTTTGGTGATCAAAATTTTATCCTACCTTTTTGGCTAGATTTCTTGCCAAATTCCTACTATAGTTCATTCTATTTACGTAATACTCATTGTATGATGATTATGGACCTAATTAACAAGTTACTTCCCCATAATAAAGTTTAACGTAAGTTCGTCTCCAAAGGAGGAACCTTTGGTGACCAAAATTTTATCCTACCTTTTTGGCTTGGATTCTTGCCAATTTCCTACTATAGTTCATTCTATTTACGTAATACTCATTGTATGATGATTATGGACCTAATTAACAACTTACATCCCCATAATAAAGTTTAACATAAGTTTGTCTCCAAAGGAGGAACCTTTGGTGACCAAAATTTTATCCTACCTTTTTGGCTTGGATACTTTCCAAATGCATACTATAGTTCATTCTATTTATTTAATGCTCATTGTATGATGATTATGGACCTAATTACCAAGTTACTTCCCCATAATAAAGTTTAACTTAAGTTCGTCTCCAAAGGAGGAACCTTTGGTGATCAAAATTTTATCCTACCTTTTTGGCTTGGATTCTTTCCAAATGCATAATATAGTTCATTCTATTAATGTAATACTCGTTGTATGACGATTATGGACCTAATTAACAAGTTACATCCCCATAATGAAGTTTAACTTAAGTTCTTCTCCAAAGGAGGAACATTTGGTGATCAAAATTTTATCCTACCTTTTTGGCTAGATTTCTTGCCAAATTCCTACTATAGTTCATTCTATTTACGTAATAGTCAAGGTATGATGATTATGGACCTAATTAACAAGTTACTTCCCCATAATAAAGTTTAACGTAAGTTCGTCTCCAAAGGAGGAACCTTTGGTGACCAAAATTTTATCCTACCTTTTTGGCTTGGATTCTTTCCGAATGCATACTATAGTTCATTCTATTTATTTAATACTCATTGTATATGATTATGGACCTAATTACCAAGTTACTTCCCCATAATAAAGTTTAACTTAAGTTCGTCTCCAGAGGAGGAACCTTTGGTGACCAAAATTTTATCCTACCATTTTGGCTTGGATTCTTTCCAAATGCATACTATAGTTTATTCTATTTATGTAATACTCATTATATGATGATTATGGACCTAATTAACAAGTTACTTACCCATAATAAAGTTTAAAGTAAGTTCGTCTCCAAAGGAGGAACCTTTGGTGACCAAAATTCTATCCTACCTTCTTGGCTTGGATTCTTGCCAATTTCCTACTATAGTTCATTCTATTTACGTAATACTCATTGTATGATGATTATGGACCTAATTAACAAGTTACTTCCCCATAATAAAGTTTAACGTAAGTTCGTCTCCAAAGGAGGAACCTTTGGTGATCAAAATTTTATCCTACCTTTTTGGCTAGATTTCTTGCCAAATTCCTACTATAGTTCATTCTATTTACGTAATACTCATTGTATGATGATTATGGACCTAATTAACAAGTTACTTCCCCATAATAAAGTTTAACGTAAGTTCGTCTCCAAAGGAGGAACCTTTGGTGAGCAAAATTTTATCCTACCTTTTTGGCTTGGATTCTTGCCAATTTCCTACTATAGTTCATTCTATTTACGTAATACTCATTGTATGATGATTATGGACCTAATTAACAACTTACTTCCCCATAATAAAGTTTAACGTAAGTTTGTCTCCAAAGGAGGAACCTTTGGTGACCAAAATTTTATCCTACCTTTTTGGCTTGGATACTTTCCAAATGCATACTATAGTTCATTCTATTTATTTAATGCTCATTGTATGATGATTATAGACCTAATTACCAAGTTACTTCCCCATAATAAAGTTTAACTTAAGTTCGTCTCCAAAGGAGGAACCTTTGGTGATCAAAATTTTATCCTACCTTTTTGGCTTGGATTCTTTCCAAATGCATAATATAGTTCATTCTATTAATGTAATACTCGTTGTATGACGATTATGGACCTAATTAACAAGTTACATCCCCATAATGAAGTTTAACTTAAGTTCTTCTCCAAAGGAGGAACCTTTGGTGATCAAAATTTTATCCTACCTTTTTGGCTAGATTTCTTGCCAAATTCCTACTATAGTTCATTCTATTTACGTAATAGTCAAGGTATGATGATTATGGACCTAATTAACAAGTTACTTCCCCATAATAAAGTTTAACGTAAGTTCGTCTCCAAAGGAGGAACCTTTGGTGACCAAAATTTTATCCTACCTTTTTGGCTTGGATTCCTTCCGAATGCATACTATAGTTCATTCTATTTATTTAATACTCATTGTATATGATTATGGACCTAATTACCAAGTTACTTCCCCATAATAAAGTTTAACTTAAGTTCGTCTCCAGAGGAGGAACCTTTGGTGACCAAAATTTTATCCTACCATTTTGGCTTGGATTCTTTCCAAATGCATACTATAGTTTATTCTATTTATGTAATACTCATTATATGATGATTATGGACCTAATTAACAAGTTACTTACCCATAATAAAGTTTAAAGTAAGTTCGTCTCCAAAGGAGGAACCTTTGGTGACCAAAATTCTATCCTACCTTCTTGGCTTGGATTCTTGCCAATTTCCTACTATAGTTCATTCTATTTACGTAATACTCATTGTATGATGATTATGGACCTAATTAACAAGTTACTTCCCCATAATAAAGTTTAACGTAAGTTCGTCTCCAAAGGAGGAACCTTTGGTGACCAAAATTTTATCCTACCTTTTTGGCTTGGATACTTTCCAAATGCATACTATAGTTCATTCTATTTATGTAATACTCATTAAATGATGATTATGGACCTAATTAAAAAGTTACTTCCCCATAATAAAGTTTAACTTATGTTCGTCTCCAAAGGAGGAACCTTTGGTGATCAAAATTTTATCCTACCTTTTTGGCTAGATTTCTTGCCAAATTCCTACTATAGTTCATTCTATTTACGTAATACTCATTGTATGATGATTATGGACCTAATTAACAAGTTACTTCCCCATAATAAAGTTTAACGTAAGTTCGTCTCCAAAGGAGGAACCTTTGGTGACCAAAATTTTATCCTACCTTTTTGGCTTGGATTCTTGCCAATTTCCTACTATAGTTCATTCTATTTACGTAATACTCATTGTATGATGATTATGGACCTAATTAACAACTTACTTCCCCATAATAAAGTTTAACGTAAGTTTGTCTCCAAAGGAGGAACCTTTGGTGACCAAAATTTTATCCTACCTTTTTGGCTTGGATACTTTCCAAATGCATACTATAGTTCATTCTATTTATTTAATGCTCATTGTATGATGATTATGGACCTAATTACCAAGTTACTTCCCCATAATAAAGTTTAACTTAAGTTCGTCTCCAAAGGAGGAACCTTTGGTGATCAAAATTTTATCCTACCTTTTTGGCTTGGATTCTTTCCAAATGCATAATATAGTTCATTCTATTAATGTAATACTCGTTGTATGACGATTATGGACCTAATTAACAAGTTACATCCCCATAATGAAGTTTAACTTAAGTTCTTCTCCAAAGGAGGAACCTTTGGTGATCAAAATTTTATCCTACCTTTTTGGCTAGATTTCTTGCCAAATTCCTACTATAGTTCATTCTATTTACGTAATAGTCAAGGTATGATGATTATGGACCTAATTAACAAGTTACTTCCCCATAATAAAGTTTAACGTAAGTTCGTCTCCAAAGGAGGAACCTTTGGTGACCAAAATTTTATCCTACCTTTTTGGCTTGGATTCTTTCCGAATGCATACTATAGTTCATTCTATTTATTTAATACTCATTGTATATGATTATGGACCTAATTACCAAGTTACTTCCCCATAATAAAGTTTAACTTAAGTTCGTCTCCAGAGGAGGAACCTTTGGTGACCAAAATTTTATCCTACCATTTTGGCTTGGATTCTTTCCAAATGCATACTATAGTTTATTCTATTTATGTAATACTCATTATATGATGATTATGGACCTAATTAACAAGTTACCTACCCATAATAAAGTTTAAAGTAAGTTCGTCTCCAAAGGAGGAACCTTTGGTGACCAAAATTCTATCCTACCTTCTTGGCTTGGATTCTTGCCAATTTCCTACTATAGTTCATTCTATTTACGTAATACTCA